>NC_138185.1:157454819-159854819 GCF_964194105.1 Spermophilus citellus | reverse complement strand
TCCGCCTCTTGAACCATCCGGTCAATGTCATCCTTGCTCAGACGACCCTTGTCGTTGGTAATGGTGATTTTGTTTTCCTTACCAGTGCTCTTGTCAGCAGCGGTGACGTTGAGGATGCCGTTGGCATCAATGTCGAAGGTGACCTCGATCTGGGGGACCCCACGGGGTGCCGGGGGAATCCCAGTCAGGTCGAACTTGCCTAGCAGGTTGTTGTCCTTGGTCATGGCCCGTTCACCTTCGTACACTTGCACCAGCACGCTGCTCTGGTTGTCTGAGTAGGTGGTGAAGGTCTGCGTCTGCTTGGTGGGGATCGTGGTGTTCCTCTTGATGAGTGGGGTCATGACGCCGCCAGCCGTCTCGATGCCCAGCGACAACGGAGTCACGTCTAGTAGTAGCAGGTCCTGCACGTTCTCCGACTTGTCTCCGATGAGGATGGCCGCCTGCACTGCGGCGCCGTAGGCCACCGCCTCGTCGGGGTTGATGCTCTTGTTCAACTCTTTCCCATTGAAGAAATCTTGCAGCAGCTTCTGGATCTTGGGGATACGGGTAGAACCACCCACCAGCACAATCTCCTGGATCTGGCCCTTGTCCAGTTTGGCGTCGCGCAGCGCCTTCTCCACCGGCTCCAGGGTCCCGCGGAAGAGGTCCGCGTTGAGCTCCTCGAAGCGGGCGCGGGTGATGGACGTGTAGAAATCCACGCCCTCGTACAGCGAGTCGATCTCGATGCTCGCCTGTGTGGACGAGCTCAGCGTGCGCTTGGCGCGCTCGCAGGCGGTGCGCAGCCGCCGCACCGCGCGCTTGTTGGGCCCAATGTCCTTCTTGTGCTTGCGCTTGAACTCTTCTGCCAGGTGGCTGACCATACGGTTGTCGAAGTCCTCGCCGCCCAGGTGGGTGTCACCGGCCGTCGACTTCACCTCAAAGATGCCATCCTCGATGGTCAGGATGGACACGTCGAAGGTGCCGCCGCCCAGGTCAAAGATGAGCACGTTCTTCTCACCACCTGCGCAGCCTTTCTTGTCCAGGCCGTAAGCTATGGCAGCCGCCGTGGGCTCGTTGATGATGCGCAGCACGTTGAGGCCCGTGATAGTGCCCGCGTCCTTAGTGGCCTGGCGCTGCGAGTCGTTGAAATAGGCGGGGACCGTGATGACCGCGCTCTGCACCTTGCCCCCCAGGTAGGCTTCGGCGATCTCCTTCATCTTAGTGAGGACCATGGAGGAGATCTCCTCGGGGAAGAAGGTCTTCATCTCCCCCTTGTACTCCACCTGCACCTTGGGCTTCCCTCCCTCGCTCACCACCCGGAACGGCCAGTGTTTCATGTCCGACTGCACCGTGGCGTCCTCGAACTTGCGACCGATCAGCCTCTTGGCATCGAAGATGGTGTTAGTGGGGTTCATGGCCACTTGGTTCTTGGCGGCGTCGCCGATGAGGCGCTCGGTGTCCGTGAAGGCCACGTAGCTGGGGGTGGTGCGGTTGCCCTGGTCATTGGCGATGATTTCCACTTTGCCGTGTTGGAAGACCCCCACGCATGAGTAGGTGGTGCCCAGGTCGATGCCGATAGCCGGGCCGCGGGCGGACATCCTGACTGAAAGATAAATGAGCGATGTCAGGACGAGAAAACCAGGGAGAGGCAGTCCGCGGCGGCGTCAACTAACGGTCACCTCGCACTACTCTCCGCGAGCGCAACCAGTCTCCCCGCTCCCCCCTCCGGGTTCCCCGCTCTTATAGCCGCCTTCTGGAAACTCCCAGAGCCAATCCGCTCCCGGGACCGCCCGCACAAACTCTTCCAGCCCAGCCACAGGCTTGCCTGGGTCGGAGTGACCGACCTGAAGCCCAACAGATGTCTAGTTGGGTGAGGGGCGGGACCCCGACCCTCGCTAGAAGACCCAAGGATGGCCGTTATGCAAATGAGGCTCCTCCCAGTACCTCCAGCTGCTTGGGGGCGTTAGGCTCGTGCCCTGGCCCCCCGGCCCCCCGCCCCCGCCAGGTGTACGCGCTTTTTCCGCGGTCTTGGCTTTCCAGAAGCGGGATTCGTCGATGCGCAAAGGATTGGCAGGGCACGCGGCCAGTGAGCAGCGCGGACTCCTCAGTGAGGGCGGGGAAGGAAGGGTTGAGGCGTGGCGCCGGGAGGAGGTGCGGAAGGGGAGCGGGGTGTGGGGATTATTTATTGGTCCCGAGGCCGCAAGTGCTTTTAGTGCCAGGTGTCCAGACTGACCTAGCACGAGGAAGAAGGGGAATTCATTTTGAGTTCGTTGTACCAAATAAATACGGCCAAACCCGGCCCGTTTGGCCCAAGCTGAGGGGATTCCGGTCTCTGCATGACAGGGGGGTGGGGGAGGCTCCCCTGGACGGAGACAAAAATGAGGTTCTTTTGAGTCGGTGGTCAGCGACTTGAAATTTTATATAGCGTGTTTCGTTGCAGCTCCGTGGCTGTAAAGCACTCGGTGAAAGCTGCGTGGCGCGGGGGAGGACGAGCCCGAGAAGGCCAGCCGTTTTCCTCGCTGCGCGCGGGCGGTTAGCTGGGGCGAGACGGGAGTGTCGTCAGCCCGCCTCCCAGGAGCCTAGGGTTGCACTTTCTCGACCAAGCTTTTATGGTTCCTTGCTCGTCCTGTCGCTGTAAACCTCCAGGTTTCCCCTTCCTGTTCTCTGCACTGTTTCCCTCATTTTCAGCTTCAAGTGCTTTGTCCATCGCTTTGAGTCCTTTAGGGGAAAATCAACAAATTCACGAAACCCCGCACGATCCCCGCATCCCTGGCGTTCGTACACTGCAGAGTTTATGTCTGAGCCCAGTGAGATAATTTTCTTTACCTGTGATGAAGTTACAGGTAACTTCAGGTGAAGGTAGATGAAAAAGTTCAACAGGAATGTGGGGATAGCTCAGGGAAGCACTGCCCGGCCCCAGGTGACTGGAGTAGGAGCTGAATCCTGGAGTAGAGAGCGGTAGCTTCTCGGGTGGGCGGGGGCGGAGAGGACAGTGATTCCTGCCTTTAACAGGTACCTACTGTGGAGAGGAAAAACACAAACGGCCCCCCATATGGAGTTGATAGTCTGATAAGGAAGTAACACAACTGGAGAAAAGTGCTGGAAAAAAAGGGTGCTGTGAGAACCCAGAACGATGAGTGAGACTGGTGTCGGTGAGGGCTTCCTGGAGAGGCCACATGCCCTAGCCAGGTGCTGAAGTTTGCCAGCAGAGTTGGAAAGGCAACGATGAGACCAATATATGAGCTTTGTACTGGAAGCTTACTGTTACTAGAAGTAGAGGGGTACAGACAAGAAAATCTCTACAGCTAGGCAGGATACTTTTAGGAGTCTTGTGCCATGGTCTTTCCTGGGGTTACAGGAGAGGGGAGCCATCCTTTGAAGCTGGCTAAATGCTGGTGTAGCCTGGAAAAAAGTTGAGTAAGACAGTGTGGGAGAAGAATTTTGGCCTGAGAAACACAAAAGCTATTTATATCTAAAAGGTAACGTTGACAGAATTCTATAAAATCAAATCAATGAACACCTTAAGGTTTTTTTATTTAGTTATATATGTAATTCCCAGTTTTTAATATGAATTTGTTAATCTCACTGGTCAAGCAGTACTGGTTTTAACCATCATACCCATATTCTTTTCCATGAAAGCAGTTGAAAAAAAATAGAAATAGGAAAACATTTAGAGAAAATATTAGGAAAACGAGGGGAAAAAAATCAAAACATTCTAATTGAAGCTGGCATAAGTTGTGAATACAGATTTCTTGGCTTTATTCTTAGAAATTCTTGTTTTTTATTTTTATTCTTTTTTAAGATAAGAGGGAATTAGTGGCCTGGAAAGAAATACTAATTAATTCTTTGTAGAACCTGATGAAATAATGTGATTTGGCACTAGGGTCCTACCTACATTTGAAAGAACCTGATGAGAAGCACAAGCTCTTCCTATTTCTTGTACTCACACGTTTACTTAAAGCAAAGCAGGACTGCAAAAAAACAAGCAGGCCCAGAGTTCTCCACACAAACGCTAAAATTAGAGTTTCAAAAGGAGAGGTTCTTTTGCTCAGTAACTATGTTTTACCTCTGTGCACAGTTATAATAAAGAAATATTGTTATCTAATGACCACATTCATCTTAAACACAACTTTCTAAACCAGAGTAGCAATTATAACCATACTTTGATTAGCTATAACTATATATTTTTTGCTCTAGTTTTTTACCTGGTAAATTGATTTTCAAATGTTTTATAGTTTATATGGCATCCTGAACTTTTCCCAAAATGATACAGTATCTGCCTGTTGATTTTATATGGAAGACACTTTTGCATTCATAGACTATTTTTAGCACATACTGATTATTCTTGGAATTTTTATATTTTCCTTATTTGTATTGGTTTTTTAAATATCTTATTTTTCTTTTTGATAATTGATTCATAATTTTAAAAACTCTTAAAAATTATCAGATTTGCAAATTTATGATCAAATAATATTCATCCTTGCCATTAATGGTGTAGCAAAACAGATAAGCCCTACCAGTGAGGATGTCAGATATTACAGTCTTTCTGAAGGCTATGTGACAACTTTTTTTCTTAAATACGACCATACTTTTCATTTAATATTACTTTTTATGGCTTCGCCCTAAGGAAATAATAGAAAATGCAGGTTTTTATTATTTAAGTTAGCAACATAAATAAAAGGAAATGACTTAAATAGGTAACAAGAGAGTGATTATGTAAATTATAGAACATGCATATGATGAATTATTATACAGCCATAAAATTGTTAACAAGGTTTTTAATGTTACACAAAATTATCCTTGATATAAGTGAAAAAAGAGGTTGCAAAACTTTTTTATCTTTTTATCCTACACAGTAATTTACTAGCTCAATATTTTGTTTCTGGCTAGTTTTTGTTTTGGTTTATTTTGGTTGCTGAGGATCAAACCCAAGGTTTTCGCATGTAAAGCACAGATGCTACATTCCTAGCCCTCTTCCTGTTTGTTAGAAGGGACCTGCAGCACATCATTTAACCTGAATCTTGTAGATAATAACTTCATTTTTCTCCTGTCTTAGAGAAAGATCTTCTGATTACCTCTCCTATTTCTATTTCAAAAGTTGAAGACAACTTTGCTGTCTGAAAATATTTGTACTAGAGATACAAAGATGAAGAAAATGAGGCCTAAAACTATGTACATGCCCAAGTAGATTGAAAAGAATAAAATTTCCCAGAATTACTATGAGAGAAAAAACTTGTGTATTTTCCAGCAACCCTTCTCAATCCTTAATCCCCACCCACTCACAATCTTCCTAAAGATTGTGGATTGTTTTGAGGAGGTAATGGTGGCAGGAAAAAGATAGAAAGAGTAACGCCCTATAATTTGAGGACCTTTGAGCAAACTGGAGTTCAGCTAATGATTATATTTAAGATCTTTATAAATACTGCCATTTTATAATCCTTTGAAAGTGTCCTTTCTTGAAATAATTGTTTAATTGTTCAATGACCTGTTGCTTCAGGAAAAAAAAAATTGCCATTTGTTTGAGTCTTAAAAATCCAGTCTTTTAGTTACAGTTAAATTGTAGATACACAATAAGCTGGTGTAGGAAACAACTGTGTCTGGTATGGAAGAACTGAACCTGGAAGAAATCATTCTGTGACAGTAGCGGACAAATTGTTCCTCTTCCAGTTTTGAGGGCTAATTTTAAGGTTGAGGAATAGTCTTGAAACAATCCAGGAAAAGGGAGACTATTCTCCTGTACTTGGGGAATCAGACTCAATATGCCATTATTTTTAATACTTATTAAAATCTTTGAACATAAACAGGATTAATTGCTGGGAAAGAAGTCGTTTTTCTGAATAGTAAATTATGTTTGCTATTTTGAGAAAGAAATTAACACTCTGAAAGGACTTTGTCAGTGGATTTTTTTTTTTTTAGTTGTAGATGGACACAATACCTTTATTTTATTTGTTTTATTTTTATGTGGTGCCAGGGATTGAACCCAGTGCTTAATGCATGCTAGGCAAGCGCTCTGTTGCTGAGCCATAACTCTGGCCCCTGTCAGTGGATTTTTTTTTTTATAAAATATTCTTTTTATATTATGAGGAAACCCAATTTGTTGTCATCTGTGTTTGCCATGAAACAACATTTTTCAATCATTATTCTATATTCAAAGAAACCAGGATTTGTCACAAGAGTTTTAGCTAATTCTCTTTGTGCTTTTAAAAAATTGTGCAGAAACACCATAATTAAATATATTGTTTATTCTGTTATTATAGTATAAGAGAATGAGAGGAATTGATAGCTTTTCAGACTAATTATTTTTTAATGTACAGGGCACTGTACATTAAAAGATCCAGGTTGAAAAACATACAGTACAAATAAAAGTAATATACAGACAATTTAACTTCTGAACATAAAGGAGTAACTTTTATTAGGTAAAAGCATGTATTTAAAAATGTAACAAAAGTACTTTACGTAATCCAAAAGTTCCATTTTATACTAATATACAGAAAATAATCATATCATAGAAGGCATTTATACCATTTATAATGATTATAATCCATGACACTTGTAGTTAATACAGTCAAAATTTAAGCCATTTTTCTTTAGTAAATCTAATTCAATAAAAATTTAGTTGATCAAATTACTTGTTGTCATTTTCATATTGATCTGGCACCTTTAATTATTGGTAATATTCTTTTATCTTTTGTTTTCTGTTTATTTTTAGAAGCCTGCAGTTGTTTCTTTGTGTTCCCAAGAGATGAATAGTAGTGTTTTTTAGACTCTAAAACTTCTGTAGACTTATTTATGTCTCTTGAAACATTTTCATGTTTGATCTCATTAATGGAGTTCTTTTCTCCCTTCTCCCATCTATTCCTACTATCCCATTATAATAAATTCTTTCTGATTTTCAGCTAGTCTAATTATTATAATAGATATTCAGTTACCTCCTACTTTGCAGCTAAGGTTTTTAAGTGACTTAATCCCTGCATATATACTCTTAAGTATATTTTTAAAGTTAGATCTCTTTGTGCAATTTCTTACAATATTTGAATAAACATAAAAATAAGACAGCACTTCTAAAAATATATAACATCTTGGTATTGCACTAAAAACAATAAAGATCTGGTTACATAATTAATCAAAGGTAACAGTATAGTATATTCACAATAAGGAAATAATATGGCCATAAGTCATGTGGTTAAGAATGTGTATGTATGTGTATATTGCAATGCATTTGTATCCAGGTTAAAATCTCAAGTATTTCTGCATGAAAGTTTTTTTTTTTAAATGTTAAATGTTAATCATCATTTCACTCAATACTTTGTTGAATTTTATTTTGAATTTTGAAGTTGAAGAGCAGGGCACTGTACATTAATATTGAGAATATTTAACAGAAATTAATTCTACCTTATTAGATTATATTGCTAAATTCTACCACTATTGGGATTATACTACTCCACTCTTCGAGTTAACAGACTTAAAGAGGAGAGTATATTAATAAATAACCTTGTATGTGCCTGGTAAGCACAGAAAGGAAGGCAAGTGTTACAGTGAGTAATAACTAGATTGTCTTGTTATAATATTGGCCTTACATTTCCTTCTCTGTACTCCTGTCTTTTTACTTAACACTTAAACTACATATTTTTCAGTGAATTTTTAAAAACTGCCTAACTACATTTCTTAATATATAAGCTATGATTCTGGTTATTTTAAGTTTAGAATTATATGTGTTCTTTAGAGATATGTGATTATCTCTTTGTTTTATATTTACAGTAGTCTACAAAGCCCTTTTATTTTAGAAGGGACCACTGAAGATAATTAGCATATAAAGTTTCATTTTAGTGCAGCTTTAACCACTGATGTCATAAGAATTTTACAGTAACTTTAGCATATTTTTCACAACTACTAGGAAAGTCACCATGAATCAATTTTGTTATAACAAAGTGATTCCAAAGTGATCTTTATTTTCTTGGATCTTTGCAACTGGAACTTTTGGGGCTGATGAAGTTTGTCAGGAAGACAGAAAAGATGGTGCCACTTCAGATCTGATATTCCTGGGTCTGCACTTAAAGATTATCTGTTGAAGATTGATTCTTCCCCATGTCCTCTCCAAATTCAGATCTGTCACTTCTCCAGAGGTTTAGAAGGCCCTATTTCACCACTGCCACACAGAAAAAGACAAAACTCAAGAAAAAAAACATTACAAGTTGACTGTCTACAAGATACAACATATTTTTAGGTCAGAATTTCTTAGCTTTTGGCACCAGGCCAGCACACTGTTAAAAAGAACAAAGAATAGGAAAAAAAGAATAGTTTCTAGAATTTAAATTTACCCAATTACTTCTTGAATATAACTCATTGCATCTTTCAAATATTATTATTACTAATACAATTCTGCTATATTTATTTAGCAGAATTTTATTTTTGTCTTGCATGTATGGTCTGAACTAAATGGTTGGGCACAAAAACGTAACATAAAAAAGGAGGTCAGACAAATAGAAGAGTAGGAAGGAAGAAGACACATTTTTCCTTCAAATAAAAAGTTTTACAATGTATTTTTTAATGACAAATTTCTGATTGAAACAAATTTAAAAATTCATGTTCCTTTCCCTCTCTTCAGCCATGAAGCTAACATTGCCTTCCTCAAATATTGTTATATATTCTGCAAATGAAAGGAAGTACATACATACACAGAGAAAGAAGTTTTCCTTCAAATTCCTAGGCATATAACTGTCTTAACCAGCCCCAGTGATTCTGGGTAGAATTATATTTTTGCCTAGAATTATAATGCCTTGTATAATTGTAACTCCATAATTAAAAAATAAATTGTCCCTTAAAATGATTTTTTTCCATATTAGGGAACATAAACATTTGAAAGGTGATTTTCATTATCAGGGTGCTTAGAATTGTTTCATCAGAAATTGAGCTGAGCCTATTCAACTGCTATAAACTATTGGTTTTAAGTAGAATATAAACATTAACACGTTTGAAATAAAGGATAAACCAGGCTTTATAGCCTGAATGCTTGTCTGTTCCTTTCTCAGGTAAGTAGAGTATTATACAAATTTTCTCACAAAATTATTATTATTCCTGGCTGAAATGAAATCATGTTTTTTAAAAATTTGTCATTCTTTGACTCAGAGCTATTGTATGATTTCTTACTTAGTACAATGATTAGTACATTGAATATTCAATTCAGAGCCAAGTAATCTTTATATCACCTTTTTTTGGTCAGTTCATTGAGTAGGCTATTAAGATATTATAATAGTTTCCTGCCCCCTAGTGATCTGTGTGGATTCTGATAGAACAATTTAGTCACTATTGAATGACCTCAATGATTTGGTTCTCCTAAATACATTAAGGGAATAGCTTAAGTAGGATTTAAACTTAATGCTGAATTCTACTAAGTGTATGTACATAAATATGTAAGCAATATTACATTGGTTCACAACTAGCTTGAATTTACAAGCTGTTATTTAGTTTATATTTACTAATTGTCAGTTACAGACACAAACATTCTAAACCCTTGTCTTTTTGCCTCTTGCCTTTCATATAAACTTATAAGTAGTTAACTTTCATCTGTTTTTTGAGACTACACCCATGTTACCAAATGATATGTCCTTGAATTTGACAGCAATGAAAAGCAGGCCACTTAAATGATTATATAGACATTCACAGAATCATCTGCAATTCAATCTTCTCATTTGAAAAAAATGTTTTAACAGATAAGTCATTCTAGTAGTAGCATGGAAACTATTGTATAGAAATCAGGTAGTAGATACAGAAGTTAGAATCAGATTGGAGGGGTTCTTTCACTTAAATGTTTAAATTTGCTGCTAGGTTAGGGTGGTTATGCAAGCTGTCATTTCCTGAGATTATTTTTCCTCTTATTTATAAGACTATGTAAGTTCATCTAAAATCTATGCTTTCATAAGTTGAATTATACACTCTGGAATAACCAACTTTTGTTTCTTCTTTTCTTTTTTGGCTGTGCTGGGGATTGAACTCAGGGCCTCAAGCAAGCTAGGCAGGGGCTATACCTCTAAGCCATATCTGCAGCCCTCCAATTTTTGTTTTTAAGCAAACTTTGATTGCTTTATAAATCTTAGCAATCACAATACAGTAATGGGAGAGTTTTTTTTCATATTTTTATTGGTGCATTACAATTGTACATAATAGTGGGATTCATTGTTACATATTTGTATATGCACACAATATAATTTGGTAAATTTCATCCCTCAGTATCTCCCTTTTCAGGGGTGTTCAGTTTTTTGATCAAAGAAATGATGACTTTCTTATCCACATCATCTGTTAAGGCAAAAAGAGGAAACTGGTTATTCTGTCATTCTGCTTTTTCTTGGGAGCATTTGTTTTCAAATGAGTTCTTAACTCATCAGTGTCAAAACAAATAAAAGGAAATGGAGATTGATGGAAGAGATTAAAACAAAGGACAGCAATAGAGAAAATAAAGGGGGGGGAGTCACAGACATAGAAATGTAGAAGTTGAATTCAAAGTAATTTTTAATTGATTTCTACCACAGGCCCCCACAAATGGCTGACATACCACTAAATGTTTCAAGTTTTAATGAAAGAAAATCAAAACATATCAGCATTTAATATTTATTTCTAAAACATCATTCTGAATGACTCATTCAAATAAAATTTTGTTTTCCATTCTCATATTTTCACATTACTCAGAATGTTCATTAGGTACCATTACTAGCCCCCTTACCAGGCATTGCAGATGAGATGAACAAGGAGCACAGCCTCACAGGACCTTTATCACATGAGCCTGAAAAGGCCCATCTTTGTACTTCTTGATAGGTGGAGCAAGTAGCTTAGTGGTTAAGTATAGTTATGTAGGCAAAGTTGGGTCTAGATTCAAACTCCAGGTCTAATACAGTTTCTATGTGATTTTAGGAAACAGCCCTTCTGGACCTGGGTCCCCTATCTAGAAAATTAGTATGATACTTACCTCAAAAGACTGTGAGGCTTAATTAAAATTATGTATGTAAAGCATTTGAGTATATAGCCCTAAATAAATAGCTACTGGGATTATTGAGAACCCTATTATGAATGGATAATGGATTTCCAAATCTGTGATGTAGCTTCAAGTTCTAAACACCAAATATAACTCCACTTGCTTGAGTTTCCTACCATCCAACCTATCACCCTCAGACATTAAGGATATAGGGAGAATCTTACAAGGATATGTTTTCCCACAGCTTTTTGGTGCTCTGCAATGCTAGAAGTTGTTGATGCTAGGATGCCTTCAGAGCACTAGCATTTTATCCCTGGGAAGCATTAGTTACAACGGAGAAGGGGATGGTGAGGAAAGTTGACTGATCAAAACAGATTAATGGAAAAAAAAATTTCAATTTTAATTCATGATAAAACTCAGTTAAATTAGATATACCAAATTTCTTTATTCTTAACTATGTATGCACAGACATATCCAGGTTTTTTTCTGTTGGTACTTATTTAGCTTTTTGTTAATGACAAGTTTTATACTTAAATATTAACAACTGTTACACTGGTTCTTTGGCAGATTTTCCAGAGATGCATTAAGTAGGAAAAGTTTCGTAGTGATATAGAGGATTGAGTATCGTGTTACCAGTGAGAAGTTGCCAGCTATCACCAGCCTCTTCCCATTGTTTAGAATATAAAAGTATCTCAAGTATTCAGGCATAGCCTTGATATGTTCATCACTCTTATTCAGTTAGGCAGCCTATAATTATTTTAATCTGATCAATTTATTTTAATCTCTATTCATCTCACCTATAATTTTCAAATGTTTTATTTACTTCAATTTTTATATCCTATTCATATTTTTTTGCTTTTAATTACAGTACAACATCTTTCTTGCCCATTATTTTTCCTTTTAATTAGTGTCAGCTTTAGCAAACACCATCCTTATTTTAATTCTTATTATTGTAACTAGCCCCTCTGGAAGATTTTTTTCTAATTTAATTTTTGTCCATAGTCAAACTGTTAATTACTTTGTAGTAATTAAACATTTGCCAAATACCACTTACTCATATGGCTCGTTTCTCTGAATATTTTTACTTTAATAATATGGGAAATTAAGACAAACTTCTGAATCCTAATCTACTATGGCCTTGGCTATGTTTTATTAATCTCTGGGTGTGAGGGTCTTATTTACTAAAAAGTTATAGAACATCCAAATTGCACTGTAATTAGTGGCAAGTTTGTTAAAAGCTGATTATTCCTCCAGGATTTCTTGTTTTTTAGAAAAAATAGGCCTGGGGATGTAGCTTAGTGTTAGAGCACTTGCCTACATGTCTTGCAAGGCACTGGTTTTGATCACTAGCACCACAAAATAAAAAATTTAGTCTGGGATTGCTCATTATACATAAAGAAATCCAAAAAACTAGCCAGGCACAGTGGTGCATGTCTGTTATCCCAGCTACTCAGGAGGCTGAGGCAGTAGGATGACAAGTTCAAAGTCTGCCTGGGCAACTTGGTGAGACCCTGCTTCAAAATAATTACAAAGGGCTGGGTATATAGCTCAGTGGTAAAATGCCCCTGGGTTTAATCCCAGTATGGAAGAAAAAAATGAATCCAAGAATTGGTAGTGGTAAGAACAAAAGGTCTTTTCAAACAAAATGGTGTCAGGATGAAACGGGAAGATCCTACTCCATCTATCTAGATTTTCCTTTTTTTAAAATTTGGAGCTTAAAGACGTGTGTTTTATGAACAGCAGACAACTTCCAGTCTTCATTCTCTTCACAGCAACAGGAGAGCAAGAAGCAATAGCAAAGGAGTTAGAGCTCTTTAGCTCCATGCTAACAGAGGATGGAGGTAAAAGGAAGTTGAGTCTGGCTAAGGTGTTGGGCATTTTTCATTTCCCCTAACTTTGTTTTATTTTGATATGGGATTGAACCCAGGGGTGCTCTACTGAACTACATCCCCAGTGCTTTTTATTTATTTTGAGACAGGGTCTCACTAAGTTGCTAAACTGCCGAGGTTGGCCTCAAATTCGCATCCTCTTGCCTCAGCCTCCCAAGTGACCAGGACTATAGGCATGTGTCACTGTGCAGAGCTTCCCTTAATTTTAAAAGCCACGGAGCCTTTGAATGAACTGTTTGATAAGGAAAATTATACTTTCCATTTGGAGAAGCCTGTACTACCTTGTAGCTAATTCCAAAACAAGTGTGTCCTGTGACATATGAAACAAGAAGAAAACATCATGAGGTGTGACTTTGTGAAACTATAAACATCTCAGTCATGTAAAATTAAGATAATGTTTATATATTTGGTTGCTAATTGTTGGCTATTAGCACATGGCAAAGTACAAAATCACACAACCCCTCCCCAATGGAATAAATAATCCTTTCTTCAAAGAGGTAGTATTTAGAAAAAAGCCCCCCCCACCCGCCACCCCAATAGTGGGGAAAGCCATTTCAACAAAAATTTTGATGAGGGTAGAAAAAAGTGACCCTGAAGATCATGTTCACTAAGAGATCATGTAGTTAGGAAATTTGGTTTATTTTATCTCTTTACACTACTTTCTGAGAGCTTTTGGTTATCAGGTTCCTAACAGTAATATATACATGCATCTTATATTTCATTTTAAGTTGCATTTCCAATTTAAGTATTTGATAAACAACTAAATCTAAGACTAAGAGGAACTCATTTTTCCTGCATTCTCTGTTAACTGTGTGGCTTTAAAAAAAATATTCTTGATTTCTTGTTTTATCTTCTTGTGCCTCTCTACTTCACATTAATTCTGCCCTGGCTCCTGTGCTATTCCTAACCTCAACAATTTGAACATATCCCTGTAAGTCTCTGTACTCACACTGCTCTAATACTTTCAACTAAATCTTTACTAGCCAATATATCTCTCAATTCTCTTGGCAACTTGTTCTTTTATGTAAACTGTACAAAAATTACTTATTTAAAAATCTGATGTGAAGAAAAAGCAATGCCATTAAACTATTGCTCATAATCACAAAATTATATTTTAAATATAGGAGAGTTAACTAAAATCCTTTTAATTATAAGAAGGGTATTATGTTACAAGTAATTCACATTAATAGGCATTCTATTCAGTAGATGTGTTTATTGGTGGGTCAGGTTTGCCAGTGTTTTAATTCACATGTAAATGATGTAGACCCTTGGTCAATAACAACTAACAAACTACTTTAATTGAAAATGATAAACTATTTCCATTTATATGCTGATTATTTTATAATCTTCAAATTTTGTATCCTTTACAGAAAATAATAATAAAGCATGGTGATAAACTGCAATTTGCCACGACACACTTTCTCCAAATCTTAGTATAAAACACAACACATTTTTTGTGCACTCTACTTTTATAGAACAACCAGATTTATAATTGATTTATTTTATTAGATTTATCAATATACATGGCAACTTTCTTGAATCTCAAAGTTCCAAAAGTATGTAATTTTAAATCATATTTTCCTTTAGATGTCATACTTCTAGAGCGCTATTAAAGTCTATTTATAAACAAAAATAATTGGTAAACTAACACACTTTAGAAAATCAAGAATATTTTAAATTAAAAATATTTTTAATGAATACAAGATGTCTTTTTAATTAACTATCATAGTTAAATTTAATATCATAAAACAAAATGGCTTATCCCCACAAGTTTCACAAGTGAGGGAAAGCCATTGGGATTTACACTTAATATAAGTTTTTAATGTGATTATTAAATGATAATATTTTATCAGTTATAGGAAATGTTCATTTATAGGAATTTCCTCAGGTCCATCAATCTTTTTAGGCCAAGTTTGAGCCCATGTCAACCTTAAAGGTTAGATTCAGTGCACCTAACTTGCCTAATAAGCTTGTCAATTTAAGAATATGAATTTCATTGATAATAAGGGAGAATAAACAGTAGCTAACCCACTGTTCAACTGGGAAAAGAAGAAAGAAAAAGAAAAAATGCTAACAGTGAAATAGGGCAGTTTGAAATAAATACTTTCTAAAATTTAAACAGGAATGGCCAATTATATTGGGTTTTAAATTTCACACGATAACCTTAAAAAAAAAAACCACATAAAAATAGTGAAGTCATCACCTTATTGATAAAAAAAACTAAAGTTTAATAGTTATTGAAGGGGTAACAGCCACTTATCGTCTACATGTAAAAGTAATTTTAATCCAAGCTAAGAAAACTAGAAACAAAGAATGCTATTAGAAACAACAAAAAATGATAAAAACATTTTAACGCCTAAAATGTAGAAACTTAATATCCTAAACAAAAATATTAAAGATAAAAGGGACTTGAATTTTTTAAAACAATTCATCTTATAAAATCAATTTCTAAATAGCTCATATCCTTTTTGCTTTGGTGTTTTGTCTGCTATCAACTAGACATTAGTACAGTAGAAAATCACTTAGGTTCTTTTCAAATGCTTGGCATTATAATGTGATCTCATATCTTTCCTCAAATTAAATTTTGCTCCACATATTCCACATGTATACAGATGAACATCCATGTGCTGCTCCAATTGTTCATTATTTGGGAATATCTGAAAGCAGACCTGGCATATAGTCTCACCAGCAGATAAATGAGAAATCATATGCCGTACATGGTCATGTTTTCTGAAGTTTCCTTGATCACAAATGGAACAGACATACCTGGCCATGCCTTTGTGCATATCATTGTGCAGACGCAACTGACGTTCTCTTAAAAACTGCTTTCCACATGTCTGACAAACAAACTGTTTTTCCTTAGTATGAACAGTATAGTGTTCTCTTAAATGACACCGCTGATAAAATCCTTTTCCACACAGATTACAGAAATGCTTTCGCCTGTGATCTCTTTCATTTTCTTCCATGATGGCACTCTTAAACATATCTTGGTCTAGGCAGCTAGACATATGTTCAACCACTAGATTTTCAGTTTCAAAACGCTGGCCACAGTTAGGACATCGAAAAGGACAGGCAGAATGCTTAAATAACTGCTTTTTTTGGATACTGTTTAACTGGTAATGACTGTCCCTAAAATCATCCAACATTTCAACAAACATATCTCTTATTTCAGACTGCTCATCAGGATTTTCTTCCATGTCCATTTTCTCCTCAGTATTTCCTAACCCATTCATTGTCAGATCTTGGGGTTCTCCACATCTTTGGGCATGTTCCTGAAGTTGTCTACCCTTGACAAGGATTTGTCCACATTTACCACATGCACAGATATTTTCAATGTGTTTGGCTAGGTAATGAGATGACAGGTCCTCCTCAGTTATTGTGAGTCCACACAGCTCACAAGATGCATTTTCAGTATCCTCTCGAACTGGACTGCTGTTGTTAGGGGGTCTCATATTTTCTAAACCAACTCTTTCATCAGCATTTATTGACATCCGAGGTTTTAGAGTTTTCCTACCACTTTTTTTAATGCTGACGTCTTCTTCAACATAGTATCTATAAAATGGCTCTTCGGGTTCATCTTCTAATTCATCGTTGTCAGTGGATTCGTTACAGTCTTTATCATTAACTTTAATAATGTTAAAATCTTTCAGCTCATCTGTAGGAATATCTTCTGGTTCCATCTTGATAATGATTCTTTTCCTCTCAGCAGCTCTGCTTTTTTCTTCAGTGGCTATTTCAGACTCCACTGTGCTACTTTTCCTGTTTCCAGTGGTTGAAGCTGAATCATCAGGAGCCTGGCTTGTGTCTCCTCTGTATTTGTCGGTCTGTGCAGAAAATGTTTTAGAAGAATCCTTTTCACCAAATTCAGCTTTGATGTTACTGTCTTTTTCGTCTCTAATATCTACTATTCGGTGGTAAGATCTTGTGTTTTGGTATGAATGTCTGTTAGTACAGGTCAACACATGCTCATCTAATAATTTTTCACAACTAAAGCCAAATCCACAGCTGTCACAGGTAAAACTCCGTCCAAAGCGTCGTGATACACGTTCTTTTGGAGCAGATAATTTGGACACAGAACTTTTTTTACATACATCAAATAGTGGTTCAGGAAAATTACCTAATTGTAAAGATTCTTCATCAGGCTCTCTATTATGTGGTGTATTTACTGTTGAACTTGGCTCTGCACACCACCTATTGGCTTCACTTCCATTTCTAGCCACAGTGTCTTCATACATTCGTACTCCAAATATCATTTTGCTGTTCTGTTTGCTGGAAGCAGAAGATGAACATTTTGAACTAGAACAATCTGCATCCTGTATATCTTCTAAGCAGTCAGGAACATTATACAGCTGTAGGTAGTTCATTGCCACTTTAAACTGCTCAAAACTGGAGGGAGCTGTCATAATTTTTCCTAAATACATAAATTGCAAAATGAGATCAAAACACTCAGCACTAATTTTCATATTGCTGAGATTCAGTTGTGCAGTACTATGTTGATGGTTCATGAAAAACATTCTAAAATAGGAGCTGCAGGCAGCTAGAACGGCTTTGTGGGCTTGAAAGTAAATGTCATCAATTGCAATACAACAGTCACAGAGAAAACCCCATTCTCTTTGGTTGTTTAGCTGCTGAAGAACGTAGCTGCTGTGGCTGGGTTTTGCCATCTTCTATTAATTAGAGACCTATGTAAAACAAAAATATTAAGTCAGATGATATAAGAAAAGCATTAAAATAATTTTTACCATTATATCAGACTTGTCTGACTGCTATTACATTCAAGGTATGAATAGATTTCCACCCTAATGTAGTAAAACCTGCTAATACATTATGAATAATTTTTTAAGTTTGAAAATGAAAACAGCCATTTATTCAGGTTTCCCACATTTAAAAAAGTCATCAAAAACAAAAACCTTAATTTTGGTTTCAGGAAAAATGTATACATTAAATATGAAAGGAAAAATGACATTCTTTTTCCCTTTACTTTTAAAATGCACTGGCTTTCAAAAACTGTATTTATGAAGATAACAGAAAAAAGTGGGAAAATTTTCAAGATTTAGAATGGAGTACTTGAAGGAAATGAACAACAAAAGAAATAAAAGATTAATCTGAACATCAGTAACTAGATTATTATTAAAAATTTCTTAGATGATTGACATTAAGGAACTATTGCTCATTTCTAAGTGTGATGAGGGTTTTTTGATTGTTAAAAATGAGTGTATGTGCATATATGATTATACAACCAGTGTAACTTTACATAATGTACAATCAGAAGAATGAAAAGTTATACTCCCTTTATGTATGACATATCAAATGCATTCTACTGTCATGTAAAACTAATTTAAAAAGATATGCTTTGCCATTATAGGACTTAGTATGATAAAAAAATATAACTCGCTGTTCTATTTTTAAAAAATTAAAAAGTACGCCTATATCTCAAGTATAATATAACTATTAAAAATCTTTATCTTTTATATATATGTATTGAAGTGTTTGTAGATGAAATGAGATATTCAAGATGAATGAAGTGGGTGAAGGGACTATATATGATACAAGATTGGCTATGTGTTGATACCTATTGAAGCTGGGAGAAAAGTAAAATTCTATTTTTGTATATTTTTGGTTTTGTTTTGGGTAGTAGGGATTGAACCAGGGGTGCTTTAACACTGACCTAAATCCCCAGGCCTAAATAAGATCCAATTTTAGCCTCAAATTTTAATCTGTATACATAAAGGTTCAGAATGTATCTGCTACTAAAAAAATTCCTACGCAATTTTACTGAACTTAAAAAGAACATTTAAACAAGCTGTTCAGAAAAATAAAATGTTCACTCTTCAGTCCCCAAACTCTTTGATCCCTGCTATAGTAATTAAGAGTATCTAAATTTACTTACTTTCTTCTTGCTTTTATCTGTTCCTCATAGATCAAATATGGATTACATACCCTTTCCCTCTACAGGCCTAAATTACATCTTCCTTCCTATTTCCCTGCCTAAAGCCAGAGTTCCATGGGTAGGGAACTCTGTGAGTTCTGTGGAACTCTGTGAGTGGGGATTACATATTTTCAGATTTGTTGTAAGCATACATGCATGGCATACTGAATACTTCCTATGTGTCAAACACATAGTTTTGCTTTTGTAGTGTGAAATGAAGGTGATGACATGTGATGGCTTCTTAAAATGGCAACCAGTGTGCCTTCTGGAAACCAGATCAGGTGTATCAAGTAGGTACAATATTTCAAACCACTGTAACTTGAAACTCTGTACCAAACCATGAGGACTCCTGTTTTCCATGGATCTAAATACAAAAGCAGTTTATGCCAAAGATGCTCATCAATGTGTTATTTATAATTTGGGTGCCTGATAAAAAGGGAATTTTTAGTGACTCCCTAGAGTCACTCTTAAAATTCACTGACTTTCGAAAATTGTATTTTTGAATGAAGACAACAGAAGTGAGAAATTTTTTTAGGATGGAGAATGAAGTAAACAAAGTACAAAATTCTATTACAATTAGAATCATATAAAACAAATCCAAACAATACAGTCTTATTCAAAAGGTTTAAAAAAAAAAAGTCTACAAAAATGTGGACCCAAGCTCACTTAAGTAGGGCGAGATTTCTAGTGTACAGTCATTTTTGTAGGATTCGGAGAGACCCTAAATGAAAACAAAGTAGAAGGATTGAAAAAAATTGCTTTCTAGTAATAAGAGTTGTTCAAAAATTAAACAAACCTGTTTGGAGGATAATAAGCACCCAAATTAAAGAAGAAGCAAAATGTTATTGAGGATATTACAGTGAAATGAGCACAAGCCTTGAATCAGTCAGACCTGGGTTCCAATCTAAGAGTTTTAAACTTGCTTTCCTAGTTCACCCTTAGTTTCAAGGTGGGGATAACACCTCAAATAACATTAAAATAAGCATTCACAGAGGTGTCGTATAAAATGTATAGTGCTTGGCAGGTAATCAGTTAATGGAAGTAACCGTAACTACTGTCACAGCAGTGGTAATGCTTACTTAAGCATCAGGAAGTAAGTCTAAGTAGATAATCTTCAAGTTTCCTTCTAAATAATACAGTCGATTAGAAAGCTATAAATCTATAACAACTTTCAGGCATTAAATAGTCCACACTTGAAATAAAGACAAAGAGTTCCAAGAACTCTTATCTGTATGAAAAGCAGTTTTATGGCCATTAATTCAAATTAATACAATTGCATGTAAGTCCAATTACATATGACATCTGAAGCTATAATCACTATTCAATCAAAGTAGTAAAAATACATTCTGTGTTAACATAAACACTGAAACAAATAATGGTACTTAATGGTATTTAATGTATATTTATTCATTCAAAAAAAATTTTTTTAAAGAGGAGAGAGAGAGAGAGAGAGAGAGAGAGAGAGAGAGAGAGAATTTTTTAATATTTATTATTTTTTAGTTCTCGGCGGACACAACATCTTTGTTGGTATGTGGTGCTGAGGATCGAACCCGGGCCGCACGCATGCCAGGCGAGCGCCCTACCGCTTGAGCCACATCCCCAGCCCCTCATTCAAAAATTTTACTGAATACCTTTGGTGGACCAGGCACTATTAAGTACTGAAATGAGCAATAGCATAGGCATTCCATAATCTCAAGGTTAGATCATTGAGGATTTTGATCATTGAGGATTTTTCTAAATTAGTGATTTCATTCAACATAAACTGAGTAAAGTTCCTACTCTATGGAAGAAGGCATCATGCTGTAGTAGAACACAAGGGCTCTGGGTTTAAATGGGTATGAATCCCTTGCCTCCATCTGTCTGTCTACATTCTCTCTCATCACAGAGGTGGAAGCTGAACAAGGGCTGTCTAATTTTTGGTGCTAACCAATTACTAGGCTGACCTACAGTTTAAGCAATGGTATTAAGCAATTGTCCAAGTTCTGGGTAAAACTGATCTTAGGTAGAATAACTTCTAATAGCTGTAATTTACATTGTACCAGCAACTGTATTCTTGTTCTCTCTCATTCAGAAAAGCTTTAAGAAGGCTTAATACATTAAAAAAAAAAAAGTAGGTATGGAGGATGAGGGATCTAATCCCTAAATCTCTTTTACATTACATTTTTTATAATGCATTCACTTTTTTTTGGGTGCTGGGAATTGAACTTAGGGGCTTCACACATGCTAGGTAAGCACTCTACCACTGAGCTACACATCCTTAGCCCAGTGCTTTTGCTTTTATTACAAAATAATTTCAGCTGAGTGCAGTGGTGCACAGCTATAATTTCAGTGACTCAGAAGACTGGGGGAGGAAGATCACAAGTTTGAAGCTGGCCTCAGCAACTCTGTGAGACCCTGTCTCAAAAATAAAAATGACTGGGGTTGTAGTTCAGTGGTAGAGTACCCCTGGATTCAATTATCAAAACAAATTTTAAAAAAAGCCACAAAAAATAATTTCACTTGAATTCCAAGTTTGATCTCTTTTCAATATTCTGACCCTCTTTAATGATGCTATTAAAAAAAAAAACTTAGTGAACTTTCTTATAGTAAAACCTATAGAAAGTTTCACATAAAAGTATTGCTTATATTTCAGTTGCTCCTGTTTTTATGACTGAAATCTGTGGTTGCTTTTGTTTGTGTTACTTAGCTGCATCACTGGAAAAACAAGTTTATCACAGCTAGAAGTCAAAGGCTGGGCTGACAGCAAAAGGACTTCATGTTTTTTGGATAAGGACTGCTCCCCTAAGGCTAGGATACCCAATGTGTAGTACTTCAGCAAGAATTTAAAAATTAAAAAATTATGCTGGATTTTTAAGATTTTGATTTGAAAAGCTTATTAGCTCCAGCTCATCTCAAATTCAAAAACAGCCAACACATTAAACATATTAAGTAATTTAGATAGTCACAGACATGTAGAGCTTAAAAAGATCTACTCCAAGTCCAAATTCTTATTTTATAAAAGAAGGTTAACAATCTAGGGCCACTAAACCATCTCTCTCAGGATATAGTTAGCTGTGGTGAAGTAAGTAGCAGGACTATAAAACAAGGACTCCAGTCTACCTAAATGGTACTAAACACTTCTTTGGAACTATGAGGCGTGGCCCTCTGCAAAGAACACTAACAAAGACTGGGCGTGGGGCTTAGAGTTTATTGGCTATGTGCTACTGCACAAGTGACCACCCCCATTCTGAACACTATTTGTAATGTGATTTTACCTGCATGTGTCCACTTAGTCTTATTCAACAGATGTGTTCCCTAAGATATACTATGTAAGCTGTTTCAGTAAATTTCTTATTGACACTAAGATTTCAAAAACACCCTCCATGGCTAAATCTCTTAAATTGGAAATAATAGTATTGCTGGATTACCTATTTGCAGATTTGTTTATAAGCAGACATCACAGTCAGCACACTGAGTACTTACTATGTGCCAGGCACATAACCTTTCTTTTTGCAATGTGAAATGAGGGTAATGACATCTTTGGCCCCATCACTGGATAAATGAAAAGGGTCTACAAAAAAGCATGTAAAGCAAATAAAGTAACTTAAAGTAATTTTGAAGTGTCTCCTTCTGTAAGGCAAATAATAATTCCAAATTGTGACACAGACTTGCATTACCACTGAGAAACTTAAGGATGATTTGCACAGCCTCAGGAAAGTCTGGAGGAGAGCCTAGCATCAGACTCCCAATTCAACACCCCATCTCTGCACCTATTACAGTTACCTCCAGATCTCAAAGGGTTATTTAAGTACAGGTTGAACATACCTAATCCCCAAATTCCAAATGTTTCAAAATCTAAAATTTTTAAAGTACTAACATGCCAATAAAAGTCATAAAAATATTCTACAATCCAGGAAAATTTTGTCTGAAAGCTGAAACAATTCTGGTTCCAAGCATTTCAGATAAGGGATACACAACTTGTATATACTTTACTCTCCTTTTATCTATTTCTGTGTCTTATAAGATCGAATGTATGTGTATGGATTTAATTAAGGACTGTAGATTACTTTTTTTAAAAATATTTTTTAGTTGTAGATGGATACAATACCTTTATTTATCTTTATGAGGTGCTGAGGATTGAACCCAGGGATCATACATGCTAGGTGAGTGCTCTACCACTGAGCCACAACCCCAGCCCAAGATTACCTTTTTTGAAAGCCTAAAATGTAATGAAAGGGTTCCCTCATGTTTTATAATTAGAGTATCAGAATGTATTGAACACCTACTGTGTTCCTAACACTGTATAAAGCATGGGGGTGCAGAAAGATGGTGTATAGCTGAGCTAATTATATATGAGGGATTAAATTTGAAACTAAAAAGCAATTTGAGAACAACTAAATGCTAACTAAATTATATTGACTAAAATACAGCAAGAGTTTAGAAGGAGAAAAGCATGAATTATACCAGAACAGTAGGCTTTAGGAAGGATGTAGGATTTGAGTGGAAACTTGACAAAGGGGTAAGTGGAGAAAAACAGAGAGCAAGGGAAAGACATTTCTGGTATTTGCATAGGTATGTATATAAATAGTTGGGGGGGGGGAACTATACAATAGTTTGAATGGAAAGGAAGGTAGATTTGCTTTATAAATGGAAGGTGAAGGATGTGAGGTGTGGTAAATGACAACTATAATACAATAATAATATGAATAGCTAATATTTGTTAAGCCTTACTATAATGTCAGGCTCTGCTCTAGGCAGATATTTGTGTGTGTGTATATCTCAACACATACTACATACACATACATAGGTTAAGAAAACTAGATTAAAAAAACAGAGGTTGCTATGGTTTGGATGTGATTTAAGTGTGTTCAAAAGTAGTGCACGTGCTAGAAGCCTTGTCAGACATGGTACTTTTTTTTTTTTTTTTTTTTTTTTTTTTGTGGTGGTGGTGTTGGGGATTGAGCCCGGGGCCTTGTGCCTGCAAGGCAAGCACTCTACCAACTGAGCTATAGCCCCAGCCCTAAGATGTGGTACCTCGTGGGAGGACATAAGATCACTGGTAGCACCACCCTTGGAAAGGATTAAGACCAGGTAGCTCCTAAGAGGGAGTTTGTTATAATGAAAGCAAATATGGGGGCTGGGGATGTGGCTCAAGCGGTAGCGTGCTCGCCTGGCATGCGTGCGGCCCGGGTTCGATCCTCAGCACCACATACCAACAAAGATGTTGTGTCCGCGGAGAACTAAAAAATAAATATTAAAAATTCTCTCTCTCTCTCTCACTCTCTCTTTAAAAAAAAAAAAAAAAAAGAAAGAAAGAAAGCAAATATGCCCCTTTATTTTATCCTTACCTTCCCTGCCCATCCTGAGTTATTGTAACAGGTTACTTAATGTGCTCCTCAAATATATCCTTCACTCCCAACATATGATCTAGCCAAGAGGTGACTTTACCAGAGCCGGTGCTATGCTCTTAGGATCTTTGGCATTCAAATTGTGAGCTAAATAAACTTTTCTTTGTAAGTAACCCAGTCTTAGTTATTTTATTATGGTAATGAAAAACTGACCAAGACAGAGGCATATAGTATCACATGTATGCCATAAAGAGAGAACTTCTTTGGATTAGAGCACAAGCAATATAACTCTCCAATCTAAGATCACAACCTTAGAGATTTTGCCACCTAAAAGAATATCGCATCAGCAAAAGTTTTTTTCTTTGAATACCATTTTCCAGGGTATACAGTTCAATCTCTGAAACTGATTAAATTCTTTAGGTTTTCTCCTTGAAACTTCTGAGAATAACCAGTTGTAGAGGGTCCTAAAGATAAAAGGTTTTACTTTAAGCCATTTAAATGATTAGAAAAATTTATTAGAAAAATTATTAGAAAAACTTATTCACTATTTAGACCAAACATTCTGGCTGGTTATTAAATTCCAAATTCAGTACTCAGTACAGGAAGTTCTGAAATTATAATTGGGTTATGTTCCAAAACTTATTTTTAAGTTATTTGGAACCTAAAACACATATTCCCATAGAAACAATGCTATAAATGGTAGCTTGGTTTCATGTTCACACCCTCAAGTCTTTTAAAAACACAACTCAGCTTTACATTAATGCTAACAATGCTGAAGTATTACTTGTATCGTTAGCACTGACAGAGACCCAAGGAACAGTCTGGTTCAGTAATGCCTACTATTCTGAACCCTCAAGGACAGGGCCGAAGCTTAACAGCCTGGGTGTTCCTGTGTCTAGCACACTCTTCTCACATAGTTGGCACTTAGTATAGCTTGTTAAATGAAGGAATTTTTTTAAAAGCCCAGGAAGCACACCCTACTAGATTTGAATACCAGCTCTACAACTTATGTAGGTATGAGGAAACTTTTTTTATCTCTCTAGTTCTACTTTTCTCAACTATAAAATTGGCATAATTAATACTCATCAAAGAACTCTTATAAAAACTAGAGATGGCAAATGTTTTTTGCCTTTTCAATCCAAGCATAATCCAATTTTTAAAAATTATTAATGTCATCATTGCACATTTTATAAAATTTTATGAAATGACAGGTTCAATCTACTATTCTACAGGCCCACAAAGCAAACCAAGTGATATGCTCACAGCCATTTGTAGGTTTAGTGGTTGTCAGGATAACCCTGGTCTCTTCAGTCCTGGTCTAGAGTTCTTCGCTACTCTAACTGCAGCTCCACACACAGCACCACCTGACTATGTTCTCTACATCAATTATGTTTTGCTGAGGTGCAGGAGCTGGTGAAATTTGCAAAGTTTGTTTATACCTACACCTGCTTTTGGAGATGGTGGTTTGTTGGTTGGTTTGCTGGTATTTTTCTGTCCCCTTGTCAAGCCAACAGCTGTTACTTCTAAAAGGTATGCTGACCTCCTTCTGTTCACCATTTCAGTCTCTTATAGGCTGTGAAACAAGACAAAAACTCATTGAAACTCAATTTATAATAAATTAATTTTCTGTGAGAACCTAGGGAAGGGCTCTAGGAGTAAGATATAAGTTTTCAATCCCTAACTGGGTCTAGTGGTCCATGCCTGTAATCCTAGTGGCTCAGGAGGCTGAGGCAGGAGGATCACAAATTCAAAGTGAGCCTCACCAATTTAGCGAGGCCCTAAGCAACTTAGTGAGATCCTTTCTCAAAATTTAAAAATGGCTGGGGATGTGG
Source organism: Spermophilus citellus (assembly GCF_964194105.1). NCBI lineage: Eukaryota > Metazoa > Chordata > Mammalia > Rodentia > Sciuridae > Spermophilus > Spermophilus citellus. The sequence goes on along the minus strand of NC_138185.1, from coordinate 159,828,897 downwards.
CTCATTGGTTAAGCACCCCTAGGTTTAATCCCTAGCACCCCCCCCACACACACATACAAATTTCAATTTCTGTATTTTGTTGATAGGCACTCAAATTGCCTTCTTCTGCTTCATGACAGGGATTAGGTAAGATTGCCAACCAAATAACTTATGAAATACCTTTGTAGTTCAACCGAATTACAGGTCTAGGAAATCAATTCAACCCAAAGGCAGAGGACACAGTGGCTTCTAAAATAGTCTCTTTCCTCCAGGAGTAAAGTATTTAATCCAGGCAGTTTCTACACTTTCATCCTTCATCTTGAAGTGGCAGCATAACATATTTTGACCACCAGAGGGCACTGCATAAACAGTTGGCTTTTCTCCGCTAAAAGTGGTTTTACCAGGAAGTCCCTTTTTGCACATGGCATTTGTATTCACTCTTAGGGTTCATTTTGTAGGATTCCTACCCATTCCAAAGTACTCACTTTATGCACTCAGACTTTGTCTGAGGCCCACCTAAAATTGCTCCTCCCCCTGCATTCTGTTTCAGTTGCCACCACTGTGCACCCCCAGGCTACTTACAAATTACCTGGAACTTCTGGCAATCAATTTGCCAAGTCTTGCCAATTTTCCCACTCAGTATTTCTCAAATATGCCCTTTATTTTACCCATACCTTCCCTGCCCTTGCGAGGCCTCTATTATCAATCCTGAGTTATTGTAATGGGTTCCTTAATGTGCTCCTCAAATACATCCTTCACTCTCAGATGATTCACAAATAAAATTAGACCTTGCCATTCTCCTGCTCTAGGTGCCCCCTCACATATCCCCAGGCCATATAACTCCTTGGCAAGGCATACAAGACCCTCTGTGCCCACCCATCTGTGGCTGCTTCCTAATTCAAACTTCAAAATTCAAGCAATAGAGTACTGCTTGTAGTCAGGCATCCTTAATATACAGGACTTCATGTCTTACCTCCGGTTTTACTGAGGCTGATTGATTCTGCTGTATGACCCTCCCACATATTAGGGGTTACTACCTCCTCCTAAAAGCATTTTATAACTTCCTCTCCCATTTTTAACTGTGTATTATCACCTTATCTTGCACTTTACATTTTAATAATTAGAATAGCAATATATATAGTGGGCATTAAAGTACTGATTAACCAGATGGCCTGAGATCGGCCACTTATTAGGTGTGACCTTGAGTAGGCTGCTTACCCAATTTGTGCCTCTTTCTTCAACTGTGAAGGGATGGTAGCTTTTAGAGTTACCATAGGCATGTCAGTCACAAAGTGCTAAATAGGAACTGGCTACAATTACATATGTATTGGTATGCCTCAGTAGATTGTGAGCAACTTGAAGGCAAGGACTTTGGCTTATTCCTTTACGTGGAACACAACTATTCAGTGAACAGTTACTGAATGAAGAACCAGTAAGGTAGATCTCAGCAATGATGGCAGGGATTACCAGTTTCCTTCTTTTAGGAAATCTTACACATTCAACACTTTTCAACTCTGTGGCCCCAGTGTTTTTTGTTTGTGCATAATTCTTTTTTAAAAAAAAACATTTATTTTTCAGTCATAGGTGGATACAATACCTTTATTTTAGTTTTATGTGGTGCTGAGGATCAAACCCAATGCCTCACACATGCTAGGCAAGCGCTCCACCTCTGAGCCACAATCCCAGCCACTTGTTTGTGCATAATTCTAACCATACTCCTAATTAAAATTCAACAAAATGAAGCTGAAAATAGTGGCACACCACTCTAATCCCAGCTACTTGGAGGCAGGAGGATCACCAGTTCAAGGCCAGCCTCAGCAACTTAGTGAGACCTTCTCTCAAAATACACAAGACCTAGAGATCTAATTCTTGTTCTTTATGAATCATTTGAGAGTAAAGGATGACCCTGTCTCAAAAAATAAAGAGGGGTAGGGATACAGCTCAGTAATAGAGGACCCCAGAATTCAGTCCCCAGGATGGTGGGGCAGGAAATTCAATGAAATGAAACCAATAAAGATTAGCATAAAAGTTAAGAAGCTTAGGAGCTGGAGTAGCTAGAGTGCTAGAGCTCAGTGCTAGAGTGCTCACCTGGCATGTGTGAGGCCCAGGCTTCAATCCTCAACAATGCATATAAGTAAATAAAAGATCCACTGACGACTAAAAACTATTAAAAAAAAAAGTTAAGAAGCTTAAACTTAACTCCATTTTAAGTCATAAATCTATTTAAGATTTTCCTTCATCCCAAATCACCTAACACCGTGAAAGCATTCCTACCTTCACACCATTGCTTAGAATCTTTTCCATGTCCAGCTCACATTCTCTGGGGAGTTCTTTCTGATCCCAGGAAGAGGCAGACCACTCTCTTTTATGCTTCCCAAACTCTGTATACATACAACCATAGGGTGGCCAAAAATTTATCTTCTAAACTGGATGCTACATCTATCACTGCGCTTAAGGTAGGTATTATAATTATTTAGTTCCTCTGCTTTATTGTAAGGTTTAGAACACTGTCTTAGTCATTACTGTAACCTCTAAGCCTCCAGTTGCCTGACATTTAGTTGATATTTGATGGTTTTTAGATGAATAATTGTTGAAGTAGGTTAAGTTTTATTTTGCTTACCAACTTTTTGCTTTGTCACATGGCTGACAATTTACAGATCATTTTTCATGCATTATACAACTAATTCTCACAACTACCCAAAATAGGGTTTTTACAAAAAATATTTTTTAGTTGTAGATGGACACATACCTCTATTTTACTTATTTATTTTTAATTAATTAATTAATTATTTGATAGTTGGACAGCATGCCTTTGTTTATTTTTATGTTGTGGTGCTGAGGATTGAACCTAGTATCCCATACATGCTAGGTAAGAACTCTACCACTGAGCTACAGCCCCTACTTATTTATTTTTATGTGGTGCTGAGGATCAAACCCAGTGCCTCACACATGCCAGCCAAACGCTCTACCACTGAGTTACAACCCCAGCCCCCAAGATAGGTATTTTTATTACCCTCATTTTGTGAATGAAGAAACAAGTCCTGTGGTTGATTTACCCCAAACTGCTTGTCTTGTAAGTAAAAGTTCTAAGTTACAGTTTCTGTAAGCCAACCAACACTTTCTGGACATAACTATCAACCACACTGCTCTTTTGGAACATTCTAAGCTTCCCAGAATCTCCCCCCCACTTTTTTTTTTTTTTTTTTACAAATCTAAAAGTTCGCATCATTCTCATACTGCTCCATCTTACAGGCAGGCAGAATGCCCTGCCTTTTCCCTAACCAGATTCTTGCTGCCCACTATAGAATGTCCTCCCCAAACACTAGAATTTTAAAGTGGGGATGGACCTTCTTCAGTTATTTCTAAAAAAGAAAAAAAAATACATCTATCTTACATACACAACAGAAAATTTCGGCAACTATTTCTTTAATTTTCACATTTTATTTTAAAACAGTTATAAATTCAAAGACAAAGTAGTGTTTACAAAACAAAACATGTTCCCAATACCCTCAAATAACTGATATGAACGATCTTGGGTCTTTGTTTTCAGAACAACTTCTTCATAGGTTATTCTTCAATACACCAGGCTAAGGAGTGATTCTGTACTTTGACTAATACAGTTAATGTAAAAATAACTATATATGCCAAAATGTAAGTTCATTACAAGTCTCTACCTTAAATATATGCCAAGATGCCAATTATTAGTAGCACTCAGGTTTGAGTCCCATCCACCCTTCCCCAATGGGTCCTTCTCATGCCATACCTGAAAACAGACTACTAACTTCTCCCTCTTTCTTCTCATTTCCTTTCCGTAACATTCAAAATTCAATCTCTGGATACTGATCAGGAGGAACCTCCATCATCCACATCAGCACAGGGATACATTGGGAGTGGTCTTTATCCCAATTACACCCACTCATACCCAACTATAAATAAGGAAACTTTCTACATGTGAGGGGTTTGTCTTGTTTTAATGCATTTGGCTTGGATAAAACAATCCATCAGAGACTAGATAAAATTCAAAAAAAAAAAAAGTGTGAGAACCCACCCACCAAGGTACACTTCAGGAGAACAAAGCGAAGACAGCAACTCTGATAAGTCTAAACTCTCATGTTTGCTACTTGATCATAGAATTTAAAATCAGCTCAATTCAAAACACTCCCTTTTTCCCTACCTGGCAATTCTCACCAACTCAAGCAGTGAACAGAGAACATGAGCCCAAGAATCATGACAGGCCATCCCTAGGCAGGGTAAGGCACATGCAGCAGCACAGCTGTGATCAAATGTTGCCTTCTTTCCTTTTTAAAACAAGGAATTGACTGTTCCTGGTGATTATCTCTGAGGAGTGGGAGTCAGAATGACTTTCATTTCTGTATTTTATGTATTTCAGCATAGATCGAATGTTTACAAAGAGTATGTATTTTATAATTTTAAAAAAGTATTTCCATTTTGAGGAAAAAATAGACATGAATAACACTTGACTTGGTTCACATTAGAATATAAGAAAAATTACAAAGCAATCTATCATAAAAGGTACTGGCACAAGAAGAAAATATCAAGAGAAAACATAAAGTAAAAAGCTAAGGAAAAATTTCTGAATTTCTGTCCCAAATGGTTTCTTCCCCTTTGGGCCAGAAGGTCAACAGTGAAGACTTAATGTCTTTCCTGGCCAGAGAAGGACAGGCCTGAAAGCAGGCACTTCTCTTCTCCTGCACATTTAAAGAGAGAAATGGTGCTGCAAAGAACATGGAGACACTTTGAAAAAGGTCCACTATCTTCCCCATAGCCTGGCAAAAGAGGAGAATGAGGAAGCAGTACAAAAATAAGCAGTGTTAAAGTGAAATCAAAACACAAGGTCAATAGCAAATGGCTGTGACTGTGCTCATGCCCTGCTAAGGTCCTGGTTAAAACATGGTTTCTCTTCTCTGACAATGATGCACACTAGCCTCCTCACCCCCTCAAAAAAAAAAAAAAAAAAAAAAAAAAAAAACCACCTAAAGAGTACGCCATCATGTTAGAGGTGTTAAGAAATAGACTGCGTGGCCTGAGTTACTGAATAGCAGGAAAATTTGGTCTTAATGAAGAAATCCTGCTATAAAAATCAGTGTGTTAACTGAAGGCTTCCTGTAGATTTTCTGTTTATTAACCTTTGGAGAAAAGCATTTCACCTCCACTATGCTTCAGTTTCTTCTGTGTAAGAGGAGGACGCCCCATCTGGCTCTCAAAGCCATTCAGTTTTACTGAGACTTAGATACTTAGCAAGTGATTCAAAATAAAAGATTTAATTCTGAGCAAATGATGGCTTGCCATTAGTCAGGTTCATCTTCCTATATCTACAAATCTCCCGTTTCTCCAGATCATGTCCAATTTTACCAATAAGATTCCACAGAATCTAATTTCTTCGTTTCAAAGCAAATCATGAGTGCTTTGAAGTTATCATATTGCAACCTTCAACAAATTTGCCTTAGAGTGCCTCGACCTTCACTCAAGAAATTGATTCTAAGTTGCCTCAAAAAGCCTCGGACCGCTCCTTTGGGTTCGAGTATCAATGGGAAAATTGTTCCCGTCGTAATACGGTATGAAAATACACTTTGGCCAACGCAGAATCTGCGTGTACCTGAAACTGCATGTACGCTGAAACTCGACTTAGGAACATTATCACGACATACAAATGCCTTAAAGCACCGAAAACAACGACTTTTATCAACCTCTTCCAGACGCGCCCAACTAGGAAAACGTCTTGTCAACCGTTCAGATCATGTGGACGCGTTGCTTAGGTGGAAAGGGAGACAGAGCGGAGCGCAGCTCAGTCAGACCCATGCCTACACACTCCAGTGGCAACAACTCCGGATCTACAGCCAACAACACATTCACCGAAACTAACCGAACTTCTAGTAAGCGGCCACCACTGGAGGCGAAAGCACTTTCTTCCCAAGAAACAGATCTTTCCCACTGAAAATTCCCGATACCCAGACCTACCACTTTTTACTGAACAAAAAAGCGTGTGTGCCGGCGAGAGCGGGTGGGAAGGCGCGTAGGAGAATTTGCAAGGCTCTTTTGCCTCCTCCCTCGGAGCGCGCCCAAGTCTGCGGCCTCGGGCTCCGGGACACTTCCCCTCCCACCCGCCGAGGAGCCGCAGCTGTAAGTTGAGAGAAGCGGGCCCTGGGCCCGTCAATCAACCGGGTCCTCCCGCCTCCCGTCTACACCTCCCCTCCCCCCCCTTAAAAAAAATAAAATAAAGGCAGAGAAAGAAAGGGAAAAGATGATAACTATTTGGTAACTACTCTCCACCCGGGCTTCGCCTCCCACCCAGGGAGGCCGCACGCTCGGGACCTGGAGCGCCGACATAGAGCAGGCGGCCCAGCAGTCGCCGGTCTCCAGTTCCTCCCAGCGCCTCCGCCTTGCTCCGGCTTCCCGCACGGGTCGGCGCCCTTCTGGCCCCGCACTCCGCCAGGCCCGCGGCCCGCCGCCCTCAGGCCCGGGCCAAAGTTGCGCAAATAGCCCCACAACTGGCAAATACTCACCCGCCGCAGCAGGAACCCGGGCTGCGGAGATTTTAGGTAGTTTAAGGCAAATCAGCCGCGGGAAAGGCGGGCGGAGGCGAAGGGGCCGCGAGCTGCAGTGGCGGCGGCGCGCTGAGCTCGGGCTGGGCTGCGCGGAGAGACTCTGGCTCTGCCAGGGACTGTGCTGCAACAAAGGACTTCCGCTGCCGCACAGCCGCGCCTGCCGCACCGCACTGAGCCGGCCCCGCTTACGCGGCGACTCCGGGTCTGCCCACCAGTTCGCTGCGGCGTCCGCCAGCCTTCCCCTCCCTCTCGCCCGCCCACCCACTCCGCCGCTGGCTGCTAGGGGCACCCGCGGTCGCCTGTTTGTTGCAACAAGTTTCTGCGTCGGGCTCCGAGGAGGCTGGCACAACCCGCACCGCGGGGGCCGTCGTGGCGGCGGCTTGACCACCCCTCTCGCCCCTCTCCCAAGGGTAGGCTTGGGACCTCCTTCTGTTTGCACAGCTGGATGGGACTGGGTTCCTCCCGACTCCCCAAGGGCAGGATGATGCTTTACCACTCGTCCCAGATGTTAGACCCCCGCCCAGCAGGGCCCAGCTGCTGGGCCCTCTCCCTCGCGGTATGCCCGGGGCGTTCTGGGGGGCGCCGGTACCCTCGCCCCATCCTGTCCGCGGCTCATCCGCTCTGGGACGCCCATTCCCCGCGTTCCCCGCACCCTGCCTTCGTTGGGCCTGTCCGCCTCTGGCCTTGAGTCACTTCCCTCGCCATGCTCCACCCCGTCCAGACCGCCTCGCCTCCCAGGCTCCCACGGCTCGGCCTGGCTGGCCCCGCGCCCTCACCCGCCGAACACGCGGGCACATCTTCTCCGCCCCCACCCCAACCTCAGAACTGCGGGGGTGCCCGTGCTTTTGCACACCCTGGGGAAAGTCCCCAGGTCACGCGGTTGTATGTGGGGAGCCTGTGACGCTCAGGCTTAGCCCCACGCTTCCGCTAACAGAGTCAGGACTGAGGACCGTGGCGGCGCCCAGAGCGCGGGCCGACCCCCGTCTGGCCACTTAGGCGGGCGGGCGCACACGTACGCACGCAAGCACGCACACCCGGCCCCGTCGTCGCTGGTTCCCCAGAAACTAGGCGCACGATCACGTGGGCCCATCGCGCGGCGGCCGACGCGGGAAGCCGCGCGAGAGCCCGGGCACCGGGTGCGTGAGCCGGCGCTGCCGCGTGCAGTGCGCGGCGCGGAGCCCGCCCCTCCCGCATAGAGAAGCCAGCCCGCCGCCGCGGCGGCGTCTGGGTAAGCGTCGCGGCCCAGCCCCTGTAGGCTGCTCTGGGTTCAGTCCCTCCCGCCGCTAGCCACTGGGGCTGTGGCTGCAGCTGCATCGGCCGTGAGACAGATGCAAGTAGCTGGGGAGAGGGGTGTTTTTGATCTATTTGAGATGTCATTCGGGGCGCAGGAGGAAAATGGCAACCTTGAATGAGCGCTGGGTGGATGACCAGAGCTGCCCTTTGGTGCCACGGCTGGGGCCTGACGCAGTCGGGTGTGGCGCGCGGTCACGCCGCGCAGGCCTGGAACCCTCCCTGCTGAGGGCCTGGGTGCGACCCCGCGCCAGAAGCCGCGATACTCATGACGAGTCTCCCCCTCCCGCCCCCGCCTCCCGCAACTGGGCCCACCCATCTTACAAGCGGGAAGGTCTGCAGGTGCAGCTGCGCGGACGCAGCGGCCAATATCTCCTCCCCATCCCAGTTTGTGAGTACCCAGTTTCAAGGACAGAAAGCTAGGTCCCTAATCCCAATAATTTCTCTCTCTCTCTCTTTAAAATGTTTACGTCATTCTAAGCAAATTCAGTTTTTCTCTTTGAAGTTGGCCCCATCTTATCAGCGCCTCCCTAGCACTTACTTGGAGAAATCAAGTGCTAATCAATTCCTTGGGCAGCGAGCAGCGCTGTACCTAGAACCTGGCAGTAGCTAACGTGTTTTATAAGTTAACGTTTGTATTTCCCTGCAAGAGGTTAAATTTGGTATTCTTCTCTTTAGACTCAAGTCCTTTTGGCAGAACTGTTGATTCACTCAGGATTCTGTCAAGTATGTGAAGGACATTTCATAATCTCAAACGTTTGAGCTGAGAGAAGCCTTACATAAAACTCAGTTCCGGGCTTCAGTAGTAGAGCGCCTGTCTACCATGCACGAGGCTCTGGGTTCCATCCCCAGTACAGCAAAATAAGAAAACAAAAACCACATATTTACAAGGACACCAAGCCTAAAGGGCATGGTGTTTCTCGATCTGCTTGATCTAGGGCCTCCATCTCTCAGCTGGAGTTCATAGTTGCAGACATCTCGGACATTGCATCCTCCACCATGCCAGGACTGCTGTGCCAGTTTAACCCGCTCTGTATGTATCAACCAAAGGAGATTACACTTGGCTTGTACGATTTCTCAGGTGTATTGAGAAATCAGTCTTGGCCAGTATGTGATGGCTCTGCAGTAGGGAGATAGCACTGTTTCTAGGCGGGTTAGGCAGCAGGTGATGCTTTGGGGCCAAAAGCCCATTCTCCCTCCCAATACCTCCCACCAAAACCAAACAACAACAAAACCCTTTAGCTCTATTCTCTGCAAGAACTACAACATTGTGGCATGGGTTGGTTTTTAGGTTTGGGCATCAAAGCCTCTAGGAGTCTGAATGTGTTAGTTAAGGATAAACTATTAATCCATTATGGGACAGAATACTAATGACATGAAATAAGTTAGTTCTGATGACTGGGATGAAACCAAGAGGCAACAAAACATCAAGGGATGGTTAACAAGAAAGTTGGAAGGGACCTCACCTTACCTGCTGTATCTTTTTGCTCAGTCCTATCCTGAATGTCTTTTTTGGATATAGCTGAGATGGATCCTGCTCAAGTTAGGTTTATTGAGTACATTTAGTGGGTCAGGTCCCATACCAGCCGCTTTCATAGATGAATTCTGAATTCTTCCCAAGAAGAAGAAAATACTGTCTCCATGTTATAAATGAGGAAATGGGCTCAGAGAGATTTACCTATGATGATAAAGTCATTTACGGAGGAATTTCAATCTAGATCCCTTATCTTCCAAGTCTAGTCTGTACTCTTTTGCATTATATGTTGCTCCCAATTCAAGCCAGGAAGGGGATGAGAGAATCGCCTGTGGCTGATTTATTGGCGCCTGTGGTTGCCCATAGAGGCCAAGCAGGACTTTCAGCTGCCCTCTATGCCTCAGAAAGTGGAGCTATGTGCTTCTACCCTATCTCCTGAGGGGAATGCAAAGGAGCCAGGCTGTCTAGCTGGGGAGGAGGGGCCCAAGTGTCTTGGTCATAAAATAATTCTGGTCAGGGCTATGCTGGGAAATATTGCATAATGCCCTCCCTACCACTGAACCAAAGTGATTTATTTACTATGGTCCGTAGGTGGTGCTTGACCAACTTGTCCATCTTAGTAATAACAGACCAGAAAGAGTTGGGGTCTTAAATGACTGCAGATTCCCCCCCCCCCCATCTTGTTTTAAAAAAGCAGTGCAGGTGCTCTTATCTAGATAAATTATAAAGTACTTCTATACTACTTCTGTGCTCCCTTTCTGTTTTATTCACAGAGCATGTGAATATCAGTCCTTTGAGAGGAGAGATCTAACAAAACTACTGCTCCAGTTTATAGTGACCAGTATAAGCTATGGAGTGAGACCTGCTAGTTGTTTTGTTTGTTTGTTTGTTTTGTTTTTTAACTTTTTTTTTTATGTGGTGGTGCTGAGGATGGAACCCGGTGCTTCACACATGCTAAGCAAGCGCTTTACCACTGAACATCAACCCCAGCCCAAGACCTGCCTTTTTTGATCTCCATGTTGTACTACTTGCTAGTTATGTATCCTAAGTTTAAATTTTTTCCTCATCTCTAAAATGGAAATGAAAATAATAAACATTAGTCACAGGGTTAAGAGAGAGACCGGGGAGCACTAACATACAGCCTTACGTATAGTAGTATAGTAATAGTAGCTGTGGGAAGTAATCTGGATAGTATTTATTCTTCCTAGAAAAGGAAGGATGTTGCTTCTTAAACCTGCTTAGGGGGGCTGGGGATGTGGCTCAAGCGGTAGCGCACTTGCCTGGCATGCGTGCGGCCCAGGTTCGATCCTCAGCACCACATACAAACAAAGATGTTGTGTCTGCTGAAAAACTAAAAAATAAATATTAAAATTCTCTCTCTCTCTCTTAAAAAAAGAAAAAACCTGCTTAGGGAGAGTGGAGGAAGAAGTGGTGTTAGAAGCAAGCAGTTTCAGGATTATTAATTGATTTTACTTACATTCTGCTTTCCTTTTTTATTAGGAATTTCATTTTTTTTCTTTATTTGGAGGAAAAGTATTTATAGTGTTAAGTCAGTTATTTTTGAAATTTTTCTAATTCAGTTTTTCCCTAGTTACAAATCAATTATACATGGATGTTTTATTTCTTCTGGAAAACTCTAGGCAATAGTAGCAAAGAATTTCATGGTTATGTGGATTATATGTTCATGGAACTGTAATTCCTTGGCAAAGAAAGTTGTTTCACTTATATTTAGAAGTTATAATCACTCTTGTCTGTACTGTATTCCAGGTCTATACTAGCATTGTCCTTTTCAACTTTCTCTGATTCTTTGAGGAACTTTTTTTTTTTCCCTGTCAGAAATTCAGTTTTTATGTTTTTTTTTTTTTTCCTTTTCTTTTTAATGGACTAAAAAGAATCTTTTTCTTCACAGGGTTCTGATTTTTTTTTTTTTTTTTTTGTAAAGGTCCATTAGCAGTTTGTACTCACTGCTGTTAGCATTGTTGTTGGCCTAATGCTGTGGCTTATCAGGCATCCCACAATGTTGTTTAGATGGGGGTTAGAGGTGGAGAAGCCTGGCTGTGTCTGCCAACTGGCAGGAGGCCCCAAACTGACATTTGCCCATTCTGTTAAAGGTTTCTAGAGAATAACTGCTGTTTCTTTATCATCAACAATGTCTATTTCTCCTAACATTCTCTGTGGATTTCATAAGCCAATATCAAGAATTTATGCAGAATTTCGTCAAACATTTTCAGATTTGAAATTTCTGTATCATTTTTAGATATTATGAAAGTAAATATAACGGAATATGAGAAATTTCTAGTGTTTTTTTTTCCCCCTTCTTGATACGGGAAAGCTACATCCCCAACCCTTTTTGTTTTTTGTTTTGGGGCAGGGTCTTGCTGAATTGCTGAGGCTAATGTCAAACTTGCATCTTCCTGCTTCAGCCTCCCAAGGCTCTGTGTGCACCAAGCCTGGTTTTCTAAATACTTCTTTTTTTTTTAAAGATATCAGAAAATAATGTATTCTTCCTCTTTCCCATCCCTAATCACCTTACTAGTTTTAGAGCCTTTTGTTTCTTATTTTGGCCAATTTTTAAAAAAAGTTGCAACTGGAATTATGGTTCATTTAATATACACAATATCATTCCCATACTTTAAACATAAGATTGCTACTTATAAGTAACTAGTATAAAATTGTTCCATTTTACTTAGTTTGAATTAATCCAGAGTTACTATAATCTAGAAAGTAAATAAGATTTTGTTAGTCTCCTAAATAACATGTAATTTTAGAGTATGAAGTACTTCCTTGGTTCTGTGCTCTTCCAAGGCAATGGTTGTTAATTGTGGTGTCATATGAAAGATTCCTGGGAGCTTCTTTTAAAAGAAGGGACCTATGCCTCCACCCCCAGGAATTTTTTGGGTGGCCTGGGATGGGTCTCTGGCATTAGTCAACTTTACATAGAAAATTTTATAGTTAGTGATAACATCCATTTTTTCAGGATAAAATAGTTTCTAATTTCCATACCTTTTCTTTTGTTCAGTGCTGGGGATTGAACATGGCCTTGTGGGTGTTAAGCAAGCAGTATACCACTGAGCCACACCCCCAGCCCTATTCTTTGATTTTTCTGGGTAATCAAATGTCATACCTCTGCAATCATCTTAAAAGTTCTATTAAAAAGTTAAAATCGTTGTAGAAAGTATTTTGTCACGTAGCACTTGGAATATTTTGTTTTTACGTTTGTATTTATAGCCATAAGTAAGGAGCTCAAAAAAACTGCGAACATTTCTCTGCCAACTTTCTGTCTTCTTGTCTTAATGCTAATGGTAAAGTCTCAGTGATAGAGACCTACAGGAGAAGTAAGACTATTTTCTTTCAGAAATAGATGTCCTAATCCTTTTTTCCTTTCTTATTAAGGATTGTACAGCCTGGAGAAATAGGAGTTGTACGGTCTGGGATCTCATTCTGGCTACTATAGAGATGAGAGTGCAGTCTAACTAACAAAATATATTTTTCTAAATAGAAAAAATTAACATCAAGCCAACTTAAAAAAATATATATATATATATATGTTATAGATGGACACAATGCCTTTATTTATTTATTTATTGATTTTTATGTGGTGCTAAGGATACAGTCCAGTGCCTCATACATGCTAGGCAAGCGCTGTACCATTGAGCCACAACCTCAGCCCTCAAGTTAACTTTTAATTAAACAAATATATGGTATTAAACTTCCTTATCTTACTTAGTTTGAACTAATCCTGATTTAACTACAAAGTTTAGAAACTAAAAAAAGTTTTTATAGTCTCTTAAATATCATGTTAATCCTGTTATTTTATTACTTTGATAACAAAGCTTGATTTATTTATTTTTTTGCAGTACTGGAGGCTGAACCAAGGAGCACTTTACTGTTGAGCTACATCCCCATCCCTTTTTACTTTTTATCTTGAGAGAGGGTCTTGCTAAGTTGCTAAGGCTGGCCTCCAATTTGCGTTCCCCTGCCTTAACAAATCGCTGGGATTACAGGCATGGGCTGCTTTGTCCAGCATATAAAGCTTTAAAATGAAACACTCTTATTGTTTCTAGTATTTACAAATATAATAAAAGGATAACTTTTTTGCATCCTTTCTGCCATCTTAAAACTTCCACCAAAAATTCTTAAATGCAGCTTCTAAGATTTTTTGTTTGCTTGGGAAACTGATTATTTTGCATATCAGAAAGTAAAATGGATGACAAAGAAATGATGAACAAAGTCTATATAAAAAGCCTAGGGCTGGGGCTGGGGCTCAGCGGTAATGCACTTGCCTGGCATGTGTGAGGCACTGGGTTTGATTCTCAGCACCACATACAAATAATTGAAATAAAAGTTTATCAGCAACCAAAAATATTACTAAAAATAAAAAATGCCTGACTAGGATCATACATGATGTGCATGTCTGTAGTTCCAGCTATTTGGGAGGCTGAGGCAGGAGGGTTGAAATTGAAAATAAGCCTAGGATTTCATAAGGCCCTGTCTCAAAAGAAAAACTTAAAAAAGGGCTGGGGTAGAGTGCTTGCTCAGTATGCAATCTCCAATACAAAATGGAAAAAAACAAAACTCAGCTAGGGCTAGAGTATAAATCAGTGGTAGAGTACATCGAAGGGTGTATTAGAAAATATTGTAATAACTTTGCAGTGGATTGGCACTGTTGACTAGATATAAAATATGCTGCCTTAAAATATTAAATGTCTTTTATTATGCAAGCAAGCTTGTATGAACCTGTTATGTGTGTAAGGTATATGTATGTATATGTGTGTGTATCTTATCTTTTTAACAGTTCTGAATTTATTTCATTTTATAAACTTGGAGAATTTACCTCTGTTTGCAATTTGCAATTATATTTCAACATAATGGAAAGATCTGCTATCAATCTAAATGTTTTAAAGTTCTAGATGGGGGTTTGGAGAAAAGGCACTGGATTTAAAATGTCAGAACTTGAACTACCATTAGCCTTACTTAACAGCTAGTTTTCTGACTTTCCTGCCTTTTCTGATTTTAAAGTTTTTCAGTTAAAAATTGGAGCTGATAATACCTGTTCTACTACCTCATGGGATTTAAAAAAAAAAAAAAAGTGTAGGTTAGTAGTTCTCGAAGTGTAGTCCAAAGACCCTTGGTGATTCTGAAACCCTTTCATTGGATCTACAAGTATCTTCCTTTGGCAAGATTTTCAGTATACTTGAACCAAAACAACACACAGCAACCCATTGAATGCAGAAGCCAATAAGTTGCTTAGGTCATCATGAAGTTGCTGAGGCTGGCTTTGAACTTGTGATCCTCCTGCCTCAGTCTCCCAAGTCAGTGGAATCATAGGCATGTGCCATTGGACCCAGCTCCAGCTGTATTTTTTTTTTTGGTACTGAGGATTGAACCCAGGCGTGCTCAACCAGTGAGCCACATCCCCAGCCCTTTTTTGTATTTTATTTAGAGATGGGGTCTTGCTGAGTTGCTAAGTTCCTTGCTAAGTAGCTGAGGCTGGCTTTGAACTTGCAATCCTCTTGCCTCAGCCTCCTGAGCCACTGGGATTACAGGTATGCGCCACTGTACCCAGCTCATTTAAACATTTTATACTTTTCATTTCTTATTTTTTTTAAGTTGTAGGTGGACACAATATCTTCATTTTATTTATTTATTTTTATGTGGTGCTGAGGATCGAACTCAGTGCCTCACACATGTGAGGCAAATGCTCTACCATTGAACTACAACTCCAGCCCCTGTACTTTTAATTTCTAACATGGTAAATATGGATAAATATTATCCACATAAATAATATCTTCATAACCATTAGTCCCTTTTTTTTTAAAGTGTGTAAATATACGTTGAGATCAGAATTTTTAGAGCAGCTGATAAAGAGTAATGGCTAATTTGTTCCTGTTGGGACAGTTCTGCAGATTAAAAACTAAAAACTAGGGGAACCTTTTTTTTAATTACCAGATGACATTTAATAGTTACAAAAACGGGGGTAAAATTTGCAACTGGAAGAGGGAAATACCAGTGGGTAAGTTTACACTTTAATGAGTTTTAGCATGAGGGTAGGCTCCAGTTGGTGACACAAGGGGATAGCTAAAACTGGGGAAACAAACCTGTACTCTTGCTTAAGGAAGAGGCCAGAGTTCAGAATGTCGGTGTATCTGGAAAGTGAAGGAGAAATCCTAGAGAGGATATTGGGGTGGTGGAATCATAAATGCTGAATATAAACTTGCTGTATATATACTTGCTGTGTATATATTTTTTGCTGATTCAGGGTTGAATCTCTTGCCCATTCCTGATATGCACATGTATAGAATACCTTCCAAACAGCACACATAAGGCTAAAAAATCTAAACAGGTATTTTCAACTGTTACCCAACGTTGGGGAGGCCACACATGGAGTTTAGTTCCAACCAAGTTAATTGTCTACAAAAGTAGCACTCTTTGAGGAATGTGACAGATTCTGAGAATCTCTTGTATTCATCACAATTTTTAGCATATGATCTAAAATGACTACACATGGGAAAGAAAACAACAGGGAACCATCACCCTAATCAATGGACCCCCACAGCAACCCAAAGCTAGATTGCAGAGAAGATTTAAAACGGATATTATAACCATGGTTAAGGATATGAAGCTAAGTAAGGTTGTAAAAAATAGGAAATCTCAGCAGAGAAATAAGAAACTTCCAAAAAAGGAATGAAATGAAAATGTGAGACCTGAAAATACAGTATCTGAAATCTTAAAATCTCATTGAGTGGGCTGGGGTTGTGGCTCAGCTTGCCTGGCACACATGAGGCACTGGGTTTCATCCTTAGCACCACATATAAATAAATAAATGGTATTATGTCCATCTACAACAAATTTTTTTAATTAAAAAATTAATATAACACCTGTGAAATAAATCCTGTCATCTGTATTTTATGAGTGAAAACTGAGACCCAGAGTGCTGAGTATGTTGTTAAAAATCACAGTTTAGTAAGTTAGCCAAGCTGGAGTTTTAAACTGGCTTTCTAGAATCTAAGCTTTCACTACTGTGCTATTCTTCCTGCAGAATAAGTAACTGATCATGCTGTTCTCACTCAAACATCTTAGCTTATTGCAAACACAACTGGGGTAACTTATACTTATATTCAGTCTCCTCTGTGAACTGACCCCATCTTTCTTATTTCCTTTTGTTTGTTCTATGCCAAATGAATTCTTCTGTTACATAATTATTCATATACCTCTCAGTATTTTTTTTTTCTTTTTTGATACTGGGGATTGAACCTAGGGTACTTTTATCACTAAGCTATGTCCTCAGCCCTTTTTATTTTTTATTTTGATCTTAGGGCTCCCCTGAGTGGTCGGAGCCTGACCTTGAAATTGTGATCCTCCTGAGTCACTGGGATTAGAGGCATGTGCCACTGTGTTCAGCCTTCCCAGTAATTTTTATCATTATAATTATCATCATCATCATCATCATCATTATTTTCCCTATTTATGTAAGACCAGTTCTCGTGCCTTGTTTTCCATTAAGTTACCTGTACTTATCTCCCCCTCAAAGCATGTTCATAGCATGTTTTCTGAACTGTTCTGATGGCACCACTTAACGGTTTTTTTTTTTTTTTTTGTCTCCAGGTCTTGAACAGTACATGCTTTCAAATATTTTTTCTCTATTAGGCTTTTCTTTAAGAGTATTTGTTGAGTAAATTAAGAGTAATGAGTAAATGTTACTCGGACTATTAAACACAAGATATTTGTATGTGCGGCTTTTTAGTGTAGTATTCCTCATTTCCATATGGTTCAATAGTTCATTACATTAATGCATTTTATATATATATATATATATATATATATAGAGAGAGAGAGAGAGAGAGAGAGAGAGAGAGAGAGAGAGAGAGAGGGAGAGAGAGAGAACTGATGAAAATGTTTAGGATCTGAGGCTTTTTTTTTTTTTAAAGCAGTTTGTAAGGCTGGCTTAAGGTATTTCAATTTGAGACATTTCAATGATTTTCACATAATAAAATTTCTAATAGTGTTTTTTTGTGGGGGCAGTACTGGGGATTGAGTCACATCTCCAGCCCAATTTTGTATTTTATTTAGACTGGGTCTCACTGAGTTGCTTAGTGCCTCACGGTTGCTGAGGCTGGCTTTGAACTCTGGATCCTCCCATGCTGCTAGGATTACAGGAGTAAGCTACCGTGCCCGGCTCTAATAAAGATTTTTATTTGTTTATTTTTTTAAATCTCCCTGATGGTGTTTTGAAATTGGGAAAATGTGGGAAATACAAGTAGTGGTTTTTGGTGAAATAACTTCTTGGAACAGTACCTACAATTTAAATTTTTGTTTATATTTTAGAGGATTGAGTTAAACTTCTGTATTTTCTGTTACCTTGTTGATGCTTAAAGTGTTTTAAAAATGATATGCGGGCTGGGGGTATAGCTTAGTTGGTAGAATGCTTGCCTTGCGTGAATAAGGCCCTGGGTTCAATCCCCAGCACCACCAAAAAAAAAAAAAAAAAAAAAAGAGAGAGAGAGAGAGAGAGAAAGAAAGAAAAAGAAATGGCAAGGGTTAAGAGGTTTTGTTTTAATTGGGGGATAAATGGGCACATGTTTGAATAAATAGGGTTTAAAAGTAATGCCTAGTGTCACACACCTATAATCTCAACAATCTGGGAGACTGAGACATGAGGATCACAAATTTGAGCCCAGTTTCAGCAATTGAGCAATGTCCTAAGCAACGTTATGAGACCCTGTCTCAAAATAAAAAGGGTTGGGTATATAGCTCAGTGGTAAACTGCCCCTTAAATACCAAATAACCACCCCCCACACACCAAAAGTAATGCATGAATGTGGAGTCAAAAGAATCAAGTTACAGTATTCCTAAAGAACAATATTATTTATATAAAATTTTAAGACTTGCAAAGCAACAGTATACCTTGTTAAAGAATATATACCCTTAGAGTGGAAATGTGCAAGAGAGCTGTAAACACCAAGTTCAAGATCGTGGTTATCTTTAGAGGCAAGGAAGATGGGGGGACAGACTGAGGGAGAGATGCCAAGGAGTATCTACTGTGCTTGTGATATTTAGTTTATTTCTTATTTCTTTAATATTTAATTTTTAGTTGTAGTTGGACACAATATCTTTATTTTATTTATTTATTTATTTATTTATTTATTTATTTTTTTATACTTTATTTTTTTTTTTGAGAGAGAGAGAGAGAGAGAGAGAGAGAATTTTTAATATTTATTTTTTAGTTCTCGGCGGACACAACATCTTTGTTGGTATGTGGTGCTGAGGATCGAACCCGGGCCGCACGCATGCCAGGCGAGCGCGCTACCGCTTGAGCCACATCCCCAGCCCTATTTTATTTATTTTTATGTGGTGCTGAAGATCAAATCCAGGGCCTCGCACTTGCTAGGCATGCACTATACCGCTGAGCCACAACCCCAGTGCCCCCGTGATGTTTATTTTCTGTGTTTTGCAGTAGGTGGGTAGTTTTTTTCCCTCTGTATCTACTTGTCCATCTGAAATATATTATTTTAAGTTCAGATCTTATAGTTCCCTATCCATCCTTGACTTCCCCTACTCCTTAGTTTCTCTCCCAGAAGTAAACATCTTACTGGTTTCTTGGAACCTTCCCAGAGATGTGTAGTAGACATGTATAAAAGAAAAAATATTAAATCCTCTTACAGATAAAAAGCTGAATCAATACAGAGTTAAGTAAGTCATTTACACAAGGCCATAATGCTAATAAGTGTCAGAGGATTCAAACCCAATCTCTAGAGCTCAAATTTCTGGAGTCCAAACTTGTGTATAAATAAATATTTCTCCCACTTTTTCAAATAACCAGCAGCTGGTGAGGCTAAGGCAGGAGGATCACTAGTTCAAAGCAAGCTTCAGCAACAGCACGGTGCGAAGCAACTCAATGAGACCCTGTATCTAAATAAAATACAAAAAAGGGCTGGGGATGTGGCTCAGTGGTTGAGTGCCCCTGAGTTCAACCCCTTGTACCCCTCCCCACAAAAATAAATAAAATTACCATCCATTCCTTTTATACAAATAGTCTTCTGTATACATTTTACACTATGCTAGATTTTATTTTACTAATAAGAATAAGCATTAATTTTGCTGTATCACATCTGCTTAACCAGCAGAAAATTTGATTTTCTCTCTGATTCCTCTTTCCAAATACTCCCAAGGATTCATAGGGGTGTTTTTATGTGTAATCCTTGTGTTTTCTTGGCTCTTCCAGTTTGTAAACTCTGGGAGGTGGGGAGGAAGGAAATTTGGACTCTAGAGTTTGGGTTTGAATCTTCTGCTCTGCCATTTACTAGCAGTATGACCTTGGATAAGTGATTCAAGTCTGTTGATTTTTTTTTAATCTGTAGGAGGCATTTAGTATTATTTCTTTTAGAGTTGTATTAAGAATTAAATGAGTGGAAGGTGCCTAACACATAGAAAGCATGGTAAAATATCAGCTATTTTTATTATATTATTGATTATCAGCTGTCTACTGCTCAAACTATTGCCAGTCCCCAGACAGCTAATCCAGACCTCCACCATTGACCTCCTTTGACCTTGATCTATCTGGCTAGTGAGGAAACTTCATTCTCTTTTTCAGGATCTGCTCTTTCAAAGGGTGTTCTCTCAGTCATCTGGTGATGCCCTTTATAAGTTCCAGAACACTCTGCACAGCTAGAACAGAGAAGGTGGTGAAGAATATCCTTCCGCATGCCTAGAATGATGGCACTTCTGAATATCCTTATGCTCACAGTAGGCCTCTTGGCCAGAATTTTTCTTACAATTTCTTCCTTATGTAGGACTTTGTCCCTTGAGACTCATTTGTCTTATCCTGCCTTTCTTTTCTTCTTCTTCCTCCTCCTCCTTCTTCCTCCTCCTTCTCTTCCTCCTCCTTCTTCTCCTCTTTACCACTGAGTTACATCCCCAGCCTTTTTATTTTTTTTAATTATAGATGGACACAATACCTTTATTTATTTATTTTTATGTGGTGCTGAGGATCAAACCCAGTGCCTCACACATGCCAGACAAGTGTGCTACCACTGAGCCACAACCCCAGCCCCACTAACCCTTCTTTTGAGATGGGTTTTGTTAAGTTTCTTAGTGCCTAAGTTCCTGAGGTAGACCGAATACTTGCCATCCTTCTGCCTCAGCCATCTGAGTTTCTGGAATTATAGGCATGAGCTTCTGTACCTGACATCCATCCCTGCCTTTTCTTACCTTCAGGCATATATGCTTATCTGTTGGAGTCCAGTTGAGAAGAGATCAGGAGTTAGTTTCTTTCTCATGGGGCTCCTGGGCTCCCATGTAAATCAGGGAATGTGGCGTGACATCTTTAAGAGCTCCTAAACTTAGTGTTACTGATCATTCCCCACAAACATTTTAGGATAGGTGGGCAGCTATGTCCCGAGTGCCAGAGGATCCATAAGGAACAATGGCAGCTCTACCCCAGACAGTATTCCTTATGTTATTCACATTTATAGCTAACATTTTTTTTATTGGTTGTTCACAACATTACAAAGCTCTTGACATATCATATTTCATACATTAGATTGAAGTGGGTTATGAACCCCCAATTTTACCCCAAATGCAGATTGCAGAATCACGTCGGATACACATCCACAATTTTACATAATGCCCTATTAGTAATTGTTGTATTCTGCTACCTTTCCTATCCCCTACTATCCCCCCTCCCCTCCCCTCCCATCTTCTCTCTCTACCCCATCTACTGTAATTCATTTCTCTCCTTGTTTATTTTCCCATTCCCCTCACAACCTCTTATATGTAATTTTGTATAGCAATGAGGGTCTCCCTTCATTTCCATGCAATTTCCCTTTTCTCTCCCTTTCCCTCCCATCTCATGTCTCTGTTTAATGTTAATCTTTTCTTCCTACTCTTCCTCCCTGCTCTGTTCATAGTTGCTCTCATTATATCAAAGAAGACATTTGGTATTTGTTTTTTAGGGATTGGCTAACTTCACTAAGCATAATCTGCTCTAGTGCCATCCATTTCCCTGCAAATTCTATGATTTTGTCATTTTTTATTGCTGCATAGTACTCCATTGTGTATAGATGCCACATTTTTTTTATCCATTCATCTATTGAAGGGCATCTGGGTTGGTTCCACAGTCTAGCTATTGTGAATTGTGCTGCTATGAACATCGATGTGGCAGTATCCCTGTAGCATGCTCTTTTAAGGTCTTCAGGGAATAGTCCGAGAAGGGCAATAGCAGGGTCAAATGGTGGTTCCATTCCCAGCTTTCCCAGGAATCTCCAAACTGCTTTCCAAATTGGCCGCACCAATTTGCAGTCCCACCAGCAATGTACAAGTGTACCCTTTTCTCCACATCCTTGCCAGCACTTGTTGTTGTTTGACTTCATAGTGGCTGCCAATCTTACTGGAGTGAGATGGTATCTTAGGGTGGTTTTGATTTGCATTTCTCTGACTGCTAGAGATGGTGTGCATTTTTTCATGTACTTGTTGATTGATTGTATATCCTCCTCTGAGAAGTGTCTGTTCAGGTCCTTGGCCCATTTGTTGATTGGGTTATTTGTTATCTTATTGTCTAATTTTTTGAGTTCTTTGTATACTCTGGATATTAGGGCTCTATCTGAAGTGTGAGGAGTAAAAATTTGTTCCCAGGATGTAGGCTCCCTATTTACCTCTCTTATTGTTTCTCTTGCTGAGAAAAGACTTTTTAGTTTAAGTAAGTCCCATTTGTTGATTCTTGTTATTAACTCTTGTGCTATGGGTGTCCTATTAAGGAATTTGGAGCCCGACCCCACAATCTGTAGATCGGAGCCAACTTTTTCTTCTATCAGACGCAGAGTCTCTGATTTGATATCAAGCTCCTTGATCCATTTTGAGTTAACTTTTGTGCATGGCAAGAGAAAGGGATTCAGTTTCATTTTGTTGCATATGGATTTCCAGTTTTCCCAACACCATTTGTTGAAGATGCTATCCTTCCTCCATTGCATGCTTTTAGCCCCTTTATCAAATATAAGATAGTTGTAACTTTGTGGTTTAGTCTCTGTGTCCTCTATTCTATACCATTGGTCCACCCGCCTGTTTCGGTACCAGTACCATGCTGTTTTTGTCACTATTGCTCTGTAATATAGTTTGAAATCTGGTATCGCTATACCGCCTGATTCACACTTCCTGCTTAGAATTGCTTTTGCTATTCTGGGTCTTTTATTTTTCCATATGAATTTCATGATTGCTTTATCTATTTCTACAAGAAATGCCATTGGGATTTTGATTGGCATTGCATTAAACCTATAGAGAACTTTTGGTAATATCACCATTTTGATGATGTTAGTTCTGCCTATCCATGAACAGGGTATATTTTTCCATCTTCTAAGATCTTCTTCTACTTCTCTCTTTAGGGTTCTGTAGTTTTCATTGTATAAATCTTTCACCTCTTTTGTTAGGTTGATTCCCAAATATTTTTATTTTTTTTGAGGATATTGTGAATGGAGTGTTTTTCCTCATTTCCGTTTCAGAAGTTTTGTCACTGATATACAGAAATGCCTTTGATTTATGCGTGTTGATTTTATATCCTGCCACTTTGCTGAATTCATTTATTAGTTCTAGTAGTTTCTTTGTAGACCCTTTTGGGTCTTCTAGGTATAGAATCATGTCATCTGCAAATAGTGATAATTTAAGTTCTTCTTTTCCAATTTTTATGCCTTTAATTTCTTTCGTCTGTCTAATTGCTCTGGCCAGTGTTTCGGGAACTATATTGAATAGAAGTGGTGATAGAGGGCATCCCTGTCTTGTTCCGGATTTTAGAATGATGCTAGCCTGAGGCTTAGCATAGATAGCTTTTACAATGTCAAAGTAAGTTCCTGTTATCCCTAGTTTTTCTAATGTTTTGAACATAAAGGGATGCTGTACTTTGTCGAATGCTTTCTCTGCATCTATCGAGATGATCATATGGTTCTTATCTTTAAGTCTATTGATGTGGTGAATAACATTTATTGATTTCCATATGTTGAACCATCCTTGCATCCCAGGGATGAATCCTACTTGATCATGGTGCACAATTTTTTTGATGTGTTTTTGTATTCAATTCGCCAGAATTTTATTGAGGATTTTTGCATCTAGGTTCATTAGAGATATTGGTCTGTAGTTTTCTATCTTTGAGGTGTCTTTGTCTGGTTTCGGAATCAGGGTGATGTTGGCCTCATAGAATGAATTTGGAAGAGCTCCCTCTTTTTCTATTTCCTGAAATAACTTGAAAAGTATTGGTATTAATTCTTCTTTAAAGGTTTTGTAAAACTCCGCTGTATACCCATCTGGTCCTGGGCTTTTCTTGGTTGGTAGTCTTTTGATGGCTTCTTCAATTTCATCCATTGATATTGCTCTGTTCAAATTGTGTGTATCCTCCTGACTCAGTCTGGGCAAATCATATGACTTAAGAAATTTATCGATGTCTTCACTATCTTCTATTTTATTGGAATATAGGTTTTCAAAATAATTTCTAATTGTCTTCTGTATTTCTGTAGCATCTGTTGTGATATTGCCTTTTTCATCCCGTATGTTAGTAATTTGAGTTCTCTCTCTTCTTCTCTTCGTTAGCATGGCTAAAGGTCTGTTGATCTTATTTATTTTTTCGAAGAACCAACTTTTAGTTTTGTTAATTTTTTCAATAGTTTCTTTTGTTTCAATTTCATTGATTTCCGCTCTGATTTTAATTATTTCTTGCCTTCTGCTACATTTGCTGTTGTTTTGCTCTTCCTTTTCTAGGGCTTTGAGATGAAGTGTGAGCTCATTTATTTGTTGGTTTTTTCTTTTTTTGAGGAATGACCACCAGGCGATGAATTTTCCTCTTAAAACTGCTTTCATTGTGTCCCATAGATTCCGATATGTTGTGTCTGTATTTTCATTTATCTCTAAGAATTTTTTGATTTCCTCCTTTATGTCTTCTGTAACCCATTGATCATTCAGTAACATATTGTTCATTTTCCATGTGATGTAGGATTTTTCCTTCCTTCTTTTATCATTGATTTCCAGTTTCATTCCATTATGATCAGATAAAATGCATGGTATTATCTCCACCCCTTTATATTTACTGAGGGTTGCCCTATGGCATAATATATAGTCTATTTTTGAGAAGGATCCATGTGCTGCTGAGAAAAAAGTATATCCATTTGATGATGGTTGATATATTCTATATATGTCAGTTAAGTCTAGGTTATTGATTGTGATATTGAGTTCTATAGTTTCTTTATTCAACTTTTGTTTGGAGGATCTGTCCCATGGTGAGAGAGGTGTGTTGAAGTCACCCATAATTATCGTGTTGTGGTCTATTTGATTCTTGAACTTGAGGAGAATTTGTTTTATGAATGTCGCAGCACCATTATTTGGTGTATAAATATTGATAATTGTTATGTCTTGTTGGTGAATGGTTCCTTTTAACAGTATATAATGACCTTCTTTATCCCTTTTGATTAACTTAGTCTTGAAGTCGATTTTATTCGATATGAGGATGGCCATCCCTGCTTGCTTACGAGGACCGTGTGCGTGGTATATTTTTTCCCATCCTTTCACCTTCAGCCTGTGTATGTCTTTTCCAATCAGATGTGTCTCCTGGAGGCAGCATATTGTTGGATTTGTTTTTTTAATCCATGATACCAGCCTGTGTCTCTTTATTGGAGAGTTTAAGCCATTAACATTCAGAGTTACTATTGATATATGGTTTGTACTTCCATCCATGTTTGATTATTTATCCTTTTTTTAAAAAATTTAGTTTGTTTCTCCATGATTATCCTTCCCCTAGCCCTCTGTCTTTACCGAGGCACTTCCTATTGATGGTTTTGGTTATTGTTTTTCATTTCTTCCTCGTGTAGTGTTTTGCTCAAAATGCTTTGCAATGCTGGTTTTCTGGCTGCAAATTCTTTTAACTTTTGTTTATCATGAAAGATTTTTATTTCGTTGTCATACCTGAAGCTTAATTTTGCTGGATACAGAATTCTTGGTTGGCATCCATTTTCTTTCAGTGTTTGAAATACATTGTTCCATGACCTTCTTGCTTTCAGTGTCTGTGATGAAAAATCAGTTGTTAACCTTATTGGTTTACCCCTGAATGTAATCTGTCTCCTTTCTCTTGTAGCTTTTAATATTTTCTCTTTGTTCTGTATATTGGATATCTTCATAACAATGTGTCTTGGCGTTGGTCTACTGTGATTTTGTGTGCTCGGTGTCCTGTATGCATCTTCAATTTGTATATCTGTTTCCTTTTTTATTTCTGGAAAGTTTTCTGTAATTATTTCATTCAGCAGGTTACTCATTCCCTTGGTTTGAATCTCTGTACCTTCTTCTGTCCCAATGACTCGTAAGTTTGGTTTTTTTATGTTATCCCATAACTCTTGGATGTTTTTCTCGTGATTTTTTACCAGCCTTTCTGAGTTTGCTAGACTCTTTTCAAGATGGTATATTTTGTCTTCATTATCTGACGTTCTGGCTTCTACTTGCTCCACTCTGTTAGTGATACTCTCAATTGAGTTTTTAATTTGGTTTATCGTTTCCTTCATTTCTAGAATTATTGTTTGATTATTTTTTATAATCTCTATCTCCTGATAAAGATGCTTAATTTCTTCTTTTATCTGTTTATGTAATTCATTCTCAATGTGTTCTTTCGCTGCTTGAATTTGCTGTCTTGTATCCTCTTTAAGGTTCCATTCCATCTGTCTAAGGTGTTCCTTGAGTTCTTTATATGACCATTTTTCTGATGACTCTAGGTCCTCCTGAATATTTAGGCCGTCCTGCATTGTTTGTACTCCTTTTCTTCCTTGCTTTTTGAAGCTGCTCATGTTACTTCTTGTTCTGTTTGACTGCTGAGTTACTGTTTACTCCTATAAATTTATTTGATGCTTGGGAGGAAAGGTATTAGAAGGGAAGGGAAGAAGTCACTAAAGAGAATGAGAGTAAGCAGGTAGAATTCAAGGAAGGGGGGATAAGAGAAATGAAAAGACAAAAGAAGAAAAAAATAGGAAATAAAAAAAGAAAAAAAAATTAAAAAAAATAATTAAAAAAAATTAAAATTAAAATTAGAAGAAAAAAAATTTTAAAAATTGTAAAAAAAAAATTTAAAAAATGACAAGAAAGAAAAAATGAAAATGAAAGAAAAACCCAAATCAAAAAAAAGAGAAAAGAAAAAAAAGAAAAAAAACTAATAAATGCAGTCTTAGAGTTTGATTAACTTCTCTTCCAGTAGGTGGCGCTGTGCCCACCAGGCCAAGTTTCTCCTGTTAATACGCGGGAACCAATCACTGTACAGCAGCTCCTCCCAGACTGGGCGAGTCTCCAATCCTGAGTGCCTTGGGCCTCCTCTTGTGTCTAGTCACTTCCCACTTTTCCTCTAGCCAGGCCCCTCTCACGGGTGCCGCTCACCACAATACTGGCTACACGCCAGGTCTGCTGCTCCCGGGAGCCCTGTTTTCATGAACGACTGGGCACACACTTCCAGTTTGCCATTCCCTCAGACCCTAAGTTTGTAGAGCTTGGGGCTGAGAATCCTCAGTGAATTTTACTTGCCCTCCGGTAGCCACGCCCCCGGTAGCTGGTACAAGAGGCCTCAGCAGTCAGCCCTGGTGGGAGCGGTAGTTCCGGGTCGCGGGTCCCACGCCACCTCTGATTCCCTCGGGCTGGCTATCACGCTCACGGGACAGCTGGGAGGGGCCCTTAAGGTTTCCCCGATGTGTGGAGAGGGAAGGCTAGGGAATTACACACCCGTAGCCGCAGGTTTCAATGAAGTTATCTCCTCCGCCGCAGTCTGATGATGTCAGTTCTCTGCCATGGTGGTGTCTCTTGCAAATGGTGACAGTTCGTTTCCCTTTGCCGGGTGACCAATGCAACTGGTGGGTCCTTACTGTCTCTCCCAAGCCCCGTTTCAAACCTGTGGCCACTACCTATGAAGGCTCGCTAGGCATTTACCTCCGTAGGATGAGAAGGGCTGACCAGTTGTTTCAGCCGGATGGATTAGTGCTGAGTCACAGCTGTTTGTCTGTGGGAAGCAGGCGAACGGGAGCTTGAATTGAGCCGATCCGGGCTCAGTGTGTGTTCTGAGAGGCCCAGACTGTTCGCCCCAGATCCACGTCAGCTCAGCATTGCCTAGTGATCCTGAGCAAACAGATTTAGGTTGTTTACGACTCCCTATGCCCGCACAGCTGAAGAGGTCAGAGACTTGATCTCTCCTCGCCCGCCGCCACGTTGGAATCCCCTTATAGCTAACATTTGTATAGCAGTATCTATTGCAACATGATTTTCATGTAAGTTAGCTCATTTAACTCTGAGGCAGGGATAAGTATCTCATTTCCATTTTTCCATTGAGGAAACTGAGCATTAGAAACATTATGGTTGCATAGATAGAAAAGAACAGAACTTCCTTTTGCTCATGCGTCATTCATATCAAGCTACCGTCTTATAAGGTGATCAAGGGCCTTGTTTACTGTTCAACAGATATCAGTTATCATAATGGAGGAAATTAATATTAGCAAGGTTTGGGGTGAAATTAACAGGATTGAAAATCTATGATTTCATTTATATTTAGGAATCCTTGCTGCTCTGTAGGTTTGTGTCAACTGTAAACAGTTTTTATAACATATATATATACACACACACACACACACACACACACACACACATACAAACATATATTTTTATATTGCTCTTTTTCTCAGAGCCACAATGGATACTGCTAGCCATAGCCTTGTCCTTCTGCAGCAGCTGAACATGCAGCGAGAATTTGGTTTTCTATGTGATTGCACAGTTGCTATTGGAGATGTTTACTTCAAAGCCCATAGAGCAGTGCTTGCTGCTTTTTCTAACTATTTCAAGATGATATTTATTCACCAAACAAGGTAAGGATGTGTTTTTGTATATTGGAAGAAGATTATGTATATTTCTCACATTACAATATTGAAAAAAGTATGTCTTATACTATCATTTTGTGTGCTATCATTATAGTGAGACCCCCCTTTTTCTTGGTACTGGATCATCATGTATTATCTATCATTTTATCAGTATACTATCATTATACTCAATTATACATTTTTATCTAAATGTTCATTCATTCAAATATATTAAGCAATTTTATAATTGTCTTATATATCAGTAATTAAACTCAATATGTAATAGATCTGTGGTGGAAGGTCAGAATGAAATTATAACTTAAATGTATTGAAGGCTTATCCCATATTCAAGTGCTAAATCTTATAATGTAATTCTACAGTTACCCCTATATTAGAGAAAAGAAGCAAATTGAGTTGGTAAGATCGAGTTGCCCAGCCAGGATTATATAGCTAATATGTTAGACTCAGGTGCAGATCTATCTGAAGCTAAAGGTCTATGCTCTCTTTCGAAAAAATATTTTTAGTTATAGACGGATATAATAACTTATTTAACTTATTTTTTTATGTGGTGCTGAGGATTGAACCCAGTGCCTCACATGTGCTAGGCAAGCACTGTACCACTGAGCCATAAGCCCTGCTCAGGTCTTTGCTCTTAATCATTGAGTTGTTGATTTCTATTTCATGATACTTTCATAGCAAGATTTTGGTGTCATAATTCTACCTACCATGAACTCCATATTACAATTCAAAGGTCTTTTGTTTAAAATATTTTTTCAAAGACTTCCTTTGTGTTTTTTGAATTTATATACAAGACAAATTTAGATATTCAGATTCCGGGGTTGAGGGATACTGGGGATTGAACTCAGAAGTGCTTCACCACTAAGCCACATCCTAGTGGGTTTTTTTTTTTTTTTTTTTTTTTTTTTTTTTGAGAAGGGGTCTCACTAAATTGCTTATGGCCTTGATAAATGCTGAGACTGGCCTCAAACTTGCATCACCTTGCCTCACCCTTCCAAGTCACTGGGATTACAGGCATGCACCACTGTACCCAATTTAGATATTCAAATTTGAAGCTCTGAATAGAGAGTAATTTTAGTCCATTCTAGATTAAAAGTGATTCAGCAGTCTGTTTTTCTTTAAAGAACCTTACATAAATACTTAGGAATCCAACCTCAATTATACATTTGTATCTAAATGTTCATTCATTCAAATATATATTAATTATTTGTTGATGTGTTGGCACAGGCCTATAATCTCAATGACTCAAGAGACTGAGGTAGGATTTGAGGCCAGCTTCAACAACTTAGTGAGACCTTGTCTCTAAATGAAATAAAAAGCTCTCGAGATGTAGCTAAGTGGGTACCACTGTATTCAATCTCTAATACCAAAAACAAAAAGCAAAAAAACCAAGCCTGCATGTTATGTATATTAAGTACCTATGTGCCAGGCACTTAACTAGACCCCAGTAAGTGACGTTATACGCCCTGCCCTCAAGAAATTCGTAGTCTTGAAAAAAAATAGTCCTATAGATAATGCATGTAAAACAAATTATTACAATGTAATTTACTTCTCTATACCTCTCTTCTGTCTTGCCTGTAAAGTTTTAGAATAGAATGATCACCCCCTAGGGTATTTGAGGAGATTAAATAGATCAATATAGATTAAAATGCTTAAAACAAGAGCTTTGTTGTTACTAATAATACAATGTCTATCATAGAAGAGTGTACAAGGTAAAATAGTATTTCAGCAGCTGTATTGTGAAGAGACTTTACAGAGGTCCTAAATCTTGAAAGATCAGGAGTTATTCAGATAGAGAGGCATATAAGAAGGTATGTAGCAGATAGAAGGGGGAAAAAACAGCATGAAAACATATATATATACACACACACACATACATATACACACACATACATTCACATATATGTATATGTGTGTGTATATATGTATATACATATGAACATTCAGACATTCTGAGTAGATCAGAATGATTGGAATGCATGGCACAATAGGGAGAGCAAGTTTGAGTGTAGAACAAGTAATAGGCAGCTTTTTCTGCCAGTCTAAGGAGTTTCTTCTCTGACCTAAGTGTCACAGTAGATTGCTTTCACTGCTTCAGAAGTGGCACTTTGTCTTCAGTCTCCTGAGAGCCATGAATTGGTTCAGCCCCTGTTGTGTGCCAGGTACAATGCTAAACTGAACCTAGGAATTATGAAGGTTGCAGACCTGCTCTGTATTGAGCAACTAAAGAAGCCCCTCAGTTAATAGAGTTCTTAACTGGTATTTAAAAAAAAAAAAACTTGCCACAGGCCATGTCATTGGGTAGCTAGGTCAGAACAAAGAATGAAGACCAAGAGAGGAAGAGGGAATCCTGAGATATCAGGACTAAAGAAATATATTGCAAGCATACTGACACCCAGTGCATTCTGATGCATTGACAGTGAGCTTCTGCTTCCGAAAGGTAAGTCCATTGACTGATTTCCATTTTCCCTTCATATTCAACAGTTTCCCTTAGGTTGTCTCTTTTCCAACTTTATAGGGATTTTCTGATCTCTTTTTTACTGTTATTTCCGTCTATTAACTAAATTCTAGATTCATATCTAAGAATCAGGTTTAGGGTTACCTTAATTAAAGTTTTCCAGAATTGTACCTATGTTCATTTGAGATTTAAAAAATAGAATATTAATGTATTTTGGAAGCCAAAATAAGGTTAACATAATTTACATTTTAAATATTACCAATTTCAATAGACTTTTTTAAATTTTAAAATATTATTATTGTGCATGGAGATGGTACATATCACTTCTATGTGTATGTATACCACCATTTTAACCATTTTTAATTAAACAATTCAGTGGTAGTAAATACATTCACAATGTTGTACAATCATCACTGCTATTTACAAAACTTTTTCATCACCCTATAAACAGCTTGTTGTAACTTCCAATTTCTGTGTTTCAATTTGCCTATTCTAGGTATTTCATGTAAGTGGCATCATATAATAGTAGTCTTTTTGAGTCTGGCTAATATTACTTAACATAACATTATTCCTTTATATGGCCGAATAATCTGTTGTAAGTATAAAGCTGCATTTTGTTTATCTATTCATCTTTTGATGAGCACTTCAATTGTTTACACCTTTTGGCTACACTGAATAATGCTGCAGTGAACATTGGCATGCAGGTATCTGAGTCCCTATGTCAGTTCTCTTGGTTATATACTCAATAGACTGTTAAATTCCTTAAGAACAGAACATCTGGGCTGCGGATGTGGCTCAAGTGGTAGCGCGATTGCCTGGCATGTGTGCGGCCCGGGTTCGATCCTCAGCACCACATACAAAACAAAGATGTTGTGATCACCAAAAACTAAAAAATAAATATTAAAAATTCTCTCTCTCTCTCTCTCTCTCTTAAAAAAAAAAAAAAAAAAAAGAACAGAACATCTATCTTACTCTTCATTTTTCTACCTCCTGGCATCTAGTGTAGTATTTATCACTTAAGAGTCACTGATTAATGTCCAACTAATCAGAGTATCTGTCTGCATTTCCTAATTTTAGCCAGTAGATGAAATATATGAAGGCTTATTGTTAGACCATAAAATTGGTGTAAAAGGAAGTGTAAGCTTTTGTTGTAGTGTTTTATCAAGACAGATTGCTAAATTAATTTATACTTCGTAAGAAGAAACTGCTTTAGACTAAGATTGCTGTTAACTGAAAGGCCAACTAGGTTGTGTTTTCAATTTGCATGGTTCTCTCTCTCTCTCTCTCTCTCTCTCTCTCTCTCTCTCTCAACAGTGAATGCATAAAAATTCAACCAACTGACATTCAACCTGACATATTCAGCTATTTGTTACATATTATGTACACCGGGAAAGGGCCAAAACAGATTGTGGATCATAGTCGTTTGGAGGAAGGGATTCGATTTCTTCATGCCGACTACCTTTCTCACATTGCAACTGAAATGAATCAAGTGTTCTCACCAGAGACTGTGCAGTCCTCAAACTTGTACGGCATTCAGATTTCAACAACCCAAAAAACAACTGTGAAACAAGGGCTG
The DNA here is from genome assembly GCF_964194105.1 of Spermophilus citellus. NCBI lineage: Eukaryota > Metazoa > Chordata > Mammalia > Rodentia > Sciuridae > Spermophilus > Spermophilus citellus. The sequence goes on along the minus strand of NC_138185.1, from coordinate 159,796,694 downwards.
GAGGTCAAGGAAACTCCTTCCAATAACAATGGAAACAGAGCTGCTGTCCAGGGTGACCACCCTCAGTTGCAGCTGTCTCTTGCTATTGGGCTTGATGATGGCACTGCAGACCAGCAGAGAGTTCATCCTGCTGCCCAGGCCTTGGAAGAGCACCAGAAACCCCCAGTGTCCATCAAGCAGGAGAGATGTGATCCAGAATCTGTGATCCCCCAGAGCCACCCCTCACCCTCATCAGAGGTAACAGGTCTCTCTTTTACAGAAAACAGTGTCAAAATACATTTATGCCATTACTGTGGGGAACGTTTTGATTCCCGTAGTAACTTAAGACAACATCTCCATACCCATGTGTCTGGATCCCTTCCATTTGGTGTCCCTGCTTCCATTCTGGAAAGTAATGATCTTGGAGAAGTACATCCACTTAATGAAAATAGCGAGGTTCTTGAATGCCACAGGCTCAGTTCCTTTATTGTCAAGGAGAATGAGCAGCAGCCTGAACACTCAAATCGTGATACCTCAGAGCCTTTGCAGATTAGTCAAGTATCTTTGATCTCCAAAGATACAGAGCCAGTAGAATTAAACTGTAATTTTTCTTTTTCAAGGAAAAGAAAAATCAGTTGTACCATCTGTGGTCATAAATTTCTTAGAAAGAGTCAATTGCTGGAACACATGTATACACACAAAGGTAAATCTTACAGATATAACCGATGCCAAAGGTTTGGTAATGCATTGGCCCAGAGATTTCAGCCATACTGTGACAACTGGTCTGATGTACCTGTGAAAAGTTCTTGCTTATCACAAGAACACTTGGACTTGCTTGTGCCTTAGAGTCAGAGCTCACACAAGAAAATGTTGACACTATCCTTGTTGAATAGCAACTCCTCCTACAGAATTTTTATACCAATCCTGAAAAAAAAAATTAATGTGGTATTTTTTGTTTATGAATTATTTTCCTTCTCAAGTGCTTGACTTTTTTTGTAATCCAGTTTTTAAGGTTGTATATATTAGGTTTTACAAGACATATTAGTACATGCCTATTAAAATGTAACCTTCGGTTAATCCTATGAACTTCTCATAAATTAAATCTCAGTTTAGAAATCAGAAATCAGTGTGGAAATTTATAGAAACTTAGAATCTAAGTTTTTCCAGGTTTCAGAATCATTAAAATAGAATAGAATATGAAATCTGTTTTAAAGAATATTCTAGGGGGTGCTGGGGATGTGGCTCAAGCGGTAGCGCGCTCGCCTCAAATGCGTGCAGCCCGGGTTCAATCCTCAGCACCACATACCAACAAAGATGTTGTGTCCGCCGAGAACTAAAAAATAAATATTAAAAATTCTCTCTCTCTCTCTCTCTCTCTCTCTCTCTCTCTCTCTCTCCTCTCTTACTCTCTCTTAAAAAAAAAGAAAAAGAAAAGAATTAAGTGTTTAAGAAAAAAAAAGAATATTCTAGGGGCTGGGGATATAGCTCATTGGTAGAGTGCTTGCCTAACATGTGCAAGGCCCTAGGTTCAATCCCCAGCACTGCTAAAAATAATATTCTAAACTATCATTCATGGCTTATGTTTCATATGAATTTAGTCCCTTTGAGGATTATTTTAAAATATTTTCTGCCATGTAGGGAATTAGTAGCTATTTTAATACATAATTATCAATAATACATATATTTGTCTTTTTAGAATATTTTTCCCCACTTTTTTTTTTAATTAGTGCATTAGAGTTGTACGTAATGGTGGAATTTGTTGTTACATATTCATACATGCACACAATATAACAATATAATTTGGCCAATATCACTCCCCAGCACTTTCCCACTTCCTTACCATCTCCCACCCCTTAGTTCTTTTCCTCTACTGATCTCCCTTTGACTTCCATGAGATCTGCCCCAACCTTTCTTTTCCTTTTTCTTCTCTAGCTTATGCATATGAGAGAAAACATAGGTCCCTTGGCCTTCTGAGTTTGACTTTACTTAACATAATGACATCTAGCTCCATCCATTTTCCTTCAAATTACATAATGTAATTTTTCTTTATGACTGAAATATATAGTATATAGGATTAAGACGTGGCTATACTGAATCATGAGTAATTTTGTTGTTGTTGGGTATTTTTGTTTTTGTTTTTTGGTACCAGGGATTGAACCCAGGGGCACTTAACCACTGAGCCACATTCCCAACCCTTTTTTTTGAGACAAGGTCTTGCAAAATTGCAAAAGCTGGCCTCGAATTTGCAATCCTCCTGACTTAGCTTCGCAAGCCACTGGGATTAAGGAGTGTGCCATGCCTGACTTGTTTGTGTGTGTGTGTGTGTATGTGTGTGTGTGTGTGTGTGTGTGTGTGGTACTGGGGATGGAACCCAGGGCATTCTGTCACTGAACTACATCCCTATTCTTTTTTTTTTTTTTTTTTTTTTTTTTTTAAAGACAAGGTCTCCCTCTGATTCCAAGGCTGGCCTTGAACTTGTGATCCTGCTTCAGTTTCATACGTAGCTGGGATTACTACAGGTGTGTGTCACCATACCCAGCCAAATTTTACTAGGTTTGCAACATCTTTTATTTACTAAACATTGAGTATAGCTCTTTTAAAAAATATATTTCATTTAAAAGAGTAGTTGAGAGGGCTGGGGTTGTGGCTTAGCGGTACCACTCTCCTAGCACATGCGAGGCCCTGGCTTCGATCCTCAGCACCACATAGAAGTAAATAAAATAGAGGTATTGTGTTCAACTAGAACTAAAAATAAAAATAAAAAATAAAAGAGGAGTCAGATTAAAAAATAATCTTAAAGAGAAATACATAAGCAGATCTACCTTAATCTCTGTTTTTATATGCTTAACCTGGGGTTGTAACCTTCATCCCAAGCATTAAGAACAATTTGAGATATTTCTGAACATAGATTTACATGAGTTTAAAGACAAAAGTGATAAAATACAAATCATCTTTCTACTCTCTTCTGTCAGGATTTTCTAGGCTACATGGGTTAATGTTAGTTTCTAAAAATCACTTGACATTTTTTAGAGGCATAATGGTCACTTTTTCTGTTCCTAAAACAAGCAAAGTAGATAAATTCAGTAATCTAGAACCACATTGAAAATCTGTGATGGTAGTTTTCCCTGTGTGAATAACTTAGTTTCCTTTTATAATGGTGATATAAAGCTAAAATCCCAGAAAAATTAAAGTTTGTAGAATAAGTGATAGATACTGCTGCTCTCTATACCTGAGAAACATCTGGTCAAATTTCACCATAAAAGATGTATTTAAATTGTTTCTGAAGAATTTAAATTTCAAGTACTAATAGTGAAGAATAATAAAGGAGAACTGGGGTTGTGGCTCAGTGGCAGAGTGCTTGCCTTGCATGTGTGAGGCACTGGATTCGAGCCTTAGCACCACATAAAAATAAACAAATAAAATAAAGGCATGCTGTCCATCTACCACTACAAAAAAAAAAAAAAAAAAAAAAAAAAACAGAAGAGACTCCAAACAGTCATCATTTTTGTGTATTGCCCTGTTAAATTCTAAGCCTCACAGACATTTGAAGAACATTTAAGAGTTCCTACTCTTATTTTTATTTTATTTTATTTTTTCCTTTTGAGATGAGATTTTGCTCTGGTTTCCCAGGCTAGCTTTGACTTCCTGGGCTCAAGTGGTCCTCCCATTTTAACATCCTGAGTAGCTAGCCAGGACTACAGACATATGCCACCGTGCTTCAGCCTTACAGACATTTGAATATATCTCATAAAATTGATTTGTAAGACTTGGAATTTAACCACATTCAAAAAATCTTTTTTTTAATGACTTTTGTCTTTTTTTATTGGTTGTTCAAAACATTACAAAGCTCTTGACATATCATATTTCATACATTAGATTCAAGTGGGTTATGAACTCCCATTTTTACCCCGTATACAGATTGCAGTATCACATCGGTTTGAGCTCCTTCCTAACTGCACACTTCTTAGGACATTTGGTGACGTACTCAACAATCTTGATATTCAATCAGGAGTGAGCTCAGAATAATCCACCTAATTAGAACATGAAGATTTTCTCTAGGTAAACAGTTTAGGTAAAATTACAAAGTGTTAACTTTTTCTTGAGGTCTGAATGAAGAATACTTCTAGGCATTGTATAAGGCAGTTGAATTTCTGCTGAAGGTGAGAAAAACCTCTTGGTGTCAAGAATGATCTGTGCTGAGAGCAGATTTCTTTGTTAATATGATCAATTGTATTGGGAATTGTTAAAAACAAATGTGTTGCTCTTTGGATTCAGAACTTCATCTAATCTTAAAATTTTTTCTACTAATTCACATAAACAATTACTCAAACTTATACTGCCCTTCAAGATTTCAACTCACAAGAAGAACACAAATATTAACACTGATTTTATGTATTTTGGGCTATTTGTGATATATTTTGTGATCTTCTATGTATTTTGGGCTATTTGTGATATATTCTGTGCTCTTCTTAAAGTAAATTTTTTATTCTCATTAAGTTTTCTTATAGCTGATTAGCTATGCTAGACAATACTTTAAAATTAAAGTACAAATAAATCTATGTGAGTGTTAAGATGATAGTGGTCAACTGGATTTCTGTTCTTATACTTTCTTTTTAATATTAAGAATTCAAAGCATTGGGGTGTTGTGGTACACACTGTAACCCTATTAACCCCAATTACTCAGAAGGCTGCAGCAGGGGCATTACAAGTTTAAAGCCTGTCTGTGTGATATAGCAAGATCCCATCTCCAAAAAAAAAAAAAAAAAAAAAGGCAAGCAAGCAGATGCTCTTTCCTTGGTCCTTTTTTTTTTTTCCTCTTTTTTTTTTTTTTTTCCCTTGGTCCTTTAATATTCTTACAGTGTGGAAAGTGTTGTTGACTTCATTTTATTGGAAAAAAAAATCCCAAAAGCTGAATTCCAGAGAGCTAGTAACTTTTTTTCTTTTTTCATTCATCAGGCATTTTTAAAATAACTGTCATAAGCCTAACACTGGGCCCTGAGAGGTTTTTTTTTTTGGGGGGGGGCGTACAGGGGATTGAACTCAGGGGTACTTGACCACTGAGCCACATCCCCAGCCCAATTTGGTATTTTATTAGAGACAGGGTCTCACTGAATTGTTTAGCATCTCACCATTGCTGAGGCTGGCTTTAAACTTGGGATCCTCCTATCTCAGCCTCCTGAGCAGCTGTGATTACAGGCGTGCACCACCGTGCCTGGCTGGTTTTTTGTTTTCTTTAAGACATGATTCCTCACTAAAATTTTTAAAGTTCTTGTATGTAAAGCTTTTTGTTGTGACTATATCATCTGCAAAATAGAACTATGTTTTTAGAAAGTATTCTAATAATGTAGGTTTGCTTAATGATTATCATTCTTAAAACTGGAAAACTAACTAGGCATTTTCCCCATGGGTCAGCTTTAAATTTTCTCTTCTTTTCAAATTCTACATATAGTTTTTTTTTTCTTGGAAAAAAAATAGACAATTTCAGTATTTGTCCTTATGAGTGTATTATCAAAACTTAATGTCTAATAAGTAGTCTGCCTTATAAGAAAACCAAAATTCTTGATCTGTAATTTTTGAGATTGTTCCTTCTTGCTCTGGCTTTCTGATTTCCTACCTGTAAAATAAGTACAAGTAATACCTACCTCATAGGGGTGTTGTGAGGATTTGTATTAAAGTTGTGTTAAATTCTGTTAGTATTAATGATTAAAAACCAACCATAAAGAGAAAACTACATTTATTCTGTGACTAAAAATATTAACCAATATTTCAGCTTATAAATTCTAGAACATGTTAAAAGCAGTCGTGTACTATTTAATATTCAATAATTAATTGACAAAACTCATTTTTTACAAATAACAAAATTGCTTGAATTCTTATTCTACTGTAATTATAACAATTTTTCTTTAGCCTTCAGCAAAGAAGATAGGCTTTTGGCATTATTGGGAATAAAATCTTGGCCAATTTCAGCTTTATTGGAAGTTTCTCCAAATGTGTTGTTTTCACATAGGAAAAGGAACAAAGACAATGAAGAAATAACCATTCATTTTTTTGATGAAGATGATTTTAATAGTAAATAGGAATAGAAAATGGAGTAAGGATATCACATAGTACTTCATTAATATTACTTTAAAACAGTATTAAAATAATTTTCACTAAAAACTAAAGGAAATATATATTATGGAAAAAGATAATCTGGAGAGTGTATAACTCTATTAAAATTTATTTGTACAGGCAAATGTTTGATGTTGTAACTCAGATTCTTGATGATCAATATCTATTTTTTTGTAGTAATTGAGGTAAAAATAGGCCATGTCAGAGTTTTTATAATGTAACTTGTGTCTTTGTATGTTTTAAACTGAATGTAGGTCTTTGGCATTGTATTACAATTAATTTTTAAATTCTTAAGAGTGAAATGTGTAAATATGCTCTGCTATACCTACTTTTTTTTTTTTGAAAACTGGTAAGGTTTTACTGTCCCATGCCTGGATGTCTTAGATCCGAAACTGTGATTATCATCAAGACCTGGAAAAATGTTTTGTGCTTCAACATGTGTCTGTACCACACTTGATTACCTAGTAGATATTGCTCCAGTGCAATTGACATTAAGTGTCATCAACTATATTTTGTGCCAAAAAACTCATTTAGTCAAATCAAAATATAAATAAAATATTTTAAAAGAAAGTTGAACTGTAAATGTTTTCATAATAATAAAGGGCATACTGAAGAAATCTTAAAATTATAGGTAATTTATAGCAAATGCAGGAGACTAAAATCAATAATACATTGTATGATTAACTCTTTCAACTAATGTACTATGAATTTGCTTCAGAAAAATTCTTTTAGAAAGTTTTGTATTCTCCAGTTGGAATAGAAACAATAGATTCTATGTACTTTATCAAGACAAATTAATGTAATTTATAAACAAAACCTTTTATTAGCTCAGCTTATAGATTGTGTTCTTATTTTACAGCAGTCCTGCCAAATATTGTCTTCCTAGTATTGAGGTAAGTAGTCTTTGTGCTGGGTAACATTTTGGAGGTGTGATGCAAAAAAGTATCAGTGGACCCTGTTCTTCCCAACCATAATCTGTGGTAAAAGAAAAAGGGTATCCTAATCAAATAAGTGCCTTCCAACTGCCATTTCTGGAAAGAAAGGTAATAAATGTCTAGTCATTTCCCAGAAGTTTCTTTGCCCCTATCTTCCCTATTTACATTATATCTCCTTGCCCCCAGTAACATAATCTACATCAGTGGTTCTCAACCATATGTCAGTCAGGATGGGATTCTCCAGTGAAAAGGAACCAACAGGAGATAGAAAGATGAGATAGATATATAGATGTGTTACAAGAAATTGGCTCATGCATTTATGGAATTGAGAAGTCCCAACATCTGTATTTTGCAAACTGAGAAACAGGGGAGCCAATGGTGTAGTTCTAGTGTGGTCCAAAGGCCTTGAAACCAGTAGAGCTAATGGCAGAAGTTCCAGTTCAAAATTGGGCAGGTTTGAGACCCACGCCAGTATTTCAATATTCATCCAAAGACAGGAGATCAGTATCCTAAATTTAAAAAAAAATGCTTACAAACACCCAGAATACTGTTTGACTACATATATGAATACTTCATGATCCAGTCAAGTTCAGACATTAACCAGCACACAGAGATATCCCCCTCTCCATGGTAACATCTGGCAGTATGGAGATGGTTTTGGTCATCTACTGAATAGGAGATAAGGGAAGGTTGCTACTGGCATTTAATGGGTGTCAATCACGGATGCTGCTAAAAATCTTACAGTGCAGAAGATAGTCTCCCACAATGAAGAACAACCCAGCTCAGTGTCCGTGGAGCTGAGGTTGACCAACCCTAGTGTAAAAGCCTAATGTAAGTTTTGTGGTAGTTGTCAGGAATTAAAGGATGCAAAGAAACTTATTTTAAGATTTATATCCCAATTATTTTTGAAGTTAATTATTATTTTAATGGAGTATGTGATATGTTTGTTGTGAAGTGAATTGTATTTGTATTATCCTATCCCCCAGATTATAAAAAATTAAGAATGTGATTATTTAAAAATCAGAGGTGTATTAATTGGGACAGTTTTAAATCTATTCATATACTATTTGAATGAAATAATTGTGTCTCTAAATTCTCTTGGTGAAATTAAAATGGGATTGTAGGTTATAATTTTGTAAATCTTGGGGGCTGGGGTTGTGGCTCAGGGGTAGAGTGCTCGCCTACCATGCGTGAAGCACTGGGTTCCATCCCCCGCACCACATAAAAATAAAATATTGTGACAACCTATAACTAAAAAATAAATATTTAAAAAAAATTTTTTTGTACATTTTCAGTTGGCCAAAAGGTGGCACCAGTGTACTTTTTAAAAATGCACCAAGTTTGGTGTTACTCTTAATTGTTAGCTACTTCTGGATTTGCCTTTTACTTTATAGTCAGGATTTTCCTAAAATTTCAAGTTAGGTATTACAATATCTTAACATCCCTCTTTGATTAGGATGCCTCCACTTTACATGTAAATATCATATCAGTAGATAACTTTTTAAAGCATCCCACTTTTATTTTAATATTGAGCATTTCTGAGGATTTTTACAAGTCATTAACCAAAGGTCATGGAATTTTGGTCCAGTCATGTTGGCTCTTCTGATCAGGTGTCAAATTCAATTGATGTTTTGTCTGGTGAAGGGATTTGAGAAAATGGAGACATTTGAGAAAATGATTCCTTGCTTTTTTTTTTTTTTTTTCACATCCACAATCTGAGGTAGACCATTTAATTTCTTTTACAACTATGGTTCAGCTGCTCACTACAGTGGTATTTTTTTTTATTCTTCCTCATTTCCTTCCATCTAGTTCTAGTCTGAGTAAGCTGAGAATTCCTTTCTCTTTAATGGAATCCTCTTACCCTCAGCTCTTCTTGCCTTCCAAAAATTAGTGAATGTCTGTCTTTTAAATTTGTTCCCATTTCTACTACAAGGTTATTGTTAGTTTTCTCCTAGAACTTAATACCTAGCCACCAATTGCTTTCCTCAGTTTTATTTCACAGTTGATGAGCCAACTTGGAAAATGAACCCATTTCCCTCAGATAAATTTTCTTCCAGTGTTTATACAATGTTATACTTTTTCCATTGAAACAACTTGGTGATATCATATTAAAATAACAGAAATAAAGTAACCCTTTACCGTTGTCCTTTACTGTCAGAAGTCTGAAGGAGTGAGTAGCAGTGCACTGGGAGGGATTCCTTGTACACTGCACTAGTCCCTTCCCTTCTCAGAGCCAGGGAGAGGCTTATGGAAGGAGGCAGCTAGAGAAGGTGTCCCTCACCAGCTATAGTTGTGTTTTTACTGAGTTTCAGGAAGTCCCACATCAGATTTGTGTGTACCTAGTGAGTCTTTGAAGAATGAGACCTTATGAATTTAGCCTGTTTTTCTGAAGACATATGATACTTTGTTCTAAATGTGTAGGTTAAAAACAAAACAAAGGAATGGGAGATGGGAGGGACTGAGATTTGTAGAAACTGCTTTGTAGGGAAGGAAATCTAAATAAACTGTAATGGTTCTTCAGCAAATATTCATCTGTTAACTTTTTGAATGAGAAAATGAAACATTTGCATAAGGAAGGGGAAAGGTCTTTAAATGAAGACCAAAGATTCCAGAGAAATTATATAAAAATTTTTCTTAGCCAGTCAGTTCTCATTTCCGAACACTTCCCCTTTCTCACAAATATGCAGTCTCATACTATGAGTGAAGTGGTTCCTGTCCTCTTTTTTCCAACCACAGTATTTTAAAGTATGGGAGGAAAGGCATATAAAGGGAAGACTTTTTTTTTTAATTTTACGCATCTCTTTGTAGACCTCTCAAACTTTGATGGCTACACTCAGCCACCATGATGGCCCTGCAGATTATGTGTAAATACACAGATGGTATAGAGGTCATAATAAGATTTAAGTTTAAAGACTTGTCAAAATTTGTTATATGCTACAAATAGGTGGATTTTTTTTTTTTTACTGTTTGTAAAGTATGGCTTAATGAAAAAAGATGCATACCACTCAGATAAATACAGAAAAGTCTTATTAGAGTTTAACAAAACTTAATGTTTGCTATTATTCACAGTTATTCATCATCTTTCAGGAGAAACGCATCAGCCAGATATTGAGCACATAGAGAGAACTCAGAAAATTAGAGATAATTCTATGCAAATTCATGCTGAAATCAGGGAAATAGCTGACAAGGCTATTTGTGACATATTTGGATAAAATATAGAAAATCCAGTTCATTTTTTTTCATCTGAATTGTGTAGTGACCATTTGTTTTGGCATTCTATACATCTCAGCCTTCTAGCATTTAAGGGCAATTCTACTTTAGTCATTCTGTTAGGAGGATAGAAATACTTCAATTTTGTATGACACTTAGAGATATTCTGCCTAAATACCTGATTTTGCAAATGACAATTACACATGAAACATGTGTCCTGAAATTTATACGTGAGGCTATTTGATGAGCACACATATGCATGCCTATAGCTGCGTTAGCTATGGTGATGGATCACCAGGGTATCCCAGAGTCCCCCTAGTGACCATATTGGCCAGACATTTCTGTGTGACCCAAAGATACAGATGTTAAAGCAGGGATTTGGGGATAAAAGATTTAGATACAGGGCTGGGAGTGTGGCTCAGGGCAGAGCGTGTGCTTAGCATGCATGAGGTCCTGGGTTCAATCCCCAGCACTTAGGAAGCATATGCAGTTATTTGCACCCAATCTCCCAGGAGGGCAGAAGTGGAAGACCCTGGTTATGGCCCCAAGTTCACCTATGAAAAATATATGAAAGGCTTAATCCTGCCCCATAATTGCAGTGTCATAAAGGTCAAGGCTGAAAGTCCTTTTTAAGTTTAGTTACAAAGCAAATGGTGAGGAAAGTGTTTAGTCTTGCTAATGTACAGAAACCTCTAGGGACTGCTACCATGGTTATAATAGGTTGAAAATCAGTTTTAAGGCTGGGAGTTTTCCAAGCTAGGAGCTATCACCGTCTTCTCTAGGTTTTACTTTTTTATGGTGCCTGCACCCAACATTGCTGAGAATTCACTGCAGTTCTGACTGTGTGTCATGTGTACATGTACAAACACACATGTATTTTTAGTAGAGCTCAGGAACAACCTTTGGTAAGCTTAAACTGGAAGTGGAGAAGGAACTCACAAAACAGTTGGAGCCAAGGTGGCTTTAACAGGGATTAGCAGAGTTGCCTGTGAGGACAAGTTTGCAAAAGGTAGTATATATTTCTAGAAATATGTAATTTGATGAAAATTTTAAAAATTTGATAACTGAGCCAGGTGCAGTGGCGCAGTGTGTATTCCCAGTGGCTTGGGAGGCTAAGGCAGGAGGATCGTGAGTTCAAAGCCAGCCTCAGCAAAAGTGAGGTGCTAAGCAACTCATCGAGACCCTGTCTCTAAAAATATAAAAATTACAGCTGGAGGGGCTGGGATTGTGGCTCAGTGTTAGGGCGCTCACCTAGCATGTGAGAGGCCCTGGGTTTGATCCTCAGCACCACATAAAAATAAATAAATAAAATAAAGGTATTGTGTCCAACTACAACTAAAAAATAAATATTTTTTAAAAATACAGTTCAGTGTAAAGTGCTCACCTAGCATGTGAGGCACTGGATTTGATCCTCAGCACCATATTAAAAAAATAATAAATAAAATAAAGGTATTGTGTCCATCTACAAAAAAAAAATACATTAACTGGAACTAGGTTTAGTTTTAGGACTCTGAAGGTACCATCAACTTTTAAATGGGTCCAAGTCTTTCATAGAGCCCAAATATTATTATTGGGCTGTAATTAAGAAAAACCAGCATTATGTTAGCAAAATGAATCAGTGTCTTAGTAGTCACAGAACTTTTGACACACCCAGCCTTAACTGGTACTACCTGGATAATTTAAGCATTTTTTACATCAAGATGGCTTGATTATTTGGGAAACCATAAAGATCATTAAGAAATCAGATTAATATAATTCAGAAAAGACAACTAATGAGTATATAGCAAGAAAGGATGAAAACTGCCTTTTTGTTTCTATTATTGTTTTGTTTTGTTTTGCAGCACTGGGGAGCAAACCCAGGACTTCTTGCATTGCTAAGCAAGAGCTCTTACCACGGAGCTACTCCCCCAGCCTCCCAAACAGTTTTCATTAAATTCACAGGTGGCATCACATTTAGAACTTCCCTTTAGGTTGAATTAGTTAAGAATTCTAGTTCTCTTTTTATGTCTCTTGCTGAAAGTAGACTCCTTCAGGCACATATATAAAGTCTGTCTGATGCCCAATCAGCTGAGTGGAACTTTTGGTAAGGCTAACAAAGTGGTTTTATCAGTATGATATTTATAGTTTTATGAAGTGAACATAATTTACTATTTTTTAAAGCTGTGGATAAATAAACATTCTTTATTAATAATTAGTATCTAAATTAATTCAGCTTGAAACCTTTTTCTCATAGTATTATTTATTTAATACTAACATCTGATCCACAGTAATACAATACCAATTTTAATGAGAAATACAAAATGGAATTCTTAAGACTTTCAGAATAGCTCATCCACTTAACATTTTTACAGACAATGAACTACTATAAATATGTAACGTTATGCAGGCCTTTTTCTGTACCTAAGCACAATTCAGAATGAGTATACTGTTTAACTATTTTGAAACTGCTAGTGTATTCAGATGACACTTTCCCCCACACAACCCAAAATTACTCTCTATGCTTCCCTATCTGGCCTCATGTTGCTGCACTGTCTGTGGCTCTTTGCCTTAACCTCTGTCCCAGCTTCTGCTGTCCTGCTCCCTAAACTGAGCTCTTGGAAAGCAGAGAGCCTATTCCATTATCAAAATGTTTGGTACGTGTAATGCCTAACAGAGGCTGAATCAAATAGTATTTAATCTGCACACATAAGTTTTATGTAGCTTCATTCTAATAAATGTAACTAAATAAGGATCATTATTTTAAAAATCTTTCATAAAATGTACTATAGAGGATATTTTGAATTGTGTGTAAGAAACCTCATGTTACACAATAAAACAGGAATTTGAAACTAAAGAACTCTAAAACTTAAGGGATTCAGAAATAGCAGGCAGAAAAATCAAACCCTGATGTATTTAATAGCAGATGAAATTAGAAAGTAGACTTTTTTCAGTAAAGTTGACATTAAAAGGATGTTTTCGAACAATAAGATTCTAAAGTCTCACAATTATTTTTTAAATTCTGTAAAACCCTAAAAAAATCTTAACTTTAAAAAGTAAGGCAACTTGAAGTTAGTTAGAAATTTATGGATAAAATTAACTCTGGAATGCATGCGGATTTGACTGGAGCCCTCTCATGATCTCTGAAACAACCTTTAGCAAGATGCTTCTTCACATATACTGGTGAAATAATACAAGTTCTCAAAAGTAAATTAGAAAGTTTCTAAGACTCCACTGCATAGTAGCCCAATTAAGATCATTGCAAACTCTGTGCTGTCAAATATATTACCTTGAAAGAAAATTATGCAGACAGCTTTTATATGAAGAACTCCATTTGTGCCACATGCTTATTATTCTTTGAGATGGAGGAGGTGGCAGGGAACATAATTTCTGTTTGAAAGTTCTTTTGTTTTCTTCTACCTTTACTGGGTACTATTTTTATATCTTGTAAAGTGCTTTAAAAAATGTTAGGTGAATAGTGCTATATAAAATAGAGGAGAATTCTAATATCCTGTGTTGTAAGAAGCAAAGTGAATAATACTTGACTCTTAAAAGGGGGAAGATAATATGCTGAAAAGATTAATAAGAATCTGATAAACTCCCCCAGGCTTGCAAAAAAAATCTGAGTTCAAAGTGAAGCTAAATCCTAGCTAATAAATGTTCATTAAAAGCAATATTTATACCATAGCAGATTTAAATGAAAATATGGTGTTCTTAAATTTAAGCTTTTTAAATGATCAAATGGATGTGAAATGAATCAGAACCTATTTATATTCACACAGTATTTTGCATATGTGGTAAAATTACTTAAAATAAATACTATTATAATAAAAAATATTTTATGAGAGACTTCTAGGCCATCCAATTCCTGCTTATTTCTATAACAAAAAAACAATTTGGATCCCTTTAGAAATTCACTATAATAGGATTTGGCCATGTAACAGATATAATAGATTGAGACCAATTAATTTGAAGATTGTATTTTCAAATAAATACTAGTTATTTAATTCACCAGAAAAGATTGAGGAGAAACCACTTAATAAAGAACACAAGTAAGAGTATACATATTATCATAAAAACAATCATAATGCATTCTAACCAAAATTACATTTATCAAACAACAGTGTGAAACCTAGATATTTCACTATACATATTTAGCTTGTATCTGTTTTTTTTTAAATCCTAAATAAATGTCTAAACCTTCCAAACTGCTTTAAATAATTGATGAATGCTATACTTTTGCTTGTTCATAAGAGATTACTGGAAAATTATAATGCAAGTATATTGGCTTGGAGCAATCCTTGTAATAAATGAAGACAGGATTCTTCAAAATACTATACAATGCACCAACCTTAATCAGGTTTTTAAGTTGTTCATTTTAATATGTGATATTTGCTGGTAGCTTTCTAAGTCTATTAGCACCACATATAGAGAGTTATAGAGTTTTTCAAAGAATATGACTTAATCTTTAAAAAATATTGGTAGAAGTTGTATAATTAAAAGACAAGGATTTCTTGGGTCATTTTTTATCTTGCTACTAAAGGAAACTTCCCCACCAATATTATAAATATGAAGGTAGGAAAATCTGGGAGAAATATTTTTGTACTGCAGCAAAGAATCTTACTAATAATATCCATTATTTGGTTTAATTCCAAAGTCAGACTAACTTTCTCTGTCAGAGGTCTCAAAACTTATTTACCAAAAAATGAATTATAGGAAAAATTAGCACATAACTTTGTGTAAGCAATCTTGAAATGACGCCAAGTCGTCACCCAGATCATTTAAAATCATCTAATGTGCATCCTTCCTCTAAGGTGGTCTTCAACAAACCTTACCATTCATACTTCCATTTCTTCATGTGTTTCAAGTAGTAACACCATAACTCAGTTTAGAAAATGGGAGACTATACAATATGAACTCTAACCTGTGAGGCAAGGAAGTATGTTAGGGTATCGTGGCCATTTCATACAAGAAAACATAGAGGATAGAATTTTCTCCAAAAAACATGGCAATCATTAATGTGATTGAATGCTTCTCTTTAAATAACTGAATAAAATGCAAATGAGCCCTTCTCTTTTTTGTAAAATATTAGCTGGACTGGAAATTGTGATGAAAAGTTAATTTTCAATATCCATGTAAAATACTTTTTACTGGTTTCTCTTAACATATAGACACGCTGAAAATATGTACCTTATAAATAACTATACATGGCTCATTCTTAGCCAAGAATAAACAACATTTTCACTAGAATATTATAATTTCCTAGAATCTTTACCATCAGATCTCTCCCCTCCTTGAGGAGAGGTTGGTAAATAGGGTCTTTAAAGAAGAAATTCTTCAATAAGAACTCTGTGCTGTGATCATTTGTTACTTCTCCTGGATGAAAAGTAATATTCCCCTCATTTTGTTTTCATTGTTTTGTTTTACACTTTTCAGCAGACCAGCCGGTATAAAAATGGATATATACAGATCTGCTGGGGCTAAAGCAAGGTGGAAAGGGAAACTGTATCCCTTGTTTCCACACTATTTGCCTATTTGAAGGATCTCATATATGGTTTTTGTAAGGGACTTGAGCAAAATGAGAAAACCACCTATGTTTAATTCCAGTATGCATATTATGCATACCCTCTGCTGAAATTAGAAATGCAATATATTTTTTGAGGTAATACTACTGCTGAGGAATATAATAACTATAAAATACACATTCACAAAAATAACTCACCTTATTCACCATTTTAAACAACATAAAAGTGCAGTGTAAAAAAAGTTTTTGAAAACTGAATTCAATGTTACACAGCATTGAACTATTAAAAAGAAATCAGACTTTGACATCAGAGAACAGTAAAGAGCTTATGGCATACTGCAGTGCTCAATAAATATTTCCTTCCCCAAACAATCTCCATATGCCATTTTAGTACTCCCTGTATGTCACTTTGTGTTGCAATCTGTGCTGACTTCCTTCAATCCAGAAGTGACTGCATTTCAGTGGTAGAGTTTTATGAACTTGATTTACTCTTTAGCACTTGTAGGCCGGGATTTTTACCTTTAATTCCACAAGTGATAAATCTTATTTGTTTCTGAACAAGAAATGCCACAAATGTGTAAATGGTTAAGCTTTTCTTCCTTGACCTGGAAATTAAGTCACTGTAGGAGAGTGTTTATCTTATTATCATCGGAGGCCATTTCATTAACCAGCTGTTCTATAGACAACTGGATAGCATTCCTGACAAGAGAAGAAGCTGTTTCTATTAAGAGTGTTTCATATTGTTCTGGAGTTCTACCCTCAAAACCACTATCATTAGCGAAAACCCCTACTTGCTCATTTTCTATTGAAATTAAGAATTGCTTAGGGACATTTTTAGATTTCTTAGCATCAAATTCACTGATTTCAGTGTCTGTAATAATAATAGCAATTGGCTCCATTCTTTTGCTTTCTTCTGATTTGGGTTTCTCTGCATTGATCCCATTTTCTTTCAGATCTGATTCCTGGCTCAATTCAGTATCTTTTGACTTATTCTCTTCAGCTGCCATCTCTCTACTTTCATAGTCTTCACAGTATGGTCTGCTTTCTAGGACACTGTTACTGGATTCTTCCACAGTTTTCTGATCTGGGATTGCAGGTGATGGAGGAACATCAGAAGCCACTAGTTGCTGGTTGTCTGTTTCTGAATTTGCAAGCGGGCTTGCTTGTTGGGGTTGAACACTTTGTTTTTCTTCAATCATTTCAATTTCCTTTTCAAGGATTAGAGTTCCTGTTTGAATAGCAGAATGCCCATTATCTAATTCAAGTTCTACTGAAATCACGTTCTCTCCAGATGTTACGCTGCTGTTCACATTTGATTCACAGACCTCATCACCATCTTTGTGCAGGACGCCTTCACTTAGGTCCTGGGCTGACTTAGCCTTTGTTGCCTGGTCATTTAATTGGGTCTGAGTTTGTATATCCAACCCTTCAGCCTCTTTTTGGACTTTGATGGTGCAGTCTGAGTCTTCTGTAATTCTGGAATGATTACTTCTTTGTGCACCTTTTGAGAATTTTATGCAGGGAATCTTAATTCTGGATTTTACCTTTTTCTTAGGAAGATCAGCATCCTCATCCTTTATTTCAGGTTGCACTTCAGCCTTAAATGACTTTTGCTGCTTTGAAGAATCTGACCTTTTCCTGTGTGTTACTAGACGTTTGATTGAGGCCCAGGTGCCCGCTGGGTGCTGTGGCTGATCAGAAGCTCCTGCTTCTACCGGACACTCCCTTGCCACATTGGCAGCCTCAGAGACAGCTTTGGGCTTCACTGCCTTGACTGCTTTCTTTCTTCTCTTGAAGCAAAGCATGGATGTTTTTTCCTCATGTCTTTCATTCTGAGGACTGACTTCTGCTAATTTCATTTCATCCTTATTTTCTACTTGAATTTCAGAAACTGTGGTCTCCATATTTACACCACACTCTTTCATTCTCTAGAAAACTATATTATTTCTTCCTTAGGCAGCCTTTTAGGGCAAACTGGTGGACAAAAATATTCACACTGAGTAAAATCTCTCCCAGGTATATTCATTCCTTTCATCCTACTTTATACGGTTGTTTTAGGGCTTTCTCTAGTATACAGATGCCTCATTTCTCTATTGGTTGCAATTTCTTTTTTAATTTCTTCATGAAAGGTCTTCTATTTCAAGACCAACCTGATGAGAATAAAAAAAATGGTATTTTATTTGACCATGAGAATATTATTTTCTGTGAACATTATTTCAGTTGAATGTAGATTCTACTGGGCATGTTTTCCATATAGTAACTTCCTAAATGACTAAAGAGTAGAAATTGGGGTCTACTTTTGCCCTATTAAAAATATTTTGATATGAATATATATTTTCTTTTTGTGAAAATTTCATTTTGGATTACTCTGCAAGTCTGATATTGTCAATTCTTTAGTTGGGCTTGTCTTCATGAATTATTAATGATTGTAAATTGTAAGTTTAGCAAACAACAACTACAAACAACAAAAAACAGTGAAGGGCAGGATGACAAATAATCTAATATAAAGAATTTTGAAGCTGCAAAGGACATCAGAGATTACTTGAGGTCATTCAGTCCAGCCAGATGACAAAATTGAGCTCCAGAGGGGGCACTTGGCAGATAAGATCATAGCCATAGTTAGATTTTGACTCTCTAGAGTTCTTTCCATTGTACCATAAGGTTTCTGTTCTAAAAGTGTATGTTCTATCAAGAAGGTGCTAGTTTTCATACATACTCTTAGGAAAATTTAACATCACTGTCAATCTCCACTCTCAAATTAGTTCTATAACTTTGGTGTTTCACTTAAGTGTTTGCTGTTCATACTTTTTCCACTGTGGTATGCACGTAGTTGGAGGTTGGTACAAGTTAATGATAATAGCTGACATATGTTCAGCAACTCTTGTGTAGTAGTCCATGCTGAGCACTTTTACATACATCTCTAACCTGAACCAGGATATTACCAAATGAGTGGGTGGTAGTATCTCTGTCTACAGATGAAATAGCTTTCCTAAGATTACAAAGTTAGGTAACAGGCTCACATTCAGCCCAGCACTGCCTGTTTCTAAAACCTATGCTCTGAAACTGGGCTTTAAGAGTTTCATCAGAAAACTATTTTTTTTCTTATCTTCAATAAATCCATTAGTCAAATTTTAAAAAATTGTTTAATGGTCATTTAATTAACCATAATGCAGCCCATCAACTCATAATTGAACCTAGACTGAGTTCTTACTATTTTAAAACCAAGCTTTTGAAAGTCTTTTTATTTTTTGGTTCTGGAACCAATTTAAAAGCCAAATATAAATTGATAAGCCATGCAATTGGCAAATTGATAGGCTAAACAAAAATATGAAGGAGTATTTAAAATTAATCCCACAGAGTAGTATGATAGCATCAAAGAATGCAGATATAAGGTGATTACCTAACAAAAAATCCTATAAATTTTAGTTGGTATCTTAAAATAGGCAAGTGAATTCTTTTCTCATAACTGTTTTTTATGTAAATCCTAAATGAAGTTTCATTTGGGTAGCCCTTGGTTTTGTGAACTGGAATTCTGGAAAATCAGTTTATGATCTAAGGAAATATATTTTTAGGTTCAGTATGGCATACTTCATGCTTCTAAGACAAAGTCATTCTAGAACGATGGCAGAAAATATGAACATTTTACAGTATCTTTCACACATAATGCTTCAATCAGCACCAGAACCTCAGCTGATTGTAACTCAAGTCTTCTCATCTCTTGTGCATTCTCATAGCTTAAGCATTTTTAGTAAGCAGAGGATGTATTACTAATAAAAATATTGAAAATGGATTATTTTTAAGAATGTATCATTAGAAACTAACCTGAATTGCCCTAAGACAACTGCTGGTAAAGCTCACTTGAATGTATATCATGCTGTAGAAACAAACATCCAAACAGAAGCCTAACAGAAATGGAGGTGGGGTAGGGCGGGAGGCAGTCTGTAGACATTAAAACTTAGAAGAATGTTAGATTGCTAATGACTCGTCCTTAACCTGCAAGGGTAGCTTCACTGACTCAGGAAACCTTAAAGCCCCCGTTTTTCACCGAATCTTATGTCTAATGCCACAGAAAACACCACCTCCCTTCTATCCCTTGCAGCAAAGAGCAACCACTACCTGAGGAAAGCAAAGCATCTTTCCCGAACACCAGATATGGACCACGAAGCTTCCTTCTGGAGGAAGGAATCTCTCTGGCTTGATACCCTTTATGGCAGGATATGGAGCGCGCAGGATAAAGTACTCAAAAAGGAAAATGTCGGGGGCGTGGAACAGATAACCAAGCTTCAAGCTATCTGTAAAATTATAATGGTCAGGAATCTCAAGTCACATTTTCCAAAACAGGGTAAAGGAGAGGGGAAAAATACCGTAACCCATGCTTCTGGTACTAGCGGTAAAGCCAAGTGGGTAGGTGGGAGACGCCTGCGGACTAATGACCTTCTAGGTTCTCACTCCTGGCCATCTCGGAGGACCCGGGTCCCGCTTGTAGTGAGGGCACCTCCCACCCACTTTGCCGCACAGGAGGTGAGCGGACTTGACACTTCTCCGACCCACCGCCTCCGCAGCCTTCTAACCTGCCTTCACTTACCGTTAGCGCTGGCGTGAACTCCACTGCTGAGGTCGGGCAATCTTGCGCAGCAATGCGCCCAGACAGCCTGGGAACCACCTCACACCCTGAGCAAACAGCCCTCTGCAGAGGGACTGCAGCCAGGCTGCGCCCCTTCCCCAGCAGCTTGGAGATTGACAGCCGGCCTCACCAATGCGCGAGGAGCGGCGGGGCGGGGCCGGAGGCGAGGCGGGGCAACCTTAGGAGCGGGGGCGCTGGGAATGGGGGATCCACCTGTGAATAGTTTGCAGCCAGCTGGAGAGCTCCCTTCTGGGTAGCCGGGGATGCGAATTCTCCCTGCGGTCTCAAATCAGGGCAAGGGCAGAGGTACCACCGAGAGAGTGGGAAGATGGGGGAGGTGACCAAAGAAGAGAACCCCGCATTTTTCAAAGTAGCAAAATCCTTTTTTAAATTATAGGCACTCCCATTAAATTACCTCCACGAATATTTAAAGACAAGGCAGACGTCTAATTTTAAAAGCAGGATTCAAAGTGCATAGAGTAGTGAAATGTCAGTTGGAAAGAAAATTACATATAAATCCAAACAAAAAGAAACAAAACTTTCCCAGCAGTGGCTTTGAATATGAAGTTGTCATGGTTCTTGCCAGATAGGCTCTCAGACCTGACTCCCAGTAGAAGGAGGTGGAGATGACGATGCATAGCAACATCTAAGCCAACAAGGTGAGAAGGGCACAGATCGCAGTCCCACAACTACTTCTTCTTTTTTTTAATAAATATTTTTAAGTTGTAGTGGACACAATACCTTTATTTAATTTATTTATTTATATGTGGTACTGAGGATCAAACCCAGGGTCTCACATATGCTAGGCAAGCACTCTACCCAGAGCCACAACCTCAGCTTCAAGTCCCACCACTTTTAATAACTTACATATATTTCCTAAAATAAGTTGAAATAGCTTTAAGTTGCTTATGTTATAAGCATATAATTCATTATGTGATTAACTTTGTCTCTCTTAATTAAGCAGGAGTGGAAGAGAGGACATTTCATTTTCTACCTTCCTGCCTGATGGCCTGTTATTTTCATGGATTTTCTGAGCCTTTACCTAAAAATGGTTCTAGTTGTGGTTAAAAACTGCACAAGTACTTATTTGTAAACACAAAGCATGAATGTAACACCCAATGAAAGCTTAGGATGACTTGCTTTGGGAGCACTCCTGGGAGCTCCAGCTGTGAGGTCCAGCCTCCTCCCTGAACCTTTCCAGCAGAACCTCCAGATGGTGGAAGGAAGAACTCCTGAAAAACAGCAGCACTTCTTTTTTCAATGGGACCATCATCTTAGTGTGTGTGTCCATTTTTGAATGTTTTCCCAGGAACACATTTTACCTTTGTAAGATTTTTTAAATTCCTTTTTCCCCCAGGGCTGAGGACCAAACCCAGGGCCTTGCATGTGCTAGGCAAGTGCTCTGCAGCTGAGCTAAATCCCCAACCCCACTTTGTAAGATCATTCCACCAAGACTTATTAAGGAACAAACTGAAGCTGGGCACAGCAGTCCACGCCTGTAATCCCAGTGGCTCAGGGGGCTAAGGCAGAAAGATTGCAAGTTCAAAGCCAGTCTCAGCAACTTAATGAGGCACTTAGCAACTCTGTCTCTAATTGCAATATAAAAAAAAGGGCTGGGGATGTGGCTCAATGGTTGAGTACCTCTGGGTTCAATCCCTAGTACCCCCCCCCCAAAAAAAAAAAACAAATAATCCAACAAAGCTGAATTGAAGTTGTCAGGATCTTAAATTTGCAGATAAGAGCTGTAAAGCAGGAAACCCATAAACATCTATAAGCATGTGAATTAAGAAATTCAGTTTAGCGCTGTTTATCCAACAATCATAGGTGTGTGAAAATGGCTTTGATATCTCCTTATGGGCTGCTAACCCCGCTTCTGCCAGTTTTGAAGCTTAAACAAGGCAAAAAAACTGAACTTAGTGGCCCACACCTATAATCCTAGTGACTTGGGAGGTTGAGACCAATCTCAGAAACATACTGAGATCCTGACTCAAAATAAAAAGACTGGGGATGTAGTTCAGTGACAAAGTGCCCTGGGCTCAAACCCCAGTTCTGCACAAATAAATAAATAAGAGCAAAAAGAAATTCATGCCACTTATAAGCAACTGAGGTTCTGTTACTCATACTCAAACTCCAAGATTCTTCAAATCTAGTGGACCTGAGAATCTGCAGCAGTTTTAGGCAACAAATAAGGATGGTTTACCTAGATGAGGACAGGGCAGAATAGCTGTCTTAGTAGAGAGCACTGGGAAATGAAGAAAGATTCATGTTGAATGATATAAAGTCCACCTTAATGACTCTTATTCTACTTGCTTAAAAAAAAAAAGTAAAAGGGAGCTGAAAAGCAGTTTGAAGTCAGAGGTAAATTTATCTTGTATTTGAAAGACAAATTAAGAGATTTCTTTGAGGTATATTACAAATAACTTGTCCCTGACTTCTACCACACATAGTCATTCACACTGAGTATAGTACTATAAATAAAATACTGCACTGTGGTTTTTCTTTAGGATTTGACTAGAACCCAATGCCAGATCTATTTTTAAAAAAATGTATCCAGTACCTCATACAGGAAAAAAACCTGTCATCCCTGAATGCACTTAAGTGACAGTTAAGACTGTTGAAATTATTACCCATATCATTGTCTAGTACTCTATTAGTAGCTTTGCATTATGTAATAGGAAATGGGCTATAAATGTGTCTCCAATTTGATGAGAAATTACCCTACTTACAGTTTATCATGTAATATCACCAGATACAGTGTGACAATAAAATAGTTTACACATTTATCTGAATCATACCATCATACCATTTCTCCAACTCTGGTCACTACCCACCCACAGTCCAGGCCTGAGCTGTGGAAGTAGGTAAGCCCTTCAAGAGTCTTAACATTTCAGAGGTCTTCTGAGAAGAAGTCCTTCAGCCCCTTTCCCTAGCACACCATGAAGTGAAATTGTAGTTCCAATTTGCTGATGGTTGATCTGCCTGGGGGCAGCATGAAAGTTGCAGAGAGCCACCAGAAACCCAACAGCAGTTCTTCTGGAATCTGCTTTAATTGGCAGCACATAAATGTTGCTGACTCTCTTGAATTAAGTGTCTATACATTTTCAACTCACAGCAACAGCCTAGCAGTAAGATGACTAATATGGGAAAGGAACGCAGTCACAGCCCAGAGAACAGTAAGAACAGACACAGGGAAGCAGTGATCAAAAGTAACTCCCAACCCCAAGGTGAAAACACTGGGCCTTCTCTGGTGACACACATAAGCACTCCACGCACCAATGCTTCTATGGTCTTTAATACAAGTCTTCACTTGACCTGCTGTTATTTGGCTGCTTGTGCCTTCTTTCATTGTGGAAATAGCATCTGTAAGCTGGTACGTGTGACACATCTTCTTTATCAAAGACTGAAAAAGCAATTCCACAAAACCCATGCCATCAGGACTGCTCAACAGCCTTCTAACCTCTATTTCCTCTCTTAGCTTCTTCTACCCTTATCATTCCTTCCTTCTGGAGGGATATGAAAAAGGCACAGCTTACCACCTCTCACAACCTGGCAGGAGTTGCCTTCTAGGTAGAGCTTGGAGAGACGGACTGATGGTAGAGAAAAGACTTTGGAAACAAAACAACTTACAAGTTCATGGTGCAGGCCCTGGCAGTGCAATCTTGCAGTTTGCCTTTCTGTAAAATGGGGATACTAACTTAATTTAGAGATCTATTCTATCATAGTTAATATTTACACTTTTTTTTTAAAGAGGAGAGGGAGAGAGAGAGAGAGAATTTTTTTTTTTTTAATATTTATTTTCAGTTCTCGGCAGACACAACATCTTTGTTGGTATGTGGTGCTGAGGATCGAACCCGGGCTGCACGCATGCCAGGCGAGCGCGCTACCACTTGAGCCACATCCCCAGCCCTATTTACACATTTTTAAGCAAAGGTTAGCTCTTACTTTGCGATGACAGGTCTCTCACAAGAAAAGTTAGAATATTCTAGGAAAAATGAAATTCTATAGAAAAGCCCAGACATTTAGTAGCAATTCAATAAACAACTGCTGAACCAGCAAGAGTAAAAAGGGTTAACCTATGTCTAGTGCTATGACCATCCTTCCTAAGGACTTAATGGTGCTAATGCTATGATAGAAATGGGAATTCCAAGGAAGCTCAGGGCGAAAACCTATATACGCAATACTTCCCTGGGATGGGGGTGGGAAATGAACAATATAGAAAGGTATTAGATAAAAAGGCAAATCTTCCTCCATACCCTACTTCCACTCTGACCTTCTTAGGTCTCCTGAATCATGTGTCCTTGCAGAGATACACAAGCATGCACATATTCCCCGCTTTAAACACAACTGATCACAAAGTACATACTGCAATTTGCTTCTTCAGCCCCAGGGGGCTGCCCAACAGATGGGTTCAGATAGGATGGCAGTGATACTGCAGCACAGTCTATCAGTGCTATGATTTACATTTTAACACCAAGATAGCAAAATTATTTTCTTTTTATTCTGTAGAACTTCATTAAAGTAAATAGGTACATGAGCTATGTTAATTTGTACATAATCATGAGAATTAAGGCTGAAAAAAGGCTTGTAGACAAACTCCCATTATTCATTTCATAAGACCCTCCAGGCAGGGGCTGACTTCTCACAACTTCCCACCACAGTGGGCCAAACTTTCAAAGTGGCTTCTTGGAGAAGGATGATCTAGAAAGAAAAACAAAGAAATAAATGTTTTCTCTTTGCACCAAAATGTTTCTTCTTTCCTTCCACACTGCATTATTCTCCACTCATATTGCTAAAGCTGTTGACATTTACACGCTCTCCCACCAATAGTCTTCTAGGGTCTGCCCATAATAGGTTGGAGAATAATGCATGGCATTTACATGAAGGTTATGTTAATACTACTCAGGAACACACCAAGCAGTAAGCCAGGACCGCATTTCCAGTAGTTCACATGCCCTCTCAAAGAACACAGTCTCCCTGGCATTGAGCTCAAAGTCTCTTTTCTTAGCATCCTCACCATGACTTAAATGGTTACATTTTGCTTCCATCTGGACCTTTACTTTCTCAAATGATATAAGAGCTTTTATTCTGCCCTTTGATGCCCTTGTCTTTTCTAGCTCTTTCCATCCTTTCTCAAGCCATCCCTCCTCTGGTTCCAGTTTGGATTTGTAACCCGAGATCATTTACATAGTCGTCAGTACACCTGTTACTGTCAAAATCAGGACTCAATTTCCTAAAACTCATCTTCCTCTTTTCTTGGTTTATTTCCTCATTTTTACAGGGTACATTGCTAAATAATTTCCTAAGAGAAGATGTGGAAGTGGCAAATCTGTGCATATCTGAAAACATCTGGACAGATTTGAATGGGTTAACATAGAGGGAAAGTTATCTTTCCCTGAACTTGGAAGATATTGGGTTGCCATTGTTAAAAAGCCTCTTATTGATGATAAGACAGGTGTTCAGTGTAATTCTCATTTTTTCACAGGAAAATCAGGTTTTTTTTTTTTTCTTTTCCTTACTTGGAAAAGATTGTTTAGGATTTTCTTATTAGATGTTTTTGAAATTTCAATTGGATGTGCCTAGGGATAGTTCACTCATTGTGATTCACCTAAGAACCCAAGAACTCCTGGACTGGTCCTGTTTTCTTCTTCTTCTTCTTCTTTTATTTTTTTAAATACTTTTTTAGTTGCATATAGATACAATACCTTAATTTTATTTGTTTATTTTTATGTGGGATCGAACCCAGTGCTTCACGCATGCTAAGCAAGTGCTCTACCACTCAGCCACAACCTCAGCCCCATTTTCTTCTTTACTCTGCTTTCTGGGACATTTACTCAACTCCTGCCTTCTGTCTGTTCAAACTTGTTGATACAGATCTCTAGCTGGTCTGGCCTCCAACATGCCATCAACTTTTAGCTCAAGCCTAACCTTCTCTGCTGGCCCTCCATAGTTCATTACAGCAACACTCTCCCCTGCACAGCCAACCCAGGACAAGCCTGCTCTTTTCCTAAAGATGTGTTGAAATACAAATATCTTATTCACTGGCTATTGCTAACTCTCATTCTTGATCTCCTCCCCTCAGTGAAGTCCAAAAAGAAATGTTTTGAAAGCATTAAAATTTGAATTTTTACAATTGTTGATTTCTGTAATACTAAATATAGTATAGAGGGAAAGAAAAATAAAACTCTATCCAGTAACAACTTACCTGTTTAAAAGAGTCCATTCACCTGTTCGGTTTCAGGGTCCAAGTCAATGTCATAAAAACAGGGCCGGGTAGGGAGCCCAGGCATTGTACTCATCTAGGATGTAAAACAGCATGAAAAATGAACTTAATGTGATTTTTTTCTGGGGGGTGTGCAGAGTACCATGGATTGAACCTGGGGCACTTTACCACTTAGCCACATCCCCAGCCCCCTTTTTTAAATTTTGAGACAGGGTTTCACTAAATTGCTTAAGGCCTTGCTAAGTTGCTGAGGCTGGCTCCAAACTTGCAATCCTCCTGCCTCACCCTCCTGAGTAGCTAGGATTACAGGAGTGCACTACTATGTCCAGTACAATCATTACTCTTAAACTTATAGTGCTTATATGTTTATTCTTGCTTCTTTTCTAAAGTCTTGACTTTAATAAATACCTGCTTAGATGCAAATTCACATGGATTGTAAGTGTGAACTTGGTATATTTTTATGTGTAACCATACCCTGTATAATGAACACACACAAGTTGCAAATCAGAACCAGACAGGAAAACAACTTAGGCTGAACTTTTAAAATTTAAGTATAAAAACACTGTTAAGTAGGATGAGTCATCTTCTGTAAAACAAAACATTAATACTCAAGAAAATCTAAATTTTGACATGTGAGCACCAAACAATACACAATATAGGGATCTGATAACTGGTTTCTATTCCTGTGTTCTGCAAGAGATAAGGACAACTATGGAAAAGAAAAGGACTAGTTTTTAGACCTAGCAGAAAAATCTAGCAGACTGCATATTATGAAGACAAGAGACATGTGCCCACTGGAATAGATGTGCATGTGCCTGTCAGCAGAAAGCTCTAAAAATGGTTCCCCAAACAGCAGTAAGATTTTCAGAGTTTTTACTCCTTCCCAAAGATGATTTTTTTCTTAAATATTGGTTATTAATAATCAGAAAAAAATAAAATGATGTGTATACATATATATAAACCTAGATATAAAATTCTGAAAAGAAGTCACCATGCTTTGAAGTGATACATAAATAAATCCTCTGAGCACTGCTGAGGCCCCACAGCAACCAAGAGGTATTAAGAACAGAATTATTAAGAGTGTTTAAGTCATTTGATTATGTGTGCAAGTCTTGGTCAAAGTTAAAGCTGAAGGCCCCTGAAGCAAGTTTTATTCTCCATGAGAAAGTC
Source organism: Spermophilus citellus (assembly GCF_964194105.1). Classification (NCBI taxonomy): domain Eukaryota; kingdom Metazoa; phylum Chordata; class Mammalia; order Rodentia; family Sciuridae; genus Spermophilus; species Spermophilus citellus. Next base: position 159,768,945 of record NC_138185.1, on the reverse strand, counting down.
TTGTACTGGGCAGGCTGGCTGTCAAAGCAGGCAGATGTGCACTGGCCTGACCACATCCAGCTCTGCTTTCATCTCTATGATTAACCTTCTTCATACGAACATGGAAAGTAACCAGGCAGAGTGCAGCAACTGCTCTTGTTCTGATAAGTGCTGACAATTTCTCCAAAAGAACAGCATATATTTCTGCAGGTGCTGGTTTAACATTCCTATCAAAAGAAAATTTCTACAAGCCCCAAACTGATAAGCATTACATCACAAGACTAAGCCTCCTATTCTCTGGAGTGGCCAAGGAGGCAATAGTGTGCTGGCACTTGTGCTGATGCCATTGTTCCATGGTGATGTTGACCCATCCTGTGAGCTAGGGTCAATGGGCTCACACCTCTCATACCTTGCCTGAGACCAAAGTCAGCAGAGGTAAGAACTGAATTCAGCTCTGACATCATGCACTTTCAAAAGGATGCATGTCACCCCTATCACTTTCTTACTGTACTGAAAGAATGGCATAGCTTTAAAAGTACATCCATGCATTTCTTTTCTTTTTCTTTTTTTGGTACTGGGGATTGAATTCAGGGGCACTGAGCCACATCCCCAGCCCTATTTTGTATTTTATTTCGAGACAGCGTCTCACTAAGTTGCTTAGCACCTCGCTAAATTGCTGAGGCTGGCTTTGAACTCTCGATCCTCCTGCTTCAGCCTCCCGAGTTGCTGGGATAACAGGGGTGCAGCAATGTGCCTGGGGCATTTCTTTTTTATTGTACTAGTCTAGTTGAATATTTCAATTCTGTTTTGCATGTAAGTACAATTTGTAAATTCAGGATAGCAGGCAGACCTAAGAGGAATCTTAGGCGCAAATCTATGTTAACATTAGGACAACATTTGTCTAAACTACGATTATGTCCTTAATCATCTCTCTACCTTCCTATTATGTGCATAAAACCTGTAAGTAAGCAAATTTGCTTTTTGTCTATCTATGATTCAGTTGTATTTTATGAAGGAATTCCTTACTCAAAGATGATGACCTCCCTGAATTTTAGGCATCTACCCTAAACCTGTCAGTAAAACCCTGGACATATAGAACCTCAGTCCTTACTCCTAGGACTGCTGGGAGGACTGTTATCTAGCATAAGGTGCCAAATAAACACTAATTATGATTATAATTGTCCTTCAGTAACATCAGGGGTTGGTTCCTGGATCCCCATGATTTCTAAAATCTGTAGATGCTCAAGTCCCTTATTTAAGATGATGTAATATTTGCATATAACCTATGCACATCCTCTCCTATACTTTAAATTATCTCTAGATTACTTATAATGCAATGTAAATGCTATATAATTTTATATATTAAAAAGTTTGTATATGTTCAGTACAGACAATTTTTTAGAAATACTTTTGATCCACAGATGATTGAATCTGCAGATACAGAACTCATGGCTATGAAGAGCTGCCTACATATTACCACTGACCCAACCTATCAATAGGTCCATCCTGGACTCAATCAAGGGCAAGTTACCCCTGAATTTTTTATGCAGTAGTAGTCACAGTATCACATTTGAATTAACATCAATATGGTCCATAGCATGAGGATTAATCATAATAGGCCTAACTCCAACTTTCTTCTCAGCAGTGAACTCTGTTAATTTGGCATTTTATTGGCAACTTAACAATACATTTAGGATGAGAAGCACACATAAGTAGGCTCCTCTCTCGTGGCCTCACTTACCGTTCCTACTAAAGGGTAAAGAAAACCAGCCCCGACACTGGCACGGATGTCACGAATGGGCAGAACAAAGCCTGTGGGCACCCCTTTTTGCTCTGGGTTGTGAGACAAGGACAAGTGTGTTTTGGCCATGCAGATGGGTAGATTCCCAAAGCCCTGGGGGGAAAGAGAACAAGAGTAGGACAAATAAAAAGTTGACAAGTACAAAAAAGGATATCAGGGCATTCTGATTACAAGCTTCTTTAATTTATTTGAAATAGCTGATGACCTTCATGTTTATCTCTATTTCTCTATCCTCCTGCTTAATAGAGCATGAGGATAAAACCGGGGAAAGGTTCTTGATATTTCAGTTATGACATTCCTCACATCCTCAGGGCTTTTCTATACATTCACATATGACATATGGGTAAAGGAAGACCCTGGATGGAATCACCTATCCAAACCCAGGATTTCAGAGGTGAGAAGGCTGCTATTCAAAGAAGTGAAGCGGAGGGTGACTGGCAGGGCTGGGAGAACTCAGGGATTCTGACTCCAAGGCCTGCTTTGCAAAGGGAGGAAAAAACAAACTAGCCCAACGTCTACCTGCTTTGTGTAGACTTCAGCTTTCTGCTGAGCTTCAGGGAGTAATTCAATGTCATCGGCCCCATAGATCTTCTGCGCAATGATCCTGATTTTATCCTCAACTGGGAGCTAATACACAAGAAAGAAAAGAGAAACCATGACATGCATGAGAACTCCTCACAGGGACATGGTCACATTCCAGGTCAGTGTCACTAAAAGGGTCATATTTTTTAATATACATATATTGATATGCAAATAATTTGAAGTTTATTGGTTTAGGAACATGTTAATTCCAAGCCCCAGATTTTTAAAAAATTCTTATTTATTTATTTTTAGTCATACATGACAGTAGAATGCATTTTGATATATAATACATAAATGGAATGTACATACATCAATCATATTGTCTATTCTATTCTGCTGCCCTTCCTATCCTCCCTACTCCTCCCCTCCTCTCCCATCCTTCCTCTCTATCCAATCTAATGTGACACACTTCTTTTTTTTTCCTTTGTCTCATTACAACATCATATATGTATTCTGTATAACAATGAGGTTCTCCTTCCATCTTCTGTACAACCCCCCTTCTCCCTCTTTTTCCCTCCCACCTCTCTTCCCTATTTAGTGGTAGTCTTCTTCTCATGCTCTTCCTCCCTATCCCATTTTGAGTCACCCCCCTTATATCAGAGAAGACATTAGGCATTTGTTTTTTAGGGATTGGCTAACTTCACTTGGTATAATCTCCTCTAATGCCATCCATTTGCCTGCAAATGCCATGATTTTATTATTTTTTAGTGCTGAGTAATATTCCATTGTGTATAAATGCCACATTTTTTAATCCATTCATCTATTGAAGGGCATCTAGTTTGGTTCCACATTCTAGCTATTGTGAATTGTGCTGCTATAAACATTGATGTGGCTGTGTCCCTGTAGTATGCTCTTCTTAGGTCTTTTGCCAAGCCCCAGATTTTTAAAAATTTTTAAATTTTTTAATATTTTTGTGATACTGGGGATTGAATTCAGGGGTGCTCTATCACCCCAGCACTTTTTTGAGACAGGGGCTCATTAAGTTGTCCAGGCTACCCTCCAACTTGTAATCCTCCTGCCTTAGCCTCCCAAATATCTGGGATTACAACATGCCCATCCCAAGCCCAAGGTTTGATAAGTAGAGAATGTCCCATGGAAGTGAAATTATTTTGTCTATATATAATTATACGTGAGTGTGTATGTGTGTGTGTGTGTGTGTGTGTGTGTAGAGGGTATGGTTAGATACACTGATAGAAAGGTGCACACACACACACACACACACACACATATAAATACTGTATTAAAATTAGTATTTTAACTGGTTCTCTACTCCTTAGCAACTAAGATTAAAAGAATATATTGGGCAAGTTTTTTTTTTTTGAAAGGAGTAATAAACTTTATAAAATTATACCTTTAAATAGTCATCATTTATGAAGGGGCTTTGTTTAATGGTCATGAATAAAATGAATATTCAATAAAGGTTTTAAAAAGATGCAACAGATTACTTTCATATGCATCTTATAACTGGGGCTTATTAAATGCCAAGGCACACTGAGAACTTCTGAAGCAAAAAGCACTTTGGCTGAGGGGTGATCTAAGACTAGCAGATATTGAATAAGACAAAAAGTAGTAGCTTTGTCTTATGTCAGAGCAGAGAAAAACTCCAAGCAGAAATGGGTTAAAAAGTCCTTGTAACCCTACTTCTTCCATGTCTCCTGCTTGCTTTAAGAACTGTGGTTTCTGACTTAAGTGCTGTGGATAGGGGTTTAGAGAGGGTAACTGTAAGTACTTTGCACTTTGTGTACCATTTTCTAGAATGATGATTGGTTGAAAAGATTTTCAAACCCATCTATAAAAACCAGAGTTCAGGGGCTAGGGAGTAGCTCAGTGGTAGAGCACTGGCCTACCATATGAGAGCACCATGTTTGAGAGCACCAGTAAAACAAAATAAACACAAAATTCCATTAAAAAAAAAAAAGAGTTCAACAGGAGAATGTCTGTCAATAGGAGATTTTTTTTTTTTTTTAAATACTGGGGATCGAACCTGTGTGCTTTATCACTGAGCCATATCCGGAGCCCTTTGTATATTTTATTTTAAGACATAAAGTCCTGCAAAGTTGCTTAAGGGCCTCACTAAATTGCTGAGGCTGGCCTTGAACTTGCAATCCTCCTGCCTCAGCCTCCCAAGTTGCTGAGATTACAAGCATATACCACCACTCCTGGCAAAGAAGTTAATTAATTGGCAGTGTATTATATCTGCAAGTCACAAAGAGGAACAAGACAAAGAGGAATTTGGCAGTGTATCATATCAATATAAATACTGTATTAAAAGCAATCAGTATTTTACCTTTATTTTACAAGAGTAATTGAGTTTCTTCCTTCTGCTTTTTTATGTTTTTAATTTTTTTTCAAAGCCTATGATATCTTGTAAAAACCAAGCCAGGAACTAGCTTATAGAATTACAACCAGAACTGCACCTATACATTCCATATTCCTAACCGAGTTGCCAATTGTGGACATACTACTTAATGTTCGACCACATCCTGAAGTACATGGGACAGAGAACTGAAAACAAAATGCAATCTTACAGTTATCCGGAGCTGAGAGTCCAGTCTTTGGTCCTGTAACTCGCCCATGTAGGAAGTGAAACCACAAGGTTGAGAGGCTGAAGCTGCTACACATGGGCTCTACAGAGATAGCCACACAGAAACCTCACTATACTTTTTTTTTCTTCCGCATATAGCAAGTAACCCACCTCAAGGTCATAAAGGAGCTGGAAGCTGCTGGGCACCTGTGCAGCTCTCTGGACAGCCTGAGCCAGGGCTAAAGCACCCTTGCCCCCTTCCGCCCAGTGAGTGCACTTGATGGCATCAAAGGCCCCATGTTCTCTGGCAAGGCGGCTAATGAGGTCCAGCTCGGCCTCTGTGTCTGTCCTGTAAAGGAGTGCTTCACGTTAAAGCATGGAAGATGGCTGGAAAGGACAAAGTATAACTTTTTTATGCCATTAAAACCCATGTGAGTTACCCACTGATAAATGGAAATCAGTCAATACAAATAATACTGCCTGGGTTTGAATCTTTTCTTCACAACTAACTACCTAGGTAACTTTTGGCCAAAACATCTTTATGTATCTCAAATCCCACATGGGTTAAAATGGCAATACTCACAGCACTTATTTCATTGGAATGTCATGAGGCTTAGATGGAAAGTACTTGGAACATTTCCAGAACACTATCAGGAATCAATAAATACTGGCTTTTCAAAAATTTGCTTTCCATTCTACTGCGGTGAGGCCATTATAACAAAACCCAAACCAGTACCAAAATGCCAAACAACCCACACAAGTCCTCGCATGAGCATTTCCAGCTCAACATGTTCAATTCCATCAAGACACCATCCCACCAGACCTAGAGAAATAATGGAAGACTGCAGGCTACAATCTTATGCTAGTACAAAAGGCCTCTATCAGCCAATGGAGCATTAAACCTCCATCCTGTGTGCTATCTATCTTACTCAGTGTTTGAAAAGGGACCCCACAGGGACTGAATCTCACTTCTGGACCTTCAGAAGGTAAGGCAGTGAGTTTGCCGTGATATATGTGGTACCTGTCAAATTACAGGCTCAACCCGCAGGCTGTAACCAGTAGCAGCAACTGAAGAACAAAATGAAGCTAAAAGCACCTCTCAACAGTTAGCTATTAGGAAATGCTTCCTGGCTATTTTCCACATTCCCCCCCTTTTCTCTTATGCTCTGTACTTACTTGAATGCATTCACAGCCACCACTACAGGAACTCCAAACATTCTGGCATTTTCTATTTGTTTCCTCAAGTTACTGAAGCCTTTTTCAACCAGCTCCAAGTTCTGTAAAACAAGAGTGACAGGTCTGTAAGATCAGAGAGCAGATGGTTGCAGCTTCTTCTTAAAAGGCAAACGGCCTCCTTGAGTGAGTAGCCTTTCATTGCCAGGACGCAGAGGCAAGCCGACAAGTAAGAGAAAGGCCAATGAGGCAACTCACTCCTGGTGAGTGGATGCTGTGGAGGAGGAAGGAGCTGTAACTCCACCTGCAGCACTGGAGCTACGCCCGTACCCTCATCACCTTGAAAACACAAGAGCTGGGGGATTTGTGGTCATTATACCACATCTACTAGCCACATCTTAATAGCTCTGCTGCTGTTTGAAGGGGATGAGTTGCCCCTACCTAAATGATGTTTATGGATTGTATACACACATATGCTACAAAAATACAGACTCTTTTCAGTATAGTATAATCCCTTCCATTAGAAAACAGAGCCTGGCACAAAAGAGGCATTCACTATCCTTTACTGTAGAAGACCTATGACGACATCAGTGATGCTCTCACAGGCTTGCAATCCTACTTATTTGGGAGGCCAAGGCAGGAAGATCTCTCGAGTCCAGGAATTTGAGACCAGCCTGGGCAACATAGTGAGAACCTCATCTCAAAAACAAAAAACAAAACAGACAAAAAAAGGCCAGGCCCAGTGGCAAACACATATAACCTATAATCCCAGTAATTTGGGGGGCTAATTTGAGAGGCTAACGTCAGAGAATTGAAAGTTCTAGGCCAGGCTCAGAAACATAAGACCTGTAAAAAATAAAAAAGGCTAGGTTCAATGTAGTACCACACACACACACACACACACACACACACACAAAATAAAAAATAACCAAATACTAAGGAAACATATCTTTAAATGTTACTGCAGTTCTGCTTGCACCATTGGAAAATTGCAAACACTACTAACCTCTGTTACAGGGGTTCAGGCCACGGAAGTATAACCTCACTAAATAAATATTCATCATGCAGATGTTATGAAAAGTGACACTGATCTGTGTTAGCATAGAGTCCACCCAAGATGTACTAAAGTTGCACAACTAAGGACAGCTTACTTTTTTTTGTACAAAAAGTACTTGAATAATTCAAGAAAAATTTTTAGATATTAAAATTTAAAGAAATTCCAATCACTTATTATATTCTTGTAATGTTTAACTTTTTTTTGTTTTCCTAATAGAGCCAAGATCTCAGGGTCCTTTTCACACATTCTCTCATTAAGTATAAAATGGACTTTTCAGAGATTATTATGTGACACAGGATATCACAACAGGTCAAATACAAAGATGAGAATCCGGCTGTCTTCAGCTAACCAGATACAGAAGTGATCTGAAAATAGATGATGCCCATTTTTTTTTTCAAAAACTATAGTAACTTTCATAGAAGTTCTTTATGTTAATGTATAACTCAATGCTAGTTTCTAATATATTATAGTATTACATAAGTAGAAGCTCTCATAAGCCTTCAACAATCTTTTTTTAAATGCCAGGAATCAAAAGATTATATATTTAAAAAATATATATATAGTCATCATCTCCAAAAATACATATACATAATGATATGTACACATATATACCATGAAAAAAGCCTAGTAGTATTAGTGCTTGATTGTGGACCCCTCAAACAGCAACAGGTTAAAGGTAGAAAACAAATAGGCTCATTATAAATGTGACTTATGGGTTTTTTTCTTTAATAATTGTAAACTAAGATTAGGATTTATCTGGCATTTTAAAAAGCATTGCTAATTCTTAACCTCTAATCACATGAAATCCAATTCATATGTAAGACTGCTTGAGAAGGGTTTAAACAAGTAGAATTTCTTAAATGAAGACACCAGCTGGGCCAGTTTGGGGCAGTCACTGTAATTAGACACAGGAGAGGCTGTGGGGTGGCAGAAGGGCCAGAACTGTGAATTCCCCTCCTACACATGACTCAGCCGAATGACCATAAAAGGCAAATCATCACGCAGAAGACAGGCAGATTCAAGGCACCAACAGTTTTTTTCTAGCCAATTTTGAAATACTTTATTTGAGACCTACATAATGACCCTGTATTACTGGATAATGTAAAGGCCTCCAAAAGGCAGAAAAATTGAATTAACCATGACAACAGATGACCCTGCAACTTATCTGAGGGCCTGATTGTCATGGAGCCACCAAATCTGGCTCTAGAGATGTTTCTTTGATGGTAAACATTATCAATATGAAAAGGTTTGTTCTCATAAATTGTTCTCTGGCTCCTGCTTGATACTATAAACCGAATCAGCTTATGGAAGATGTGCCTACAAAACAACCAGAATATTATTATCTTGGCTCTTTAATATGTGCTTAAATCTGCAGAGGAAAAGGTTATTTCTAAAAGGTTCCTACTTGCTTCTGATTTCATGGCATTAGGGACTCATCCTGCCAATGCAGGGAAGACAGTCCAGGAAACTTCCATTGGGTTAGGGCTGGGTTTTTCAACCTCAGTACGACTGACATTTTGAGCTGGATAATTCTTCACTGGGGGGGCGGGGCTATCCTGCTCACTATAGGATTTTAAACAGCATCCCTGTCCTCTATCCACTAGATGCCAGGTACACTCCCCACCCCCAGCTATAAAAAATGTCCTTAGACACGGCCATGTCCCATATCCCAGGAGATCAAAATCACCCCACTGAGAACCAGTTATGGGTCTGTATCAGTGGTTTACTGATCTCTTCTGTGAGGCAGTTCCACTTACTACTACTCATTTAATACAACCTTCAGCACGCTGCCTTTTAGCATCCTGAACTCCCAGGAGCAACCCTGGATCATAACCACATCCATTTCATTTCCCCATGGGCCAGGTTGATTTGGGATATGGTGCTTTCTAAGGCAAATAAATAGAAATAACAGAAGTTACCTCTTCTATGTAATCCTTCGGAAGAGGCAGTCCAGCTGTGACCTGCAAGGAAAGGACACAAAATCAGATGCACTCCCTACTTACAATTAGGCTCTAGCTTAAAGTGGTGTTTGTCCTGGGTAATGGGTGAAAGGCTGCATGCTTGGGGGTTATACAGCAGTATAGGTTGCTTCCTGCCCCAAGGACTTAGGGCAAGTGACCAAGCACACAGCACAGAGCAAGAACTCCTTTGAGCAAAGTGGGGGACTTTTTGCCTAGGATTTTGTTGTTGTTGTTTAATGCCTTTATTTTTATTTATTTATTTTTATGTGGTGCTGAGTATCGAACCCAGGGCCTCACACGTGCTAGGTGAGCACTCTACCATTAAGCCACAACTCCAGCCCAAGTGGGGGACTTTTGTGAGGTAAAGTAAGAGGTGAGAAATGACAGATCTATGACAGCAGAGGTCAAAAGGAACACGTTCCAGGCAGGACCAGTGTCCTTAGTAAGTGAAGAAAACTGCAGCAGGGAAGGAGTAAAGGTGAGCATGGGAAAGGCAGCAGCCAGGCCTGCAAAGATCACCCTGGGATGTCAGTTGATGGAACCTGTGATGACCCTGTCATAGTTTCAAGAGCTGGTCCACAGGGCCAGCCAATATCTTGGGGGAGCCAAACCCTGGCACAGGTATAATACAAGCGAGGGAAAACAACAGAATTCCATCGTAGAGGACAACTGAAAGCAACTAAATACTTAAGCAGTGGGTTCATTGTGTGTAGATGCCTGGGTACCATGTCCTGATCTCTACAGTGGTTCAGCTCTGCTGCATCCCCAGGGATGAGCAAGGGGATCAAGGTGCTGATTCCATGGACCCAGCATGGTTGGCAGATGGTAATGAAGAACACTCCAGGTCAGTCTGCCTGAGTTCTTCAGGGAGACTACCGCTCCAACTTCAGGGGGCCATGTGGAGGCAGGGCAGGAAGCAAGGAGCTTACACATCTTTCCATCTGTGAGGTCATGTGGGCAGCAGGTCTAGGTCCTTGATAGAGTTGTACATGCAAAGCCCCCTCTCAGGGCTGGCCAGGGTAAGTACCCAGAATTCTTGCTGTTCAGATCACAAGGTCAGGAGGAAGGAAGCAAAGGAGGGACAATGGTATGTAGATGAAAGAGAGGAATATTGGCTATGAAAAGGGGAGCTTATCCTGCACTGCTAGCAGAAAGGGGTGTCCTGGGTCAGAAGTGCCTTTAGTACTCCAGGAGTAACTAAGACCCAGAGCTCTGGGAGGTGTGTTAGAGTGTAGAGGGCACCCACTGTCACACTATGGTCTGAGAAACCTAAGTCTTCAAACAGCCCTGAGACCAAAACTGTTTTCCTAATAGAGCCAAGATCTCAGGGTCCTTTTCACACATTCTCTCATTTCTCATTAAGTATAAAATGGACTTTTCAGAGATTATTATGTGACACAGGATATCACAACAGGTCAAATACAAAGATGAGAATCCGGCTGTCTTCAGCTAACCAGATACAGAAGTGATCTGAAAATAGATGATGCCCATTTTTTTTTCAAAAACTATAGTAACTTTCATAGAAGTTCTTTATGTTAATGTATAACTCAATGCTAGTTTCTAATATATTATAATATAACTCACATAAGCAGAAGCTCTCATAAGCCTTCAACAATCTTTTTTTAAATGCCAGGAAACAAAATCTTCAAAGGATCTGAAGCCAAAATACTTGAGAATCACTACAGTAGGACAATGCTGGTCACCTCACTAAGAAACACTGATTTTATTCAGTAGATGAGGGAGATCTTATTTCCCAAGTTATAATACAAGTTCCTGGAGAATAGGAATTTAATTTCAGTGTTTTCTGAAAACTAGCACCATGTCTTTCTAGATTAAAACATGTTAAAATGCTAGAATAAATAGTGTAATGGCGGGGGGGGGGGGGGTACTGGGGATTGAACCTAGGGGTGCTTTACCACTGAGCATATATATATCCCTAAACCTTTTATTTTTTATTTTGAGAAAAGGTCTCACTAAATTGCTTAGGGCTGGATGTGGTGGTGCATGCCTATAAATCCCAGTGGCTCAGGAGGCTGAGACAGGAGGATCATGAGTTCAAAGCCAGCCTCAGCAAAAGTAAGGCCCTAAGCAATTCAGTGAGACCCAGTCTCTAAATAAAATACAAAACAGGGCTGGGGATGTGGCTCAGTGTCCAAGTGCCCCTGGGCTCAATCCCTAGTATTTAAAACTAAATTGCTTAGGGCCTTTCTAAATTGCTGAGGCTAGCCTCAAACTTGTGATCCTCCTATCTCAGCCTCCCAAGTCAATGAGACTGCAGGCATGCAATACAATGCCCAGCAAAAAGTGCAATTTCTAAGGAGTCGGAATTCAGGAAAACCTAGTACAGGTTGAAGCAGAAGATAAGCTAGTCTAATACCTGCTTCTTTATCACCCAGTAGTCCTAAGAGGCTCTATCATTCTCCTTCACCTGCCCTCACTGACCAGGCCTCTGCCCTCCTGCTGTCACTGGCACTGTCCACCAAGAACTTCTCAAGGAACTGACTTGTGCCTCAGCTAAATGGTGTGATTGGCTGGCTGCCAATGTCCCTATTTAGAAGTAAAATGAGATTCAGATTTACAGAGAACAGGCTGACATAAAGGAGCGTTTTTGTGCGTCGTATAGCTAAGCACATGTCCTTGGAGGAGTTTAGATACTGTCAGATGTTTCCTTAGAAAGGCAGGCCACAAAGCCAATTTCAGCCCTCTTAAAATGCCAAGAGCTGACGACATGCCTATGAGTGATAAGGCAGACAGCACCGAGCTGTGTGACCACCTCTTGCTTTAGCACCCTGTTAACTATGAGGACAAGAGCAGGTTACTGTTGATGCAGGCAGAGTTATCCAACTTCTTTCGAGCCGCTGAACATTCCTGATAATCAGACTCTTCTGACCCTAGATCCTCACCGTGGGGCCTCCACCGTGCATCTTAAGAGCCCTGACAGTGGCAACAAGCACCACCACATGAGGGCGGAGACCAGAATATCGGCATTTGATGTTAAAAAACTTTTCCATTCCAATGTCTGCTCCGAATCCTGCTTCGGTCACTGCAAGGGAGGAGAAGAGCAACTGTAAAAATGCCATCCCAACCCCCCATGTTCCAGGAAAAAGCCTGTTCACTGACATTGCAAAAGTTCTCACCGACAAAGCCCTCTGGGCCAACAAGCTTGAGTGCAATCCTGTCTGCAATGATGGAGGAATTCCCGTGTGCAATGTTGGCAAAAGGTCCCGCATGGACAAACACCGGGGTGCCCTGTGGAAACCAGGACACCATGAGCAGCACCGTCAACCCTGCTTCAAAACGGGATCATGCAGTCAAGAGCATAGAATTTAGTTGGAATTTTAAAGAAAACTTCCCAGAGGGAAAATACAGAGCCACCTCGTATATTTCAGTATTCTCCCAGTCACAACTGTCAAAAAGATAAGAAAGAGATGAGCAGTAGAAAAGCTCTCTGACTGCCCAAGGAAAGCGTACTTCCTAATCACTGCTCTGAAAGTCAAAAACCAATTCTGGAAGACAGGGATTCCTCTGCTCACCTCTAACGTCTGCATGAGATTGGGCTTGATTGCATCCTTCATCAGTACCGTCAGTGCGCCACTCACCCCCTGCAAGACAAATGCAGGAAGTATCAGCTTGAGCCAGCAAGAAAAAAAACAACCTTTGACATTCTAGCTGTTCCCTTTTTAGTCATCTTGGACCAATTAGTAGTTTCAGCTAAACTAGACCATTCATTGAAGCTACCAGTTATTTTAAGCAGGGAAAACAAGTGGAATGAAAATGATATTCACATGCAATTTCTGGAAAAACATGTTCTAGAAACAAGCATCTCAATCAAGCTCTGTTGCTGACTAATGTGAAGAATCCATTTCAGGCTCATTTACAGCACAGAAATGCTAGTTCCTAGAGGAATGCATTATTTGTAACTTTGGTATCTGAACAGAAATTCATTATGTGTTTTCCAAAACTGAAATTAAAATATTACCCAAAAATTCAATACCAATTCTTAGATATCAGGTCCCCCATTTTTTCTTTCAGTGCTGGAAATTGAATCCAGGTCACTCTACCACTGAGCTACATCCCCCAGCTCTTTTTATTTGAGACAAAGTTTCCCTAAGTTGCTGAGGCTAGCCTTGAATTCGTGATCTTCTTGCTCCAGGTTCCTCCTTTAAGCCATCCATATAGCCAAACAAATTGGTGACAATGGGAAATAAAGCAATAATTCCCATTTATACTAAATTTTTTTCTTTTCTTTCGTGGGTGATTGCTAGATATCAAACCCTCATGCATGCTAGGCAAGTTCTCTAATACATAATCCTAAATTCAATATTAATGAGTTTCTAAATTTAAGGCAAGGATGTTAAATTTTTAAATACATATTAAATTCATATATTTGACTATGAAAACAGAAAGTTAATACTTTCTCTCTTTTCTAAATTCTTCTGCCATACCACTATCACAAGTCAACTAATTTGGTTAATACAATATAGGTTTTTAAAAGTTGAACTATAATAAGATTCTCATTCTGCAGGGTACCACAGCACACACCTGTAATTCCAGCTACTTGGGAAACTGAAGAAGGATTTCAAGTTCAAGGTCAGCCCCAGCAACTTAGCAAGATACTATCTCAAAATAAAAAGGGCCGTGGATGTAGCTTAGTGTTACAATGCTTGCCTTACATATATGAGGCCTTGGGTTCAACTCCCAGTACCACAAAACAAACAAACCCCCCAAACAAAAAAAATTCTCATTTCAAATCTCCTATTACCAGACAGTTCAGAAATAACCCTGAAGTAGACAGCCAACTTAGAAGGACCATCAACAAAATGGCTAATGAGTTTTTCCAATGCAGTTATCTGGATAGAAGCAGGGCTAAAAGCCCCAGAGGCCTCTGTGCAGAAAGCCACATGTCATGGGGAGGAGGCCAGGAGTGACTCCAAATTCACTTACTAAAGGCCTCACTTGGCCTCTAGATGTTCTCTGAAAACTGAAGCCATAAACTAACAGGATGAAGATGTTATTAAATCATCTGGAGCATAACACCTATTATTCACTATGAATTACTATTTACAAATTTCATAGTTATCTTATCATTAGCATAATCATACTGATGAGTAGATTACAATGTCTTAAGAAGGGCATAGTTTTTGTTAGTAGTAACCACTGAGAGACCCTAGGACAGTGGGCTCCAATGTGTCATCAAGCCTGGCATGCCTGGGCACTCACCAAATCTTCAGCACTGATGGGCTCCCCTTTCTTGCTGGATGCCACCACCATTTTGCCCAGCCTCTCTCTCATGTCTTCCAGAGAACTGGTGAGAGCCAACACCGCCATGATTTCACTGGCCACAGAGATATCAAACTGCGCCTGTGGGCAGGAAAAAGAGACAAGAACAAAACCTCTGTGTTAAACTGATTTTTTTTTTAAATTGCAAAATGTCATGCTATTTGGTATCCTATGCCTTAAATAAATACACAAAGAATTTCATAAAATGATCCTGTAATAGAAAATTTTTAAATTACTTATTCCAAGTCCTTGAGTAGCCAATTTTTAAAAATAAATGTTTTGAATGACCAGGAAGCTATTGTTTTATCCCTGTGAAGGCAGCTTGGAATTGTGTTTATGGTTTCCCCAAACAAGGGACAAAACAGTCACTTTTATGGAGAGAAATTTTGTCAAATGACCACAAAAGAGGAGGAATTTTAACCAATTTATATATAAGGATATTCACTTGGGCCTCTCCACCTCCAGGAAAAAAATGCTGGGGGAAAAACACAGGTGACACATGAGATTTATTGCAAAAGCTGTCAGGAGTGCTCAATATCACACCTACTCACTTCCATTTTAAAAGGGAGAAGGCAGAACAACACCTGGCAGTATCAGTCGTACAGGGAGGATGGAGGAGGATAGAGCAGCAAGATCTAGTTCACACAAGCTAATTTATTTGGGAAGGAACAAATAGTTACCGTCCGTGTGTGCCCCTTCTCTGTTGGAGCCTGTCCAATGGTGATCTTCCTCAGGAATCTGTCATTGGTGTCCAACACTACAATGGAAAGGGAAGACACAGAATGGTGTTTAGTAAAAGGACCTGCTTAAGGGAGCAGCAGAGCTTTGATGGCAAAGTTAGAGTATGAGTTAAGAAATAATATTCACAAACTAGAAATGTACAGGAATTATTTTTAAAGCAAGTGAATGTGGAGTGGCTATTTTTATTTCATCTAGAGAATTCAAACAACTAATTAGAAATCTGGAATCTATTTTTTTTTTGTACCAGAGATTGAACCCTGAGGTGCTTAACCATTGAGCCACATCCCTAGCCTATTTTATTTTTTATTTTGAGATAAGGACTCACTAAGTTGCTCAGTCTGGCTTTGAACTTGTAATCCTCCTGCCTCAGGCTTCCAAGCCACTGGGATTACAGGCGTGCACCACTGTGCCCAGCTGGAATCTATTTTTAAGCAAATTCTATATTACAAGAAACAGAGCAGTCCACTCTTTAAAATGGTTGAGGTTTGTGTTGCTCTGTGGAGGAACTTGTTAACCTTATTCCATTCTAAGAAACAAGAGACATAGACTCATAGCAAATGCCAATGCCTTTTGAAAACATGCCAGGTAAAAGGCTTGGTCTTTCCTTTAGCACATTCTATTCAAATGACAGAATATACATCTAATTATATAACTCTGGAAAACTCAGCACAGGCCACCCAACTATATATAATCCTACCTCCTAGTACTATGGTAGTGCCTCCCTAACTTTGGCTTTTTTATGCATGATACAGGAAGAGTACATTTGATGTGTGTCCTACATTCCTGGCACAAAACTCCGAGAGCCTTTGGAATTTTAAGGGTGATAGGAGTGTCTTGTTATTCATAAAAAAATCCCTTTTAATCACATGAGTTTATTCTAATAAGATGACAGTCCCCTAGAGAGCAGAAGGAGGGTCCTGGTCACCAGAAAGATTAAATGATTGGAAGTTTGGAAATTCTAGCCCCATCCACCAACCCCAAGAAGAGGATTAGGGGAGAGAGATAAAGGTCTATGAAAAACTCTTGAATAATAAGATATCTTGATGAGTTTGCAGGCTGGGGAACACATCAAGGTGCTAGGAAGGTGATGTATCCTGCCTATCTTCCACTCTATTTTTTTAAAAATTTTTTATAGTTATACATGGACACAATATCTTTATTTTGTTTATTTATTTGTATGTGGTGCTGAGGATCGAACCCAGTACCTCACATGTGCAAGGCAAGTGCTCTGCCACTGAGCCAAAACCCCAGCCCTCCGTTAGACTAGTCTTTTTTTTTTAAATACTTATTTTGTTTTTAGCTGTAGTTGGTCACAATACCTTTCTTTTTATTTATTTATTTGTGGTGCTGAGGATCGAACCCAGGGCCTCACACGCACTAAGCAAGAGCTCTACTGCTGAGCCACAACCCCAGCCCCAGACTATTCTTGAGTTATATCTTTTATAATAAACTGGCAAGCAGGGAATGGTGGCATAGGCCTGTAATCTCAGTGATTTAGGAGGCTGAGGAGGAGGATCACAAGTTAGAGGCCAGACTAGGCAATTTAGCAAGATCCTGTCTCAAAATGATTTTTAAAATACAAAGTGCTAGGGGTATAGCTCAATGATAGAGTTCCCTGGGGCAGAGTGCCCTGGGGTTCAATCCCTAGTACTGAAATAAATACACACACACACACACACACACACACACACACAAACAGATAAACATAAATAGCGTATCCCTGAGTCCTGAATTGGATTTAGCAAATGATCAAACTTAAGGAGGAGGTCATGGGAGCCTCTAATTTACAGCCAGGTGACTTTTTGGGCTTGGGATTAAAGTATGCAGTAGGGAGGGCACATTGAGAGATGGACCCTTGGGCTGGGGAGGTGGCTCAAGTGGTAGCGTGCTCGCCTGGCATGCTGCGGCCCGGGTTCGATCCTCCGCACCACATACAAAGATGTTGTGTCTGCCGAAAACTAAAAAATAAGAATTAAAAAATTCTCTCTCTCTCTCTCTCTCTCTCTCTCTCTCTCTCTCTCTAAAAAAAAAAAAAAAAAAAAAAAAAAAAAAGAGTGAGATGGACCCTTAACTTCAGACTGTGTCAGATGGGGTTAAATTGGGAGATACCCCGTCAGTATCCACTGGAAAACTGAACTGAATTGTTCTGGGAAGAAAAAAACAAAACCTCTAGACATCTGATGTCAGAAGGAAAGTACTGAGAGCAGTGCGGGCACACAGGGGAATAAGAGCAGCCACTTCTGCATGAAATGCCAAGCACACCAACAGCAAAGCCCAAACGGACAACCACCAAGCCAAAGTGGAACCCAGTTCATACGCAAAAGGAGTCAAAGAGGAGAAGCATTTATATTTTTCGAACTTTGAGGACTAAACCCAGGGCCTATGCATATGAGGTAGGAGCTCTACCACTGAAGACCCAAGGAAAAGTATTTTTAAGGAACTCGGTAACGTGAATTAGTTTGTATAAGAATTACAATAGGGCTGGGGTTGTGGCTCAGTGGTAGAGCGCTCACCACGCATGCGGAAAAAAATGGGTTTGATCCTCAGCACCACATGCAAATAAAATAAAGGTATGTGTCCATCTACAACTAAAAAAATATTTAAAAAAAACAAACTATAATAATGTTTGGAGCATGTACTTAGCATACACAAGGCTTTGGGTTCAATCTCACCAAAAAAAGACTAATGACTTAAACACCAAAAGCAGTGTAATCTGCCATACTCAGGAGACACACAACCTTACTCAGTAAGTGCACAAAACAATGTGTTGTTGGAGTTACACCTTACTTTTCAAAATATATACTATCCAGTTCCTTATAACTAATTTTTCTGTATCAAATAGCTAGTTGATATTTGTGATCCATTTTTTGTCTGTCAAGAATAGACACAAAGCAAAAGAAAAGTAAATGAGATATTAAATTTTCAAAATGGATCTTTAGTTTATTCCTGGTAAAACATTATACCATCTATTTAAAACTGCTGAAGCAAAGGCAGACCTACCAGTGTGGTTTTAGATATTAAGCGTGTCATCTTAAAAACACCATTAACAGTTTCCATGCCAATAAAAATCACAAAAACAGCCAATATATTGCCCTTTAGCTGTATTCTGCATGATGATGAGAATTTCTTCTCAGCAGTAATATAAAATAGATGGATGCACCCTTGGTACAAAATAAAATTGTAAGCCATGCTAATTGTGCGTGGAGAAAAGCAACATATGGTGGTATAGCCGGGCAACTCACTAGCTAAATTCCTAAGTATTTAAACCCTGGAGGCTATCTAATTTGCTACAAAAGAATCCAATAAAATGAAGTAAAAATGATTAGGCAAGCTGAAGAGCTACAAGAAAAATAAACTCACTGATGCCAGACAAGAGTTCTAGAATAAAGGGCACACATGATTCAAGAAATGATTAAACATAATTTCTCTATTTCATGACACCAAAACTTTTTGCATAAAATGGAACTTTAAAAACGTTATTTTTGGTTTATGCATGAACATCCTTGAAACCACCCTCATTTCAATCAACACTGAATAGATAGCAAAATGTTCTCCCCATCCAGCCAAGGGGGTTTGATGGCAGCTGATAAGAGGGGGTGGCAAAAAAAATGTCACCATCTTGGTCATGCCTTAACCATGAAAATACCAACCCAGGAGCTTCTGGACTTCACATTTTCACAACTCTCCTGGAGGGTATGGGGCGTGCAGTATAACCGAACACCTTGGGCTTTAGTACCTCTTTGCCAAGTTATGGTTTCCGGATCAATATCCAGTCTTGCAAATCTGTTTATCTCTTCATCTGTTAGTGTGGCAGGGTCAGTCTTTTCAATGCCTAGTCTCTGAAGAGGTAGAAAATTGAAACATAAAATAAGACAAAACAAACATCATAATTAAAAAAAAAATGAATCCTTTTCTTGAGATTGGGTCCCCTTGTAGGAAAAGCAAATCATCTTAAATTCAGAAGAGAATATGATGATGCCTGAGGCTACACCTAGAGGTTATTTCTTCCTTACACATGCACAAATATTGACAGGTTGGTCCCTATGACTGAGTACTAGAGGCATTTCCCTCAACTTAGCTCTAAAAAAGAATAGACCAAGAAGTGTTGTAAGACACTTCCTGATTCGCCAAGCCCAAATATACTGAAAGGAAAGAAAAGCAATATACAAAGATTTTTTGTTTCTTTCTTTCTTTTCTTCTTTTGGTGCTGGAGTTCAGACCCCAGGGTCTCATGCATCTAGGCAAATGCTCTACCAGTGAAATCTACTCCAAGCATTTTTTTTTTTTTTTTTTGATACTGGGGATTTTAGCCAGATATCCTTTACCACTGAGCTACATCCCCAGCCTTCTTTATTTTGGGACAGAGGGCCTTGCTAATCTGCTGAGGCTAGCATCAAACTTGCAATCCTCCTATCTCAGCCTCCCCCATTGTACCACTGAGAGCTCCCTTTTCTTTCTTTTCATGTCAGGGATTGAACCCAAGGACTCATGCATACCAAGCATATGCTCTATCACTGTGACAAAGATTTTTAATCAGACAACCAAGAAGCCCAATTCAAATGAAAATTTTTGGGGATGAGGAGGCAGCTTAGTGGTAGAGTGCTTACCTAGCACATGTAAGAACTTGAATTCTATCACCAGTACCAAATAAATAAATAAAATTTCAGAAAGGACAGAAATGAATAAAAAATATTCATTTTTTCAGAATAAAAAATCAACATGACTTTTACATGCTTTTAATGTAGTGTTGTACTTCTGTTAACTTCTCATCGTTCTCAAAGACACAAAAAGGGTTTTTATTTTTCTCCTCGCAACAGTGTCTACATAGGTCACATCTTCCAATTCATGGTAGTTCAGAGTGGGCCCCAGCAAGATCTGCTCTGCCTCGCAGTTTCTTTCTTGTGTTATGAGGACCTGCTTTGAACCTCAGATTGTTTGCAGAGCTGGCCACTCATTGGCTCGTCAGAGAGCCCCACAAAACCTAGAACATGACATTGCTCACTAAAGCCAGCAAAACCCTTGGTCATCCTGTTCAGAATCTGCTGTTGACAATCTACTCTTCAGCAAGCGCCCAGGGCAGACTATACAACGCAGAATGGCAGGAGAGAGGGACAAGAGGCCTAGGACCAGTTCTATCCCTGCAAGGGGTACTGTCACCTTGTGCATGTCTCTTGGCTTAAGAGCCTTTCCCTCCTCACCTCTGATAGAAATTTCTATTAGCAAAGGTAAAATCAGAAATCGCCTGCTCTTTCCATGGCACCTCTTGCCTCACGGAGCACCACTCTGTTTTGAGTGGAGTAACAGCTGAGCTACCTGATGGACAGCACTGCAGGGTAGGGTACAAAAGCAAAATAAGCTATTGAATGCCAGACTGCGTCATGGTTGGTTGTTCTCAATGGTCCACCAAAAAATGCACATGTATTAATAGTGACAAAGTTGTAAAGCAAGTACAGCAACAAGGCATCTGGTACAGGAGAGCTCCGTGGACTTTTCTTGCAGAATCAAAATATAAAGTACCCAAGAATTAAAAATAAAGTGAGTAGAAGTGTTGTTGGTAATAAAATTTATTAAATTAAATGCTTATATGTACCATGCTATCTAAAGAGCACATATATAAAATGTATCTTCCTTACTTCTTCAATAAAGGAATACATGAATTTACTTATTTATTTTTAATTTTTGGTACTGGGGATTGAACCCAGAGGAGCTTTAACTCTGAGTCACATCCCCAGTCCTTTTTTGCTTTTTATTTTGAGATGGGGGCTCACTAAGTTGCTGAGGTTGCCCTTGATTTTCAATCCTCCTGCCTCAGCCTCCTGAATAGCGGGGATTGCAGGAGTGTGTCATCACACCCAACATGATTTTTTAACTTTACAGTCCTTTCATGATCACACCCTGCCTTGTCTCATGACTCTTGGCACTACTGATGTGTCCTCCATCACTACAGTTTGTCTTACTGAGAATGTCATGTAAATGGAACCACACATATTCCTTTAAGACTGGCTTCTTTCACTCGGCACAATGTCTTTAAAATTCACCCAAGTTGTTGTGTGTACCAATAACTCATTTCTTCTTATTGTGATTCACCCAAGTTGTTGTGTGTACCAATAATTCATTTCTTTTTATTGTATAGATGTACCACAGTTTGTTTATCCATTCATCCTTTGAAATACAGAATATTCTCAGGTTTTGGAGATTATTAATGGAGCCACTAAAGATACTCATACACAGGTTTTTGTGTGAACACAAGTTTTCATTTCTTTTGGGAAAAAAAAACCTAGAAGTGTGGTATAGTATATGCTTATTAACTATATATTTGTTATTAAATTTCTAATAATATTTCAAAGTAACTACTCCTTTAACTATTTGATAGTCCTCTATCTATGCAGGGCAACAAGGCAAGTACAGATGAGTAAACTGCAAGGCAAGTTTTATAACAATTTTGCTTTAAGGTCCCAAGGCTGGGAAAGGCAGGGAATCAAACTACAATGTTACTGCAATGGCATCTTGACTCTTTTCCATGTTAGAAAGGGAGCATCAGTTTTCTTCTTAGCTGAGGGCAGGTTGTCAGTGCTCTCTTTGTTCCAGGACTAACTATTTATAATTTATAAATAAATGAGAAATAACCTCGCCCACCAATCCTTGCCACCCACATCATGACAACAGGACTATGATTGTTGACGTAACTTGACACAAAATAAGATATTTTAAGGAGAGTTTTATATCCTTATCACCAAATTTTAGACAATATCACAAAGAGGGAAAAAACTTACCCGTAACCTTCGAATTTGAATGTCAGAGAATTTTCTTACTCCATTTACTGACGGTACCAAACGATTAAAGAGAGCCTTAAAGAAAAGGAGGGAAAGGGCTTTTAGGTCAGAGGAACCCCTTTGCCTTGCTACCCAAGGGGCCAACACTAATCTGGGTGCTTCAGCCCTTTCAAAAGCCCCTTGCACCCTACCTTGTCTGTCTGGGTCAGCTCATGGAATATCCGAGCATCGATGGCAGCAGCGACGAGGTTATTAGCTGCGGTGATGGCATGGATGTCACCAGTGAGGTGGAGATTAAACTACAACAGAACAGAAGCCACATTGGTCTCCCAGCTGTTCTGTCTTTCCAACTTTCATTCTACTGCAACCAGTCAACCTCCATTTTAACGCCAGGGGAATACCAAGGTCAGCAGTTAGTGGAGAACGCCCAATGGCGGGAGCTCCTAGAAAATGAGTGACTGGCTGTCTTCAAGAGTAACTCCTCCCACACAGTACAGTTTTCTCTTAACAGCACAGAGACTACAAATGCAACACCACTGGAACCAACAGCAACACAGACTGCTGAGGACATACTCAGATCCCTTAACCAAAGAGCAAGAAGGAGCACACTGAGGCGGTACTACCAACTGCATTTCCTCTTCTGTTCCCATTCCTGTTGTTAGTAGCCTGAATTTACTGTGTCCTGGTGCTTCTCAAAATCATGCTCCATTTGATCACTTGCTTATGAACTGAAAGCCAGACTTTGGAACCAAAATGTCACAAGTTTACGAATTAAGACGATTCTTCCATTTGCATTGCTTCTACTGGGAAACAAGTCATTTGTCCACTAACAGTGCTATTTTTTAGGGAAAAAAACCCTATAATCTCTGGAGGTATAAAGATATAAAAAGGGTCTGATTCAGCCAAATCCCAGATTACCTTACCTCTTCCATAGGAATGACCTGGGAGTAGCCACCTCCTGCAGCGCCACCTAGGGGAGAGTAAAGGTTGGGGGCTCCTGTTAAAAACGCTTCTCCATGACTTGGAATCCAAAAAAAAAAAAAAAAAGGGACTTTGTAACCAAGCATATTATTTGTTTATTTTTAATAATCATTTGGACAGATTTGATCAAGTATTTTCTAATTTTCTTTTACCACAGTAAAACACTTGATCATGTTCATGCTGAATAGTCTCTCAATTGAAATCTGAGTCTAAATGACAAAATCACGAACACATACATACATACCTAGTTATTATCTTTAGAAATAGGTTCCCTGTGATTCCTAACACATTAAAAGACTCAGCTGACAGTTACATAAAGGCAAGCCTGTTTAATTTCCTACTCTCATAAAGCTACTCTGGCTTTCAAAATAGGAATTTCCAAAGTATTCACACCTAACACAGAGACTCTAATCCTTCCTGAAGTAGACATATATTAGAAAACAGCTTAACTGCTAGAGTTATGCTGGCCCATTTGGATTATTAACACAAGGCCAGTCAAAAACATCCAGGTTACCACATCATTAGTGAGATAAATGTCAACTTGGAGTATAGATCTTATTTTTGTGAAGCAGAGACCATGCAATGAGGCAATAAGAGGAAAAGGAGAATAGTGGGTTCACTAAATAGAACAAGGAGAAAGGCTCCTTCCAAAGTGGAAAGGGGGCTGTTAAGACAAGCTTGAAAGCAGAACTAAGTCAAAACACATTCATAAAACAGGTAGAAGGGCAGAGGTGTGCCTGGTGTCGACATTTCCAGTAATTACTGAAACAAGAAGAATGGATACCCCTGTCACCAAGCAAATGAGAAAGGTGACTTGAACCTATTATAATTAGTAAAATAATTTTAATTAAAAGAGCAGGTCTACACTATTGCAGCAATCAAACTCTGAAAGATGATTACTGATGTCATGTTCTCATCCAATCAGAAGAAGCATGTGTTAAAGGTAGTTTAGAGCTTGAAATATACATGGGAAGCTGCTCTCGTCCTTAATAACGACGCCTCTGACCAAGTTATTGCTAAAATTCTGTTGCTGCTATTATAAAATGGTGATAATACTATGTCATGTAGAACTATAAAATGAAATAATATGCTTTGCACAATAGCTGACAAAAAAGCATTCAGTAAAAGTAGGCTTTTCTTATTTCCAACAAGACATCTCTAGAGTCTGTCTCAGACTTGTCAGCATGAATCAATAGCTGGGATAACTTTATTGTTACTGAGACGGTAGACTATTAGGGTCAAATAAAACCACCTCCAGCTACATATTACCAATCCCAGAGAATCCCTGTGCAATGTCCAATAGCGACAGGAGCTGCGGTGATCCAAGGAGAGCCTTCACCAAATGCACTTCTTTGGAGGACTTGAACACCAGGTGTTCCTAGTGTCTAAATGAGGTGAAGACCTCAGACATATTCAGGAGTCAAGTGGATCTGAGAGGAGTGAAGGAGAGGTAGGTGCCCTCTGGCCACCTTGGCCTTGCCCCATAAGTACCTTTTATTCCAAAGGTGGGCCCTTGGGAAGGCTGTCGCACACATGCAAACACATTCTGATAAAGATGGGCGCCAAGGGCCTGCACCAGACCGATCGTGGTTGTGCTTTTTCCTTCTCCCAGGGGTGTTGGAGTGATTCTTCAAGATTAAAGCAAAAGAGGAAAAGATTCATTCATAAATTATTTATCTTTCACTAAGTCAGACCTAACAGATACTAGAGAATGACTCTAAATCTAAATAAGGACAAAAGCCCTGAAAGTGATCTTTTCTAAAATTCTTAGCTGTAATTTCCAAAAAGCTTAAAAAAAAAAAAAAGAAAGAAAGAAGGAAAAGCTCTAATTGTAAGAAGCAAATATTCTTGACACTTGATCTTGTAGACAGATGGTATAATTTTACTTTCTTTAATTTCTTCCTTTGGGGCTTGAAATGTGGCTCAGGTAGAGCACTTGCCTAGCATGTACAAGGTCTTGGGTTACATCCTTGGCATTGAAAAAATAAACCTAGCTAGCGTGGTGGCACATGCCTATAATCCCAGCAATTTGGGAGGCTAAGGTAGGAGGATCACCAATTTCGAGACCAGCATCAGCAACTTAGAGAGACCCTGTCTCAAGATAAAAAGGGCTTGGGATATAGCTCAGTGGCAGCACATCCCTATGTTGAACTCCCAGTACTGTTAACAACAACAACAAAAACTAGCTTTAAATATAACTTCACCCAGCATTAAAAAATGACTGCTCAGTGTGAGGATGTGGGGAAAAGTTTCACTCCTACATTGCTGGTGGGACTGCAACTTGGTGTAACCACTCTGGAAAGCAGTATGGAGATTCCTTAGAAAATTTGGTATGGAACCACCATGTGACCCAGTTATCCCACACCTCGGATTATAATACCCAAAGAACTTAAAATTAGCATACTACAGTGATGCAGCCACATTAATGTGTACAGCAGCTCAGTTCACAATAGCCAAGGTACGGAACCAACTTAGGTGCCCTTCAACAGATGAATGGAAATAAGCCAGTCCCCAAAAACCAAAGGTTGAATGTTCTCTCTGACATGTGGATGTTAACCCATAACAAGGGAAGGTAGGGAGGGGATGTATAGAAGTTCATTGGATCAGACAAAGGGGAATGAAGGGAAGGAAGTGGGGATGGAAATAGGAAAGACAGTAGAATGAATCAGACATAACTTTCTTAAGCTCATATATGAATACACGACCAGTGAAACTCCACATCATGTTCAACCACAAGAATGGGATGAAAATTATAATGGGTTGCACACCATGTATGTGTAATATATCAAAATGTACCCCACTGTCATGTATATCTAAAAACAACAAATAAATTGAAAAGACAGAGAACTTCCAAAAAAAGGACTGCTCAGGAGATCTATTGAATTAATGAATTAGGGGTTTAATTAAAAAAAATCATACTCTTCTCTCTACAAGATGGAAAACTAATTTTCTCATCTCTGAAAGACTTCTACTCTTCCCTACTTCAAGAGGTTGCTATAAGGATCAAATAAGATCAGGTGTGTGTGAAAACTCCAAGGCAAAATTAAAGGCACCTCCACACATGCATGCCACATGCAAATGCAAGCCCTGGTAACAGTCAAGATGGCTCTGAAGACTCGAGGGGCAACACAAAGCAACACGGTACCCAGTCACCACCACGTATTTCCCATCAGGCTGGTGCTTCAGGCGTTCCAGTGTCGAGAGCAGGACTTTGGCCTTCGTTTCACCATATAGTTCAACCTCTTCAGAAAGCAGGCCGATTTCCCGAGCCAGGTTACCAATGGGTTTTGGTTTGCAAGATCGTGATATATCAATGTCACTTTAAAAATACAGAAGATAGGCATCAGTGTGAATTTAATCCTATACTGGTAATGGCAATACAACCCCCACCCCAACTGATGGTACTTTTCTTGGGAGCGTTCATGTGCCCTTGGTATCCATCAGCTTGAGCCCAGCAATCCATAACATTCGAGATCAGGAAAATTTCATTTTTACCTTGGAACAGGTGTCTTGAGGTTAAGGGTGTTATACTGAAGTGTCCACTTCCCTGGCTTAAATTTCTCTAGGAAACGCTTTGCACTCTCTACTGTGCTCTAGGCAAAATGACATAAATGAAACTTAGAAGAGGTGATTATTTTAACCCCCGTGTCAGTTCCAAACATCAGGGCCCTCTAGTTCAATCCCAAAATGAGCTGATTCATAATCCTCCTAGGAATGTGCTTTGATTCTAGGTGAGTCCACGTGTACCTGATATGCTCTGGGGCTGCTTGCCTCCCCCCAGACCAGCTACTATGTGTCATAAAGAGCAAGCAAACCAAAACAGATGGAGCCAAGTCAGCCTGTCTGTGCTTTTCTGTTTCTGGAGAGAATTACATTCCAAAGGAAATAAGAATTATGCCATTTCTTCTGTTAATGTGACTGATACTATTTCTCCATTCTTCCATTTCTTTTTTGGGAGAGAAAAGCAGTGTTGACTCTTCAGAACAATCACAGCAACTTTCACTCATCAATACCTGCATCAGCATAGCCACTGTCATGGGCCCGACGCCGCCAGGGACAGGCGTGATGAAGCTTGCACGCTCCTTGGCCTCGTTGTATGCCACATCACCCACAACTTTCCTCCCATTGGGTTTTTTATCATCTGGTTGAGTGGGAATAAATCAAAGCAGAGTCTCAGAATTGAAAGCTAAGTTTATCTCCAAGCTAAATGATCAATTATGACTGTTTGTTCCAAAAACTAAGGCAAATTTTAGGGTGTATAACCCCATGAGGCTCAAGTGTCTAATTAAAAGCCACAGGATAGGGTTGCAGTGTGGCTTGGTGGCAGCATGCTTGCCTAGGATGCATGAGGTCCGGGTTCCATCACCAGCTCCACTGTAGGGTGACAGGTGTCTCCTATTTCCTAGGAAGATCATATTACCAGCAAAAATTCACAAGACAACTAAGTAGTTTTTCAGAACCTGGAGAATCCTTTTGTAGTCCCTCAGGTGGCAAATAAAACACTGTTTTTTATTCTTAAAACCAACTACCCAGTATATAATGAGAACCTTTTAAAATGTTAATTTGCCAAGGCCTACAAAGGAATTTTTTTGGGTGCAAAAAACTCCAACTATGTCACAGCTGCCAGATACCGTTTCTACAGCAACTGTCAGCGTTTTGTAAGCTCCATGCGTGAGCTGGAGGAACAATTCAACATCCAATTCCAAAGACGAGCAGTTACTTAAATGTATGCTGAAGGCAAAGAATATAATTACACTTCCCTTAAATGGATACAAGAACAACTACAAATCTTACCAGCAAAGAATAGCTGTTCAAGAGAACAAAACCCAATGATGCATCATTGCTCACTCACACAAAGAACATCCTACACTTGGCTTGGTGCACTTCCGGGGGGGGGGGCTGGGGCACAGGCCTAGACCTTGAAGCAATGAGGCTGCCAAAGCAAGATCTGGTAGAATCTTAGCCTCATACCACTTCTCCTTCAGCAGATCTTCACAGCTGAGAGAGGAAGCTTTCAGATGAGGCCAAAAAGCCAGAACTATGCTCTAGGATAAACCCTTTAACTATTTGTCCTCCACTCTGTGGTGCCCATGTTCCTTGAAAGTACAAAGATGCAAAGAAGAAACATCACTACCTATCTCACAAGCTTGCTGAGAACCAAACAAGAAAGTGCAAATTCTCTGTGTTGTTTGTGTATGTGCGGCAGTGATACTAGGGATTAAACCAGGTGGCCACTATCACTCAGCTACAACCCCAGCCCTTTCACCCCCCACACTCATATTTTTGATACAGAGCCTCACCAACTTGTTGAGGCTGGCCTCAAGCTTGCAATCCTCCTGGCTCAGCCTCCCAAGGAGGTAGAATTATAGGTGTGTACCACCATGCCTAGTGAAAGTGCACATCCTTGAAACTAAAAACGCGTTCTCTAAACATTAAGGTTCTTCTTCCTAACCTAGATATGTACTAGAGGAAGCTGGTGAACACAACTCCTTGGAGTAGTTCCTGGTTTCTAGAAGATTATGAAGCAGCAAACTATGGTAGAACATTTCCCCTCATAACCCCTGAAATTGTTTCAAAATGCCAAGGAAATGCAGTTATAGGTTTCAACAATCTAACACTGAGATTAGCCTAAAATGCTCCTTTCATTTCTATTTATTAGTCATCTTAGTTTTTGTATTTTAGTTTTGAACAATGTGCTCAGGGGAAAAAGTGACCACTTCTGAGCCTAAGTATACAGCTTCAGTAGCAGATAAACATTGGGATTATCAACGCTGGCCCTAGAATTTCTCTTTCATTGGAAAGTTGCATATACAAAATTCAACTGAGGGGCTGGGGTTGTGGCTCAGCGGTAGAGTGCTTGCCTGACACGTGTGGGGCTCTGGGTTCGATCCTCAGCACCACATATAAATCAATAAAATAAAGGTATTTGTGTCCAACTACAACTAAAAAATAAATATTTGTCAGTACAGGAAACATTATACTGAATGAGTTGAGAATGAATCAGGGTAGGGTGGGAAATCTATTACCTCTTCTTCTATGCCTTTCAAATAAAACACTATTAATCTAGGTCTTCTCAAATTATCTTTAGTAGTAGGTTAAGGAAGAAGAACCTTTCACACATTGCCCTGGCCAATACTTTTTGCTCTGCACGTAAATCTTAATAAATAAATACCTTGTTTGCATGTGCAAGGACCTAGACTCGATCCCCAGAACTATAAAAGAAAAAATTCTTTTTTGAAAAACATAAATTCACCTTAATTCATTCTTAATTTGTCAAGTAATTTATCCCTGTTAACCTTGACTAGGTCATGCAAATGATTTAATTTTATTTTTTTGGTGCTGGGGACTGACCCAAGGCTCAGAGAACCAAGGCTTTACTGAGTTATACCCCCAGGTCCCATACAAACAATTTAAATAAAATATGAACCAAGAAGTGACCTAATTGTAGAATATATTGCTTCTAAAATGAATATTTGCAAAGAATGGTTTTTAGGTCCTGCAGCCCACCCACTGGTCTGTAATGCAATGATTCTACCATCCCTGGGGCACAATAACATCTAGGCTTATCGATATATTTGCCTATATGCACAGGATCACCAAAAACACTGAACAGAAAGGATGATATTGCTTTAATTTTATTCATGTGTTACCATATACACAAAGAATCAATGTGAACAGGATGATAAGTTTCATGTGTAAACAAACATTTCAGTCCTATCTTCCAGATTCCAGATCCTCACCCAGGTTTTTCATCTCCATCTCTCACATCTAATCCAAAAAATGCCCACAGCAGGACTAGGATACAGAAGATGCAAGGACTGAAAGACAGTGAGCTTGAATGTCATGCTGCAAGTGTTCAAATTGAGGAGTTGTAGGAGAGCAATTTCTTTATCACCCATGAGATAATTACACTACCAGAAAATGAGTGATCATTTATGAGCTACTGTCTTAAAATCGAGGTAGGGAGAGTGGGAGGGAGGTTAAAAACAGTGAGGACTTGACAGTGACTAATGCTCCTGGCAGCTCAGTGTCTACATTTCAAACTTGAGATGGGAAGGGAGGAAAAAAAAAAAAAAAAGATTATTCTTGCTATAACTCCCTGAACAATTCAACAGATCTGAGTGCCAGCTGTCAGAAGGCAGGAAGCCAGAGAAGACTCCCCAGAGATGATGACTGGGAGGAGCCTAGCAGGGAGCGTACAGGACACTAAACATGAGACAGACAACAAAAGAAATACCAAGTTTTGTGGGAGGGGAGGGGAGAGAAGGAAGGATTTTCAAAAGAAGGTGAGACCACTCCTGGCTAAGGGGAAATAGGACAAGGTCTGGAAGGAGGAACAGACATCACAAACAGAGAGGAACTATGCAATTCGAAGTGAGGTCTGAGTGACTCAGGAGGCTGAGGCAGGAGGATTGCAAGTAAAACTAAAAGATCAAAGTAGCTCCAGCGGTAGAGTAGTAGAACTCCACTTGCCTGGGATGCACAAGGCCCTAGGTTCCATCCCCAACACCCCCCCCAAAATAAAGTGAAGTTCAAGACTGAATATGTCGCTCAGTGGCAGAAAAGTATAAGGCCCTGGTTTTGATTCCCTGAGAAAGAAAGAAAGCCAGCCAGCCAGCCATAGCCAAGCCCTATTTGGTTGTATAGTCCAAGCCCTGGCATGGCCCTTGCTGCAAAGAAGGAAGCACTCAATTAGAGATTGCTATTTTCTTTTTTAATGTTTTTTAGTGTTGATGGACCTTTATTTTATTCATTTATTTATATGTGGTGCTGAGAATTGAACCCAGTGCTTCACACATGTGAGGCAAGCACTCGATCACTGAGCCACAACCCCAGCCCTAAGATTGCTACTTTCTTGAATCTATGAGGTATGCAACAATACAGGTATTACTGTATTGCTCTTTGAAAATTTTATGTTTGAACAGCCTACTCCGCTAAGGATGCAGCACAGAAATTGCAAAGGACAAACAAGGAACGGGTAGGGAAGGCAAAGTGGTCCACTTCCAACAGCTTACGCCAGGTATTCACTAAGTGCAAAGAAGAAAAAGGACTATAGGGGTCGCTGAAGCTCATGTGAGGAGTCTGGCAAGAGACAAGGGAAGACAAAAGGCACACAGGTCCTGGCCAGCAGGTGGATCTGTGTGGGAATCAGCTGCAGATAGGCAGACCAACAAGAAATGGACAGCAGCTACCCAGCTGAAAGGGCAACTCTTCGAGTGACATTGAAAACAGGGGAGAGAGAAAAACGGTACCTAACATTTAAAAATGAATCCAACAAAGAGAATGATTGGAAGGGAAATGAAAAGGTTTCAGATATGCAAAAAGGAAGGATGACGATATCACTAGCCAAAATAAGAAAATAAGGAATAACCTGGGGATAAGGAAGACACATACAACTTTTGTATTGTTTTGCTTTCTTTGTACCAGAGATTGAACCCAGGGGCGCTTAACCACTGAACCACATCCACAGCCCTTTTTTTTTTTTTTTTTTGAGACAGGGTCTCCCTAAGTTGTTAAGCTAGCTTTGAACCTATGAACCTCCTGCCTCAGCCTTCCAAGTCACTGGGCCACCATGCCCAACCACATAGAGTTTTGGACGTGACTAAAAAGCTGAATTTCTCTCCTCTGAGAAAAAAATCCAGGTTGAACATTTGTTTGTTTTTTTCATTTGGCAGTGCCAAGGATGATACCCAAGGCCCCACATGTGCTAGGCAAATTCTCTACCACTGAGCTACACCCTCAGCCCAAACAACTTTGTAAAACCCTTCCAGAGAACTTTTGGTAGAATGTGTCTCTCTTCTGGACACACACAGCATTTTGCAACAATTATACAATAGATCCACCTTACCTGTTCGGGATAGTTTCAAAACCCCACCTCCAGTTTTCGCCTGAAACCATGGACAGTACCAAATCCTAAATATACTATTTTTTTTCTAAACATCCAAATCTATGATAAAGCTTAATTTATAAATTAAACACAGCATGAGATTAACAACAACAATGGAATAGAATAGTTACAACACTACACTATAATAAAAGTTATGTGAATGTGGTTTCACTTTCTTTCAAAATACCTGATTATACTTTAACGTCTTCACTTAAAGGAAGCACTCTACAGCTTCTCTTTGGCATACCCAAATTGCCAGCATCACTATTCTTGCATTTTGTGGTTGTGATTAAGTGAAGTAAGGATGAGCTGAACGTCAACTCTACAACTCCATGACAGTTCATCTAACAATTGAGATGGCTACGAAGTGACTAACAGGCAGGTGGTATATTCAATGTGGACATGGAGAAGGAAGAGATGACTCATATCCCAGGTGGGATGAAAAGGGACAGCACAAGAGGCTTACCAAGTTACTCAGAACAGTACACAATGTAAAACTCATGAATTGCTTAATTCTGGAACTTTCCATGTAATATTTTCAGAATGAGGTTGAATATGGGTAACTGAAATCATGGAAAAAAAAAAACTGTGGGTAAGAGGGGACTAACTGCACTACATTTTAAACTCACCCATCACCTTTGTTAAAACAAACTGATCTCTACATGAAGACAAACAGCACCACCCTCCCAGCCCCTCTGCCACCCTCTCCCTGGATTAAGTCACTACAATACAGCAATGAAAGTTCCAGGTTCTCACACCAGGTGGGCCTGCCCACAAGAGGCAACTATCTCACCTATAAACCACATGCACCCTCAGGCAAGTCAGTCTCTCTAAACCTCAGTACTTCAAACATAAAATAAGGCTAAAGGTTCTCTCTCAGGTTTCCTGTCCTTCTGGGTCTTTACCAGAAACCACAGCAATACTCACCTGGGACATAGTTGATTCCACAGTCAATGACAACTGCCCCAGGTTTGATCCACTCTCCTTTCACCATTTCAGGCTGACCAGTTGCGACCACCAGAATGTCACCTTTATTTACCTAAGGGAAGGGATTCAGTTTTCAGAAACTGAATAATGATACACACTAAAAAATCTAAAAGTGGGCGCTGGGGATATAGCTCAGTTGGTAGAGTACTTGCCTCGCATGCACAAGGCCCTGGGTTCAATCCCCAGCACCATGAAACAAACAAACAAACAAACAAATAAATAAAGTTGTGTCCATCTACAACTAAAAAACTTTTTTAAAAAAATCTAGAAGTAGAAAGGACACCTTTGAGCTTTATACTAATTTTTTTTTTTTTTTTTTTTTTAGTTTTCGGCGGACACAACATCTTTATTTGTATGTGGTGCTGAGGATCGAACCCAGGCCGCACACATGCCAGGCGAGTGCGCTACCACATGAGCCACATCCCCAGCCCCTATACTAATTTTTTATTATCATCAGCTATTTCAGGATATAAGAGTAAGGCTTCCAATGGAAGCCACATGCCTGTTTCTGATGGCCTTTCACATGCTATGCATTTCTACATATGCCTAGAGCTCCCCTTGCATTGAACAAAATGGGGGAAAGCAATGAGAACCTTTAGGGTGAAGGGGAGCCACAGACTCAGGACAACAACCCTGCATAATATAATGCCTGAAAACTGCATTCTCTCCTACAGAACCTTCCACAGAGCACTGCTTTAGAAAGATTAAAAGAGAAGATGTTAGGCCTCTCTCCTGCTCTCTCCCCATATCTTGCTAAGTTGCCCAAGCTGCCCTTGAACTTGCAATGCTCCTGCCTCAGCCTCTCAAGTAGCTGAGATTACAGGCATGTGCCAGCCACCAGGCCTGGCCATGCAAACATTTTTGGACTCAGGAATCTGATGCGAGGATCAAGAATCAGCTGCCATGGCTGGGTGGGCTGGCACACAGCCTGTAATCCTAGAGGCTCAGGAGGCTGAGGCAGGAGGATCATGAGTTCAAAGCCAGCCTTAGCAAAAGTGAGGTGCTAGTAACTCAGTAAGACCCTGTCTCTAAATAAAATACAAAATAGGGCTGCAGATATAGCTCAGTGGTCAAGAGCCCCTGAGTTCAATCCCTGCTACCTCCCCCCAAAAAGAAGCTGCTGCCATGGGTGTCCGCTGCCCACGACTTTCTCTGGAACACTTCTTCTTCTGCAGTACACACGGGATCTGGATACCAGAGGCCAATCCCAGTGCCTACACTGCTAACCTCTGTTTGCCAGGAGGCAAATTACTGTCAAAATATACAGTCAGAACAAAATCTTAATGTATAAACTTGGGCAAGTTTGTAATTTGAATTTGTTCCTTATCTTGTAAAATGAGAAAAGAAACATATTAACAACATTATGAGGTTAAACAAGACAGTGAGGGTGAAGTACCCACATGCATGTACACACACACTGAACACCTCCTACTCTATCCCAGACCTCCTACCTCCTTGTCCAGATTGGCAGTCTTGGAGTGACAGGTGGTCACTGTGGCATTGTTCCACAGAAGCAAGTCATGCATTGGGGCACCAACTATTTTACTACGCCCGACCACCACCGCATGCCTTCCAGCAATCTGCACCCCTGAAAGAAAAGCCAGTGTGCGTCAGAGTTGGAACAAAGCAGCTGCCCTTCTTCGCCTGCCACCTGAGTGGAAAAACAGAACAAGTGCACGAAAGCAGGTTCTTAGCATCGAACAGAAACCTTCCTAAAAACACTCCTTCTCTGGCAATGAGATTCTTAGCTCTAGGGTTTCACATCCAGATTAGGAACTTGTATACTGTCCTTGTTGTGGTTTTGGAGAGCATCTTAGGCCAAGATCCATTTACTGAGTCATAGGGGAGTGGGAAGAAATCCTACACTCAAAAAGAAAGCCTGAGATACAGCTAAACAACCATATGGAAGAAGTTATCAGATTAAATTACTTGGGAAAAATGGTTATAACTACTTGGGTGTATGGAATGGGGTAAAGAGAAGTGAAGGAAATTAGATTAGTTTTGGTGATTCTTTCCAGCTTCAAGTTTATTCATGCAGTTCCTTGTCAAAGTTTCTCATTTGACTTATAACCTGAACCACAGAGTCATTTGCAGGGAAGCGATAAAGGGGAAATTTTAACTATAGTAGAAAGCTTTCTTTTTGCTTACTAAGCGTCCATTCTTCTGGAAATATACTAACATCCTTTTCAGAACTGACTCCTACTGTGCTCAACAGAGATGACTAGGGTGAGTACCCAGTAGTAGATGAGTGGCCCTATTTCATCCCCTGGCAAAATCCCATTACTATTATGCCCAAGGATGGACAAGGAACCAGAGAATGAGCTGCCCGCATACACTAAAGCAAAGAGAATGTTTTGAGGACTCTGTCTAAGCCATAGGATCCAGTCAAGGTTGAAGACTGTGGATCATTGCTTGAGGCAGTTTTGAGTTTAAATTATGCTTCATTTATAAAATCAATTTTATCAGAAAAAGATCAGATCTTATATAGTATTAACATCATGAATATTCAAAAATAGACTTCTAAGTCTAATATGTTTAAAAGGTTTATCTTGGTCAGGGTTGGGGATATAGCTCCGTGGTAGAACACTTGCCTAGCATATATGAAGCCCTGGATTCAATCCCCAAAAGAGCTGGCTAGCTAAATACATGCAGACATACACACATATAAAAGATACCTCACTATGCTTTTTAGGATTCAGCAAAAGACTTGAAGCTGACTTAGGGCAAATGGTAGCTTCATTATCACTAAGAGGAAGTAGAAAGCTTATAGCTGCTATATAGTTCATGAAATTTGCTTTTATCACATTGTAATAAGCATTTGCTCAGTATGCTGAAAAATATAAATTTAGTTGTAGGACTGAACTGTAATAGCTGTCCCAAGGCTTATGGCTTGATCTTTTCTTGTCAACCAAACAGAATTTTCATTTATGCTGGCCAAACTTTCCATATGAAACTTCTGGCCTACTTTTTTTTTAAATAGGACCCATTTCCTTGCAAAAAATAACCTCTGCTAAAAGTATTCATAATGAAATTAAAAATACCAAGGTACTAACTACGTAATAAGGAAATATGGCCAACTGTTCAAGATATCCATTTCCAGCCATCTGTCTAGTCTTGAAACCACTATCTGTGCCAGTTTCAGGGATGGGGACTTTTCACTTTGTACCCTTTCATACTCTCTGAATTCTTATCACCATACAGGATATTTTTTTCACAAAAATAAATTGCTTTCAACTCAAATAACTCTGAGTTCAAATCATGGTTCTGTTGTCTCTTAGGCAAAATACTCCATCTCCCTGAGCCTATTTTCTTAGCTATTGAGTGATAATAGCACCTACTTCACAGAGTTTTCAGGAAATTGTGACTTTAGGTAAAACCCCCTAGTAAACAGGCCTGCTGCCAATCAAATCCATCACTTATGCCCACAGTGTGTGCCCTCCTCTGCACTCCACATGTCAACACAGGCACTCAGAGACATTGCCATCTTGTTATTTGTTTTGTTTTTACCTGTCTCTTTGATGAGTTCCAAGCATCCTTTAGGTGTACAAGGGATGAAACAGTCTTTGAGATCACCTCTAGCAAGTTTTCCAGCACTGATGCTAGTCAATCTAAACAACAAAGTGATAAAAATGAGGGGGAAACAAAAATCATTAGGTGTCTATTCTTCAGAAACAAATATGCCATTTTCCCCAAACAGAGATGTATTATAAATGGAACCATCCAATGCAGTGTAGGAAGCCAAGCCACACTCACCCATCTACATCCTTTTCAGGTGCAATTGCATTGATAACTGCTTCAGTATTAATGGGATTCTCTGAATCTAAGGGTAGCTGTACTATGAAGCCATGTACAGTAGAGTCTTCATTCAAGGACGTGATGCTCTTTAACACCTAAAAGTAAGATCACACATACATAGTACATGTACATAGAAGTCAAAAGCTGGGAGAAACATGTTTCAAGGGAAAAATCAAGTGGCCCAATTTTCCCAAAGAATTTAATTATAGTCTTCTCAGAATGTAACTCACCCTGGAATGCTGAGAGAAATTCTACTTTAACATAAAATGTACCTGCTATAGTTTAGGCCTGAAATGTCCCCAAATGCCCATGTGTTGAAGGCTTTGTTCACAGTCTGTGGCATTAAAGGAAAGAGGTGGGACATATGGAACAAACTGGGTCAGTGGAGACATGCCCTTAATGAGGATATGAGAATGCTGGCCTCTTCCTCTCTCTCTTTGCAGCCCCCAAAGGTTTAGCAGGCCTTCTCTCTACAGCCCCTGCCATGATGTACTGTGCCACTGCAGGCCCAAAGCAATGGAGCCAAGTGACCATGGACTGAAATCTGAGAACTGTGAGCCAAAAATAAATCTTTCCTCCTTATAGATTGATTAGCTCATTTTACTACAGCAGCAGAAAAGCTGACTAACACAATTCCCCAGGTGTTTGCTAAGAAATATTAACAAAAAAGTTGGGTATCCTCCCAGTGACTCGGGAGGATAACACAGAAGGATATCAAGTTTGAAGCCAGCCTGGGCTTTTCACAAAATAAAATACAAAGGGCTAGGGACACAGCTCAGTGGCAAAGCATCCCTGGGTTCAATTCCCAGCACACACATACACAAAAAAAAAAGTAAGAGCTTTAACAACTCAACTACTGCAACAGCAAGGCCTATGTTATAACCATCAAAATCCAGATACAGAGAAGCCCTTTCTGCTTCTGCTGCTCCCATGGTGCATATTAAAAAACTTGTGGCAAAGTGGGGCAAAAAAGGAAGTAGATTTTGAGGTTTACCCTTAATTAAGCCCATCCTAGAGAAGATGGAATCACAGAAGCTGCCAGTTTCAAGCAGTCTCTCCAAGAGAAAATAAAAAATGGAAAAGCTGGGAATCTCAGTGGATGGGTTGCAACCCTCGAAAGGAGAAAAGGCAAGACCACCATAATAAGGTAACCTGTTCTGAAAGGTAGTTGAAGTATTTTACCAAAAAACATTTGAAGAAGAATATTGGCAACTGGTTGCACGCAGTTGTTAACAAAGCAGTTATAATTTGCATTATTCCCATACTAACTAAATGAAGAAGAGGAGGAAGATGAGGATTAAAATTTATTCATCTAGCATATGAGTTCTGGTACACATTTATAATCCCGGTGACTTGGGAGGCTGAAGCAGGAAGATCGCAACTTCAAGGCTAGCTTTAGCAATTTTAGTGAGGTTCTAAGCAGCTTAGTGAGACCTGTCTCAAAATTATCAAAAGTAATAATAATAATAATAAAGATTTGGGAACAACAACAAAGATATAGAGCAGCAATGCACAATAATCCTGTCAGTGATGACAGGAATGTTCTGTAATTTGTATCTTATAACACAATGACATCTACTGAATACTTGAAATGTAGCTAGTGCAACTGAAGAATTGAATTTTTCATATTATTTCTTTTTAATTCAACTTAAAACAGCTTCCTAGGGTTAGAGGATACAATGTTGGACAGTGCAGGCACAGAACATTTCCCCAGAAAGTTCTTTTTCCTTCCTACCCTTTATAGTTATCCCCCTACAAGTAGGCAACTACAGTTCTGATTCCATTTATTTATTTTTTATATTTTTGCAGTGCTGAGGATTAAATGTAGGGCCTTACATATTTTAGACAAGTGCTCTAACACTGAGCCACATCCCTAGACCACAGTTTTTTTCTTTTCCCTTTTCTCTCTTGAGACAGTGTTTCACTATGCTGCCCAAGCTGGTCTCAAACTTGTAGGTGCAAGCCTTAGCCTTAGCCTCTGGAGTGATTTCGACTACAGGCATGCGCCACCACCCAGCCCACAGTTCTGACTTTAATCACCACTAATTTTTTTGCCCATTCTCGAACATCAATAAATAGAATATGGGACTGGGGATGTAGCTCAGGGGTAGGACACTTGCCTAGCATGCGCAGGACCACTGTTTCAATCCCAGCTCTGCCAAAAGAAATAAACAAACAAACAAA
This sequence comes from Spermophilus citellus, assembly GCF_964194105.1. Taxonomy (NCBI): domain Eukaryota; kingdom Metazoa; phylum Chordata; class Mammalia; order Rodentia; family Sciuridae; genus Spermophilus; species Spermophilus citellus. The sequence goes on along the minus strand of NC_138185.1, from coordinate 159,730,240 downwards.
TAATACATTTTTGGTTTTTAAACGGAAGGTAATTACAGGTCAAGGATCAGTTTTAATGAACATGACAGGTGATCTAGAGCAAATGGGACTGCAATCAGCTTTGAGTACCAAATATTCATACCATAGGATGCACTATTTCCTCTGTGGGTATTTCTAAGGATTTTCTGGAGGTGAAGTCTATAAAGAGAGATCTACCTGGGGATCTTATGTATCTCAGTCCGTAAAATGCTACTAACAAAAGCCAGAGAAGACAGCACTCTAGCTGCCTCTTCACAATCAGTCCCTAAGGCTCACCTCAGATTCTGTAGCCGTTCTTGGTAATTTAATGTGAATGGCTTTGATCCCAATCTGTAAAAATGAACATTGAAAACAGGTAAATGCCAAGAGAAATTAAGATATGGGCCCGCTTCTTTTAAGGATATGACTAAAATAAACCAGGTTGTTAGTCATGATTTCACCCCCATGTTCTGAAGACTTAGTCCCTCATTCCAACCGCTCATTATTTACTTGTTCACTGTCACCACACATCATATCCATTATTCCTGCTCTTTGGGAAGTAAGAAAATCATGGATGAGAAAGCATTCAAGAGCAAACCAGAGGCTGCCACACTGTCACCCATTTCTGACTTGCAAAAGAAATACTCTAATGTTTGCTGGTGGCAGTAAAAGTCCTATGGGAAGGGCAAAGGGTAACTGGCAGGACCTGGAATGAAGGTGGGGGAGGGTGACAGCACCATTTCTCTAGGCTTTACCTCCTCAGCAGCCTTCAGCTTCACGTTTATATAAAGATTGGAATCATCTCTGTCACCAACCTAGAATAATAAATACATGCAAATCAGACAATTAGGGAAAGGCAAAGTGTACAGAAAAGCTTCTACAATTTTAGTTATGATAAAAGGAACGTTCGAGCATGTCTCTCTTGTTGGAGAGAACTTTTATAGGAGAAAAAGGAGGCTGTCAGGACAGGATGGGGACATGAATGCTGGTGGCATTGTTACGTTTGCCCCCATTCCCCAAACAAGGTTCACCCAACTCTCACCAAAAAGGCCAAACTAAGAGAAAATGTCAAGCTGGGAGAGGTGGCTGGTGCCTATAGTCTCAGCTACCCAGGAGGAGGGAGAAGCGCTTGAGCCTAGTTCAAAGTAGCCTAGGTAACATGGGGGGAGACCTTATTCCAAAAGAAAAAGTAGGGGCTACTTGCATCTGCATTAGAAATGAAGCACTAAGCAAGGGGGCTACAGGGCTACCAGAAACATGGAATTTCTGCTGACATACCAGAATAAGGCATGGAGGGCTATGAAATTATTGTCAGGCAAAAAAGACACCCGAAAGGCAGAGTACCCTGCCTTCCCCCACACGCAGGCCAGTGGAAAGCTCTGGTGCCCAGCCACACAAACAGCAACCAGGAAGAGGACCTCATTCACAGAACAGACAGCCAAGACAGGCAGAGGGCAGTCTGCCACCCTCACAGCAGAAGAAAGTCGGTGCAGGAGCCAACCCCTTCGGGTCACTCTGCTGTGGCTCCCTGTGTTCCCTCCATTTTCTTAATTATGAACATATTGAAAGTTTTCCATTATAAGCATTTATCTGTAAAATTTAATTTTCCACACTCTAGTAGTCAACCTTTCTCCCTTTTGAGGTTAAAAAAACACTACAAGTATGGTTTCTCCCCAAACTGCAGAGGGAAAAGCAGTAGGTGCCTTGATTCCAAAGATGACTAGAGCCCTGCTCCTCTGAACAGGACCACAGAACCTGTGCAACTGTACTGCCAGACCCTGCCACACAGATGCTGCCCTTGCACATTAGGACATGGCCTGAATCCTGGCTTCAGACATTCCTTCCATACGTAGTTCTAAGTTTTCTATAAAGTTAATTTGAGTTTTGAGAGAATCAGAAGAGTCCTGTTAGGGGAAATTGGTTTGGGGGGATTTGTCTGTTTTTTTGCAGGGCTGGGGACTGAACCCAGAGCCTTGCATATTATAAGCAAGTGCTCTACCATCAAGCTACATTCAGTGTACCTACCAGTCCTTTTTAAACCACTTCTCTACTTCAGAGTTTCTTTTCATTTATCTCTCAAGCAGCTGAAATACTACCATAAGTCATGATTCCAGGAAAGGTATGCAGGCATTTTTCTGAGTCTATATATTCCTGAAAATATTTTTTGCTGTCCTTTGTATGTGAAGAACCTTGGCTAAATTTGGAATCACAGTGTATTCCAGAAGAAACTAGTTCTGGTATATGAGGACTGACCCCAAAGTACTGTAAAACTAAAGAATAAGAGGCAGACAGATCCAGTATTGCAGAATGTAATTTATTTGGGGACTTAGTGACAGAAGTGTGTCTTGGATGGCAACACGACCAATTAGATCCCACAGTTTGGGTCAGGAAGAGAGGCATATCTAGGTTAGGACAATGACTTTATCCCATCCGGAATGTACCTGGTTTATCTTATGCTAACATCAAAAGAGTCCGATGAGCCCCTGGGGCAAGGGGCCAGCTGGAAAGCTCCACATAACACTCTAATGATTTTGTCTATTTGTAGCTTGCTGGAAAACTATATAGGAACAACTGGCTAGGGTTATTTTGGGGCAATCATGAGACTACAATTCAAGAATGGCTACAGTCATGTCAAGTTGAATCCATATAGTGTGTTCCTTCAGAGATGTTGTCTTTGGCATCTACAGAAGACAAATCTATTTTCTTTTTTGTTTAGTCCAGGGATTGAACCAGGGGCACTCAACCACTAAGCCACATCCCAGCCCTTTTTTATATTTTATTTAGAGACAGGGTCTCACTTGAGTTGCTTAGGGCCTCCCTAAGTTGCTGCACCTGGCTTTGAACTTGTGATCCTCCTGCCTCAGCCTCCTGAGCTGCTGGGATTACAGGTATGCAACACTGTGCCCATCCAGAAGACAAGTCTACAGTCTTTATATATTAACTATTTTATATATTAACTATTTTCTGCCTTAATATTTATGAAGGAATTTTTCTAAAACTCCAAAACTGCCACTAGTTGCAAAGAAGCCTTAGTCATGAGTTAAAATGCCCACATTTTAACATAATCCAAATGTAAAGGAAGAGATATCTAAGGTATCAATTCAAAGGTTACTCTCAGTATATGCATTTTATTTCATTCTTCTGTTGCTCGGGATTGAACCCAGGGCCTCACACATATGCTAGGCAAGCACTCTACCACTGAACTATACCTCCAGTTTTAGGCATTTTATATGGAAAAGTAGTTACACAATCACTGATGGACTAGGTGCAAGAATATTTAGTTAAAGAACATTAGATTCTTGACTGGCAGTCAAGTGAGTGGGTGGAAGACTGCTGTCTCAGAACAAAATCTTAATCCCATTAGTTTATCAAGAACAGTGCTTCAGCATTTTATCAGGAATGCTAATCTCTTCCTTCAAAGTAGCTATGCATTATATCATCCCCCCACAAAAAAAAAAAGGCCCTATTCCAGAACAGGATTTCTTTCTTTCTTTCTTTTTTTTTTTTTTTTTTTTTACAGAAGGAGTTTGCAAAGGACCAGATAGGGTATATTTCAGGCTTTATGGGGCACATACCCTGTCATAGCTGCTGCTACTTCTTTTTTAACTGGTTACAATCTGGGCAATGTTTAGACAAGGGCCACAGTTTACCAATCCCTATTTTTATACCAGAAAATATCTTGGGTATTGGTCTACTCATTAATTTAAAAAAAAATTTTAGTTATACATGAATACAATATCTCTGTTTTGTTTATTTATTTTTATGTGATGTTGAGGATCAAACTCAGTGCCTCACACGTGCAAGGCAAGTGCTCTGTCATTGAGCCACAACCCTAGCCCCTACTCATTAATTTTTATTTCTGTCTTAGGAACTTTTTAAAGATACTCAGGTCAGTCAAATGTATTACTTTTTCTTTTTCTTGCTTTTTTTTTTTTTTTTTTGGTCCACATATTTTGTGGAAACTGAGTGAATTACTACATATAAAGCACTCAAAATAAATTCTGATAGGAAGCAAGTACTAGATATTATGTTATTAATAATTAAGATTGCCAGGTATGGTGGCACATGCCTATAATCCCAACAGCTCGGGAGGCTGAGACAGGAGGATCGCAAGTTCAAAGCCAGCCTCAGAAAAAGTGAGATACTAAGCAACTCAGTAAGATCACCATCTCTAAATAAACACAAAACAGGGCTGGGGATGTGGCTTAGTGGTCGAGTGCCCCTGAGTTCAATCCCTAGTACCAAAAAGAAACAAACAATATATTTTATGTACTAAAGAATAGAAAGAACTACAACCTTATTTGTATTTCATAAAAATTCAAGTTTGTTTTATTTTTTTTGGGGGGGGAGGTGCTAGGAATTGAACCACTGAGCTACATCCTCAGCCTTTCTTATTTTTTATTTTATATAGGATCTCACTAAATCGTAGAGGCTGGCCTTGAACTTGGGTTCCTTCCTAAGTCACTGGGATTACAGGCAGATCATTAAACTGTAGTAGACACTGGATGATATGTAATTAGTACTGTCATCTCTAGATGTAGTTGGACAGTTGTGATCAGATATGCATTTTAACAAGCACTGCTGCTGTAGCCAAGAGGACAGAGAGGAGTTTACATCAGAAGCTTAGAAGCAGTGAGTGCTGACTGTAATGGCTCATGGGCAGGAGCAGCAAGAATCAAGAGGAGGGTGCAGACTCCCAGAGTTTAAGAGTCAGAATCACAGGGAGTGGGGCAGAGAGACGCTCTAAGAGAGGACCTCAGGCATCTGGCATGGTCATACAGGAAGATGGTGGTGCTAGCAACGCTAGAATTGTGAAAATGAGAGATGTGATTGGAACAGATTACGTAAGCCTTGAAAGTGTCGACTCAGTGCTAAAGTACAAGACTGAAATATCCTACCACTGTTTTATCAGCAAGGCCATGGAGACAAGCTGTAGAACAATATTTATATAATAAAAACTCTTGTAATCAATGCATTTAAAGTCAATTCTGGAAGTAGATTTTTAAAAAGGGGGAAAAATTGCTAAGAAAAGGCTTTGTCAAAGTACAAAATTTCAATAGATCTTAATTGGTTATTTGCAATTCTGGAATTGGGCAATAAAATAACATCAGTGTTCCAATGAGCTGAGCAGAGGAGGCTGGTTTTATAAACAGAAACGAGCTCAAAAGGAGCAGAAACAAAAAAAAAAAAAAAAAAAAAAAAAAAAAAAAAAGGCCTAGCGATGTATCTCAGTGGTAGAGCACTTGCCTAGCATGCACTGGGTTCTGAGTTTGATCTCCAGCACCACTAAACAAACAAATAAAATGTGTGTGTGTGTGTGTGTGTGTGTGTGTATGATTTCAAAATGACTTTCCTTGTAGACTAGGACAGGGAGTTAGAATGACAGAAATGTAGCTGATTGGTTAATTAACATCAGGTTACCTGTTTTGGCAAAAGGATTAAGGCAGAGGGAACTGCAATATTAATCGAAACTGGCCTCTCTGGGAAAGGTCATTACTATCTCTCTAGTCCTAAATTCTCAGAAGATCAGATAAACATCTTAGTTTCAGCTTGGTAGCAGGGAACATCAGCATTAGTGATTCCATTTTGATGTTTAGATTTAACTGATGGGGCCTAGTGCAGGATCTTAGCCCAGATAAAGACCTACTATAATTTTTATTTAACAGTTTACAGAAACAGATTTGGCTTTTGTTTGGGTGGTTGTTTTTCCAGTGCTGGAGGCAGAACCCAGGATCTTACACGTGCCAGGCAAGCACTCTACCACTGAGCTATACCCTCAGTCCAGAAACAGATTTCTCACCTATGACATTTACTTTCTTTTTACAACAAACAATAATAAGCCAAGAAATAACCAGTCCCCAAATGTACCAAGTATACACCCACAACCTATTACTTTCTTAGTAATTTGCAAAAAGAAAAAAAAAAGAAAAACTCACCATAGCAGAGAACACACCACATACTGAGTGACAGGCCCTCTGTGCCTTTTCCCTCACCTAAGGCCTGTGAGATACACTGTAATGGGAGGGGAATTTGAGTAGCATTCACGCTGAAATTCTTAACAAACAAGGAAGGGAAACTTAGCAAGGGGTTAGATGATGTATGTGGAGACATACAAATAGAGAGAACATGAGGCAGGAAGCTGGTGTTTTGAGGGAGTTTCAAAGGAAAACTGTGAGATCCTGTCATCCAAATCAAATCTTCCGACAGTCAATTATACCTTTGCCCATACAAATATTTATCAAATGCCTCCTTTCTGCATGCAATCAAACTCAGGGAAGAAACTCCAGTTAGAGACCTAAATTTGGAAGTATTCCCTCATGAAACTATGGGATTGGGTAAGGTCACTTAGGGAAAAATTAAGATGGAGAAGAGATATGAGAGCTGAACCCTAAGTCATTCATATGGTTTAGGTATCAGGAGAAGACAAACAACAGCAAAGGAGGCTAGAGAAGGAAGGGAAACAAGGGATGTTCTCTCCAGGAACGATGAGTGTGGATCTCAGAAGGGATCCAGAGTTCACAGTTACTGAACCACCTAGGGCAATAGTTCTCAAAGTGTATCCTGCGCACTCTTGAGGGATCCCAATACCTTTTCAAAGATCTGTGACTTTTGGGGGAACATCTATATTCCCCATAATGCCTGAACTAATTTACATTCTCTCTGTCAGGATTGAGAGTTCCCTTTTCTCTACATCCTCACCAGCACTTGTTTTGTTTTTGATAATAAACAATGATCTAGCTACCCCACTTCTGGGTATATATCCAAAGGAAATGAAATCATCATACCAAAAAGATACCTGTTTATTAGCACACTATTCATACCAGCTAAGATGGGGAATCAAGCTGGGCACAGTGCTACACACCTGAAATACCAGTAACTCAGGAGGCTGAGGTGGGAGGACTCCAAGTCTGAGACCAGCCTCAGCAATGTATCAAGAACCTGTCTCAAAATCTAAAAAAAATAAATAAAAAGGACTGGGGATGTAGCTCAGGGGTAAAGCTCCATTGGATTCAGCCAGTACCAAAAAATAAATAAATAAATAAATTAAATAATTAAAAGAGCTGGAGTTGTAGTTCAGTGTTAGAGTATCTTTAGGATCAATCTCCAACACAGTTTAAAAAAAGATATGGAATTGGTTTAGGTGTCTATCAACAGATGAGTAGATAAAGAAAATGTGATAAATATATATGCACAATGGATTTTGTTCAAAAATAAAGAAGAATGAAATCTGTCATTAAATAGTAAAATGGATAGAACTGAAGGACATTATATTAAGTGAAACAAGCCAGACACAGAAAGACAAGTACTGCAAGTTCTCTCCCAAATGTGGAAGCTAAACAAAGTTGATCTGAGTTCTAGAAGTTTGGAAGGGTGTGGGAGTGGATGGATAAAGGGAGATTGAATTTGATTAGTGGATGCTGTATGAATGTGCTAAAATATTACACTAAATCCCATTAATAGGTACAATTAATACAGGATGATTAAAACTAAAATAAAATAACTTAAAGGAGAAAAATTACCATTAAATGAAGATAAATCTAAGGGCCAAATTATTTTCATAATAGAATTTGTATCTAAATAATATTCCATCTAAGTAAAAAATGGAGAGAGAGGGCTGGGGATGTGGCTCAAGCGGTAGCGCGCTCGCCTGGCATGCGTGCGGCCCAGGTTTGATCCTCAGCACCACATACAAACAAGAATGTTGTGTCCGCCAAGAACTAAAAATAAATAAACATTTAAAAAAAAAATGGAGAGAGATTCTCCAAAGATAATAAATTTATTCCAGAATGAGTATTGCAATAGAAATATACCTGCCACAGCAAACTATGTGCATATTCAGAGAAGTAAAGGCAAACAAGGGTTTTTAAAGGCAAACTGAGTGTTCCATTAGTTGTTTTGAAACAATCACCCTTGGCCACAAGGATCAATAACAAAGGTGGCATCTAATGTTGGGTAGGCAGTTGCTGGGTAGATAAACTTGCAGAAGTATTTTCTGGGTGAGGCTATAGTACTTTGGCTTTGTGCAAGTCTGTGCTTTGGGCAGTCTTTGGTGATATTTTTTTTTTTTTTGAGACAGGGTCTTGCTAAGTTGCTGAGGCTGGCCTTGAACTTATGATACCCCTGCCTCAACCCCCTGAGTTGCAAGGATTAAGGTATGTGCCACCACTCCCAGTTGGTGACAGTTCTTATCAGGCAATTAAGCATGAGAACTCTCCCTTCATGGCCTTTCCTGGCTTCATTTGTCAAGGTTTGGCACAGTGACTCCATTTATATTCTGACAACTTCACATACTACTATGTTGTTTGCTGTTTCATTGTGTTAACTTTTATACTGATAGCACAAAAATAATGCTGGATAAGACTGTTGGTGATAGCACAAATTGAGACAAGGGTACCAAACCATACTCTAGTTGCTAAGGTATCTTTCACTGACACATAAATCTTAGTAAAAACAGATAACAGCTTCACTTATGAATGCTCTTGAAGTAATACAAATTACTGATTTTATTAAACCTCAACCTTGAATACATGCCTTTTTATTATTCTGTGTAAAGAATCAAGAAGCATTCATAAAGCACTTCTGCTGCCCAGGGAAGTACAGTGGCTGTCAGTAGGAAAAGCACTTGGGCTTTTGTGCCTTGGCAGCTGAACAAGGTGCATTTTGCTATAGAACACCACTGTTTTTTTTTTTTTTTAATTAAAAAAATTTTTTTTTCTTTTAGTTGTTGATGGACCTTTAATTAATTATTTAATTTAATTTATTTACTTATATGTGGTGCTGAGAATTGAACCCAGTGCCTCACACATGCTAGGCAAGCTCTCTACCACTGAGCCCAAGCCCCAGTCCCTGGAACACCATGTTTACTTATAATGAAAGGGTAAAGTTTCTAAGCTGGAAAGCTTGAATTAAAATGTAAAAGATTAGGTATTATTAAGTTCCTCTGTTACACCCAGATTCCTGAGATAGTTAAGACAACGCCCTACTGGCCATTCAGCCTAGGGCCCTGTGCAGTTTGTCACAGGGCACGAACCAATCAGTTTGAATGTGTACCCAGTTTAGAAGTGACCAATCACCCCTGCCCAGCCTGTTCCCGCCAATGAATGGACTAATCATGTATCAGAGTTGTTGTTCAATTTTCCCGCGCCTCATGATGATTTGTTCTGATGTATACAAAGCCCCCCACCCTCTCCAAAAAGTGTACTTAAGCTCTGCTTGACCTCTGCTCTGGGCTGCTCTCCCTTCTTGAGTGAGCACGGAGCCCCAGCGCGCTGGAATGGATCCCCAATAAATCCCCCTTGCCATTGCATGGAGCTAGTCTCGTGTGGTCTCTCCTTCTCCGACGTTTCGCCGGACCCTTACATTAAGAATAGTTGGAAAAACATGATTGTCAAATATTTTATCAAAACTGAATAAAGCAAGTAAGAATTTCAAGGAGAACAACAAATTGCACTTGTTGCCAATGATAACACTTCTAGGCTAGGGGTTCAGCTTGGTGGTAGAGATGTGCTGAGCAGGCACAAGGTCCTGGGTTCAACTTCCAGCACCAAAAAAAAAAAAAAAAAAAAAAATCAAGCAAAGATTAGAACTTAATCAACCTTTGTGAATTTGACAGCTTTTTAATACTTAAAGACTTTTCTGATGAGCTTGTTGGTGATACCATTTTTTAAAAAAAATATTGAATAATGAAGAATGTTAGCATTTAGAAAATCTGCCTAATTCAGGGAACCATTGTTTTCCAAATGAGGAATGAAGGATGTTACAAAACTAGTCATGGGTCAATATTCATTCCTGTTTGTAACATTTTCATTCTTTGTTACTTTGAAGTAACAAAGCATGAAAATAGGAAAAGAAGTTACAAAACATGAACTGTTCACTTAGAGACTTTCAAATTCCACATTGTGACTAACCTTTGAAAACTTCACTCAGTGAATCCTGGTACAGTTGAAAGGGTAAAGCTTCTAAGATGGAAAGCTTGAATTAAAATGTAAAAGATTAGGTACTATTAAATTCCTCTGTTACACCCAGATTCCTGAGATAGTAAAGACAATGCCCTACTGGCCATTCAGCCTAGGGCCCTGTGCAGTTTGTCACAGGGCCCGAACCAATCAGTTTGAATGTGTATCCCGCTTAGGAGTGACCAATCACCCCCGCCTGATCTGTTCCCGCCAATGAATGTGCCAATCTCGTCTCAGTGTTGTTGTTCAATTTTCCCGTGCCTCATGATGATTTGTTCTGATGTATGCAAAGCCCACCGCCCTCTCCAGAAAGTGTACTTAAGCTCTGCTTGACCTCTGCTCTGGGCTCTGGGCTGCTCTCCCTTCTTGAGTGAGCACGGAGCCCCAGCGCGCTGGAACGGATCCCCAATAAATCCCCCTTGCCATTGCATGAAGCTAGTCTTGTGTGGTCTCTTTCTCCGACGCTTCGCCGGACCCTTACACAGTACCAAAGAAAAATATCTACAATTATCTGGACAACTATATTAAAAAAAAAAAATTCTTCCCTTCAACAGCTACACATCTGAATGAGGCCAGATTCTCTTCCTACATTTCAACCAGACCAGCACTCAGCAAGAGACTGGATGCAGCCGCAGTTGGGAATCCCCCCTCTTCAACTCTACCACATCTTTACATCAGACAGTAGAGCTCTACGAAGCATGTAAAATAATGCCCCTCTTCTCATTAAATTCTATTATCAAAAAGGTTTTTTTTTTTCCATTTATTTTACAGAATAAAAAGCTTCCTATTGGAATTTTAACATGAACGAATATTTTTAAAATGTAGTTTTCATTTCCAATACAGTAAATACGAATAGGTAAGACCATATAAATAAAAGCTCCTTGGGGTCTTAAATTTTGAAGAGCATAAAGGGTTCTATGAAGATCAAAGGTTAAGAGACACTGGTCTGGGGAAAAGGCATCCAGAGAGAGGGGCAGGGGACAGTTTAAACCAGCACATGGAATTTGAGAAAAAAAAGGAGTTGTCTGCTAAGAGAAACTGTAAAGGCATGGGGTTTCACAAAAGCCAATAAAGAAAAAAAATGGAGGAAGAAGTCTGAAGTGCTTTTGCCTGAATTGCTACCATGTGTCTTCAGGGAGGTCATTAGAAGAAATATACTATGATAATACCTGTAAAATTGCCAGGCCTGGGGTGAAGTCAGGTACTTGCTCCTTCATCTGAATGACTTGGTTCTTCAATCTCTCCCTTATTTGCCTAGAGAAAAAAGAAAGGTTGAAGATAACACTTCATGTTTCAGGCATAAATAAGTGACATGGATTATTAGATTATTTCTCTTAAATTAAAAATACTTTCACTAAATGAATCTAGGACATAATGTACGATGATCATCTCATCAATTTTCTAAATTTTAAGTTGATATGGATCCTTTCTAACATCCATTGATGATGACTAGGCTGGGGGTGTGAGGACAGTCAATTTAAAATGTATTAAGTTGGGCCAGCCATAATGATACATGTCTGCAATCCCAGATACTCAGGCCTCTGAGATAGGAAAATCATGAGTTCCAGGTCAGTGTGGGTATCTGTCTCAAAATAAATAAGTACCCTGTCTCAAAATAAATAAGTCAGGCTGGGTTATAGCTCAGTGGTGTTACCGCTGTTGACCGGTGACGAGTTCTTACTTCCCCAATGTTGAAGAATAACACCAGAAAAGACTTCTCCCGGAGGAAGAAGGGGACCCAAGAGGTGGAATCCGTGGAAGTGCTGTTGTTTCCCCTTTTTATAGTTTTGGTGATGGAATGTAGGTGGGAAGGGTTAGGACACAGGTGGGCCAAACGGGCAGGAAGGACTTTTGGGTTGGGCTTATCACTTCTCTGGGATGGGCTATCTCCAAATCTGTTGGGGGCTGTTTCTTTGAGGTGGACTTTGGCCTAGGGCCTTTTCGGGACTTCATTAACATTCCATGAATTGTCCTGTGTTTTCCCTGAGTCATTCCCAGCGTGGCCTCCATTTTAGATTTCACTCGATATTAGACCCAATTTACCTAACTACACTGACTACCTAACTTTAAATCTGGCTTCATTGGTAGAGCACTTGCCTACCATGCACAAAGTCCTGGGTTCAATCCCCATCAACCCTCCAAATAAAATAAAATATATTAATTGATGGCATTCTAAATCATTCAGTGAATAAGTAAAAATCTGAACAAAATTTCTAGAAGGTGCTGGTTCTAATCTTTTTCAGCCTTTCCAGTCACCAGATGCTGTCATGAAAAACTTTTACAGGGAATAACTCAAGCTCACACCTTTTGTTCAACCTACCATAGTAAGAAGACCACAGAGTGTCCACATAAGGCTCAATAATAAATCAGTGAATTCCACGGCAAATTCAACATGAACTTACAAATGGCATTCTAATTCATATAAGAAAAATATAATGCAAGGTTTAAAGAATAACCTCAAATGAAACTCAGATAACCCATTTATCAACATTTAACTTCTCAACAACATACAACATTAAGCAAGTTAAATTACATCCATAAACAAATATTCAAAATAGCTCAACTTTGCCCAGTTATGATACATATAATTACATCTGAACAGGATTTGTCTCTCTTGGAAATCCAGTTTTGCCTAACTTTTTTCATCTTACCCTGAACTGCACTTGACATAACAAATAAACATGGACCCTCATTCTAATTGGGGTACTCCTGGCTCTACTTCTCCATGCTTTACAAAAACTGTCATAAACAGGCATAGAAGTTAAAAGAAAAAGCTCATTTGAACTGGTCTAGGAAACATCAAGATTGTTGAATGGTACAAGAAGTCATCCCCTAGCCTTCCAATTTTTATCTAGTTAGTGACCTTGTTTTTCAAATCCATATTACAAGAATATATTTCATGAGAATTAAGACAGGCATGGTGGTGCATGCCTGTAACTCTGGCAACTTAGGAGGACTTTAACAATTTAGCAAGATCTTGTCTCAAAAAATAAAAAAGGGCTGGGGATGTAGCTCAGTGGTAAAGCACCCCTTGCGTTCAATTCCCCACACTGTACAAAAAAAAAAAAAAAAAAAAAAAGAAAAGAAAGAAAAGGAAGGAAGGAAGGAAGGAAGGAAGGAAGGAAGGAAGGAAGGAAGGAGGAGAAAAGGCACAAACAACAGGACAAGAAGTAAAAGTTCTGTGTCTCTCAGGGCTCTCCAAAAAAAAAGGGTAGGTAAAGGTTTCCACTGGTTCTACTTCACTTTTCCCAGCCGAAACAAAACTCATGAAATAACTTACTAGCACAACATAAAAGGAGCCTAAAAAGTGGAAAGACAATAGCAGATAAAGATGGTGAAAACAAAGAACAATTCTGAGACTCAATCACCTGGTGAGCTAGGAGAGCTTTCTTATTCACAGAAGTCATGTGACTTTCCTTAAGGCCAAGTGGCAGAAAGATGAACAAGAGTGATGACCCTGAGTGAGCAAATGAGTTCCAACTAGAAACGGGAAGCAGTTTAACCAGATCAGGTGAACTGTCTTATTCTGAATGTGATAGGAAGCCATGAGAGGGTTTTGAACAGGTCTGCCATGATCAGACTCAGGTTTTTAAAAGGTTGTTCTGGTTGCTGAATTGAGAACACACAGCAGAGATGAAAGTCAGGTATACCAGCAAGAAACGACTGCAATTGCCAAAGTCCAGGCAGAGATGCTGCTGCTGTTTGGATTACAGTGTTGATTGTAGGTTGGTACAAAGTGATTGGATTCTAGATACATTAACATAAGGCACAGAGAAAATACCAGGGCCACACATAAAGGGTTGAGCTTTCGGGCTGTGAAATGGAAATGGAAAGACTGCCCACTACAAATATCCTAAGGCACTGAGCAGATTTCATTCTGATACAATGAATTTACTTAGCAATTCTTAGAAAGATTCTAGAATAAGTGAGCATTTTGAAACCTAAAGACAAAAAGTAACAACAAAAAATACACCCAGCAGGTGGTAAGCTATGGGAACCTAGAACCACAGGTGGTACAGGTGGAAAGTGGTGTTTTAGTTCAGTAGGTTAACAACAAAGAACTGTTCCATATTTCTATTCTATCATTTAAATAAATCTAACTTTGGAATTTTTTTTTTTTTTTTTGTACCAGGGATTTTTTAAACTAGGGTGCTTTACCACTGAGCCACATCCCCATTTTATTTTTTATTTTGAGACAGTGTCTCACTTAGTTGCTTAGGGACTCGCTAGGATGCTGAGGCTGGCTTTGAATTTATGATTCTCCTGCCTCACCTTCTGAGCTGCTGGGATTATAGGCACAGGCCACAGTACCAGGCGCGCGTGTGTGTGCGCGCACGCACACACACACACACACACACACACACACAAAAGATTACAGCTGGAGGGCTGGGGTTGTGGCTCAGCGCTAGAGCACTCGCCTAGCACATGGGAGATCCTGGGTTCAATCCTCAGCACCACATAAAAATAAATAAATAAAATAAAGGTATTGTGTCCAACTACAACTAAAAAAATAAATATTAAAAAAAAAGATTATAGCTGGAGATCAGTTACACTGAATCTCCTAAACTTTTCCTAAGAAGCAGATTTATCTTTGCAATTGCCTTGATGGGGGAAGTTCTTCCAATTAGAAAGGTCTGTTTAAAAGCAGGCATTCAGGCCCTTTTAAACCATAACCACAAGAACTAACTGTTCATAACTAAAGCAATAGGGTAGAAAGTTTTCAAATCAGGGAGGGAGTCAAGCCCATTGGTTAAGTCCCCTAAAATTTTGTGCCCTGTCTTCATTTTCTGGGTTAGCCACTAACTGAAGAACCCTACCATGAAAAGCAGAATAAAAGCAAAGGTCAACAATGACTGAAATTAAGAAACTACAAAAGAGAAAAATGGAGAGAAAAAGTGAACATTCCCTCATCAGTCTTTATTTTAGGGTCATGAAGCTGTGGTGAATTAAATGGTGAGAAGCCTGTAAATTCCAGAAAGTTTAAATGTTGTAACAGAACAACTTCCTAATCTTAAAATCTTCTAAATCATCCGAAACTTCCTTGAGTTGAAGCTACCGCCAGTTTCTCTCCATCCCCATGAGTTACATATACCTTCTAAGTAAGGATTCCCGAACAAAGTGAGACCAAAATAGATCGCTGGAGGAATACTCACTGTCTCTGAATACCAGAACTACATACATCGAACTAACAGCATCCTCCATCAACATTAACTCTAATATCTAAGGGAAGACATATCTCAGTCTCTATGCAGGAGAAATCAGCACTTAAGTGTTAATGAAAGAAGAAAAAGTAGCAATATACCATTAAAGTCTCTCTGGTTCTGATGGATAGATACTAATAAAATAATTATAGCTACTTAGATATGTAAAAAGCACAAGAAGAACAGATACAGGTGCAGTTTTAACTAAGATGCTACTGGCATCTAGTGGGTAGAGATCAGGGGTGCAACTAAACACCCTATAATGCATAGAATAAGCCCCCATGGCAAAGAATTATCCAGCCCAAAAGTTAATAGTAATAGTGCCAAGGCTGAGAAATCCTGCAATAAAAGGTAATGTTTAGGATTATCTTTTCTAAGGAGCAGAAATCAAGCAGGAATTATTTACTTGACAAAATTTCCTTAAATCTCTGTTAGATAAGAGTCATCTGCCACTATCAATTTTCTCCAAGTTAACCTCCCCCACAACAACTGTAAAACAGCCTCATCAACGAAAGTCAAAAGTGAACATCCCTACAGAACCACATACTACCTCTGGAGAGTCCTTGTCACACAGTCTAACACCCTCACAGTCACCAGTCATCTCTTTGGCCCAAAGGCTTATATAATGATTCTTGACAGTCTATGATGAATTCCAATTCTACCTTTCTAACACAATGGCACAGGTTCAAATCTTTTGACATTTTATGGTGGAGCAGAAAAGCACTGCTGAAATATAAGCTAAAAAGGACATTCAACATGATAGACAAAGGAGGCAGCAAAAGGTATTTAGGGACATGGCTAAGAAATGTTCAGGAAGAAAACAAAGCTGCTGTTAGACAACAAATGCTGAAATGTAGTACAAGCTGACAGTAACTCTCCATTCTCACAAGGTACACAGAAGGTGGCTCAGTGGTAGACTGCATGTTCAGCATGTGCCAGGCCCTGGATGCAAATTCCAGCACCAAAGTGGGGAGAAAAGGTACCCAGAAATGCCTTTAATAACTGTTAGAGAAAAAGAACATTCATGGTCAAAATATAAGTCTTTAGCCAGGCATAGAGGTGGGTGCCTGTAGGCCCAACTACTCAGGAGCTGAGGCAGAAGGACCATCTGTGCTCAGGAGTTCATGGTCATCCTAGGCAACACAATGAGACCCTCCTCTCAAAAACACAAAATATAGAGCTTTTCCTAAATAAGGACGCAAATTTATTTTCCCCTCCAAGGAATAGATTATTCTTAAGATTTTAACAATGCAATTCAACACAAAAAAATTTAATTAATTTGCTTTATCTCCATTTTGTTCATTTTGTTGCTTTTTCATTTGTTCGTTATACTTTTTTGCTAACAGGTACTTCAAATTTCTTTTTTTTTTTTTTTAAATATTCACTTTTTAGTTGGACACAATACCTGTACTTTATTTATTTATATGTGGTGCTGAGGATTGAACTCAGGGCCTTACACGTGTGAGGTGAATGCTCTACCACTGAGCCACAACCCCAGCCCCTCAAATTTCTTAAAAACTTAATAAGTATTTTCTTATAAAAATAATTTTGATTGTGAGGCCATCTAGTGTTTTAAGAACTACATATATCTTTTTTTTTTTTTTTTTTTTTTAAGAACTACATATATCTTGAATTCCTAGTCCTTTAAATCAAATTAAAGACAAAATTACCTTCTTGTTGAAAGAAGTCTGACTGGTCATAAACCACCAACATAGCAAAAAGCTACATTAAATCAGTATATTGAATAGTCAACTAATAACAGTATTTTATATTATTACATATAGGAATATTTATAACAGAAACTCTTAAAATTCAACCCAAGGGTTGGGGTTGTGGCTCAGTGGTAGAACGTTTGCCTAGCATTTGTGAGACTCTGGCTTCGATTCTCAGCACCACATATAAATAAATAAAATAAAGGTCCATCAACAATTAAAAAGTGTATATATAAGTAAAAAATTCAACATAAATATTATTACATTTGACAGATATCTCTCATACATTCTTTTTTAAAATTTTTTATAATTGTACATGGACAGCATGCCTTTATTTTATTTTTATCTGGTGCTAAGGATTGAACTCAGTACCTGACACATGCTAGGTAAGCGCTCTGCCACTGAGCTACAGCCCCAGCCCTCTCATACATTCTTGAAAGTTTAATGTGAAGAAATTATTTTATGCTTCATTGAAAATTTACAATGTCTCAGGAGGCAGAGGCAGGAGGATCTCGAGTTCAAAGCCAGCCTTAGCAATTTAGCAAGGCGCTAAGCAACTCAATGAGACTCGTCTCTCTAATAAAATACAAAATAGGGCTGGGGATATGGTTCAGTGGTTGAGTGCCCCTGAGTTCAATCTCTGGTACCCACACCCTGCAAAAAAAATAAAAAAATAAGTTCTTCCATCCAATTATAACATTTTCAAAGATCTAAGAAAGGAAAAGTAAATTGCCTGATATTTATGATAGGAAAATCAGGTATACATTTTTAATGAATTCTCTCTGAGGTAAAAGACCATCATTTATCCACATACACAATGTACACAACTACTTATTTTAAGCTTCTAGATCAGGGTTTCTCAATCTCAGTACTACTGACATTTGGACCAGATGATTCTTTGTTATAGTGGTTGTCCTGTACTTTGTAGGATGCTTAGCAGCTTTCCTGCCTTCTGCCTTTAGATGCAAATAGCACACAACTCCTCTCCTGTCCCATGTAATAACCAAAAAGGCTCCACTCATGTCCAAATGCCCTGAGGTAGAGGAAAGGAAAACCATTCCTCTTCAAGAACCACTGGCAGAGAAACAAATGGAGCTAAGGAAACAGATTGAAAAGTGGGTTACAAATTCATTAGAGAAGGGTTACAAAGAGAAAAGCACCTTTGGAGTCCTGGGGCATGCAACCCAGGGTGGTAGGATTCCTGAACACTGTGGCCCACCTCCCCACCCCTGCTCCACCCAGGAAGGCAGGGCGGCATTGATCACACAACATAATGGCAACATTAATACAGAGTATGGTTTTGCTAAACTTTCCATCTCCTTTCAAAAAGTGAGGCATCCAGACTTTTATGTGTTATTACAGACATAAATGTGTTGAGATATAATCCAATTTTAAAAACTACTTCTGCAAGTCAAACAAAACAAAACATTTGGCTTCTAGACCACTGTTTTGTTACCTTCTGCCAATAGAAAGAGTTATGAGACAAGAGTTATGGCTCTGAGTATGAGAACCTAGAAGCTGTGCCCAACTATATGCCAACAAGGAAGAGTAGTTGCCAGATGCCTCCCAACCAGGGCCTCCCATCCAGAATCAGTCTTACTGATTAGGATTACCTAACCACAGATCTGGCCATCAGAGCTAGTTATGGCTCCAACAAACAGCTTCAAGTCCCTTGCGAGGCCTCTGAATCATCATCCAGGGGCAGTGTGGAAGCTTGAGCTATCTCCAGTTGGAGGGCAAGAGCAACTCAACAGCTCTTCCATGAGAAAAGCTTCACAAAGAGCAGGCCTTTCTGTTCTTAGAGGAGACTAAAGGAAAATCTTAGGTAGAAAAGACTTTGGTCTTGGGCTGCTTACTAAATAAACAGGGACTAGTGTTTGACACCAAAACCCAAAGGAAAGATCATTTATCATGAAGAAAAGTTCCTGACAGGCTCCAGCAAAATGCTGTACAGAAAAGCTCCTTTATCTTCTGAGACTCAAGCATCAAAAACCCAAAGGTGTACTTCTACTACTCAGACTAGTAGCAAAGACCTTCTCATCAAGGAGGTGGGGAGGGAGACAATCCTTAGCCAACAAAGTAAGATGGTTAGATTCTATAATCAGTCAAAATCCTCAAAAATGACTTTTATTTTATTTATTTATTTTGGTACTGGGTGCTCTACCACAGCTACACCTCTAGTCATTTTTTTTTTCCTTTGAGACAGTGTCTAAGTTGTTGAGGGTTTCACTAAATCGCTGAGGCTGGCCTCAAACTTGCGATCCTCCTGCCCTAGCCTCCTAAGTCCCTGGGATTATAAGTGTGTGCCATCTCACTGAACTCTCTGGCTTCCTGAAGAGGATCAGTTTGAATGCTTCCCAAATAGATTGACTGAGTCATCTCCTAACAGTGGAAAGGCTTCAGGGAGAACCAAACTCAAGAGATCTCTTAGTGGAGATAAAGGTTTGCACTTCCTTTTAGTAAGCAATCCACAACCCTTCCTTGGTAAGGAAGGGAGATGCACTGTTGAGCTTCTGTCACCAGCACTGGAACTCTGGGGCAAGGCATGTCACTTGTGGTTAAAGTTTCATGAAATACAAAATGGAGAGAGAGATGGCTGAGCTGGGGCGGAGGAATCCTGACAATAGCACCACCAGCCACCCACTCCTTCAAGGTCAAGATTTCCAGGGTACCAGTGCCAAGGGGATCAAAGTGCATAGTGCAGGGATACTGGGACCTTCCTCCTGTGCTGTGAATCAGATGTCAAAGAATATAGCTGTAACCACAGTTAGCACATGGGCTTTACACATTCTTTTAGTCTTCCAGACAACCTCCATGACATGATAGTTACCATCAGTTCCACTCAATGGAGAAGACAGAGAAGCCACACACTCCTGCTTAAAACTCCACTGCCAAACTCCCTGGTTCTAATTCTCCTTATAAAGACAAACACCTACTTGCAGACCATATCCCCATTGAAGACTTTTGCTGGTGCCATGACCACAGTAGTTGCTGCCAGCTCTGTGCTCTGCCACATTCCAGCTACAACCTCAACAGCCTGGTCTTAAGGTTTTGCCTTACAACCTAGCAGAAAGTCTCACCTCTCATGAACTCCCACCTGCTTTCCTGCATAGGATCCCAAAGCTGAACCTGCTAGGACCCTCCAGGTTCCATGGAACTTTTTTTTTTCCCTGGTACTGGGGATTAAATCCAGGGGTGCTTAACCACTGAGCCACATCCCCAGCCCCTTTTTAATATTTTGTTTAGAGACAGACCCTCGCTAAGTTGCTGAGGCTGGCTTTGAACTTGAGGTCCTCCTGCCTCAGTCTCCTGAGCCGCTGGAATTACGTGTCTGTGACTGTGCCCAGCCCCATGTAACTTTGAGTGACCTGGAGCACCAAAAATTGGAGCATATTACAGACAAATCTTTTTAAGCATAAAAGGGCATATAGATATTTCATGTATAGGACAAAAAAAAAAAAAAAAAGGCTTATCAATGTTGATTCAGTAGCCAAAAAGACTTGTCCTTTGCCATGATATCAGGGGCTGCTCTAAATGCTTTATAAGTAATAACTCATTTAATTATAACAACCTTGAGTTAGGTATCATTAGTACCCCAATGTACAGATGGAAAAACCAAAACCCAAAAGTTAACTATTATCCAGTGATCCATGGTGGCCATGCATAGGCTTCAGAGCTACAAGGAATTTACAAATGTATCCAACTTCCCTCACTCTACCAACAAAAACTCTGAGCACCTACTCCTGGTGTCTGCCAAGTGGCAAACCATCTGTCTCTTTACAACCAGTCTTTTTTAGAAAAGAGAATAAATAAAGAAAAATGTCCCTATTGGAGAAAACAGGTCTAATTGTAGCAAAGGAAAGTTTAAAAAAAAAAAAATCACAAAACACAGCAGACCCCACTTTGAAATACACAGATAGGGTTTGCTTTCACCTCCAAAATACAAAGCAAGATGGTTTTTCCAACACTGTCTAATATACACCCTTTCCTCCCTATGTATAATCTCTTAAAAGACTTTCACACCCAAGGTATGTGTCACCACCAGTGTTTTCTCTGCTTTCCACAGGGCCATCTGTTAACCCCAAGCCAGTCATTTATTAACTGGTTACGTTAAAGTCCAGGGCACAGGCTGTTTTGGGTCAGGAGACCTCTTCCCCATAACATCAACAGGCTGGTGGCTCCACCTCCTTCAAGTCTTTGTCCATTGGTCACTTTTTCAAAGACTATAACCTTAACTCCCATATCAAAAATTACAACACCCATGCCACAGAAATTCCTGACCCTTTTCCCTGCTCTGGTTTTCTTCTTGGCACTTCTTATACCTCCTGTTGTTTTACCCACTTTATCATCAATTACCCATCGGTCCACACATTCCATGAATTTATAATAAATAAATAATTTATAATAAATAAATAAATAAATAAAGGTTTTTGTTTTGTTTTGTTTTGAAGACTCCGCCTGGTGCCATGGTGCAAGCCTGTAATCCCAGCGGCTCAGGAGGCTGAGACAGGAGGATGGAGAATTCAAAAGCCAGCCTCACCAACGGTGAGGCGCTAAACAACTCAGTGAGACCCTGTCTCTAAATAAAATATAAAATGGGGCTGGAGATGTGGCTCAGTGGTTGAGTGCCCCTAAATTCAATCCCTGGTACCAAATAAATAAATAAATAAATAAATAAATAAATAAATAAAACAGACTCAGGGCTTTGAAGATTGCCTGGCATAGAGAAAACACACAGATATTTGTCAAACAATACTCAAAAAGGACACATACATGTCTCTAACCATGTTATGGTTGGGATAGACAATTCAGAAATGTTCGGAGGTGAAATTATTAGATTATGAGAGCTATGATCAATTAATTGGGTGGACTAATAATTTGAAAGGACTACTGTACTGTACTGTAGGCAGGTGGGGCCATATCCTTGGGGATTATCTCTCTCTCTGGCTCCTCCCTCTCTCTCTCTGCTGGCCACCAAGAATTGAACAGCTCTCCTCTGCCACATCCTTCCGCCATGATGTTCTCTCTCACCTCTAGCCCAGAGCAATGCAGTTGGTGTACCTTGGACTGAACCTCTGAAACCAAGAGCCCCCAAATAAACTCTTCCTCCTTTAAGTTGTTCTGGGCAGTTATTTTGATCACAGTGACAAAACAACAACACAAAACAAAAAAACCTGACAATACAAACCTCAGACCTCCTCCCAATTGTCAAATTCAGGCTGAAATCTCAGAGCTCCTGTCGGGGAGAATCTGGGGTGTTACTTTCAAAGGGAGGTAATTTCACAAAGGGCAGAACAAGCAGAGAAGAAAGCTGGAATGCTGAACTTGGCTTTCACAAAGACATAAAAGCAGACTGATAAGTAGATAAAAGTCAGGGGTAGTGTTTTCAGCAGAGTGGGGAACTGGCAATGAGAGAAGACTGAAGAGAAACAGATGAGCTTATTAAATTCCTTTTAGCAAACAGCCAGTACCTGACAGAGTGAAAACCACCAAGTACTAGGTGAAGACCATGGTCCTAGTTGAGCCTCTGTCATGAAGTAGTCTAGTGGCCATTAGCCAAATCACATTGCTTTTCTGGTCTATTTCCCTATTTGCAGGATGGGGTGGGGGTAATGGACTGGATTTTGGAGAAATTCTGACTGTGAACTCGTGGTCTTTTTCCCACCCTCTCCTCCAATCAAGGAAGAGATTTTTTTTTTATAATTCAAACACTGTATCAATACCATTGATCCAGAGGAAGAAACTGCCCAGGGTACTTGAAGCCTTACAAATGTGACTCCCAGGAAGGCCCAACAGTTGGTGGCAACCAAGGAAGTTGATCTGTAAACTTAGCAAAGAGGGACCCTTTCTCTGGACTCCAGGATCCCTGACTGCAATGGAAGAAGCTTGCTTACCTTTCCTCTCATGAGTGTCCTTGGCCTAGCAAAAGAGAAAAGGTAGGGAAACCTCACCAAAGGTCTCCATCTGCAGCCCAACATGCTCAAGCTTTAAGAACCACCTTCTTGCTGGATACAGTGACACATGCCTATGATCCCAGATACTTAGGAGGCTGAGACAGAAGGAACACAAGTCTGGGCAACTGAGGGAGACCCTGTTTCCAAAAAAAAGAAGAGAAGAGAAGGAAGAAGAAGAGAAGAAGGGGACTGGGGATATAGCTCAGTGGCTGAGCACTTGCCTAACATGTGTGAGACCCTGGGTTCCAATCCCTGTACAGCAAAAATAAAGAAAGCCTTGTTGTTCAGGAGTGCCCGGGGCCATGGCCCCAAGAGTTAGCTTCCTGCTACAGTTTCAACACATGGAATCTAGAAGAACTATGATATCCTATGGGTCCTGCAGGCCACCTCCCCTTTCAGAGCTCCTACATTGTGAAGAATTATAAACACTGTTGCATAGTTCTAGAGTCAAACTCTCTAGGCAGGTCAAAATGCTAAGATACAGTCACCTTATAAGCACATTGAAGAAAATTCTTCTGTGTGCAAAAACAAGCCTTTGTGTGTATGCATATGTGTGTTTTGCTTTCTGTTTTCAAGTCTTCACGCTCCTTTATAAATAGCACTTATAAGAACTGGCCATTCATCAAAAGATGATGCAAAAAGGTCAGCCTGGGTTGGGGATGTAGCTCAGTGGTTATGTGCTTGCCTGGCATGCATGAGGTCCTGGATTTGATCCCAAGCACTACAAAAATTAAAATTTTAATTATTTAAATTTGATTTAGCTATGTTACTTCTGAAAAGACTGGAGAGAGAAAACCTTCTAGTACATGGAACAGGTTTTTTCTAGAAAGTGTCTTCAATACCTATGGCCAAATCATTGATACCTCATTCTTCAATGACAGGAACTTGATTTAGATTTAAGAATTTGGATACATGGTCTCAAACTTCAGGATGCCTGCAGGGAGCTTATGGCAAGTGAATCCAATTATATCAGTATCGTATTTGCACCAAGCACTGATATTTTTCAAAGCTCCTTATGAGAGTAAATTGGTAAAACAATCTTGGAAAGATTGACAATATCAAACAAAACTGATCATTTACATGTTCTATTGTCCTATAATTCTATTCTTTTATATATATATCTCCAATAAAAAAGCATATCACATTACACCAAAAGACATGTAAAAGAATGTGCATGGTACCATTTGAATTGCCAAGACCTGGGAACTTATGCCACTTATGTCCACAGATAATAGCTGTACACAGAACACTATACTGCAATGAGTCAATGAAGTATGAGTAAATAAATTATATGTAACAGAATAATTTCAGAAATGGAGTATGATGCCATTTATAGAAACTCAAAAACAGACAAAACTATCTAGTTTTAGAAGTCAAGATAGCGATTGCCTCTATGAGAATTGGTAACCAGATGGCACTTCTCAGGTGCCAATAATGCCATTTCTTTCTTTCTTTTGGTACTAGGGATTGAACCCAGGGATACTCTACTACTGAGTTATTTCCCCAGACCTTTTTATTCATGTTTTAAAAATATTTTTAGTTGTAGGTGGAGATAATACCTTTATTTATTTTTTTAATGCAGTGCTAAGGATCGAACCCAGTGCCTCACACATACTAGGCAAGTGCTCTACCACTGAACTACAACCCCAGCTCCTTATTTTTTTTATTTCAAGATAGTCTCACTAAATTACTGAGGCTGGCATCAAATGTGCAAAAACCTCCTTCCTCAGCCTTCCAAATCACTGGGATTAAAGGTGTTTGCCTCCATAACTGCCAATACTGCCATTTCTTGATCTGGGTGCTTAGTTATACAAATATGTTCAGTTGAAAAAATTCATTGAGATGTATAGTTATAATAGGTATACTATTTTATATGTGTCCACATTTAATATAAAAATAACAAAAAGTTCCCAAAGTGATTCAAGGCAGCTATCCCTGTCAAAAAGAAAATGATTCTAAGCCAGGCACAGTAATGCACACCTGTAATCCCAGTGGCTGGGGAGACTGAGACAGGAATATTGAGAGTTCAAAGTCAGCCTCAGCAATGGTGAGGCGCTGAGCAACTCAGTAAGACCCTGTCTCTAAATAAAATATAAAATGGGGCTGGGGATGTGGCTCAGTGGTCGAGTGCCTCTGAAATCAATCCCCAGTACCCCCCAAAAAAGATTCTATCATTTATGTATATATTAACTAATTACAGATCATTAATACAGCTAACATATATTGAACACTTATGTGCCAGGAACAATTCTGAATGTTCCTGTTTGGAACTCATTTAATTCTCCTTAGAACCCAGTAGCCTGGACAGTATCTTTATTTTACATCTGAGGAAATTTTAGCACAGACAGATTAAGGAATTTGCTTAAAGTTGCACAAGTAGTAAAGAGAAAAAAAGCGTTTTCCAGGTATTTGGGTTACACACAAAAAACAAAACAATCTATTTGTCCTTATGGAACTTATAAACATATTTAATATGCTCTTTATCCAAATAAAACATGCCCAGTATGCACCAATTTTTGGTAGCCTGCCAAGACAGAAACCTAAATTATCTCTTTACAACCAATCTTTCTAAAAGGACGTTTTTATCAAGAAAAAGTCACTGGTAATGGGATGGGGCTGTAGCCAGGAGCAGAGGGCGTGCCTAGCATGTGTGAGGCCCTGGGTTCAATCCTTAGTCCTACGTAAAAATAAATAAATAAAATAAAGGCATTCTGTCCATTACAACTAAAGAAAGAAAGAAAGAAAGAAAGAAAGAAAGAAAGAAAGAGTCACTGGTAAAATGAATAGGTTTGAATATAAGCAAAAATAAACAAAAAGGAAAGTCAGGCAGAAACTATGCAGTTTAAGAAGCAAGGTATTGAAAAACAAAGAAGATTTTTAAAAATAGCCAACTAGTATATGAAAAGTTGCTAAACATCAATAATTATCAGGGAAATGCAAATTAAAATCACTTCACATCCCTTTGGATGGCTATTATCAAAAAGACGAGAGAGAACCAATGTTGAGGCTATTATCAAAAGACAGAAAAAAGGGAATCCTAGTACACCACTGGTGGGTATATAGATTAGTACTATTATGGAAAATAACATGGAGGCTCCTTAGGAAAGAAAAAATAAAAACTACTACATGACCCTGCAGTCCCTCTCCTAGATATATAATCAAAGGAGACGAAATCACCCCCTTGTAAAGATAGTGCCCTGTCACTATGCACTGAAGCATCATTCAAAACAGCCAAGATATGGAAACAACCTAAGTATCTGCTGATGGGTGTATGGATAAAGTGGGAAATATTTACCATGGAATATTACCAGCCAAAACATGGATGGACCTGGAGGACATTACACTAGGTGAAATAAGCCAGAAACAAAAAGAAAAATATTGCATAATTTCACTCATATATGAAATATTTATACATAAGATTAGGTCAAAGAATAGAAAGTAGCAGTTATATAAGAGGAACATGTCTAGAATTCTAATGCACAACATGAAGACTATAGTTAACAGTTATATTGTGTGAGTTTTTTTTATTAAATAAGTAGATTTTAGCTATTCTTGTCCCAAAAAGTATCTATGAGATAATGTAATTTGCTTCACTATAGAAACCATTTTATTATCTATATGTATACCATGATATCATGTTGTAAACCTCAAATATACCTAATAAAATATATTTTTAAAAAAGCACTCAGGGATTAAGTATTGCAATTTCTAGTGCAAAAATCTGGGGTTCTTCCTCACCAATGTGGAAGATTCACCACCATCTAATTTACATCTCTCCATCTTTGTTCATATTCTCTACCTTTCAGGAAACAATCATTTTGTCCCAAGGTGGGCTTTACCACCAGTTAACTTTCTAATGCACTCAAAAGCCTCTTTGAATAAAGTTAAGGATTAGAGGACAATTGTTATTGTCAGCTACAGCATATACTAAATAACTGGAGATGCCAAAGTTCTCAAATGCAACTTCAGTAAAGTCAGACAGAATAGATCCTTCTCTATTCTTTCTACCCTCCTCTTACCCCACAAATCACTTCTAAAACAAAAAGCAGGGGGCGTGGTTAGGGGGTGTAGAGAAGTAGTAGAGCACATGTTGTATAAGGCCCTGGGTACAATCCTCAGCGCAGTAAAGAGCAGGAGATGTTCCTTTCTGGGAGCAAAGTTGGCACCAATATCCACTTCAAATCTGAAGGGGTAGAAAAGGCAGAGCTCAAATGGAATATGGAATATTGTCAGGACTCATGAGCCAAACTAAAAATTAACTCTAGAGTCAGCACAGAAAGATGGCTGTTAGGAGCACGAGATGGAAGGGAAAGGAAAAGTTAGACTCTGGTGTACTTGGAAAAACCATGGACTGAAAGAAGATCCTCTGTCACCATTCTTATAAAGTGCTGTCACAATGTAATCACCTCCAAATCATAGGAGAAAAGAGTGGACAGGATTTCTGAGTTCAACTGGCGCCCCGGAGCAGTCCCAAATACTCTCTCAGAAAGTTGCCAGCACACTGCACTTTGGGAGCTAAGTCAGGCCAAGACTTGCCTCCCCCACTCCCCCCATTGAGGAGCCCAAGGGCAAACAGACTGGGCCTGGGACCTTTCTTCGCTTGCAGGAGACCGGTCGTAAGGTGATATGGGCCCAGTCAATGTTCTTCCTCCCTACGCAACAGACCTGACACTACTTCTACAAGCGTCCCTCCTGCAAAAATTGGGTCCGTGGGGAACTGCACACCTGGCTCAAAGATCTCGCCAGCGGCCCAATACGCCCTAACAAAAATGACAAGTGCTTACGCAGAGACCACCTTCCCGTTCAGGACTTCCGCCGGTGCCATGGCCTTCAATAGACCGCTGCCCACGATTGACACCACCAAAATCGAGGTTCCACTCCCTTCGCAGCGGCGGGACCCGGGAGCCTAACCCACGTGCTTAGTGACTGCCCACAGAGCTCGTACTACTGCGCCTGCGCCCACCCGCACCCCTCCACCCCCCAGGAGGCGGAGGCGCGTGCGCAATCCAGGAAGTTGACGTTCCCTCAGCTAGCGAAGAGCCGAGGGGTAGGGAACTGCAGCAAAGGGAAGAAAGTAGGTGATGACTGGCTGGCGAGAATGATTGGCTGGTGGAAAGAGCCGGTGCCGAGCGCGCCTCTATCTGGGGCGGGAATCCGCCGAACTGCGATCTGAAACCGACTCCGGAACCCGCCTTTGTTTCAGCCAATCAGGGCCGGGCGGCCTGGCGGGAGTGCAGTTTCGCGGGCGCGGGAGGCGCGTCTCCGCTACCTCTCTGTGCGGTGGGGACTTCGGGCTGAGGCTGAGGCTGAGGCCACCTGGCTTCTCTCGAGAGTTCTGCCCCGCCCCGCCTGGCAGTGGCTGGGGACCCTTGGCTTGTGGGCAACTTCGACTCTCACACCCGCGCTTGTGTGGTCGGGGTCGGCCTCTGATTGCAGGGGACTGAGTTGGCGCCAGCGGCTGTTTCAGCCCCGCTGTGCTGGGAAGGGTGACCGAACTGGAGGGTGCGTGGTTCCCCGCCCCAGACCTGGGGTTGGAGCACGGACGCGGGCCGCGGGTCCGCGAGATGAGGTTGACCCTCCGAGCGCACGCTCCTCCCTGTAGGCGTCCCTCCGGGAGCAGGACTGAGTTTGGCATTTGCTCCCGGAACCTGCGGGACCGACAAGGCAGCTGGGGTGTGGGTGAGGACGGTCCCGCTGGGCGCCGGGTCCGCTGAATCTGCTTTCTCTGCACCAGCACCTGGCTAGGTTCTTACCGAGCCCGGGTTACAAACCCCCCATATAGTTCAGTCGTCCAGATAGATCACTTAGGACCTGACCAGTTAGCTGGGCTTCTTCTAACAACCGTTTCTTTTTCTTTTTTTTAATATTTATTTTTTAGTTGTAGTTGGACACAATATCTTTATTTATTTTTATGTGGTGTTGAGGATCCGAACCCAGGGCCTCACACGAGCTAGGCAAGCGTTTCTTAATGGCAGAGCTTATTTATTGAACTTGATGGGGGCGGGGGCGGTAATTGACATTTGTCTAAATTCTGAGAATTCCTAAATTCTTAGAATATTTTGCAATACCCACTATATGGAATTATAGAATCTTTTTCTTGTTTTATTAACAGTTTTGAGGTGTGACTTACATATCATAAAATTAACCC
Source organism: Spermophilus citellus (assembly GCF_964194105.1). Lineage (NCBI taxonomy): Eukaryota > Metazoa > Chordata > Mammalia > Rodentia > Sciuridae > Spermophilus > Spermophilus citellus. Next base: position 159,701,272 of record NC_138185.1, on the reverse strand, counting down.
TTTTTAATATTTTTTTAATTGTAGTTGGACACAATACCTTTATTTGATTTATTTATTTTTATGTGGTGCTGAGGATCCGAACCCAGGGCCTCGCACGGGCTAGGCAAGCGCTCTACCACTGAGCCACAACCCCAGCCCAAAAATTAACCCGTTTTTAAATGTCAATAATTTTTTATATATTTACAGACTTGTACAGCTACCACCATGATACATTTAGGAAATATTTGGCGATTTTTTTTCCAGTGTGTGTATGTGTGTGTACACTTAGGCTAAAGATTGAATCCAGGGCCCCCCATATGTTAAGTGGCTCTGCCAGTAAGCAACATCCCCAGCCCCTAAGTGGACACAATATAATACATAGTGATACAATAATTACCATATAATAGTAATATAATGACTTCTGAGCACACACTCATATTGTTTTGCCTGAACAAATGAAATTAACAAGAAAACTTTCTGATGAATGACAGGTAGTGAATCTTTTTGTATCTTACATTACCAGATAGTGACTGTTTCTGTTGTTTTGTTTGCTGAGAAAGATATCCAAACTCCATTTTACAAAGGCAACTAAACTTTGAAGTATTACTTGCCCAAAGCTGTTGTTGGCCCTAGGACCCAAAGCTGGATGCGTCATCTTTAATTTATTGCCTTTGCTATCTGAACAAGTCTAGTTTTCAGCTGTCATATCTATGACCTGTACAGTTCATTCATTCATTGAACAAGAAATTGTTGAGCAGCCACTATGTGCCAACAACACAGCTCTAGAGGTATATTGCTGAACCAAATATATTAGTAAGCTGTTCCTGCCCTCAGTTCATATTTTGGTGGGGGGAGAGAATGATCAGTTTAAAGAATATACAGCTTATAGATGAAGGCATGCTATTATTTGTTTCCTCCTTTACTAATTTTGCAGTGCTAGGGATCAAACCCAGGGCCTCAAGCATGCTAGCAAGCCCTATAGATATAACCCTAGCCCAGAGAAATGCTATTTTTTTTAAAATAGGCTAGTTAAGAGGATAGACAGTGATGGTGGGGAGGTGGAAGGTGATGGTTGATACATGTTTATTCCTTTTTCCTTTGCTGGAAATTGAACCCAAGGCCTCACACATGCTAAGCAAGTGTACTACCACTGAACCACATCCCCAGCAGTGCAGTTTTGGAATTGTGGTAAGAGAAGTTTCTCTGGGCAATGATTAAGCAGAAACCTAAATGAAGGGAGGAACTTGGAATGTAATACAAAGATAACAAGGACTTGGTCTGAGCTACAGGGAGATGAAAGGATTTTACCTTTCTGTAGAAGGACCAGGTTTTAGGGATAAGATCATGAATTCAACTGAAATGATTTCAGATGCCTCTTCAACATACAAGTGGAGACATATTTAAATCCATGAGACTGGATAAGAGCTCACCAAGAAAATTGGATATAAGTAAAGAAAGAACCAATGACTGATCCCTGGAACACCTAAGAGGAAAGACAAAAAGTGAATCCGGTATGTTATGAGGAAAACTACAAAAGCACATTGTCTTAAAAGACAGTATATTTGGGCTGGGGTTGTAGCTCAGTGGTAGAGTGCTTGCCTAGCATGTATGAGGCACTGGCTTTGATTCTCAGCAGCACATATAAATAAGTAAAATAAAAGTCCATTGACAACTAAAAAATAATTTTTTTAAAGAGAGAATTTTTTTTTGATATTTATTTTTAGTTCTAGGCGGACACAACATCTTTATTTGTATGTGGTGCTGAGGCTGGAATCCAGGCCGCATGCATGCCAGGCCAGCGCGCTACCGCTTGAGCCACATCCCCAGCCCTAAAAAATATTTTTTAAAGAAGTATATTTCATGGGAAAAGGGATAATTAATTCTGTCAAATGTTGAAGATAAGGAGGATTGCAAGTTCAAAACCAACCTCGGCAACTTAGCAAGACTCTGTCTAAAAAATAAAAGAAAATGTTGCACATTGGTTAAAGTAGGGAGTAAGAATTGACTACCTCAGAGAGAACAGTAAGACAAAATTTTATTTAAATACATATAATGGCAGTTGCTAGAAGATATGTGTCACTTTTTTGCCCAAACTTCATTTTTACAGCCTTTTGGAGGAGTGATTTAATAATATATTGATATTATTGTAATTCTACTTCTTGGAATTTATCCTTAATTAATATTCACACAGATACACAAAGATATATAGGAAAATGTTAATTGCAACATCAACTTCAATAGTAAACCTCAATAGCCTTCATCATAATGAATCTCTGTAAAGGCAGGTTATCTGTAAAATGTATATTAGCATTTAATTTATTATTATATCCCCCAAAGGCCTTCTTTGGTTATACTATTAAAAGTTGCCCTCTAATTTACCTCTCCTTTACTTTCACATGAGCTTATTTTATTCATAGCACTTATTACCATAAAAATTATTTGTTTTTAAGTTATTTGTGGACTATCTGCTTTCTCCACCAGAGTCTAAGCTTTATAAGATTTCCTTTGTTGTTCATACTTACCTACCTACTGCCCATGGATATTTTTAATTTTATTTTTATTTTTTGTATTGTCGAGGATCGAACCCAGGGCCTCGCATACAATAGGTAAGTGCTATATCACTAAGTTACACTCCTATCCTCAGTGAATATAATTTTTAAAAAATCTTGTAGAGGGAAAAAATGCTTCCTGTTATCCTGGAGTAGTTATCTATTACTCTCATTTCTATAACTTAATTTCTCCAGCCTCATTTTTATCATATATAGATGAAGACAGTGGGTAGTTATTCTCAGCCCTAAATTTACTTTTTTTTTTTTTTTTTTTTTTTGTACTGGGGATTGAACCCAGGGAATTGTGCATGTAAGGCAAGCACTCTACCAACTGGCTATATCCCCAGCCCCTAAATTTACATTTTAATGACCTATATAGCTTTTAGTAGGAAGTTATGCTTAGGTTCTACCTTTGACTAATAAAGTCATAAATTGGGGTAAGTTCAAGGTATCAGTATTCTTTGAAGATTTATTTGATATTAAAAGATATTTCTGGTTATTTCAAGATCAAGAATACATTATAGAGCCAGCAATGGCTGTGCCTAACTATATTCTCAGGATACTGAGGCAGGAGGATCACAAGTTCAAGGCTTACCTGGGCAACTTAGCAAAACTCTGTTTCAAAATCTTTTTTTTAAAAAGGGCTGGGGAGGTAGGGATGTAGCTCAGACGTAGAATGTCCTGAGTTCAATCCCTAGTACTGAAATAAAATAAAATAAAAAACTAAAACTAAAAAATAATAATACATATCCAGGCATAGGGGCACATTCTATAATTCCAGCAACTCTGGAGACTGAGGCAGGAGGATTGCAAGTTCTAGGCCAGACTGGGCAACTTAGCTAGGCCCTAAGCAACTGGGGATGTGGCTCAGCAGTTAAGTGCCCCTGGATTCAATCTCCAGTCTGCATACACATAATAATTGTAATAGTAATAGCGACCTACTTTCTCTGCTGTGAAAATATTTTCCCAGAATTAGAATCCTGATTTTTCAGACAAAGAATCTTTTGCTTTAGAAATAGTAGATGGGTGACTGGGGTTGTGGCTAAATCGTAGAGCACTTGCCTAACATGTGTGAGGCACTGGGTTCGATTCTTAGCATCACATTTAAATAAATAAAATAAAGGTCTTTCAACAGCTTAAAAAAAAAGAAAGAAAGAAAAGAAAAGAAATAGTAGATGGAATAATTTCCCATTCTCTCAAAATAGTTCTCCTTTGATGAGATATATGTTGGAGTACAAATGTTTGACCTATTCTAAGAATTTCACAAAAGGAAGATCAGAAATATGATTTGCATGATTGCTGGAGTGTTCACTTTTTGGTCAGATCACTTTCTTAAGATTTCCTAAGATTACTAATGCTTGATGAAAATCACTTTGTTTTTTCATTTTATTAATTAGGGAAATAACTACAAGTCTAACTGTCACTTTGGGAGATTTCTTCTCCCTCCTTGAACCTCTGTGATGCGGTTGCCCAGCAACAGCTCCTTTGATGTGCTAACATTCTACTGGCAGGACTGCTGCTTACAGTGGACAATTCAGGTGCCTTCTGGGATTGACCTTGGATTTGGAATTTTCTCTTGTTCTTTATGGGGTAAAAATTTTTGCTTTCTATTAAATTTTACATAGCATACTTTATCTTATGAGTATGTAAAATAGAATAGTCATATACAAAACTAAAAATCCCAGAATAAACATGTCATATTGTTACATTTTATTTTTACTTTAGATATCTCATACATTTTTATTGTATTTTCATGAAATTCATTTTAGGGAACAGTACTAATATCTATTAAATTGACTTTGTATTAAGGATTTTTTTCCTCTTGTTGTTTTCTTTGGTTGTTCAGTTTATATTTTCTGTGGCTGTTGTGAGATGATAAGGACAAACCAGAAGTAGATCCTACTGTTAAATAACTTTTATTTAGCAGGAGAGATGAAAATTTGACATAATACAATAACAAATGAGATAATAATGAAATGAATAGTCTGTGGGGCTAGAACAGAATACCCAGGCTGGGTAATTTATAAAGACTGGAAATTTATTTCTCATGATTCTAGATTCTGGAGGCTGGGAATTCCAAGATCAAAGCACTGGCATTCAGTATCTGGTAAAGTGGTAAAAGCCTTCTTCTTCTTCTTCTTTTTTTTTTTTTTTTTTTTTCTCAGCACCAGGGATTGAACCCATGAGCATTTAACTACTGGGCCCCTTTTTTCTTTTTTCATTTTTAGAGGGGGTTTCCCTAAATTGCTCCAGCTGGCCTCAAACTTGGTAATCCTTCTGCCTCGGCCTCCTGAATGGCTGGGATTACAAGTGTGGGGTACCACGCTCAGCTTGGTGAAGGCCTTCTTATTTCATCCTCACATAGTAGTAGAAGATAAGAGAGTGAGCTCTCTCACTCAAGTCTTTTTTTTTTTTCTTCCTGTACCAGGAATTGAACAACCCAGGGGCACTTTACCAATGAGCCATATCCCCAGCTCTTTTTATTTCTAATTTTGAGACAGGATCTTACTAAGTAACTTGCAATCTTCCTGACTCAGCCTCCCAAGTCACCACCTGCACCCAGCTACCTCAAGACTTATTAAGAGTCCTGATGCCATCCGGGAGGACTTGCCCTCTTAACTTATCACCTCCTAAAGGTCCTACCTCTTAATTCTATCACACTGACAACCAAGTTTCAACATATTAATTTAGGGATACATTCAGACCATAGCAAAATTAAGAGGAAAGAGAGATCACCTTTGCTTTGTAGAAATCAAGGAATCCCCTTAGAGGAGATGGTATTTGAACTGACACTGAAGAATTTTTATAAAAGTTCACCATCTGGGAATGGCCTGCACAATAGCTTGTTTTTTAGAGAATATGAGTGAAAATCAATAAATAAAGTTGTTTTTAATAGAGCACAAGGGGCTAGGGAATAGCTCAGTGGTTGAGTGCTTGCCTAGCATGTACAAAGTCCTGGGTTCAGTCCCCAGAACTGCAAAAAGAAAAAAAAATAGAGGGCAAGATTCATAAGATGGTAAGAAAATAAAAATGAAAGTAAAAACTGAGAATATTAAGAAGAAATTTATTTTCAGTATCATGATTATTCCAGGACTAAGGAGGAATTTATTTTTCCTTCCATGAAAACTTTAGTTCTTTTGATTCTCTTCTTTGGCTTTTAGAAAAGAAATTGATATAGTAATTATCTTAGGTATCAAATAATGAGAATAGGGGAGAGATTAAAGTCTCACTAGACTTATTTATACTTTAATATTTGCTTTTGATAATATTAAATTTAGAATAAATCATTAGATAGATTTTTTAAATATTTATTTTTTAATTGTAGTTGGACACAATACCTTTATTTTATTTACTTTTATGTGGTGCTGAGGATCGAACCCAGGGCCTTGCATGTGCTAGGCAAGTGCTCTACTGCTGAGCCACAACCCCAACCCTATTAGATGGATTTTAAAACAGACTTCAGGGTTAGTAAAGAAAACAGAGGCCCTTATTGCATTGTGTTCCATGCTCCTCAAGTCACAGGGTCCTTGGGGCTAGGGGTGTGGTTCAGTGGTAGAACTCTTGCCAGGCTTTTCTGGTTTCCATTCCCAGTATCACACCACACACACACACACACACACACACACACACACACACACGTACACACTTGCGTGCAAATGCACACACAAGTCACATGATCCTGATTTTTCCTCTTCCCTTGAAAATTCCTATCATTCTGAGACTGTCCAATTCTATGGGAGACAAAACTCAGCAAAGGAAAAACATACCCCACACTTACATGAAGCCCCTTCAGGGCAGTTCCTAAACATCAGAATGCATTCCCTGATTTTGTTTTGTTTTATTTGTTTATTTATTTTGGTACTGGGAGTGGCTCTACTACTTTGATCCCAGGAGTGGCTCTACTACTAAGTTACATCCCTAACCCTTTTTATTTTTTAAATTTTGAGATAGGGTCTCACTAAGTTGTTGAGGCTAGCTTCAAACTTTCTGTTCTGCCTCAGCCCCCCAAGTAGCTGGCATGTACCATTGCACCTGTCTATTTTCCTGGTTTTGAAAAAGGATCCCCTATCCCGTTGCTTGATAAAACATATGGACATTGATCTAGAAGGTCAATTTTTAAAGCTTTCTCTATTCTTTAAGATTTTACTTTAGAAAAGAAAAATAATGTATGGAATTGAACTGGGTAGAGAAAACAGATTTAAGGCAAAGCTGAAACTCTTAAGAGAATTTAATTTACAAAAATTACAATATGAGGTTACATTTTATTTTCCTCTGGGGTATAAAGAGCACTATGAACTATCATATTCTATGTTATCAATTCATATTTGACTTTTATATTTTAGTGGTATCTTGAGGGACATAATATTTCTAACAGATTAAAAATAAGGGAAAATTTACAAGTCAAATAACTAAAAATATGATTAACAAACAACATTGTGGGTATAACTCAGTTCTAAAGTGCTTACCTAGCATACACAAGGCTCTGGGTTCAATCCCCATCACTAAAGGAAAAAAAGGGGAATGATATTATGAGTGTACATACCTACATTCACGTGCTACTTTCACCAGTTACAATCTAAACAGAGTTTGGTCCTGTCTCTAGAAACCAGCTCTTCCTTTTCTCTAAGCAATAGGTTCATTGGGCAGCTTCTTCTGAGGTCGAACTAAGCCCTGAGGATCTGAAGTAGAACCTTCTAGAAGACATTGCTTTTGATGCCCAACAGACCTTAGCATCTCTTCTTGAGTACTCTATGGAAACTTCTCTGGGAAGCATCTGGGGTCACTGTTAGTAGATCCGTTTCATGCTGCTTATATCTCCAGCATGTCAAGCCCTCTCCGATCTCTAAACCACTCACATCCAGGAAGGCTTCCTACTAGGCCCCATGAGGCTAAGTCACCACAAGTCAAGCAGCTATCAGCCTGGAAAAATCATCCAGTGGTGAGTTGTACTCTGGTGTTTATTTTTTTCCCCCATTCTCATAAGGAAGGAAATCAATCTCTCTCACACAACTGAGAGCCTGAAGAAAGGGAAAGTCCATTCTGTTTGTCCATTTGTCTATGCTAGTGCCCTGACCCTTTCTTTGCTAGTGAATGAATATAAGAATGAATACAAGAAATGAGGTATCCCACTTCTTTTGATTTCTGGCTTGATTCTAGAACAAGGAGCAAGGAAATATTAGAATCTAATAAAACCTCAAACGGATTTTGGTTTTGACTGGTTTTGTAGTTCTGGTATTTCACTAATGCCCATTATCCCCAAAATAATATAAAAATAGACTATAAATTGAGTTTGATCTAGTTCAATTATTTTGCAGATTAGGATACTGAACCCCAGAGAAAGGCCACAGTGATTAAGTGGCGGAACTAAGTAGTCTGACTCTCATTATCTTTTTAGTGCACCACATTTTTTTGTTTGTTTATTTGCTTTTTGTAGTACTAGGGATAGAACCCAGGGCCTTACCCATGCTAGGCAAGCATTGAACTATATCCTCAGACTTTTTAATTTTTATTTATTTATTTACTTTGTTTTTTGCAGTACTGGGGATTGAACTTTAGGGTGCTCTACTACCAAGCCATATCCCCAACCCTTCTATTTTTTATTTTAAGACAAGGTCTTGCCAAGTCATCTAGGCAAGGCTTGAACTTGCCATCCTCCTGCCTCAGCCTCCTGAGTTGCTGGGATTATTTTTTATTTTGAGATAGGGTCTCACTAAGACTGGCCTCAATTTGAGATCCTTCTGCTTCTGTCTCTAGTAGCCGTGATTACAGATGAGCACTACCAGGCCTGGAATCAATTACCTAGTAGTTCATGTTTCTATAAACTTTTTATTAGATGCACATTAAAATTTCCCCATTTTCTTGATTCCTATGTTTTCATAAATTGTGTCTGCACAATTTATAGATGTGCAGCATTTCCTCATGGCTCACATTACAAATTGTTTTAGAAAATGTGAAGTAGCTTTTTGGGTCAGCATGTTGTTGCTTGCTGTTTTCTTGGGACCTAATGTGTTTGTTAGGGTAGCACCTCAAAATGAATATTTTAAAGTTTAGTCTATTTAAAACTACTTACTTGAGTTAATATAAGCCAGAATATTGTGGGTTTTTATTCACAGGGTACATGTTTAGTAATTAATGGGCAATTTCTCTTTGTAGGCTTGTTTTGATCTACCTCCTGAGGTGATTTCTACCAGGAACCCAGTTACATGCAGCAAAAGGGCAGCTGACCCAGTCCATCCTGACTTTGCTGGTTTGTTGGTGAAAAACAAGAATCTTTTAGCTGAGGTATAGAGATTATATAAACAAAAAAGAATACTAAAAAATTATATCTTCTGTAGAAGTAGGGAGAGTAAACATTCTGATAAAGAGCTCAAGGTATTATCTATCCCACTTTTGCTTTTTTTTGGTGTGTGTGTGTCTCAATATTGAATTCTTTCATTCCTGAGGAGCAATTTTAATTTAGACTCAAATCTGTCTTTTGACAGAGAATATCCACTGGAGATGACTGACAAATTTGGGATATTAGAACATAGCTTACAGATTACCATGCTTAAAATTTATGTAAAAATAATAATCAATTATATGTACTAAGTTGTTTGTTTGTTTTCCAGTGCTAGGGATTAAACCCAGGACCTTGACCAAGCTAGGCAAGTGCTCTACCACTGAGCTATACTGCCTACCTTAATTTTTTTTTTTTTTTTTGTACTGTGATTGAACACAGTGGTGTACTACTATTGAGCTATACCCTCTGCTCTCTTTATTTATTTATTTATTTTTGAGACAATGGCTAACTAAGTTGCCAACGCTGGCCTTCAACTCACAATCTTCCTGTCTCAGCTTCCCAAGTAGCTGGAATTATAGGTGTGCACCACCATGCCTGGCTCCTAAATATTTTAATGAAAAAAATGAGCTCCTATTTTCAGCATACCACCAAATGGCAAATATTCACTAGTTTAATTTAATACTTGATATATCTCATTGGCATCAATAGATTAAAAAATAAAAACAAAAACAGAAAACACATTTGTAGGAAATCCCTTGACTTTTACTCCCTCTGATGAAGACTAGAGAGCACCTGTAGAAATTCTTTAGTTGAGCCTAACTATTCTCAGGATTTGTTACAAGAAATAGTTCCATAGGTAGCCATGGTTGGAAGCTCAAAGGTCATTGTTAAGGTACTATGATGTAGCCATTTATGTCTATGCTGCCTCTATGGTTACCTCTAGGCAAAATTTGAGGGGCAATGACCAGCCCTTTGAATAAGTAGCAATCTATGGTGGCTATTTCCTAGGGCAGTCATAAAAAAGTGTCATAGACTGAGTAGATTTAACAACAGTTTATTTTTTCACAGTTGTGAAGGCTAGAAATCTGAGACAAAGGGCTAAAAATGTGACTTAGAGGTAGAGTGCTTGAAGCGCCTGGTATATGTGAAGACCTGGGTTTGACTCCCCAGAGTGGAACAACAGCACCCCACCCCCGTCACATCAAAAAAGTCTGAAACAAGATGTCAGTTGGGTAGTTTTTTTGGTTGGCTTGTAGCTGGTGGTCTTCTCCCTGTCTTCACGTGGTTTTTCCTATGTATCAGCCTATGTCCAAGTTTCCTCCTCTTATAAGGATACCCATCATATTGAATTAGGGCCTACCTTAATGATATCATTTTAACATAATTACTTAACATAATTACTCAAATTCAGGCACGTGCTGAGATATTAGGAGTTAGGACTTCAACATACAAATATGGGGGCAGGGACTCAACATAGTCCTATATAGTGGCTTCTTTGCTGCCCAGAACCATATAAAAGTACTTTTCTATTATTTCCTCTATCAATGGCCTAATTGATTCCAGATTTAATTTAAGTAGATACAAGTATAGATACAGATATCTAGGTAAATATATTTATGTATATATATATATATATATATATATATATATATATATATATATATATTTCTTTCCATTTTATCTACATAAGAGTGGTAGACAGAGCTTAGATTTAGATGGAGCTTATATAGACATAGTATATCTTATGAAAGCTTTGATAGAGTCATAGATTTTTCTTTTCTTTCAGGAAAAATGATGCCAATCCCTTAAAACTATAGAGATCTTATTATAACAGTGTAACTTATTATTAATAATCTCAGAAATTTGAATTTTTGATAATTCATATTTGTATTAGATTAAGTTTTATGTCTATGCATAATTCATTTAAAAACTTTTAAACCATCAAGTATAGTGGCAAATACCTATAATCCCAGCAACTCAGGAAGCTGAGGCAGGAGGACCACAAGTTTGAAGCTAGCCACAGCAACTTAGGGAGACTCTGCCTCAAGATAAAATCAACAGATTTGGGGATATAGCTCAGTGATACAGCACTTGCCTAGCATATGCAAGACTCAAGTTCAATCCCCAGCACTAGGAAAAAAAAAAAGCTACTTGTCACGTGCACATAAATCATTTCCTAATTACATATATGTCTTCACCTATTTAACAAGGTAAATATCTGAAAGGCTCTATCTATAAGATCTCATTTTGACATGGTTTTAGATAGCTCCCATTGGCATTGTCTAAATTTAATACAAATTAGTGTCAGCCAGGTACAGCAGCACATGTCTCTAATTGCAGCAATTTGGGAGAGTGGGGCAGGAGGTCGCAAATAAAGAAAAAAAGAAAAGAGAGAAAGAAAAGGGCTAGGAATGTAACTCAGCGGTAAAGCACTCTCAGGTTCAATCCCCACCCCCACACCCAAAATTAGTGACTAGTTTTGCATGGTTTCCTAGTGTTAAAGTCATTTTAAAAAAGAAAAGTTTAGTGATTTCAACAGAATACCTGAGCATCAGCATGAGTCATCTTTCCGTTTTCCAATAACCTATTATTTAATTCCACAGGAACACAACTGTCTTGATAGGGTAGTTCTCTTCTCACTGCATGCATTTAAAAATTTTTATCTCTTTGTGGGACATACAAAAATAATTGTGTTTTTGTCGTTTAATGGAGAAACAGGTGCAAGAGAGCTATATTTGGCTAAAGCTGGATATAGAAGGAATAAATATTAACCTATTCAGTTGGTTATTGTGTTGTCTAGTTAAAGCAGTATGATACTGAGCTAAAACTCTTACATAGTTCTAGGTGGGCTGCCATGTTAAAAAATATGAGTTCAGAACAAAAAGTCATATGAATATGTAATAACAAATCTCACTAATATGTATAATTATAATGCACCAATAAAAAGGAAAACGTATAATGAATTATGGTGTTCTAAATTTAAGATAATTTAATGTGTCTTACCAGTACTTTTTAGTTTGATTCTCATGGAAACTTTTATTTGTAAGGGAATTGACTATATTATGCAGATATTTTTCTTGCCAGAGAATAATAATAAGGCTAATAGTAGGACCTGGTAGATTAAGCCAGCTCTGGAGAGGGTAGATGAGAGTCATAAAATTTTTTCACGTAAAGAAAATTATTAATCTTTCTAATTGAATTTTTTACTGAGATAATCATAAATATACTTGAAATTATTAAAAGAAATGGCAAGCCAGTCATGGTGGCACATACCTATAATCCCAGTGACTTGGGAAGTTGAGAGTCACAAATTCAAGTGGGATCACAAGTTCAAGGCCAGCCTGGGCAACTTAGCAAGACTAAAAATTTAAATAAAAAGTAGGGGGCAGGGGCGGGGAGATGTGGCTCAATGATAGACTGTGGAGCAGTGAGGTCTTGGATTTGATTGCCAAGGTGTACCACAAAAGAAAAACGAAAAGTTACGTTGAGATCTCTGTACACTGTGTCCAATTTCCCTTTTTTTTTTTTTTTTTTTTTGGTATAGGGATTGAAACCAGGGGTGTTTAACCAGTGAGCCACATCCCCAGCCCTATTTTTTGTTTTATTTTGAGACAGAGTCTCATGAGTTGCTTAGGGCCTCACTAAATTGCTGAAGCTGGCTTTGAACTTGTGATCCTCCTGCCTCAGCCTCCCCAGCCACTGGCATTACAGGTATGCACCAATACACCCAGCTTGTTTAATTTCTTTTAATGGTAAAATATTACAGAACTATAGTATAATGTAACTGCCTGAGTATTAACATTGATATAGTCTACCAATCTTATTCAGATTTCCCCAGTTCTGTTTGTACTCATTTGTATGTTTATATATTAAATGCTATCTGTCAGTCAAGATACTGAATAGTTCTAACATCACAAGAATCCTTCACATTGCCATTTTACGTCTACACCCACTTCTTCTCACCCCCAACCCTTGGTAACCACCAATCTCTCCTTTATTTCTCTTTTATTTTATTAATTGTAGATGGACACAATACATTTATTTGTTTGTTTGTTTATATGTGATGCTGAGGATCAAACCCAGTGCCTTACACATGCTAGGAAAATACTCCATCACTGAGCCACAACCCCAGCCCCTTTCTCTTTTATTTATGAAATGTTATTCAATTTAAAGTATATGAGATGATTTTATATAAGGGACTTGGGCATCTGCAGATTTTGGTTATGTGTAGGGAATCCTGGAATTGATCACCCACATATACGCTAAGGACAACTGTACTTTAAATCACCTCTATATTACATATAATTCCAAATTGTAAGTGCTATGTAAATAGTTGTTATACTATGTTGTTGGAACAATGACCAAAAAGTTTGTGTATGTTCAGTGCTGGACTCATTGGCACATGCCTGTAATCTCAGTGACTGGGGAGGCAGAGCACAAGGATCAAAAGTTTGAGGCCAGTCACAGAAATTTAGAGAGAACTTCAGTGTTATGGTTTAATTATGAGGTGTTCCCCAAAAGCTTATATGTGAGAAATGAAAGGTTTAGAGGTGCTTTAAGGTTATGAGAACCTTAAAGCAATCAGCGAATTAATCCCCTGATAGGGATTAACTTAGTGGTAATTGAAGGAAGGGTAGGATATGACTAGAGGGGGTAGGTCATGGGGGTGTGCCTTTGCAGTATATATTTTGTCTCTGGCAAGTGGAATCTCTCTCTACTTATTGATGGCCATGTCCTGACTTGCTTTCCTCAGTCACATTATTCCATCATGATGTTCTGCCTCATCTCAGGTCCTAAGGAATGGAGATGGCTATCTATGGACTAAGACCTCTGAAACTATGAGCCCCCAAATAAACTTTTCCTCCTCTAATTATTCTTGTCCAGTCTTTTGGTCACAATGAAAAAGCTGACTCAAATGTGCAGCAACATAGCAAGATCTTGTCTCAAAATAAAAAATAAATAAATAAAAGGCTGGGGTTGGGGCTGAGATTGTGGCTCAGTGGCAGAGCACTTGTCTTGCACATATGAGGCACTGGGTTCAATCCTCAGCACCACATAAAAATAAATAAAGGTATTGTGTCCATCTACAACTAAAAATAGGTGGGGAGGCCTGGGGATGTAGCTCAGTGGTAAAGTGCCCCTGGGTTCAATCCCCTGTACAAATAAAAAAAAGTTTACACATGTTCAATATATAAACACAATAGTTTTTCAAACATTTTGATACATGGTTGAATTCATGCATGTGGAACCTGAGGATAATAGAACTGAATATTAAAACACTAAACATGGAGTTATCATATGACCTAGTAATCCTTCTTCCAAGTATACTCTCAAGAGAGGTGAGAAACATTCACAAAAAAACTTGTACATAAATATTCCTAGTAGCATTATTTGTAAAGTCAAAAAGTGAAAACTCGGGCTCGAGAGAGAGAGCTCAGTTGGTAGAGTATTTGCCTTGCATGCACAAGGACCTGGATTTTTTGATACAGGGGATTGAAACCAGGGCACTTTACCACTGAGCTACATCCCCAGCCCCTCTTTTTTAAAAACATTTTTTAATTGTAGATGGACTCAATACCTTTATTTTATATATTTATTTTTATGTGGTGCTGAGGATCGAATCCAGTGCCTCAGCAACACACATACACACACGCGCGTGCGCACACACACACACACACACATATAAAAGTGAAAACTCAACCTGGAACATGCCTGAAATTCCAGCAACATAGAGGCTGAGGCAGGAGGATTGCAAGTTCAAGGCCAGCCTGGGCTACTTAATGAGACCCTGTCTCAAAATAAAAAATAAAAAGGGCAGCAGCTGTAGCTCAGTGGTAGAGTGCCCTTGGAATCAATCCCTAATATCTATCTGTCTGTCTGTCTGTATGTCTGTCTGTCTTTCTCTCTCTCTCTCATATACACACGGAAACTCAAATGTCCCTCAACTTATAAGTGAATAATCAAAATAAGGTTTATCCACATAGTAGAATATTGTTCAGCCATAAAAAGGAATTAAGTAGTGATATATGCTACAATGTGGATGAATCTTGAGAACATTACCTAAGGGAAAGAAGAAAACATATACAATTCCATTCATATTAAATGTACAGAATAAACACATCTATGGTTTCCAGGGGAGTATGTAACTGCCATAGTGAGTATGGGGCTTCTTTGGGAGATATGAAAATGTTCTGGAATTAGATGGTAGTAATGATTTCAAAAACTTGTGAAAATATGAAAAAATACTGAATTGTATTTTTCCCCACATTTCTTTCTCCTCTCCTCCTCCTCCTCCTCCTCCTCTTCCTCCTCCTCTTCCTCCTCCTCAGCACTTGACCACTGAGTCACATCCGAAGCCCGTTTTTTGTATTTTATTTAGAGACAGGGTTGCTTAGTACCTCACCTTTACTGAGACTGGCTTTGAACTTGCGATCCTCCTATCTTAGCCTCCCAAGCCGCTGGGATTACAAACTTGTGCAACTGCACCCGGTCCCACATTTCTTATTGGTGCATTATAATTGTACATACTGATGGGATTTGTTTTTACATGTTTATACATGTACACAATACACAATATAACAATCTACTTTGGCCAATATCACTCCTAAGCACTTCCCCCATCTTTTCCCATGAATTGTAATTCTGAAAGGTGAATTTTATGTGAATTACATCTTAGTTTGTAATGGGAAAAAAATGAATCTACTATGATTGCACAATTCTGTGAATACAAAAAACCACCCAACTATATAAACTTTAAATTGGTGAATTAACTGGGTGTGGTGGCATATACCTATAAACCCAGTTACTTGGGACACCGAGAAAGGACAATCTCAAGTTCAAGGCAAGCCTGGACAACATAGCAAGACCACACCTCAAAAACACTCCTCCCCCCCGAAAAAAAGAAGTGATGAATTATATCTCAATAAATTTGTCTTTAAATGTTATATAAATAGAATGTTACATATGTAACATCTGAAGATTGGCTTTTTCACTTAGGATAATTTCATAGAGATTTATCCAATCATTGCATGAAGCACTGATTTGGTTCTTTGCATTGTTGAGTAGTATTCCATTGTATGTATGTACCATAGTTTGTTGAATATTCACCCATTGACAGAAGTTTTAGTTTTCCCACACTAAGACAAAATATCTGAGAAAAACAACTCAGGAGGGAAGATTTAATTTGCCTTATAATTTCAGAGGTTTCAGTCCATGATGGGCTGGCTCCAAGGTAGAGACATGATGGCATAGGAAAGTTGCTGACCTCATGGCAGCTATGAAAGCAGAGCAAGAGGGAGAGGTGCAGGGGACAAGATATGCTCCCTGTTGTCGCAGTCTGTCTGGGCACAAAATAACCGAGCCGCCACAAAGCATTGTAGGTTCAAACAGCAACTCTTTATTCCCAAACACTTCCCGGGAATACGTCCCTCCCTCGGCTCCGTGCAACAATTCTCCCGAACCCGCAAGAACTCAACGGGAACTCCTAACTAGCGGGCACCTGAGGCAGCAGGATCCGCCCTAATCCCTGAGCCACGCCCTATTCCCGGAGCAGGGTCACCTTCCAACCATTCCCTCTAGCAAAATGCCAGGCGTCATTCCGACTAAACTGTGGCTCTCAACACCCTGTGACCTAGTTCCTCCAGTGAGGCCCCACTTCCTACCGTTTCCATCACCTCCCAATGATGCCATCAAATTATTATTCCATCAGTTAATCCATTGATGCAGTTAGAGCCTTCATGATCCATCCATTTCCCAAAAGCCCCAATTCCGAACATTCCTATATTGGGCACAAGCTTTCAACACATGAACCTTTGGGGAATATTGTAGATCCAAACCCTAATAATAGATATCTGGGTTGTTTCCAATTTTTTTGGCTATTACAAATGAAGCTGTTGTGAACATCAATGTTCATATTCTTGTAAGAACATAACTTCATTTCTCCAGGATAAATACCCAATAGTGCAGTATCTGGGTCATATGGTAACTGCATTTTTACTTTTATAAGAAAGTTGTCATACTATGTTCCAGAGAGGCTGTACTATTTTACATGTCTACTAGCAATGTATGGGTGGTCCAGTTTCCCTGTATTCTTACCAGCATGTGGTGTTGTAATTACTTTGTATTTTAGATATTCTGTGTGTGTTGTAATATTTCATTGTGGCTTTAATTTGCATATCCTAATGGATGATGATGTTGAACATATCTTTATGTGCTCATTTGCTATCTGTATATCCTTTCTGGTAAAGTTTCCGTTCAAATATTTTGCCCATTTTCTTTCTTTCTTTCTTTCTTTGCTAATAATTTCTCACTTTCTTTATATCAATTTTAAATTTATTTTAACTTTTTAATTTGTTCTAGTTAGTTATTTTGCCTATTTTCTAATTGGATTGTTATGAGAGTTCAGAGAATTCTTTATATATTCTGAATTCAAGTCCTTCATTGACAGTTTTTATCAATAAGTCATATCTCAGTTTTCACAGTAGCCTAAAGTTAGCTAAGTCCTGAGTATATTTCTGGTTCATGATATCTGAATCCAACATCTGACTCTTCAAGTTTGGATTTTCTTTTTACCTAAAAAGTAATGCATGAATGTTTTAAAATCTTAGAGTTTACAAATCAATGGTCGTGAAGAAAAGGTAAAAAAATTAGGAAATGGGAGTAACAATGAGAAGTACCAGGAAAACTACATGAATATAGGCTTCTTGAAGGTAGTAGCAGTTAGGGTGGACTTGAAGAACACAGAATGTTTCACAGAGGTTGAAGAAGGGGACTATAAAAAGTGATTGGAGAGAATGGGTAGGCAAAATAACTTGCCATTTGAGTTTGTCCTCAGTGGGCAGGGGGATCATCACAGGGTTTTCAGGAAGATCTGAAGTGACAACTGAGGGCAGAATTAGATATCCTTTGTGTTCTCTGTCCATTTTTTTCATACCACTATTACTGTATTTATTAAGGTAAAGTTTTATCTAAAAAATTATTGTCTTCAAATTGGTTTACCTGGCGACCTGGAAAAATCTTGAGAGCATTCTTAATCTTCTTTGGATCCTCAGCACCTGGCACATGCCTGGAAAACAGAAGGCAGTAAGGGCTTATTTGACAATTAAATGAAAGGATGATTCTGAGAAGTGTTAGAGTGGCAGGGCTAGTACTGGCAGCCAAGCCAGGAAAACTGCCTGGATCCCAGTTGGCAGGATTCAGCCACCTGCCCACATGGGAAATAAGCAATGATATAAAAAGGAAAACTTAATTTAATGCAGCTTGATGAAACTGGGGAGAAACAGCTAGATTGTTTCTTCAGTGGCTCTACAGAAGCAGTTACAATTTGTAGAAACAAAACCCAAGGGATATATATAAGCAGACTTAGGTAGGCTATACAAGCTATAGAAAATGTTAGTCTTACCTTTCTTGGCACCCATCAAGGCTGGGAGAAGTTTCTCAGTTTCCCTTCTAAGTATGAGGAAACTGAATGCAGAAAAGCATTTATCAGGAAGTTTCTTTTCATTTTAAAGAGGCTGTTTTTCATTTTCATTCCTTCTAAATAGTTTTACTTTAATGAAATAATTTTTTAAAGGACTTTAGACTGAAAAACTGATTTATGTTAAGATTTTGCCAGAAGGGCCTAAAAAAACCAATTTCATACTCTAAGTTAATTACCATTTTCATTTTATCTAGGATAAGAAAGCTGTACTTAGCTTAGGAGAATTGCTTAGGGATAAAGACTATAAATCCTCTCTTTAAAATTTCTTTTCTTTTTTTCTTTTTTGAGATGGGTCTTGCTGTGTTATCTAGACAGGCACACTCCTGGATCCAAGTGATCCTTTCACCTCAGCCTCCAGAGCAGCTGCGCCACCACAGCCATTCCCAGCTTGTAGGGAGTTTTAATAGGCATATGGTAGAGGAAATGGAACAGTATTTTTAAAAGATTGGTCATGTGCTGGGAATGGAATTAAAAAGCACTCTTGCTGGGCATGTTGGCATGTACCTGTAGACCCAGCTGCTTGGGAGACTGGACAGGAGGCTGGGCTTGAGCTCAGATGTTTGAAGCCAATCTGGGCCACATAGTGAGACCCTGTCTCAAAAAAAAAAAAAAAAAAAAAAAAAAAAAAGAAAAGGAAAGAAAGCTCTTTCAGTGATGAAATCAGTGTAGGCCTGACTTTGGGGTAATTGGACTGACCAGAAAGTGTTTATTGAATTCCAGAGACTCTTCTTTTCTGGGAAGCTTCATCTACTTTTCAAACAGAAAGATATATTTAAAAAAAATTTGTACATATTTTATGATTATTTAAACAGGAAAAAAAAAAAGAACCCTGCACCCACAATATAGGGTGTGTCATATCCAGCTTAGCACTGCTCAACAGCAGCAAAGCACTTTCTAGAAACACTTACCTAGATTTTATAAATATAGATTTAGGAAGTTTTACATATTACTTTCATGTATGATGTGTGTGCAAGTTAACTTTCCTTAAACTTTTTTTGGGAGGTGGGGGTAGCAGGAATTGAACTCAGGAGCACTGAACCACTGAGCCACATCCCCAGCCCTGTTTTGTATTTTATTTAGAGACTTAGAGTCTTACTGAGTTGCTTTGTGCCTCGCTTTTGCTGAGGCTGGCTTTCTACTTGCGATCCTCCTGTCTCAACCTCCTGACACTGGGATTACAGGCATGCACCACCGTGCCCAGCTTCCTTATGTTTTAATGCTCTTTCAAGGATAACCCCTATAAATATCAACTACTGAAAATAAGTCATCATATTCATATTGTCTTATTTCAGTTTACTATCCAGCCTCAATGAAACAATTTAAGAAATAGTGTTCTTGGTTGTTTATGGTAATCTTGGATGCCTCTTTTTCTTTTCATAATAAAAAATGTTCAAAGTTATTCAAAGGGTGGCAGTACTATTTATTTTTTATTCTTTTTAGTTAAATATGACAGTAGAATGTATTTGACATACATACAAGGAGTATAACTTCCCATTCTTGTAGTTGTACATGATGTAGAGTTACACATTTCCTATATGAATATAGGAAAATAATGTCCAGTTCATTTTACTATCTTTCCTATTTCCATCCCCCTTCCATTTTCCCCCAATTCACGTACTACTTATTGAAGTAAGGAACATAAGAATTATTATTAGAGCTGGGGATGTAGCTCAGTGGTAGAGCTGTTCAATAAAAGGGAATTGAAAGCATTTCAAAATCAATCACTCCACATAAATATGGCCAAATATGAGTCTGATATATACCATAATCTCTTCTTATGGTCTTACCCTTTGCTGCACATTTGTTTCAATAGGATTCCATATTTTGGGTATGCATATCAAGAGATGACACCAAACAGAAGTTGGAATCATTATGGTTAACCTGAGTATGTTGGAAACGAAGGAGAGGCTGAACATTATTATACACAGGCCATGAATCAGAGTGAATGTTAGCTACACTATAAAACAGACAGCAAAGTTTGGGTGGAATAGTCACCAGCAATTTCTGAATAACCAATAGCTGATTGACAGGTAATATCTCTCGTGTCCCAAACCCATATTTGCTGCATGGCTGCTATGATACTTGATTTTTTGGCTAAAATAGGACTCGTCAATTTGCAAGTAGTGAGCTGTACCACCACCCTATTTCAGAAATGCTTGTATGGGGCTGAGGATGTAGCTCAAGCGGTAGCGTGCTCGTCTGGCATGCGTGTGGCCCGGGTTCAATCCTCAGCACCACATACAAACAAAGATGTTGTGTCTGCCGAAAACTAAAAAATAAATATTAAAAAATTCTCTCTCTCTCTCTCTCTCTCTCTCTCTCTCTCTCTCTCTTTAAAAAAAAAAGAAATGCTTGTATACTTGGAGATAGAATTGTAGATATTCAATCAATGGAAGAATTTGAACAATTTGACCCAGGGAGACAAATTGTTCAATTGACTCAATCTTCTGTTGAAATGCCTCCAAGCAAGATAAAAAGAAACATAGTAGAAGACTGAAAAGAAGTCTTCAGAGAGGAAAAGAAAAAGGAGATAACCAATTTCGTGTGAAGAGGGATAGATCAGTCTTGGATTCACTGTAGAAAACAAACCACTCTAAATCAAGCAGAAAATAATTTATTAAGTCGGGGAATTAGGTGTATAGCAAATGATTGGAAGATCAGTGTGTGGGAGTCAGGGCCAGCACTGAATGGATGAGTGAGCTCAAGACATCTGTAGACACTATCCTGTGGTTAGGAAGTTGCTGCTGTTGAGATTTATTTATATATTTATTTATTATACATGACAGAAGAATACAATTCAATTCATAGTACACATATAGAGCATAATTTTTCATGTCTCTGGTTATACACAAATCATTCGTGTTTTCATACATGTACTTATTATAATGATGTCTGTGGTTGAGTCTTTATGGCACAGCCACGGTGGCCTCTCAACCTCTGCAAGGTCGGAATGTTCATTTTGGCCCCATCCTTCATCTGGCTCACCAAAAGAAATAATAATGGGAAAAACAGCCTCTTCCTATACTCTGTTTGTACCAAAGAGACAAAGTCCAGTTTGCATACAGCCTAATTCCCCAGACCAGCCACATGAATAAAATCTGGGAACTCAGAAGAAAAACAAATTCTCTGTTCCTACATCAAAATTTAAACTCTTGAGGTAGGCCTAGCCATCTGTTTTGCTTCTTTGTGTTATTTGTTTGTTTGTCTTTAGGGGCATATGTTGGGGATAAACCCAGGGCTTCACGCATGCTAGGCAAGCACTACCCGTGAGCTACATCCCCAACCCTAGTAACCTATTTTTTTTTTTAAACAAGCCCTCCAGGTGATCCTAATACATGCTAAATTTGAGAACCATTATCCTAAAGAATCCCAGCCTACTTAAGGGAGTCTGGAAAATAACAGTTTTATTTTTAGTTCTGCAGTACCAGAGGATGACATGGGGGTAGGAATTGGTACCCAAAACCAGTGACCATATCTGGCAAAAGAGAATGGCCAGTGTGTCAGAGGCCTCAATGACAGATGGAATATAATGGTACCTGAAGAGAAATGGTTGAATCTCTCAATTAGGAGATCACTGAAGAGTTTTGGGGTGGGGCATGCAGGATAACTGATGAAATGACATTAAGTCCAATTATGATGGAGTAGGCCTGAACACAGAGAACTCTTATACTTGAGGTGGCTGTGCAACAGAGACAAGACATGGGTTTTCAGCTGGAGTTCAAATCTTCTGCTTCCCCCACGACCAGGTCTGTGCCCTGTACCATCCCGGCTCCATTTCTACAACTTTTTTCAGGATCTAATATGACACTGTACTAGGCCCTATGTCATCTTTAATCCTTACAGCCACCTTGTAGGATGAGTAGGAAAATTTAGCTGAATTGCCTGTGGCCACAGTCTGTCTTGCTGCTCTGAGGTTTGAGGTCTATCCCTATGCCTTCCGTTCTTGCTCTAGAAATTCTCTGGACTCACTGAGATGTGTTTTTATGAAAGATATATTAATATAAGTTTTAAAAATACATGAAGGTATGTTTTTAGTGAGAATATAGAAGATTCAATTCATTTTATTCATTTTGTTTTCATTTCACATGATTTTTTAGACATAGAGGACAAGTACCTTATATACATATACTGATGAAAAACTTAGTTTAAAATGCTTGGTTCTCATACAGACTTCACTATTAGAAAATATAGCTTGTGTGTGTGTTTGGGGGCGGGGGGAAGAAGTACTGATACCCCTGAGCTATATCTCCAGCACTTTTTAGGCAGAATCTCACTAAGTTGTCCAGGCTGGCCTTGAACTTATGATCCTCCTGCCTCAGCTGGAATTATAGGCATGTGCTGATATACTTGGTGAAAATATAGCATTTCTAAGTATTTTTTTTTCATAACAGTATTCCTGAGCTACTTCTGGTTATGAAACTAATGATCTTTCACTATGTAAAAAAGACTAAATCTGGGGCTGAGGTTGTGGCTCAGCAGTAGAGCCCTTGCCCAGCATGTGCAAGGCTCTGGGTTCCATCCTCAGCACCACATATAAATAAATAAATAAATAAATAAATAAATAAATAAATAAATAAATAAAGGTATAAAAACATTAACAGTTAAAAGATCCCTGAATATTAGCAGTACCTCACTTTTCCTTCATCTGGTGAACATTCTCCACTTATCAGAAGAGATGGCCCCCATTCCTTACAGTTCTTTCTGGGCTCCTCCTCCTATTCCACCCCCCCCCCACCCCTGTCCTGATTGGTGGGTGTGGCTTCCCCACTCCCCAACAAGCCATTACTCTTGCTTCTTTCCACAACTTTATAATCTCTTCTTCCCTTTATCTGCCTTATGTATATATAGCCTATTTATACCTTGCTTTTCCTCCTGACTTCCTCTCCGCTTCTCCAATGAGCACAAATAAGACCAGGAACCAAATGTTATAAACAGGCACCTCTCCTGAAGATAGACTTGTGAACTCATTTCTCTTTACAACTCATTGGAGGCCTGGGGTTGTGGCTCTCAGCGGTAGAGTATTTGCCTAGCATGTGCCAGGTGCTGGGTTGTATCCTCAGCACCACATAAAAATAAATAAAGGTATTGTGCCCAATTATAACAAAAAAAAAATCAAACAACTCATTGGAAAGCAAAACAAACATCTAGCTGGATGTGGTGGTGTGCATCTGTAATCCAATGATTCAGGAGGCTGAGGCAGGAGGATCACAAGTTCAGCAACTTAGTGATACCCTGTATCAAAATAAAATGTAAAAAGGACTGGGGTATAGTTCATTGGGAGAGAGCCCCTGGGTTTAATCTCCTGTACTGCAAAAAAGAAAAAAAAAAGGAAAGAAAATACATTTTTAACATTGGAATATATGGTTAGGAGTTGATTGAAAGGCTTCCTTTTAGAGTTGGGGATATAGCTCAGTGTAGGGTAACTGGCATGTGTGAGGCCCTGAGTTTGATTCCCAGCACTAAAAAAATAATAAAATTTTAAAAATTTTAAAAAGCCTCATTTTTTAATATAATGTGTAACTTAAATACTTGTAATTACTTAACATTATGAATGTTTAAAAACCAAATTATAAATGATTTTAATTAGTATTTACTTTCTCATTAGCTAAGAAATCTTCAAAGCAAACTTCTCATAAAGGAAAGTATGTTGCAAGAAATGAAGAGTGAGCTAGAAAGTTATAAAGAAAATAACACCCAACAGTCATTCCAGATAATGTCCCTGAGAGATGATATCCAGGACCTACAGGAACTCATTGCTTCTCTAACCAGAATTAAGTCTTTGAAAAACACCAACATTGAAAGTCTTGAAAGAGGCAACTGGGAACTAACTGAACGAGTTACAGCACTAGAAAATCTTCTAAAGTAAGGAATTTTCTGGTTTGTTTTAAAACAAGTCTTTTGCCATATGTTTGCACATAGTATGTGAACATTATACTCCTGATTAGTCACAGAATTTAAATCTAGTAGAATTTCACCTAATACTTGAATCAACATTATAATAGTTAAAAAAAAAACCTTTTTGCTGATATGTCACATACTATAAGAATCATGCCTTTAAAGTATATAGAATGCAGTAGTTGCACAATCATCACCACTAATTTCAAAATATTTTCATCACCTTCAAATTACCAGCCACTTACCAGTTACCCCCCATTCTACTCTCCCCCAGGCCCTGAACACCACTAATCTTTCTGTCTTATGGATTTGCCTTTTCTGGATATTTCATATGATGCAATTATAATGTATGAGGCCTGTGTCTGACATCTTTCATGTGCCAAAATGTTTCAAGGTTCATAGTTCAGTGTAGGGTAGCATTAATCAGTTCTTCATTCCTTTTTATAGCTGAATAATATTCTATTATATGTATATACCTCATTTGGTTTATTTATTTATGTAGGGGTCATTTGAAGCAAAAAAGTTTTTAATGAAGTTTAAAATTTTCTAGTCACTTATATCTTTGGTGTTATATGTAAGAAATCATTGATTAATCCAGGGTTACATTTACATCTATCTTCCCCCCACCGTCCCACCTTTGGAACTGGGGATTGAACTCAGTGATGCTTAACCACTAAGCAACATCCCTGGCATTTTTTCCCCTAATTTTGAGACAGGATCTCCCTCAGTTGCTTTGGACATCCCTAAATTGCTAAGGCTGGCTTTGAACTTGTGATCCTCCTGCCTCAACTTCCTGAGTCACTTGAATTACAGGCATGTTCCAACCTGCCTGGCTTGGCTAAGTTTTTGACTGGTATGGGAGGTGGCATCCAAATTCATTCTTTTCCCTATAGATATCCAGTTGTTCCCAGCACCATTTGTTGAAAAGATTATTTTTTCCTCCATTGAATTGTCTTGGCATCTTGAATTTTGGTAATTCTCTTGCCAAAAATCAATTGACCATAAACATATGGATTTATTTATGGATACTCAACTCTGTTCCCTATGTCTATACATCAATCCTATGCCAGTACTACACTGTTAATTACTGTAGCTTTATAGTAAGTACATTTAAAGATCATTTCAGCTTGTCAATTACCCCCCAAAAACGTAACTTGAATTTCGACAAAGATTATGTTGAAAAAAAATATATATATATTTTATTTTTTAATTTGTTAGTTTTAGATATACATGACAGTAGAGTATATTTTGACATATTGTATATATATACATATATACATATGTATGTATGTATATGTGTATATATATACTAATATATTGATATTGTCTTCATTCCATGCACATGGGGTGTACTTCCATTTATTTGAGTCTTCTTTATTTTAATAATTTCTTTTGGCACTGGGGATTGAACTCAGGTTTGCTTTACCTCTGAGCTACATCCCCAACCTCTTTTATTTTTTATTTTGAGACACAGGGTCTTGCTAAGTGGTAAGGGTCTTGTTAAATTGCTGAGGCTGGCCGAAAACTTAATCCTCCTGCTTCAGCTTCCCAAGTAGCATGTGCCACTGCTCCTACCTTCTTTATTTGTTTTAGTGTGACATATTATAGTTTTCAGTTTACATGTTTTTTGCTAAACTTATTCATAAGTATTTTTCTTATTTATGAATTATAAACGAAATTGTTCCCTTAATTTCATTTTTAGATTGATCATTTTTAGGGATTAGAAGTACAATTGATTTTTGTTGTTGTTGTTGTTGTTGTTGTTGCTGGGGATAGAACCCAAGGCCTTGCACATTCGAGGCAAGCACTCTACCATCTGAGGTATCTCTCCAGCCCAACAATTTATTTTTTTAATGTCAATCTTCTGTCCTGAACCTTGTTTAACTTGTTTATTAGCTCTAATAGGTGTGTGTGTATGTGTGTGTGTGAGAGAATTAAGATTTTCTCTATACAAAACTTTGTTATCTGTGAGATGGTTTTACTTTTTCCTTTCCCTTTGGTGTGTTTTTTTTTTCCTTGCCGAATTGCTTTGCCTTCCACTATTCAATACAATGTTGAATAAAAGTGGCAAGAAGTCAGCATCTTTGACTTGTTCCTGAAAGCCCAGAAGAAGGCTTTCAGTCTTTCACCAGTAATATGATGTTAACTATGGGATTTTATAGATGCCCTTTATCAAGTTGAGGATGTCCCTTGGATTCCTAGTTTGCTGAGTAGTTTTATCATGAAGGTGTGTTGGATTTTGTAAAATGCTTTTTTTCCGGCACCTTTTGGGATCATCATGTAGTTTTGTCCTTCATACAACTTGTTACTCGTAGACCTATGGTTACTTAGTAGGTTTATAGAGAAAGAAGGCATTTGATCATGTGTCCTTGGCTGACGGGCAGAGAAAAACATCATTAATTTTCAGTCCTATTATATGAATACTATTTTAAAAAGTCACACAATGATGAAAAGATGTTCTGTTCAGATATGAATACTAGTGTAGCCTGTTATTATTCAGGTTGTACTAGGCTCTATTAGCTCACCTGATAGGTTGAAGTTTCTTCTGTGTCTTGTATTTTCCAGATCACTTTTTAAAAGAAAACAGGAATGGGGGTATGTAACTCAGTGGTGGAGCACTTGCTTAGCCTGTGTGAGGACCTGTGTTCAATCCCTAGCACACAAAAAAAAAAGAAAAGAAAAAAGAAAAGGAAAAGGAAGAAGAGGAGGAAGAGTGGAGGAGGAGAAGAGAATTAAAAATGTACAGGGAACTAAAATTGATAGGAAAACAAATCTTTACTTAAAGGCCTGCAAAAAGGAGAACGGGACTTCCACTTTTCTTCTGCTATGCAAAGTGTCTAGAAAAAGAGGACTGACAAACTTTAAGTGAAAGACTGATTAAAAGTAATTCATCATTCAGATATCTACATGAAGTTGCCTATAGGTTGATCCAACAGCTGACCAGCCATGGCAAGCTATTCAACACAACTTTGAATATTGCTATAGAATGTTATGGATTGGATAGAGGTGTCCCCCCAAATCTTCTGTGTTAATGCAAAAATGCTCAGAGGAGAAATGATTGGGCTGTGAAAGCTGTTACCTAATCTGTCTATCCTAGTTTGAATAGACTGGGTGGTAACCGTAGGCAGGTGGGTGGGCTAGAGGAAGGTGGGTCACTAAGGGGGTTCCCTGGAAAGGTGTATCTTTCCTGCAGCCCCTCCCTCCTTTCTCTCTCTCCCTCTGCTTCCTGGCCAGCCATGAGAGGAGCAGCTTTCCTCTACCACACCCTTCCACCATGATGTGCTGCCTCACCTTGGTCCCAGAATAAAGGAGTCAGCTATCTTCGGAAAGAGACCTTGAAACTGTTAGCCCCATAGAAATTTTTCCTCCTCTAAGTTGATCTTCTCAGTTATTTTGTTCACACAACAAAAAGCTTACTAAAACACAGAGCGAGTCACTACTGAGTTGTTTTTTATTATCCTTAGTGCTAAAGAAAAACATGGCTGTATCTACTGTGATGGTTAATTCTGTGTCAACTTGACTGGGCTATGAGGTGCCCAGTATTTGGCCAAACATTATTCTAGGTGTTTCTATGAGAGTATTTTCGGATGAGATTAACATTTAAATCGGTAGAACAAATAAAGCAGATTGTTCTTCTCATGGGTGGATCTCATCTGGCTGGTGAAAGGCCCAAATGGAGAATTTTTGCTGCTTGATGGCTTTTGAACTGGGACATCAGCTTTATTTCTGCCTTTGAACCTTAACTGAACCATTAACTCTTCCTGGCTTCAAGCCTGTGGGCCTTTGGACTGGAACTCCACCATCTGTTCCCCTGGCCTAAAGCCTTCAACATGGACTAGAACTATGCTGTTGTTTTTCCTGAGTCTCCAGCTTGCTGACTCACCTTGCAGCAGATCTTGGAAGTTGCCAATCTCCACAACTGCATGAACCAATCTTCATAATAACTCCCTTTCTATTCATTTATAAATCCTGTTTCTCAAGAAAACCCTGATTAACACACATACTATTTTTTAAAGGGATATCATTATTTTATTAGTGTTTGGGGGACAGGAGGAGTGGAAACAGTTCCCATGGAATGAATTTGGGAGGACACTCTGGACAAGAATTGTTCTTAAGCCATTTCTGGTTCCCAGATCCTTTAACTATTGTCTCCTTGCATTTAGGGAATCTAGAACTAAGATTTCATGGGCTGTGAATGTAGTCAGTGGTAGAGCACTTGCCTAGCATGCAGGAGTCCCTGGATTTGATCTCTAGTATCACAAGCAAAAAGAAAAAAAAAAATTTAGGCCTAGCACTTTTTACTTTTATTCTACTGGTGTTGAAAGAGGTATGAAAATGTCCAATTATGATTGCAGATTTATATTTATTTCTTCCTTTTAGTGATGTCAACTTTTGCTTTATATATTTTGAAGCATCCTAAAGATATTGATATATTTCTATTTAATTGTCCACCCTGCTTTTTTTTTTTTCAGTGCTGGGAAATGAATCCAGGGCCTCACATATGCTAGGCAAGCACTCTACCACAGAGCTACATCCCCAGACTGTCACTTTTTATTATGAAATGACCCTCTTTATCTTTTTATGTACTTTTTCCTTTGTGTGTGTGTGTTGTTGTTGTTGTTGTTGGAGGTCTAACCTAGGGCCTTGCACATGCTAGGCAAGCACTCTGCCACTTAGTTATACCCCAGGCCCTTCTTGCTTTAAAGTCTACTTCGATATTAATAATTTTACACCAGCTTTCCTTTTGTTAATATTAGCATAGAATGTATTTTCCCATTTTAATTTACATTTTTCTGTGTTCCTATATTTAAAGTATGTCTCTTGAAAAATGTTTAACATTGTCTTTTTAAAATTCAGTATAATAATCTTACATTTTAATCAAATGTTTATAAGATTTGTCTCTAAAGTAATTACTGAAATTGTTGGATTTCATCCAGTCATATTGTTGTTTTATATTTTCCCCATCTGTTTCTGTACCTTTATTAATCCTTTATTGCTTTATTTATTTATTTATTTGGTACCAGGGATTGAACTCAGGGGCACTCAGCCACTGAGCCACATCTCCAGCCCTATTTTGTATTTTATTTAGAGACAGGGTCTCACTGAGTTGCTTAGTACCTCGCTGTTGCTGAGGCTGGTTTTGAACTCATGATCTTCCTGCCTCAGGCTCCTAAGCCAAGGGGGATTACGGGCCTGAGTCACCACACCAGTCTCTGTTTTATTTTTGATTCATAAGTTTTTATTTCATTTTCTTCTGTATTGAGCTTTTAATACTTTTTTTAAAATATCACAGTTTTCACCCTAAATTTAGTGATTACAAAATATATATTTGATTTATTATTTTCCTTTAAATTAGTACTTTTACAATATCCCCTCAAATAAAGTATTTATGACAGTTTAACTCCATTTACCCATTTCTTGCTTTTGTTCTACTGTTATATTTTACTTTTCCACATGGTAAATAATATATATATATATATATATTTTAACCATCAGTTTTTTTTTCTGTAAGTATTTTATTTATCACTGAAGAAAAAACACAGCAGCATGTTCTGTGTTGGCTTTAGTAAGACCAAATAGTTAATCTTTAACATAGCTACTACACTCCAAAAATTGAAGTCAACACAGTCATTACTACAGATTACTTGTTGAAAGAATCTATTCTGAAGAGAAAGGAAATTAGGAAAAAGAATTTAAAGAATTCCTCCAAATCACACATTTATAAATATTGTCATATTTAAAATGCTTGAAAGGCATGAAGTCTCCATTAGTGGAAAAGCATTTTGCTATTGGCAACAGAAAAAAAAACAGCGATAGTTTACCAAATGCTTTAAAATTTAAAAGCTGTACTGTTTTGGGTTTGCACTGAACAGTATTGTCATTACAATAATGACTGCAAATTGCTTTATACTCACCTCTTCTTAAGTAAAATCTACAGAAAATCCCACTGTATCCAATGTCTGTAATATTTACTGCACTTAGAGTGAACCTAAAAACTTCCTAAATTTAGTTAATAGTAAATACCTCAAAATACCTAAAGAGGTAGGTTTCAACCGCTAATGGTGTGAAAATTGTTTCGGATCCACTGATTTAAAGGGTCTTGGAATACATTTTAACAGAAACTTAACACCTCATTCCAAATTAATATCAGATATTTCAAAATCAAACAAATATCAGTTCTATACCAAGATACAGGTGTTACCCGATGGGTTTAACCATCAGTTTTAATTTTTGTCTATGCACACATTCCCTTTCCGATGTTCTTCATTCTATTCCACAGTTCTGTGCAAGCATCAGGGATCATTTTCCTTCATCTTGAAAAATTGCCTGTCATATTTCTTATAGAGTGATTCTGACATTTTTCCATTTTATCCCCTCTGAAACTGTTTATTTTATCTTCAATTTTTTAAGTACCTTTAGTTTATTTTTTTATGTGCTGTTGAGGATTGAACCCAGTGCCTCACATGTGCAAGGCAAGTGCTCTACCACTAAGCCCCAGCCCCAGCCCCTCATCTTCAATTTTGAAGAGTAATTTCACTGAGTATAGATTTTTGTGTTGTCTGTACTTTCCTTTCAGCCGCTTAAGATGTTATTCAGTTATCTTTTGGTATTATAATTTCTGTTGAAAAACCAGTCATCAGTCTTACTTTTGTATCTTTGAAAGTAATGTGTGTTTTTCCTCTAGCTGCTTTTAATTGTTAGCAATTGACTACATGGGATTCACAGAGCTTATTGAATCTGAAAATTCATGTCTTTCATTGGGTTTAGAAAATTCTTGGGAATTAGTTTTCCAAATATTGATTCTATTCCATTCTGTCTCTACTTTCATTCTAGGGCTGAAGTTACAGGTTTGTTAAACATTTGGAGTGTGTCCTGCATGTTAATAATATCATTTTTTAAATTAAATTTTTCTCTTTTGATAATTTGAATACTTTCTTTTGGCTGAGTGACTTAAATTTGTTAATTCTGGGGGGGTGCAATTCTTAGAAGAGTCACCTAAAAAATATGGAAGATAGATTGATTGAACTCAGGGGCACTCAACCACTGAGCCATATGCCCAGCCCTATTTTGTATTTTATTTAGATACAGGGTTTCATTGAGTTGCTTAGCACCTTGCTATTTTTTGCTAAGGCTGGCTTTGAACTCTCGATCCTTCTGCCTCAGCTTCCAGAACCACTGGGATTACAGGCGTGCACCACCACACCCTGCTAACCTAGCTTTAGGATAGAAAATATTACCAATATGTGCAATTGGTAATCAAAGAAGTACCAAATTATTAGCTGCTTATATCAAAGAACATGATTTAACAAGTTTTTACATATGCTATTCTTTGTTGTGCATTATTATTTCTTTTTTTTATATTTATTTTTTAGTTTTCGGTGGACACAACATCTTTGTATGTGGTACTGAGGATCAAACCTGGGCCGCACACATGCCAGGCGAGCATGCTACCACTTGAGCCACATCCCCAGCCCATGCATCATTATTTCTAATTCCTTATTTCCTCATCAAACTCCAATTGAAGTCCCACTTAGGGATTGTTAAAATAAGAATGTTTATCCATATGGATCCTCTGGATGATCACAGTATTTCCACAGTGACATATATTCATATCTAAATTTCACCTCAAGAGGATTGTTTCACAATGATGTCCCCTAGGGGAATTACTACAAGGATTAACACTGGATTGTTTTTCTTTCCATTTCTCTACCATTTCTAATCTCTTCCTAGAAATACTTAGATAACTGCCTAGCTCTTTTCATAAGAAATATGTTTTTACTTGATACACTTTTAAATTTATTTTGAATGGAGGCATTTAAAAGTTATTTTTAATTAATTGAAAATTAGTTGAGTTGATTTTACAATATTGTTATCTACTTTTATCTTACACAGAGTACATCTGGTTGAAAGAGAAAAAGCAGAGCGAAAAGCTGATCTTTTGGAGAAAATGTTGTCAGGCACTAGCAGATTCCCTTCTTATATGACTATGAAAGGACAAGAAGATTTATTGGATGTTTTCCCAGTGAAGGTGAGAACAAATTCCAATTAATCTCTAAAGAAACAGGATTTGTATTACCTATTGTTACTCCAGAAGATAATGGGTAGAGTTGAGTAACTTATTGGTTAGTTCTCTCTCTCTCTCTCTCTCTCTCTCTTGGGGATTGAACCCAGGAGGGTTTTACCACTGAGTTACATCCTTTTTTGTTTTGAGACAAGTTCTCACTAAGTTGCTGAGACTGGCCTCAAACTTGTGATCCTCCTGCCTCAGTCTCCCCAGTCACTAGGATTATAGGCATGCACTCCCACACTCAGCTGCCCTCTTCTTAATGGAAGATAAAAGGAAGGAGGAGAGTGTGGCGGGCTGGAAGCTGTTCTGATACATGGAAAGAATATGCAAGAAGGATCTGAAGATCTCTCTGATTCTAAAGAAAAGGTTAGCGGAAATGGGGCTGTGAGATAACTGGGAAAGAGGTGATGGTGAGAGTGAAATATCGGATTTGTTTGCGTGTTTGTTTTTGCAGTGCTTGGAATCAAACCTAGGTTCTCACACATGCTAGGCAAGTGCTCTACCACTGAGCTGTACTCCTAGCCCCCAAAATATTGGAGTTTAAATTTCTGGTATGGATTAGTACCTGTGGCTGACAAAATCTGGGTTAGTGCATGTGAGTGTAGGTGGTTGAAGAGGAGAATAGAAGTGAAAGTCACTGAGGCACAGGAATCATGAAGCTAAATTGGTGGGTCATCTCCATTGGTCATTGACATCTAGAATGATGATGTAAGTTGGGTTTAGAGGAAGGAAGTGAGCCTGGGCTTTAGGTAGACAGTGATTGATAGGATGAGTTGAAGGTATTATAGAAGTCTGAAGGAAAAGAAGGGGAGCCAGATGTTGTCCAGGAAGTGGTGAAAGTTTATTGTGAAATCCTTAGTTTATTATATAATGTGAATCTAGAACCTGGCATGGTGGCACACACCTTAACCTCCCCCCCAGTTACTCAGGAGGCTGAGACAGAAGGATCTGAACTTTGAGGTCAGCCTCAGTAACTTGATGAAACTATGTCTCAAAATAAAAAATAAAAAGGGCTGGAGATGTAGCTCAGTGTAAAGTGCCCCAGGGTTCTCTATCTAGTAGCAAATAAATAAATTAAAATGTTTAAATCTGAATGTAAGACAAGATCCTATACGATCTGATTAATGGGAGGAGTTTCATTAAAAAAAATTCAGCAACTACTTTCAAAGTATTTTGAAGTATTCTTTATTTGCCTCTCTCAAGTAATAGAATTCACAGCCCCCCCCCCTCAAATATTGTTGTAAAACTCACACATTTCTGAAAAACTCTCACAGAGTCAAAGTTCATGCAGTTCTGACCTTTTCTTCCCTTAGTCTTTATTCCTGTGGCTGTTTCTTCCTAAGCTTTTAGTGATACAAACCCACCATTACTTCCACAATTTTTGCTCTTCTTGAATTTCTCAGTTTCATAACAAAAAGCCCAGAAACTGAACTTGCTTACTTAGCTCCCAGAACTGAAGGTGACAGGAAGGTGGGAAGAAAGTCTTGTTGAAGTTATAAGGTGGAATTCTGCTGTGGGAGGTAAGGGAAAGAGGTACATGCATTATCTGTAATTTTTTTTCCTGTCATGTTTACAATGGAAGAAGAATGACTACAGGAGCATAAAGGAAAGGTTAGGGAAAAGAAATATGACTTTCATGTTATCACAGTTGTTTTTATTAAATTATATTTGATAATTATAACTCTTTAGGAAAATATTCAATTCTCTGCCAACTTTTCACTAATGGTCTTAGCATTCATTGATGATTTAAAAAATTTTTTTTATTTGTAGATGGGCACAATACCTTTATTTTATTTATTGTCGTGTGGTGCTGAAGATCGAACCCAATGCCTCATACTTGTGAGGCAAGCACTCTGCCACTGAGCCACAATCCCAGCCCATCATTGCTGATTCTTGCTTAGATCAGTTATTACATTAGGAGTTACAAAATGATGATGATGATTTTTTTACATTCCTATCATTCCTTCTACACTTTTTAGCTCAATTTTTTCTACCTTCATCAACTGGGGATTTTTGGTTAGCTGCTTCTTTAAGCTTAATTTCTACTTTTGCTGTTCCCATTTGTTATTTTGAATATATGCCCAAGTTTCTCTTGTGAGTCTTAATTCTTTCTCTTGAGG
This sequence comes from Spermophilus citellus, assembly GCF_964194105.1. Classification (NCBI taxonomy): domain Eukaryota; kingdom Metazoa; phylum Chordata; class Mammalia; order Rodentia; family Sciuridae; genus Spermophilus; species Spermophilus citellus. The sequence continues at coordinate 159,666,903 of NC_138185.1, read as the reverse complement.
GTCTCCTGAAGTTTTGTGCTACTACTATATTTTGTAGTTCAAAAGAAGGAAAATAGAAGTCTTTGTATTTAATTTCAAGTGAGAAGTTTAACTTGTGTGCATATTTAGGATAAGACCGAAGCTTTCCTGGCCAACAACTTTGAGAGAGACATTTTTCATACTGAAGAACCAAATCACAAGCAGAAAATTTGGGATGGATGTCAACAAGATTTGATACAAGAGGATAAACAAGCATCAGAGTTAGACAGACAGCCATATTCATGCGGTTGGGAAACTGAAACTGCACAATCTCAATATCAGAATTTCCTCAGTCAATTGTCTACTCTTCTGAGTGATAGCATTGTTCCCATACCAGCCACAGAGGAAGCTGTGAAAGAAAGGATACTGGAAATCAGTGAAAATGAACTCTCTTGGAAATCTGTAAGTACATCAAAGGAAAAGTTATTTTTTCCTATTTGATTCTTTTAAGATATAGACTTTGCTATTATCTAATTTAGTATACTGTATGGCTCTGAGTTGTAATTTTGATTGTATTTCCATAGTGAAAGAAGAGAAATAGGTCATCTTACGACACTGGAAAAAGTATAGCATAGTCACTAAGAGCACAGAGGCCTGCTATGAATCCCAGCTCTGCCCTTAGCTAGCTGTGTGATCCTGGGCAGATTACTTATTCTCTCTGTGCCTCCATTTCATCTGTAAAATGGTGGAGAGGGGTATAGTTCCTATCTCACAGAGTGGTTGAAAGGATTGAATTGGTTAATACATGGTAAATGCTTAGTACAGTTTGGTATAAGTTCAATAATATTAACTTAAAAATATTGCTATGGGAAGATAGTATTTTCATAATGCTCCAACACTGGTTAGTTTAGTTGGTGCAGTTAAACAACTTGTCAGGTCTGGGGTGTAGCTTACTGGTAGAGCAGGTGCTTAGCACGCATGAGGCCCTTGGCTCTGTCCCAGTATCAAAAACACATTCATAAATAAATTTCAGATCAGTTAGTTTAATTTACTGGTCAAGTCTATCAAAAGATTGAATCAACATGTTCATGTGGATATATCTTCTTGTCCGTGTCCAAATCATTTTAGTAAAATTTTGTGATTCCTCACCCTGGAATTCAGCTGATGATAAGTATTTCTTAAATTCAATGTGTTAGTGAAACTTACTGCACAATAATCTGTGTTCCAATTTTGGGTTTTTTGGGGGTGGGGGCAGGGACAGTGGCAGTGCTGAGGATTAAACTCAGGGCGTTGTGCATGCTAGGCAAGCACTCTACCACTGAATTATATTCCAACCCCATCCATTTTAAAAAAAGCAAAACCAAAAAACCCTGCATACTTAAAATTCACTATACAACTTCCTCAGTACTAAAAATCTCTTAAAAGTATCTCTTAAAAGGCTTCCCTATTCATCTATTTTGTAATTTAATGTCATCACAAAATCAATATAATTAGAACATACAGTTTTGAAATGATGCAGAAAGCATGGATCATCAGGAAGTTTTTGAAAAATATCTCCTTTTTTAAAAAGAGAACGGAAGGCCTACAGCAGGAAATTCAGATGCTCACTAAGCAATTGGAACAGCTGCATCAGATTTACGAAGAAACTGCTCAAGAATCACCTCAGGGTGGAGAAAATTATAGGGAACAAAAAAAACCCTTGAAACGTCTAGATGGAAACATTGGTATCAATGACTTTTTTCAAAGGAAATCAGACTTGGACAGGAATAAAGTAAGAATATACTGAAGCATAGGCATTTCTTTGATAAAGGAAATGATCATATTTTATTTTATTAATGACTTTAACATTATTTAATGTTTAAAGCTATTCATACTATATATACTTCTCCTAATGGAAAAGGGGAGGATTTGCTATAGATCCTTGAAGTTTCTGATTTTATCAAAAAGCCTCTCCTCTTTCTGATTTTATCAAAAAGCCTCTCCTCTTTCCATATCTCCATTTCCTTACTGTGCACATATTTGATGTTTATTATGACAGATATGTTAATAAATATCTTAATACACTTTTAGAAGAGAATTAGAAGGAAAGGAATGCCAAGGAATGATTCTCTAATGGTGGAATTTCAGGCACAGTGACAGCTAAATATGATGAGTGTCAGTGAGGTGCATTGATGATATTCCTTGAATAATTACTGAATAAACTGTTATCTTCTCCAATTTCTGCTTCCCTGAATGTATAAGGAAAAAGGCAGTCCTAAAAGTGGGATGGAAACGAGTAGGTTGCAATTCAATTTGTTTTCAGGAAGTCCTGTTTCTATTTTGCTACCTCTTCACTGAATTACCTGTCGAACCTTAACCTATTTTATACTATTTCTATAATTGCTGTGGCTCAAGGTGTAATATCACTCACTTATTTACTAATGACTCAGTTGGCCTTTCAGCCCATTCATGCATCCAATATATATATATATATATACACACACACACACACACACACACACACACATATGTACATTTTTTTTAATTTTTAAATTTTTGTGGTGCTGAGGATTAAGCCAAGGCCCTCAAGTATGCTAAGTAAGCACTCTATCACTGAGCTATATCCTCAGCTCCAATCCAATATTTATGGAACTCTTTTTTTTTTTCGTTTTGCAGTGCTGGGTGGTAGGCAAGCATTCTACCATTGAGCTATACCTCTGGCTGGAGCTCTAAGTTTTTCTTCCAGCACTTTAGGAAATGGTGTTTTTAAAAAAATACCCATAAACCAATACAGTGGTGCACACCTATAATCCCATCTGTGTACAACTTTACCTCTAAAGAAGCTGAGGCTGGAGAATTGCAAATTGAAACTAGCTTCAGCAATTTAGCAAGACCCTATCTTAGGGAAAAAAAAAAGACAAAACAAAAACCAAAATAAAAAAACTGGGGATACAGCTCAATGGAAAACTACATCTGGGTTCAAACCCAGTACTGGGGGAAAAAAGACATATTCCATAGAATTCAAAGATGAGTGCAGCTTCTATCTCTGCTCTTACGTATGTGACTGATAATGATTCATTTCCACACAAAATTATTTTAAATGCTATATTGAAATTTAAGAATATGCAATCCAGGCGTAGTTGCACGTGCCTGGAATCCTAGCTACTCAGGATGCTGAGGCAGAAGGATCACAAGTTCAAGGGCCAGCCTCATCAACTTAGTGAGACCCTGTCTCAAATAAAAAATGAAAAGGCTAGGGATATAACTTAATGATAGGGTACCCTAGGTTTCAATTCCCAGTAAAGTGTGGGGGGAAGCTAATAACATATGATTTCCACAACCCTTTTAATCATGTTAAAAGATTTTAAGAAAAAATAATAATTTTTTAGCCCTCTTTCTTCCTCTTTCTTATCAGTAACCAATTGTGTATACAAGCATTCTTTGTAGTAACCAAGAATAAATTGTACCAGAAACATATAGGACTTATATAGGACTTATATGAACATTGCAAAATCCTAATGGGGAATATGAAATAAGATCTGCAAATGAAACATACCAAATTATCAAACAATGTCAATCACCAAAATTATAAATATGTAGATTATTAATATCTGAAAAAGTGACCCATCAGTATATTAATATTTATTTATTTATGGGTACTAGAAATTGAACCCAAGATGCTTTACCACTGAGCCACTTCCTCAGACCTTTCATTTCTCTGGTTGTACATGATGTAGAGTCGCACCATTTGTGCAATCATACATTTACCTAGGGTAATGAGTCTGTTTCATTCCACTCTCTAACCTACCCCCATGCCCCTTCCCCTCCTCCTCTCCCCTTTACACAATCCAAAGTGCCTCCATTTTGCCTCCATTTTTCCCATTCTCCCTCCCCCCATTAAGGATCAGCATCCACTTATCAGAGAGAACATTTGGCCTTTGGTTTTTGGGGATTGGTTTACTTTGCTTAGCATGATGATGTTCTCCAACTCTATCCATTTACCTGAAAATGCCATAATTTTATTCTCTTTTAATCCTGAGTAATATTCCATTGTGTACATATACCATAGTTTCTTTATCCATTCATCTTTTGAAGGGCATCTAGGTTGGTTCCACAGTTTAGCTATTGTGAATTGAGCCTCTATAAACATTGATGTGGCTGTGTCATTATAGTATGCTGATTTTAAATCCTTTGGGTATAGACCAAGGAAGGAGTGGGATGACTGGGTCAAATGGTGGTTTCATTATAGGTTTTCTTTTTTTTTAATATTTATTTTTTACTTTTACTTATACAATATCTTTATTTTTTATATTTATGTGGTGCTGAGGATCGAACCCAGTGCCTCACACATGCTAGGTGAGCTCTCTGCCACTGAGCCACAACTCCAACCTTCATTCTAGGTTTTCTAAGGAATCTCCACACTGCTTTCCAGAGTGGTTACACCAATTTGCAGTGCCACCAGCAATGTATGAGTGTGCCTTTCCCCTCACATCCTCGCCAACATTTATTGTTGAGTGTATTCTTGATAATTGCCATTCTGACTGGAATGAGATGAAATCTTACAGTAGTTTTGATATGCATTTCTCTAATTGCTAGAGATGTTGAACATTTTTCATATATTTGTTGATTGTTTTTATATCTTCTGAGAAGTGTCTGCTCAGTTCCTTAATCCACTTATTGATTGGGTTGGTTTTGGGGTATTAAGTTTTTGGAGTTTTTCATATATCCTGCAGATTAGTGCTCTATCTGATGTGCATGTAATAGAGATGTTCTCCCACTCTGTGGGCTCTCTCTTCACGTTATTGATAGTTTCCTTTGCCGAGAAGAAGCTTTCTAGTTTGAATCCATCTCATTTGTTGTTCTTTTAAACGTGTTCTGTGGAACTAATTCTTCATCTGCCATTAAGTGAAATGTAGGACAAGGCTGTGTTTTTTTGTTTTTTTTTAAAGTCCATACATTTTTAATAACAGGATTTCTCCTGGGGATATTTAAACAGACTATAAAAAGTACATAGAAAATTTTACTATTTAGTATGCTTAACTCCTCTTTTGACCAAAATACAGTACAAGAGTTCCAGACTTCCCTAGAGACAAGATAGAACAAGGGCTGTTTATTTTTAACTCTTTTGATTGTTGCTTCTGGTAGTACCTTCATTTCCCTAAATAATTTTATACTACTACATCTTGAATTTTCTATTTCAGACATTATCTGTTGATTTCATATTAAAGTTTTATCTCTCTTATACCACTTTCCCATCTAGCTATTTCCCAAATATAGTTGATATATTGATATTTGGGGAGAGATCCATAATCAATATTTACTTCACTATGACAACTAAATATTTACAAAAGTACAAAGTACTGTGTTCTTGTTACATGTCCTTTCTTGCATTCCATTTTTCCTTGTGTCTTCATATGTGTAATTTTCAACATTCATTTGTTTTTCCCTTAAATATTGTAACAAATGATCCACTAGTCTATAAAAATATGACATTTTTTTCCCTCTCTCTCTCAAAATTTTCATTTTCTTCCTTCAGACTGGGGATCTTGATTTTTACTCTATGGGTCTGGACCCAGCTGTGATACTGTGACTTTTCTTCTCTAATCTCTGAATCTCATATCTTGTTTTTTTTTTTTTTTTGGTTTACTTTCTCATTTTGCTTGGATATATCCTCCAATAACTTCCTAAGAAATGATACCGTGGGAAAGATACTTTTTCTTTGAGTACTTGCATAAATAAAAAGGTCTTTTAAAAAAAATCTTCACATTCGATTGATAATTGACTTCACTAAGAGATTAGAAAACATTAATTCTTCTAATTATCTTTGGGGCTCCAGTGTTGTTATTGAGAAAAATGTGCCATTCTTATTTTTGTTATCCAGTGTTATCTATTTTGTTTCTTTGAATGTTTTAATACATTTGCTACATTTGTCAAGATATTTTAAATAACTATTTTTTTCTCATAATAAAATTAATTCATGTGCATTATAAAGATTTATAAAGCACAGAATAGGAAAAGAATAAGACCAAAATCACCAGTAATTCCACCATTTGGAAATAACTGGTGTTATCATATATCATATTATAATGTTTTCTTTTGATTATTTTCCATACATATTATTTTTGTCTGGTTTGTTTGGTACTGGGAATTGAACCCAGGGGTATTTTGCCACTGAACCACATCCCCAACCATTTTTATTTTTTATTTAGAGACAGTGTCTCACTAAGTTACTCAGGGCCTCACTAAGTTGCTAAGGTTGGCTTTGAACTTGCAATCTCCTGTTTCAATCTTCTGAGTCACTGGACTCACAGGAGTGTGTCACCATGCCTGGCTCTTCATGCATTTTTTAAAAAATATTTACTTAGTTTTAGATGGACACAATACCTTTATTTATTTTTATGGGGTACTGAGGATCGAACCCAGTGCCCCACACATGAGAGGTAAGCACTCTATTACTGAGCTACAGCCCCAGCTCCTCAGTGCATATTTTTAACAACTGAGATAAGCATAGTTTTTCTTAATCCTGTTTCTTTCATTTAACTATACATTATTATTTTCTTTTAATAAATATTTTTAAACAATTTCTAGGGAATGTATTATTACCATATGTAATTTTCCTGACATTTGTATTTCTTTTATTTTTCATTATGAATAGAATAGTAAAGAATATCTCTGTACATGAATCTTTATACAAATACTCATTATTTTCTTAGAATACATTCCTAGAAAAGAAGAATTAATCTACACTATTGCTAAGTATTTACAAATTGTCTGTTTAACTGTTACCCTTGATAGCAATAGTCATCACTTTTATTGTAACATTTTAGTTTCCTGATTATCTTAATAATGTGTATTTATGTTAAAAAGATATTTTACTTATGTAAATATTATTAAGCCTACAGTTTATTGTTCTAGAATAGATTGGTATTATGCTAGTATAGAACATTTTAAAGCCAATTATTTATTTCAATACTGTTAATTTCTGCAAAGGAAAACTTCAGAACTCCGAATTCTCAAGTAGATAAGCATAACAAGAAGTTCAAACAATTAGAGATGTTGTTGAATATTCGGCAAAATTTACAGATTATTACAACGCCAATATTGGAGGAAAAAATTCAGAAACTTCAGAAACAGCTCAGTGATTTGAAATTATCAAATAAAAATATGAAAACTCAACTGACAAAAATAAATGTCCTTAAAGTAAGTAAAGGAAATGAAGTTTTCAAAAATTCATAAAAGTTTTGGTCCATTCCTATTTAACTGCATTAGCTCTCATTGAACTTTTTAAAGAACAAATAAATTAAAATAATTTTATATACAAACAGAATAATATGTAACATTAATATATAATGTTATTCTATAATATGTATTACTATAGGAAAATAAAATTGGATGCCTGTGAATCCATCAATCATTTTAGAAAACAGAATATTACCAATACCACTAAAGCCCCCAGGTATCCTCCTCCCTATTTCTCAAAGGTAACTGGTATTCTGAATGTTATGATGTTAAATCCCTTGCTTTTTTTTGTTTTAGTTTTATTGTAGTTTCTTATTGGGTTAATGGATAATTTTTTCTCTTCTTTGGAGCTAGATTCAGTTTTCCTATATCAAAAATAGACTGAGTTAAGCCAAATGCAAACTAAATAATTGATCAACTGATATGCTATTTTATCACCAATATTTTTCTTACTGTAGAACCAATTATTTTATCCACTTCTGTATTTGTTTAATGTAGGCTGTAAGACCTTTAAGGACATGGAAAATGTGTTAAGTTTCTTTAAATCCATGAATTCAGTTTATATAAATGCTAAATGATTATGAAAGGTAGAAATGCCTCTTAATTGAAAAATTGTGGACTATTTCTCTTTTCCATATGTGGTCATCAGCTTTTCATTGCTGTGACAAAATACCAGAGATAATCAACTTAAAAAAAAGAGAAAAAGATTTATTTTGGCTCATGGTTTCAGAGGTTTCAGACCAGGATCATTGGCTCTATTGTTTTTGGATCTGTGATGACACACCCTTCAACACATGAGATTTTGGAGGAAATTTCAGATCTAAGTCATAATCATACCTCGTTTCAAAGAGAGATGGGAAAAAAAAAAAACCACGAGTTATCAAGCCTGTCTGTTTTTTATAGGAGATCAACTCACAGTCATCTCCTCTCTTTCATTCACATTTTACCCTCTCATAGGACAAAACAATTATGAAGCTCAGGCAATCTTTAACAAAAGTTGAAACAATGAAGGAGAAGGTAGTTATGAATATAGATGATTTGAAAACTACATCGGACTCTGCAGAGCAAGAAGCAAGATCAGACAAAGAGAAGGCCCGTCAGATGTTTGATACTGTCACTCCTGAGCTCTCCATAGCCAAGAATGCGCTTGAAGTGTCAGGACAAGAACAAGAGGTTTTTTTTCTTAAGTTAATTTAGTTGGAATGATAAACACACCCACCTCAACTTACACTAACTTAGACAAAACAGAATTTATTGACTTATGGTATCAAAAACAGGTTAAACTAATCTCTGTGAAGTCAGAGATGAACCTAGGCCCCAGGACTAGCACCAGGCACTTTACAGGACTTTTTTTCACTGTCTTCTTGGCATCTGTGTGACAGTTTGTCTGACTACCAGTGTTTTTTTTTTTTTTCCTATGACAGGAAGTATGGTCAATGACAGCCATGGAGTTTCATATTTAGTTCTTGTAATGGGAGAGAAAAATTCCAGAAGGAATCTTATTGGGCCAGCTTAAATCAAGTGTTTCTCCCTGGAGAATCCCACAATGGCTTAGGAATGGGATATGTGATTATTTTAGTTTGGAGGATAGGGTCATGTTAGAGAATGGAAGCTCAGAGGAAACCATGTATGTTATTGTTTGTGTCACATTCTAGAATAGAATGACACTTCTAAACTTGCTTAGATTTTTCACTATACTTATAAAGCAAATTTGTTTCCTTTTCTCTTCCTTCCTTTTTTTTTTCTCTTTTTCTTGTCCCTTTTCTTTTCAGTGCTTGGGATCCAATCCCAGGGCTTCACTACAAGGCAAATATTTTAACAGACTTTTTAAAAGGCTAACTGATCATTTTGGGCCACTCTTAAAGTATATGTCACATCTCCATATTAGTTGCTTAAAAAATTTGAAACTTTTCCAAATTCTTGATGATATGCTCAAAGCAGACTCAGGAGGCTGGGACAAGAGGATCACAAGTTCAAAGCCAGCCTTGGAAACTTAGCAAGGCCCTAACCAACTTACTGAGACCCTGTTTTGATTAAAACAAAACAAAACAAAACAAAAACACCAAAGTCATAAGATTAGTGTTTTCTTTCTCTCTCTCTGCATCTTTGTCTCTTTCCCTCTATTTTCTGCATATTCATTTTCTTTTCTTTTTATTTTTTTTAGTTGTAGTTGGACACAATACCTTTATTCCATTCATTTATTTTTATGTGGTGCTGAGGATCGAACCCAGGGCCCCGCGCATGCCAGGCGAGCGCTCTACTGCTGAGCCACAATTCCAGCCCCTGAATATTCATTTTCTTTTTTTTTTATATATATATTTATTTTTTAGTTCTCGGCGGACACAACATCTTTGTTGGTATGTGGTGCTGAGGATCGAACCCGGGCCGCACGCATGCCAGTCGAGCGCGCTACCGCTTAAGCCACATCCCCAGCCCTGAATATTCATTTTCTATGTTGTTTTTATCCCTCTTTTCAATGCCCCTTATATTTTCAGTAAAGTCTATTCCCCTTTGGTCACTTTTTTTTTTTTTTAAATGTGCCAGGGATTGAACCCAGTGCCTCACCACATGCTAGGCAAGTGCTCTACCACCGAGCCACAACCCCGGCCCTCCTTTGGTCACTTTGTAGTTCACGCCTCATTTATGAAAAGATTTTCTGTTATTATGCCTGATTTCAATGATCATATCTTCTGTATTCATTAGACATCTTGGACATGGTTTTATTCTGAATTATTAAATGTATAATTCAAAGAAAGGTGTTGTTGTTGTTTTCCATGTCTTCAAATCCTCATTTAATTAAGATTTAATTCACTTCAGGATTTTGTGTCAAACATGTTTCCTGTGCTTTGTGACTGTTTTTTTTTTTTGGGGGGGGGCATATTTTCATCACCTAAACAGTTTTGATAATACTGCTTATTCTTAAAGCAGTTATTTTTGAGGGAGAACTGAGGATTGAACCCAAGGGAGCTTTACTACTGAGCTACATCCCCAGGCCTTTTTATTTTGAGAGGTTCTCACTAAGTTGCTGAGGCTGGCCTGAAATTTGGAATCCTCCTATCCTCAGCCTACCAAGTTGCTGGGATTATAGGCGTGTGCCACTCCACCTGACTCTTCCTAAAGCAATTCTCTATGGATATTAATTTGCCATTTATCTGTTCAATTTGAAATCCTTTTAATTTTCATGTTTCTTCTTTAGTAGCTGTAGGTTGGGTTTACTTACTAGGTTTCTTAACTCAATACCGCCCTCTTTTGTTGAGGTGGTAGATGCAGTTTTTGAAGTTCACTAGAACAAGCCTTTTATTTTGGGGGTAGGAATTTGTGTGATGTATGATTCTGCCATACTCTTCTGTTTGTATATGTCTTTTAATTTCATTGTTTACTTCTTCCTTTTCCTTTATTACCAAGCCACTGAGAAACACTTCACCCTTCCAAACTCTCCAACCTCCCCTTGCCCTCTAGAACTACCATTTCTGGTCTTTATGCTTTCAGGCCTCTTTCTTTTCCTTCCTCACTATCAGGTTTCAGATTTATTCTCTGTATTTCCCCATTTGAGAACTATCCCATTTCCTGGGGGTAAGGCTATCTGTGTTCTACAACAGTGGAAACGAGTAGCACCCTCCTCTGGAGCTGCCCCTACTAGTTTAGGATATTCATTTCCACTCAATGCAGATTGAAGGCTGTGATATTCTTTAGTTGTTTTAAGCATGGATTTATGGGTGATTTTTTTTTTTAGTTTTAGGTGGACACAATATCTTTATTTTTTATGTGGTGCTGCTGAGAATTGAACCCAGTGCCTCACACATGCTAGGCGAGCACGCTACCACTTGAGCCACATCCCTAGCCCCTTATGGGTGGTTTTTATTTGTGCTCTTTCTAGATCACTGTGGCTTTTGGAGTATGGATGGATATATATTTAAGGGACTTCTATTATCATAAAGCACACCAGAAGTCTAAAAAGTGTGGTTGTGCATATGTTGTCCCAGTTCCTTAAGAGGCTGAGGCTGGAGGATCACTTGAGCCCAAGGGTTGGAGGCCAGCCTGGGCAACATAGTAAAATCCCCATCTCAAACAACAGCAGCAACAAAATTTAATTGCCTTATGGGTGAAAAACATTAAGATGTAAAAAAAATAGGTCTAATCTACTAAAGTGTAAACATAAGAAAAATATAAAGGAAATTCTAAAGAATTATTGGAATAGAAGAGACTAATTTTCTAGCTTAAAAATACCATTTGAATGTAGCATATATTACATTTAAAAAGAAAAGCTGAATAAGACCAAATTTCTAATATTAATTTCATTGTGCAAAATAAATTGGTGACTGAAACTAATGACATATCTTGATTTTTGTGGGTGGTTCTTTATAGCTTGGTGACTTTCGAGAAACTATTTTGAAGATGTTGGGATTTGACATGAAAACAGCAGACAAAGAAATCATCAATCAGTTAAAGCTTATTATACAAGTTTATGAAATATCTAACAAATCAAAGATTGCTTCTGATTGTGAGACTGGACAAGATAATGAATAAACAAGTTCTGCCTTTTAATTGCTGCCAAGAACTGAGCAGATATAGCTGTTTCCTACGGCATCTTGAATATGCTGTATCATGAATAAAATGCAGTGGAAAAATTTTACTTAAGTCTCTTCTCTCCTGTGATGTTTGGCACTTAACATGTCTTTGTAAATAATCTTGTTCAATACCTTTATTATAGTCTATTTTGGATTGCTACTTTGTAATACATAACAATTATCTAATGACCTTTAATCACTAGCTATATTTTTAGCAGAATGCGAATCAGAAACTTGTATTCTTAGTTGAAATATTTATATTCATAGTTAACAGTCTGTTTCTAGAATGAACAAGTTATTGGGTTAAAAAAAAAAAAACCTTTAAGAGGGGCTGTGGCTATGGCTGTAGCTAAGTGGTATAGTGATTGCCTTGCATGTGTGAGGCACTAGATTCGATCCTCAGCACTACTTAAAAATAAGTAAATAAAGTATTGTGTCCATCTACAACTAAAAATAAAATCCCCCTTAAGAATCCAGGTAAAGTTAAATTCTGTAATTTGAATCTATCTTATACATTTTATTAACAGAGTATGAATAGCAAATATGAAATGTTGAGGGGTAGAAAGGTCTTTGACAATTCTTGTCAGGCAATAGACTACATTGTTTTTTATTTTCCTAACATTTAATAGTGTCTGTCAGTGTTTCCCTAATGGTAGGTTGATTTCTAAGTTTATGGGCTTTTTAAAAATAGTATAATTTCTAATATATTTCATTTAAAAGTAGGAAATTGTTCATCTTCCAAGGTGGTCTTAGATTTACCCAATATGTCCTCTGTGGGAACAGGTCAGAATTTGAACAAGCATGTGGGATTCAATGTCTGTTATGGTCACTGCAAAGGGTCTCTTGTTTGGCTTAGTTTTGGAGGGCTTCTTAGCATGGGAGGGATCAGGTTATATTGGACCTTACAGAAGTAGCACTTTGGAAGAAAATGATTATATAAAATACCCATTTAAGGAAAAATGAGAATCACCTTCTAAATCGTCATAGTTGTGACTCTCTGTATGCCAAGGAATCTTGATATACTTCAAGAACTACAGGATTTTAAGCAGAATGTGAATCAGAAACTTGTATTCTTAGTTGAAATATTTCAAAATTTAAGGGGAAACAGTGATCTTTAACATCTATCAGGAAAGTACATGAGTACTAGTTTCAAGTAGTTTATAATTTCAACATTTGATCACTTTGTTTCTTTTGATAACATCTTTGTGATAAAAACTGCCCAGAACTTTTGTAAATTTACTGCCAAGTGAGGCCCATCAGTTGGTATCCCTACCAAGGAAGCTGACGTGCAAACCTGAGGAATAAGGCACTCTTTCCCTGGACTTTAGGATACATGGCTGGAACATAAAAAAACTTGCTTATCCTTCCTCCGAAGAATTCCCTTGATCCTTGGTTTAATCCCAGTATATGGGGGTGGGGAGTAATATTCTTGGTCTAGCAAAAGAGAAAATGTGGGGTACACCCTGCCTGGAACAGGAACTGGCTATTCACAGAAGAGGGATTGTAAAAAGTGTTACTGTGTTAATTCTGAGCAAGTTAGGGAGAGTTACCCTTCAAATATCTGGGACAATTTTTTCTAGAAATGCTTTCAATCCAAATCACTGCACATTGTTCTTCAAGGACAGATGTAGATATAGTGTTTAGATAACTGGTTCTCAAGATGCATCAGAATCACCTAATAAACTTTCTTTTTTCTAGTCCTATTAGAGGTTCCAGCTCAGGTATTTTTCTCAAAGCTTCCTAAGTATAAAAATTGATAAAATTACTTGGGAAAACTGTTAATTAATTTCCTGGGTCACCATAACAAATAAAGATTGTTGGCTGAAATAAAAATAGGTAAATATATAGGTAGAAAAATTAAGACAATGCAAATTTTTTATCTTATAGTTTTGGAGGTCTCACTGGGCTTAAAAATCAAGTTGTTGGTAGAGCTGTGTCCCTCAGGAAAGAGGAAAATCTTTTTCTTTATCTTTTCCAACTTCTAGAGGTTGCCAACATTATTGGCTCATTGCCTCCTTCCTCCATCTTTAAATCTAGGGTCAGTAGGGTGCAGTAGGGTATGCCTGTAATCCCAGTGACTCTGGAGGCTGAGGCAGGAGGACCTGAAAGTTTGAGGGCAACCCCAGCAACTTAGTAAGACATGTTTCAAAAATAAAAAGGGGGTGGTGGTAGAGCATCTCTGGGTACAATTTCCAGTACCACAGAAATAAATACAGGGTCATCAGGCCATCCCCAATTTTGCCATACTACTATTTCTCTGGTTCTCCTCTGCTCTACTTGCCTCCCTCTTCCCCATGTAAGAGCCCTTGTGATTATATTGGGCCCACCTGAGCAATCAAGAATGAAGTCCCTTTTTAAATTGTTTATTTTGTCATACTAGGGATAGAACTGATGGCTCACACTTGCTAGGCAAGTGCTCTCCAGCCGTGATGTCCCTTTTTAAGATGATTAACAACCCTCATTCTTTTTTGCCATACAACTTAATACAGGTGCCAGGGATAAGGGCATAGTTATTTATTGTGCCTACCATAGTTAACAACTACTAAAATTGAATACATTTATGCTTTATGAATAGGCAATTCTACTCCTACGTATATAACTAGCAAATGTGTGTATATTATACAAAAAGACATTTACAAGATTATTTATGGCAGCATTGCTTATAATCGTCCCAAACTCTCATCTACCAAAAAAAAAAAAAAAAAGAAAAAAAAAGTAAATAAGTGTGGCAACCAAATGCATTGGTTAAGCATTCAGAACTCCTTTGGGATTGAACAAGAAGTCAACTGAAATGCTAAATTTCTCAGGGTCAGAAACTAGAAGGTGGTTATGAGGCCAGAACCTAAGAGATGGCAAACATAGGTTTGAGGAAAAGGGGTAAATTTATGGGGTTCTCTTAAGCAAGGTGATAAGATTCAAGTATGTATGGGGGAGAAAGTAATGGGATATAAGCCCTTGTTCTTACTGAACTTGACACTAAACAGCTTTGCACACTTGATAAAGTCCTGGCACTTCTTTGAACTCGAATTTTATATCGAAATTAAAGAATGTGACCTGGATTCCTGAGTTCTGTGAGATTCCAGGCAGCCCCAACTACTCTGGCAGAACATGTTCTGGTTAGATTAAAGGAGCTCTTTACCCGCAAAAGACAGGAGCCAGTGGGCACAGCCACTAGGTACATTCTGATACAGGCTCCTTTCCTCAACAGCCAAACAACGTGTCTTCAGGCGTTGACAGTCTGAGATCAGCCTCCTCCCTCAGCCACCTAGCCCCGCCTTTCCCCTACAAGAAGTCCCCTTCCGCAAAGAGGAACACCCTATTCAATATCCTACGGTGCAAAACGTCCCAGCCCCAAGTCCTCCGCTTACGTGGCGACCACGTTCTAGTACATGAGTCCCTTATGGGATTCCCACTGTAGGTGCGGCCAAACTGGCGGAGCGACTTCTCGGAACAGTCCGCTAGCGTCCAACAGTTCAGGGAACCCGCACTACTGCGCCTGTGCGGCGAAAGGGTGGGGTATTCAACTGTGGTGGGTGCTGGTGCTCAACGCTGCTGGCGGGAGAGAGCAAAGAAAAAAACGAAGGCCCTCAGAAATGGCTGTTAGGGGAAATGATAGGTTGGTGGAAAGAGCCGGTGCAGAGCGCGCCTCTGACCGGGGTGGGACCCGCCTCCGTTCCAGCCAATCAGGGCGCGGGGCGGGGCGGCCTGGCGGGATCCGTTTCGCGGGCTCTGGAGGCGCGTCTCCGCTACGAATCTGCGCCCTGGGGACACTTTGCTGTGTCTAGGCTTCTCGAGAAAGTTCTGCTCCGCCCCGTGCAGCAGCGACTGCAGACCTTGAGCTTGGTCGTTTGGACGGCTCCCGACTGTCTCACAGTCGCGCCACCGACAGTGGTCGGGGCTGGCCTCTCATTCCTAAGGTCTGAGATGGAGCCAGTGACTTTTTAAAAAAACTCGTGAGCGAACCTGGTGCCAGCCAAGGTTGAAGCCCCGTGGCTGTTTCAGCCCCGCTGTGCTGGGAAGGGTGACCGAACTGGAGGGTGCGTGGTTCCCCGCCCCAGACCTGGGGTTGGAGCACGGACGCGGGCCGCGGGTCCGCGAGTCCGCGAGATGAGGTTGACCCTCCGAGCGCACGCTCCTCCCTGTAGGCGTCCCTCCGGGAGCAGGACTGAGTTTGGCATTTGCTCCCGGAACCTGCGGGACCGACAAGGCAGCTGGGGTGTGGGTGAGGACGGTCCCGCTGGGCGCCGGGTCCGCTGAATCTGCTTTCTCTGCACCAGCACCTGGCTAGGTTCTTACCGAGCCCGGGTTACAAACCCCCCATATAGTTCAGTCGTCCAGATAGATCACTTAGGACCTGACCAGTTAGCTGTTTCTTAAGTAGCCTGTTTCAACTAATGGCACGGTTTATTATTACTCGGGTTCTTTTTTGGGGGGTGGGTGCTGGGGAGCTCTTTGGGTATTTTTTTTCCTCATACTTAAATTCGGAGAATATTTTACAGTACCCCCGTATATGGAATTAGAAAATTTCGTTTGGTTTCATTGGCAGTTTTGTTGAGGTATAATCTACATACCATAAAAATGCACCCATTTTAAGTGTATGGTTTAGTGATTTTAGTGTACGGTCATGTGTGGATTTATGAAAGGAACACTTCAACAAAATGCGTTCTTAGTCAATTTCGACCATGATAGAGTGTGAACTAAGAGGACTACATGGTCACTAAGCAATATAACTTTTTGGACCCCATTGTAAATGTGGTCAGTCCTTTATTGAAAAGTCATTATTCCACACATGACTATTTCCAGAGTTGTTCAACAGGAAATCTTGATAGCACCCCTACCACCACCACCACCACCACCACCACCACCACACACACACACACACACACACACACACACACACACACACAATTTGACCTTCTACAGATACGATGTAACACAAGGGCCCTTGAAAGTGTATACTTAGGGCTGGGGTTGTGGCTCAGTGGCAGAACACTTGCCTAGCATGTGTGAGGCACTGGGTTCGATTCTCAACACCTATTATCAATAAATAAAATAAAGGTCCATTGACAACTAAAAAATATTTTTAAAAAAGTATATACTTAGATTATGTCATTATCTGAACAAGTGAAATTTAAAGGGTAATTAAAACATGTTCCTGTAAATTGCAGGGAATTAAACTATTGTGTCTTACACTATCTTTTTAAAAACATATACTACTTTTTTTTTTTTTTTTGAGACAGGGTTTCACTAAATTGCTTATAGCCTCACTGAATTGCTGAGGCTAGCTTTGACCCTCCTGAACCTCTGGGATTCCAGGTGTGTGCCACCACGCCCAGCTTGACTGTTTGAACTGTCTCTTATGCTGAGGAATATGGTATAAACCCCACTGTACAGGTGAGAGTGTGAACTTTAAAGAATATTGCCTAAAGCTATGTTTGGACAAGGCCCCAAACCAGATGCCTTCTCTCTAAATTTGTTGCCTCTGGCACCTCAAACACCTTGATATGTCTATGCATGACCTGAGCGAGTACTTAATAAGTGGCCACTGTGTGCCAACAGTACTGCTCTAGATAAAAATACTCTAGTGGCTTTACCACTGAACTACATCCCCAGTCCATTTTATTTTATATTTTGAGACAAGGTCTTATTAAATTGCTGAGATCCTCACTTAGTTGCTGACACTGGCCTCAAACTTGCAATCCTCCTGCCTCAGCCCCCCAAGTCCTTTGGATTACAGGCATGCACCACCATGCCTGACACATTGAAGATTTAACCCCTAATTTGATGATGTTATTGAAGGGTAGGCTTTTATGAGAAGTAATTAGGTTTAGATGAGGTCATGAAGGTGGGGCCTCATGATGGGAGAGAGAGAAACTAGAGCTCTCTGCTGTGTAAGGACATAGTGAAAAAGCAGCCATTTTTAAAATGGGAAGAGAACACTCATCATGATTGAATGGCATTTTGATCTTGAACTTTTCTGGCTCCAGATCTTATAACAAGTGTCTTGTTATAAGTCACCCAGTCTGTATTTTGTTATAGCAGCCCAAGCTAAGACTTATGGCCTTGTTAATGATAAAATCAGGTTATATAATAGAATATATAGTACAATCCCATTTAGCACAGAAGGCCTTTCTAGGCACACTATCAAAAAGTATTCCCTCATTTGATCTCTGATCACTAGTACTTTACTCTATTTTTAAAATCACCACCTAAAAGTATTTTATGAATTTTTATATTTGTTTACTGTCTCTTTTTTAAGTTCCATTAGAGTTCTGCCTCTTTTATTCATCTTTATATACCCAAGGCTGGGAGATACAGTTCTTAACAACATTGTTTCAGGAAAACAAACAAATTCCCACACAAAACAGCATTTGTATTGCTGTTTTAAAAATAAGACCACAAATTATTTGATTTTCTTTTCCTTCAAAAGATGGAATCTAGCTTGATGTGGTAGTGCACATCTGTAATCCCAGCTACTGTGGAGGCTGGGGCAGGAGAACTGCAAGTTCAATGACAGCCTGGGCAACTTAGTGAGACCCTGTTTCAGAAAAATTAAAAAAAAAAAAAGGACTGGGGATATATCTTGGTGGTGAAGCAATTTGCTTAGCATGTGTAAGGCCCTGGGTTCAAACCCCAGCAACACACACACTCACACACACCACACACGCGCGCGCACACACACACACAGCCAATTCCCCTCCTTCTGATTAGAATATGGTGGAAGTGGAATTATGTCAATAGGTCACAACTTCCTTCTTGCTGTCTCTTAGATCATTCACCCTGAGGGAAACCAGCTGCTGGGTCATGAGGACATATCAAACAGAGCTGTTGTTAGGCTCATGCAGTGAAAAACAAGTCTACTCCCAGCCAGTGGGGACTCTGGACTTTTGCCAACAGTGGTATGAATGAGCCACCTTGAAGCTGATTTTTCAGCCCTAGTCAATCCTTCAAATGACTGCCTCTCCAGGTGACCTCTTAACAACAATGTCACAAGGAGGCCCTGAACTGGATCCTTCAAATTCAAACTCTCAAATTCTGTTAGATAATTTATGGTTGTTGTCATAAGCCACTAAGTTTTGGTGGTAGAATGAATAGACAGTGACTACACTCCCCCTTAGGACCTACCATAAAGCAAAATAGGTGTGGCCTAAACAGTAGCTAGCAAAATTCTTTTCTATTAGGAATTGTAGAATTCATTATTTGTATAATGTTCACTTTTTAAAAAGTGGGACAATTTTAATGTTGGGAATGAAATCACATTCTAATCTATATGTACTAATCTGATTTTAAGATGAACACTGGAATACACAGATTTGAAAGGTTTGATTTTATGTATAAGTTAAATATCCATCATGATTTTAAAATAGTAAATTTTTAAAAAATCTACAATTATAAATTTGTGTGTGTTTGCATGTGTGTATGCATGTGTGAAGTTTTATGGATTAAAGCCAGATGCCTGCTACCACTGAGCTAAGTTGCCAAGGCTAACCTTGAATGTGGCTCCTCCTGTTTCAGCCTAGGCAAGAGCTCTACTGTTGAGCTATTTAATCAGCCCTAGAGATTTTAAAATGCATACTTGATTTATTATAGTTTACTTTAATACTTCTATAACTTCTCCCCCAAATTAAGACTCTTATGATAGTTTAATTGAATTTATCCCATACCTACCATGCTATTTTTGCCATATTTACTTTTACACACAATACAAATCCCATGAGACCTTATTTTTAAAAAATATATTTCTTTTAGTTGTTGATGGAACTTTATTTTTATTTATTTACATGCAGTGCTGAGAATCAAACCCAGAGCCTCACACATGTCAGGCAAGTACTCTACCACTGAGCTACAGCCCCGCCCAGACCTTATTTTTATAGTCATTATTTTTTATATAATTTTTTAGTTGTAGATGGACTCAATACCTTTATTTTATTTATTTTTATGTGGTGCTGGGGATTGAACCCAGTGCCTCACATGTACTAGGCAAGTGCTCTACCACTGAGCCACAACTCCAGCCCCTTTATAGTCATTATTAACTATCATATTTATGTCTGTTTCCCAATACCATTATCTGTTCTGGTGCTCTTTAATTAATTAATTTATTGCAGTGCTGGAAATTGAAACCAGGACCTCATGCTTACTGAGTAGTCACTCTACCGTGCACTATATCCCCAGCTGCACTGGTGTTCTTTATTCCTGTAATTCTCCAATGAAATTATTTTCCAACAACCTGAAGAACTACTTTTTTTTAAAAAATATATTTTTTAGTTGTTAATGGAACTTTATTTTACTTACTTATATGTGGTGCTGAGAATCAAACCCAGAGCCTCACATATGCTAGGCAAGTGCTCCACCACTGAGCTACAACCCCAGCTCCTGAAGAACTACTTTTAATGCTTCAGTTCCTATAGCAGTGAATTCTATCAGTTTTTTTTGTTTAATTTTCTTAAAAACTTTCTTATTTAATGTTCACTCATGGATGGTATTTCACTGGGTATAGAATTCTGGGTTTGAAGTTTTTTCTTTCAGCACATTAAGATATCATTCTTTTATTGTCTGATTGCCTTGGTGTCTGTTAAAAAGTCAGCCGTCAGTTTTATACTCTTATTGTTGTGCCTTTTAAGGTAATGAGTCTCTCCACTCTTCCCAATCCCTATGGCTGCTTATAAGACTTTCTTTGTTTTTAATTATAAACAATCTGATTATTATGCAATCTCATTCTTTCTCTCATTCTGGGACTCCAACTATACACACACACACACACACACACACACACATATACACTCTATATCTACATATATATATACACATACACATACCTACACACGCATATACATATATATGTGTGTATGTAAATATATATATATATATTTGTGTGTGTATGTATATATATGATTTTTTTCTGTGTGTATCACATATCTCCAGAGTTATTTTGTGTGTGTGGTGGGGTGGGTACTGGGAATTGAACCCAGAGGCACTTTGTCACTGAGCTATATCCCCAGCCCTTTTTATTTTATTTAAAATTTTTTTTTTAGTTGTATATGGACAATACCTGATTTTATTGATTTATTTTTATGTGGTGCTGATTATTGAACCCAGTGCCTCATACATGCAAGGCAAGTGCTCTACCACTGACCTACATCCCCAGCCCCTGTGACTATAATCCTAAGAAAGGAGGGGATGTAGAAAATATGGAAATACAATTGAAACTATAGATAACTTTAGAAACTGTAGTGTACTTTTAGAACAGAGAGAGAGAGAGAGAGATAGATAGATGAGCATTCTAGCAATTGTAATTGGTATTCAAAGCAAGATCCAAGGCTGGGGTTGTGGCTCAGTGATGCAGCACTTGACCAGCATATGTGAGGCACTGGGTTCTATTCTCAGATCCACATAAAAAAACTAAATAAAATAAAGTTATTATGTCTACCTACAACTAAAAAATATTTAGAAAAATTAAAAATAAAGCAAGATCAGTCATAAAATCAGTCATTTGAGTATCTAAGCTATTTGTGTATAAGATGCCAAATTTTCACATATATTATTCTTTGTTGCAATATAGTTACTTCCAGTTTCCTTCCATTTTCTAAATCCAAATTAAAGGATGCCTTTGGGCAATTACTGAAGTAGTTCAGTCTGCGTGTGATATCCTAAATGTCATAATCATCAAAGTATTATCCTAAATCCCGCATGTATATGTATACACACACACACAATTTTATTTCATGATGAAGATTATAGTAAATTTTGATTTGTTTTAAAAGAAAAAGAATTTTTTGTTAATTTGTATTACTCTACACAGTAATATCGATATGTGTTGATTAATTTGTTCCTTCTCTAGGGAGAATAAAAGGAAACAGTACAGCGTGGTTGACTGGAAGCCTTCCTGCCCTTGGATGTGTGGAAAGAAAGTGCACATCAGGCCTGAAAGTCTCTGTGATGCTAAAGAGAAGGCATGGGGGGAACTAGGACTGTGAGAGAGCTGAGTTGAGGTGGTGGTTAGAGAATGAAATATTGGAGTTTTAAATTTCTAGTGTGTTGACAAAATTCAGGATTGTTTTTGTTTGGATCTGGGTGTAGGTGAAGAATGGTAGAGGCAGTCATGTACTGGTAAACCAGCTCAAAAAAAAAAAAAAAAAAAAGAAGAAAGAAAGAAAGAAAAGAAAAGAAAAGAAAAGAAAAGAAAAGAAAAAGAAAGAAAGAACATTCCAAATTGTAGCATTTATTGATTCACCATGACTGATTTCAAGCTACCAGTATTATCAATATAATATCATTATGCATGGAATATGAAAAAGCTAAGAATAATCAGCTCTCAGGAACTGGAATGAGCTAGCTTCAACAGTGTACCACTGAGTACTATGGTAAGTACTTTAGTCAAGTCTCCCCCAAAGTGCCACGTGTTAAAGTCTTTGTTGCCAGCCCAGGGGACTGTTGGGACTTAGTGAGACATTTTGGAGGTAGGGCCTAGTGGAAAGAAGTTAGGTCATTGAGTGTGCTCTTAAAGGGGATATTGGGATCTCAGCCTTTCCTCTGCATTTCTTTTTGCTTCCTGATTGCCATGAAATGAACAATTTTCTACTACATGCATTTCTACCATGATGTACTACTATCCAACCACAGGCCCAAAAGCAATGAAGCCCACCAAGCACAGACTGAAATTCTGAAATCTTCTTATCAATTGTTTATATCAGGTATTTTGCTACAGTGACCCAAAGCTGACTAACATACTGAACATGGGCAAAGGTCATTGGAATTATAATTTTGTTTTTTGAGATGGGGTCTTTTATATTGCACAGGCTGGCCTCAAACTTGCAATCCTCTTGTCTCAGCTTCCTGGGTAGCTGGTATTATAAGCATGCATCAACATATTGGAATTAAAAAGTTTGTGAATCACAAAACTATATTGTTATACGTGTCATCATCTGTAGCCATTGGAATACAGAATTAAGTTATGTGTTGGTGTAGAAGAATGTGAATTTGGGGTTGGGGTTGTAGCTCTGTGGTAGAGTACTTGCCTCACACATGTGGGGTCCTGGGTTCAATCCTCAGGACCACATAAAAATAAACGATCATTGTAATGTTTTGAGCAATTAATAAAAAAATTTTAAAAAATTAAACAAAAATAAAGATATTGTGTCCATCTACAACTAAAAAAAAATATTTAAAAAAATAATGTGAACTTGTCCCCAAATCTTCGTTAAGTGAAAGAAAGTTGGGGAGTGGTCAGTAGATAAGAATTCTTAAGATGCCAGCCAGGGATATTTTATAGAAGCCTATTGGGGGGAAATTTTTTCAAGGAAGTAGTGGGAGTCCTCTTCAGCTCCAACGGATTGTTCATGTAGTCTGTGTGTAGAGCAAATTTCCACAGATCCAATGTATGTGTGGGGTTCCATTTTTAAAGAACAGTTCAGTTGTTAAAAGTTGTTGACTGTATCCGGGCATGTTGTGGTGTCATGTGGTGTATGCCTGCAGTCTCAGCTACTCAGGAGCCTGGGGTAGAGATTTGATTTGAGAGTTCTAGGATAATGTGAGCAATGCAGCAAGATCCCATCTTAAAACAGGAAAAAGAGAAAAAAAGAAAGAAAAAAGAAAACAACCAGAAAAGGCAAAGATAAAAAGTAGCTAAAAGGAATTTCTATCTTAATTTGCTTCTTTCAAGTAATAAAGAGATCAATTATCCATCATTCATAATACACCTTCCATTTTCCTCACTATATTTTTCACATCCTAAAATCTTTTTTTCTCTCTTTTCCTTTACTCTCAATTTTCTTCAAATCTTGTCCCATATCCAGAACCTATACCACTCAGGACTTTTCTTCCCCATTTCTTATTTTGCCTCTGTTTTTCCCCTCAATTCCTTCTGAGGCAAATTTCATCATTGCTTTTCTTCTCTTTCTCTCTCCAGTGCTAGGGATCAAAACCAGGGCCTAGTTCATGCTAGGGCAGGCACCTTACCGTTGAGCCACATCCCCAAACCTCATCATTTCTTTAATAATTTTTTATCCCAGCTTATTTTCTAGTTTTACTTGATTAAAATCTGGAAACTGAATCTGCTTATTGAGCCCAGAGTTGCATAAAAGGGTGGGGACAAAAGATACAATTTTTAAAAAATATTTATTTTTAGTTGTTGTTGGACACAATATCTTTATTTTATTTATTTATTTTTATATGGTGCTAAGGATCGAACCCAGGGCCTCGCACATGCTAAGCGAGCGCTCTACCACTGAGCCACAATCCCAGCCCCTAGATACAATTTTTTTAAAAAAGGAACTAAGAGCTGAGTGTTGTGGCCCAGGTCTGTAATCCCAGTGGCTCAGGAGACTGAAATGGGAAAATTGTTAGTTCAAAGCCAGCCTCAGCAATGGTGATTGCACTAAGCAACTCAGTTGTTAGACCACGATGCAAGAAAAGACCACTGATTCCAATTAAAATCAAATTAAAGCAAGCTTATTATTTCCACTGGCCGGGCTCCCTCTCCCACCCAAAACCGTGGGAACAAGACAGCAGCTGCATCTTTCCTGCAGCCCAGCTTTATAGCCCAGAAAGTTACACAAAGGGGGGATTACAGATAACAGAACTCTGACAGCATAACACTAATGGTAGTTTACATTTTTTTTTTTTTTTTTGCTGGCCCCAACATCAGAATTTATGAGGATCATTAGAGCCTCAGAGAGGGTCATTGTCTGGCCAGGGAAGGCCAATATTTATGAGGTGTCACTAAAGTTTCAGAGAGGGCTGCTATCTGGTCAGAGAGCCAGGCATGGGTGAGTTAAGGCACAGGCAGGCATTCCAAGCAGGTTCAGAATTTGCAGTAATTTATAGCAAAGCCTAAATTATCTTTTCATGGCTTTGTGGCGAGATGGCTCCCAATTTTAAGAAAAGATTAGGTTTGGTCTATCACAGTGAGACCCTGTCTCTAAATAAACTACAAATAGGGCTGGGGATGTGGCTCAGTGGTCGAGTGCCCCTGAGTTCAATCCCTGATACCAAAAAAAAAAAAAAAAAAAGTAACTGAGGATTTCACATGTAGTTAAAATGATTGGCATAGGTAGGCAAGGAACAAGAATTTCATATATTGCTTGTGGGAGGTTAAATTGGTATAACTAGCTTGAAAATATGTTTGGCAATATCTTCTAAAACCAAATGTCTGCCTAATGACTCAGCAATTCAACTTTATCCATTGTAGAATGTAATGAAGATAGCTATCAAAGTGTTAGCCAAATCTACTACATTGTAATTTATATTTATAGAGATCCATACTCTTTTTTTATGATTTTGTGTGTATTTATATATGGTATTGGGGTTTGAACCCAGGGCCTGGCATGCTAGGAAAGCACTTTGCCCATTAAGCTATATCCCCAGACTCTACCTGAACCTTCTCTTTTAAAATTTGAGACAGGGTCCCACTAAGTTACCTGAGATGGCGTTGTTACTAGAGGTTGAAAGTGACTGTAAAGTGATCCTAAGCCCTTGGGTGTAATGCCTAAGATTAGTGCAATCACCCCAGCACTGAAACAGAAGTCCAGCAAGGCAAGGATGGTAACTGGAGCAGGTTTCCTGCAAGGCAAGAGACAGTGATAAAGATGGTGAGATACATCTCAGAGAGAAAGGTGGTCAGACAGGCTAGGGACAAAAATGCACTGAAATCATTAGGCTTTAGGCTTTTGTCAGGATGGAGTGGAATTTGCAGTGTCATGAAACCTTGCAGTGGCAGTAGCCATGCCTCTTCAGGCCACTGCTTGTATAGTGGCTGCCTATTTGAAGGAATCATAAGAAGCCTGTGCTGTGCCCTTTTGTACCAGGGTCATTTTGTCCTTTCTGGCCTAGTGGCATGGATAGAAGATCATATAGCAGTCAACTGCCCTCAGAACAGTTGGTGGGCACAAGCCAGACCTTGGGAACATGATGTGTGCCTGAAAATCTGTGGAGAAGTGTGATTACTCCTTTGGTAGAATGTTGGGGAAGAATGGTGGTGTATTTGGTGGCTCTGAGTAGTCTGCCCACCATCCTCAGAAGAATTTCTTCTCTAGCCCCACCCACAAAAGGAGAGAAGGAATTTGTGTCCTTAGGGAGTGGCATGATGGTTATTGGGTCCTCTGGCTCAATCACTGCTCAGGGACTCTTACAGCTGCCACCACTTTCTCACCTTCCAGTTCTTCCATTCTAGCTCCTCTCTGACCAACTACCTACACTGACAGCATTGAGCTTGCAAAACTTCTGCCTCGGCTTCCTGAGTGTCTGAGATTATGGGTGGATGCCACTGTGCCTGGCAGATTCATAATTTTTGAATCTTGTTTTTTTTTCAAACTTATTTTAGAACTTTATCACTATTTAAAAACTGTCTTACTCCATATACCAAAGTCTCTTACAGGCTAAGTAAGCACTCTACCACTGAGCTACATCCCCTGCCCTTAGATCTATTTATTTTTAAAATTAAAATGTAAATGTCCAAGCTGGGCATGGTGGTGCACACCTGTAATCCCAGTGGCTTGGGAGGCTGAGGCCAGAGGATCACAAGTTCAAAACTCTCCACCACTGAGCCCCAAGCAACTTAGTGAGGCCCTCCCTCAAAATAAAAAAGACTGGGAATGTGGCTCAGTGGTTAAGCCACCCCTATGTTCAATCCCCAATACCATAAAATTAGAATGTCAAAATCTTAAAAAATGTCTTCCCTTAGTATTTATTCACTAGTTTATTGTCACTACAATGTCACTGTAAATGACTGATGATTAACAGAAAATGGTGGTTTGGTTTTTGTTTTTTTCCTGTAGAGAATAAAAGTTCTTAAGCAGGAAATTTAGATGCTCACTCAGCAAATGGGGCACCTGCATCATTTTTTTATGAAGCACTTTTGTGAATGGTTCTAAGTTGAAGAAAAATATAAGGAACAAAAAAGACCCTCAAAATATCTGGAAGGAAAAATTTCTTTCAATAACTTTTTTTTAACCTTTATTTTATTTATCTTTATGTGGTGCTGAAGATTGAGCACAGTGCTTCACCTGTGCTAGGCAAACTCTCTACCACTGAGCCCCAGCCCCAGCCCCAGCCCAATAACTTTTTTTAAATGGAATATTAGATTTAGATGGAGAAAAAAGATTTTTTTGTGAATTATAGGTGTTGCTCTGGGCAATGAAATTGATCATATATTATTTTAATATTAATGACTTTATTTCATGTAGTAAGTTGACAAAACTATATTTCACTTAAAATTGGAAAAGTGAGGAAGATACCTGTAAATCTTTAAAGTTACGCTTCAGAGTTTTCCAAAAAGCCTACCATTTTCTAAATCTCCCATTTTCCCCACTGTACACATATTTGGTATTTGTTGTGAGTGCATTTACATGTAGTTCTTTTTTTTTTTTTTTTTTTGTACTGGGGATTGAACTCGGGAGCACTTAGCCACTGAGCCACATTTCCAGCCCTATTTTTGTATTTTAGTTAGAGACAGGGTCTCACTGAGTTGCTTAGTGCCTTAAGGCTCCTGCCTCAGCCTCATGAGCTGCTGGGATTACAGGCACGTGCCACCTTGCCTGTCCCTATTGTTGTTTTTTTTTTTTTTTTTAAATCCAGTTTGAGCTGTTTCTAGTACTTGGTATGGCATATAATCAGAAACCTGCCCCCCCCCCTCTTTGATAAGATTCTGGATGTTTTAAAAACTCTGGCTTTCTCTGACACTGCTATCCCAAGGAGAAAAGAGGTATTCTCAGATTACTAACAAGTTGAGATTAGCCTCCACTGACACCCAAGGAGGAGACTCCTTATTACTCCTGGGTGGGTTGTGGGAGTTTCAGCTTCTTTGTGGTCTCTATAGACAGTGCAGTGGTATTCCTTAATTACTGCTGGGTGGTGATGAAAGTTTGGACTCTTCACTATGCTGCTTCTGCATTACCCTAGCAAAGAAGTGGAGGGCTGCATCATCGTTGCCCAGCAGGTATGGATTCCAAGGTTCAGGCCCCTATGTGGTCTCCAGTAACAACACAGAAGTGGGAGGAGCTCATGACCAGGAGAGAAAGAAAACCCAGCTTCTCTAAGTTGGCCTGCTCTGGCATGGCCCTGGCATGGCACTGCTGTTAGACATCTGACAGGCTTGCAAGGGTATATATCTGGGCTCCCCACTCAACCTTTGCTGGTGTGACTGGCTTGGTTTTGCTATTATTTTTCCCCTTGTGGTGTTTGGTTGGAGGAGAGTTGTTATTGTACAAAAGCTTTCTGTCTTGCTAGACTTCTTTTTCCTGGTCCTTTTGCTAGAGAAAATAGGTTTTTATTGAGACTTTTTTTTTTTTTGGTTTGTGCCTGTTCCATGTCTGGGCAGGCAGCTTCCTCTACTGTAAGTATGGGGTATGTGAGGCATAAAAGAAAACCTAGGCAACTAACCACCATGTTGTTCTGCAGGTCCGACTGGCCTGCCTTTTTTTTTCAGTCTTTTAGAGTCTTATGTTTGATTTAATACAATGCTTAGGTACTTTAGTTGTAATTTTCAGGAGGAATATAGAAAAATGCATCTATCCATCTTCCCTGAAGTATAAATCCCCATCTTCAGTTTTTGGTGTTATTCTGTAGTTTATGTCTTATTGTGGCCAAATAATTTTTTGATAAGATGAAGTGTCACTGTTACTACAAGATCATTGGTACCCATTTAGCAAATCTTAATCACATTCAGGGGCTTTAGATAGTTGATCTAAATTTATATAGATTAATATAATATGTGAATATGCAGAAATAATTTAAGTATTGACTTAGAGCAGACTAATTCTGTTATAATAAAAGACTTTCCCAAATTTCATTTGTAAATAGATGTCTATACATTAAAGTTAATTTGACAAATAAAATATAGTAGTTTAATTCTTCAAAGGCAGTTTACAGTAATTTAAATACCCTGTTTTTTTACTTCACAGACAAAATTAATTAAGTAGAAGCAATGCAAGAAATGGGTATAAGGGCTCAAGCGGTAGCGCGCTCGCCTGGTATGTGTGCGGCCCGGGTTTGATCCTCAGCACCACATACCAACAAAGATGTTGTGTCCGCCGAGAACTAAAAAATAAATAAATAAATATTAAAAATTCTCTCCCTCTCTCTCTCTCCTCTCTCACTCTCTCTCTCTCTCCCCTCTCTCACTCTTTAAAAAAAAAAAAAGAAATGGGTATAAATGTGATTGCAAATAATGACTTTTAATAGTTAAATTATGTCTTCAACTCTTTCTGATAAAAATATCACATTCATTTCTTTTAGGACTTGTTTTTGCTTTTCTTTTTTTCCTTTTATTCTCCCCCTGCCTGTTTTTCCCCATATTTTTCTTCAGCTCTGGGAATCCAACCCAGGGCCTTATTAATTGCTAGGCAAGTGCTCTCCCATTGACATTCACCCCAACCTTTCTTGTAAATAAACTGGCCCAGTAATCTGAAATAAATGGTCTGAGGTTGTGGGTTTTCATTTTAAAATCCTTTCCATTTAGTCAGAGAGAATAGCTATATCACACATATACTTTATCTATAGAAAATTTAGATCTATAGAATAACTATGACCACTCTGCCTGTGATACAGTCCATGTTCTATTGTTTTACTAATAGTTTTTCCTTTGAGTTTGCAAAGCTTTATAGTCATGTTTTCATAAACAATGCACCTAAGGTTGGTATCTGTTTCACAGCACTGACTTCACTGTACAATGTTTAGAAGAGAATATAGAAGCTAGGAAAAAACGTAGGCTTTTAAAATGTAAAGCAAAGTTGTTCTATTAGTAGTGTAGGTTTTAAAATCTCAAGAGGCCTAAACATGAATTAAGTTAGAGTTTTATAAAGTAATATCACGTTCTCCTTCTAAGGCATTTTAATATAATTTTCTGGGGCTTGAACCCAGGGGTCTTCTACCATTGAGCTGCATCCTCAGCCCTTTTTATTTTTTATTTTGAGACAGTGTCTCACTAAATTGCTGAGACTGGCCTCAAACTTGCTATCCTCCTGCTTCAGCCTCCCATATAGCTGGGATTACAGGCATGGGCTACTGTGGCTAGACACTTTAATATAGTTTTCTTTAATATCATGTAGCCCTAGTAAATAGGGCTCTATGATTATTTTGAAAACAATCTCGAAGTTAAGATACTGTCTCATGGAAAGAACAGATTTACTGACATTTTAGCATCCTAAAGTCTTCCAGTCTAGTGTGAGTTTAAATGATTTTAGAGAAGTGTGGGCAAACTTGAAATGATTATAGGGAAGTGTGGGCAAAAGTCTATTACCAAAAAAAAAAAAAAAGCCTTTATTTTGCAGGGAAGAGGGTACTAGGTAATTGATGGAGAATGACCAGGAACACGGAAGTAGGAGGATTAGGTCAGACAGAGTGAATTTTTAAGTATTTTGAAGACACTGTAAATGAGATTTTGAAATCAATATGCCTTTTTTTTTGTTGTACCTACTAAGGACTTTTAAGGACCCAGGCAAAATGGAAGATGGGATAATGCTGTGTCTGGCCCTGCTGAAGCATATGAAAGTGCTGTATATGTAAGTTCCCTAGAATCTCTTCAAAAAGGCAAACTGTATTCTTATACTTTAATTTTACCTTTGGAACAGTATCTTTATAATTTTATATTAAATATCACTTTAATACATGTGATGCCATTTTTTCTCTACATTTTTATCAGTATATTATTATAGTTGTACATAATGATGGGATTTGTTATTACACATTTATACACACACACAATATAACAATATAATTTAGCCAAGACATGTGATGCTAATTTCAATTTTGAAATACCTTACATCTTTTCATTGCTGTTTTGGGTGTCATTAGGTCTTCCATAATGCCCTTTGTACAGTCATAATGAGTTATATCATCCTTTATAATGTTGCATTCAAATACAGAATTCTAAAAGAGCAGCTCTGCCTGGATCTCAAGGAAGTTTCCTAACTGAAATAGATACTCTCAGTTTCTTACTAATAGTAATTTCCTTTTTCTTTGCTGCTGCATTCCATGTTTGTTAGGGTTCTGTCCTTTGCTCTATGGTCCTGTGCTCAGAGAAGAGAGATACTAGCCAAGTGTAGTGGCACACACTTGTAATCCTAGTGACTGGGAAGGCTGAGGCAGGAGGATCACGAGTTCAAAGCTAGCCTCAGCAACCTAGCTAGGCCCTAAGCAACTTAGGGAAGCCCTGTCTCAAAATAAAAAATAAAAAGGGCTGGGATGTAGCTCAGTGGTAGAGCTCCCCTGGGTTCGATCCCCAGTACCAAAAAAAAAAAAAAAAAAAAGAGAGAGAGAGAGAGAGAAGAGAGAGAGAAGATAAATGCTGATAAGACCCAACTATTTAAGGTGTTCCAGTCCCTTAGCCAGTGGTTTGTTTGGAGGTGTGACTCAGTTTGGCCAAGGAGACATGCAAAATATGCTAGGAGAGCTACTGGGAAACTTTTCTTTGCTCCCAAAGACTCAAGTAGTGGTTCATCCTCTGTCCTTACTGAATATTTTGCCTGAATGTGACCCTTGCACTGCTATGGCCATCTAGAATCATGGATGAGCTGCTGCTGAGAGCCATAGCCAAGTAGGAATGACACATGGCAATTTCTTTGTCAGCCTACCCAATGTTGCTTAGAGGGAGGACTCTCCATTGTGGAAATGGGCTTGCCTTGGACCCAGGTCATTTGCAGTGACATTGCATGAAAGGTGACCTTGCTCAGGGATTAGGGCGGATCCGGGTTTAGGGTGGATCCTGCTGGGAATAGGGCAGTTTCAGGTTTGAGGTGGATCCTGCTGGGAATAGGGCATATCCTGCTGCCTCAGGCGCCCGCTCCTTGAGTTCCCGTTGAGTTCTCGCAGGATTCAGAGGGTATTTGGAACGCAGAGCCCGGTGGAGGGTGTATTTTTCCCCAGAACGTGCGTGTAGAGTGCTGGTGAGAGTTCGGGAATAAAGAATTGCTGTTTGAATCTACAAGGCTGTGAGTGGCTCGTGATTTTGCGCCCAGCCAGACTGCAGCAGTTGGTGGCCCGTGCGGGGGATGTCTGAAGCTTAGAGGTAAGTGAAATTGCTCACCCCTGAGGGAAGGCGAGAGAATGGGTGACCATTTCAAAAAACAATGTGTTCTTGTTTTGATTTATTTTGTTTTTGTTTCAAGCTGCCTATCCCTAGAAATTTCTCAGGCAAACTGGGAAAAATGGTTGGCTCAAGGTTTGAAGTTTGTCAGCCCTGAGGAAGAGAAAATTGATACAACGATTTTTTATTCCGTTTTTGTTTCATTCAGTTTCAGTTTTGTTTTGTGTTATCTTATTGGGTTGCGTTATCTTTATAGTAGATTAGAAATTAGTAAAAAACAAACTGAAAGAGTGTTAAGTAAATTGTTAGAGGTTCAGACCATGGAGAAAGACATTTTAGATAAAGCAAAAGAGAAGGTCTCTCGAGCTAGTCAGACAGAGGAAGAAAATTTAAAGGAAAAGGGGCTATTAGGAAAAAGGCTACAACAGGAGGCTGCTACTAACTCCGTTCTATCACCAGAGGGCGTAATTCAACCAACAGCTCCACCTATGGAGACAGCTGAGTGGCCCTCAACCCCTGTAGTTGATAAACGGGATCCTGAGACAGGACCTCAAAGATTAGCATGCCCTGTACTTGAGCAGACAGGAGGGCAGCGAATTCACCGTGCTTTAGATTTCAAAACAGTGAAGCAGTTAAAGGAGGCTGTAACAACCTATGGTCCCCAAGCACACTTCACGGTAAGCATGGTCGAATCCATTACCAACTTGGACATGACACCAGCAGATTGGGCTAGCAAGTGTAAATCTGTGCTAAATGGAGGACAATATTTGTTATGGAAGGTTGCCAATGAGGAATTTTGCACAGAGACAGCTAGGCGAAATGCAGCAGCTGGTTACCCTCAAGGAAATCTAAATATGTTGTTAAGAAAAGGACCTTATGAGGGTCAACAGCAACAAATTGAATATGATCCTGCTATATATGTACAAATTGCTGCAGAGGCAGTTAGGGCATGGAAGACTTTACAAGGACATGGAGATTTACAAGGTCAGCTATCTAAGGTAATACAGAGAGCTAATGAACCTTATGCTGAATTTGTAGATAGGTTTATTCAAACAGCTGCCAGAATTTTGGGGGATACAGAACAAGCAATGCCATTAATAAAACAACTGGCTTATGACCAAGCAAATTGTTGCTGCAGAGAGGTTATTAGACCATGGAGACTTGAAGATTTAAACACATATATTAAATTATGTAGAGACATTAATGAACAAGGGCAAGTCTTAGCAGCTGCAGTACAATAGGCTTTAGATGCCAGGCCCAAAACATGCTACAGTTGTGAACAAACAGGACATTTTAAAAGGAATTGCCCTATAGGAAAAGGGTTTAATAAAACTGGGTATCAAAGGAATAGAATACCGGGTATTTGCCCACGATGCTGTAGAGGGAGACATTGGGCTAATGAATGCCGTTCTCAAACCACCATAGAGGGTACTCCCTTATCAAACGGACAAGGACTAGGTATTTACCCACGATATCGTGGAGAAAGGCATCAGGCTCCATTGCCAAAAAACGGACTGGGGGGCCCAATGCTCTGGGGCCCACAACCACAAATATACGGGGCAGTGGAGGAACACAGCAACACCATCAGGGTAGTGCCCAGGACACATTGTCTATTAAATCCCTCATTAGACAAAGCAGAGGGAACGCAGGGTTGGACATCTGCACCTCTGCCAGAGCAGTACTAACTCCAGAGATGGGAGTTCAAATCATTCCCACAGGAGTAAAAGGACCTCTTCCCCAAGGAACAGTAGGCTTATTATTGGGACACAGTTCTTCTACACTAAAAGGACTTATGATAAGTCCTGGGGTAATTGATCCCGATTATGTAGATGAAATAAAAATTATAGCTAGTTCTCCAAGAGCTATATCAGCAATTTCACCAGGAGATAGAATAGCACAGTTATTAATAATACCCAGCCTACATGATAAATTTTCTAGTCATAGTGTAGAAAGAGGTTCCAAGGGATTAGGCTCCACAGGTGTAGATTGGGCTATCCTGTCTTTAAATTTAGATTCTCGCCCAATGCTAAAACTAAATATTCAAGGACATGAATTTAATGGGCTACTGGACACAGGTGCTGACCTTAGCATCATATCTCGTCAAGAATGGCCCAAACATTGGCCATTACAACAAGCCACTCAAACGCTTTGAGGCCTAGGAGTGGTGACTAATCCCCATAGAAGTGTAATGGTATTAGATTGGAAGGATCCTGAAGGATGTGAAGGAACAGCCATATGTATTGGATCATCTTCCTATAAATTTATGGGGATGAGATGTCCTAGATCAATTAGGTTTGACGTTAACAAATAACATCAATCGTAATGCACCCACTACTAGGGCTAGACAAGGTTTTAGGAAAGAAAAAAGATTAGGAGAACAAGAACAAGGTATAGCAGCACCAATTCAAATAGATCAAGGAATAAATAGACATGGATTGGGTTTTCAGAAAGGGCCACTGAGACAATCAAAATTACTTGGAAATCAGAAAGACCAGTGTGGGTTCTTCAGTGGCCCCTGACTAAAGAAAAGATACAAGTAGCCCATGATCTGGTCAAACAACAATTAGCAGAAGGACATATGCAACCTTCCGTATCTCCCCATAATACTCCCATTTTTGTCATCAAAAAGAAATCTGGTAAATGGAGATTACTGCAAGATTTAAGAGCCATTAATAATGAGATGGTTATTATGGGACCTGCTCAATCAGGGATTCCTCAATTGTCTGCTTTGCCAAAAACCTGGCATGTTTTAGCTATAGATATTAAAGATTGTTTTTTTCAATTCCAATTCATCCCGAGGATAGTCCACGTTTTGCATTTACTATCCCTGCACTAAATCAGAAAGTCCTGATCAGAGATATGAATGGAAAGTACTCCCTCAAGGGATGGCTAACAGTCCAACTATGTGTCAAATCTATCTTAACAAAGCAATCCAGCCACTTAGAAATCAAAATCCTGAACTACAAATATTTCACTATATGGATAATGTATTATTAGCACATAAAGATAAAAACACATTGCTGGAATGTTATGCCACACTTACAAACTTATTAAAAAATTATAATCTAGAGATATCAATAGATAAAGTACAATTAAATTTTCCAATTAATTATCTAGGAGTTCTATTATCCTCAACCATGGTCCATCCACCAAAAATTCAAATACGAGTAGATCAACTCAAATCACTTTACGACTTTCAAAAGTTATTGGGAGACATAAATTGGATAAGGCCTTATCTAGACATACCAACAGGAGAGTTGGGACCTTTATTTGATATTCTAAAAGGTCCATCAGATCCAAATTCACCCCGCATGTTAACTCCTAAAGCAAGAAAGGCATTAAAAATTATTGAAACATAAATGGAAAATATGCATTTGGATAGAATTGATATAAGTTTGCATTTATTATTTATTGTACTACCAACAAAAAATATTCCTACAGGAGTATTTTGGCAAGAAGGTCCATTATTGTGGATACATTTATCTTATTCTCCTAACACTATTCTTACTAGGTATCCTGAGGCTGTAGGACAATTAATACTCAAAGGAATAAAAGCAGCGAAGGGAGTGTTTGGAATTTTTCCCAATA
The DNA here is from genome assembly GCF_964194105.1 of Spermophilus citellus. NCBI lineage: Eukaryota > Metazoa > Chordata > Mammalia > Rodentia > Sciuridae > Spermophilus > Spermophilus citellus. The sequence goes on along the minus strand of NC_138185.1, from coordinate 159,631,554 downwards.
AAATTATTACTCCATATACTATGGATCAAATTGATGAGTTAGCTAATGAGTTAAATACTTGGGCAATGATCATGTGTAAATCTAATGTTTCATTTGGTAATCACTTACCATCTAATCCTTTGTTGTCTTTTTGGTCTAAGCATCCTGTAGTTTTTCCAAAAATGACAAGAAAAACCCCTATCATGAATGCTCCAAATATATTCACTGATGGGTCAAATAATGGTACAGCAGCAGTAGTTACTCCTGATCAAACTTTTACATTTTTAGTACCCAAACAATCAGCTCAAAAGGTAGAGCTTAATGCAGTATTACAAGCTTTTGTGATGTTTAAAGATTCTGTACTTAATTTATTTTCTGATAGTCAGTATATAGTTAATGCTATAGTATCCCTTGAAGATGCTGGTAGGATTTCCCCTTCTTCTACTGTTTTCTCTTTGTTTTCCACTATACAAAGTCTAATCTGGGACAGAAAAGATCCATTCTTTATAGGACATATCAGGGCAGATATAGGATTGCCTGGAGCCCTTAGTTTGGGCAATGATTTAGCAGATAAATCTACACATGACATACATATTTTCTCTACATTAGAAGAAGCTACAAATTTTCATAAAAGGTTCCATGTTAATGCTAATACTTTACAAAAGTGTTTTAAAATAACTAAGGAACAAGCCAGACATATAATAAAACAATGTCAAAATTGTGTGACCTTTTTACCACAAGTTAATCTTGGAGTCAATCCTAGAGGACTGATACCTAACCATATTTGGCAGTTGGACGTCACACACTTGCCAGAATTTGGAAAATTAAAATATTTGCATGTTACAGTTGATACTTCTTCCGAATTTTTGATGGGCTCCCTTCATGCTGGAGAAAAAACTAAAGATGTTATAGCTCATTGCTTACAAAATTTTGCCACTGTGGGCGTTCCAAAACAGTTAAAAACAGATAATGATCCTGGCTATACCTCTACCTCTTTTTTTTTAAAGAAAGAGAGAGAGAGACAGAGAGAGAGAGAGAGAGAGAGAGAGAGAGAGAGAGAGAGAGAATTTTAATATTTATTTTTTAGTTTTCAGCGGACACAAAATCTTTGTTTGTATGTGGTGCTGAGGATCGAACCTGGGCCGCACGCATGCCAGGCGAGCGCGCTACCGCTTGAGCCACATCCCCAGCCCAGATACCTCTACCTCTTTTAAACAATTTTGCTCATCATTTGGTATTACTCATATAACAGGAATCCCATACAATCCACAGGGGCAAGGCATAGTTGAAAGAGCTCATCAAACTATTAAAACGTACTTATTAAAGCAAAAAGAGGGAATTGGAAAGGAGTATATATCCCCCAAAGATAAACTTAAAATAACCCTTTTTACTCTAAACTTTTTAAATTTGGATTCATCAGGACTTAGTGCTGCAGAAAGACATATGTATCCAAAAAATTTACATAAGCCTAAGGTACTTTGGAAAGATATTCTAACAGGACAATGGAAAGGTCCTGACCCAGTGATTGTCTGGAGTTGGGGTTCTGTTTGTGTGTTTCCACAGGGAGAACAGCAGCCAATTTGGATTCCAGAGAGACTAACCAAAGCAATTTCTACAGACCAAAAAGAAGATGATTTGACTCAAATCCATAACAGCTGATATCCAGAGCTCCAGCTTGGCTATTCTTACATCTGCGACAGTGATTAACCAGGATGCTTTTTTCAATATCTATTTTATTATTGCCTTTTCCCACATAATAAATTTCTATTTTATTTTTTGAGCTCATACAAACCTAGATTAATGTTTTTCTGATCAGTTTTATTTTTTGACTGTGGAGTTTTTAAACATTGCAATGGAAATTTCACCTGTGTAAAGCTACAAGGCCTTTACTATTGTCTTATGTGTTGTACGTTTGTGTGCACTCTTGTGTTTTGTGTTGTATGTCTGTATGTGTGTATGTCCATATTTTATATATGAGGAGCGCTCATGAAAAAATGGATCCGAATTTTTTTTTATTTCATGTGATTTTAATGGTTTAATTTAAATTAGGTAAACAGCTGTTAAGGATTGTTTTTAAAGGAGGTTAACAGATCTGTTTGTTTACTTTCACCTTTCCTTTTCATTATATTTAATAATTCTGTTCAGGATAATGTCTCTTTAGCATCATTGCCAGAATTCCTATCTTCATCCCAGTGCCGGTGAAGACAAAGATAAAAACCAAACTACAGCTTCTATGATAGCTATCACAGTAAACTGTATAAACTGATGCATCAATGAATATAACTCAACAAGTAATGCTCAATCAAGGAGTTGATTTACTTTGGGAGGAAATAGACATATTGATAGATTCCTCTGCTTTGAACTGCTTGCAGAACTTGCCTGGACTATGTATCACTTGTATGCATTGTGAACTATTGTTTGGTGCAGCGAATTATGGTAGTGCTGGCATATCTTTGCTGATGGTGTCACCAGTGATGCAATTTTTCCTAAGGAGCCATCAATTGGCTTGGTGTCGTGGCATTTCTGTATCGTCCTCCCTTCTGCTAGTGATGGTCTAAAATTTGGGGGCCAACAGAGTTGAGGCAAAGAAACTCACCCCCCCCCCACTGGCACCAAGGCCAAATTTGGGGGCCAACAGAGGTGAGGCAAAGAACCTCACCCCCCCCCCCCCACTGGTGCAAAGGCCAAATTTGGGGGCCAACAGAGGTGAGGCAAAGAACCTCACCCCCCCCCCCCACTGGTGTAAAGGCCAAATTTGGGGGCCAACAGAGGTGAGGCAAAGAACCTCACCCCCCCCCCCCCCCCACTGGTGCATAGGCCTATCCACAAGTATGGCTATATGCTGGACCAGTAGTCAGTGACGGGTATGATCCAATTGCAGTGGTATCAACCTAAGACAGGAGGCTGATGCCTAGAGGTCAGTTCATCCGATGACGGGTAAGAACCATATGTTGAATTGGACAACCTAACAGGCACGGTCCCTAAGCCACATTGCTTGTTGTTTAATTAATCAGAAGGGGGGAGATGCTGAGAGCCATAGCCAAGTAGGTATGACGCATAGCAATTTCCTTGTCAGCCTACCCAATGTTGCTTAGAGGGAGGACTCTCCATTGTGGAAATGGGCTTGCCTTGGACCCAGGTCATTTGCAGTGACATTGCATGAAAAGTGACCTTGTTCAGGGATTAGGGCAGATCCGGGTTTAGGGCGGATCTGGGTTTAGGGTGGATCCTGCTGGGAATAGGGCAGTTCCAAGTTTAAGGTGGATCCTGCTGGGAATAGGGTGTATCCTGCTGCCTCAGGTGCCCGCTCCTTGAGTTCCCGTTGAGTTCTCGCAGGATTCAGAGGGTATTTGGAACGCAGAGCCCGGTGGAGGGTGTATTTTTCCCCAGAACGTGCGTGTAGAGTGCCGGTGAGAGTTTGGGAATAAAGAATTGCTGTTTGAATCTACAAGGCTGTGAGTGGCTCGTGATTTTGCGCCCAGCCAGACTGAGGCAAGCTGCCCCCAGGACAAAATCAGTCACACCAAGGACAGCAGAGCAGAAAATGGAAAGAATAGATTTATTGACGTGAGTTTCTGAATTAATTAAATTTGTAGCTACTCTGTGAGATGCTGCATTTTCTGTGTTAAGTTCATGTGAGTCAAGCTTCTTATTACTTGCAACTGAAAAAATCCTGTTAAAATAATATTATACCATAGCATCTTTGGCTTATGTAACTATTTCCATTTAGCATATTCTTTTAAGCAGCAAATGAGTGTTGATTATGAGGGATCACTTTGTATTCCTTCCTGTTTCCAGAAGTGCCAAATAATTCCACTTTTACACCATTTTAATGATAGAAGAAAGAGTTTGACAATAATAGTTATCATTTATTGAACACCTACTATACCATAAACATTGTGCCACATGCTTTAGATTATCTCATTTAATTCTCATAAAATGCCTGGGTATTATTCTCCTCCTCCTCCCCCATTTCTTTTTGATCCCCCCCTTTTTTTTCCAATAAGGGAAACTGAAGATCAGGGAATTTAAATCGTTTGCTTAAAGTAAAAAACTAGTAAGAGAAGGACTGAACAGAAAGCCTCTTAATAAACCTTTTGCCCCAGCTCTGCCAATTACCCTTCATTAATGATAAAAGAGATAAGCTAAAAAGCAATTTTGAGTTTTGGGAAATCCTCAGTGTTTCCAACCCAGGAGAAAAAGTCCATGCCAAAGGACTATGGAAAGAAGGCTTCTAAAGTATGTTGTTGCTGTTTGTTTCCAGATGACAACTGATAGCGAGGAATGGGTGTGATTGTGATGGAAGAGGTCTTGCAGTGTTAAAGAGCCTGGCCTCCAAGCCAGACTCTCTGGGTTTGTATCCCTAAATGTGTTTATAGAGAGTGCATCTGGTTGGAGAACCAGGAGTGCATGGCATTAAGCTACTGCTGCCGGTGAACGTTTTATGGATAAAAAGTAGGCTTTAGTGTTGGGGTTATGGCTCAGTGGTAGAGCGTCCATCTAGCATGTGTGAGGCACAGGGTTTGATCCTCAGCACCGAATAAAAATAAATAAATGATGGTATTGTTTCCATCTTCAACTAAAACAAATTTTTTTAAGTGGGTTGATTCCCAAGTATTTTATTGTTTTTGAGGCTTTTGTAAATGGGGTAGTTTTCCTAGTTTCCCTTTCAGAGGATTTGTCACTGATGTACAGAAATGCCTTTTACTTATGGGTGTTGATTTTATATCCAGCTACTTTGCTGAATTAATTTATTCTAAAAGTTTTCTGGCGGAATTTTTTGGATCCTCTAGGTATAGAATCATGTCGTTGGCAAATAGTGATACTTTGAGTTCTTCTTTTCCTATCCGTATCCCTTTAATTTCTTTCATCTAATTGCGCTGGCTAAAGTTTCAAGAACTATGTTAAATAGAAGTGGTGAAAGAGGGTATCCCTGTCTTGTTGCAGTTTTTACAGGGAATGCTTTCAGTTTTTCTCCATTTAGAATGATGGTAGCCTTGGGCTTAGCATAGATAGCTTTTACAATGTTGAGACATGTTCCTACTATCCCTAGTTTTTCTATTGTTTTGAACATGAAGCAGTGCTGTATTTTGTCAAATGCTTTTTCTGCATCTATTGAGATGATCATATGATTCTTATCTTTAAGTCTACTGATGTGATGAATTACATTTGTTGGTTTCCATATGTTGAACCAATGTTTATCCCTGAGATGAACCCCACTTGACTGTGGTACACTACCTTTTTAATAAGCTTTTGTATTCTATTTTCCAGAATTTTATTGAGAATTTTTGCATCTATGTTTATTAGAGATATTGGTCTGAAGTTTTCTTTCTTTGATGTGTCTTTTATCTGGTTTTGGAATCAAGGTGATATTGGCTTCACAGAATGAGTTTGGAAGTGTTCCCCCTTTTTCCATTTCTTGTAATAATTTGAGGAATGTTGATATTAGTTTCTCTTTGAAGGTCTTGTAGACTCGGCTGTGTATCCATCTGGTCCTGGGCTTTTCTTGGTTGGTAGGCTTCTGATGACATCTTCTATTTCATTGCTTGAAATTGATCTGTTTAACTTGTGTATATCATCCTGATTCAGTTTTGGCAAATCATATGACTTTAGAAATTTGTTGATGCCTTCAATATGAAAGACCTCTACAATGAAAACTAAAGAACACTAAAGAAATTAAAGAAGACCTTAGAAGATGGAAAGATCTCCCTTGTTCTTGGATAGGCAGAATATTGTCAAAATGAAAAAATATTACCCAAAGCACTATACAGATTTAATGCAATTCCAATCAAAATCCCAATGACATTCCTCATAGAAATGAAAAAGGAATCATGAAATTCATCTGGAAAAATAAGAGACCCAGAATAGCCAAAGCAATCCTTAGCAAGAAAAGTGAAGCAGGAGGCATCACAATATCAGATGTTAAATTATATCACAGAGCCATAGTAACAAAAAACGGCATGGTATTGGCACCAAAACAGACATGTAGACCAATAGTACAGAATAGAAGACACAGAGACAAACCCACACAAATATAGTTATCTCATATTAGACAAGGGGGGTTAAAACATACATTGGCAAAAAGATAACCTCTTCAACAAATGGTGCTGGGAAAACTGGAAATCCAAATGTAGGAAAATGAAATTAAACCCCTGTCTCTCACCATGCACAAAATTCAACCCAAAGTGGGTCAAGGACCTAGAAATTAGACCAGAGACCCTGGGCCTAATAGAAGAAAAAGTAGGCCCAAACCTTCATCATGTCGGATTAGGCCCCAACTTTAACAAGACTCCTATAGTGCAAGAAATAAAATCAAGAATCAATAAGTGGGATGGATTCACACTGTTTCTTTTGTAGAAAAGAAGCTTTTCAATCAGTGAGATAGAGAGCAGAAAGGGAGCAAACTTTTACCACACACACATCATATAGAGCACTAATCCGTAGGGCATATAAAGAACTCAAAAAACTTAACACACCAAAAAACTGAATAACACAATCAATAAATGGGTAAAGGAATGAACAGACACTTCTCAGAAGATGATATACAATCAAATTAACAAATATATGAAAAAATGTTCAACATCTCTAGTAATTAGAGAAATGCAAATCAATACTACTCTAAGATTTCATCTCACTCCAGTCAGAATGGCAGATATTAAGAATACAAACAACAATAAGTGTTGGCAAGGATGTGGGGGAAAAGGCACATTCATACATTGCTGGTGGGACTGCAAATTGGTCCAACCAATCTGAAAAGCAGTATGGAGATTCCTTGGTAAACTTTGACCCAGCTATACCACTTCTCAGTTTATACCCAAAGGACTTAAAAACAACATGTGGCTGTGTCCACATCAGTGTTTATCGCAGCAGCACAATTAACAATAGCTAAATTGTAGAACCAACCTAGATGCCCTTTAATAGATGAATGGATAACGAATCTGTGGTATATATACACAATGGAATATTACTCAGCATTAAAAAAGAATAAAATCATGGCATTTGCAGGTAAATGGATGGAGTTGGAGAATATAATGGTAAGTGAAATAAGTCAATCCTAAAAAACCAAAAGCAGAATGTTTTCTCTGATACGTGGATTCTAATCCATAATGGGGGTAGGGTGGGGAGCTTGGGAGGAATGGAAGAACTTTAGATAGGGCAAAGGAGAGGGAGGGGATGGGAGGGGGCATAGGGGTAGGAGAGATTGTGGAATGAGATGGACATTATTATCCTAAGTACATGTATGAAGACACGGATGGTCTGACTCTTACTTTGTATACAACCAGAGACATGAAAAATTGTGCTCTATATGTGTACTATGAATTGAAATGCATTCTGCTGTCATGTATTTAAAAAAAGAAAAAAAAAAGTGGGATTTAGCTGAGCACAGTGGGAAGCTCTTCTGTTATCCCAGCAGTTCCAGAAGCTAAGGCAGGAGGATCACAAGTTCAAAGCCAGTTTAGCAATTTAATGAGACCCTAAGCAACTCAGTGAGACCCTGTTTCAAAATAAAAAATAAAAAAAAGGGCTGGGGGTGCTGAGATGGTGGCTCAGTGGTAGAATGCTCACCTTGCACGTGTGAGACCCTGGGTTCTATCCTCAGCACCACATGGAAAAAAATAAATAAGTGAAATAAAGGTATTGTGTCCAACTAAAAAATAATTTTTTTAAAGGGCTGGGATATGGCTGAGTGGTTAAGCACCCCTGGGTTCAATCTCCTATACCAAATTAATCCAATCTCCATACCTAATAAAATCTTTCTCAACAAACTAAGTATATATAAGGACCCTTTGTCTCTCTCTAGGCCCCATGTCCTTGAAACAACATCCAATTAGCAGCCAAAAGCTGTGAAAGTTTGTGTTTCTGCTGATATCAGAGATGGACAGAATTTTGAAGGGCAGGACCAAGGTGAGCAGCAGAAGCGCTTAGTTAAAAGACAGGGATAGAATTAACTTGCCTAATTCTTCCTAAGAACTAAACTGTAATTGCTTCTTACTTAATGAAGTATCATTTTCCTCTAGTCCCATTTTCTTACCTCCATTCATGTTCTAATTCATGCTTCCAGAGCGACCCAGGAATTAGCACTGTATCTGCAACAGCTAAGGAATATTCTACAATATTAAATAGTTCATCTTGATTCTTAAGATGAACTAGACTATGTCTAGGTCTAAACATAACATGCATGTTTCTTTTTTTAAATATTTTGTTTATTTATTTTTATGTGGTGCTATCAAACCTAGTGCCTCACAGGTGTGAGGCAAGCACTCTGCCACTGAGCCACAACCCCAGCCCCTGCATGTTTCTTTATTGCATCAATCAAATGGGCATTAAATGCTATAATTGTGACTGCTTTCATTTTTATAAAATATTTCATGTAATAGTTCCAATTTTAAAATTTTAGTTTTATTAAAAATCTTTATTAAATATGACTTGCATTTTACCTTTAATAATTCTCTTTTCTTTCTTTCTTTCTTTCTTTTTTTTTTTTTGGTATTGAAGATTGAATCCAAAGGGTGCTTTACTACTGAGCTAAATCCCAGTCCTATTTTTTTTTTTTTTTTTGCTGGATGTTTGGGGTGGGGGATGGGGCGGGGACAGGGTCTTGCCAAGTTGCTGAGGCTGGCCTTGAACTTGTGAACCTAAGCTGGGAGTCCAGGCATGCACCACTATATCCTGCTACCTATTAATTTCCATAAGCAGTTTTTTATTTACATTTTTGGTGGTGTTGGGGATGGAACCTAGGGTCTTACCCATACCAGTCTGTATTACATTCCCAGCCTAGCTCATAAGCAGTTTTTAATATTTAAGAAGAAAAATAGCTCTTTTGAAAACATTTAACATTATTTTAACTTTTTTATTTTAAAACTTTTTCTTTTTGGATAAATATACATTCAAATTTTGTTCATTTTGAAATTACAATTTGAAAAACAATCACATTTTACTTTTTATCTGTTAGATAATGGAACATAAGTTACATAAAAACTCAATTATAACAAAATAATTAATATGTTTTTAAAATAAAGGCAAGAGATATAAATTCTGTGGAGTAATTATGATTTAAATATGTGTTCATGTTATTACTGATTCAAATCTTGCTGCTTCATCATCAAAACCCAGACATACACAATAGTAATAGAACCTAGTTCTTTGATATTTTGCCAACTTTCAGTCCTAGCAAAGCATAGCTTTTTATACTACAGCCCTCTCCCCTGCCAAACCCCAGGACTGGGAATTTAACCCAGGCCACCTTGCAGGATAGCCAAAGGCCCTACAACTGAGCTATACTCCTAGCCGTACACAAAAATTTCAGTTTTGTCATTTCAAAGGTACATTGAAAATATAAAATACATTTTATTAGCTTGATTTTTTCATGTTTCAAAATTCAGACACGTGTGAGCCTCCATTTGTAAGCTTACCTGGGATGTCACAAGTATGAGAGACTGGCCTGAAAAAAGCCTGTGTGTAAATTCACCTGAATGCGAGCCCTTCCTGGCTATTTTCCTTGTCTTCCTTTTGTGCTGCTCTTGGAAATTAGTTGAATAAGCCACTAAATATTGTGTTAACGCGTCACACATTATCACATGATGATTTAAAAACAAACAGGAATCTGGCTAGTTGTACTCTTTCCCATCCACTAGAGGGAGGCATGAACCTGCTGTGGAAAGCTAACACTTGGATTCTATAACTAGAAAGTGTGGCAACTCTGTGGAAGGTGGTCTTTTGTAGAATTTGAGCCCTTAATAAATCTGTGCAGGACTGGAGTGGGGAGGGAAGCTACAGGGGGTTAAATGCAAGAGAATGCTCCTGCGCTCAGGAGAACACAGGTGAACTCCAGTTCTATTGCTGACAGGAGATAAATGTTGTGCCAGTAAACCAGCTTGCAAAAAACAACAAAATGCTTATTTGCTGATTGCCATATAGTGTTTATGGATTTCCATAGAGAGAAAGATAATATTCAGATTAAGCCATGTTCTGAAAACCAGAGAACTGCCAGGAAGCGTTCATGACAATCAACACCCTGCAGTGTTCTGAAGGAAACAAACAGGAGCACCTGTGAGCTACCTTCTGGCCAGAAGGAATCTTGATCCTATGGTCGATTTCAAGCTGCCACTGGTATAACAACCAAGTTTCAGATTCCTTGGATAGTCAGCTCTCTTGGGCCAGTGTGAGTGGGTCTTAGTAAACTTTCCTTTAAAATTGGGGTGATAACTTTGCCCACTATGTAGATTCAACTACATAGTAGACATGTGAGCACATTAGACATTTCCCTCACTAAGGTGCTTGTGCAAAATGCGTATCCCCAACCCCTGTCCCAGAGGAGCCTGATTTAGAACCTTCTAGGGAGAATCTGTATTCTAAATAAGTGAACCAGGTGACACTTGTGACCCAGGGATATGGGGAAAATCGGCTCTATTCCCCCCGCCCCCCCCCCCCCCCCCGTATGTGGCAAATTGAACCCAGGGCTTCATGAATGCTAGGCAAGCATCCTACCACTGAGCTACATCTCCAACACTAAATTGCTTTTATAGATGAGTCTGATGTCAGTATGTCAGACTGACTCACTTCATGATCGGGCCTGCTTGAGGAAGTGGATGCAGATTCCCCGGGTACCTCCTCTACCCTCAGCCTTGCTGTTTCCCTTCTTAGGTCAAGGCTTCCTTACATCTGGGAAGCCCTTTGTTCCAAAGATCTCTGGGTTGTTTTCAAGCAACCATTTATTGAGCCTTTACAAGGTGATAGGCACATTGCAATTCATCATTTCTTTTAATTCTCACAACATTTTTATGACAGATTCTTCTACTATTCCCATTTTACAGAGAAACATCAAAGAGGTCAGGAGAGTGTTCAAGCCCACACAGCTGGGAAGTGGTTGAGCTAAAAACCGACCCCCGGCTCTGGCTTCCATTCTGACCTGTCTGCACAGAGGCCTGTGTTCTCTGTCCTCTGTAGAAGCCCCATGCTCTCTCTCCTCCCAACCATGTTGGGGTGGACAGAGCAAAGGCGGTCGTTTCTAGTCTTCAGGTGTCTGAATGAAGCTTCCAGAGCATGAGAGTGGAAGAATGAGGGACTCCAAAGGAAGGATGCAAGACTGGGCCTGAAAAACCTATAGAATTCAGAGACCCCAGGGGAGCTAGGAAATCTCTAGGTCTGAAGTCCATTCAGCTCAGGTAAGGAGTTCTGGGAGTTACTATGAAGTTCTAAGAGGAACCTAAAACTGCAGAAGGAACTTCCGAAAAGTCCATATAATTCTCACTCATTTCTCACTTATCATTTGTTAATAGGCAAGGAGGTCTTTCTTGTATATTTTGTTCTCTCCCCATAACTAGAGAATAAAGCCTTAGGGATAACAGCAATACAGAGAAAATGAGCTTTGTAGTGAAACAGATCCAATTTGGACTCTGTTACTTACTACCTGTGTGATGTTGGGCAAGGTATTTCTCTGAATATTAGTCTTCTCTGTAAATTGAGAGCATAAACAGTACCTACCTTGGCAGATTGTTTTGAGGGTTACTATAGTTTGGATCTTGAATGTCCCCCAAAGGCCTATGTTTTGAAGACTTGGTCACCAGCTCATGGTATTACTGAAGATGGTGGAATCTTTAGAAGTTGGAATCTGGTAGGAGGAAGTTAGGTCATTGGGGGGAGGCCTGAAAGGAGATATTGGGATCACAGACCCTCTTCTTGTTCTCTTTTTATTAATGTGTATGTGGGGGGGTACTAGAGATTTAATTCAGGGGTGCTCTATCATTGAGCTACATCCCTAGCCATTTTTGTTTTGAGACAGGGTCTCACTAAGTTGCTGAGGGTTTCACTAAGTTTGCCCAGATGGGCCTTGAACTTGCAATCTTCCTGCCTCAGTCTCCTGAGTTGCTGAGATTACAGGTGTGCACCACTGCACCAGACCTCTTGTCTCTTTTGTTTCCCAGCTCCTCTAATTGAGCAGGTTCCTATGCCATGCATTTTGGTGATGATGAGCTACCTGGCCACAAGCCCAAAAGCAATAGGACCAACCAACCATGGACTGAAATCTCCAAAACTGTGAGCCCAAATAAACTTCTTCCCTTTTAAGTTGACTATCTCAGGTATTTTGTTACAGTCATGGAAAGCCAAATTAGACAAGGATTAAGTGAAATAGAGCAGGTAGAGGTTTTTGCAAGTAATGGCTGAATGAATGGAAATTGTGTCTCCCTGTTCCTTTTCCCCTTTGAGAGCAAACACACTTATAAGTATCTCAGGTATACACTTAAAGCAACACATTTTAAGTGTCTCAGGTAGACACTTAAAGCTTTATAATTTTTCAGCATTAAAGGGACTTTTCCACAAGGAGATAAATGTGTGGCAAGAAGCTATTCTTCAAGAAAAGCATTTTATGAAAGAATAAATGTTATATCAACTGTCAGAAAAAATGTAAAGCAAAAAGAACTAAAGCATCTGTCAAGAATTTTCTCCCTTGAATGGTAGTTTAGACTGAGATGGTGTGGGAGGACCGAGGTAGGCAGGGATGGGATGGGGTCTGGCTGACAAGCCTAAGAGGCACTAGCTCTGGCAGTGGACATTAGGACTCCAGGGGGTAGTGATTTGGGAATCAAATCTCCTGTGAGGTGTATGTCTATCTACGAATCAGATGGCCTGTGTTCCTATATAAAGTTGTGTTTTCCAATAGCTGAGGAGTTGCTTAGAGAGAGAAGTTCATTTTATGATTGGGGTTACCAACAAAGGAGGGAATTAGATGATAGAGAAGAAAATAATTTATTTCTTTGGTTGGGCTCATCCAATTAAGAAATAACATATGTGAAAGAAATGCCTTCTCTCTGGGCACAAAAGATTGGGTCTGCATTTTTCCTTTGAGGTAGTAAATGTCATCTTTCCTTTTAAAAAACTGATACATAATTGTACCATGTGATATTTCATATATGGTGATCAAATCAGGGTAATCATCTCAAATGTTTATCATTTCTTTGCATGGAGCACATTCAAAATTCTCTAGTTATTTTGACATATAAAATTACTGCTAACCGTGGTGACTCGGCTGCGATATGGAACTCTAGAACTTATATTCCTCCTCTTAACTGTAATTTTGTATCCTTTAACCAACCTTTCCAGGTCTGGATTTTTATAAAAGCCATTTATGCAAAGTGCACCACTAGGGAGTTAGTTGATGTGGTTATAAAGGACATAAGAGGCATTCCTAGTAACTTTCTATAATATGAATGAACAACTTGAAAATGTTAAACACATTTACAAGAAGCAGCAGAAAAAATTTTAGTCAACTTTTAAAAAACACTAAACTGTGAAATCAGACAGTCAGACTCTGTTCTCTTACACCATGTCTATCTATACCTCTTTTCCTTTTTGACCTCATTTTTGAGAAATTTACACTGTCTGACCTGATATTAATATTATTTTATTCTGAATCAGAAAAGGTAAGGAAGCTGCATTTCAGAATTGCATTTGAGTCATTTGTGAAATTGCATCTTACAATTTGCCACCATTTCTAGCAGTTCTTTAACATTTTCTTTCTTGACTGGGTGTTCACGTTCACGCCACCAGGGTCTAATTTCTCTTCTAGTTCACAAGAGAGAATTGCTTTAATCAGAGCTGGGGTGAGGACAGGAGTATTTATTCTTCATGTTGTTTGATTTCAAGTGGATAGAACATTAGGAACCCAAAGTATGCAAGAGGTTTGTGTGAAATCCAAGTCCCTTTGAGGAACAGTCCACAGGACAAGTCATTTAACCTGTTTGTTTACAAATGTCAAAGAACAAGACTAAGATAAATGAGAGTGACTTATGGGAGAGTTGGCTGCAGATATTGATTGCTGAGGTGGTTCATTTAAACTGCGGGTCAAAGAAACCTGTCCTGTGTCCTGGACACCCAGATATTAGGTCATATCTACCTTGCTGCTTTTGTCCTTGATCATTTTACTGAAGATTGTATTCAAACACAGGTCAGTAAAGAATAAGTTATGTAAATATGCTCACAGGTGGTCAGGCCTAGACCACAATTTGGCAAAATTTCATTCAACAATACCTGGGCTCTATGGGATAGACAGGTCTTCATGTATATACTAAAGAAGGAAAACATCACGTGGTAATAGTGGAAAAGCATGGGATTAGCAGAGGAGTAGGCAAGCTTGAGTTGTAATTTTTCATTTTAGCATATGCATGTGGGTGAATTCACAGGGAAAAAAAAGTCAGGTTCAGTTTCCCTATCCATAAAACAGGGATAGTCCCTGGGAATCTGTGAAGATTAAGGGAAACGAAAATGAACCAACCTGGCAAGTCTGCCTGCTATGGCACTTTAGCACAGCTGTACTTCCCAGATAGAGCAGGAGCTTATCTCACAGGTGGCAGGAGGTGTCGAGGCAGGGTTTGTATGCAGGAGGGTTAAGGTTCTGCACAGAGGAGATGTGCCAGCCATCTTTATTTGTGATCAAGTGCAGGTATGGTAAGGAGGTAAATAGGGCCTCATGCCCTGTCCTGGGTTCAAGTCCTTGTCAGCCAGTGACAAGCCATGTAATCTTAAATAACTCACAGCCTTCCTGAACATCCATTTTTTTCAACCATAAAATGGAAATAATTAATAGTAGAATTTTTACTTTATATGTTTGTTGTATCTAAACCTGTCTATGAAGCCACTCTTGCTACTGGGTTCTTTTCTTTTCATGTAGCTTCAGGTAGCTGATATAAGCTCTGTGATTCTCAGTGTCTCATCTGAAAAGTGGGGTCAATATTATCTATTTACAAACCTGGTGTGAGGATTAAGTGAAATTCTGTGCAAGTGCTCAGCATACAGTATGGCATGATGTAGGTAGCTGATAGATGGCAGTTTTCCTTACCCTCACACCGTTTTTCCTTGCCTATTGGCTCATGACTGAAATTCCTTCATTATAGTTTCCATTCCAGAGGTATTAAGTTAACAAGCAAGTACCACCTAATAGAACTGGCTATCATTTGAAATTTTTCTTTAAGGTAGAAAAGAGGAAGGAGCACATGGGTATGGGACTATCTAGAGAGACACCCCGATGGGGTTGGGGAAGCTGAGATTGGCAAAAATAGAACATCTTGGCCTTTACAAATTTTCACCAGGTGAAGTGCACCAGCTATCCACTCTACTGTACAAACTAACTTCAGTGCCTCAGGATTAGGGAACTGTCTTACAATATGAAAGAAACCAGAACTCTTGGCTTTAATGAAAATTGGATGGGGGTGGGGTACAGTAGAGACTTGATAAACTCCTCCATATTTGAAGCCTTCTTTACTACCTGGGGACCTCATTATTATAAACACAGAGCACAGAAGGGTCCTTCAAAGCTATGTTTGGCTAAATCCCAGTTGAGGCTGGCCCTGTAAAAGGTTCCTTCCAAATGGCCCCTTGGTGTTCCTCCATTAGAGATACAGATCACATCAAGAACCATGCCCCAGGGCTGGAGCTGGAGCTCAGCCACAGAGAGCTTTCCTAGCATCTGTGAGGCACTGGGTTTGATCCTTAGCATCACATAAAAATGAAACAAATAAAAGCATGCTGTCCATCTACGACTACAAAAAAAAAAAAAAAAGTAAATAAAAACAAACAACCCCCATCCCCAAACCCAAGTCCCAGCCCAAGTGTGGTGGCCCTGGCCTGTAATGCCAGTTATCTGGGAGGCTGAGTCAGAAGTTGTCAGCCTCAGCGATTTAGCAAGATCCCCATTTCAACAAATAAAAAGGATTAGGGATGTAGCTCAGTGGTAGAGTGGTTGCCTAGCATGGGTTTGATCCCCAGTACCAAGTCTCTTATGCAGTGTGTGGATGGTTTAACTATCAATTAGGCACAGGTGTGACACGGAGGTGGGGGCAGGCTCCCAGTGGATTATGGGACATCCAGCCGTCAAAAGCTGACTTGAAGCCTGCTGTTTCTTAACATCTAAAGATAGTGAGGTCCTAGTCTTCACCTAGTGGAGTCACAGCCAGTCTGGTGAGGAGAATCGGAGATGCCAGCAGGGGGCGCACGAGACCCTCGCCAGGAGAGAGGGGTGAACCCAGACGAAGTCTATGAAGAGCGGCGCAGCCCCCGCGGAGGCACAGATTTTCCGGTCCGTGAGTTAGAGAAGACACCTGGGATCTTAGATCTAGCCCCGAAGGCCCTCCTAGCCATCCTCTGGGATGTGAGAGTTCATGTCTGCAGCAGTCCATGGCTTTGCCTCTCAGCTTGCTGCTGGGGATCTAGTAAATCCACAGCCCTCTAGTTTCACTCCTAGGTATTTATTTACTTATTTACTTATTGCTGTGCCGGGGATCCAACCGAGGGCCTCACTCGCCCCACGCAAGCGATTTACCACTGAGCTACACCCCTGGGGTTCCCCCACCCAAGTGTAATACTGGATTCTTACAGAGCCAGGAATTTAATGATACCCACGTGGATTCTGGTTCCGAGACAGGATCCATAACGTGAGACCCGCGACCGGTAGCATCAGTCCCAGTAGCAGGCGGGACCTGATTAGAAATGCTCATCCCCAGTCTTCACGCCTGCCCTCCTGCATCTGAGAGTCTAGGCACAGGCAGGGGGAACCCGGTCTGCGCTTCACAACCCTTGCGGGTAGCTGTAAGGCGGCGCCAGGGCCAGAGCTCCTTCTCCGGGGCCGCCCCCTTTGTGGATCTCCAGGCAGAGCTCCCGGTCTTCCTACGGTCTCCTGCTCAAGGTCACGTGAGCTCACAAACTAACCCCCACACCCTCGGTGTTTAAAAGGAAGAAGAGGCTCCTCGTTAAGTCGTGGGCGATCTCTCCAGCTGCTGGCCCTTTTGACAGTCCCTGCGCCCCTGCCGCGAGGCCGTGGGAAACGCCGAGGCTGCAAGAACCACCTCTGGACACTTGCAGGGTGGAGAGGTGGCGACCAGAGCTGGGGCGAGAGGGACCCTCGTGTGTGGCGACTGACATTCCTGGCATCCGGGGCTGCGGGTAAAGGCTGGCGACAGGGCTAGGTTGCGAGTTGCGCTCACTTTCTACAGCAGGTGGCCGGGAGCCAGCTCCGGGAGTGGAACTTCTCCTAGGAAAGCACGTGTGGATATTTTAGAGAATGCAAGGCCGGCGTGTTTACCTGTAAGGTAGGTGCCCCCTTCGTCAAGGTGTGATTTAATTGTCATGACTTTGAAATTCTGCGGTGAGAAACCAGTAATATTGTGTGACCAATAAAAGTAAGACAAATCCAACCCCCCCCCCCGCCCCGGGGGCCCGGGATCAAAAGCAAGGGTAATCTACCACTGAATTTTAAAGCCCAGCTTTTTATTTTTTAAATTTTGAGACAGAATCTTGCCAAATTCCGGAGGCTGGCTTTGAATTTGCAATCCTCCTGCCTCAGCCTCTGGAGCCGCTGTGATTACAGGCGCGAGCCGCCACTCTGGGCTCCAGCCTTGGAAACTACTGGTAACAGAAGTTTTGTGCTTTGATTACGTATCTTCTCTTTAGACGCCAGCAAGTTAACTTACTCCGTTTGTGCTTATGATTTTCTGGTTGGGTGTTATAATATAAATGTCTTTTTAAAAGAAAAAAGAATCCTGTTTTGTGTTTTTCTTTTTGGTCTCTATGATTTCCCCACTGTGGGTGAAATGAATACAGTGGACTTCAGCATGACGCTTCCCGCTTGAGTTTTATGAACTGGGAGAGTGCATGTCTCAGGTAGATGACCAGTGCTTTAAAAATGTGTTAACCGACGTTTCTCAGCCATATCAGAAATAGGTTTACTTATTTACTGGGCAGACGGAACTACATTAAATCTGGTCTCTTATTTGCTGAAGAGGAATCCAACTATTGCCTCCTCACACTTTGCATTATCCACGGTGTCATATTGAAGTACAAAATCAGGTCAAGTGAATATTACTTTTAAAGAGCTTTGACTTTGAGTGGAGCTTTGTTTAGGAAAGTAAGGTTGATTTAGTTTTATCTTCTTCTGAAGAGCAGGTTTTTGTTTTGGTGTGGTATGCAGCACTTTGGAGAAAAGATTTTGCCTTTCTTTGTTATAGTTCTAGTATTCCCATGGGCATTCCATTAGAAATTTTTATGTTTGTTGTAAGTTTCTAAACTCACAATGGCTATTTTCCTTTTTGTGTGTGTGAGAAAGATGTTTGTTATTTTAAAAGTGAACATGTGAAAGAGAAGGTGTGTACTTGGATTTGGTTATTAGTGGATGTATTGTGACCATGAAAAAAAAAATGATATATTTCTTTGGCTTTTCCCCCCTCTGGAGAAAATCTCTGTTTCTACATACATTCTAGAAGGGGGGAAATGTAGATTTCTTCATCATTAGGTGTGCAGACATAAGCTTTAGGATTCCTGTTTTGCATTCATTTCTTTAGATGAATCTGAAACATTCTTATTTTGAAAGTAATATCTTATAACATTTAAGTCTTGCTCAAGGCATATAAATCTTTAAAATCAATTTAAAACAACACATTTCATCATGGTTTTGAGGGTCTGGAATGAATCTATCTTTTACATTTTAAAAATATATCTATAATACAGATAAGGCAAAACAGTAAATTCAACTTATAAAAATATAATTAGCCTTTAAAAGATATTGAAGTGTCCCTTTTGAGGAACAAGACACTGCAATTTTCTATAAATGTGTATCTAACAGGTAATAATTCAAAATACATCTTATGTTAATTTTATTTGTTTTGAGTAATTTTATGGAACATATGTATGAAAATATATAAAATATTGAAGACTAAACTTGAATCATTTACTGGTAAATTTTTTTATTATTATGTCTAGAGCCCTTGAGAACTGTTTACTTGAATATTTGGCTTCATAATTCAATCAAGTATGTTGTTTTAGACATAATGACATTTGAAAAAAATTCAGACTTAGTATTGTTTACATGCAGTTATATTTGGCCTTTTTAGGTGTGTCACTGTATGAATTGTGACTGAAAGAGTTCTCATTTTGGAAGATACGTATGGACATTTTTTGTTGCTGTTTGTATTTTTCTTTTTTTGGGGGGTGGGGTTGCTGGGGATTGAACCCAGAGGTGCTTTACCACAGAGGTACATCCCCAGCCCTTTTTATTTTTTATTTTGAGGATCCCACTAAGTTGCTTAGGCCCTCACTAAGTTGCTGAGGCTGGTCTTGAACTTGCCACCCTTCTGCCTCAGCCTCCCAAGTCACTGGAATATCAGGTGCATACTATGGTACCCAGAACCTGTATACATTTTAAACAGTTATATGTAAATCGAGTATTGATGATCAGTTCTATGGTTATTTTAGAGTAATTTTTCTTTATTCTAATTAATATTAAATTGATTGATGGCCTTACCATTTTGCTTTGGAAAAGATACGTTTAAAACTCCTGGTTGCCAAACAGATAAATACATCAAGGATGCTCAGTCCTTAAGAAATGTATTTTTAGGGGCTGGGGATGTGGCTCAAGCGGTAGCGCGCTCGCCTGGCATGCGTGCAGCCCGGGTTCGATCCTCAGCACCACATACCAACAAAGATGTTGTGTCCACTGAGAACTAAAAAATAAATATTAAAAAATTCTCTCTCTCTCTCTCCTCTCTCACTCTCTCTTAAAAAAAAAGAAATGTATTTTTAAATCTTTTCCTTGAAATTTCCCTTCTAGCTTTTGTTTTGTGAGTGTGAATTTATGACTTTTGTGGGGCATACAAATGTAGAGTGTTTGAATGGAATGCTTAGGGACTGTGATGCACAGGTGGGAGAAGAAAGGGGATGAGTTAGCAAAGTCCTCCCAGTCTTCAGGATTGAGAATGTAGCATCAGGGGCTGTGCATTTTATTTATACATACAAAGTTGACAGGCTACTTAGCAGCCTAGCTATCTGGACCGGTGATAATGGACTTCTGTCCAACAGAAATTTAGGAAGTAAAATTAGGAGGCAAAAATATTTGGGGTGGAAATAAGTTATTTTATCTTTTTTTTAAATCCTTTGTTCTTTTTTTTTCTTAAGAGAGAGAGAACTTTTAATATTTATTTTTTAGTTTTCGGTGGACATAACATCTTTGTTTGTATGTGGTGCTGAGGATCGAACCTGGGCCACATGCATGCCGGGCGAGCGCTCTACCGCTTGAGCCACATCCCCAGCCCCAAGTTATTTTATCTTAAAGGGTCTGGAAATTCTATACCATACCTGTATTCAGTGGCATGCCAATAGACTGGCTTCCCTCTCTTGGATGTGTAATAATACCTAACAGAATGCTTTCACATACAGCATTTCATTTTCTCCTCAGAGAACTATGAAAAGGTGCAGCCCATATAAGCCCCCATTTTTACTGAGGAAAACGTGGAAGCTCAAGTCATTTATGTGTTTTGTCTAAGACATCTGGCTTTCAGGCAGAGCTGAGACCAAGACCCAGTGTCTGCTGGGTGGTGCTCTCAGCCAAAATATAAATAAAAACAGACTCCGTGGTGACTGATTTCTTATTCTTTAGCTAGATTTATAGGCGCATTAATAAAATCAGTTTATTCTTTTTGGAATGTCTTCCTACTATTTCTAGGGCCGACCTTGATCTTCTCCATAAAACCACTGCCAATATTTGGGATTTTAAAAACTTAAGTTTTTTTTTTTCAGTTTGAGAACCATAATGTGTTCCCCAGCCAGTGCCTCAGGACACCATGCATAATCCCATGTGTACAGAAAGCTTTTCTGCTGAACAAAGATGGTACCTGAGAGAGCCAAACAGGTTTGTGTGTGTGTGTGTGTGTGTGTGTGTGTGTGTGTGTGTGTGTGTGATGCTGGTGGAATGGGAAAGAGAAATCTCTGGATGGAAGACAGGCTTTCTCCCCAAAGGACATGGAGCAATCATTTTAGGTTATGGTTACTAATTAAAGAGGATTGTCATAAATGTAATGAGTAATTCTAGAATGTCCAGGTTTATGTTCTTTTCTTGGCCAGCTAAACCTCCATGCCTTCCAGGCCCAACAATTAAACTTGTTAGAGAGTATTTTTCCCTATTCTACCAGATATTGTGGTCACTGAGGCCATGCTTGACCTCAAATGATGTGCTGAGAGAATTCCACATTACAATGTTGAAGAATTGGATCTTTTGAGGATTCTTTCCTTTAACCATTTTGTATCTCCGTTTTAGAATAGAAGTACTCAAATAACCAGAATGGGTTTGTTCACAGTTTTATAGACCTTTGGTGGAGAAGGCTCCCCTTATGCTGCCTGTGTTCCTGTTTACTGCAGTGGTTTAAGTTCATCATCCCTTGTTACGGCTTGGCTTAGGAGAAAAGCGCTATGCATTGGCTACCAAGTTTACTAATTTCCCAAGATGCCTTTGAGAAATAGTTGTCACATGAATCTGGATACATCCAAAAACTATCCAAACAAATAGTAACTTGCTTTTTTATGACCACTCAGCAATCAGTTCTCTAACATTAATTGTCATTGTGCTGGGGATGTGTAGAAATTCTAGAGAAGTTGGGGATAGGTTAACATGTGAGATCTGTATTTTCTAGACAAAGTCATCATAGTACCTGATTAATGGCCTGGATGTATCTTGGGGTTTGCCATTTGGTGGTGTGTGTCTAACAGGTCATTTTAGCATCATTGGACCAACATTTTAGTTACAGGTGAAAATGAGTGATGGAATTGATTCTCTACCCCAGAGGAAAATGTCCTATTCTTTTAAAACTTTGTGTTCATTTTCCAATTAGATAATGGCAAGTGTTATTTCAGGATCATGAATTGCCATGACTGTTCTTTACTTTGTGTCAGTTTTTAAGAAGTCTGATGAAAGGAAAAGATGGCAGAGGTTTTTCTGATAGTTTGAGGTGTTGGCTCTGCTGAACTGCTTATGCTAAAGTGCTAATTACATTTCTTTTGGGAGATGTAAAGTTGAGACCATCTGAAATTCAGTTAAACCTTGGTTGACCACACATTCATAGAATGTTTTCTTTGTGAAGCCATTTAATTAAGATTTTCATTAATTTTTATTAACTTGAAGTCTTCTATTCAAATTCCTCTAAAATTCACTATTTTCTTGCTTTATAATTTCCTGGATATAATTTAATCTGATGATGGAAAGTGTTGTATTTGTCCTTATATAAGTTTATATTGAGCAGTACTTTGTATAAGAAAGAATACTAACCATAGTGACCTTACTAACCTTTGAACATGCTTTTTATTCATTAACTAGGTAGGCCATCTTATTTTTTATACTTTTTTTTAAGTTCAAGATATATAATATTACCTCCAGATTACATTATATTATTCATTAATGCAATATGTTTTGTTACCTTAAGTATCTTGCTCTCAATTATTACATTGTATTCTGTTTAAATTTTGTTGTTGAAGTATTCTAAGTGTGTTTTCATTAAATATTTGGCTATATTAGATATGCTTAGATAATATAGCAAAAACAGTGCACTAAAATATGATTGCTAAGGTAAGTTTTGAAAACAAGCACAGTGAGCAGGTGTATGTGTAGGTGGATTGAAATATGAGACATATTTTCTTGACAGACAAATGCCTTTTAACAATGCTGTCAGTTCTGAAGCTGCCATCTAATGGTTACTGATTCCTCAATCACCAGCTCCTGTGGTCTCTCCTATATTCAACCACTCACTGTAACCCAGGTCATTTCCATGGATCTGTAAATGAGTTCAAGCTCTCTGTTTAAAACTATTCGATAAACAGAAAGTGGTAGAATATTATTCAACCTTAAAAAAGAAGGAAATTCTGACATATGCTACAACATGGGTAAAACTTGAGGACATTACACTAAGTGTAATAAGCAGCCTCAAGGGCTGGGGTTGTGGCTCAATGGTAGAGCACTAACCTAGCACATGCGAGGCCCTGGGTTTGATCCTCAACACACCTATAAATAAATAAAATAAAGGTATTGTGTCCAATTACAACTAAAAAATAAATATTAAAAAATAATGGGCCTCAAAAGGACAAATGCTGTGCAGTTCCATATATATGAACTACATAGTCAAATCTCTTGAGACACAATGTAGAATGGTGGTTTACAGGGACTAGAAGTGGGGCAAGAGGGAAATAATAGTAAGTAATAAAAAATAAATAATAGAGGGAAATGGAGGAGTTGTTGCTTAACAGGAATAGAATTTTAGTTTTGCAAGATGAAAAGCATCCTGGAGATAGGTTTCACAGTAGAGTGAAGGGATTTAACACTGATGAACTGTACAAGTAGAAATGGTTAAGATGGTGCTGGATATGGTAGCCCCTGCCTGTAATCCCAGCTGTTCCAGAGGCTGAAGCAGGAAAATCACAAGTTCAAAGCCAACATCTGGTGGGGATAGTAGAGGATAGGAAAGATAGCAGAATACAACAGTCACTAATATGGCAGTATGTAAAAATGTGGATGTGTAACCGATGTGATTCTGCAATCTGTATTTGGGGTATAAATGGGAGTTCATAACCCACTTGATTCTAATGTATGAAATATGATATGTCAAGAGCTTTGTAATGTTGTGAACAACCAATAAAAAAAAAAAGAACAAAGCCAACATCTGAATTTTAGCAAGAACCTGTCTCAAAATAGAAAATAATAAAAAGGGCTGGGAATGTAGCAGTAGAGCTCCTCTAGGTTCAATCCCTGGTACTGGAGTATGGGGTGTTAAATTGGTAAATTTTATGTATATTTTAACACAATTAAAAACTTTGGAAGCTACTAGTTTTAGAAATAGCATTATAAACCATATCTAGCATATTTTCTATTAGGAATCAGGGATTGTATATATAATCAGGAATCTAAGTACAGACTGTCCCTAATTTACAATAATTTAATTTAAGATTTTTCAACTTAACCGGGCATGGTGGTACATACCAATAATCCCAGCTACTCAGAAGTCAAGACAGGAGGATTGTAAGTTCAAGGCCAATCTGGGCAACTTGGCATGATCCTGTCTCAAATAAATAAATTTAAAAAAAAAAACCACAAAAGATTTTCAACTTTACAATGGTTCTTTCAGTAAAAACTATACTTTGTGTTTTGAATTTTGATCTTTGCTGTACTCTCCAGATGGTGGGTGGTATATTAGCTTCCTGAAGGTAGGCCTCTTATAAATTTTCTTTCTTCAGCACAGCTCCATGCCTACTGAAGGTGATCCCTTGACTTCATGAAATCTTATATTTTAAACAGAGTTCTTCATATTCTTTCCCTATAAGAAACAAACAAACAAAAAAACATGTTAATTTGGCAACTCTGAGTTCTGAGGATCTGGAAAAGGCCGGACCCAAGGAGCAGTAAGGAGCCTATTTTAGCTCAGAAAAGAGATAATAAGAACTTTCTTCAATATGGCAGCAAAAGACAGACATGGAGGCAAGACATTTGGATACAGAGACCATGTGCCTGGGTGATTAATGGTGACTGGGTAAAGAGGCGAAGTCAAAGACAACTATAACAGGCTTAATGCAAATAAGGAAAAGGACTGGTTTAGGAGAGGAAAATGATGAATTACATACCTTGGATATCATATTATTTGTTACTGTGTAACAAATTATAAAATTTATCATCTTAACATAATAAGCATGTGTAACATCATAGTTTCCAAGAGTTAAGAATCTAGGACCAGTTAAGCTGGATGTCCTCTCATGTGGTCCAAGTCAAAATGTCAGCCACACCATCATCTGAAGGTTTGACTGGGGTTGGAGGATCTGCTTCCAAAATATCTTGCTCAAAGAGTTATGGACTGGAGACTATAGTTTCTTGCTGGCCACTATCAGGAGACCTCTGCAAGGCTGCTTGGGTGTCCTTCAATTATGGCATCTAACTTCTTCCAAAGCGAGTGTATGATACAAAGAGAGCTGTATGAAGAGGCCACAGTGCCTTTTATGACCTAGTCTTGGGCATCACACATTATCCTTTTTTTTTTTATTGGTTGTTCAAAACATTACAAAGCTCTTGACATATCATATTTCATACATTAGATTCAAGTGGGTTATGAACTCCCAATTTTACCCCAAATGCAGATTGCAGAATCACGTCGGTTACACATCCACAATTTTACATAATGCCCTATTAGTAATTGTTGTATTCTGCTACCTTTCCTATCCCCTACTATCCCCCCTCCCCTCCCCTCCCATCTTCTCTCTCTACCCCATCTACTGTAATTCATTTCTCTCCTTGTTTATTTTCCCATTCCCCTCACAACCTCTTATATGTAATTTTGTATAGCAATGAGGGTCTCCCTTCATTTCCATGCAATTTCCCTTTTCTCTCCCTTTCCCTCCCATCTCATGTCTCTGTTTAATGTTAATCTTTTCTTCCTGCTCTTCCTCCCTGCTCTGTTCATAATTGCTCTCAGTATATCAAAGAAGACATTTGGTATTTGTTTTTTAGGGATTGGCTAGCTTCACTAAGCATAATCTGCTCTAGTGCCATCCATTTCCCTGCAAATTCTATGATTTTGTCATTTTTTATTGCTGCATAGTACTCCATTGTGTATAGATGCCACATTTTTTTTATCCATTCATCTATTGAAGGGCATCTGGGTTGGTTCCACAGTCTAGCTATTGTGAATTGTGCTGCTATGAACATCGATGTGGCAGTATCCCTGTAGCATGCTCTTTTAAGGTCTTCAGGGAATAGTCCGAGAAGGGCAATAGCTGGGTCAAATGGTGGTTCCATTCCCAGCTTTCCCAGGAATCTCCAAACTGCTTTCCAAATTGGCCGCACCAATTTGCAGTCCCACCAGCAATGTACAAGTGTACCCTTTTCTCCACATCCTCGCCAGCACTTGTTGTTGTTTGACTTCATAGTGGCTGCCAATCTTACTGGAGTGAGATGGTATCTTAGGGTGGTTTTGATTTGCATTTCTCTGACTGCTAGAGATGGTGAGCATTTTTTCATGTACTTGTTGATTGATTGTATATCCTCCTCTGAGAAGTGTCTGTTCTGGTCCTTGGCCCATTTGTTGATTGGGTTATTTGTTATCTTATTGTCTAATTTTTTGAGTTCTTTGTATACTCTGGATATTAGGGCTCTATCTGAAGTGTGAGGAGTAAAAATTTGTTCCCAGGATGTAGGCTCCCTATTTACCTCTCTTATTGTTTCTCTTTCTGAGAAAAAACTTTTTAGTTTAAGTAAGTCCCATTTGTTGATTCTTGTTTTTAACTCTTGTGCTATGGGTGTCCTATTAAGGAATTTGGAGCCCGACCCCACAATATGTAGATCGGAGCCAATTTTTTCTTCTATCAGACGCAGAGTCTCTGATTTGATATCAAGCTCCTTGATCCATTTTGAGTTAACTTTTGTGCATGGTGAGAGAAAGGGATTCAGTTTCATTTTGTTGCATATGGATTTCCAGTTTTCCCAACACGATTTGTTGAAGATGCTATCCTTCCTCCATTGCATGCTTTTAGCCCCTTTATCAAATATAAGATAGTTGTAACTTTGTGGATTAGTCTCTGTGTCCTCTATTCTATACCATTGGTCCACCCGCCTGTTTTGGTACCAGTACCATGCTGTTTTTGTCACTATTGCTCTGTAATATAGTTTGAAATCTGGTATTGCTATACCACCTGATTCACACTTCCTGTTTAGAATTGCTTTTGCTATTCTGGGTCTTTTATTTTTCCATATGAATTTCATGATTGCTTTATCTATTTCTACAAGAAATGCTGTTGGGATTTTGATTGGCATTGCATTAAACCTATAGAGAACTTTTGGTAATGTCGCCATTTTGATGATGTTAGTTCTGCCTATCCATGAACAGGGTATATTTTTCCATCTTCTAAGATCTTCTTCTACTTCTCTCTTTAGGGTTCTGTAGTTTTCATTGTATAAATCTTTCACCTCTTTTGTTAGGTTGATTCCCAAGTATTTTATTTTTTTTGAGGATATTGTGAATGGAGTGTTTTTCCTCATTTCCGTTTCAGAAGTTTTGTCGCTGATATACAGAAATGCCTTTGATTTATGCGTGTTGATTTTATATCCTGCCATTTTGCTGAATTCATTTATTAGTTCTAGTAGTTTCTTTGTAGACCCTTTTGGGTCTTCTAGGTATAGAATCATGTCATCTGCAAATAGTGATAATTTAAGTTCTTCTTTTCCTATTTTTATGCCTTTAATTTCTTTCGTCTGTCTAATTGCTCTGGCCAGTGTTTCAAGAACTATATTGAATAGAAGTGGTGATAGAGGGCATCCCTGTCTTGTTCCGGATTTTAGAGGGAATGCCTTTAACTTTTGTCCATTCAGGATGATGCTAGCCTAAGGCTTAGCATAGATAGCTTTTACAATGTCAAGGTAAGTTCCTGTTATCCCTAGTTTTTCTAATGTTTTGAACATAAAGGGATGCTGTACTTTGTCAAATGCTTTCTCTGCGTCTATCGAGATGATCATATGGTTCTTATCTTTAAGTCTATTGATGTGGTGAATAACATTTATTGATTTCTGTATATTGAACCATCCTTGCATCCCAGGGATGAATCCTACTTGATCATGGTGCACAATTTTTTTGATGTGTTTTTGTATTCGATTCGCCAGAATTTTATTGAGGATTTTTGCATCTAGGTTCATTAGAGATATTGGTCTGTAGTTTTCTTTCTTTCAGGTGTCTTTGTCTGGTTTCGGAATCAGGGTGATGTTGGCCTCATAGAATGAATTTGGAAGAGCTCCCTCTTTTTCTATTTCCTGAAATAACTTGAAAAGTATTGGTATTAATTCTTCTTTAAAGGTTTTGTAAAACTCCGCTGTATACCCATCCGGTCCTGGGCTTTTCTTGGTTGGTAGTCCTTTGATGGCTTCTTCAATTTCATCCATTGATATTGGTCTGTTCAAATTGTGTGTATCCTCCTGACTCAGTCTGGGCAAATCATATGACTTAAGAAATTTATCGATGTCTTCACTATCTTCTATTTTATTGGAATATAGGTTTTCAAAATAATTTCTAATTGTCTTCTGTATTTCTGTAGCATCTGTTGTGATATTACCTTTTTCATCCCGTATGTTAGTAATTTGAGTTCTCTCTCTTCTTCTCTTCGTTAGCATGGCTAAAGGTCTGTCGATCTTATTTATTTTTTCGAAGAACCAACTTTTAGTTTTGTTAATTTTTTCAATAGTTTCTTTTGTTTCAATTTCATTGATTTCTGCTCTGATTTTAATTATTTCTAGCCTTCTGCTACATTTGCTGTTGTTTTGCTCTTCCTTTTCTAGGGCTTTGAGATGAAGTGTGAGCTCATTTATTTGTTGGTTTTTTCTTTTTTTGAGGAATGACCTCCAGGCGATGAATTTTCCTCTTAAAACTGCTTTCATTGTGTCCCATAGATTCCGATATGTTGTGTCTGTATTTTCATTTACCTCTAAGAATTTTTTGATTTCCTCCTTTATGTCTTCTGTAACCCATTGATCATTCAGTAACATATTGTTCATTTTCCATGTGATGTAGGATTTTTCCTTCCTTCTTTTATCATTGATTTCCAGTTTCATTCCATTATGATCAGATAAAATGCAAGGTATTATCTCCACCCCTTTATATTTACTGAGGGTTACCCTATGGCATAATATATGGTATATTTTTGAGAAGGATCCATGTGCTGCTGAGAAAAAAGTATATCCACTTGATCATGGTTGATATATTCTATATATGTCAGTTAAGTCTAGGTTATTGATTGTGATATTGAGTTCTATAGTTTCTTTATTCAACTTTTGTTTGGAGGATCTGTCCCATGGTGAGAGAGGTGTGTTGAAGTCACCCATAATTATTGTGTTGTGGTCTATTTGATTCTTGAACTTGAGGAGAATTTGTTTTATGAATGTCGCAGCACCATTATTTGGTGCATAAATATTGATAATTGTTATGTCTTGTTGGTGAATGGTTCCTTTTAACAGTATATAATGACCTTCTTTATCCCTTTTGATTAACTTAGTCTTGAAGTCGATTTTATTCGATATGAGGATGGCCACCCCTGCTTGCTTACGAGGACCGTGTGCATGGTATATTTTTTCCCATCTTTTCACCTTCAGCCTGTGTATGTCTTTTCCAATCAGATGTGTTTCCTGGAGGCAGCATATTGTTGGATTTGTTTTTTTAATCCATGATACCAGCCTATGTCGCTTTATTGGAGAGTTTAAGCCATTAACATTCAGAGTTACTATTGATATATGGTTTGTACTTCCATCCATGTTTGATTATTTATCCTTTTTTTAAAAAATTTAGTTTGTTTCTCCATGATTATCCTTCCCCTCGCCCTCTGTCTTTACCGAGGCACTTCCTACTGATGGTTTTGGTTATTGTTTTTCATTTCTTCCTCGTGTAGTGTTTTGCTCAAAATGCTTTGCAATGCTGGTTTTCTGGCTGCAAATTCTTTTAACTTTTGTTTATCATGACAGATTTTTATTTCATTGTCATACCTGAAGCTTAATTTTGCTGGATACAGAATTCTTGGTTGGCATCCATTGTCTTTCAGTGTTTGAAATACATTGTTCCATGACCTTCTTGCTTTCAGTGTCTGTGATGAAAAATCCGTTGTTAACCTTATTGGTTTACCCCTGAATGTAATCTGTCTCCTTTCTCTTGTAGCTTTTAATATTTTCTCTTTGTTCTGTATATTGGATATCTTCATAACAATGTGTCTTGGCGTTGGTCTACTGTGATTTTGTGTGCTCGGTGTCCTGTATGCATCTTCAATTTGTATATCTGTTTCCTTTTTTATTTCTGGAAAGTTTTCTGTAATTATTTCATTCAGCAGGTTACTCATTCCCTTGGTTTGAATCTCTGTACCTTCTTCTGTCCCGATGACTCGTAAGTTTGGTTTCTTCATGTTATCCCATAACTCTTGGATGTTTTTCTCGTGATTTTTTACCAGCCTTTCTGAGTTGGCTAGACTCTTTTCAAGATGGTATATTTTGTCTTCATTATCTGATGTTCTGGCTTCTACTTGCTCCACTCTGTTAGTGATACTCTCAATTGAGTTTTTAATTTGGTTTATCGTTTCCTTCATTTCTAGAATTATTGTTTGATTATTTTTTATAATCTCTATCTCCTAATAAAGATGCTTAACTTCTTCTTTTATCTGTTTATGTAATTCATTCTCAATGTGTTCTTTCGCTGCTTGAATTTGCTGTCTTGTATCCTCTTTAAGGTTCCATTCCATCTGTCTAAGGTGTTCCTTGAGTTCTTTATATGACCATTTTTCTGATGACTCTAGGTCCTCCTGAATATTTAAGCTGTCCTGCATTGTTTGTACTCCTTTTCTTCCTTGGTTTTTGAAGCTGCTCATGTTACTTCTTGTTCTGTTTGACTGCTGAGTTACTGTTTACTCCTATAAATTTATTTGATGCTTGGGAGGAAAGGTATTAGAAGGGAAGGGAAGAAGTCACTAAAGAGAATGAGGGTAAGCAGGTAGAATTCAAGGAAGGGGGGATAAGAGAAATGAAAAGACAAAAGAAGAAAAAAATATGAAATAAAAAAGAAAAAAAAATTTTAAAAAATTAAAATTAAAATTAGAAGAAAAAAAATTAAAAAAAATTGTAAAAATTTTTAAAAAACAACAGGAAAGAAAAATGAAAATGAAAGAAAAACCCAAATCAAAAAAAAAGAGAAAAGAAAAAAAGAAAAAAAAACTAATAAATGCAGTCTTAGAGTTTGATTAACTTCTCTTCCAGTAGGTGGCGCTGTGCCCACCAGTCCAAGTTTCTCCTGTCAATATGCGGGAACCAATCACTGTGCAGCAGTTCCTCCTCCCAGACTGGGCGAGTCTCCAATCCTGAGTGCCTAGGGCCTCCTCTTGTGTCTAGTCACTTCCCACTTTTCCTCTAGCCAGGCCCCTCTCACGGGTGCCGCTCACCACAATACTGGCTACACGCCAGGTCTGCTGCTCCCGGGAGCCCTGTTTTCATGAACGACTGGGCACACTCTTCCAGTTTGCCATTCCCTCAGACCCTAAGTTTGTAGAGCTTGGGGCTGAGAATCCTCAGCGAATTTTACTTGCCCTCCGGTAGCCACGCCCCCGGTAGCTGGTGCAAGAGACCTCAGCTGTCAGCACTGGTGGGAGCGGTAGTTCCGCGCCGCGGGTCCCACGCCACCTCTGATTCCCTCGGGCTGGCTATCGCGCTCACAGGACAGCTGGGATGGGCCCTTACGGGAGAGCTGGGAGGGGCCCTTAAGGTTTCCCCGATGTGTGGAGAGGGAAGGCTAGGGAATTACACACCTGTAGCCGCAGGTTTCAATGAGGTTATCTCCTCCGCCGCAGTCTGATGATGTCAGTTCTCTGCCATGGTGGTATCTCTTGCAAATGGCGACAGTTTGTTTCCCTTTGCCGGGCGACCAATGCAACGGGTGGGTCCTTACTGTCTCTCCCAAGCCCCGTTTCAAACCTGTGGCCACTACCTATGAAGGCTTGGTAGGCATTTACCTCCGTAGGATCAGAAGGGCTGACCAGTTGTTTCAGCCGGATGGATTAGTGCTGAGCCACAGCTGTTTGTCTGCGGGAAGCAGGCGAACGGGAGCTTGAATTCAGCCGATCCGGGCTCAGTGTGTGTTCTGAGAGGCCCAGACTGTTTGCCCCAGATCCACGTCAGCTCAGCATTGCCTAGTGATCCTTAGCAAACAGATTTAGGTTGTTTATGACTCCCTATGCCTGCACAGCTGAAGAGGTCAGAGACTTGATCTCTCTGCGCCCACCGCCATGTTGGAATCCACACATTATCCTTTTTGACATTATTTATTAGAAGTGAGTATGGAACTATACTTGACCCAGGTATTCCTCTCCTCGGACTATACCCAAAGGACTTAAAAACAGCATACTACAGGGACACAGCCACATCAATGTTTATAGCAGCACAATTCACACTAGCTAAACTGTGGAGCCAACCCAGATGTCCTTCAGTGGATGAATGGATAAAAAAAATTGTGGCATATATACACAATGGAATTTTACTCAGCATTAAAAAATAACAAAACCATGGCATTTGCAGGTAAATGGATGGCATTGGAGAAAATAATGCTAAGTGAAGTCAGCCAATCCCTCCAAAATAAATACCAAATGTTTTCTCTGATATAAGGAGGTTGACTCATAGTGGGATTGGGAGGGAAAGCATGGGAGAAATATATGAATTTTAGATAGGGAAGAGGGGTGGAAGGGAAAGGGAGGGGGCAGGGGATTATCAAGGATGGTGGAATGTGATGGACATCATTATACAAAGTACATGTATGAAGACTTGAATTACTCAATTCAACATACTTTATATACAAACAGAGATATAAAAATTGTGGTATATATGTGTATTAAGAATTGTAATGCAAAAAAAAAAGTAACATTACCTTAGATTAGATAGAGGTAAGTGAAAGGAGGGGAAGACAGGGGTCGTGGGAGATAAGAAAGATAGTAGAATGAACCAGACATTACTTTATACATGTATATGACTATATGACCAATGTGATTCTACAATATGTATACTCAGAAAAATGAGAAATTACATACCATCTATGTATGATATATCAAAATACATCAGTGCATTCTACTGTCATGTATAACTAATTAAAACAAATAAAAAATTAAAAAAAAATAAAGGCTGATCCCAGAAGAACATGAGGACTCGGCTCAGACGGTGCCTCTGGAAGTGGACTTCATTATACAAAAAAAAAAAAAAAAAAGTGAATCCCTAAATCTAGTTTGCACTCAAGGGCCAGGCTAGACTCCATCTTTTGAAGGGAAGAATGTTGAAGAATTTATGAACATAATTAAAGCCACTATAGATAGGATTTTAGGACAAAGGAAGGGAACATTCAAATTAAAAATCAGAAGGAGGATATTGGGAGATTCTAGAGAACCAAATTGCCTATATTTTAAGCAAGAGTTGAAAATATTGAGGATGGATAATTCTGAAGGCAAGTTCCTTCATTTAATTTTCTCTCTTAACCAGCCTCATTATTAATGGTCACTGTTCCCTTTTCCAGATTATATTATTCCACATTTTTAAATATTTTTAAAGGTTTTCATTTTTAATTTGTTTTTTCCAAAGCTGCTTATTATGAAAAATTTATAGAAATTTCAAATTTACAGAATAGTTGAAAGATTGGCAAAATGAATGTCTGTGTATACCTGCTATCCAGGGGTGCAGTAATTGCAGTATTTTTACTTATTTGCTTTACCAATTTTTTTCTGAACCATTTACCCGCTGAGATTCCTTTTTTTTTTTTTTAAAGAGAGAGTGGGAAAGAGAGAGAGAATTTTTTTTAATATTTATTTTTTAGTTCTCGGAGGACACAACATCTTTGTTGGTATGTGGTGCTGAGGATTGAACCCGGGCCGCACGCATGCCAGGCGAGCGTGCTACCGCTTGAGCCACATCCCCAGCCCTGCTGATATTCCTTTGTACAGAAGTTTCCCTTGACAATGGAATAAAATATAGATTCTTTCAAAAAGGCAGGATACAGATCCAGGCCTGGTGGCTGAGGCAGAAGGATCACAGGTTCAAGGCCAGCCTGGGCAACTCAGTGAGACTGTCTTAAAATTAAAAAAATAAAAACTAGAAAGGGCTTGGGGTGTGGCTCGGCGGTAGAGCATTCTTGGTTTCCATTCGCAGTACTGGGGTATAAAAGAAGGAGGAAAGTATAGGCTTAATTACCTTAATTACTGTGTATCCAAGTAGAGAAACTGATGTAATGATAATTTACAATGCTAACAAATGATTTCTTTTTCTCTTTTTTTGAAAGTCATAGTTGAAAAGGTAAAAACATACATATTTGATATATTTTGTCAAAGACCCATGGAGTGCTGGGGTCGTGGCTCTGTGGTAGAGCGCTCGCCTAGTGCATGCGAGGCCCTGGGTTTGATCCTCAGGTTCAGGAAAAATAAATAAATAAATAAAATAAAGGTATTGGGTCAACTACAGCTAAAAAATAAAATAAAATATTTAAAAAAAGACCCATAGTGATTATCATTTTCCACTCCCATTAGCATTGTAGAAAAGAGTCCCTTAGTCAGGTGCGGTGGTGCATACCTGTAACCCCAGAGAGTCAGGAGGCTGAGGCAGAAGAATGGTAAGTTCAAGGCTAGCCTCAGCAACTTAAGGAGGCCCTAAGCAACTTAGTGAGACCCTGTTTCAAAAACTGGAGGTATAGGGCTAGGGGTGTGGCTCAAGTGGTAGTGTGCTTGCCTGGCATGCGTGCAGCCCAGGTTCCATCCTCAGCACCACATACAAACAAAGATGTTGTGTCTGCCGAAAACTAAAAAATAAATATTAAAAAAAGAGAGTACTTATAAAAAAACAAACAAACAAAAAACTGGAGGTATAGCCCAGTGGTAAAATGTCCCTGGTTTCAGTCATTAGCACATATACACATGTGCACACACATGGAATCCTTGTTATTCCTGGTTTTTTTTTGGGGGGGGTGGGGTAGAGGGGATAAAATCCAGGGCCACTCTACCATTGAGCTACACCTCCTACCTCTTTTTATATTTTGAGATAGGGCTTTCTAAATCGCTGAGGTTGGTCTCCAACTTGTGATCCTCCTGTCTCACCCTCTCCAGTGGCTGGGATTCCAGGCATGTGTTGCTGGCTTTTTTGTTTGTTTGTTTTGTGGCCTTGCCAAGACAGTCTGTTTTCAAACATTTGAATCATTTGCCAGGGAAATATTTAAGTTTTTGTCTAATGTGTTAAATGAGATATAGTATCTTAATGTAGGCATCTCTTCTACAAATGAGGCTGAACATCTTTTTTATTTAAGAGTCATTTGCCTTCCTTTTGTTTCTGCCTGTGACTTTTGCCTGTTTTTCTAATGAGTAGTTTGCTCTTCATTCTAATCTGAGTTCTCCCCATGTATTAGAGAGATTAGCTCCTTGTTTCTAAAATAAATTGAGAATTGTTTTTCTTTCTTTTTGTTTTTATAATTTATCATTAGTTTTTTTTTTTACTTTGCTTAACGTATTTGTATGATATTTGGGTTTGGGTATTGAATTTATTGGTTATTTAAAAAAATTGCTTTTGGATTTTCAGCCAGAGTTCTCCCCTCTCACTCAGGTTGTAAAGGGATTTTCCTATGTTTGCTGCTGGTGCTTGTAGGGTCTCTCCCCTCCCCTCTCCCTTTTATCCCCTCTTCTACATTTATATTTCTTTCCCCTGCTTTCTTCTTCCATCTCTCTGAACTTTTTGATTTCTGGAGTTTATTCTGGTACAGTGTATGATATATATCCACTGTTCTTTTTTTTTTTTCAGTGGCTGGACTACCGACTATTGTTTTCCCAGGGATTTGAAGTATACCAAATTTCCAAAAAGTTTTGCTTTTTTGGATTTTCTATTCTCAAATCTTCTATTTTCAGATCTTCTATTCTCTTACAGTAGTGTTGCGGGAAACAGACTGATCCACAAGGAGCAAGTAGCACTCAGAGAGGAGAATTCCAAAGTTTTAATTTTATGCAAGTGGGCCCAGAGGAAAACAAAAACTCCAAATTCTGAGCCCTGATCTGAAGTTTCTCACAATATTTATAGGTTATTTCAAGTCATCTTAGAACCATCCTATCATTGGGGCTTTTCATCTTTTTTAAAAAAAAATCCTAATCTACGCAGCTGAAGGCCCTGTGCAGGGTCTCTAACATAAAGCATGCTCACAAAAACAGATAAGAAGAAAACTGTTACATTTTAAGAGGGAGTAGTCAGATTCCTAGGGCAGTTATTTACAATACATGGTTAATTAGGCTTCCTGGAGAAAGGCTTAGAGAAGGGAGTGGAATTGACCCCTTCTCCAGGCATTGGTTTCTTACCATAGAGTTTTTTGTAATTTCTTTTCACAACCACGTCTGGTTTTGCCATCACAGTAGTAGTTTTGAGTTAACTCAGGGGATAGAATCTATAAATACTTTCAACAGGGGAAATCTTTTGTTTCTATTTTTTGAGATGGACATCTTGCTAAATTGCCTAGCTTTGTCTCCAACTTGCAATCCTCCTGCCTGTGCCTCCCAAGTAGCTGGGACTACAGGCTCTACCAGGATACTCAGCTAACAGGGGAAGTTTAAAGAATTACCAACTACGGTAACAGATTAAGTATAAAAGATAAGGAAACTCTCTTTGGCACCCCATGACTGAGGAGTAACACCTAAGGAAGAACAAATTTGGAAGGAGTTCAAACCTCACTGGATAAGCAAGGTTTGGCCATGAAGTAGCAGAGGTGTTGATTGATTTAGCCTGGCTGGTCTGGCATTGCAGGGCCAGCAAAATGCACCCTCTAAAGTGCCCCTGTGCAGATGGCAGTCAGTAACCAGTGTGAATGCATGGTCAATGTAGGTCCAGGTTCCCTCAAGGCCAGAAGGCCTTCACAGCATGCAAGTTGTAGAGTGATTTCTTCACCTCCTTCCCTGTCTCTTCCACTTCTTCCACTGAACCACATCCCCAGGCCTTAAAAAAAAAAAAAAAAAAAAAAAAATATATATATATATATATATATATATATATATATATATATTCTCCCTAAACTGTTTAGGACCTCTCTAAGTTGCTGAGACTGGCTTTGAACTCTCAATCCTGTTGCCTCAGCCTCCCAACATGCTGGGATTATGGGTATGTGCCACCTCTCTGGATAAGGTGATATTTCTTAATGAATTCCTTTGAGATGTTGACCCTTTGGGCCACAGCCTGGATGGGTGGCTGTGGAAAAGTCATCACCAACCTGAGGCTACAAGATGCAACAAAATGAAACTGAATCCCCTCCTCTCACCATGCACAAAAGTTAACTCAAAATGGATCAAGGAGCTGGATATCAAATCAGAGACTCTGCGTCTGATAGAAGAAAAAGTTGGCTCCAATCTACATACTGTGGGGTCGGGCTCCAAATTCCTTAATAGGACACCCATAGCACAAGAGTTAATAACAAGAATCAACAAATGGGACTTACTTAAACTAGAAAGTTTTTTCTCAGCAAGAGAAACAATAAAAGAGGTAAATAGGGAGCCTACATCCTGGGAACAAATTTTTACTCCTCACACTTCAGATAGAGCCCTAATATCCAGAGTATACAAAGAACTCAAAAAATTAGACAATAAGATAACAAATAACCCAATCAACAAATGGGCCAAGGACCTGAACAGACACTTCTCAGAGGAGGACATACAATCAATCAACAAGTACATGAAAAAATGCTCACCATCTCTAGCAGTCAGAGAAATGCAAATCAAAACCACCCTAAGATACCATCTCACTCCAGTAAGATTGGCAGCCACTATGAAGTCAAACAACAACAAGTGCTGGCGAGGATGTGGGGAAAAGGGTACACTTGTACATTGCTGGTGGGACTGCAAATTGGTGCGGCCAATTTGGAAAGCAGTTTGGAGATTCCTGGGAAAGATGGGAATGGAACCACCATTTGACCCAGCTATTGCCCTTCTCGGACTATTCCCTGAAGACCTTAAAAGAGCATGCTACAGGGATACTGCCACATCGATGTTCATAGCAGCACAATTCACAATTGCTAGATTGTGGAACCAATCCAGATGCCCTTCAATAGATGAATGGATAAAAAAAATGTGGCATTTATACACCATGGAATATTACGCAGCACTAAAAAATGACAAAATCATGGAATTTGCAGGGAAATGGATGGCACTAGAGCAGATTATGCTTAGTGAAGCTAGCCAATCCCTAAAAAAACAAATACCAAATGTCTTCTTTGATATAATGAGAGCAACTATGAACAGAGTAGGGAGGAAGAGCAGGAAGAAAAGATTAACTTTAAACAGAGACATGAGATGGGAGGGAAAGAGAGAGAAAAGGGAAATTGCATGGAAATGAAGGGAGACCCTCATTACTATACAAAATTACATATAAGAGGTTGTGAGGGGAATGGGAAAATAAACAAGGAGAGAAATGAATTACAGTAGATGGGGTAGAGAGAGAAGTTGTGAGGGAAGGGGAGGGGGGATAGTAGGGGATAGGAAAGGTAGCAGAATACAACAATTACTAATAGGGCATTATGTAAAATTGTGGAAGTGTAACCGACGTGATTTTGCAATCTGCATTTGGAGTAAAATTGGGAGTTCATAACCCACTTCAATCTAATGTATGAAATATGATATGTCAAGAGCTTTGTAATGTTGTGAACAACCAATAAAAAAAAAGATTGCAGAGGGACCTTGTTTATTATTGAAAGAACACAGTGTATTTGAATATGTTAATAATATTAGCCTGGATCATTGATCTTCTTTAGGGTTTACCTGTCTATTCCTATTTTTCCACATGAGCTTTCAAATAAACTTCTCTAGCTCCAGAAAAAGCATACTTGATGGCATTTTATATATTCTTTTGGTTTTTAGTTTTCAAAAGTATTTTAGAAGACCAACCAGGAGGTCCAATTGTCTCAGCACAAACTTCATTAAACCTGTCCTTGTCACCAGTGCATGATATAGCCATCCAGATGATACCTTTTGTCACATTGAAATTAATCTGTTAGATGACTCTAAAGTGGAAAGGCAGCCAACTAGGAAAAGGCTTTAAGTTGTAGTCATTTCCAGATGGATGAAGAACCTTCAAGTTTCTGGCATTAGCAGATGGGTTCTATTACCTGACTGGTAAGAGAATAATGTTAGGCTTGTCAGAGCCTCACTAGAACTCACAAAAAGTTCAAGGGTACTTATGGTCGCATTCTATGGCCATATGTTGCTACTGTTAATGTCTGTTTCTTTTTTAAAATTAAAAAAAATAACCTTTTAAATTTTTATGTGGTGCTAAGGATTGAACCCAGTGCCTCACATGTGCTAGGCAAGTGCTGTACCACTGAGCCACAACTCCAGCCCATTAATGTCTGTTTCTATTGAATAAAACACCTTCATGTGGGCTCTGGTATGAACTGGTGTCTGCTCTAGTATAGACTGAGCAGGCCTCATCACTGGTTTATCTTATGCTTGTATGGCTTGATTTTAGTTTTGTATTCCCTGTAAAGGAATACCACCGTTGAACTCAACACAATTTATAGTGAAATAAAATTAAAATATCGTAGAATAAGTTATCATGGTTAAATAACCACAACAATGAAGCAATAAAGAAGTAAATGAGGATTGGGATTATGGCTTATAAGTAGAGCATTCACCTACTATGTGTGAGGCCCTGGGTTTGATCCTCAGCACCACATAAAAATAAATAAATAAAATAAAGATAGTGTGTCCAACTACAACTAAAAAATAAATATTAAAAAAAGAAGTAAATGAATGAGAGTTTCATACTTCACATTCCTACCCCTCTGTAGTTAATATTTTCACATGTATCTTTTTGGATGTATTTGTAATCCCATACAAAGGTGTGCATTTATAAAAAAATGTTTGAATACTTTTTAACAGTTACTTCTATAGCTCATAGCCGTATCTTTTATTTCTCTTTACAGCCATTATACCTGCCCATGAGTCCTTGAGTCCTTTATAATGTCCCTTTGTGCCTCTTCTCACAAGGAGTTTTCTCAGCTGCTGCCTGTTCAAGACATGGATATCAAAAACTCACCATCTAGCCTTAACTCTCCTGCCTCCTACAACTGCAGTCAATCTGTCCTACCCCTGGAGCATGGCCCCATATATATCCCTTCCTCCTATGTAGAGAGCCATCACGAATATTCGTCCATGACATTCTATAGTCCTGCTGTGATGAATTACAGTATTTCTAGCACTTCAGATAACAACGAAAGTGGGCTTGGTCAACAGACAGCAAGCCCACATGTGTTATGGCCAACTCCTGGGCACCTGTCTCCGTTAGCAATTCACTGTCAGTCCTCACTTCTGTATGCAGAGCCTCAAAAGAGTCCTTGGTGTGAAGCAAGATCACTGGAACACACCTTACCTGTCAACAGGTAAATGTAGTCTTCATTCTGAACTGCAGTTGGTGGGCATGATGCACTTTGCTCTGTGGTTTAATGAGAAGAAAGATGTGTGTTATACAAGGTCTTTATTTTGTCACCTAGATAAATTAGAGCACCGAAAACATATGATACCCTCATTAAAAGGTTGTGCTTGTAGATAGGTATCATGGGGAGAATTCACTATCGTGACCACTGTCTTTATGTGATGAAGATTGACCTTGAATCAGGCTGGGGTTGTGGCTCAGCAGTAGAGCACTTGCCTAGCACGTGTGAGGCCCTGGAATCGATCCTCAGTTCCACATAAAAATAAACAAAATAAAGGTATTGTGTACAACTAAAAAATTTTTAAAAATTTAAAAAAGATTGACCTCGAATCACTTTCCTCCCAATGAAGCTATTTGGGTTTGAAAAATAAATCTTTACTTTCAGGTTAGAATCTTTTTGTGAGTCACAACTTAGTGTTCAGGACAAATTGTTTCCAGGATAAAAGTAAACAACATGCTAGCCATGTGAAGGCTGAAAAGGTAATTAGTACAAGCTTTCTAAACCATGAACTAAAACAATACTTTAAGAAGTTTGGTGAGAAAATGCATAAATGTAGGCTTCTGTTAAGTTTTTCTGAAATTAAATATTTGAGCTCTTTAAATGCAAGGTAACATGATGAATTATTTCAGTCTAAATTTTTATATTTTTAATAATTAGTATGGCTGTAGAGGGAAAGGATGGTATCAAAAGAAGGACAAAGAAGAAATAAACTTCTAAAACAAGCAGAATGCTACGTTAGGGCATGTTGGGTATTGAAATTCATCACTTTTGAGAAATCAGGCAGGGGATATGGCTCTGTGATTGAGCATGTGCGTGGTGCATGTGGGACCATGGGTTCAATCCTCGGCATACATATTTAAAAAAGGAACTTTGAGAAAATGTTATATAATAATTTTAGTTTTCTTCTTTTAATAACAACTTTGTATTGGTGGATAAAAAAGAATATAAAAATTGTAGGTAACTTAAAAAATTTGTGTTTTGTGGTGTGTGTGTGTGTGTGTATTTGCATGTATAGTATCTGAATATCCAATTGTTCTCCACTATTTTTTTTTTTTTGTAACAGGGATTGAACCCAGGGGCACTTAACCACTGAGCCACATCAGTGTTGTTGTTGTTGTTGTTTTAATTTTTTGTAGTTATAGATGGACAGAATGCCTTTATTTTGTTTATTTTAATGTGGTGCTGAGGATTAAACCCAGTGCCTCATACATGTGAGGTAAGTGCTCTGCCACTGAGTCACAATCCCAGCACTCTGCCACTGAGCTACAGCCCCAACCCCCCTGCCCTTTTTATGTTTTATTTTGAGACAGGGTCCGGCTAATTTGCTGAGGCTGGCCTCAAACTTGCTATCCTCTTGAGCTACTGGGATTACAGGTGTACACCACCACATTCAGCAAAAATGTAGAAAACTTTTTTTGGGGGGCAGGTACTGGAGATTGAACCCAGGGGCACTCAACCATTGGGGCACATCCCCAGCCCTTTTTTGTATTTTATTTAGAGACAGGGTCTGACTGAGTTGCTTAGCACCTTGATTTTGCTGAGGCTGGCTTTGAACTCATGATCCTCCTGCCTCAGCTTTCCGAGTTGCTGGGATTACAAGTGTATGCCACCATGCCCAGCAAAAAATTATAGGTAACTTTTTTTTTTAATAGGTAACTTTTTTGAAGTAATGTTGGGTTGGGGGCATATAGCTCAGTGTTCAAGCCCTCATCTCACACATATGACACACTGGGTTTGATCCTCAACATTATAAAACATAAATAAATACAGTTTAAAAATATAAAAGTAATGTTTTTCTTTAAAAGAGGAAATATTTTTGTTTCTGAGCTTGAATTCTAATAAAAGTTTTGTTAATATTTGGACAAATTAAGTAATAAGTCAGTAATACCCCTACTATTCCCTTTTCAAAACAAACATGCTCAGACAAAATTAGGAACTTGCCAGGTGTGTTTTTAGTGCCCCCTAGTGTTCCCTTGCTGGGTTCTGTTCCTCCTTGGTGTCCCTTGCCCTGAAGCAAGCTTTGAGCCTCTGTTTCCTTCCTGTGCATGGATGGGCATAAACTCACCTAACCACTTTCACACATCAGTCATTCTCCACATAGATCTGATATCAGTAACAGAGGTTCTGCTCCATCAGATTTCCTAGAATACATTTATCATGAGTCCTGGAAGGCAAAGAGATTAAATTAGACTATGTTCATGCCTTTTTTTCTTCCCCCTAAAAACCCTTTCTTTCTCTTCATGCTCTTTTACAATGGATATTTTCTTTGCCTTCCCAGAGAGACACTGAAGAGGAAGGTCAGTGTGAACCATTGCACCAGCCCTGTTACTAGTCCAAGTTCAAAAAGGGATGCTCACTTCTGTGCGGTCTGCAGCGATTATGCGTCTGGATATCACTACGGAGTCTGGTCGTGTGAAGGCTGTAAGGCCTTTTTTAAAAGAAGCATTCAAGGTACAAGAGTATTGTTACTGCTCTTTTAGTTTTCCACTTTTGCTTTTAAACAGTTTTGCAGAGATGACCTGGTAGAAATTTCAGCAATGATCTGTTTGATACATTC
The DNA here is from genome assembly GCF_964194105.1 of Spermophilus citellus. Lineage (NCBI taxonomy): Eukaryota > Metazoa > Chordata > Mammalia > Rodentia > Sciuridae > Spermophilus > Spermophilus citellus. The sequence continues at coordinate 159,589,242 of NC_138185.1, read as the reverse complement.
TATCCACGTGAAGATTGGAGGATCATATGTATTTGGGAGTGGGCTGGGAGGAGCCGGTATGTGGGTTGTTTCAAGTGCACAGACTTTATCTTTGATTGTCTTGTTCTATGCCACAACCCTAAGGTCATACAGCCAACTCAAATGGGTCTTGCTCCTCCTTTTACCCCCAGGATCATGGGGAGATGTCCAGTTACAGTTTCAAAAAGATAATGCTTGGAAAAGGTGCACTTGTTAGAAGGTGCAGAGGTTTAATATAGGGCACGCTTAACAGGCCTGACAGTGGGATGGCTCCTGAGGAAAGGAGAATAAATAGATTTTATGGAAATGGTCAGAAATCAGGAATTCAGCTGCAGCGGACTTTGAGAATTGATGAAATGCTGTCTTCTTGAATTTAGAGTTTCCTGCATGGCTCCCTGTTTTCTGCTCTGGGATTAGATCATTTCTCTAACATTCTCCAATTTCCTTCTGGGCTAGGGTTCATGTATTTGGTTTGCTAATTTTCAAAAATCACCTTTTCGTCAATTTCAAGTTGTGCATGACTGGCCTCAGGACCAGTCAGCCCAATTCTGTATACATCCTTGCCATCACTCCCTCCCATGCCAGCCCTGATTGTGCTGAAGTCTCTTTGTTTGTTGGCTGTGTTCTTTTCTTTCTCTTTGCCTTGTAATTTCTTCTTCAGATGTCCCTTCTGGGCAATGTTCTTGTATAGAGCTCCTTCCCCCACCTACCTACCTTTCTTTTTAAATTTTGAGACAGGGTCTCTCGAAGTTGCTGAGGCTGGCCTCAAACTTGTGGTCCTCCAGCCTCAGCCTCCCAAGTTGCTGAGATTCAAGAATGTACCATGAGGTCTTCTTCCCTTTTCTATCAAAGCCTCAGTGCTTGTTTTTTGTTTTTTTTTGTACCAGAGATTGAACTCAGGGGTACTCAACCACTGAGCCACATCCCCAGCCCTATTTTGTATTTTTATTTAGAAACAGGGTCTCGCTGAGTTGCTAAATGCCTGCCCATTGCTGAGGCTGGCTTTGAACTCATGATCCTCCTGAGCTGTTGGGATAATAGGCACGCGCCATCGAGCCTGGCTTAGTGCCTTGTTCTTTTTTTAAAAAAATATTTATTTTTTAGTTGTAGATGGACACAATATCTTTATTTTATTTATTTATTTTTATGTGGTGCTGAGGATTGAACCCAGGGCCTCACACATGTTAGGCAGGTACTCTGCCGCTGAGCCACACCCCTAGCCCCAAGTGCCTTGTCTTGACCAATTAAGAACAGCAGCCTTAAGGGGGTTCATAGTGTGCAAATGGCAAATAGCAATTAACTTACCCACTGATAAGTGCAGATTAAGAGGAAGTTTTACCTGAAGCAGAGAAGCACCAATAGCACCCAGACGGTGGTGAGGAGAAGAATGTTGGTGGATAAAGTCATCTTTCTATGTAGCTCTGAAATTTACCCTGTTTGATAACCACCCATTTATCCTGGATCTTCCATGTTATAGCTCTTTGGCTTCATCTGAAGCTTCCTCTGTGAAACAGAGATACTCAGAGTTGTTCTAAAGATGAAATGAAGTTGATTATGGCAAATATATCTAATGCTTAAATATTTTTTTATGATTATCATAGCAGCGAATTATTAGGCCAGTTTTTTGCTATATGTGATGTGGACAGTTCACATTTCCTGAAATTCAGAACTGAATTCTTGATATACATTTTTAAAATTTTTGTGGTACTGGGGTTTGAACACAGGGATACTCCACCAGTGAGGTACACCCCCAGGCTATCCCTTTCCACCTTTGAATTTGAGACAAATCTAAGTTTCTGAGACTGGCCTTGAACTTGAGATTCTTCTGTCTCAGCCTCCTGAGTCACTGATATTAAAGTTGTGTGCCACCATACCAGCTTGATATGATTCTTGAATTCTGTATTTTTCTGAGGTTCTGGAATTTTACCCCTTGAGGATTATATATATATATATTTTAGTTGTAGTTGGACACAATACTTTTATTTATTGATTAGTATGTGGTGCTGAGGATTGAACCCAGGTCCTCACACGTGCTAGGTGAGTGCTTTACTGCTCAAATCCCAGCCCTAGGATTTTTTTTTCTTTTTTGGTACTAGGGATTAAACTCCGGGGTTGTCAACTACTAAGCCAAATCCTAAACCCACCCCTTTTTATTTGAGACAGGTTCTTGCTAAGTTGCTCAGAACCTCACTAGGTTGCTAAGGCCGGCTTTAAACTTCCGATCCTCCTGCCTCAGCCTCCTGAGCCACTGGAATTATAAGGCATGCACCACTATGCCAGCTCCTTGAAGAGATTTTGGTCCATTACAATTAAGTATGTCTTAAAAAAAAGAGAGAGAGAGAGAGAGAGACTCTTCTTTTTTGCTGTTGGAAAAACATCTGTCTGCCTGAAATATCTTTGAACCTTGAGACTATAGCTGATAACAGTTGAAAGTAAATTTTCCCAATGTCATTCCTTCCTCCTACATCAGCCAGGAATGTCAAATTATAAATATGCAAAAAGAAAGAGTTTATGCTGTGACAACTACTTAAGGCCTAAATGATCCTTTCTTTGGACCTTTTATATTTTCATAAATACTTTGCAGTAATTGAAAATGTCCACTCAAATGTCTCAAATAGGCCAGGATGGTACACTGTTAACTTGAGAAACTGGTTACGTTTTTGTTTTGTTTTCCTAATTTTAAGCTTGTCTTGCTAACTTGATTCATAAACTCCAGGACCACATCTTAATACATTTCCGTCCCTTTCACTGGATGAGTACACTGGAAGCTGTTTGAGCTGGGCAGTCCATTAGTGCTGAGCTTGTTGGCTTCTTCGCACACTAAGTTGCCATTAGAGATACTGTCATTTCTCTCCTGGGCTGTGGAGCACAGAGCAAAGGAACCCGGGGAGAAGCTCCTCATCATTCCTGGTCCAGATGAAGGCATGGCTTATTTTTTAAAAGCTTGTTCTTTATTTTACTTCTCTTTCCTATTAAAATTCACTTAATGAATATTTACTGAGCCCTGTACTAAGCTCTACAGGTACAGTGTTGAGCAAGACAACAGTTTGTGCTTTTTTTTTTTTTTTTGGTACCAGGGATTGAACTCAGGGGCACTCAACCACTGAGCCATGTCCGCAGCCCTATTTTGTATTTTATTTAAATACAGGGTCTCACTGAGTTGCTTAGCTCCTCACTTTTGCTGAGGCTGGCTTTAGACTCAAGATCCCCCACCTCAGCCTCCCAAGCCCCTGAGAGTACAGACATGCACCACGGCGCCCGGCTAGTTTGTGCATTTTGTTCACTTGCTGGTACTCAACAATTCTGTGAATGATGATTTTTAAAACATCAGTCCTGCAACTGCTGGGAACATATAACAACTTGAATGATTGTGGAAGACCTTGAATTTCAGAGAGTGCATACCTTAACATGTATTTCTGCCACAATACAACTGTCAAAATCAGGAAATTAACATGGATGCATTACTACCATCTAATCCTCAATTTTTCCAACGGTGTCCTCTGTGGCACAAGAATCTAGTTTCAGAACCAGAATTTGCATTTAGTTGTTATGTTTTTATTCTTCATTTGTCCAGAGTAGTTCTTGAGTCCTTCTTTGATTTTCATGATTATAAGCACTTCCAAAGATTTTAGGCCATTTTGCAGAACGTCCTTCACTTTGGATTTGCCTCACTTTGGATGTTTCCTCATCATTAGTTTTGGGTTAACATTATTGGCAGGAATATCTCAGAGATGATTCTGTAGTGATGACGCTGTGTTCTTCTCATTAGCTCCTTTCGTGTTGTGCATGATTTTAATTTGTCGCATTCCTAGTGATGTTCATTTTGGTGATTTGATTAAGGTGTTGTCTGCCAGGCTTGTATTCTGTAAAAGTTCTGTTTTTTCTTTATTTTTTTCTTTCTCTTTGTAATTTATGAGTCTTTTTGTTAGGAAATCCTTTGAGACTATGCAAATATTCCTGTTCGTCATTAAACCTTTAGTTAGTTAATTTGTATTATTATAACTTATGATATTCTATTTTTTGCAATGAACTATTATCTTTAGTGTCATTATTTATTATCCTGATGTCTATATTATTTCGGATTTGACCAGCAGGAAACCTTAAAGTGACTTCTATGTCTTTTTTGACATGTTCCTATAATTCTTTGGGCACTTATTCATAAGATGCTTCAGGCTTATCCATACTTTGCCTGTCCCAGTCCTGGGATAAGTTACTTCTCCATGGAGCCCCATTTTCTCCTAGTGGAGAATGGTATTTGTAGTCTGGCATGGTGGCTACAGGCCTGTAATCCCAGTGATTTGGGAGGCTGAGGCAGGAGGATCTCAAGTTCTAAGACTAGCTTCAGCAACTTAGCCAGACTCTGTCTCAAAATAAAAAATAAAAAGGCCTGTGAGGTAGCTCAGTAGTAAAGCTCCCCTGGGTTCAATTCCCAGCATACCCCCACCAAAAAAAAAAAAAAAAAAAAAAAGGGAGAAAGAAAAAAAATCTGAGTACTAGTTTTCTTCTTGCTCTGGGAATGTCCCTGCTTCCAGGTCTTCTTAGGGGACAGCATTAAGTAATATATATATTGTGTGTGTGTGTATATATATACATGCTGTAGAAGTGTAATGGAAGATTTGTTCTAGTTTCTTCCTGTTTGTGTATTTGCATCTTCTTTCTCTAACATGAAGAACCTGTTTCTTAAAAAAAGGGCCTAACCAAAGTTCAAAAGAACTTTTCTTTGCTAAATGAGATACTCATATTGGTCAAAAAAAAATTGTGGAGTATGTTAAAAAGTTGGAGTTTTTATTTGCCACTATGCAAAAGAAAAAAAAAAAGAGAGAGAGAGAAAAGTAGAATTCTGCATACATTATATTCAGTTTAAAGAATAGGAAAGCAAAATCCCTGTGTAACCGGTGCTCAGGTAATGAGACAGGATATTGCAGTGGCCATTCCAGTCATAGCTCCTTCCCTCCCTCCAGGGGTAAGACAGTCCTAACTTCTGCCATCCTTGCTAAGATTTTACCACCTGTGCACATATCCCTAAGCACTATAGTTTCATTTTCTCTGTTTTTGAACTTTGCATAAATTAAATTCTCTTCCACTGTGTCCTGACTTGTTTCTTTTCTGACTTATTTATTTATCATTGAGATTCACCCATTGCCCACTCTGGAAATCTGATCCATTTAGGCTTAATGTAAGAAGTTCAGGCTCTGTTGTTTATTAGAAAGATACAATGAAGAAATAAAGGCACCTCTAGGGATGGTGGTACACTCCTGTAATCCCAGAAGCTCAAGAGGCTGAAATAGGAGCATCAAAAGTTCAATTTAGCAACTTAGTGTGGCCCTAAGCAACTTAGTGAGACCCTGCCTCTGCAAAAAAAAAAAAAAAAAAAAAAAAAGGGCTGAGGATGTATCTTAGTAGTAAAGTACCTCTGAGTTCCATCCCCAGTAACAAAAATAAATTTAAAAATTTTAAAAAAGAGCTGGGTGTGGCCGCATACCTATAATTCCAGTGGCTCGGGAAGCTGAGGCAGGAGAATTGAGTTCAGAGTTAGCCTCAGCAATTTAGTGAGGCCCCAAGCAACTCAGCAAGACCTTCTTTCTAAATAAAATTTAAAAAAGGGCTGGGTATATAGCTCAGTGGTTGAGTGCCACTGGGTTTAATCAATCCCTGGTACCAAAAGAAAAAGAAAGGTACCCGAATGCTCTATTTTTTTATCTGTTTTATGATAGTCTCCATTTTCTAAACCTTTCTCAGACCCATGTGTCCCTTATCATCCTTTTTACGAATGTCCAGTCCAGACAGCCTCTCTCATTTACACAGCTATAGCAGGTTCTCACTTGGTCTCCTGTCCTCCATTGGTTCTGCTGACTCTAATCCATTCTCCATATGCATCTGAAATAACTTTTTTTTTGTATTAATAGACGGACAGAATACCTTTTTGTTATTTGTTTATTTTTACATGGGGCTAAGGATCAAACCCAGTGCCTCACACATACTAGGCAAGTGCTCTACCACTGAGCTACAGCCCCAGCCCATGAAATAACTGATTTTTGAAATATTTTATCTCTACATAGAAATAAAAGTGTAATTGTCTTAGAGGTTGTTATCTAACAAACAACTTAAATCTTAATGTCCTATTACACTGAGCATTAGTTTTTGTATGGGTGGATCTATGGGTTGAATAAGATGGTTCTATTCCATAAGGCTGGCCCTGGCCTTTGGGTTGAGTTCAGGTCTTTTCCACACATCCCCACATTCTCCTTGGACCAGTGGCTACCTTTTAGGCACTCAAGAGGTCAAGCCAACTGTTAGAACAGCACATTTATTAACATACCATTGCTAAAGTAAGTCCCAGAGTCAAACCCAACATCAGTGGTGCAGAAATGTACTCTGTGCACTCTAGCATATCACAGGGTCACAAGGTGGAGGGAGGGAGGGAGTGAAGCAATGAGAACAATAACCCACCACAGCTAAAGAAGTACTTTCTGTTCTTATGTAGATTGCTAATTTCTGTTTTAAAGTTTTGTTATTGGTTCATTATAGTTGTACATATTAGTGAGATTCACTGTCACATATTCATACATTCATATAACATAATCTGGTCAGTTTCATCTCCCAGAATAATTACTAATTTCTTTATTTGTTCCTTTTGATTTACTTTTCTTATTTGGTTATGAATTCACATAAAAAATATTATATTAAATCCCGAAGAGGGATATATGTAAAAGCATACAAGCAGTTGAATTTGGTAAGTTGATACACAACTCTCGAGGAATTCTTTGATTTGGAGCAAATCAATTTCATGTGACTTTCCCTTTCCATGTCCAAAGGAGAATATTTCTAAATGTATTTCTTTATTTATTTTGGTACTAGGGATTGAACCCAGGGCACTTAACCACTGAGCGACATCCCCAGCCCTTTTTTATATTTTATTTAGAGATAGGTCTCACTGATTTATTTAAGGCCTTGCTAAGTTGCTGAGGCTGGCTTTGAACTTGTGTTCTTCTTGCCTCAGCCTCCCAGCCTGCTGGGATTACAAGCTTGCACCACCGTGCCCAGCCTAAGCATATCTATTTTTTTAAATTCTAGTAATGCGAGGGAATAACCTATTAGCCAAAAAGCAAGGTACTGAGCTATTCTTAGTTCTCCTTTACTTGTTGTCAGGGTGTCACTTTGGCATTTGTATCTGTATCTGTCCCCTATCTCTCACGTGGATAATATGCTTTTCCCCACATTTTTTTTCTTGGTACATTAGAATTGCACATAATGATGGGATTTGTTGTTACACACTCGTCTGAGTACACAATATAGTAATATAATTTGGCCAGTATCACTCCTGCACTTATCCCCACCCTTCCTCTTTTCTACCCCTCCATCTCTTTCCTCTACTGATCTGCCTTTGATTTCCATGAGGTCCGCCCACACCTTTCTCTTCCTTTTTCCTCTCTAGCTTCCACATATGAGAGAAAACATAGTCCCTTGACTTTCACTTAACATGATGGTCTAGTTTCATCTATTTTCCTGCAAATGACATAATTTCATTTTTATTTATGACTTAACAAAACTTCATTTTATATATATATATATATATATATATATATATATATATATATATGCCACATTTTCTTTATCCATTCATCTGTTGATGGACACCTGGACTGGTTCCATCATAGCTATTGTGAATTATGCTGCTATAGACATGGTATGTGTGTATCATTATAGGGTGATAGCTTTAATTCTTTCAGATAAATACTGAGGCATGGTATAGCTGAATCATGGGGTGGTCCCGAGTCTGGTCTTTTGAGGAACCCCCATACTGATTTCCTTAGTGGTTGAACTAATTTACAATTTCATCAACAGTCAACTGGGTAATATTATCAGTGTTGTTGCCCTGGAAGAAATTTAACCAAAATATTTTAACAAGAACCTTCATTTTTTTTTCCTCTACTGTAGGACATAATGATTATATTTGCCCAGCTACGAATCAGTGTACCATAGATAAGAACCGGCGTAAAAGCTGCCAGGCCTGCCGGCTTCGGAAGTGCTATGAAGTAGGAATGGTGAAATGCGGTGAGTGTTCACTTGCCTTTTGTTGTATGGAGCCATGCCGAAAACTGTGTCTTTCGAGGAACTAGAGGGCACATAACCTGGATAAGAGATTTAGAACATAGTGATTATCTTCAAGTGTTTGTCACACCGTATTGACCAGTTCCCTATAGCTGCAGATGTCAGAGCTGGGATGAGTGTGATCAAACTGCCAGAGGCAGATTTTGGCCCCAAATGCGCAAGAACTTGCAAAGTTCATGTGGGTCTAGCAACAGAATAGGCCACTGCATGGGCTAGGGAACTTCTAGCCACTGAAATGTTTAAATAGGCTGGATGGCCACCTTCCTGAGACCCTGAAAAGTCCCATTCCAAGAATGACATCCTGATTTAAATGTCCACAGTGGAAACTTATGACAAGAAAGTAGAATATCTTGTGGGTTATTTGGGTAGCTATGGAGCAGTGTCTTGCTTCCTTCTACTAGCTTTCTAGAAGTGGAAAAAATACATACAGGAGTCAGATTTTGTTCTATGACGGTATGTATGTGTGTTTATATATGTATGCATAACATGTAGTACACTATATAGTATATAGTGTATATAATGTATAGTATATATACATGATATGTGTGTATACATGCTATACATACACATGTTAAAAAAAGAAGAGCACTTTAGTATAACAAGTCACAAAGATGCCTACTCCTGCTCTCTCCACCTGGATAGCTTTTAATTTACTTGTCTGTATACACTTTTTTTGTGTGTGTGTGATGGTGGTGAGGATTGAATCTAGGGCTTTGAGCTTGCTAGGCAAGCATTTTTCCACTGAACTACATCCCTAGCCTGTTTATTTTTATCTTTATTTTTATTTTGAAACACTAAGCTCACTAAGTTGCCTAGGCTGGCTTTGAACTTGCAGCCTCCTTCCTCAGTCCCCTCAGTAGCTGGGATTATAGGCGTGCACCATCATACCCAGTCATGCTTATTGTTTATATATATTTCATATCAGCTCTGCCTGTGCTTTTCTTATTCTTTTGCTAGCCTATATTTTGCCTGGAATTTGTTGTAACTTCTTTCTTGGTAACTAATTATTTGAAAAAATTAAAATGAGCATCTTTCTCTTTTTCTCCCTGATCATCTTTTAGTAGCTCTGCTTTTTAAACATTCTCTGGTTCTTTTCTTTTTCTCTGTATGTACAATAGATTAGAACCCTCACCTAATTCACAAGTACAGCAGAACTCTCTTAATTTGGTCACACTTCTTGGGCTTTTGTTTCTGAGAAAGTTTACTTGAAAGCTTTGAACAAAACTGTAAAGGACTAATAGCTAAGAAGGGGGAGAAATCACAAATTTAGGAATGTCTAAGTTGTTGCTCTAGTTCCCTCCCCCCGCCCCGCCCTTGGGTACCAGGGATTGAACTCAGGGGCACTCAACCACTGAGCCACGTCCTCAGCCCCATTTTTAATTTTATTTAGAGACAGAGTATCACTGAGTTGCTTAGCACCTTGCAGTTACTTTGAACTTGTGATCCTCCTGCCTTAGCCTCCCAAGCCTCTGGGATGATAGGCGTGCGCCACTGCACCCAGCCATGTTGCTCTGTTTTAAAAATGCTGCCACTGGGTGCTGGGGTTGTGGCTCAGTGGTAGAGCGCTTGTCTAGCATGTGTGAGGCATTGAGTTCAATTCTTAGCACTGCATGTAAATAAATAAAATAAAGGTCCATTGACAACTAAAAAATATTTTTCAAAAATACTGCAACTGGAAATCCAGAGATGACATATGGGTGTAGTCCATGCAGAAAGGTGATTTTTCCAGGTGTCAGAGATGAAAAAGAGAAAGCCTTTTGGCCCTTTGACAAAAAAAAAAAAAATTACAAAGAAAAGGTCTTTATTTTTAAGTTAAACAATATTTTAAGATGAGTGTGGTGTGTGTGTTTTTAAAAAACAATGATTTTCAGTTTAGTCTTAGGTCAAGGGCACATTGTGTACTAGGATCTGTTGGACAGCTCTAGGCCTCAGGGTTTAAAGCAGCACCCACAGTAGGAAGAGCATGAGGGTTGGACTCCTATGGACTGAGTGTCATTTTGTTTCTTTTCTTTTTAAAGAGAGAGTGAGACACACACACACACACACACACACACACACACACACACACACGCACACACAGAGAGAGAGAGAGAGAGAGAGAGAGAGAGAGAGAGAGAGAGAGAGAATTTTTTAATATTTACTTTTTAGTTTTCGGCAGACACAACATCTTTGTTGGTATGTGGTGCTGAGGATCGAACCCGGGCCGCACGCATGCCAGGCGAGCGCGCTACCGCTTGAGCCACATCCCCAGCCCCTCATTTTGTTTCTTTACTTTTGGCCTCTCTCCAGATGCCCTTCTTGTCTGTCCTTCCCCCAAACCTTCTACCCACATTCTACCTTCTATTCAGTCTTGGAGGATTGGTAGTCTCCCTACATTCTGGATCCTCCTGCACTATCTACATTCCCTTTGTAGTCATAAATCATGTCTCTGTGACTAATTTTTTTCTTCTTTACCTCTGATCTTTTCTTTCCTACTGATGTGTTGATATAGTTATTTAACATAGGAGGACAGCTGCCTAGACGGACATCAGAGATAAGGCCTCTTTACAAGGATGTGTTTCCATATAACTATCCAGGAAAACAATCTCAATAGCCACATATTTAGTCTGTATCCCTGTGTTGGGACAACAGCTCAGCGTCTTTCGAGTGTCATCTCTTTACTCACCTGATGTATATACTTTCAAAAAATGGATTTGGTAGGTAGTTGGTATAAAATAAGAGTTAGACAATAAGACAATAGTTACAAGCACAAGCTCTGGATTCATATGATTGGTTGGATTTAGATCCTGCTCCTGCTAGTTTCTAGCTTTCCTAACTTGGTCAATTTTTTTTGAGCTGCCTTGTGTCTGGCTCCTCCTCTCTGTATTGAAGATATTAATAGCACCTGTCCTTGTAGGGTGACTGTCAGCACAAGATAGATAATCTGTGTACGATACACAGTATCTGGTATGTAGAAGCTTCTGGTTGATGTTAGCTGCCATTATATCATTTATTACCGTCACCATCCATCCTCTTTGGGCTGGGACTATTTACTACACCCTATTTGTTAGTTTATCATTAAGCTCACTGAGAGGCAGCTGCCTAGGTTGTAGTGTCAAAGTCATAGCATTAGAAATGTCCTCATAGAAAATATGAATTCCTTCACAAGGGCTTTGTTTTATGGAACCTGAAATTTCCAGAACTCACTACAGGGCCTGGAACATAAGACTTGAAAGTCTTTCACATGGGGAAGGCACATCTCTTTTATACACTCCTTATCCTCACACAGGGTACAAAAGAGAAATGTGTGATTAGAGAAGTGCTTTGTAAGCCATACATTTTATTCCATGTTAGTCTGGAGTAAAATTGAACTTAAATATTTATAACACTCTAATTGCTAATAAAATGAAATATGTCTTAAGCCAGGCATGGTGGCTCATAGCTGTGATTCCAGTGACTTGGGGGCTAAGACAGGAGGATCACAAGTTCAAAGCCAGCCTCAGCAATTTAATAACACCCTAAATAACTCAGTAAGACCCTGCTCAAAATAAAATTTTAAAAAGGTCTGGGGATGTGGCCCATGGTTAAGTGCCCCTGGATTAACTGCCCAGTACCAAAAAAAAAAAAAAAAAAAAAAGAAAGAAAAGAAAAAAGAAAGAAAAGAAAGGAAAAAAAAGAAATGTATTTTAAACTTTTAATTCTTTTGGTAACAAATTTGATTCAACTCTTCCTGAGTGGATAGAGCCCTTCCTTTTACTATAATTAGCTAAGACTAAATTTCCTTGGGAGACATTAGTTTATATTTTCTCATGCCTTCTAGTTAATTAATTAATTTATTTTTGTACCAAGGATTGAACCCAGGGGGCAGTTGAGTACTGAGCCACACCTCCAGCCCATTTTATTTTTTTAAGACAGGGTCTCACTAAGTTGCCTAGGCTGGCTTTGAACTTGTGATCCTCCTGCTTCAGCCTCCTGAGTTGCTGGGATTCCAGGCATGCACCACTGTACCTGGCTCTAGCTAATTTATTTCATTGCTAATTTTATCTTTATTTTAACATCATCAAAAATGATCTGACATCAATTTTAATTAAGATTTTCTTTATGACCTGATATGTGAAAATTTTTATAAATATTTATGGTCTGTGTATATTAAGCTTGTCAGTTGTGCAGTTGACATGTTCAGCATTCTCACTTTTCTCTCAACTGTTTGCTCCATCAGTTGCTGAGGGAGATTACATTACTATATCCTATAATAATAGTATATTTGTCAATTTCTTTCTTTTATAATCACTTTTTTAAAATATATTTTTTTTAGTTGTAGTTGTAGATGGATACAATACCTTTATTTTATTTATTTATTTATTTTTTATGTGGTGCTGAGGATCACACCCGGCACCTCGCATGTGCTAAGTGAATGCTACTGCTGAACCACAACCCCAGTCCATTCATTGTATTTTTTTAATATTTTTTTATTTGTAGGTGGACATATACCTTTATTTTATTCATTTATTTATTTTTTTATATGGTGCTGGGGATTGAACCCAGTGCCTCATGCAGGTTAGCAAAGCGCTCTACCACTGAGCCACAACCCTGGCCCCTCTTCCATTGTATTCTGATTTAAAAACCCACATTAATAAAACATTTTGGTACTAACACAGGAATAGAAAAGTAGATCTCTAAAACTGAATAGAGAAAAGATAATTTTATATGTAATTATTTATTAATGAAAAGTGGTGAAGTCTTATTCAATAATTACTATTGGGAAAATTGTACATCCATTTGAAAAATATAACATGAAAATAAATATATCATATAATATCATGATATAATATAATGCATATAATATAGGTATGCATAAAATTCCAAATAAATTTGAATCACACATTGTTCAAGAAGACAAAGGAAAATATATAAAATATTGATATAAAGTAAAAATATTTGATTCTGCATTAAAGCTTCTTATGACAAATGACACCATGAGCAAAATTAAAGGACATATATCAAGTAAGATAGCCAGGTGTGGTGATGCATGCCTGTAATTCTAGCAACTGTGGAAGCTGAGGCAGGAGGATTGCAAGTTTGAGGCCAACTTTGGCAACTTAGCAACACCCTGCCTCAAAATAAAAATTAAAAAGGAGGGGCTGGGATTGTGGCTCAGCAGTAGAGCATTTGCCTAGCATGTGCAAGGCCCTGGATTCGAGCCTCAGCACCACATAAAAATAAATAAACAAAATAAAGATGTTGTGTCAAACTACAACTAAAAAAAAAATATTAAAATAAAAATTAAAAAGGGGTAGAGGTGTAGCTCAGTGGTAGAGCACTCCTGGGTTCAATTCCCAGTACCACAAAGAAAAACAACAATTAAAAAAAAGCAAATAAGGGCTGGGGTGGTGGCTCAGTGGTAGAGTGCTCGCCTAGCATGCATGAGGCACTGGGTTTGATCCTTGGCACCACATAAAAGCAAACTAATGTATCCACCTAAAAAAAACAAAAAAAAAAACAAAAAAAAACAAAACTAAAGATACATAAATAAATAAATATTTTTTAAAAAAGCAAATAAGATGAATGTTGCATCTAACAAAGTTATCTATCAATACTATACAAAGAGCCTTTGTAGGTTTTAGGGAATAGGCAATTAATAAGTAAAAAAATACAAAGGACAAACATATTAGTTAACCTTACTAGTAATTTTAAAGATAAAAAGTAAGGCAAGACTGTTTAGCCCAGACTTACAATAGCAAATATTAAAAATGTTAGTCCTTATAAAAGCAAATATTAAAAATGGTTTTTAGGGGCTAGGTTTGTGGCTCAGTGGTAGAGCACTCTCCTTGCATATGCAAGGCCCTGGGTTTGATCCTCAGCACCACATATAAATAAATAAATAAAATAAAGGTATTGTTTCAACTACAACTAAAAAATATTTATTAAAAAATGGTTTTTAATGCTCAATGGTATTATGTGAGAATAGGTGGTCCTTAAACTACTAGATTATAATTTTTGAAACACTTTTGGGGAGTAATCTGTGAATGTGTATCAAAATTTTAAATATATGTATGCCTTGGTTCAACAATTTGATTTCTTTGAATTTATTATAAGGAAGTAATTTGATACATATACAAAAATGTATGTTTATTATAATATTTAAACTAATAGAAAAATTGTAGCAAATTAGATTTACTTTAGCATGGGACTCTAAATAAATGATGCTATACTAATAGAACAGAATGCTATGTGCATTTTTAATTGTCATATGACATTTTTATTTATTTATTCATTTATTTTTTGTGGTGCTGGGAATGGAACCCAGAGCCTTGTGCATGCAAGGAAAGAATTCTACCAACTGAGCTATATCCACAGCCCTTCATATGACATTTTTAATGAAAAGAGAAAAAGAAGGTTATGAAATAGTATCTATGCCATGATTCTAATTTGGTTTATAAAATATGAAAATGTATAAAAGCATAAAAAGCTGAAAGTATTTATGTCCAAAGTCATTCTCTTCTCTATTTTCCAGATTCTTTTCAATTAATTTATTTGAAGTATACTTGTTTGTGTAAGTTTGTGACAAGAACACGTGTTACACATATGTGTATATGTGCATACAGATATGCATACATACATGTGTATGTATATATCCATATATTTAAAATATATCATAAAGTGTATTAACAATGTTGAAGTCCTAACTTTTCCCTATTTTCCACCTGAGGAAAATTCTTCATTTTGTAATTTGGAAACTGAGATATGTCCTCATGCTTTAAAAGAGAAATGGATTTAGTATCCACAGATGACCTTCAAATGGAGATTTAATACGCCTAAAATGTCAAATTTTTGATTTTGTTAATACAGTCACAACTATAGTATTCTTCAGTCCAGGCCCCAAGGCTCCAGAAAAGAAGTTGACCTTCTGTTCTCAGACGCTTTCTGAGAATAGATTCTGGTCCTTCAGTGATATCATGGCTATGTTTTTTCCCTGGCCATCAGGATCTAGCCTCTGGATCAGAGCAAACACTGTATGGCCATCTGATCTCCCCTTCAGGCTCCAGGAGAGAAAGGTGCGGGTATCACGTGGTGAAACGACAGAGAAGTTCCAGCGAGCAGCTGCACTGCCTGAGTAAAGCCAAGAAAACCAGTGGGCACCTGCCAAGAGCCAAGGAGCTGCTGCTGAGTGCCCTGAGCCCCGAGCAGCTGGTGCTCACCCTCCTCGAGGCGGAGCCACCCAACGTGCTGGTGAGCCGCCCCAGCACACCCTTCACAGAGGTCTCCATGATGATGTCCCTCACCAAGCTGGCCGACAAGGAACTGGTGCACATGATCGGCTGGGCCAAGAAAATTCCTGGTAGGGCTCTCTGAGTTTTAGCATTTCATTTATTTCTAGAAAGGACTGCTCCCAATATTTTTGGGTTCAGAGTACAGAGTGGATGTCCAGGACTTTGTCTAGATATTTAACAATTTGACATCTTAATTTATAACTTAAAATGTGTTCTTTTCTCCTATGTTGAAAACATAGCTTCAACATTTCCTGGAAGGCAGTGTGGTTTAGAATTCTTGGACTTCTCAGTTCCTCTCTACCTGACATGTTGGTACAGAAGGAGTCGTGCCTGGCCTGTTTCTGTTCCTAACTCCCTTCTTTTCCCTACTCCCTGGGTCCTTCCTTGCACGCACCCCATCCTCTCTGTACACATCTCCAAAAGACACTGCCTGTTAACTGCCTCTCATTCCTACATGTGGTCAGGGAGAACAGTCTCAGAAAGAGACACACCTGGGTTCTGAAATTGAACTTGGGACCATTTGGGCAAGAAAGTCCAGGATTTGGAACCTGGAACATAGTTAAAAGGTAGGTATATGACCTCCACATTGACTGGGTCTGTTGGCTGTGAACTTCTCACCTTGAGCAGGTTGGGGTGGAGTAGGGTACAGTATGACCAGCCTGAAAATGAAAAGTTTGTCAGATCCTAAATAGGAAGTTTTAAAATATTTTTCCAATCAAGGAAGTATCAGTTATGTACATAAGTTAATATACAAAGATTAATAAAGTAAATCAGCAGTTGAGGTAACATGAATCAAAAGACCAATAAACCTGGCATGCTGTCAAGTCAAAAGCTAGCTTAACTGTTTTTGAGTTGTCATTTAGAACCTACATTTTTCCATCCTATAAAGTAAACTTTCCATCCTATAAAGTAAACCAGACCTATTTATAGTATATATAGACAGTCCGTGATTTAAGATGGGACTTATAATTTTTTAACTTTATGATGGTGTGAAAGTGTACCCATACAACCATTCTGGTTTTCTCCTGTGGTTCAAAATTCAATCATGAGCTATTCAGCATTTTATTATAAAATGGGATTTGTGTTAGATGATTTGTATCCAACTGTAGGCTAATATAAGTGTTCTGAGCATGTTTGAGTAGGCTAGACTGAGTTATGATGTTTGGTAAGTTGAATTTAATACGTGCTTTTTTTTTTTTTTTTAAGATAGGGTCTTGCTCTTGCCCAAGATAGCCTCAAGTGACACTCCTGCCTTAGCCTCCCTAGTAGCTGACACTACAAATGTGCACCATAGTATCTGGCTCTACATGCATTTCTCTTTTTTTTTTTTTTTTGAGGGGAGGGGTACTGGGGATTGAACCCAGGGGCACTCAACCATTGAACCACATCCCCAGCCCTATTTTGTATTTTTTTAAATATATTTTTTAGTTGTAGATGGACACAATACATTTATTTTACTTATTTATTTTTATGTGGTGCTGAGGATCGAACCAGTGCCTCCCACATGCTAGGTGGGCACTCTACCACTGAGCCACAATCCCAGCCTTTTATTTTGTATTTTATTTAAAGACAGGATCTCACTGAGTTGCTTAGTGCCTCACTTTTGCTGAGGCTGGCTTTGAACTCACAATCCTCCTTCCTCAACCTCCCTACCTGCTGGTATTACAGGTGAGTGCCACCATGCCAGGTCTTGCAATTTTTGACTTAAAATATTTTCAGATTACTGTGGTTTATCTGGATGTAACCCCATTGTAAGCTGAGGAGCATCTGTACCTGAAGTACTATATTGTGCTAAAATTACTAATTAGCATCTGAACTAGTGTTTCTATGGGGGAGTGAATTTAGGATTCTAACCTTATATGGCTGCAACACATCATCCTCTGAAAAGACATCTCCATCCACTTCTTTACAGTGGCCTAAGAAATGAGGTCTCTCTCCAGGCTCTAAACCCCTGGCTTAAGAGGCAACAACTGCATTAGGCAAACTGTAAATATTAGGTGGGGGTGAGAAGCTAGGTGAAGAAATGTTGGGGATAGAGAGCTGTGGGATCCAAGACCCTGTCTCTTGTGGTCCTTTGTGGGCCTGGGCTCATTCCTTCTGAGTTTTCTGAGGATTTTCTGGTGTCTGGCTTTGTTTTGTTTTGTCTAGCATCTTCACCTTTGCCAGAATGATTTCATTTTCTCTGCTGCTTCCCACAGGAGAAAACACTGATGCACTTTCCTTCAGTTTTTGCTTTGAATGCATAACACTATTTTGCAGGATCCCACATGGAGAGTAGTGGTGAAATTATTGCTAAAAACTCTGCAGCTTCTTTGTACTCTAACAAAAGTGAACTTTTAAGCCATATTAGTCCTTCTTCAAGTGTGGTGTTTTGAAAGTTTTGCAGAAAATTTAGGTATAGGCTTAAGGTGTGATTTTTCTCTCCCTGCAGTTGACATAGTCATTAGCCAAACCAAAATGGTATTAAAATATCATCTAGCCTCAATCTTGTCAGATATCTATAAAAATAGAAATCTTCATCTCTCTTGGGTAGATTTAGTGTTTATAACTGAGTGGAATTGGAATGTATGAACATAAGAGGGACCTGACCTGGGCTATGTGTGTGTCTATGGAAGGGATTTGTCCATCTTTACATTCATTACTCCATTGAACTCTCCTTTGTGCAGATTCACAATGTAATTGCTCAAAGATTTGAATCATGTGTGTGGTCTTGGTGCTGCAGTTTCCTCATTGGTAAAATGAGTAGGTTAAGTGATTGTACCTATAGGAAGGTTTCAGACAAAGGCAAGAGTGCCCCCATGTTTCCTATAGAAAATAGTCTTAAGGGAGATTAAATAACTAGCTAGGAGGGGACTGAGCTAATGTTCAAACTGAAGTTCATTCTATGCCAAGACTTTGCCTTTGGTTACCCTGCCTGCTCTTTTTATCATAGCATATAAAGGAAGCTCCAGTGTTCTCTACTTTGCTTTAAAAGCACTCAGTTCCTTACGGATTTCTGTTTCTTTCCAGTTCTGTGACCAACGCATGCTATTAGGCCGTCAGGACCTGCTTCAGTTGTAGTATTTGCTCTTTAGGATGCATTCACCTAGAATGAGTGTTCCTACTCAGAAGAATGATCCTAACTCTAGAGAGGAAATTTGAAGCAATCAGAGGAACCATTTCAGTTGAAGCCTTGACTTTCAGCAGAGGCTGGCACTGCTCCCTGTATGGCCCTCACCCCCAACCTCCAGCTACCCTTTCTGCCCACCCTTTTAGTCCCAGTCATGGCTTGGGTCAGACAGGTAGTCCCTCTGACTGGCAGTTGAGCTTTATCTTTCTCAATAGTCACAGGAGTTATTAAGACAGTTTTGCTAACAAGGATCAGTTCTGGCTTCCTGTTTTCCTTAAGCATTTGCCCAGGGAGCCAAGTAGCCTTGGTAATAGTTCTTTATAAATATTAAGTGAAGCCCACTGTGGTGGTACACACCTGTAATCCCAGTGACTCAGGAGGCTAAGGCTGGAGGATCATCAAGTTCAAGGCCAGCCTGAGCAACTTAGCAAGACCCTGCATCAAAATGAAAAATAAAAAGAGCTGGTAGAGCACTGGGTTCAATCCCCGGAACTGAGGGAAATATAAATACATACATACATACATACATAAATACTAAATTAAATTTATTTATCTGTAGAAAAGGTTCAAGACTGGAAACTGCAAGTTACACACCTTAAATTCAAAACTTTCTTCCTTTAAACAACATTTAATCACATCTTACATTTATTATTTCCCCATGTTGTTTGTTTTTTTTCTCTCTTATTTTTTTATTGGTTGTTCAAAACATTACAAAGCTCTTGACATATCATATTTCATACATTAGATTCAAGTGGGTTATGAACTCCCATTTTTACCCCGTATACAGATTGCAGAATCACATCGGTTACACATCCACATTTTTACATAATGCCCTATTAGTAACTGTTGTATTCTGCTACCTTTCCTATCCCCTACTATCCCCCCTCCCCTCCCCTCCCATCTTCTCTCTCTACCCCATCTACTGTAATTCATTTCTTTCCTTGTTTATTTTCCCATTCCCCTCACAACCTCTTATATGTAATTTTGTATAACAATGAGGGTCTCCCTCCATTTCCATGCAATTTCCCTTTTCTCTCCCTTTCCCTCCCACCTCATGTCTATGTTTAATGTTAATCTTTTCCTCCTGCTCTTCCTCCCTGCTCTGTTCTTAGTTGCTCTCATTATATCAAAGAAGACATTTGGCATTTGTTTTTTAGGGATTGGCTAGCTTCACTTAGCATAATCTGCTCTAGTGCCATCCATTTCCCTGCAAATTCCATGATTTTGTCATTTTTTAGTGCTGCGTAATACTCCATGGTGTATAAATGCCACATTTTTTTATCCATTCATCTATTGAAGGGCATCTGGGTTGGTTCCACAGTCTAGCTATTGTGAATTGTGCTGCTATGAACATCGATGTGGTAGTATCCCTGTAGTATGCTCTTTTAAGGTCTTCAGGGAATAGTCCGAGAAGGGCAATAGCTGGGTCAAATGGTGGTTCCATTCCCAGCTTTCCCAGGATGTGTTCCTAAGCCTTTAAAAAGTTGCTATTTTGACTTCACAGAACAGGTTGGAAGAGGAGGGCGGGTGTGTCTCACGGCCTCTTCTTTTCCCTAGGCTTCGTGGAGCTCAGCCTGTTGGACCAAGTGCGGCTCTTGGAGAGCTGCTGGATGGAGGTGTTGATGGTGGGACTGATGTGGCGCTCCATTGACCACCCTGGCAAGCTCATCTTCGCCCCAGACCTCGTTCTGGACAGGTGAGGAACACGTACTGTGCTTCTTCTCAGACTCGTTTTGGGTGAGGCCACTTAGTGAGTGGAAACAAAGTCCTAGGTGCAGTAATTAAAATCTCATACCTGACAGGGTAATTAGAGGATGATAATGTCATCGGCTCCTTCACTGGGTCAAGAACCCAAGAAAAAGAAAGCTGTCCCTTGCCTCCCTGCTAATCTGTGGTGCAGCTGCATTCAAAGGCCGGGGTCACAACGAGGGACTGTACCCTGCAGGAAATATGGCCACTAAGTGTGCAGGTCAATGTAAATTTTTCTGCATTAAAAATTCTATTTTAATGGTGTGCAGTGTTGCATGCCTATAACCCCAGTGGCTCAGGAAGCTGAGGCAAGGAGGATCATGAGTTCAAAGCCAGTCTCAGCAACTTCGTGAGACCCTATCTCAAAATAAAACATAAAAAGGGCTGGGGATATGGCTCAGTGGTTAAGTACCCTTGGGTTCAATCCCTGGTACAAAAAAAAAGTCTTTTTTCAGGTTATAATCTTAAATTGTTCTATCTTGTCCACCTCTAGTGAGCAATTACATCTCCAACTATCTATACAGGTGATAAATTTATTATGAATTTATTTTCATATGCTTTAACTCACTCTAAAGCATGTGCTATAACAGTGTCTTTGGAAATAATGCTGAAAGGAATAGTTATTAAAACCAGATGAAGGGGCTGGGGATGTGGCTCAAGCGGTAGCGTGCTTGCCTGGCATGCATGCGGCCTGGGTTCGATCCTCAGCACCACATACAAACAAAGATGTTGTGTCTGCCAAAAACTAAAAAATAAATATTAAAAAAAACCAGATGAAGGTTTATATAAGTTGGGATATGATAGTGCTAATGTCATAACTTGGTTACTTAGCTTTTTAAAAATGATGGTGCAGAAAAGGAACCAATTTTTAATTGATTTAATAGAGCTGTTTATGGAGGGAAAGCTGGAATATACAACCACATTAAAGATTTTTGCAGAAAAAAATAGAAAACTTTAATATGTGTATATATATATATATATATATATATATAAAACTTTAAAATAAATAAATATATATATTTATATGCATATAAACTTAAATATATATATATAAACTTAAATATATATATATATATATATATATATATATATATATATATATATATATCAGTAGACCCTTATTTATTTATTTATTAATTTATATGCACTGCTCAGTCTCAAACCCAGTGCCTCACACATGCTAGGCAAGTGCTCTACCACTGAGCCACAACCCCAGCCGTAATAGAAGACTTTCGGTGTACATTTGAACAGTTTGAAAATCTCCACAGGAATTGATTTCCACTTCCCCTTATGTTGAAAAAGTGCCTCGTTGACTCTGCACAGAGTGGGAGGATGCCTAGTGCTAAGAACAGAAAGTACCTGCCCCAACTCTTGCATCATAATCCTGTTACCACTTTAGGTCATCAGAAGACCCTCATTCGCACGTTTGGCAGATGAAGAGCGGTGCCCCAAGGTATCAGCATCTATTCATGGATGACATTGACAAAGAGCACTGTTCTGAGTAATGAAGGTGTTTTGGTGGAGAACAAAGCCTGTGGGAAGAACTGGCGCATGGGATGTGGCTTGAGCGGGAGCAAGCCCTGGTGGTGAACCATAGAGGGAAGCTCTGGAAGCCCAGAGCAGTGTGGAGCATGAGAGCCTTCAGTAACAATCAAAATAGCTCACTTAATGGCTTGTATGTGCCAGGCACCATCGTAAGCACTTGTTTAATCTTCACAACAGCCCTTTGTGGGTAAGCACCATCAGAATCCCTATCGGAAATGGAAGGTTTAGTGACATTGCTTCAGTTATACAAAAGTAAGTGGTAGAGCTGGATTTGGGGACCTGTCTGTGGAATCCACACTCTTAGTGACATCGGTACATTGCCTCTCGGCAAGAGAGAACTGGAAGGGGAAGGAGGAGGCCAAAAGGCTGCCTTGCTTTCTACTTTATTCTTTTGGCTTAGAATAACACTATTTTATTTCTGCCTACTTCAGAAACTCACTCTTCCTGCTGTCATCTCAGGGTACCGTGCTACAAGGCAGGCCAAAAAGCCAAGCCCCCAGCCAAGGCATGCATTCATTATGTTCCACTCATGACCTAAATAAAGACACATACACTCCCCGACAAACCTACTTGTACATATAATATACACATACAGTTCTCCTAGAAGTTAGTGCTAGTGAGATGTTCTGTCCCTTGATAATCCAGTAGATTTGCAGATATTGAAATTATTTTACTTTTTGTCTTGTAGTGTTAATTTTCAGTGACTATATAATTCCTGGATTTTAGTGCAATTAACTTGCTTCTTTATATGGGTTCTTTAATTCCTGAAAGTAAATGTGAAAATTTCTATAAATGGAAACCAATCCTGGATAAATATTGTGCTTACATTGTACTTAGATAATAGAAGAAGAAAGTTATTTTTAATATATTCACATTACTCTTTATAAATATTTGAAAGTCTTATGTTTCATAACATAAATTTAGTATATCTCATTAAGTATAAAAAGGAGTTCTAGGGAATTGTAAATGCTTTCACATTGAGGAGGCATTGTTTTGAGTGCCTCCTCATGTTTACTTTTTGTTGTTATCCCTAATATTATTTAAATTTTTTTTGTAGTTTAGGTGGACAGAATGCCTTTATTTTATTTGTTTATTTTTATGAGGTGCTGAGGATGGAACCCAGTGCTTCACGCATGCTAGACAAGTGTTCTGCCACTGAGCTACAGCCCCAGCACCCTAGTATTATTTTTGACACATTAGCTTTTTGGAATCTAGAATTTCAAGTTTAAGATAGTTCAGTTACTCAGCTCATCTCTTATATAGATAATATAGTTTTGTTTCTGGGGGAGTTGCCTAATCAAAATCAGGGATCATACTCTATAAAGGAGTTCCATTATGAATCTTTTTTTTTTTTTTTTGCTAAGTAAATAAATAACCCTCACACTATTTGAAAATTTGCTATCTGTTGCTAAATTTCCCTGCCAGAATTTCTTCAAGTAGTGATATGACCTTTATTCATGTTGAGGCTTTTGCAGCAAGAAAACTTGAACATACTGAGGATGAGAGGAAAATCTGGTTATCTCAGCCGATTTCCAAAAAGGTAGTTCTTTTAGTAACCACTAAAATCATAAATTCATTTCATGATCTACTACAGAACTTGAGCTGCTGCTTGCTCAAAAAATCATACATGACATTTTTATATCCTTAGCATCAATAAGAAACTGTTAATGTTAAATGCTTTTTAAAGATCAGAGGAAGCTGGGTGCCGTGGTGTGCACTTGTAATCCCAGCAACTCAGGAAGTCACAAGTTCCTGAGTGGAGGAACAGGAGGCCAGCCTTAGTAACTTATGGAGATCCTCAGCATCTTAGTGAGACACTGTTTCAAAATAAACAATAACTACAAAGGGCTGAGGATGTAACTCAGTGGTAAAATGTCTCTGGGTTCTATCTCTAGTACCAAAAAACAAAAACAAAAACAAAAAACCAAATGCCATAAGAGGAAGTTTGAGTGTATATTTGCATTAATTATTTCTATATTGAATTTTCTTCAAGGTAGCTATAATATTTTCACTTCAAAATTTAATTTACCCTTGGTATCCAAATGTTGAACCCTTGTTAAGGATAAGCACATGGAAAGGACTTACCTGGGTCTGCCCACCCTATATCCAATGGCCATACACAGGAGGTAAATTCTGGTCTGTAACCATGTGTGCAGCCAGCAGATACATATGTTAGTACTGAAGAATAGCCCCAAAGTAGGGCCCACTCATTGAACATTTGTCATTGTATTAAACAGGATGTCTTTCTTTTATAAAAGAAGATTATCAAGCAATAGACTATTCCACATGTAATTAGTAATTTTATTTGGCACTGGTTTATGGACAAATGGTGGGCAAATGTGTACTTCCATGAGTAAGTAGATTTGATTGAAATACAATTTCAATATTTTAACCTTCAGTCCGTATGTTCTCTATCTTTAATTCAAATCTTATTATCTTGTCCTAGTTTTTTTTGCTTATAATTCAGTTTTAATCCAAAATTACAAAATAAATGAAATAGACCTCATCAATTTAAATCCTCCACTTTTCTGTATAACTCAACTGAAAGTAGAATTTTATGAGGTTGTCATTTATGAGGTATTGTTTGTTATTGCCCCTATATTTCTCATTTATTTTCTAAAAATATATTTGGTTTCTACAGACTGTGAAGTGAATAAAATATTCTAACTTTGCCACCCCTTGAATGAAATGGTTATCTGTCATATCTGCCAAAAAGAAAGCAGTCAAACCTGGTTCTTTAGGATTTCTTTCAAGTGAATTTCACGAAAATTCACTTTTCCCATGAAGTACCCATGCTCTGATTACTCTAAGTTGCATTATGTATCTGTATGTAAACTCTCTCCGCATTTTGAAATACGAATATTTGTTAAAAATGGCATGCATTTGGGGCTAGAGTTGTGGTTCAGTAGTAGAGCGTTTGCCAAGTCTGTGTAAGGCACTGGTTTGATCCTCAGCATCAAGTAAAGAATAAATTTAAAAAAGGTATTGTGTTCACCTACAACTTAAAAAAAAATATGGCATGCGTTTAGTGAGGGAATGGTACCAATCTCAATATTTAGTGGCAGGTCTTAGGCACAGGTGACAACTTCTAAAAAACAGGGTTGAGTTCAGATGAGTGTCTGCTATACCATTATGACTTCTGAGCCTCACAGAAGGGTAAAGGGTCAAATTATTAAAATTAATTTTTTTAGTTACAAATGGATACAATATTTTTATTTTACTTATTTATTTTTATGTGGTGCTGAGGATTTAACCCAGTACCCCACACATGCTAGGCAAGTGCTCACTGCTGAGCTACAGCCCCAGCTCCCAAAGTCAAACTTTTAAAGTATAAGTGCAAGGGTTGTTGGGTATTTTTTGTTTGGGCTCTTAAGTGCAAAATCAGCTTCTCTGAACCAAATGTCCTCAAGCTCAACAGTTGCAATTTCTAAGAATTAGTTGTCTCAAGCAGAGTGACTTGATGTGGCACAAGGGATGTTTCTTGTGTACCTGCTAAGTGCAGAGCCTTTGTTGTCCCTACTGGAACCCAGAACTGAGGAGGTGGTCAGGGGAGGTAGGAAGAAGGGGTGTGGGGAGGGTGGGGGGTTTCTCGCAGATTTTGGCATTCCTTCCAAAGTGCTCTGATTCTCCCAGATAAATGTCTTTCCCTGTAAGTGACTTCTAGGGGGCACTAGTGTTTTGTCACTTAACCTGTGTATTTTCAGAAAGCTGCAACTTTTTGCAGAAGTCACCATGCTGATTTGCCAAAACCCTGAGCCAGTTTGGGTGCTTGTAGCTCTGTGTAGGTGAGTCTGTGGGGTTGTAGGTGAGTCTGTGGGGTTATAGGTGAGTCTGTGGGGTCACAGGTGCTGTGGAAAGCAGGACCCTGGTGAGCTGCACTCCTAGCTGAGCACCTAATGGGAAAGGTCTCTCCAGAATTGGTGGTGCCCAGTGGTGTCAGTTTATTTGAATTCTACAGAGGCTGTTCCTGCAAATACCATGATCATTAGAAGTGTCCTGGTGGGGCTGAGGGAAAAGGGTTGGGAGCAGCCAGTGCCAAGGAGACTTTAATCTCCCTTTGGGGGATGCTAAAGAGACTAAAAATGAAACTCACAGAACCCCACTGTGCCATGGACACCCTTCACTCAGATGCACTGCAGCTTTCAGGAGTAATGAGGGTTTTTGGGCAAAATCATCTTCCTGATTGTTAGGGACTTCCAGTAACTCTATCTGATGATGATAGAAGTTTTTTGGAAAGCAGTGAGGTAGAATAATATATGTCTGGCTAGAGTGAATAAAAGCCACTGTTTTTTTTTAAGATAAAGAACAGTAATTTACTTCAAAGGTATGTTTAAAAAAATTCATCCCTATAAGGAGTTCTCAAAAGAATTTTGATTATATGCTTAGAAGTTTGCCTAAAATTTTTGCAGAAAAATGACTTTCAAGCCTGGTGTGATGGTAAATGCCTGTGGCCTAGCTACTGAAGAGGCTGAGGCAGGAGGATCACTTAAGCCCAAGTGTTTGAGGCCAGCCTTGGCAACATAATGAGATTCTGTTTCAAAACAAACAAATAACAAAAACTTCAAGTCAAAATTTTCTCCAATCCCACTTCTGCCTTTTTCTGACACTAATTCACCTCGGTTGTGATTTCTTCGTATATTATATTCCCAGATGCATTTTTTTCAAATTAACTTTTTTGGAAGTGTGTCTTGGTTGGCACACCTGTTTCTAAGCAGCTAGGAAATGAGAAGCTCTAGATATGAAAGTTGATTCTTCTTGGGATATTTGCTTCTGTAACATGCAGACTTCCTCCTTAACACTTCCCAATGGGAACATGGAATGTCTCATTTGAGTCATCTGTCATATCTGGCTAGGTGTCATATCTGGGTGACTGAAATGGTTTAGTTTTAAAGTAATCAACTAGAGTGGTATTCTTTAAAAGAAAAATAAAACAACAACAAACACCTGATGACAAGGTGGAAGGAAAAATGTAGTTCCAATGCATACTTTTGCCTAAATAATATTGACTCAATATTATTGATTTACTAAAAAAATCCCCTATAGCACACCTTGTCTTCTTTATGTGAAGATAATTGTAGCAGTTCCAGGTTGCTAGGTGTTGTCTTAATAATACCTTGCTACAGTCAAAGGATGTACAAGATGAAATCTGAGATTAAAAAGAAATTGTTCCTTATTCTTTTTGATGGTTGCCTAAAGCTGTGTGTTCCTTAAATTCTCAAATGAACTTTTGTAGGGATGAGGGGAAATGCGTAGAAGGAATTCTGGAGATCTTTGACATGCTCCTGGCAACAACTTCAAGGTTTCGTGAGTTGAAACTCCAGCACAAAGAGTATCTCTGTGTCAAGGCCATGATCCTCCTCAACTCCAGTAAGTAACCCCCACAGCTGGGCTGTGTTTGTGGAGAGAGATACTCTTTCTAGAACTGGCATGGCAAAAGAACAGTATTAAACTTGTGTTTGATTTTAAAAGGGGACAACAGCTTCCTTTGGGACTTCTCTTTTTTTTTTTTTTTTTTTGTAGGGATTTAAACTGTAGTTAACTTTTGGTAACTTGAGTATAAATTATTCATCGGGTGAACTCCTGGGAGTTGATTTAAAAAGTAGTTCAGGCCATTTACTGGAAAAGAAAAAGAAATGAACTTTAAAGTGTTTCCCCATCAGCCTTTTTGCAAGGCTCCGACAGACATTTTACAGGGTTGATGTGCATCTATAGTTAATGTTTTTGGCTTCTACTTTTACAGATTCATGCATTCATTTGTTCATTTAGTAAAGACACTTAGGAAACAGTCTTGCCCTTAAATAGCTCATAGTATAGGGAGGAAGGAAGTAAACTATGAAAACTCATAATCTCAGTGCTGTACTTGAGTGTGTGTGGAGTACAGCAGGAGAACAGGAGGAGAGATTCAGGAGAGGCTACCGAAGCAAAGACGTCTGTGGAAGAGCAGAGGGGGGTTGCCTAAGGCTGCAGACTGCGACATTGAAGGTTATGAATGGTTTCCTTGGGCACTGAGCAGCCAGGAGGTTCAGAAGGGGACAGTTGTGCATGGAAGCGTGTTATAGCAAGGCCACTCCCATTTCCAGGTGGAAGACTCCCTGGAGAGGAAGAGACTGAGGCAGGGGTCCTGTTAGAGACACTGTGAACTTGAACCAGTTTGGTATAATGGGATCAGGAGATGGATCAGGCTTCAGAGGTGGTATCTAAGATGTGTGGATGGTTTAACTTTGCTGGCTTTAAAAATTATACCAATAATTCCTGGTTATTGTGAACATTCAAACAAAAAGAAGAGTTTAAAAATTACTAGGAATACCCCTCTTGAAGACAACCACCATAACTTTGGTGACCGTAGTTAATAGAGTGTTTGTGTTTGCTTGTTCTCTATCTAGTTCTTTTTCTCCTATTGTCCTTGGGTATCCATGGGGGTCTTAGTTCCAGGATCCCCTGTAGGTATAAAAAAAATCTATGGATGGCTCAAGTTTTTATACAAAATGATATAGTATTTGCATATTCCCTATGCATATTCTCTCATATACTTTATTTTTAAATTACTTATCATATATAAAATGCTATGTATATAATTTTTGAATTATATAATTTAGGGAATAATGACCAAAATAGTCTGTATGTGTTGAGTATAGATTCAGTCTTTGTTCCTGAATGTTTTTGATCCATAGCTAGTTGAATCTGTGGATTGGAATACTGGATACAGAGGGTCAGCTGTATATATTGATAGAATCATACACAAATACACAAATGTGTGGTATGTTATGTTCAAAATTCTGGGTGCTTTGAAATAGACTTATTTCAGTCTTAATTTTGTTGTTTGGCCCTCAGTGTTCCTATCCAAAATCAAGTAGCCAACATTTTGAGACCAGGTCTTACAAAGTTGCTAGGTATCTTACTGAGTTTCTAAGACTGGCCTCAAACTAGTGATCCTCCTGCCTCAGCCTCCCTAGTCACTGGGATTACAGGTGTGCATCACTGAGCCCAGCTCCAGGTAGTTGATCTTAACAGCCAAATGATAGCTTTCCTACCTTCTTCCATCCTCTGGTGGTTAACATACTACCTTAACATACTACCTTACCACTAATATACACAGTCAGGCTTTTATTTTTTTCATTTTAAAAAACATTGGGCCACTACACACAAATCTCTGTATCTTGCCTTTTTACTTTTCAAAGTGCTGTGAAATTCCTCCAGGTCAGCTCAGAGAGATCTCATTCAATCTTTGAAATCAGGACATTTCACAGGGTAGTTGTTCAGCCATTTCCCTATTGATGTGCCTTTACTTCATATCCAGTTCCTTTTTAAAAATCACTATGAACATTACCTTAGTAAATAAGATATGTTATTTTGTACACATTTCTACATTTCTAGGTTCTTGTCATACTGCTCAGCTTACTCTCTGTCTGGTGTTCATCCAGCCTCCATATCAGGTATTGATTGTTTGCTTAGCCATTGTTTACTTATTTGTTTATTTTGAAAGTACCGGGGATTGACCCCAGGGCCTCACACATGCTAGGCAAGCACTCTACCACTGAGCTACACCGGCCCTTTTTATTCTTTATTTTAAGAGAGAATTTAGCTAAGTTTCCCAGGCTGGTCTCAAACTTGCAAACCTCCTACCTCAGCCTCCCAAGTAGCTGTAATTAATTATAGGCATACACCTTTGCCTAGCACTTAGCCATTTATTCTTTTTGGGCTTTTTAGGTTATTGATTTTTTTTTCTGACATGTTATATATACATAGAATTTTAAATGTAGTTATATAATTTGTATGATATTGTGTATTTGTAATTTATATTTAGTTTTATATATTATATATGTTTATATATTTATGATTTTATAATATTTATACTTATAATTTTAGATTTACATTTATATAACTTGCATAAACCATATATATTCACACAATTATTCTGTTGCTTGCTATAAAGTTTCTAGAAGCTTATATTCAATGTCTGCTTATCTCTTTGTGGCCTGCTAACAGTCTTACTTTGAGTAGCTCTGGAGAGAGCACAGAATGCTGTCCAGGAGATGGTTGGGTCTGGGTGGAAGGTGCGTTAGGCCTCACAGGAGAGGGGCACAGAGGAATGAAGAAGGGATCCAAAGGTACAGAGACCCTGAAGACAACCCTTGAGTATGTACCAGTTGGGTCTCTGTGTGACCTCACCTTCCTAACAGGACACTACCCTACATCCAACACCCCTCCCATTTATTGTTACCATTCATAAATTTTTCTAAAATAGTAGATGATTGGTGATTAATAATTCCTAATTGGGGCTGGGGCTGTAGCTCAATGACGAGCACTTGCCTGGTACATGTGAGGCACTGGGTTTGATCCTCAGCACCACATTAAAAAAAAATTCCTAATTGATGGTTAAGTTAATGTGCATATGGGCAAATTTCCAACAGGACATATAAAATTGATCAGGGAAGAAAATCAACTTTTTCTTGCTCTTTTTTTCCAACCTGCCTATAGACGTTTACCTCACATGTTTGCTGCCATTTCTGTCTTTGTTAAAAGAGTGAATCTGCTTAAAAAGTATGTTCCCATCTCATCAATGGAAGGACATCAAATGCCAGATTATGGGGTTCCTCTTACTTTCAGAAATAATTCAGAACTCGTTTCTGTGTTGCAAAGTGCTCCTCGGAAAGCAGTTTGCTTGTTGTTACAACACTTTACTGTAAAAAGCCTTCTCTTTGGCAAGGCTCCTTCTAGTCATTTGAGACTCCGAGACATCATATTGTGTTGTTGTCAAAGCTAAAAGCAGCATCTGTGCAGATGGGGAACACGAAGGCAAGTGCGCTCCTCCTGCGAGATCTGACAAAACCACATGGTAAGAGAACCACAGAAGGCAAGTGAGGCAATTACCACTTGTGACAGTAAATGACTAAAATTTGTTTATGGTAAATCCAAATGAAAAAAATCTCCAGCAAGAAAGTTTCTTGCTTGGTAGTCATAACAGTTGTCAAATGAATTTATGTGGTTCAACATTGCTCGGAGGAGAATGGGATTCTGTTTCTATTGGAAATTTTCCTACTGTTGAGAAAGGGGAGTCTTTTGTATGCCAGATTTTAAGGATTTGCAAGAACAGGCTTTTTTCTTCTGGATTATTTGTAGCACTTAAATTGGAAACAAAAGCAATGCCCCCCAGCCCCGCAAAAAAAGCAGGTGTGGAACCTACTGCCCCAATATTAAATACAAATCCATGACAGAATATATAAACAGACATTGGACAAACAGACCATGTAGGACAGTGAGCCCTAAGAGAAGGGATATAACAAGGTGACACTAGCTGTCTGTCTACTGCATGGAAGCAGTTTCTAGGTTGCAATGCAAGGAAGTATATTAGGTTTCAACAAAGAAACAGAATCAATAGGATGCATGGACAGATATTGATGTGATATGCAAAAGTGGATTTATCATGAAAATTGGCTCAAGGGATCATGAGAAGTGTCATGTGTGCCATCTGCAAGCCAGAGACCAGGGAAGCTGGTAGCCTGGCTCTGTCCAAAGGTCTAAGAACCAATAGCAGCGATGGTGCAACTCACAGTCCAATGCCAAAGGCCTGAGAAACTAGGAGACCACTCGGGCAAGGCCCAGAGTCCAAAGCCTGGATTACTTGGAGTTCTGATGTCCAAGAGCAGGAGAAGTTGGATGTCCCAGATCTGGGAGACAGGATAGGGAAGGGAGGGAAAAAGGGAAGTGAGGAGGAAGAAAGGGAGGAATTAATTTGCCTTTAGTCTGCCATTTTGCTCTCTCTGGGCCCTCTGCCCAGGATGGGGCCTGCCCACATTGGTAGGGGCAGATCTTCCTTACTCAGCCCTCTGATTCAAATGCCACTGTTATCTGGAAGCACTCTCAGACATACCTAGAAATAATGCTTTGCCAGCTGTTCAGTATTCCTTAATGCAGTTGACACCTGTAATGGTTAATCTGAATTGTCAACTTGATTGGATTAAGAGATGCCAATGACAGGCAGCACTGTCAATAGGATGATGGCTTGGATGGAATAAAAGTTGGAAGAACAAGGAAGCAGCAGCAGATGTAAGCTTGGTTCTTCTTGAACAGGTTCTTGATTGCTGCTGTGATCATCTGAGGATATCGAACTCTTAATTCTTTTCTTTTTTGAAGTGGACTCTGCCAGTGATTCTCCAGAAACCTTTGGTCTTGGAATGGGGTAGCACCATTGGTCCCTCTTGTTCTGGGGCTTCAGCCTGTTGGACTGCACAGCTGCTGGTTCTTCCAGTTCTCTAGCCTGCAGATGGCCATTGTGGACTATCTAGCTTCTGGCTACATAAAACAACCTGATAAGTCCCCTTTTTATAATTATATTTCCTGTTGATTCTGTTCTTCTAGAGAACCCTAATACAACACCTAAAATTAACCATAACACGGGCTGGGGTTGTGGCTCAGTGGTAGAGCACTTGCCTAGCATGCATGAGGCACTGGGTTCGATCCACAGCACCACATAAAAAAAACTAAATAAACAAAATAAAGGGTATTGTGTCCATCTACAACTAAAATAAAATTAAAAAAATAACCATAATAGGGAGTAGCCCAAATAGAAACCATTTTTTCCCCCTGAACTGAGGGGGAAGGGTTGTGAATTTGGGGCTATCAAGGCAGCTGTGATTTTTAGGAGACAAGACTTGAGAGGAAAGAGCTGCTCAGAGAGAGAACTTTGGAGATCTGCAGAAGACCCTCTTCCAGAAGGCTTTCAGCTGGGTATTCATTTGCTCATGATTATGAAGATACTGAGGGCCAGCCTGGGAAGAAGCACCAGAAAAGATGGAGCAAAACAATCCCTGAAGTTCAAACAGGGTGAGCTTACCAGGCTGTGAGGAAAACCTTGTGAGACCCCAGACACTGGGTGTGATCCTCAGGAGACTGTCTCGATGGTGTGGAGAAAGCAACCCAAGATTGAAGGCTACCAGACAAAACCTAAGAGGAGCCTGAGGGCTGAGCTGTAGCTCAGTGGCAGAGCGCTTTGCCTAACATGTATGAGATACTGGGTTCAATGCTTAGCACCACATAAAAATAAACCTATAAAATAAAGGCATTCTACAAGTACAAAACAATTTTTTGAAAAAATAGTAAGCCTGGGGCTGGGGCTGGAGCTCAGTGGTAGAGCACTTGCCCCTCACGGGTTCGATCCTCAGCACCACATAAAAATAATAAAAAGATATTGTGTCCATCTACAACTAAAAAAAAAGCTAAAAAAGAGTAAGTCTGAAAAATCAAAATATTGCTAAGGAATTTGACTGCAACCCAAGACAAAACTCAAGATTATTTAAAGCAGAAGATTGGGGTATTGCTCCCTGGTAGACTGCCCAGCATGCTCAAGGCCCTGGGTCCAATCCCCAGCGCTGCAAAACAGAACAGAACAGAACAAAACAATACAATACAAGGATATCGAGTGCCCAATAAGGAAAAATTCACAATGTCTGGTAACTATCCCAAATTAGTAAGCATTCAAAGAAGCTAGAAAATGCCACAGTCTTTGCTGGGCACAAGATCACGAGCCACTCCACAGCTTTGTAGATTCAAACAGCAATCTTTATTCCCGAACTCACACCGGCCTCTACACACGTTCTGGGGCAATCCCGTTCTGCTGCCGCCCAATTCACCTACTCCAGGAGGCTTTTTTCCAATCTCCTTTGAATCTCCTTTGAACTCAACGGGAACAAGCAGCAGGAACACCCTAATCCCGGCAGCAATAATCTTCAACCTCCAACTTCCCTAAAACCCCTATTGTCTTAAACCGGGAACGCCCTAAACCCAAGGACCGGGATACTTCCTCAAACCTGATCATCTCTAAACCCGGATCCGCCCTGGTCCTTGAGCAAGGTCACCTTACATGCAATGTCAACAGCGAAATCCATTTAACATGGGGTACGCTAGCAAGGAAATTTCGATGCATCATTTCTACTTGGCAATGGCCCTCAGCAAGAAAATGTGATCTCTAACAAGGAAAAAAACACTAGGTTAGAAAAGACCCACAAATGAAATGAATGATAGAATTAATAGACAGTACATTAAGACAGTTACTCTAATTATATTCAATATATCCAAGAGGCAGAGGAAAGCATGAGCAGGAAAAGGAGGAACATGGGAAGTATGAAGCAGGCACAAAAGGAACTTCTCGATGCAAAAACTTTGGGTGGTGTTTATATCAGGTGAGGCGCAGCAGAAAGAAGGATCGTGGATGTGAAGACATAGAGTTCTTAAAAAATGAATGCAGCATTAGTGAGACAACTGCAGTTGTTCATGTGCATAAAACTGAAATCCCTGGGCTGGGATATAGCTCAGTTGGTAGGGTGTTGGCCTCACATGCACAAGGCCCAGGGTTCGACCCACAGCACCACCCCCACTCCGAAAGGAAAGAAAAGAAATCTCTGATAAGGGGGATATGGAAAAGCACTTAAAGAGGCAATAGTTTTTAAAAATTCTAAATTTAATGAAAACAATAAACATGGTTTCTATGATGCTTAGTGAAGCCTAAGCACACATACAAAGAAGGAGAAGGAAGATGATGAAGATCACACCAACATATATTAATCATCAAGTTGCTTAAATTCAATGAAAAAGAACAAAAAAAATTTTTTTTTTTGAGATGGGGTCTCATCATATTGTGTGGTTGGTCACAAACTCATGGGCTCCAGTGATCCTCCCACCATAGCCTCCTGAGTAGCTGGGACTATGGACACGAGCCACCTCACTAGACTGCAAAAAATCTCAAAAAACCAGCCAGAGAAAAAAGACATACGGAGGAACAAAGACAAAGATGGCAAAAAAATCTGCTTTCTGAAGTGTAAATTAAAGAGATGGAAACAACATCTTTAGAGTTCTTGAGAAAACAGTTGTCACTGTAGAATTCCTTATACTTTCAAAACTGAAGACAAAATAAAAATCTTTTCAGACATAGAAAAACTGAAAGAATGTATTACTAGCAGCCCTGTACTGTAAGAAATATTATTAGATGCCCTTTAAGGAGGTGAAGATTATACCAAATGAAGCCATTTGGTATAATCTTCACATCCAAGGAACATTCTTTTCCTATTTAAGTCCTTTTATTTGTGTTTCAAAGATAACCTAGTATTTAAAGCCAAAATAATAACAACATGCTGTAAGTTTATATAGAAGAAAAACATGTCACAAGAGCACAAAGGCCAGGAAAGGACAAACGGAAGTATGTGCTATTGTAAAGTTCTTCATCTGAACATGAAGTAGTATTGCTTGAAAAAAACCAAAAACTGCAGTGAGTTAAATATGTATATCATGACCCTGAATGCAGCTGTTGAAATTATTCTTCAAAGAGTTAGGACTAATATAATTTTTAATAAAGGTGACTAAAAATAGAACCACAAGAAAAATCCATCTAAAGGAAGATATTTTTAAAAAGTGGGAGTGCTACTTGGCAGGTTGAGACAGGAGGATTGCAAGTTTGAGGCCAGCCTGATAGCTCAAGAGTAAAACACCTTTGGGTTGCTCAATCCTGCAAAATCAAAACCAAAAAAAACAACAATTACAATGAGAAACCATTATATACTCATAAGATGTCAAAATGAACTGGACACAATGCTTTTGGTTTAGAATAGGGGATACATCCTTAAACTTTCAAGGGTCTGATCCTTACTGGACATAAATGGAAGAGGCACATCCTCCTCCAGGTGGGGGCTTAACATTCTAGCTTGCTTCTCAGTCACCCTCTGCACCAAGCATGCAGAGGATGTGGGCAGAACTGGAACCACAGTGTGATCTCAGCCTCTGATGAGCCTCTTGAGATGCAGAGACAACAGGAAATGTTACATTTAACAACCTGTTCCAATGTTCAAGTGTTTTAGAAATTCAGAGGTGTTATGTGAGCACTGCAGTTAATAGCATCCTTAGTTAAGAGCAGAAGGACCATCCTTGTCACCTAGGACCCTGAAGATTCGTAATCCTCCCTCAGAATTAAAGAGATCACTAAATCTAAGAAATAGAGTGGAATCAACCTGCAAACATTTACCCTGAATCTTTCAAACTAGTTTAAATTGGGAACATGTCTATTTGTCTAAAATTTTTTTATAGAGGTTTTATTTTTATTTATATATTTCTGTTTTAGTTATACATGACTGTAGAGTGTTTTTTAAAATTTTTTGGGGGGGCTGGGGATGTGGCTCAAGCGGTAGTGCGCTCGCCTGGCATGCGTGCGGCCCAGGTTCGATCCTCAGCACCACATACCAACAAAGATGTTGTGTCCGCCGAGAACTAAAAAATAAATATTAAAAATTAAAAAAAAATTTTTTTTGTTTGAACAGTTTTAAGACTTAAAAAGAATGAAACTTAACAAGGGAAAGGAACAGAGGTGATCTTGTTTTACATCAGACAGCACATACCTACTACACCTCCCATAAGCTGGAAATTTCTTCATGGTCAGTATTCTGGGATTTTAATTAAACAGTCTAGGTTTTCTAATTTATTTGCCTTCAGTCAAGGAACTACATATCTTCATCCTTGGAACACATAGGATGTGGCAGATCTGGGGCTTTGTGCTTCTCAGAATATCATCAAATGGGCCAGAGAGAGGGATGCGCAGCTGTCCCCAGAGGGGAGAGGAGACAGTGTCCTGAATTTTATTTTACTGTCTTTGATATGTGTGGAGCACTGTGCCAAGATCATCCTTTGTACTGGAACTCTTTAGTTTCACGAAAGGTGCTTCATGTAATTCTGTTCTATAATGAATTCTAGCTAATGTTCCCACCTTTTGGGGGGTGGAGGGGTTTATTTTTGTCATTTCCTGTGTGTTTGACTGATGGGGCTTCCGGTCTGGTCCTTTGCTCCTGCCCAGGGCCTGCTCTTAGCAGTTATTGTCCCCAGGTGTTGGAGTGATCAAGAGGGTGCATGAATGGCCAAAGTGCAGGCGCTCCTGCCTGGGGAGGGCATTGGCAGTGCAGTGGACATTCTTCAGGCCACTGCCTTCCCAGGATGGTTGTGTGCTAGTTGCAGTCTGTTGTCTCTATATTTCCCCATATGCAAAATTGGTGTGATCGATGCCTTGTTAAAACTCTGTCTAGAGGTAATCTTCCTCCCTTGCTCTCCCTCCCAACCCCATTTTGAGTCACCCCCCTTATATCAGAGAAGACATTCGGCATTTGTTTTTTGATAAATTGTGGTATGAAGGTGTATTAAAAATTGCAATGCAAAAAAATTATGAATGTAATGCACTCCTCTATTGTGATTTAAGAAATAATAAAAAAATAAAAATTAAAAAAAACAAACAAACTCTGAAGCCTGCCCTCTGCAAACTGCTCGTTAATGATGGGCCCGAGGTACTATGTGGAACTGTGCTGCCCTGGCCTGCAGAAGGTCAGGGTCAGCCTCAGGCTATGCTGCTGCCTGGGGTAGGGTGACCTAACACCTAGCATGTGTTCTCACACTGCCCAGGGCATTTATGTTACTATAATTTTGGTTCTGAGGTGTTATTTTTATTTAAATACATCTTGTGCCCTAATGCACATACCACACAATGAAGCCATTTAAGTATATAATTCAGTGCTTTTATTATATTCACTATAGGTGGTGCAGTCATCACTATAATTAATTTTATCACCCCAAAAGAAATCTGATATTCTTTAGCCATCAACCTCCGTTTTCCACCCAACCTATACCTCCAGGCAGTGACAAATTGTTTTCAAGGTTCATACATGCTATAGTATTTGTCAGTACTTAATTCTTTTCGTGGATGAGTAGTATTCCATTATATAGATAGACCACATTTTGTTTATTCATTCATTCGTTGATGGGCATTTGGCTTACTTCTACTTTTAGGCTATTTTTTAAAAAAAATATGTTTTTAGTTGTCAGTGGACCTTTATTTTATTTATTTATATGTGGTGCTGAGAATCTAATCCATTGCCTCACATGTGCTAGGCAAGCACTCTGCCATGGAGCCACAAGCCTAGCCCCCCCTTTTAGGCTATTATGAGTACTGCTGCTGTGAGCCTTTGAATACAAGCTGTGATTCATTTTTATTATTTCAAATTTTGTCACTTTGGAATGAGATATGTACAGGTATACAATTTTGGTTCCTTTTAGAATTTGAAGACATATTTCTTTATGGCAGTAGAAACTCATAGAGCACGTCATGCAGCAGAACATATTAGATAACAGTTCAAAGATCTGTTTTTGCATCTGGGATCAATTTTAGGCAAAGCGAACTTAAAATAATTTTCTCTGTACTTTTAATTCATGATTTTCTGTTGTGTACCTAAAATATGTGTTGACATTTAAATGATGATGATGATGATGATGATGATGGGGCCGGGACTGTGGCTCAGTGGTAGAGCACTTGCCTAGCATACATGAGGCACTGGGTTCAATCCTCAGCACCACATGAAAATAAAATACAAAGGTATTGTGTCCATCTACAACTAAAAATAGTTTCTAAAAATTACGATGTATGTTTGGGCAAAAAAAAAATGCAAAAACTTCAACCTATGTGATTTCAGTTAAATTCCTCCCATAGATGAATGTTTCCTCCACACCAGGCATTGTGCAAGGTGATGGGGATATAATGACATGTGCCCTCAGAGCGCATGTGTGCAGTCTTGGGGAGGATCGGAGGGTGGCTTTGGAGATGCAGGAGGACAAGGCAGATATCCAGCATATGGAGTTTTATGGGAGAACTCAAGCCAAACTTAAGGTGGATGGTAGGCAGGACAGGGGAAGCTTCTAGAAGGAAGTCCAAGAACAGGTTGGGATCTAAAGGAG
Source organism: Spermophilus citellus (assembly GCF_964194105.1). NCBI lineage: Eukaryota > Metazoa > Chordata > Mammalia > Rodentia > Sciuridae > Spermophilus > Spermophilus citellus. The sequence continues at coordinate 159,550,704 of NC_138185.1, read as the reverse complement.
GAATAGATAGAAACAAATAAGAAGGAAGGCTGGAGAAGGAGGGAGTTCCTAGGCAGGAGGTTGGGCGTGTTTAGCACATCACCTGGGTCCCTCGACTGCTGCATCAGGTGGTTGGGACTGTACCCCAAGAGCGCAAGAGGGTTTGCCTTAGAGGGTTCTGGATGAGCAGATCTGCGTTTTGGCCATTCAGGGGATGCCCTGGATCAAGAGTGGGGTCTTGTTTCCTTTCCATTGAGAGGGCAGGTTACCACTGGGGGGCAGTGGCAGGCCAGAGGGTGTGAAGGGATTCAAAGAGCCACTATGGAGGACAAGGTGAGCAGGTGGGTTAGGGAAGCTGCTTCAGGGATGCTATAAAAGGTGGATATTTTAGATATGCATCACGAGACATTATGGCGGGCCCCTAGGCATATGCCGAAGCTCTGCAGTTGGGTAGCTGTGCTTCTGTGTATCCTGTGCCGCAAATGGGGTTGGGTGTATTTGAACTGAGTTGCCTCAATGTAACTAAAAATGTCAATAAGAACAAGAGCAAAAATTGCCAAAACAAATCCATCATTACAATCAAATCTGTAGCTGTGGTTGATGTCACATAATTTTCTACTTATTATTACTTTGAAATTGAAAGCCTAGAAGAGAAGTCAATGTTTCAGGAATTGCGAAGTTGTTTTGTGGGGGCAGAGAAGCGGGGAGACTTACCCGAGTTGTTATTTTGTTAATTTGCAACCATTGGGAAGCTGCAGCATCTTAGATCCCAGAGTCAGAGGGGAATTGAACCTAGGGTAGGGCAGGTTGGGGAGGCAACCCTGCTTTTCCGGGTCTAAGGAAATAATGTTCCTAATTAGGAATTGAGGCTGGAGCTGGAGAACTGGTTCAAGGTTCGAGAGCTAGAAATGGTAGACATAAGATAGGCAAAACCCGACTCCAAATGAGTGGTTATCCTGTCCCAGCAAGGTGTCCCAGAAGTGAGATGCTGAGGATCTGGACAGGGTGGCAGTGGTGCCACCTGTGTGGGACACACAGTGGTGTGGGGGAAGCCAAGCTTCATAGCATTGGCCATTGTTTCTTAAACTCCATTAGGTAAGGAGCTCTTCTTGGGCTCAGAGTAGAATCAATCTCCCTTTCTGACCTCCAGATAAACTTGTGGCTGCAGATGAAAATATCCCATCATGATCTGGGGAGAATAGATACACCTACTGCTTGAGCGAGGCCACTGTTCCGGCCTGACAGATTGTTCCAGAGATCATTTATCTGCCCTGCATTCAGCTGGGCTTCCCTTGCAGCTCAGGGATGGGGCTGGCTTTCAGGGAAGAACCCCTGGGAGGTAAAGTCAGGCTCTTGAAATCTCGCCTCAGATGCCCAAGCCAGAACAGCTCAGACCTAGGTGGGCTTCCTTCCCCGACAACGTGGGCATGCTTCATGGTGAGCGGTGTGACTTTGGTTTTTCACAGAGCAATGACTTGGGGCTCTCATTGTCTCATCCAGGTATGTACCCTTTGGCTGCAGCGAGCCAGGAGGCGGAGAGCAGCCGGAAGCTGACTCACCTGCTGAATGCTGTGACTGACGCTCTGGTCTGGGTGATTGCCAAGAGCGGCATCTCTTCCCAGCAGCAGTCCGTTCGCCTGGCTAATCTCTTGATGCTCCTGTCTCACGTCAGGCACATCAGGTACCCGCCTGCAGGGGCTGCTCCACTGAGCGCATGCGCGGTGTACATGCTCAGAGCTTTGGGAAGTTTAAGGTGGATAGTGTAGGCTTGTCACCTTTAAGAGAAAACCCGTGAAAGGGAGTGGGGATGTTCACTCACGTGTAACCACAGATTGGCACGTAGTATTGAGTGAATGTCACAGGGCACCTTCCAGATTTTCTTGGCATCATGTGGTGTTCTGTTTTTTGATTGCTAGGGTTTAGAGCTTTTTCATGGAGTCCTAAAAGGGGCAGTTCCTCCCCTGCAATGAACCACCACCCTGAGTCATGTTCCTGAAGAGGCTAAGTCTGATTCTCCTAGGGCATCCGTTAGGCCCGTGATTTGGGGAAGCACACAAAGCTTTCCTAAAATTTATTTTTTCCTTTTGATGACATCAAGATATTAAGAATGAGATCTTCCAAACAAGTTTGGGAAGGCAGGGTTGTGGATGGAGCACATTCCAGACCCACATGTAAAATTGTGTGCTGGTGAAGGGGGTGGCAGCAGTGGCTTCTGCTGGTGCATGGTGTCACCCAGGAGGGTAGCCCTGCACCAGGGCTGGATGAAGGTGGAAGATAATGTCGGCTTGAGGAGCCAGGTGAGGGGCTGTGGGGAAGGATTTTAGCACGAGGGAGGAAAAAAGACCACGGTCCCCGTTTTTTCTTTATTTCTTTTTGAAACAGCATCTATTTTGCCCAGATTGTCCTCATACTCGTAATCCTCCTGCCTCAGCCTCCCAAGTAGCTGGGATTACAGGCATGTGCCATTGGGTCTGGCTCCTGTACACTATTCAGAGCCACATTTTTACATTTTTTGGGGGGCAATTTCATTTAAAAAACAGCTTCCTAATGTAGTGCAGAAATGCTCTCTATCTTAGAAAAGCTGTGATGTGCCTTTTGGAGAAAATAGGTAAGTTTGCTTCAGGCATGAGTTAGGGTACCTTTTGTTGGCTGTGAGTTTGATGCTAATAAATTGACAATGTCTATTAAATAAGGCATCTTTATATAAACACACCTAAAACAAGATTGACCAGCTGATGAAAATGGGACAAGAAGTTTTTAGGAAACTGTGTATGTCCCTGAGGAGCAGTGACTCAGTATTTGCTAATTCGGTGTTTACAGTGACTTTATAGAACATGACTACAGTGAATAATTAGAATTGATTGTACCTTGTGCCATGTGCTGGGTGGGTGGTGGGACACAGAAGTCAAGACAATTTTGTTTTTGTCCTTGAATATAAATTACTGAGAGCTGGATGCTTGAGCTGTAGAGTAGGAGACTGGGGGAGTGCTTGGAGGGGGCAGTTTCGGACCTGCTCTGCGCAGGAGAATGGGGAAGATTTTGACATTCCCAACCCTACCCTCAGGGAAAAAAAATCTCAGTATCTTTTTGTCCTATAGTAACAAGGGCATGGAACATCTGCTCAGCATGAAGTGCAAAAATGTGGTTCCCGTGTATGACCTGCTGCTGGAGATGCTGAATGCTCATACGCTCCGTGGGTACAAGTCCTCCGTCTCGGGGTCTGAGTGCAGTTCAGCAGAGGACAGAAAGAGCAAAGAGGGCTTCCAGAACCCACAGTCTCAGTGATGCCTGGCCTGGAGGTAAAAAGGCCCACGTGAGGTCAAAGTCAGAAGCATGAACTTAAGCAGATCGGGAGCCTGGCCTTCACCGTATCTCCACAGAGTGGCCCCTCATCTGAGTATGGCTGCCTCCGTCATGTTTGGTCCTTCCCTAACTTCCACTTCTCAGGAGTCAGGGTGAGAAAATCAGGTTTTCCTTGTACTGGGGGCACATTTGAATACAGAGTCCCATGTTACATGGTTGTGTAGGATCTCAATGTGGTCCCTTTCTTACTTTCCATCTCCATTCCACCTCTTTGGGAAATATCCTAAAGGTCTTGGAATGAATGGTGTAAGTCTGACTTGGAAGTATTGCAAATTAGAACATGACATATTGATAGGAAATGGACTAACCCTTACTGTGCACTCTGTAGTCCCTTTGGAATTGACCTTTGGATGCTCTCTTCTGGACCATTTGATTATAGGATCGAAAACCGCAATGACAATCAGTTAACTAGTTTCACATACCTACCTCACAGGCCTGTGAGGACTGATGTCATGTTCTGAGGTTCTGTCAAAGACCAAGGGGACAGTGGGTAAACTGGCATGTGAGCCTTGATCTTCCTACCAGGCTTTGTTGCTCTCTTTGCACACATCTGTCCCATAGTTTGCATTCATGGAGCCCACTAATTTTTTTGGTGTGTGTGATCACTTTCATGGAGTATTGTGGCAGATTTAAATTTCTCTGCCCTTGGAGTTGGGCCTTCTTGAAACTATTGTCCCAGTGTGCTTAGCATGTATGCTACAGAAAGACCTCATGTCTGCAGGAATGGGATTCTCTTGTGGGTGTGGGTTTTAGCCACAGTTTTTCCCAGGGTGCTGTGAATGCAGTTTCCATCTTACATGGCAGAAGTGGCAGCCATAAGTGCCACATCAGCCACCTAGGGGACACAGGGACACCATGGGTTATGGGTGCTTTTCTGTGGAAAGATGCTACACACACACACACACACACACACACACACACACACTAGCATGTTAGCTCTGGGGCCATGTTGTCTAGACACCACTGGAACAAGACTTGGTTTGGAAACTCTCCTTTAAAAAGAGAACTATTTAGGGGTAAGTATTTATAGCAAAAAATAATCCTTTTAACCCCTGGGGAACTCTCAAAATATTTTCTTATCAGAAAATTTATATGGTAGTCTGGGCAATATAGAAATAGGAAAGGAAGACAAAGCACTTCTGAAATGACAATTTTAACTCACTTTTTTTAAAATGGAAATTTTCAGTCCAATTTTTGGAGGACACAGCCAATGTGTAAAATGTATAACAGTCATTACTTTGGAAAATAACAGTTAAATGATCATGTTGATTTTTGTAGTAATGTTTTTAAAAAGTTCCTTGGAATATGGCAGTAAGTACATTTTCTTTTTGAAAATAAGTTTACTTTGGCTAGCACATCCTGTATTTACTGTCATTAGGAAGATTAAATTTAATGTCACAAAGGTTAGTTTTTGCTAGTGAAAAACCTTTAGTTCTTAATTTTGACCCTGGTGCAACTTTACTAAAAAAGTTGAGTTTAGCTATTTTAGATACACTTGGACATTGGACACACCAAGCCTGGTAATCTGAGGCAGTTTAAAATTATTCTCAGTAACCCAAATGTGACAGGCTTAGAGAAATTCAGCACAGAAAACAAGCTTGATTTCATAAGGAAGCAGAGAAGGTCAGTTTTCTTTCTTTCTGACCAGCCTAAAGTTTCCTACTGTAAACACACAAGGCTTGGCAGTGGGGGCAAAGAAGGCAGCCTTGAGCAGTTATTTGCTAGTGAATTCTTCTATTTTATAGATTACCAGGCAAGAAAAACAAGAATAAACAATAGAATGGGTTCCAATCCATTGCCTAATGTGTACATAGCGGAGTGGATTTTTTAGGTTGAGTTTTTTTTTTTTTTAATTTTTATTTTTATGTGGTGCTGAGGATTGAACCAAGTGCTTCACATGTGCTAGGGAAGCCCTTTACCACCGAGCCACAACCCGGCCCCCTTAGGTGGAGTTTTGACACCTAAAGTACCAGATTGGACTCAGGTGGCCAAGTGCCCTTTGTGCCAAGTCCTGTGTTTCCAGGTAAGTGGGCGTTCCCTGTGATTCTTGTCCAGTGGCCTTTAGTTATTTTCCACAAATTCTTCTGTTTCTCAAGGAATTAGCCAGGATGTGAATCTTTCCAGGTCTCATCTGGGTGTGCTGGCTGCACAGGTTAGCACCTTCTCACCCCAGCGCTCTGACTGGGATCTGGGGCAACTAGACGATAGAGAAAACATACTCGGTACTCAAAGGGTTTGTTTTTCATTTCGAGTATCCCAGGGCCCTCTTCCTCTTCAGATGAAGTGTTTTGAGTATCTCTGCCCATCTGATCCAAATATATCTTCTAAGGATGGACTTTTTTTTTTTTTTTTAATGCTTTAGGCTGCCCTTTTGATGTGCTGGTCAAATCCTCTGTGTCCATTTTAAAGATGGTAGTTTGTCTAATTCACAGTGCTTTCTTTGAAATGCCTTCATTTTGGGGATGTCTACTCTTCTTAAATAGTCTATGTCCACATTCAAGTTCGAGTTCTCCCGTAGCTAAGCAGGGATCGCAGTGTTTTCCAAGTTCAGTTTTTAAAAGGAATTAATTAGAGCAAACAGAATCTGACAAGTGTAAACAGGAATTCGATTATTGAATGAATACAAGACCTAACTACTTTCAACATATTTTGGAACCCTGATCCTCAGCTTTGCCTTATATTGGTATCACAGGATTTCCTTCCTGTTTTAATTTGTAACTGATCATTTAATGTAAGAAATATTTACAGGAGATGAGTGATATTTGGGCTTAATTTGAGAAACATGAGTAACTAAGATGGGGTCATATAGACAAATGTTAATGGTCACCATGGAATGTCCTTCTCACCCAGAGTTCACTCAGATTCAGATAGTGACTGGCTGTCCCTAAAGAGGACCAGGGTGGACAACCTCAGGAGAGCAGTGATTTTTCACAGTGTGTTTTCTAAGGGAAGTTCCCTCTGTTCTCACTCCCTCTTTTCCATCCTCAGACCTGTCATGTACCAGGACCAACTAGAAAAGATTAAACCCCAGATAATCCTGAGATTTTCTTGAAAATTTGTTATGAGAACAAAAGACAGAGTTGTCAGCCAAATAACAAATTTAGAGAAACTTAATTATAGTAAAAACAGTTATTTCAGAATTCAGTTAGAACAAAAAAATCAATTGCCAACTCCTGGCAAAACTGTACTACATATTCATATGTATGTGAGCTAAATGGAAGCAATTCTAGAATTTTCTAGCAAGTGAAAATAGGTGTTTGGTTCCTATTTTCATCTGCTGAGGGTCTTGAATATTTTGATACTTTTTCTAATTCAAGATGAACCTTCAGTTTCTAGTTCTATACACACATACGTACATATTTTTTGGTACTGTGGATTAAGCCCAAGGGTGCTTTACCACTGATCTACCTGCCCAACCATTTTTATTTTGGAGATAGGGCCTCACTGAGTTGCTGAGGCTGGCCTGAAACCTATGATTCTCCTGTCTCAACCTCCCAAGTCCCCGGGATTATGGGTATATGCTACGCCTGGCTTAAAACAAAATATTTTTATTAAGATTGGTATATTTTTTGCCAGTCACAGTAGTGCATGCCTGTAATCCCAGCAGCTGGGGAGGCTGAGGTGGGACAATCGCAAGTTCAAAGCCAGCCTCAGCAAAAGCAAGGTGCAAAGCAACTCAGTGAGACCCTGTCTCTAAATAAGATTGGTACATATCTTTAAGCTGCCAAAAACCTTTCAAAAAACACAATAAAGGTTATGTAAAGTAAGCCTTTAGCACTTACTTACATTCAATTTCCATAATGATTACCATGATCATAACTTTCTGGCTGGAAACTAGAGAGTCTAAGCGAACTTGTTCCAGTCCACACAGGGCAAGTAACAGAGCTGAATATAGGCAGTCCAAGTCCAGTGCTGGAAGTGATCAAGCAGTTCAACTAGTTCAAAAACTATGAAAGGGCCGGGGATGCACATGAGATGTATATCTATCTATCTCTCTATATATCTGTCTATCTTTTGGGTCTCTACCACTCACTTATATCTCCAGCCCTAGCCCCATCCCAATAATTTTAAACTGCAGAATCCATTTATTAAAAGCACTCTGACATGCATGGCTACTGTGACTTAAGTGGGACTTACTGATGACACTGTATACTCCTAATGCCTACTACAACCCTGTAGACACAGTTAACAGCTTGGAAACCTCTGACACAGAAATTCAATTTCACCTTTTCTTTTTTGGGGGTGTGGGTGGGTGGGTACTGGGGATTGAACTCAGGGGCACTCTACCACTGAGCTACATTCCTGGCCCTCTTTTGTATTTTATTTAGAGACAGGGTCTCACTGAGTTGAGGCTGGCTTTGAACTCATGATCCTCCTGTCTCAGTCTCCGGAGCTGCTGGGTTTACAAGCATGTGCCACAGCACCCAGCTCCAGTTCCATCATTTATACATGTGTAAATGAAATTCCCCAGGGGACAACTGACCTGCTTAAGGTCATACTTACCGTGGAACCTGGGATGGAATTCCAGTCTGCTTGTCCAGCTAGCATTATTGCTGCAGGATTCTGCTTCTTGAGCTGAATCTCAGTAGGATGCAAAGATGGTTAGTCAGTTAGGGTTGCTTGTGTTGTACCTTCAGATCCTGCCTTCTCAGCTTGGATGGGGTCTGCATGAATTCTTACAAGTGGCAGCAGTGGCAGGCAGAAAAAAAAAAAAAAGATGTACTATATTATTCCTCTCCTCTTCCTGGGCTCACAGGCCAGAAGGGACCATCATCACCACCACTATCTACCTATTACTACTTTCCCCAAATGTGTCAAGCTGAGTATATTCCTTGGAAATTTACCCATGTAGAAGTCTCACATCTCTTAGGCATGAATACTTTCCTGTAGCGCTTAATACCATATTGTGAAAATACAGGCATCTTCATAGCTCTTGAGCTCACTGGAATTTTGGCTCCATGTTTGTGGTCTCTGTGATACATAAATCTATCAGCCTTTTTTGTTGTTCATGAGTTAAGGATTTTTTTTTTTTTATGCCAAGGATCCTAATTCACTTATAGGACCAGCCAGTTGATGGTGGGTTTCCTCTCTGGGAAGGGCAGATGTCTGAATGTCATATGAGTATTGGTCCTATAACTATATTTTTCAATGGTCCTGTGTACCTCAGAGTTTGTTGCTTGGCTCTAATTTGTCATTTTTGGGGGGCGATGCTTTGTGCCCTTGATTTGTTGACTCCCGTCCACAGGCTTTCAAATGCCGACTTTTCAAGAAATGAATGTGTGATGTTGTGTGGAAGCAGACTTGGAGACTTGCTTTCCATTCCTCTGAGTAGCGCTTTTTCCTTACTGTGTCCTTCCAATGTCTATGGAACCATCGCAGAGAAAAGTTTAATGTGACATAAATAAAGTGATTTCCTAATTTTTGTGACGTATTTGTTGGGCATATAAGAACTTATAATTGGGCTAAATGGTGTCTACATTCTACTGTGAATTCTGAGTTTATAGAGCCCTCTGGAAATTTGATGACGACCATGGGCGCATTCTTCCTTTATGAGATCCATAAACACAAATGCCTCATTTCAGAAGAGTTCATCTCTGCCTTCATCTCCAGCTTCTTCTTTTTTTTTTTTAAACTTCATTAATTCAGGCTCTATTTATTTAGAATTTATAACAATCTGAATAAGTGATATCTATTATCTATATACAATCAAAATGTAAAAATGATAATGAGATATCTTATTTTGTCATTTCCATGGGTATGAAATAATAAACAGTAATTTATATTCAAATATTTAATACACAAATTACACGTATTCTTATCCATTCATCAAAGCTGATATAGAAAGTTGATGTCTCATTTAAAAAAATTTTTTAGTTATAGATGGACACAATATATTTTGTTTTTATTTTTATGTGGTGCTAAGGATCAAACTCAGTGCCTCACATGTTCAAGGCAAGCACTCTGCTACTGAGGCACAACCCCAGCCCCTCATTTTTAGATTACAGTATATATTTGATTAGTTACATTTACTTTGATTTATTTAACAATATTCTTATAATCAAAGCTTTTCCTTTACTTTTCCCCTTCTTCTTGCTATTCATGATAATCAGTAAGGTTTAAATCACTAGCCACCTCCCATTTTCTACCACACAAATCTTCTAAAGAAGATGTGGTTTCCCTAGTTTCCAGTTGGGCAAGTTGTAACAGGGTCTTTGCACTGAGGTTCCCCAACATGATTACTCTTGAAATGATTTTCTAAGCTTCAATTCAGAGGAAATAACTTGGCAAGCAATAGGCCATTTTCCAGGGAAACTCTGACACACTTGTTGATCATTTCTATTCCTGAATCATTAAATTTATTTATTTTTCTAGTCTAATTTCCCTTAATTTATTCATTCATTCATTCATGGGCAATCCAGCTTCTTCAACAAGAAACATTTAATCTTTAGTCACTAAATCATTTGTGAGCTGACCACAGGTAAGTGTGTATGAGTAAAATGAAGCCCACAAAATATCAAAGTCCTGGTGCGCAGGGCATCAATTATCTGGGTAGATTTTCTGTAATGACCCCTTCTGAGTCATTTAGTATCATACCCTTCAGAAATGAAGGGGAAAATAATTCATTCATATTGAAATTATCTTTGGGTCAATGGTCACTTGAAAATTTCCCCCACAAGTGGGGATGGAAAGATGCAAATATATTTGCAGCGATATAAAACATTATCTCAGAGAAGTGTTTTTGGGAATACACTGAGTTTGAGGTGAGGGAAGGCAGCAGTGGTTTCATCAGAGTTGGGGGTGACTAAACTCAAGACTTAAAGGTCTTTATCTTGAGGGAGTGTCCACAATTGATATGCATAGTTAGGCTTTGAAATGCAACCAGCACTTTGACCAGCCTCAGGTCTCCCCCTTAGGGCAGAATGGAAGATGGAGAGGGAGGATAGGAATTTTGTTCTTCCTCTCAGGCTAAAATGGAACAGGAACTCTCTAAGCAACTCAGTGCCTTAAGGAAAGAGCTGTAACATTTTTACTTAAATTAATGTAATCCCAGAGAAATTTATGAAAAAGGTGAATTATTTGGTACTGGGAATTGAACCCAGGGCACTTTACCACTGAGCTTCATTCCCAGCCCTAATTTTTTGAGACAGGGTCTAAGTTGCAGAGGTTGGCCTTGAACTTGTGATCCTCTTGCCTCAGCCTCCAAACGCAGAAAATGACCCATTTTCACATCTATTGAGATGCAGGTGTGGAACTGGGTAACTTCAAGGCAGCAGAAATGCTGGGGTTTACCTTCTTTGTTTTGGCAGAAGGCAGACAGTGGTGCTGGAATTGTATGGAAGGTAGGTGGCTTTGCCTGAAACATTTGTTAAACACTTGATTACCTGTCACAGGTTGAGCATGCTTCACCCAAAAATCCAAAATCCAAAACTTTTTGAGCACTGAGAGCACTAACATAATGCTACAACTGGATTCTGCACAGTGAAACTTTGTTTCATGTGCAAAATTACTTAAGATATAGCATAAAATTACCATCAGCCTCTGTGGATAAGGTGTATACGAAATATAAAATACCTTTTTAGACTTGGTTCCCTTCCCCTATATATCCCATTATGCATATGCAAATATTCCAATGCAAAAAGAGCTTCAAATCTAAAACATTTCTAGCTACAAGCATTTTGGATAAGGGATATTGAGTCTGCAATTCATTCCAGAAAGAGATGGGAATACAAAAACTGGGTCATATGGTCTTGATCTTTTGTGTCCACCTTCCCTTTGGGACTTTCTTCATCTACTCCCTATTAGCACCTGAGATCATACATTGAGTCATTGACACATATACAAGGGTCCTTCCTCCAGACAGGGTGAGGTTTCTAGATCTCAAACAATCCTGTACAAAGTTAAATAAGTAGAATATAAATTTTACCTTAGAATAAAAAGCCCCTTATAATATTTTAAAAACAATTTTTGTTTAATAGAAGACTGCCACTGACCCACTTTGTGATATAATTCACTACAACAGTTTGGCTAATTTTTTTTTTTTTTAATGAGAAACATCTGAGTTGTACATACCACAGACAGCTTCAAGTTTCTGTACCAACCCCCGCCCCCCTGGCAAAATGGTTCAACCAAACCTGAAGCATCTCTTTAAACATTGAAAATTTTTATAAAATTAACTTACAAAAACATCCCTATCAAGTTTGTAGTTTGGCGTTTACTGTACATTAGTCAAAAGCTCAAGCTAAAATCTGATTTTTAAAAAAATCCAAGTTTACATTATTCATAGATTCAGCATTGTTAAAAAATATGCACAAATAACCACATCCATGCAATAAAATTTCTTTAAAAATTTAAAGCAATATAAAAGAGCAGATCTAGGTACTGAGCTGAACATTTTGGTTTATAACTGGTAGCTCAAGATCACTAGCTGATTGGAAGAAAACTGATTCTAAACATTTAAAATATGATTGTTTCAGTCAATCAGCTCGGTGCATATGAATTTTGGAACCATTTCTAAGGTGGGATCTGCTTGTTTCTCTAATATATATTCTGTGATGAACGCCACTGCTCATGGACCACGTTAGCTACGTTATAATAATGCTGTTTTACAAATAAGTCAGAATTTACAAAGTGCGAGACTCTTAGGAAAACTGCCCTTTCCAGAGTTCCCTCAACCAATCAACTAGCTTTGCCCAAATGCCCCGGGCAATTGCTGCAATAGTTCCCTGTCCCCAAGGAAGGACTTCATTTGAAAGCTGCCCTGGAACCCCAAGAGCCCATTCTGGACAAGCCCAGAGGTGGGTGTCCACGGCAGGTCCCTGGACATTCCCAGTGCTAAGAGTCACTCACACATTGGTCTGGGGCCACAAGCTGGGCACCCATAGCAAAGAGGCTGGTGGTATGGTGCTGGGACTGGCTGAGCCCTCTAGGTCGGGGGAGGCCCATTGGTGTACCGCAGCATGGGGTAGAAAGAGCGGGCGAAGTTGTTGGCCTGGGTGCAGCTGTAGTCCTCTTCGGAGGAGGGCAGCAGACAGGCCAGGAGCAGCAGCAGCAGCAGGAGCAGCTGCAGGGGCAGTGCTGCCCTGATCACCCTGGAGAGGAAGGAGCGCCGTGGCCGTGAGCTGCCGGGGCCAGACATCCTGCCAACAGAGGAGAGCTGATCAGCAGGTTCCAGAGGACACACTCACCTGCTCCCCTGACCCTCTGCTATGTAAGCAAGAAAATCTGGGGTGAGAGAGCCAAAGGCAGCCAACAGCTGGGGTCCTGTTTTGGAAGAGAAACCCTAGCAGTTTCCAGGAGAAAGAAAACCAGATTTCTACAAGGACCTGCATAGTGGCACTGGCAGAGCTGGCACAGTGACTGTGAACCCTGGGGAGTCACTCCCGTGACTGTGAGGTCATTACCTGCTGTCTGTCTCATTCTCATCTTCTGTAGTTCTCTCTGCTCTGACCTGCTGGGAAAAAGAAGCCAAAGAGTAAGTTGAAGACAGTTTGGTCCTAAAGTGATACACTTCTATAGCTCGTCTTCCTGCCACACTTGAGACTAGACTAAGACACCTGAGGTTCAACAATACTGAGTAAGAAATAATTGGGTTTGTTAAACTATCATGTTTGTTGATCTGATTTGAGGGAGAAATCAGGAAACCCCTTTAACAAGGGCCCTCGTATTTTACAATCTACTATGATCCCAAACTAGTGTAACTGAGTAGGAGACAATCTTTGAGTCAGGACTTTTAAAAAGTATATTTTAATATTAAAAAAAAAATCTTTGGAGGAAGAATTTCTTTTGATTAGAGTTAAAGCAGATCTGTGCTGTCAGGAACTGTCTAAAGGGGTCTTGGAGTTCCAAGTTTCTGTCATCTCACGAGTGTATGGGGCTGGGGTTGTGGCTCAATGGTAAAGCGTTTGCCTAGCATGTGTGAGGAACTGGGTTCGATTCTCAACACCCCATACAAATAAATAAATAAAATTAAAAATAAAAAAAATCACGACTGTGGTTCTGACAGAAGGCAGGGGCTCTCACCTTCGCTTGGGGAGCTGCCATGGCTGCTGCAGAAGGCTGGTCCCCGGAGTCTACCTCCTCAAAGTTGAGCAGAGATGGGTCTGAGTTCTGAAAGCCACACCCCAACAGTTCAGTTCAGAACAGTCACAAGAGCACAGAACCATGCTTCACACAGTCTTCTAGGCCCTGCTCCCTCCCCAAGCCTACAGCTCCTCCTGAGCAGGGTCCTTCCCTTGCTCTCCGCCCTTGACTCGAAACCTTTTCAGACAAGAGAGAACATAACCAGGGCAAGGCCAGCCATGTGCACTGATTCCAGCTGACCAGGGGCTCACCAAGGTCACTGTGGCCATCGAGACATCAAGTCTTGGGGGTACAGGAGGAAGTAGACATTCTAGAGTAGAGGGACCTGTCCCAAGTTTGGGGAGCCCACAGCCTGGGCATTCCTTTGGTTCTAAATTTTATCCCATTTTAAAGAGAGGGAAGTTAAATAAATTAGAGAAGTGGTGAGAACAAAGGGACCAGGACAATAAAGAGGACGTGAAACCTCTGAAGTGAGTGGGGTGATGTGGGAAGACCAGGCCCTCATCCACTAAGGCAGATGTCAAGGGAAACTCTCAAGAAATAGCACTATTGAGATACAGGTGAGAGTGAAGCCTCGAGTCTGATCGATCTGAAGGCAGAAATGATGGCGGATGGCTGCTTTCCATAACCCCAGCCATGACAATTAAGGCAGTTACCTTGCTCTCTCCCTTTTCACATACAGAACACATGTGAGGAGCTTATGCAACTTTTATGGCCACGCTCCACTCAGACCACCTGCTCTCTCCTGGCCTCCTCGCCACAGCAAGGCTACACACCCTGCCTTCTGTCTGCCTCTACTGTGACATCTTAACCCTTAAAAAAGCCACCAGGGGACTCACCTGGCTTCCCCGTAAGGACATTAAATCTTGGGATACTTGTTCTTGTAACTGTTTGAGTTTTTTCTGGATGACATGGACCTTCTCTTCAGCTTCAATGTAGTCTTCTCCATGCCCCTTAACGAGAAGGCTGGTGGAGAGCTCCTGTAGGGAGTTGACTTGAGGCTGACGTTCCACTAGTTCCTTTTTCAGTTGCTGAAATAAAAAGTGTGTGAAATAGTTGTCCAAAGAGAAGCTGGTGTGGCCACCCGAGGCTTTCTCAGTTCCCGATGAATGCTGAGCCTTCTACTTTGCCTGTGTCCTCAGTCTAGCACTGTTTAGAACGCAAGCAGGTTGCACCCTGTCCCTGCTTTTTTATTCCTTTCCACTCTGCAGATAATTATGATGCTGGAGAAATCAGAGGAAAGGAATGAGTGGGGTGGGGTAGGAAGACCTGAGCATCCAAAACTTTGGTACCTACAGGAGTCCTGGAACTATGTCCCCAGGCCTTATGTTTTTCAGGATGTAATTTATTTCAGAAGTACCTGGGATTGAACCTAAGATCTTATGCACTAGGCAAGTGTGCATGAGGCTGTACCACTAAGCTCCACTCAGCTCTTCTGATATTTAGACAGTGTCTTGCTAAGTGCCCAGGCTGGCCTAAAACTTGCAATCCTCTTGGCTCAGCTTCCTGAGTTGCTGAGATAACAGGCCTGTAATGCCATGCCTGGTTTGTCAGGGTATTATAAACACTTATGCCCCCAATTCCTGAGAGTCTGAAAGACTTCTTGCTCTATCTCTTCATCTCTGCAAGTCATTGTGCTTCACGATTACAGAGGGTTGCTTGGTGGACAGCAAAGGGAACATGAGAGCCAAACTCCTGAGTCACAGCTCAGTCACAGTCACAGCTGCCTCTGGCACTGTCAGTGCCCGGGAGCACTCTGACCAGCTGGAGCAGCCAGCAGCCAGTGATCTGCAGAACCCTGGAGAAGGGAACTTACCATTAGTTCTTTCTGGCACTCCTGGAGGACCTGGCGGTTTGCCTTTGGAGTGGTGACATGAGCCTTCTGCCTCCGGTTCTCAGCACTTGCCAGCCACAGGAGCAGGTTTTGACTTAATTCGTGGAAATCCTTAAAAAACAACATAATCTAAGCACTGCGCCTTCTGGGCACCATGGGAGAGGAAGTGCCAAGAAGGCTGCAGGCTGCTTCTCAGCCATCAGTCACCCATTCTTCTAAGACAGTGAATAAAAGGGCCACATCTCAATTACAGTACAAGGCCTCAAACCAAGCCAAGGGGAGAGCAGGGGGAAAGTGC
Organism: Spermophilus citellus; assembly: GCF_964194105.1. NCBI lineage: Eukaryota > Metazoa > Chordata > Mammalia > Rodentia > Sciuridae > Spermophilus > Spermophilus citellus. The sequence continues at coordinate 159,535,150 of NC_138185.1, read as the reverse complement.
TAGCAGAAAGGAGGGGCTTCAGGTCATCCTCAACCAAGAGACCATGTGCATTCTTCAACAAGTTCACTGGGCTCTGTGGCTAAGGGAGCTGGCCCAGGCTGTGGTGGGCTCTGTTCCCTAAAATGGGGTCACAGCTAAACAGCAATGCAGTGTTAATAAATGCTGAGCACTTATATGTCAGGCACAGGGCTAAGATGACACACACCACCTCATTTAGTTCTAAAAAGGACCTGGGAGACAGGTATTAAAACGATGCCCATTTTTCAGATGAGAAAACCAAGACTGGGAGACTCAGTGATTTTGCCTAAAGTCCAAAGCTATGAAGTCGTACACCTGGATTAACTGTTCCTGTGGTCCATGACCAGGTCTGCCAATCACTCTGGCAGAAGGACAGAGATGGGGCAGTGTTGGGGTGGCATTCCCAACCTACAAGAATGTTTGCTGTGACCCTTACAGGTCACAGGGGGTGGGTGAGGCCAGGAGACTCAAGGCGAGCACTGTGTGTGTGTGTGTGTGTGTGTGTGTGTGTGCGCGCGCGTGCACTGGGGTGCATGACTCTTTGGAAACACACAGTAAAGCACACATTTCCTAGTACAAGCCACATTTGTGCCAAAGCAGTCTGATGATAATAAAAATATCTGCTGCTCCCACCACATGGGCCTGGCCGCTGCCGGAGACAGGGCCTTGGGCTGAGTCAGCATACCTGGCACTGCATAAGCGACTGCCGCAGGTCCCCTCTCCAGCTGTCCACTGCGCCCTGGACCGCTTCCCAGCGCAGACCCAGCTGGCGGAGTCTACTCTGGAGCTCTGTGGCTTCGGTGCTCTCAGTTGGCAGAGATTCCTTGCCGCTCACATTGACAGAGACCATTAATGCCTTGTAGTTGTCAAAAGCTTTTAATATCTCCTGCCACAGAGGGAAATGAGTGGGCTAAGTGCTCTGGAAAAGGAGGGGCTCCTTTGAACCTCAGTAGGGAGCAGGCCTTCCACACACTTCTCCGGGCTGTGGCTACTGAAACGCAAGTGACCTCGCTTGTGACTGGCTGGGAAGCATCAGGTGAGGGAGCTGCCTTATAAGGCCAGGGAACCTGGCATGCTAGCCCGCACGGCCCGACAGCAGAGGCTGGTCTCCTTGCTGGTGGACTCGCTGGACTAACTTCATGCCTGGAGGCATGAAGCGACCCCGCTGACTGCCACAGCCCTTGCTCTGTGATGGACTTAATAAAATTTCTGGACCCAGATTCAAAGTCTTTTGGATACAGTATATATCATTTTTCTACCTCCAGATATCCTAGAAATGTTATTTCTAAGATGAATGGGAATCCCTGATATACAAACACACAAAGTAAAATAAAAGTACACTTATGAAGAGTGCTTGGATACCCCAAGACCCCTTGCCCAGGGCCTCTAGAGCTCAGGCTTGTGTTTGGAACACCTCCAAAGTACAGGGCTTGAACTGCCCCTACTCTGCTCCCTAGGCTGGTACAGGTGGAGCACAGGCTGATTATGGGGTGACAAATCCCAACAGTATGGTAGGGTGACCAGATCAGGCCACAGGATCTACCAACCTGGAACTATACATATAGTTCAGACTTAAAGGTGCTGGACAGTGGCCACCAGCACCTCCACAGTCTCGAGGTAGCTGGGTACAGTGGTATCTGTCTGTAATCTGAAGTCTGTGGCAGGAGGGTTACAAGTTTGAGGCCAGCCTTAGCAACTTAGTGAGACCCAGTCTCAAAAAAGAAAAAGGCCTACGGACACAGCCTAATGGTTAAGTGCCCCTGGGGTCAATCCCCCATAATAAAAACGACAACAACAGAAAAGTCTAGAGGTGCCTGGGAAATCAGATCTGTCCATCCCTGGGGAATCTGAGCTATATCTCTCCAGCACTGCTCTGGGTTTCAATCATTTGTAGATACTGTTCCATGTAAAAATAGAACTCTGCGACCTTGTCAGTTACAGAAGTGACGTGAAACAGGCTGACCTCTACCACGCTCCATCTGTGAGCTGCCACCTACCCAGCCCAGCAGTGCATTCATGTGCCTGTTCTCAGCTCCTCTCCCTCCAGGCCTCCAGCTCACCTGCAATCTCTTCACTCTGGGTTCCATTTCCTGGATGGTGGAGGGAGGCTTTGCCATCTTTAAAGTTTCAAGCTCTGCTTCAGTTTTTCCCAGCCAAGCAGTGATGGCGCTGATATTAGAGTTCAGCTGCTGCATGTTTTGTTTCATTCTGAGTTTACTGTGAAGCTCTTGTGCTTGAATCAGTTCCCATCTGTCAAAGGCACCTGAAACAAAGCCACCAATTTAAAAAAAGCAATAATGCAGACAGACTTCTCTGGCTGAAGCTACTAGGGGTCAGCGTGGTAAAAGTGTGTGGGACGCACGCCCCTTGCAGGAGGATCTGGGTAGGGTTGTTCTCTTTTCCAGAATATGGCACAGTGCATTTATCTGTGCCACACTCCCAAAGGCTGGAAAGAGGCGGGGACTTGGGGAGGAATGGGACCCATGTGTGCTCTGGTCGCCTGCTCAGCATCTCAGTTCTCTGTTTCCTCCTTTGGTCCACACACAATCACACAGAACATCAGCTTCACTTTAGATTTCGCTGAGCAAAAACTTTGACAGATATTGGTCTGGTCTAATGAGGGGACACTTGAGAACACTTTATCACCTTTATTTTGATTTTTTTTTGGGGGGGGGTACTGGGGATTGAACCAAATCCCCAGCTCCCCCCCCCCCGCCCACCTTTTTAATTTAGAGACCGGGTATTTAGAGACACCTGTCTCTAAATAAAAACTAAGTGCCTCACTAAGTTGCTGAGGCTGGCTTTGAATTCAAAATCATCCTGCCTCAGCCTCCTGAGACTTCACATTTGATATATATATATATATATATATATATATATATATATATATATATGAAGTCATTAAAAACTTCATCATAGGAGGCATATTTTGTCAATGTTTAAAGAACAGTTTCCAAATTAAAATGAATAGGGACTCATAAATACAAGTTATTTAATCTGAAAATAATATTGGCTGTTGTAGAGTAAGTTTAATAGTTTTGGTGAATCATATGTTGATCAATTCCTAATTTTGGGGGGGTGAGTGCTGGGGATTGAACCTTTACCGCTGAGCTATATCTCCAACCCTTTTAATTTGTCCAGACTGGCCTCCAACTTGTGATACTCCTGCCTCAGCCTCTGGAGCTCCTGGGATTATAGGTATTCACCACTGCACCCAGCTTAATTCCTAATTAATATTCTGTCAGGTAATGTTTCAAATGCTCAGCTCAGCCCAAATACCACACACAACCTCTCTGATACCCGCCGGCATAGCAGTACCTGATGGCTGTCCTGTTAGGGTGGCCAGATGCTCGTCTTCCTGCTGAGGGCTGCCGTTCAGGACTCTTGGACTTTCTTTGCCACCATCAGTGCCTGGATGTAATAGCAGCTTTCCCTAGAATGAGTCAATTTTTAAGTTACCATCTATAAAAATTAAAGTTTTCTGAAAAATGACTGGGTTCAGACTAATAGGCAAGAAATAAGGGTACGGGGCCCTTTGCTTTGAAGGGCCACTCTCTAGTAATATGGAGGTGGCTTCGTACGTGGTTAGCATTTATAAGCAAACAGAGCCGAGTGGAGAAACAAAGCCTCTGCAACAGGGGCTGGGGCTCAGTGGTAGAGTGCTCATCTAGCATGTGTGAGGCACTGGGTTTGATCCTCAGCACCATTTTTAAAAAAAAAAGAATAAATAAAATAAAGGTATTGTGTCCATCTACAACTAAAAAAAAAAAAAAAAAAAAAAAATTGAAAAGCCTCTGCAGCAGCTCAGGAAAGGGCAACATGGCAGCAATGGGAATAAAATTAATTTGGATGCTTCAAGGTCCCCAGGAGAACTGTGGGAAGAAATCTAAAAACAATCTCTGTGCTTACTGTGTTGGCACGTTCACATTTCCACAGCATTTTCACTATCCCTCCCATCTCCCTACTGAGGTGGCTGGACAAACCGCCTCTCAGGGTGTGTGTCCTTCACAGCACATATTCACTGGCTCTCTATTATCACAGAGCTGAATGGACTATATTACTCAAGCCTTTGCAAAAATAAAAGTGTTTCTTTTAGGAAAACTATCCTTCCTTTTTTTTGGATTGAGTCCATGTGGCCTATTTGTGTGGAATGAACAAATTTTTAAAATCCTTCAAATTTGTGGGGACATGCCTGCTTCAGACACAACAAAAAGGTTTGAGTTTTTGAAATTGGCCAGATGAAGGACATGAGAAGTGTAATGGCTTGGGAGAAGCAAACCACATGGGCCCAGGGTATGTGAAGCACAGGTCAGGCGCTGGGTCTCTTCCCCCCATCTTATCTCACACCAGAAGGGCAGATTAAGTGAGAGCTGCTTGCCAAGCAAAAGGAAGTATTTCTGAACTATATGTGGCCAACCCATTGTTAAATGACTGGGATTGAATGTGTGAAGATGATCCATCTCCAAGTGTGTAGCCATAGTCACTCCTAGACAGAGGGCACTCTGACTAAATCTCCTGATGCTTACATTGCTGTTGGTTTCTCTAAAAGATGGTATTAAGATAAAAGGGATGCTTTAATTTTAATTCTCTTGTCACTAATCCTCTGTACTAAGAATGTTCTGTGGCCCATAGTAAACTCTAGGCTGTCCCCCACTTGCCCAGCCGGAGCATGCTAAGAACTCATGTAACTGAGAAGGGACAGATGCTGTGACTACCCCTCTCCCCCAATATGGCAGCAGTAATGATGACCTCCACTCCTGCGGGCCTTCTTTTACCTTTACACACATCAATCTTAGCAACAATTATGCAAGGCAGGGTTATCCTTGGGTGAGTCAAGCTCACAGAGGCAAGACAAAGTGCCTTAGGTTCTGCAGTCATGAACTGGCAGGGCTGGGAACCCAAGCCACCATCCACCATGGCCTGCCATCAAGTCTAAACATGAAGTCATGGTGTTTTGCTTAGGATGTGGTCAAGAGGTCAGTTTAACAGGGGAAAGGGTCCTGGGGAGGGAGAAAGGGAAGGAAAGCAGGGATATCAGGGAATGAAACAGATCAATTTATGTGTTGTGCATGTATGAATATATCACAATAGGTCCCATTATTATGTATAATTATAATGCACCAATTAAAAAAACAATAAAAAAGATAAACATAACCAAGGCTTGGGAGCTCAGGAGCAGTTCAGGAAGGCCCAGTAACTCGTCTCTTTAATTTTTACATGGAAAACTGACAAAACAGAAACAATTACTACTATATTATGTCAACGTACACAAAGATAGTTTTGGCCAGAAACCTCTCTGGTCTGTTTTCCAGGGTCCTAATGGAGCATGGATGGACAGTTTGGCAGAGATTTTTTTTTTTTTTTTTTGGTGGTGCTAGGAATCACCCAGACGTTGGGACCTTGGGCCATGCTAGGCAAGTGTTCTACCACTGAGCTTTATCCCCAGTCCCTCAGTAGAGCAACTGTCCCATGAGAAAACCAATTCAAGATGTGCCTAGGGAGTGACCACATGTAATTTGCACCAAAAATCTCTCTTAAATTTTAACTCTTACTCATACATTTGGGTTACATTCCCAGGAGAGTCAAGACTTACATAGGCTGATTTGTAAGGGGTGCTGGAACCCGAGGGGATGGGTGGTACATTCCTATCACCTTCCATTTGTTTGTAGTGATGCTTGGGACAAGAAGGGCTGTCAGGAACATGCCACGAGTGGCCATCAGAAATGGATTTACCTGAAACAAAAAGTTGCAAGTGATGGTCTATTTTGCAAACAAAGGATTCCTCTTTAGTGACACAAAGCAGGTCATGGGGAATATGGCATCAGGTTATAGTGTCAAGATGAGTTCCTCAGCTCTCCTTGCAAAGCATGCATGTTTGCAAAACGTCAGTATGTCTCAGGAGGGGATGAGATGAGTCATGCAGCTGAGCGGCATCGTGCTGCACTAGATGGGATCACAGCGGAGCACAAGGAGCATGAGTGGCTGTGGGATGAGTGGCATTTTGAATGGAGCTGGTATCTTGAGTAGGGGGGTGGAAGTGGGTGGCCAGGTTGGATCTGGGGGCCAAGAAGACAGAAGGCCTCTTGGAATTGAGGGGAAGGGGTGACCTTGAAGATGGACTGGAGACCCCAAGGGCTGCTGCTCATGGCTCTCCCCCACCACAGAGTGAAAGATAAAGGTTAGAGCTGCAAGTCGAAGAAAGGAGGTTGTTTTTTCTCTCCTGCAGCAGAGGCAGGGGTACCCTCACCCCCACCCACCCAGCCCAGTCCCTGGAAATGGTCAGAAGCAAGGAAATAGTTCCAAACCAAGCCACCATGAAGAAAAGCTTGGTCCATGCCAAAGGACTTCAGTTAGATGGAGGAAATGAAAAAAGGCATCATGAAAAAATTCCTCCTACATAGCCCTGTGGGGAGGAGGGCCGGCATGGATATGCTCTGGTGAGGGCAGGGAGCACGCAGCTATGGGTGAGTAAGGCAGTGTAAATACACCATGACACGAGGACCAAGGCGCATGGTGTCCACAGAAGGCACAGGGCAGACGGGACATGGGAGCGAGGGTTAGGATGCAATATGCGTCACGGGACTCTGCCATGTGGAGACGTGCACGGGCAGGGGCCTACCAGAAGATGCTTTCAAAGTTTTTGTGGTCATTTTAAGATAGGCCTCAGGATTTTCAGGGATTTCTACATCTGAAAAAGAATAATGTCATTTTCCTCACTGGACATGCCTGTAGATTAATGCCCAAGTAGTAAGTTAACAGTTGTGAAACATTGTCAGCCGAAAGGAGGAAACTAACTACTCTATCTTTTTTATTAGAAGAGTTTTGAAACCAGGAGTTTTTTTTTTTTTTTTCTTTTTTCCCCCAGCTGACCTCTGATTGCCTGCTGCAGTGGTGGAGGGAGGGGAAGTTCTGTAGAAAGAACAGAGATGCTCAGTCTACTGAGGCTCCGAGAAACTCCACTGAAAAGTTAGCTGAGGAGTCTCCCCAACAGCGAGAGCCATCTGTGCGTGGCTTTAATGTCTGTATGTCAATTTTTTGCTTTTTCACCCTTTCACTGGCTTATAGGAATGAGCCAGTTCTCAGGTAAGTCAAAAGGTGGACAGGACAGAACCCAGGAAGCTATAGAAGTCTGTCTGGGTCGGCCACAAGCTAGACATCAAGAGCTGCCCGTGTCACTAGGGTGCTAGGAACACAGCCAAATGGGTCAATTTCTAGGACTCTGGGGATCTGCCATTACCTGAGAGTGCACTGTAGTATGGACCTTCCTCATCTTCTTCGTGAGAGGAGGAGCCCCCCACGTCACCTGTGTGATCCCACTCCAGAGGGATGGAGTCCACACTGACAGGGGTCTCACAGCCAGACCGCTCGTGGCTCAGAGCAGGGGGCACAAGATGGCACAGGGACTGGGGAGACGAGGGTTCCTCGCTCTCTCCCCTTTTATGCCAAGAGTCGGTCTGGATTTCTCTGGGGTCTTCCATGTCTGTTTCGGTCTCAGAAGCTTCCTTTTCATCTTCCAAACCCTAAAGGGAAGAGTATCCAGCTTTTAGAATTAACCAGTTCAAGGGCAATTCACTTAGAAGGAGCCCTGGAAGTCTGCCTGGCTAGCAGCCATCACCAGCATTTCTAAGGCTGATTCAAAAAGAACTGTACCCCCAGGCTCTGCTTATGATTATTTGAGTTTAGCCAATCTAGAATGGGGCTAGAATCTGTATTTTTGCAAAATCTCCAGCTATTTCCAAGATAGAAAGCTGAGGTATATAATCAAACTTAAATAACTTTATCTGGAAGGTAGGGGAAAGGCCGAGCAAACTTTCATGTTAGTAGCAAATTCCTCCAAGAATCAGAAAGTTTAAAAAACAAAATAAAACAAAAACAACTTCAAATCTGCCAACAAAACACCAGAAAGGCACAGATATTAAAAGCTTTCACACATTAAGAAACACATTCCCAAATTTGTAATAAAAAAACCATAACAGTTTTCAATGAATTCTCGGAGTACCATCATGTGCCAGAGGAGCCCTGTACTGAGAAATACATTGAAAACAGGTCAGAGGAGCAGGAAGTTTTAGAAATATCATCCTCTCCACTGGGTAGTGGGGACTTGGAAGTAATCACAGCTCTATTTAATAAAAGCAGAAATGAAAAATTTCAGCATAGGCTCAGTGATTTTTAACCATAAAATCAATCAGTTGAACCTCTACAAAACTGACATCCCAATTCTTTAAGCGGTCTGGTGGAGCCCTGGGCAGGTCGCCTTGCCCTTACCGGAGCGTGGGAGGTCAGGCGCCGGTGGAAGCGAGAGACCCTGCCGAACACCTCCTGGCAGTACCGGTGCAGCTCCTCCAGCTCGTCCTCAATCAGCACAGCATCTAGGGGCTCGCTCTTCTGAATCAGCTGCTCCCCAAACACGATGAGCTGGTCGATCTTGTTGGTATTTAACGTAATTTCCTGTTGGAAGCCCTATTTAGAGGATGAGAAAGAGAAGACTTCAAAAGAAAGAAAATTGCCCCCGGGGCGTCCAGTGCTATGTTCAAACAGGGCCTTAGGAAAAGGCGCGTCATTTTGGTTTTGTTCCTATTTTCATTTTGTCTTGTACCCAGGACTCCAGCTTCATCAATTTTTAACCAAGTGACAATGATGATTTAATAGTTTAAAAAGGCTGTATATGTATTTTTTACCTCCTCCTTCTGGGCACCGATTTTTTCCAATTAATAAATTCTAAGGGTTTGACATCCTTGGGTGTGAGGGAAGGAACTCCTCTGGTTGATACTGGGTGAACACAAGAACATTTCCCATAATAAGCAACCAACGGGCATCTGTCTGCCTCAGGTGAAATAATAATGTTTATGGGGGTGCCATTAGGGGAGAAAGATTTTCATTTCTCATTTTCTTCTAAAGTCTAGCTAAGGAGAGAATAACCATGAGATAAACCTAATTTGGATATTGGTTAAATCTGTTCTTGGCACCACCAATGATAGATTTCCCTTTCATTATACCCAATTTGAGTGCTAGAGAAACAGCATTGTATGATGTTTCTATTTGGAACCTAAAGCAAATTCTCCCCTTGGATGATTTATAAGTGGCCATCAAAAAGGGGGAGGGGGCCTCATTCCAATGACTCCTCAACTACAAGGATTAGTGTTCTTGCTCATGAGAACCCAGTAATACATAGGTAAGATGCAACCTAGCTGCTCAAAGAATTCTGGAATTTGCTCTTAGAGCATCAGGTGAAATCTGTACTTGGCCAGGGCTCCTCCTCAAAGCTGTCATCTTTGAAAAGGAGCTGAGGAAGCAGCCCTTACATTCAGCTGGCGCATTTTGTCATCAGCATCGCTCTCGGAGAAGTGCTCCACATTGGTTAGCTGCAGGTCCATCTCTGTGAGCCACACCAGAATGCTCTCCCTGGTGCCCTCGAAGTCCTCCCTCTGGTTGGTGAAATGCTGCAAAGGAGAAGAAATCAGATCTGTACTGACCTTGGGAAAAAGTTCAGGTAGTCATCACCTTTGGCTCAAAGGAAAGGGTGCCCGAGTGCTCGGGAAGACTTGTATCCGGGGTGCCCAGGAAGCCTGAAAGCACTGTACACTGCAGCCTGGGTCTGGTCCTGGCTGTGATACCAAACAAGCCCCCAACCTCTGAGCCTTGGTTTCTACCCTAGCAAATGAGGGAAGTGTGGGAATGTTGATTAGGATCTCAGAGGTCTTTTCAAACACTTGAAATTCTGTAATTCTTTAAGTCAGGGATTTTCCCCTGTCCACTGAGGAACCCCTTAAGAGGCTGGGCCAGGCATGGCAGATTTAGCAGCAGCTTCAAGATAGAAAAGTGCAGATTGCAGGGCTGAACCTGGATGACTGACTGCCCCACTTGCCTTTGTGTAATTCTGAGCATGTTGGAGACCCAGAGGAGATGCATCACCTCCAGTTTAGGAGGCTCTCAGATGGGCAGCCAATTTCCAGAGAAATGTGGCATTCAGAGCCAAATGACCATTTAGACTAGTAATAGTCCAATCAAGAAATTAACACAATGAGCTGGCTGTGGTGGCACACGCCTGTAATCCCAGCAACTCAGGAAGCTGAGGCAGGAGGATCACAAATTCAAAGCTAGTTTAGCAAGGCCCTAAGCAACTCAGTGAGGACCTGTTGCCAAAAAAAAAAAAAAAAAAAAAAAAAAAAAAAAAAAAAAAAAGGCTGGGGATGCTCAGGGGCAAAAACAACAACAACAACAACAACAACAACAAAACCAATGAAACTGTCTAGATTACTAGAAATGCTAGCCAATGTCCTCCTCAGAGGGTTAAAACCCAAACCAAACCAGAAACACCAAAACAAAATATTCTTATCTTTCTAAAAGGGTTTCAAAAGCATTCTGCCTTGAGAACAGAGTAGGGGTTAATATCACATTGGATAGCTCCTGACTATACTCCTTTAGCTGAAACCTGGACTCAAAAAGGTTTACCTTATGAACTACAGAAATCCAGGGTGAGTACATACAGTTGGCTCTCTGTATCCTCAAGTTCTACACTGGAGGATTCGACCAACTGTGACAGAAAGTATTTGAAGAAAATTTGTCTGCATTGAACATCAGGACAAGACAAGACTTTTCTTGAGCAACATACTGTAATAAGTATTTACTTATATTAGGGACAATTAATAATCCAGAGACAATTTAAAGTATAGGAGGAGAAGATGTGCATAGATTATTTGCAAATATCACACCAATTTGCATGAGGGACTTGAGCATCCAAAGAGTTTAGTCTCTGTTGGGGGAGGGGGGTCCCCACTGTATTATTGAAACACCAGCCCCCAACCTCTGAGGTTAGTCACTGAGCTGTAAAGAATAATGGCTGCCCCCTACCTCTGCAATGCAGAGGGGCACATGCATGATGGGGTTTATGCATATTCCTGGGGGCACATAACAACACACAGACAGGCAAAGCAGGGCTCTTTCTGTGTGTTGCCTCCACTGACCCAGGAAGCAGGGCCTGTGCTCTGTGGGCAGTCCCTGTGCTCACGTGCACACTGGAAGTTGTAGAGAGTTGTGTTTTGGTAACACAGATCACATCAACAGGCTTTAAGAAGCCCCAACACAAATCCCTCTGTAAAAATGAATGCTGGCAGCTGAGGGCTCCTTGGTGCAGAGAGAACACTAAGACAGGTTAGTCCTGCAGTGAAATCTCGCTGCGTTGTTACAAGCCTGCCACTGCCTGTCCCATATCGCTTCTCCCTGAAAATCTACAAATAACCCCTGTGCTGCAGGCAAGGTTACCCTGAGTCTCCGCAGGATGGCTGTCACCCGCTTCTGGAGGTTGTCCCAGCGCTGGTTGCCCTCGTGGACCATCTGCTTCAATTTGCTGGCCGTGTCGGTGCGGTTCTCCCTCGCCAGCCGCCGGTACTGCTTGTTGATGAGCTCCAGCTGAGTGAGCCGCTCGTGGATCTGCCGCTGGAAGGCCTGCAGCCCACGGAGGGGTCAGTGTCAAGGAGGCAGTGGGCTGGGACATCTCCCTCCCCGACCCCAATGGCTTGCTCTGTGTGGCCAGTCCCCAGTCTGCACAGGTAACAGAGGGTGACTTCACCAGTAGTTGTTGTTTTGGGTACTAGAGATGGAACCCAGGGGTGCTCTACCACTGAGTTACATCCCTAGCCCTTTTAAATTTTAATTTTGAGATAGGGTCTTGCTAAGTTGCTCAGGCTGGTCTCAGATTTTCCATCCTCCTACCTCACCCGGCCCAAGTTGGGATTTAGGTGTGCCACTGAGCCTGGCTATCCCCAGGTCTTTGATGATAAAGCACAGGCTCCCAAGGCCAGCACATGGCTGTTGGCATACGTGGGTAACACCTTGCAAAGCTGCCTTAGCAGCTGGTGGCAGGCTGAGGATTGTGCTGTCCCCTCCAGAGGTCGGGGAAGTAGGCCCTGGGAAGCCATTTAGCAGCTTCTGAGTGGCTGCTGTCTCGGTCATTAGCAGGAGGAAGGATGGGGAAGGTGTTTACCTCAAACCTCTTCAGCTCTTCTTTGGCATTTGTGTACAACACCTCAGAGGAATTGGGGCAGGCTGCTGTCCTCTCGGCAGACTTGAGCCAGTCCTCGAAGCGGGAATAATCATCTAAAAACTTCTGCCACAGGCGCCATGTCTCTTCGATTCTGATGGGGGGAAAGTGGCTTAGCCAGCCGTCCATTTCCACCCTGTGCCTTTGGACTTGTTTTTGCCTCCTGACTGGGCCCATTCCCAGCTGCCTTATGCTCACGCAGTTAGGGAGAGACCCTGCCACCCTTCCTGGGAAATAGCTGAGGATGCTGCCTCCTGGTCTGTGCACCTTCCTTCTGGAAGGGCCGAGCATCTCAGAGCTCCTGCCTCACAGCGCTAAAAAACAGGAGACAAGCTCAGCAGTGCTTCATGGCCCAGTAAACATGGTAAGCAGCAGCCACAAAAGAGCTGGGGGAAGATGGCACCACACTAGGTTTTTTTCCAATAAGTCCTTGGTAAACACTGGTCACCCCTACTGGGTCCTCTCTGCCAATACCTGGCACATTTCTAAGTGACGTGAAGAGAGCAATTACTATGACTAAAGGCAGGGGGTGCACAGAGTTCTGTAGGCCACAGCTCAATGTTTGGGGCCAGCAGGGTCCTTACTTCATGCGCCGCTCCATCGACATGGCACAAATGTTCCTCCAGCGCCTGTCCAGGCTTCTGGTGGTCTGCTGGATAGAGTCGCACTCGGTCTCGTTGGCACAGGCGTCAGAGTCATGCAACAGGACATCACAAATGTTGAACACGGACTCCACCCCTGCGCTGTGCTGTTCGATATCTCGCTGCAGATCCTAGGGTTGCAACAGGGTACGAAAGCCTTTGAGACAGTGGCAATGGATGGAAGGCTGGCATCAAAGGTTCACTGCTCATCCCTCCCCTAGTCTAGGGACACAGCACTTGGGACCAACAATACAGGCTCAGCCTGTCTTTGTACAGCTCTGTGCCACTGCACCTGACCTGAAGCCTGGATGGTGGCAACAGGTGAGATTTATGTGTTGAACTGAGTGAGGGTGGGAATGGTGTGGGGCCTGCTATGCACTGACAGGTGGCCCTGCTGACCCTGAGAGGCCACTGCTCCATAGACTTTAGGCATGCTTGCAATCTAATCCAAATGACCTACCCCAAAGGCCTCCACTTTAGATTTGGTTTCTGAACTATCCAACTCTCTTCAGCAGGAGCTGAGATGTTAGCAACAGAATTGAGCTTTTATGGCTCACAGAACTCTGGAACCTACAAAGAGCCCTGTGCTGTCTCTCTACATACGTCCTCCTGTGTGGGTAGCTGTAAGGGTGTGCATGGCCTCTCCATGAGCCCATCAGTGGCTCCACAGGTCCCAAGGAAGAATCCTGGGACTCCTCTACCCAGAGAGTGGGGCTGTGACCTGGGGAGGGGGGGGAAGGATCTCTGGATTCTTCTCCCATGATAGTGACAGAGATGCAGTTTCCCAATTTGGAAAAAAGAACACATATGAAAATGCATGGTCACAGGAAAAAGATAAAAAATTTCATAAGCGGAAACATGGGGCTAGAGATATAGCTCAGTGATAAAGCACCTGCCCAGCATGCATGAGGACAATACACACACACACACACATTTTTTCAATCATTGTGAGAGAATAATTCTTTCACATTCCATGGGTGGGCTGGGGAGTAGGGAGACAGATGAGGAACCTGTTTGTTTTGCCATTCTGGATGGGATAGGCTTCCCCTGACATCCAAATTATGTGATACGTGACAGGAGACCACACCATTAATCCTAGTAGCTGAATTATGTTGTAAAGTAGCCAGGACCAAGTTAAATTCTATTTCAATTGTTTGATAATACAACCATTTCTGAAATTGCACAATGGTTTAAGCAAGCCACTATCAACTCTACTAAGCTATAAACCAGTTTTCAAGAGGATTACTTTACAAACAGTGGCTGCCACCAGCTGCAGAGAGGTAGCTCAAGGTCATTCCAGGTCACCTCAGTATTTAAATAATTTTGGAGACAACTACTATATGCCTAGGTAGGCCTAATATTTTCTTACATTTCTTCTTTCAAGTGCACAATTTGAATCATTGTGTGTTTGGGTGGATTTGAGAGAACAAATGTGAACACTCCACCTGAATTCTAAATCAGCCAGCTGCTAGCACAGATCCCGAGTAGACATGGGCACCAGAAGAAACATCTCTTCCACTCGGTCACCCTGTAAGCCCAGGGAGAGATATGCAGGGTGGGTTTTTAAAGCTCTACAGCTCAGGAAGAGTATCAGAAATGCTATAAGGGTGGCACTATCCCCAGTGCCAATACTAGGACTAGCTTTAAAATTATTTCATTTAAGTTGAATACCAGTTTTTAAGAATTCTTACTGGTTTATAGAATTAGAACAGGTTTTTCTGAAATTTACTGATATTGATACATATCCTTTGAATTATTAAAGTAATAACAGTAATTTAGCACAGTAGTGCTAATTGAGTAATTCTGACAAATTAATTGAAAAATTCCCTCGATCTCACCTGGCTCCAACTGGGTAGAATTTGATGAAAATGCTCAGAGAAAGTCTAGTCTATGGATAAACATGAATGCCACGTTTTTTTTTTTTTTTTTTTTTTTGTACTAGGGATTGAACTCAGGGGCACTCAACCATTGAGCCACATCACCAGTCCTATTTTGTATTTTATTTAGAGACAGGGTCTCACTGAGTTGCTAAGCACCTCATTGCTGAGGCTGGCTTTGAACTTGCAATCCTCCTATCTCAGCCTCCCGAGCTGCTGCGATTACAGGTGTGCACCACCACACCTGGCCAAATGCCATGTATTAGATTCTTTGCGGTTAGCTTATATTAGTCATCTAGCTTATATTGAATAAATGTTTAAAGAAAATTTAATATAATTTAATAAATGACAGAAATGAGGTTCTAAACCAAGTTAAAAAAAAAGATCATCCACATTTTGGCTAAATAAAAGCAAAAGCCCTACATTTTCAACAACAAAAAACTACAACCACCCCCCAAACACCTAAAACACCAGAGTGGCCTACTGATGTTGGAATTTCATGTATAAAATCAAGTTGTAAACTATATTTTAAAATGTAGATCTTCCAAGTCCTAGACAAGTATTATTTTGCAAATTAAATAAAATAATCCTGCTGCTATGCCCACTGAGGCATGAAGCTGAACAATAATTGCATTTCAGAGACTGTCCAAACTTGGAGACGAACTGAGTTTAAGACATTGGGAAAGACTTTTGCCAAGGGTTTTGGAAAGGGGCTCCTCTTCACTCTGTTTTCCTGAGCAGTTGACAGTGAAGTTAGGAAAGAGCAGAGGAGGAGGAGGAAGAGGGCGCTCAGCAAGAGGTGATGGGGGGAGACATAAAACCAGAGAAGAGATGCAGTCAGGAAGGATGAGGATAAAAAGAAACCGGAAAAATAAGATAAAGAAGAAAATCACAGAGAGGAACCCATGGTGTGGTGGCTCCAGGAAGTCTCCATGGGAGGGGCTTGGGTGGCAAGCCAGCCAACCAGGGTAGTGTTGGGGGACGGTTAGGGGGCTTGGAGTGAAGCTGAGTGGGCCTTTGGGGAAGAGGCTATTTGGTCATTACAGAATGAGAGGGCAACTAAAAATGTCCCCAAGTGCCATCTGGCACCCTCAGGGATTCAACAAACAAACAAACAAAAAATCAGGAGAGAAATGTTTAAGACTCAGTGAAAGTGGCTCATGATTTGTCACTAATGGGTGCCATTTCCTTTGCATTTTGAAAGAATGACCCCATCAACAACTATCTAAAGAAGTTCTACCAAAGAAAGGAGAAACCCAGAGGACTCTCATAGAGTCTAATCCTTCCTCACCAGGTCCCTAAGGACATTACAAAGAGGACCCAGGGATATCATGGCTCTTTAGGGAGCTGGGGGCATTTGCAAGAGGCAATACTAGGCAATCCCAAGCTTTTGGGTCCTTTACCGGAGGCAATCAAGCAACTTATTATATTTATTAGGGATGAAAAAGTAAGGTTTTTAAAAAGTGATTCATAAGTTCATTTGTGTGCCACTTCTGTTTTTAGTGTTTTGGATGATCTAGGTTTAGTATAAGAAACACATGCTAGTTCATTCCATTCAACAAAATTACTAAAACTTTGCTCAGGTGGCAGAACAATGAAATGAATCCCCTCCCTTCCAAAGATGTCTGAATCCTAATTCCAGAACCCATGAATATATTAGGTTACAAGGTAAAGGAGAATTCAGTTTGCTGATCATTTGACTTAACATAGATCATTTTAGATTATCTGGGTGGGTGCAATGTGTTCCTGAGAGTCCTTAAAAGTAGAAGACTTAGAGGAAGATGCAACTATGGAAGAATGGCCCATAGAGACAATGTTGATTGATGTCTTAGAAGGTGGAAGAAGTGGGCCAGAATCCCAGAGATGTGAGAGGCCTCTAGAAGCCAGAGGGCAAAGACATGGATTCTCTTGTGGAGCCCTCGGAAGGGCAAGCTCCAGGTTGGTGCCTGGTCAGAACTGTAAGATTAATACATTTGCATTTTTAAGCTGTAAACAACAGCAATAGAAAATTAATATATCTAATTTATTTGCTGTAATGGTAGTCCTAAATACTAACTCCACAACTATTTTGATAACCAAAAGGGATAAGACTTCCATTATGGTAACTTTGAATTCTATAAAGAGGGAAACCTCGAATCCATTAGATGGAAATTATGTATCATTTCAGTATGGGAACAAATAGGCCAAGAGAATGGCAGCTCTAAATTGTACACTTTAGGAATAAATATCCTGCAATTTAGTGTGTCATATTTCAGATTTATGAAAAGTTAACACAGTTTTGAGCCTGTACTAAATTCAGCCAATCATTCTTTAAGAGCAAAGATACTGCCATCTTTCTTACTATTTATCTGAAAAGACTCACCACTCAGGATTGATAGTTGTTTGCAATGCCTTATCTATTAAGAGACTAGAAATTAAGAAATTTGTCCAACAGATTACATTTGTAAATGAAGCTGATGATGTTCCACTGAGAAGTGCATCAAAATCTCTAGACTGTCCACTAAAGTTCTTTGAAATTTATGTCATATTCTTTCTCCACAAAGCAAAGACAGAATTTAGATGACCTTAATAAAAAGACACCCTTAGATATTTGAAGTGGTAAAACCAGTAATAATTTGTAGCAATATTAAATCATACTAATTTGAAAGCCATTATAGGCATCATTCGAATAGTAAAGGTAATAGTAATAGCAAATACTTGGCTCTGTTTATAGAAGCATGAAATGACACTTGTAACCATTAAAAGGATGGACCGAACTCAAGAGAATGTCATAGAACAGGCAGCCTTCTGGCCTTGAATCTGGGGGAAATGTGCCAACACAAACTGTCTCTAAGCAGCTATGATAGATAGGATGAGCACAGGGGAGGTTAAATGGGACAAAACCAGATTCAAATCTAAGAATCATACGCCTTGCGTGGTTGGAATAATCTGCCTATAGCTCTGAAAGAAAACGGAGATGAACAAAAGCCACAGAAAGAACAATACAAACTTGGTAATTTAAAAAATAAAGACAAACTTGGGCAGTGCATTATGAAAATGGCATGTGAGTAAAATTTACAGAAGGCAGCAAAGTGGATTCAATAAACCAGTGATGTCAGAGAGCTCCTGCCAGTGGGTGCAGTGGCCAATGCTAGTGGAACTCAGTGATTTTTCAAAATGCAGATTTCCAAGGTTAGCTCAGAGCATGCACATATATAACTGATGACAAAATGCAAAGTGTGGTAAACTCTGCACAGCTGAGCTTCTTGGTCCGAGTATGTTCCTTTGCTTGTATAAAAGAATTTTCTTTTGAGACAGGGTCTCACTAAGTTGCCCAGGCTGCCTGGAACTTGTGATCCTCCTGCCTCAGCCTCCTGAGTAGTTGGACTGTAGGCATGCATATCTTATAATTTTTGTTTTTTAAAAAAATGTCTATCAGACACAAATAGCATGACCCCATGAAAACATTCCTTCATAAAAAGAGTTATTTCTTTTCCAACTTGTTGCCTTTCAAAATTATGTTAGCAAAACACAACAAAGATCAAAGTTCAAAAAAAAAAAAAAGACTAAACTAAACCCCCTAATTTCTCACTAAGATTAAGGTCTACATCTTACACACTATTTAAACTGTTTCATAAAGAGCTATGTGAATGGGTGGGCATTCAAGAGATGGACGCCTCACACATATAAAAATGCAGACAGGCAATCAGGGTTTTTTTCCTGGAAAAAAACAAACCGATATTATGAAATGCAAACATGCTGAAACACAGCAGATGATGTAGGCAGGTCTGTGTTTGTTATCAGACTTGCATCTTAGACACCTCTGCTGGGACACAGCTCACTTCCCATGGCCCCACCTGCTGCTCAGCGAGCCTCTTCTGGATTTCCTGATCGTCACAGACGTCGTAAACAACCGGCTTCGAAAGCTCAGACTCGATGCGAGCCAACCAGGTGCGAAGGTTGCTCATGTTTTTGTCTAACTGCTGAATAAAAGCAAATGTCTCCTTCAGCTTCTTCACCCTGAACATATTTGCAGAAAAAAAAAAAAAGATGGAAGACAAAAACTCAGCATTTAGTGATAAGAAAAAGGGACCAGCCAATAAGGGTGTTTGTTGGTGGGTAAAGGATCAAAACTTGCTCTGATCTTCTAACAGGAACGACTCTCATGTCACCAGAGTTCTCATAGAATACATGCCACTTTGCAAAACTGTCACCTCGGTTGATTTTTTCATATGGACTTAGCCTACCCATGCAAACAAGGATGTCCTATCATTCCCAAAATGGGGGCCCCCTTGAAGTCCTATCCATCTTGCTGGGCCTCTAGAGGTGAGATGTCACCATTTTTGGCTTCTTTTGCCCCGTTTCTGTCTTGGGTATGCCTGAGACAATTGTCTTCCCAAGATATTAAAGATGCCACACGCCTGGCTAGTTGGTAGTTAGCCCACAATGCCTCTCATGGGACCTTGCTCTGAGCAAGAGAAGAACACATGCCAAACCCACCACTTCAGCCAGGATCCATGGTGCCACTGAACCAGCCCATGTGGGTACTAGAGGGTTGCCTGTCAGTCAGAGGGTGGGGGCAGAGGTGAACGGTGGCCTCAAGCACAGTTCTAAGTGCCGGCTACCTGGCCAGCCTGCCTCAGATCCTGCCCAGGCTGACTCCACATTGAGCAGATTTGAAAAGTCACACGTGGCGCTGGTGTCAAGTGGTGCACTCACCAAAACCAAGCGCCACTGAGAGACAACCACCATAATTTTATGTGAATACTGAAATAAAATGTGTCCATAAACCCTTTCATGAAAGTCCTAAAGGAGCGTGAGTGAGGGTGACCTGGGGGATTTTCAGTTAATCCCAGCGACTTCAACTAGTAGCTACAGTTGAAACTTCCCACTTACCAATCCTCAAGCTGGAAGATACTGTCAGAACTACATCCCATGGCTGGGAGCGCTAAAGAGAGAAACTGAGGTGCTGACCCTAGCTCACTGGACCACACTGTCCTCCATGCCACCACCACCTCTTACTTAACTGGACAACTTCCTACCTAGCGGCCTCCTTGCCCTCCTACCCACCTTTGGTTCTGAAGCTGAAGGATACATCCTGGAAGGCGGGTCTGATCCATGGCCACAACACAACAGTCGCTGCCCTTCCTGGACAAACCAGTTTAATCACGTGATCTCCTCCAGCGTTCAGTGGCCTCTGCCTCTAGCCCTTCAGTTTGCAAAGCAGCTCCTCTTTCCTTCTGGAGCTTCTCTCCACTGCCCCTCCCCCACAGGCTCCCACAGCATCTGGGCCTCCCACCTGGCACCCTAACCGTGAGTCTCTGCACCTATCAGCACAGAGACTAGCTGCCAGGCAGCACTCCCACACCACCTGGTGGGCCAGAGGTGTCCACAAACATTTGCTGAATGGATAAATATAGCTAAGCCCTTCTACAGCCTAGGAATTGGGCAGACCACAGAGGTGTGCATGTGTATTTTGTTTTCGTTCCTTACAAGGGACCAAGTCAACCAGCTCTATTGTCAGGGTGACCTGTTATGTTCTCCCTTATCCCCAGTAGGCCTCTGAAGTCTCCCAATTCAGGAAGGCAACAGGATCCAAGAGAGGTTAAGGCCAGAGCTTCTGAGGTGAGCTGCCCAGGGTTAAGTCCATTTCACTATCTATAAGCTATACATCCCTGCAAGGCCCTCAGTCTCTGACTCCTTGTTTCTTTGTTATCTGTAAAATTAAACACCTTGCAGTGGTTGTGAGACCAAAATAACAGAATGCATGCATGTAGAGCCACTGGGACATAATAAATGCTCAATAACACTAGCTCTTCTTATGCTGACTGGGTTTACAGGAGACTGTGAAAATAATAATGCCTTTTCCATTCAGCACTGGACCTCACCAAGTTCTTTCATAGGTGTTTTAATCTTATTAGCACCATAGACTGTTCAGGCTTGTAAGCTGTGGAGTCTGGTGGTGAAGGACACAGACAGGCCCTGACCACAGGGTTTCAGTCCTGACTGTTTAATCTCATGTGAAAAATGGTGCTAACAGTAGCACCTTCCTTCCTGGGTAGCTGAGAGGACCACAGGAGACACAATGCATGAAGGGCACTGGGACACTGTCTTATGTGATGGGCAGATGCCCAGGGACTGTGTGCATGATCAGTTTCAAGGAGGAATATTCTCCAAATTGCATTCTTACTGCTAACAAGTTGCCTTCAAAGTCACTAAAAGGATTCATTGAAAAAAAAGTAACAGAAGCCCAAGCCAGGCCTGGATACATTGTAAACTGGATGAAGCAGGGGCTTCATTTCCACCAAGTTAGCATTATGCCCTCCTCACCCAAACATTCTGCCACCCTGCCTGTCCAGGGACCAAAAGTCTTCCACACAGTTGGGAAGGGCTGTCCTCCTCGGAGGCTCTGCTGGAGAAGAGGCCTGGGCAGGTTCAGGTTCAGTTCAGCAGCCTCCTCTTCCCTTTTCCCAGGATGGCAGCCACTCACTGCCTTCATCCAGCATCTGACCCTATTTCACCATAAGAATCCTGGCCTCTTTCTTATTGTAAAAAGAAAGAGGGCTGGAATGCAAGTTTTTTATATGAAGGCGACAAGCAGCAAAATAATCTGGGTGTAAGAATACAGGAGTGCAGTGGTCTTGAATTGACTTCAGCCCTAGGGGTCAGCCATGCCATGCATGATAACTCCTGCAGGAGGGGGATGAATAATTTGCTCGGCTTCCCAGGACTGTGGTTTCTAAGGGGTGCTCCAGACATATCAATGGGACATAGGTATAACATACAGGCTGAGCATCCCTGTTCTGAAAAAATCGAAAATACTCCAAAATCAGACACTTTTTTTTTAGCACAATCATGATGCCACAAGTGGGGAATGCCACTCCTGATCTCTCGTGATGGTTTACATCAGAACACAGGCAACACTGAAAGTTACTATGTAAAATGATGTCCAGGGTGTATATGAGAATCCTAAATGAATTTTGTGTTTAGACCCAGGTCCCATCTCTAAGGTATTTCATTATGTACATATGAAATTATTCCCAAATCTGAAATTCAAAATACTTCTGTTCCTAAGCATTTTGGATAAAGGATACTCAACCTTTATTAGACTTTATACTGCTAACCCATTCTTTTAAAGTATCTACATTGGATATGACTTTTAATACATAAACCTTATTACTAAAATGGAATATCTGTGTAACATAGCATCTAACAGGCTGACCCGTGCCAGGCCTGCAGTGGTTCACACGTTAGCAACTCATTTAATCCTTATGACAATGCTAAGATATGGGTATTATCATCATTCCTATTTGACAGTTGAAGAAATGGAAGCCAGAGGTTAAATTATTTGCCCAAGTCACATGGCCATTAAGCAGCAGTGGGGGGAGGGGGCAGGATTCTAACTGGGCAGCCTGGCCTAGAAGTATTACCATATGGCCTCGCATACATGCCTGCATACACTAACGTGTACCTAATAGTGGCACATCATGGATTTTGTTGCTGTTGGGGACATGACCAGAAGTCTGGACTCATGGCTACTGCATTACTGGGGATAGAAGCCAGTCCACACAGCGCTAGACTTTGTGGCTATAAGCTGGTGTGTGGGGAAGAGGTCAGAAGGCTCAGATATGCTGTCCCCATTTCCTTCCCATGATTTTCTTTCAATGCATTTAACTATTTGCTTAATCTTGGTTGCTGTGCACATTCTGGAAATCCAAAGATAACTGGAAGATAGGTCTTATTCCCACAGAGCTCATGACCTTGCGATTAGATGTTATGATAGGGGAGATGCACAATAAAGATCTATTGAATGAGGTTCACTTATACCTTCAAGTTTTTTTTTTCTATAAAAGAGGTGGTCACATTATATTTGAAAGGAGAGAAATAAAGACCAGAGCACATCAAAGTCCTTTTGCCAGAAAACAACATGGTGCCCTCCAGTGAGCCACATGTGCCCCTAAACTCAATTTCCAAATGAAGTGGAACAGGCACACAAATCAGGTGCACACTTAGGGTAAATTAAAGAAGAAGGGAAGGCAGAGGGAAGGCAAGAAGACTGCCAAGAAGCTATATAGCATTCATCAGTCAGAACTGAACCTATTCCATGAATCAACCTCTGTCTGGAAGCACAACACCCCAAATGTATGAGAATCAAAATGTTGCTCCTTGGATAATCATGTTACAACTCACTCCAGGAACATCAGATGCATTGCTGAGTTTGTAATGTTCTGTTCTCTGCAGATACTGTAACCCAAATCACATTGCCCAGGTCAGAAACTTATGTGCCATTTGCCAGCCCCAGCAACTGGCCTCCACATTAGGACTCCTTAAAGTTGCTCTTGGAAAAATCTGAATCTCAAGTTAACATGGAGAAACAAGGAAATCTATTCAGAAACCAGTCCATTGGCACAACCCTGCATTACATCAACCACCTAAACAGTTTGTTTATGTGGCTCCCATCTCTGTACTTGCCCACATTTTGACCCAGGTGCTCTTGGCTAACACATCTCACATATATGCCAACAAATATTTATTCAGAAAAATGCAGCATGATTTCCTGAGTTGAATTCTGAGGTCTGATGATCAGAACAATAATTTTTTTTTTTTTAGGTGCAAAGGGGGAGCTGTCTGCCTATACAGATATTTTCCATGAAACCAAACAAAAGAATTATACCCAAGAGTAGCTATAAAACAGGACAGTTCTTTTGCAAGGATTATGGGTAGAAATGCAGAAAACAATTAAGGCGAACAAAGTTTTTCTTTTATCTTGACTAGAGATGGATCAGAATGTAACACTGACAAATACTGCTCTCCTTCCAGAATGAACAGTCAAAATCAAGGTGAGTTGGTTAGTAGCAGTCTCCGCATCTAGCCCAGGTCTTACAATGCAATGGAGGCTTCAAATAATACCTGCATATACATTTAGAATAATTAATAGTTGTGCATATGGAATAATTTACCTTTCAGTCCAGTTCTCCTCAGGCTAAGGAGTCTACAGTGAAATTACTAAAGCCCTAGATTAGCATAAATTGGCAAAAAAATTCCCATGCCAATGTGGACAGCAGAACAAAAATCACAAGGAAAAACTGAGATGGTTGAAAGTACCCAAATTTGTGCCGAAATCAACACTGCAACATGGGGGCAGCTGTCAGCTGCTAAAAACACTGTATGGATCCTGTACAACTCTGATCTTTTTCAAGGGCTAAACATCTTTATAGCAAAATAATCAATTGCTCCAAGATCCCAAAGCCCTGATGTGAGGACGCGGACATGACAACACATTCCGGAGCTAATCGCCTGGCTGGAGCATTTCTGAGGCCGGAAGACTCCCATCTTCCACACAGCATAGTCGCTGTCTCTCTGCCCTGCTCGTCGGAGGCAGCCTGCACACACCGCTCGCATGCTGACGCCGCCGGAGAACCCATCCCCCGATGGCTGAGCGCATATCCTCCACCGCCACCATCTCATCGGTGATCTCTATTGTCACCAAAATGAGAGAGCAGAGAGCGAGACACAAGAGACAGCTACCGTGTCGCCATAGGCAGAGCTGATGGCTGAAATGGCACTTACTGTATATGAGAAAAAATCATTCCTTAGGTTGAAGCGAAAGCTCCAAGTTCCCGGCTGCACCTCCACCTCCCAGGGCCGAGGCGGCCCCTCCCCCTGCCCAGCGTGCCCTCTTCATTCACTGGTTCAGCATCTTGCGGAGCAGCGGACGCAGCCCTCCCCAAGGCTCCTCACGGAGGCGGCAGGGCTGGCTCCCGGGGCCGGAGCGAGGCCAGTAGCAAAGGAAGACACCTTCTCTGCCCACTGCAATTTTTTAATCTCTGTTTTCTCCCTTCCAATAAACAAACATCTCCAGCTCTTCCCTCAGACACTCAGTCTTTGTTCTGACGCTACAGGATTGCAATGCTGGGGGAAGAAAGTCCCAGTGTTATCTTGGCTCTGGGTTATTTACCAAGTGCTTTAAACCCAGGGAAGAAGCAGATTGGAGACATGGCAAAAAAAGGATTTCTGTTCTCAAATTAATTTTTCTGTTTCAAGTTTTTGGAAAGGGACAGTGAAATATCTGAAGCCCCTAAGTCTAACAGGGATGCCTTCCTCCTGTATTCCTAAGGGGGACATTTCCCAGTGGGGATTTTCTGCCCTCCCTTTTGAGTCCTGTGCATCTTGGTTTAGGAAGATCAGAGAGTTCATATAATCCATTCCATTGCTTTTTGCAGAAAAATTCCATCTTGCTGTACAAATGGAGCTCAAGATTTTGCAGGGGGAAGAAATTGTATACTTTTCCTTGCTAGTTCCTTCCTTACTATAATGTGGGCACCTGACAATTCCTCCTTATCCCTAGCCTCAGTTTCTCTGGATGATCTGAAGTGGCTCCGTTTACCAGACCACTGCTTGGTTTGTGTTAAGCTCACTTCCAGCCCTTATTTTGTGACTCCATAATATTAATCCATTCTCTTGGGTTCCTAAAGCCCAACATTGGCTCATTATGACATCCCCACCTTGAAACACAGCAAACATTCTAAACCAGTGGAATTAGGAATGCGGATTTGGTAGCATTTCTCCCCAAATGCAGCATCCAATTAACTTATGCTCACATACTTGGCTACTCCTGTGACCTGCTAAACATGAACCTCAAAGAGTCAGTGCCCTGTATCATCCCACTGATGGCTGCTCTCTTCTGGGGAGTGGGAGTCCCTTGACTCCCCAGGAAGGTATTGGGAGCAGCAGTCACCTGTTCTAGAGCTGCAATGATCAGGTGATGGAAAAGAAAATGGAAGTGGGGAGGCCTATCTCATATCTTGCTTTCTTTATGCTAAAATATCTCAATTCTTCCTGCTCCCCTGGACCATACAACCTACTAAGACCAGAGCAAATCAGTTTTGTGACTTAACAGAATTGTTTGGTCTTTCCCAATAACCTTGAGAAAATATAGATAAAAGGAGAGCAGTGAAAAGTGTTATCAGTTTAAAAAGGCATGTCTCCCTGCCCATTCTGCAAGGGAAGGAAAAACAATCTTAACACATGGTTGCCATGGTAATAACTGCTGAGTTATGACAACATTTTAATTGTTACTATTATAAATTAGGTGGGCTTTTCATATGGGTAGGTAAAATGTGAAAATTATGCTTAATTTCTTTCCATGGACTTGATACTTCTGAAAGCAAGAGAGCAAGCCACTGTAAATAGGAAAGGATCAAGACTATGAGTAATATTCTTCCTTCGTTGATTCCTAGGACTCAACATTGGTTAAGAATGCCAAGCCTGTTAATGAAGATACCACAGAAGAGAAATTAAGAAGGGCAACATTGCTTTCCTTAGAAAATACAGACAAGGTGGGGCTGGGTGTAGCTCAGTAACAGAGTGCCTGTCTAGCATGCATGAGGCCCCAGGTTCCATCCCTGTTACTTCAAGGAAAAAAGTACAGACAAACAAAAAGAAAATTCAAATCTCTAATGATCCAACATGGAGAGATAACTAACATAAAAATTCTGGAGGTACCTCTTTTAGGCACTGAAAGTTTTCATCAGATCATTCCAGTATGTTGCTAGAAAGAGTCTTTAAAGAATTCCCATACCTGAAGAGGCTCCATCAAAATGCGTAACCAGCAAGGCACGATAACGCATGCCTATAATCCTAGCTAGTCTGAGGGCTGAGACAGGAGGATCGCAAATTTAAGGCCAGCCTCAGCAATTTAACAAGGCCCTTAGCAACTTAGTGAGAACTTGTCTCAAAAATAAAAATAAAAAAATAAAAAGGGCTGGGGATGTAGCTCAGTAGTTAAGTGCTCCTGGGGGTTAATCCCTAATCCTGAAATAACAAAAAACACACAACCACATACACCATTAACCAGAGTGACTCACTAAAGACACAGACACCTGTGGTCACAGAACTCCTGCTTCATTAGGATTTGGTCATGCTTTCCCATCTAGGAAATGGGAAGGGGCTCTGGGAAACAAAGCTAGATGGATTTTTTTTTTTTAGGTGTTTCATGAATACTGTTTTTTTTTTCTTTTTTCTTTTTAAATAAAACAATAGTAGGTCAGATTATGTGGTAAACTGAGTCCTTCTCTGGCTTCAGTCCCATTAAGGGGATGAAATCCCAGACTCCCCTGGGTGTGGTGGCACGTGCGTAAAATCCTTAGCAACTTGTGAGGCTGAGGCAGGAGGACGGCCAGTTCAAAGCCAGCCTGAGCAACTTAGTGAGACTGTGTCTCAAAATTCAAATTAAAATTAAAGAAAAAAAAAAAGGAGGCCAGACATGTGGCTCAGTGATTAAGCACTCCTAGGTTCAAACCCAGGTACCTACTGCCAAAAAAATCCCAGACTCCTTTGGGAGCTTTAGTCTGTGCTGGCTAAAGCATGTTAACTTTGCATCTTTTCATCCATCACCTGGCATTTTGTATTTAACCTGTTCCATGGTAATATAGCGCCCTCTAATCCAGGATATTGTATGTATTGATGGTTTTTTTTTTTTTTTGGTGGGGGGGAAGCTTCTGTAATTTAGTAATCTTTCCTTCATTCAGGTTTTGCTGAGTCACTTTTCAGAGATATTATCTAAGAAAACTGAGGAGGAGCTAATAGCTACAATAAAAACTTAAATTCATTCAATCTATTACATGAACACAGTAGCATAGAACTAATATTTCTTGTCATCAATCAGATTGGAGTCTAGATGACCACACCATCATCAAAAAATATGCTTTCGGTGGTTTTCAGTAATGAAACTGATAGCATG
Organism: Spermophilus citellus; assembly: GCF_964194105.1. Taxonomy (NCBI): domain Eukaryota; kingdom Metazoa; phylum Chordata; class Mammalia; order Rodentia; family Sciuridae; genus Spermophilus; species Spermophilus citellus. Next base: position 159,507,853 of record NC_138185.1, on the reverse strand, counting down.
TTTCCTAAGAATTTAAGAGGACACAAATGTAAGATACTACAAATATAAGGGCCCTCGATGACAGCTAAATTTCCCAATCCCACCACGACACAGAGCCAGCTCTGTGAATTCTAATTGCCACGTCAGGGCCTGTTTAATCTTATGTGACAGGACTTGGGCTCCCTGACTCTTTGATAAGGTTATTTCAGGACACACAGACTTCAGGTTCTTGAAGGATTTTACAGAAGCTGAATACTTTATCAGTAGAGAAAAGATAGTGGTTTTGGGGTGAGCCTCTTTTCCCAGCTATGGTAATCGTGGCCACGCTGAATGGACAGCATGTGTGTGTGGATGGACCCAGGGTCATCGTCTGGCATTTCAGTCCTCACTGCCCCCGGCCAGGGTGGGAAGGCACAGGGCTGTGGAGTTGGTCAGTGTGGAAACCAAGGCTCACAGAGCCACAGACCTGCTCGCAGGTGCAGGATTTCTGTCTCTTGGTGCAATATGGATTTAGTTCCCCAACTGTTTCCCAGACCAACCCAAGGCCACTCAGGGGCACACATTACAAATGTCCATTCTACGCCCCAGTCAGATCTATGGAAACAGAAGCTCAGGGGCTCAGGGAGTGGGCCCTCCAGGGGATTCTGACGAATGTTCAAGTCTGAGAACCACTGCTTTCCATTAAACAGGATTCTACACTGAGTTCCAGGTTTCTTTTCTTTTCTTGGGGGGAGGGTGCGTGTGGGGTGAGGGCAACGTGACGACCAGGAATTGAACTCAACCACTGAGCCACATCCCCAGCCTTATTTTGTATTTTATTTAGAGACAGGGTCTCACTGGGTTGCTTAGTGCCTCACTGTTGCTGAGGCTGGTTTTGAATTTGGGACCCTCTTGCCTCAGCCTCCTGAGCCACTAGGATTACAGGTGTGTACCACTGCACCCGGCTGAATTCCAGGTTTCAAAAATATTTCTGATACAATAATTTTAAAGCCAAGGCCTCCTAATGGTGTAGTGGCACTCACCTGCAATCCCAGTGACTCAGGAGGCTGAGGCAGGACCTTGGCTCTATCACGGGGCTACATCCCCAGACCTTTTTATTTTGAGACAGGGTCTTGCAAAGCTGCCCAGACTGGCATTGCCATCCTCTTGCCTCAGCCTCCCAAGTCACTGGGATAACAGGTGTGCACCACCTCCAAATGCTCTCTCGATGCTTAGTGCAATGGCATGAACAGTCCTTGGTTCTTATTCTTGTCCTGAGCAGAATTGTGACTGCTACCTACCTTCTCTGAGCTGTAGTTTCCCTTCTTGTAAAATGAAGTATCATACTGAACTTGTAGTATTAAGGGCTAAAATGAAATAATGGTTGTGGGGAGCCTGGCAGTTATAAATGAACATTGTTTTTCTCCCCATCCACTCCAAAAGGAGTCCAGCTGAGATGATCACCAATTTCATGTGGTTTAAAGGAATCCTGCACTCAATGCTTTATTAATTCTTTTGAAATTTGCTGAGGATGCGTCCAAAAGAACAGGCTTTTTGTTTTCCACTTTTCCCCTCAGTGAATTATCCCCCTGGTTTAGTGACATTTCAGACTTTTGAGTGCCATTTCAAACCTCAGAGTTTATTAAAGACTTCTAGTGAAAAATTTTAAAGTTATGAGGCCAAACACCTATGTAGGGTTCCCTCCCATGCATGTTCAAGTCTGAGAACCCCTGCTTTCCAGAAGTAGCAGAACTCTATTTCTGGACGGGTGCACAAGGCTAACTGGTGTCCATGATCCTGTGGCTTTCAGTATACCCTAAAGGGCAGGTTCTTATTAGTCCTGTTCAAATGTCGACTTGGCTGCCTGGGTTCCCAGCTCTTTCCTTCCCCCACAGCAATGCCCCTGTCTAATGCCCAGTCAGTGCTGGGGATCAGATGAGCTGATTCTATGTGAGGATGGCTCACCGCAGGTCCAAGCTTGCTGTCTGGATCCTTGACTCACTTGAAGGGTTCGCTCAGCTAAGAGCTCCTTACACTCCACCTGGCCCTTCTTTAATGGTAAAAGATGTTACTGTTCCCAAGTCCCTCAGCACCAGGCTCTCAATGTGTCCTACACATTTCAGTGTTTCCAACTGGAAGGGTCTGGGGTGGCAGGGAAGCAACACAACTGCCAGAGTTGAAATCCTGGTTTTGTCATGAGCTGGTTATATAACTAACTATGGGTAAATTCTTTAACTTCAGCCCTCGGTTTCCTTATCTGTAAAATGGGATAATGATACCTACCCTTCAGAATTACAATGAAGTTCAAGTGAAATCATACAAAAAGAACATACTGTTAAGAATATAACCGGCAGCCAATATATTTGCTATTATTTCAGTTCCTTAAGTTTCCCAATTGCTGTTTCCAAAAGGATCAAAGAAACTTATCCCACTATAGTCTTTCTTTCCCACCAAGCAATTGGTTGAAGACAGGCAGCCAAAGAAGCAGGGAGGGCAGTAAAGAGCCTGTGAAAACTCCAAAGTGATATAACAGGAACGATTAAGAATCTTCAGGAAGCATTTGCTAGATTTTGCTCCTGAATGACCCATGAACAGGGACAACGTCATCACACCCTTGACTAATGCCAGGTGGAGTCCAGGACAACTTAGGACATGAAGATGATGATGGTAAAGAACATTCCTTCATTTCAACAAATATGTAAAACACCATTCTTGACTCTGGGTCAGACCCCTGGCCTCACAGAGGAAAGATCTCTTATTACTAGACATAACCACGGGAATCCTCTTCCACTCAACAAATGTGCTACTGAATCTCAGAGTTTTCAGAGGGGTTAACAGTGAAAACCACCAGTCAATCATTGTTGGTTCCTGCATGCTACACCAGTCCTCTGCCAAAGGCAGGACACGCCATCACTCATCCACACAGCAGGGAGTGGCCTCTGACATAAGGAGTGCCACTGGACAAATTTGCAGATTTGGAAACTTCAAGTTTCCATGGTAAATAAGTAAGAAAGTCAGGAGTGGCTCAAAACCAAAGCCTTACCTAGGTTACAGCAATGGATTTCAGTAGGTGTATTTTTCAACAAGCTGTAGAAAGAAGTGAAATTCAGCCCAGCCTATGCTAGCAGCCAAATCACCCCGAGATACACCTTTAGGAGACTCACTACGGCTAAAAAATTCTTAAATGACCCAGACCTTATTTAACAGGCCAAGTCTTCAGTTGAGATTTAAAGTCTGTTCAGACTTAGCCTCACTGGAGCTTTCCAGCTTCATTTCCTGTGGGCTTCTTGTCATCTCTCAAGTGGCGTCTGTGCTGCTGTACCTTGTACCTGTTGGCTCACAATGTACGTGTCTCCCTCGCTGCCTCTAGTCATGGTCAAGAGTCAACCCTTCCTCAGGACTTTCTGGGATCTCAGTCCTTCCGTAAGATTCTTCCTAATCCCACCCCCAGGAAGATGTGATCCCAGCTCTCGAACCCGCTGGGCTTTATAGCTGCTCAGATATCCACTCCCATTAACGTAATTGACTCATCTTACTTCCTGTCTGTAATTCTCATACCACTTAGCCCGGTGGCTCTGCTGATAGAATCAGGCTCACTTATGACTTCCTGTAAACAGTGAGGTAAAGGATATGCCACATTATTAACAGCATCTTATTTTTATCTGTGCTGCTGTACCCTGTACCTGTTGGCTCACAATGTACGTGTCCCCGCTACTTGGGAAGCTGAGGTGGGAGGATCACTTGAGTCCACAGGTTCAAAACCAGTCTGGGCAACATAGTGAGACCTCCATCTCAAAACAACAACACTGATTGTGGCTCAGTGATAGAGAGCTTGCCTAGCACATGTAAGGCACTGGGTTCGATCTTCAGCATCAAATACAAATAAATAAATAAAATAAAGATATTGTGTCCATCTATAACTAAAAAAATAAAAATAATAAAAAATAAAGGGGGGGGCGCTGGGGATGTGGCTCAAGCGGTAGCGCGCTTGCCTGGAATGCGTGAGGCCCGGGTTCGATCCTCAGCACCACATACCAACAAAGATGTTGTGTCCACCAAAAACTAAATAATAAATAAATATTAAAAAATTCTCTAAAAAATAATAAAGGGGGGCTGGGGGTGCAAATCAATGGTAGAACACTTGCCTAGCATGTGTGAAGCTCTGGGTTCAATTCAGCACCAGAGAAAAATAAAAATTAAGAAAAAGCAAAATAGCCAGGCATGGTGGTGCATGCCTATAATCCCAGCAGCTTGGAGGCTGAGGCAGGAGGATTGTGAGTTCAAAGCCAGCCTCAGCCAAGGCAAGGCGCTAAGCCACTCAGTGAGACCCGGTCGCTAAATAAAATACAAAAAAAGGGCTGGGGATATGGCTCAGTGGTTGAGTGCACCTGCTGAATTCAATCTCTGTACCCCTCCCTACCAAGAAAAAAGAACAAGCAAAATAAAACTGATCTAATTTAAGTGAAAGTTTACTAAAATCACTTTCTTTTAATGCTGAAACTGGAATTTCTACTCATTCTTACCAAATGTCAGTCTGTACATTTATAAATCTGCTAGATTACCTTAGAGGAAGATGGCACCCAGTTTTCCAGCTCTTTGAAGTAACCCCTGAACCTTTTTAAGCCATTCTCACCTTGATCCAATAACATCAAAAAGATGTTGCCATCGATCGTTGATTTTGTTGAGCTTGTCATCGATCTCAGCTGCTCTTGTCTTGCTGCTGGCCTTGATCAACTGGTCGCCCATCTGCTTTAGCTGTAACTTGTTTTCACTGAACAAGTTTATTTCTTCCATGCAGTCCTGGCAAAGGCACCAAAAAAGTCTGCATTATCCCTGCAAACTCATTTCTGCTCCAGTCATAAACACACAGTTGCCGCTTAGAATCCTTTTAAAAATCAAATTCTCAGGCCTGTTAACACAACTCAGCTGCGAAAGGCTAAAAACAAACCCGGCCCACCAGGCAAATTCGAATTATATAAAGCAGCAGTTAGTTTGTCAATTCAATAGTCCCTCGGGTTGCTCTGTGGGGATTAGTGATCATTTCAAAATCATGGGCTTCACTGCTGTTGGTTCTCCCCTTTGGCAAGGTGATCACCTTATAATAACCTCTGGAGAGGGATGGGGGTGTGGCTCAATGGGAGAGCGCTTATCTAGCATGAGTGAGGTCCTGGGTTCCATCCCCAGTGTTGCAGCAAAACAAAACAACCTCCAAAAACCCCTGAGAAACCAGCCCTGGTTTAGGGCCTGAAGGATGCTCGTGAGCTCCTTCTCTGGCCAAACTTCCTAACCAAGGGCAAGCAACTCCCCTCAGTACCATGTCCACCTATGATGGTCTCACACTCCCATCTCTCTGGAATCTTCTTTCTGTCAACTTTTCCCTCCAAAGGATCAAAAAAAAAAAATGTTACTGGAAACACACCCTAATACATTTTACCTCTCTGAGCCTGGCATCAGGAGGGCAGAGCAGTCCAAGGTCATCATAACCGCACCCACCTGGGCACCCCTGCTTACTTACCTTCTGCAACTTTTCAATCATTTCTTCAATGCTAATGTCTGCGGTCTGTAGAACCTTGTTTTCCATCTGGACCAGCCACGCACACAACTCTTTATTTTTTTCATTGAACACGACCCATGAATTGAGTCTGTCTTCAATCTCCTGTTTGCGTGTAGCCACCTGAGTATAAAAATGCATCTGGCAGCTGAGGAGAGCCAGGAAACCCCTCCTGCTCTCTCATTGAAAGGACTATGAATTTCATTCCTTCTAATCAGCATCTCTACACACTTAAATCTATTTCTTCCTTTTAAAACCTAGAGTTTAACAGCAACAGAAGTGTTTTATACCTTTAATAACTAAAGTAACCAAATACTGCATTGCACCTGACTGAAAGGATCAAGCTGTATGCAATGCCTCTCTATTATTATCAGGTTTTATGAAAAATTAGAAATCAGAAAAGTTAGATAAATATCTTAAGCATCACCCGATTTCCACTGTTTCCTATTTTTCAATATGCATTTATTACCTACTTACTATAGCTAAATTGTAACTTTATGATCCAAATCCTTTCCTTCTAAAAAATGGATCAAGTCCTTATGCCTATAAGGCCAATGTCCTATTTAATTTGAAAATTAATTATAATCCAGATCATGATATAAATTACACATCTGCAATGCAAATGGACCAGAAAAATTGCAGTTCCCGAAATGTTTAAACAAAGCAAAACACACAGAACGGTGCACGTCATTCATTTAATCCACCGTTCCATTATACACTGTAGTTTTGGGATGGAAACCATAAAAATATCACCAAAAACTGGTTTGCCACAGGCTGACCTCCCAACAGCCACTGCTCCATTATGAATAAGTGGCCCCTAAACTGACATCAGCAAAAGGTCCTTCTCCTTACACTGAAATTTATTATCTAAATAAATTTACATTTAGATAATGAAAATTAGCTTCATTAAATGGTCAGAAGTATTTCTTTTTTAGGTCTTCAAAAAATCTTTAAAATCTTAAGAGTTAAAAGGAGATAGCTAAGATCTTTTAGCAAAGTTTTAACACTTTGCTTTATAGACCAGGAAATGAAGGTTGAACTCTCTGGGATTTTCTTACTATGTACAAAAAAACCCCTGCTCTTTTTAGACAGAGGGAGGCAAAAATACCAAATGCTGGACATCCTACCCAGACTAACCTGTTAAAAAGGCTTGAAAATCTACACTTTAAAAAAGCAAGCTTTTGGTTTCCATTCCTCGGGGCATCTATTTATCTTAGCTTTTAAAACTCTTGGCATTTTGAACAGTGTCCCGATTGACTTCATAATGGTAACAATTAAGAACATCTGGACCCCAGTCTTTGTGTCTAACTTTTCAAATACTTTTCACATATTCTAAACATTCTTTTACAGAAAACCTAAATAAAAAAAAAAAAACAACTTACAAGAACATTTGAAATTAGGGCACATTGTGATTATCAAACACTAAAATCAAGGAGTTTTTGATATTTAATTCACAAATGAGATTAAAGATTTTCTTTTCCTTAGAATTACATGTTCTTAAAACAAAGATCTTTAAAGGCTATTTGAACACTTTAACCCCATTCCTGTCATACTGGTAAACTGTACAACCCCAACGACAGTCCCCTTCCTGGTAAGTAGAAGGGGGGGGGGCCCTGAGAGACAGAACAGCAGTTGGCCACTTCTGTAACAGTGGCCCCTTCACCTCTGAATATAGCCCTCATTGTTCTAAGATTTCTTTTTTTAATGTTTTTTTCCTCTCTTCTCCTCTCTCCCCCTCCCTAACAATATTGGGGAGACAGTGTTATCCTTTCTTTCCTCTACTTAATTTCCTTTGAACAAACCTATTAGAGGAAGGAGATGCCAGCGGTGGATCTGGGAAGTGAATATCTCCCAAATTAACAAGTAAATCTTAACAGGCCAACAGGGCGCCCTGGGACCCCCTACCAGAGCACACCTGGAATGTAACCTTTGAAGAGTTCCTTTAAAAGGACCTGTCCCTCCAAATCGAGAGGGCCACAGCCTTTGGGACAAGAGTCCCCTGTGTTTCTTCTTTGCTAGCAAAGCAATAAACCTTTTTTCCTTTTTCTCAAAACCGTGTCCTCATTAAATTGGTATTGATTGGCATTGGGGACAGGGACCAAGCTTTTGGTTACACTTCTTTTAGAGAGTTTAAAAAAACTAACTCCTTGAAATAAATCTGCGATGGCTTGTGAATGCAGAGTTCTCCAATGAACACTCCCACGCCTGCAGACACTAGGTGAGACTCCCCTGTTAGGCCCAGAAGGGACACTGCAGTAAGACCCCGAGAGAGACCTCTTCTAATACACCAAATTAGAAGTGCTGGGACACCAAGCAGAGAGCAGAGGCCGCACATCTGTTCATGGCTGCAATTCTCCCTGCTTAAGGTGATTTTAAAAAACCAAAACAAAACTCTTAAACAGTGAGCAAACTTGCAGCATTTAGTCTGCTGAAACAAAAGGGTCAAATCTGTTAAACCCCCGCTGCTGCCTTCTAAAGGAACAGCAGCCGGCCAGGGGACCTGCAGAAAAAGGGCATCTCGTTCAATGAAAATTAACCTCCTTTCTACTTTGTCTGGCCTTCAGGACATTTCGATCAACTCCCAAGCAGCCGTACCCTGCAGTTGACTGACTTACTCTGAGGCAGAGGTCCTCCCATTGTCTGTGCAAATGCTCTATCTGCTCCTTCAAAACCATCACGTCCTCCGAGAGAATGTGCCGGGTTAAGTCGCCCTTCATGGAGTGAAGTTCTTGCAAGTTCTGAGTCCAGTTAGTCAGAGACTTCTCTAGTTCCTGCATTAAACACAAGAGGGTGTGTGTGTGTGTGTGTGTGTGTGTGTTGGTTGGGGGAGCCTTCAACTCAAGCTGCTGTTGTTTCCAAACCTGTAGGCTAATCCTTTGATTAGACTCTGGGGGAGGGGAGGCCAGAGAAGGGGAGGGACTGGCAGAATTAGAAACAGTCCTGCGGGCTCCACAGTGCTGGTTGGCCAGCCCTTCACCACCTTTCTCTCCAAGGAATGCTCTCTCCGCCTTCCTTCTCAATTCCTCAGGTAGTTCAGATTTTTATATCATGCATCCTATTTTAAAGTCATGCACGTCCTTACCTTATTTAGTATATTGGAGCAGTATATTGGAGTCTAATAACAATGTTGCACACATTTTTAATTCGGAAACTGTTACAGATAGGTAACAGTGTGATTTCCTGCTTTTAGATTGCTGCTTACTGTTGTTGTCAAATAATGACAATTTCTGTTCAAAGGAAATTATTTCTGGCTAACTTTCTAAATGAATATAAAGTGGAAGAAAACATGAATTCTTTGCTAATAACTCACAGAGATTAGTTAGATAATTTCCTCTGGCTATAGAAACTTCTATTCTTTATATCTCTATTCACCTTTTATTTTATATCTATGTTATTATTTTTGTGGTTCTGGGGATCAAAACCAGGCCTCACACATGCTAGGCAAGCACTCAACCACTGAGCTATACCTTCCACTGGTATCTATCTCTGAAAATGAAGGGTTTTTCAAATTAAAACTCTGAATTCTTGGGCTGAGGTTGTAACTCAGTGGTAGAGCGCTCGCCTTGCAAGTGGAAGGCACTGGGTTCGAGCCTCAGCACCACATAAAAATAAAATAAAGGTATTGTGTCCATCTACAACTAAATAAAAATTAAAAACCAAATTCTGAATTCTAGAATTGAATCAAGAAAATTACTTTCATCATAAAGAAGGTCAAAGGAAACAGTAAGCCCATTCAAGAGTCCTTTAGGTTTTTCTTGTGCAAGGCACATTTTAAGGGTCTCCATTCCTATCACTAGGAGTCTGAAAGAAGGTCCTATGTCATTTACACCAGAAATCAGTCTGAAGGGTGGCCACAATAAAAAAAAGTCTTAATTCTGATTGACTTTTAGAATTCTAGAAGTTACACTGGCATGCCTTCATAACTCGCCAACAAAAATTACATTTAGTAAAATGCGCTGGGGAATTCTTTTTAATGACTGTGTGCAGATGAAGAAACGGTACCTTCATCAGAGAGAATAAATGTTTTAGACTCATGATTCTGCAGTGGAACACCACGAATGGCTTCCACAACATAAAAGGGGCGACTCACTCACTGAGGTGTACCACTCACCAAGTTAAAGGGCTTCACTGAGTTTCCCAATCGGGTGCTAGGAAGCTCAACCTGTCCAGTCCCCTGCTCAGAGGCCCAGCTCTGATGCCTGCACAGTAGGCAGGTGTTTTTTATCCACCCAGGTTTAAATCAATTCTTGTGATACCTACAATTGAAGGGTATACCCAGCGGCTCAGGAGGCTAAGGCTGGAGGATCAGGAGTTGAAAGCCATCCTCAGCAATTTAAGGAAGCCCTAACCAACTCAGAGAGACTTGTCTCTAAATAAAACATAGAAAAGGGATGTGGATGTGGTTTAGTGGTTAAGTGCCCCTGGGATCAAACTCTGGTACAAAAAAAAAAAAAAAAAAAAAAAAAAGGATTGGACTCCTCCTACAACCCACACACTTTGGGTAGTGCTGGGAATTGAGCCCAGAGCCTCTTTCACACTAAGGAAGGGCTCTACCACTGAGCTATACTCTCAGCCCAAGATATAGGACTTTTGAATATGGACAATCCTATGACTTTAAATAAGTATTGCCAAATTGGGTCCTCAAATGTCCTCTACATACTTTTTGGTGTTGAGTTTTATATATTGGGGGGCAAGTTTAATATGTAGGAATCATAACTAATGATTCTTTAAGTTTCCCCCCAGTAATGGGGATTGAACCTAGGGGCACTATATTATTGAGCTACATCCTCAGCCTTTTTTCTTTTCAAACAGGGTCTCCAAAATTGCTGAGGCTGGCCTTAAACTTGCCTCCTGAGTTGCTGGGATTATAGTTCTGTGCCACCATGCCCAGCATACTTTCTGAATTTCAAACCATGTGACTATATTACATATTCAAAAATAATTTAAAAATTAAAATCACCCCTAGGACTAAAATTTTATAAACACAAATATCTAGCAATTTTCATAATAGTATGATTAGGCTATATATGAAAAACTTATAAAGAAATCTTATATAGGTTGAGTATCCCTTATTCTTGAGACCAAGAAGTATCTCAGACTTCAGAGTGATTTTGGAACATTTGCACAGCCTTTACTGGTTGAATATCTATCCCTAATCTGAAATGCTCTGGTAAACATCAACATAGCTCTCAAAGTTTTCAATTTGGGGGTATATTTGGATGGCACACACTGTCCTAGACAGGCTTCAGGTTACTTGGAACCTTTTTGGAATATGGTCAGGGGTTGAATGAATTCAATACTTTTTGCCTCTGCCTGATTCTTCCCTTTGATAAATAGGATGCTAAATGTAGGGGCATTGAAAATATTCTGCTGGAAGCTGAGCAGTGTGGTACTTAGGAAAAAGGGTTTTCATTTCCCATTCTGCACAGGTTTTTAGCCTTTATGGAATCAATTTCCTGGAGATGAACTAAGAAAGTGACTCTGAGTTCTTTCATTTGTTACTAATTTGTTCTCTCATTTTGAGTCTAAACCTAATGTAAAGATGGCAAAAACTTTGAAAATTAGCTATATATACTTTATAGAAGTATGGGTGAACAGCAAACATACTTAATGGTGAAAGATTAGAATTGTTTTCTTTTGGTGAGCATGGTGGCACCCACATGTAATCCCAGTGGCTCAGGAAGGAGTCTGAGGCAGGAGGATTGCGAGTTCAAAGCCAGCCTGAGCAACTTAGCGAGGCACTTAGCAAATAAGCGAGACCCTGTCTCTAAATAACATGTTAAAAAAAAGGGATGGGGATGTTGCTCAGTGGTGGAGCACCCCTGGGTTCAATCCTCATTTCAAAAAAAAAAAAATTTTTTTTTTTTTTAAAAACATCAGGACTGACACAAAGGAGCCAGCTATCAATGCCTCTCTTCAATATTATTCCAGAGGCACTGGCCAGGAAAGGAAGTAGAAACACAATATGAGAATTAGAAGAAACAGCTGGGCATGGTGGCACATGACTGTAATCCCACCAGCTTGGGAGGCCGAGGCAGGAAGATCACAAGTTCAAAGCCAGCCTCAGCAATGGTGAGGTGCCAAGCAACTCAGTGAGACCCTGTCTCTAAATCAAATATGAAATAGGGCTGGGGATGTGGCTCAGTGGTCAAGTGCCCCCAAGTCCAATCCCCAGTACAAAAAAAAAAAAAAAAAAGAATTAAAAGAAACAAAAAAAATTTGTCATTATTCATAGATAATGATCATCTTTAGAGAGAATCAAAAGACTATGTGGGCTAATTATTGGAATTAACAAGAAAATTTAATAAGGTGGTTGAACATTAAGTAAATATACAAAGATTATATTTCTGCACTCCATCAATGATCATGGAGGGACTGGGAATGTAACTTGGTGGTAGAGTATTTGCCTATCATATGGGAAGCCCTGGGTTCAATCCTCAATACCTCAAAAAGGAAAAAAAAAAATCAGAAAATAGATAAAGGCAGTGTTTAATAGCTTTAAAAATACATACCAAGAAATATATCTAGCAAAAGGTATACAATACTGTATAAATAAAATTAAAAAACATTATTGAGAAATCATTAAATATGAGCAAAAAAGGGGTCAAATATGCCATATTCATAAACAGGAATGCTCAATGGCAAAATGATATTACTTGCTACAAATTAATCTATTTACACATTGCAATTCCATTGAAACTCTTATCAAAATTTTTTAGTTTGACAAGCTGCTTCTAAAAGTTATATGACAGGGCTATGGGTACGGGTATGGCTAAGTGGTAGTGAAGTACTTGTCTAGCATGCTTGAGGGTCCTAGATTTGATCCCCAGCACTCTGTATCCACCTCACACACACACAAAAAGCTATGAAAGATCAAAGGCCCACAGACATCCATTCTTATGAATGTGGAAGAACAGGTGTGGGTATACATCTCACCTAAAATGAAGATTTTTTTAAAAAAATTATAAAGCACAGCAATAGAGATAAATTGATATTAAATACAAAGAAACAGACCATAAAACATAGTAGAGAAGTGGAAAACAAATCACACATATATGTAGTAAATTTGATTTTTAACACTGGACCATTCAATAAACAGGTGCCAGGATAATACAGATATATGAAAAAATAAATCCTCACTTAAAACATATGCCAAAATCAAGTCTTCAACAAATAAAGAGGTAAATGTATAAAGCAAAATTTGAAAACTTTCAGAAGGAAATATATTTTATGACGTAAGTATAGAGATTTCCCAAAGGAGAAAAGAACATAAATCACATAGGAAAATATTAATAAATTCATCTACAATTAAAATAACACAAAATCTTTTGTTCAGCCAGTGACACAAGAAAAAGTAGAAAACCAAGCTCCTTGACAGAAGAAGACATTTATAATGCATATACTCAACACAGGAGTAATGTATTAAGAATAAAAAAGCAGCTGGGTGCTGGGGCACACGCCTATAATCCCAGCAGCTTGGGAGGCTGAGACAAAAGAATCACAAGTTCAAAGCCAGCCTCAGCAAAAGCAAGGTGCTAAGCAACTCAGTGAGACCCTGTCTGGGGATGAGGCTCAGTGGTTGAGTGCTTTTGAGTTCAACCCCTGATACCCCCCCACCCCCCCGCAAAAAAAGAATAAAAAAGCAGCTTGTTCAAATCAATAAGATGAGGATAAATAACCCAACACAAAAATGAGTAAAAATATAAATAGGTCAGGCATGGTGGTGCATGCCTGTCATCCCAGCAACTTGGGAGGCTGAGAGTTTTGAAAGAGGCTGAGAGGATTGAAAGTTTGAGGTCAGCCTCAGCAATTTAGCAAGACCCTAAGCAACATAGTGTCTCAATGTAAAAAATAAAATGGGCTAGTAAACTATAAAGAGATGCAATCTCACACCTATCAGACTATCAAAAGTTAAAAATAAAAATCTGACAATCCCTAATGATTGGAGAAGGAAAACACAAATTCATACTATACAGTAGGGAGAAGGAGGGAGCTATAGTTATCATACTGGTGACTTAAAAAAAATCATAAGGGAAAAAAAACTGTATTTATGTTATATACTATGGTGCCACTTATTGAAACCCAGAGAGCTGTACTTCTGTATTTCATTGAGAAGGACAACTATGCATTAAAATGATAAAGGAATGAATAAGAATGACAAATGCCAAAATTAGGATTGGGATGGATACCTTTGAGGAAGGAAAGTACATGGGAGCTTAAACTGTATTGGTAATGTTTTAATTTTTAGCTGAGTAATAGTCATATGGGGGAGGATCCTTATTTCTGGCACAGTTTCAAGTATTAACCAGCTCATGCCAGGGGTGGTGGTGCACACCTGTAATCTCAGCAACTCTGGAGGATGAAGCAGGAGGATTCAGAGTTTGAGGTTAGCCTCAGCAACTTAGCAAGACTGTCTCAAAATAAAAAATGAAAAAGGCCAGAGATGTGACCTAGTGGTTAAGTGCCCCTGGGTTCAATCCCGAGTACCAAAAACAAAAATGGCAACCCATTAATGCCTATTTTTTTCAGCTTAAAAAATTAAAAGGCACTGATTCTGGTAGGCACTCCATGTTTTTAAACACCAAACTGCAGATAAGAAAGAAATGCAGGGGCTGGGGATATGGCTCAGTTGGTAGAGCACTTGCCTTGCATGGACAGGCCCTGGGTTCAATCCCCAGCACCAAAAGATGGGGGCGGGGGAGAGAGAGAGAGATGCAGGAAGTTCCTGACTTGGGAATTTTATAGTCCAAATTCCTATCCATAAGCTTGTGACTTGCCTTCTGCAAAGACTTAAAATATCCAGGAATGTGGATATTTGCCAGTGTGGTCAATTAGGCATAGTAGCACAATTTGGTTTAGAAGAATTTTAGGAAAATGTTATACTTGAGTAAAAAACTCAACATACTGGTTTTAAAAATGAATTCTTCAGTTGTACTAATTTCAAAGACAAGGTCATTTGATAAGGGAATAGCTTTTAAAGTAATCCCAGAGGCCACATCTTATATTACAGAGGAGCAACAACAGAAAGAGGATCTGGAAGAGAAAATCCCTAAGATCCCAAGAATAGATTTTTGCAAAAACTTTCCTCGTCTTCATATGATGATTACAAAAATCACCAATTTTAATACCTTCAGAGCCCAGAATGTGATGTTAGAAGATAGGGAAAATCTTCTTTGACTGAATGTGAAACTCAGTTTCAACATGGAAATAAAGTCAAGCAAACACCTCAGGAGCTCTGAGAACAGCTAAATGATTATCCCAACCACTGTTAGACTTCAGTACCTTAGTCAGCTCTCTTTCTCTGTGGAGGTCCTCATGAAGTTCTGGAAGAGGATCTTTACTTTGTGCTTTTAAAACTTGCAGCCTGCTTTTCAGCTCCTTGATTTTCTTTTCACACTGGTCCCAGGTCTATTTAAAAACAGTATTTAAATTGGATAAGTACTTGGTTCTTAAGAAACAATTGTACAAATAAAATAGCTCATTTAATCCACATAGTCTTTCTTTGTGTGTGTGTTTGTGTGTGTGTGTGTGTGTGTGTGTGTGTGTTGGTACCAGGGATTGAACCCAGAGGTCTTTAACCACTGAGCCACATCCCCAGACCTTTTAAAAATTTTATTTAGAGACAGGGTCTTGCTGATTTGCTTAGGGCCTCGATAGGTGGCTGAGGCTGGCTTTGAACTCGCAATCCTCCTGGCTCAGCCTCCCAAGCTGCTGGGATTGTAGGTGTGCACCCCCATGCCCAGTTCTTGTGTGTTTTTATAAATCACATTGCAGCCTGGTTCCCTGTCTTGAGTAGACTGATCTAAAGAAGCAGAGGGGACATCAATATGACTTGACATGGCCTTTGCAGTTTTACCAGTGGCTCGTTTGGATTGAAATCTCTCTTCCTCCCTGCTTGTCTTTGTCATCTACCTAACCTTCCTTTTGAGTTTTGGAGAAGTCTAGATCTAAAAAGCTACTGTAAGATGAACTTTTAGCATTCAGTCTTAGGCATTTGCTGTTGATGGCACCACCAAGCAAAAAAAAAAAAAAAAAAAAAAAAAAAACTCAGCCCCTTCCTGGTCTTCTTTTCTAATGTCACCCCTCTGCTGGCTCTCTGCTTCTTCCAATGCCTGGTTGTAGCAACCCCTTTACATTCAACTTCCCTTGTCTGTTCTCATTACTGCCCTGACTGCCACTTTCTCTATAGTGCTTTGCAGTTTTACAAAGCTTTTCAAACTTCAGCAACTCATGGGAGTTATGACCTTAGGACACAGGGTAAATATTAACACACTTAAAATGAGACTCAGAGAATACTGCCTGACCCACGGAGAGGGGGTTAAAAGCCTAGCCTAGTACTGACCATCTCTTTTCCTTAGATCTCACATTACTGAGCAAATAGAAACCTGCATTTTCAAGTTCAGGGTATTTATACTGGGCTCATTAGGTTAAATTTCTATTTCTTAGGTTAGTAAAAGTAGACAAACATACAATGAAACACCATTCCGTTTCTCAGTACAACTGCTACCTAAACATGCTCAGGGTGACCCAAATCTAGGGAACCCTACCACCTAAGGGGAGGCCATTTGTCTAGCAGCATCTACTTCCTGGTGCTCAACTAGGAAGAAAGCAAAGAGAGAAGCAGAACTGTGAGTCCCAGCCGCTCCCACCAAACCTTTATTTTCCCTTACCATCATGCTTTACAAATACAGCAGATGGTCAACCAGAGATTGCTAGCTCATGAATTTCACATAAAATCCACATACCACATAAAATTCAGACACTTCATTCACAGGAGAAATGCTTAGGCGCAAACTCAGCACAGTTATACTTAATTTGAAAAGGTGTCCCTGACAAGCTTGGTTATCTAGTATCAGTGCACACAACTGATTAGAGGAGAGTGGGCCATATGGAGTAGGGAAACTCAAAGATGGGAATAATAATAAAAAAATAGCTTCCTATTCAGAAAAGAGAAAGAAAAATCATAAAAATTATATCAGAACTTAAAGAGCATCTAAGTTTTGGGTCATAGGGTTCAAATCAGCTGAAGTCCTTGAGAATACCATGGTATTTTGGCAAAACAACAATTTTCCTACTAAATATTCAAAATAAAATATTTTGGAACAGGAAGTGGTGGCATATGCCTATAATTGCAGTTATTTGAGAGGCTGAGGCAGGACGAACACAAATTGGGGTCAGCCTGGACAACTTAGAGAAAAGGGTTGGTGGGGAACATTTCAATTTTTCTTCTTTTTTTTTTTTTTTTTCTTTTGTACCAGGGAATAAACCCAGAGGCACTTAACCATTGAATCACATCCCAGCCCCTTTTATATTTTATTTAGTGACAGAGTCTAGCTAAGTGGCTTAGGGCCTTGCTAAATTGCTGAGGCTGACTTTGCAATCCTCCTGCCTCAGCCTCCTGTGCCATTTGGGATTATCGGCATGTGCCACGGTGCCCGGCTGGAACATTTCAATTCTTAAGTGTGCAGTCATAAATTATCTGGTATCTGGAAAATTCACTTATGTGGAAAAGAGTATTCTCTGATCACAGCAGAAAAATGTAGTATCAGGGGGCTGGGGATGTGGCTCAAGCGGTAGCACGCTCGCCTGGCATGCGTGAGGCCCGGGTTCGATCCTCAGCACCACATACCAACAAAGATGTTGTGTCCACCGAGAACTAAAAAATAAATATTAAAAATTCTCTCTCTCTCTCTCTCTCTCTCTCTCTCTCTCTCTCTCTCTCTCTCTCTCTCCTCTCTCACTTTAAAAAAAAAATGTAGTGTCAGCCAGGTGTGGTGGTACATGCCTATAATCCCAGCGGTTTGGGAGGCTGAGGCAGGAGGATCACGAGTTCAAAGCCAGCCTCAGAAAAAGCAAGGCACTAAGCAACTCAGTGAAACCCTGTCTGTAAATAAAATACAAATCAGGGCTAGGGGCTGGGATTGTGGCTCAGTGGTAGAGTGCTTGCCTAGCATGTGTGAGGCACTGGGTTCAATCCTCGGCACCACATAAATAAATAAATAAAATAATTATGATGATCTACAACTAAAAATAAAACAATAACATCAGCAACAACAACAACAAAAAAAAGGCTGGGGGATATGGCTCAGTGGTTGAGTGCCCGAGTTCAATCCTCAGCACTCAAAAAAAAAAGTACAGTTTTTGTGTTTATTTCATATATTTTACCCCAGGATAGACCATTGTATGGAAGGTTAGCTTTGTGGGTTAAATTTCTACTAAAAATGATTGTTTCATACTTCATAAATGTAAATATCTTACTAGAGCCTTAACTAATTATATACTTATCACTAAGCTTTTTCGGTGTTATATTATTATTTTACTATTATGAAGTAACTAGTATAACTCACAGGTGAGTAGAATTTGAGTTCCATTGGAAAACTCACAACATTAGATTTCCTAGAGTCACTCCCATCTTCACACGGCAAATAAGAATCATATATAGAGTACTTGAACACCATGAATGTATGAATACATGGTGGTTTACCTCTATGATGCTTTGGAGATGCTTAATCATCTGTGCTAGATGGAGCTCTGTGTCCTTCCAGTTGTTCTGCAGCTGTCTGATTCTCTTGTTCATGGACTCTTTTGCTTCCAGGTTAGGAGTGTTCAGTAATTTCTCCCCAGCTTCCAAGGTTAGTGAATAGGTGGTTTGCCATCTCTGAAAATGGATTTCCTTATTCTAAAAAGAAAAAACAATATTGATTTCAATCACTGATGTGATACAAATGTGATGGTGTGTGTTTGTCTAGATTTCCTTCAAAGCACTTCTTTTCTTCCTTCCTTCTCCTCCTCCTCTCTCCTGCTCTCCCTTCCTCTGTCACTCCCCACTCCGCTTGCTGGTACCAGAGATTGAACCCAGAGGCACTTTACCACTGAGTATATTCCCAGCCCTTTTTATTTTTTTAATTTTCAGATAGGGTCTTACTAAGTTGCTTAGGTCCTTACTAAGTTGCTTAGGTCCTTGTTAAGTTGCTGAGGCTGGTCTTGAACTTGCAATTTTCCTGTCTCAGCTTTCTGAGTACCTGGGATTATAGGTGTGCATCGTGGTGCTTGACTTGAAAGCTTTTCTTAAATGTTAAATTAGACATAGACCAAACAAATCTGGTCAGAACGAGCAGCATGCACGAGCACTTACACATGTATACATGGGCTCTTAGTCACTTCCAAAGCTAATGTTTTACTTTGAGTAGACAGCACATTACCAAGGAAGATGTTCTTAAAATAATTAAGATAAATAAATAAAACAAGGTTTAGTAAGAGATTAACATTCTTAGTGTAATGATGGAAGGGGAAGTTTAAAATATATGCTTCATAGAATAAAAGCTTATAAAGGTAAATGGATCTTAGTGTATTAAGAAAATGATTTAGTATTAGACCTGAAATTATCATTCGTACTATTTATCACCATGGCAATCCAGAAGAGTATAATGGGCATATCATCCTGAACAAATGTAAAAGAGGACAGAATAAAAGATGTTAAAAAAAAACCACTTCAAGATTATTACACAAACATGTATATTAATACATGCACTAAAAGGACACTTTAAAACAATTCTACCTGAACATCACAAAGGCTTTTCTTTAGTGAGGATGTAAATTAGCTATTTATAAATACAAAAATGAAGTAAAAATTTTTAATTAATTCATGCTTCTGAAAGAATTTGCTTTCATGGGAAAAATTTCGATAGCTTTTTTCTTTCCAAATATGATTTCCTTCATATTCAAATTTCTTATCTAGGACATAAGGTAGAAATTTCCAAGACAGAAGCTGATAAACAACAATGAGCACTGATTTATGTACAAAGGTGTTTCTGGGAAGACTTGCGATCATTCGAACCCAAAGGAGCAGAGGAAATAAGAGAAACTGACTCCAGGAACATACCCCGTCCCCCCAGATCTTCCAGCCCCTCAGCCACCTGGTCTTCCTCTTCCCTGGCTTGGTCTCCAGCCCCAAACCAGAGTCATCCTGGACTGCATTTTTCTTTACTTGCCACATTCAAACTGTTAGTGAATTTTGTAAACTCTATCTACAAAAATAGCCCTTAAAAAAAAAAATCTCCACTCAGATGGCTCTTGTCTTAGCTATCATAACAACTCTCCAAGACTACAGGAACAGCTTCCAACTGGTATGGAAAACTGTTTTTTTCCCATAAAATAATCACAACACTCTCAGTCCCACAAGTTCTTCTGGAACCTTGCCACTGTTCATCACATGGTGGTCCCTTTGTCCCCTCCTCTTGAACCTGTGTGGGTGTGTCTAATGGCCTTGATTAACAGAATATGGCAGATGGGACATGTGTAACTTCTGAGTTTGGCTCTAACCCATCTCCCATACCTACCCCTGTACTAGGGATTGAACCAGGGGCACTCTACCACTGAGCTATATCCCTGGCCCTTTTTATTTTCTATTTTGAGATAGGATCTCACTAAGTTGTCTAGGCTGGCCTTGAACTTGCAATACTCCTGCCTCAGCCTCCCTAGTTGCTCAGATAACAGGTGTGTGCCACTGTGTCAGGCACTATCCACTCATCTTTGCTTCCAGCTTCATCCCATGGCCCAAGAAAGCCTTCTATTTCTATGGTTATTATTACTGTTTTTTGGTGCTGAAGATTAAACCCAAGGGTGCTCTACCTCTAAAGCACATTCTCAGCCATTTTTATTTCTTAATTTGAGGAAGAGTCCAATTAAGTTGCTTAGGTCCTTGCAAAGTTGGTAAGGCTGGCTTTGAACTTGAGGTCCTCCTACTTCAGCCTCCCAAATCGCTGGGACTACAGGTATGTATCACTGCCCCTGGATGAGCCTTGCTATTCTAGATGACCAGGTATATTGGAGTTTCTAATCCTACAAGGCTAGACCAGGCGGTGGACTGTGGTGACTACATCCAGCTGGCTTCCCATTGAGCAGAGCATACTTGGACTGTGACACTGGAGAAAATACAAAACTTTAGGTGAATGAACATTTAGCAAATGATGACTACCTCATGTTTCTCACACTACTGCTGCATGCATTACCTTTAGCTCATGGATTAGACTTCTGATTTGGTAGAGGCTGTAGCAATCCTGATCCTTTACTGCGGACAGCATGTGGCTAGTGTTGGTGAGGAAGCGGAACAAGTCCTCCATGGAGGAGGTGAAGTATAGCCACTGCCTCACCAGCTGGTCAATGTCACTCTTCCTCTGCCGAACGCCTTGGGCAGCACTCTGCCAGTGGTCCGTCAGATTTGAGAATTCCAAAACAAATTCTGGTCTGGGAAAAATAGATGGTTAGAGATTCTTGACATGATCACACAAGAAAGAATAACTGTCAGTGAGTCACAGAAACTCAGATTTGCTATTTGTATGTACAATTTGCATCAAACAACTTGTTAAAATTTGAGACCCATTCCACTTAAACCTAAGGGGAAGCTTTGGAAGAGGCAATGTGTGGTTGGCAAAAAGTGTTTAGCAGAAGATAATCTGCATATAATTGGTGTTTTGCCAGTATATATAACTATTTCCTTAAACAAACTGAGCAGTGTTAACATATATTATGCCACATGCTGCCTAGAAATCTTGGAGTTGGCATCGAAAGGAAACAAATGAATAGGCAGGTACCTTGTGGTGTTACTGATTACTGGAAATTGTTCTTAAATTTTAAGAATAAAGAGCCTGCCACGTGAGCCAGCTACAGGAAGAGTTCAGTTATGGTCAGCAGACTGGCCATGGGGGCTCTGCTCAGCTAGACCAGCACTGGTCCTAACCCCAGGTGGTCAGCCTGGAGAGAAGTCCCTTCTTTAACAACTGTGACATGGTTTCTTATTAGGAACAGAAGCATTTAAAAACTTATTTTGAAATAACAAACCATCATGAGGGTGATGAAACATATTACAGAAGAACCATTCTGGATTAAAATTTACTATACCTGGGGAATGGGTATTTTCAAAAGCTTCTGTGCTACTGACCCCATCCATCTACCATAGGGAAAAGAGCCACCGGTGTTTTTATGGCCACACATCAAGACCCTGTCCTAATGTACTGCCAGAAGACTGGACTCATAGTGATCTATCAGCTAACCTGGCTTCAGGGCATGGACACGGGCAGAATAATGTGCTGGCAGTTAAAAGAAGTAAGTTCTAGTTTTCTGTAGCAAAGTGGGTGACTATGAGTCACAACCTTCTTCATATTTTAAGAAGAACTGGAAGAGAGGTGTTTGGGGGTTCTAATTATAAAGAAAGGGTGAGGAGATGGAAAACTAATTGCTCTGACTCGGTCAGTGCACACACACACACACACACACAAAAAAAAAAAAAAAAAAAAAAGAAAGAAAGAGAGAGAAAGGAAGAAAGATCTGCATGTTAGAGATCTGTCTCAATCAACTGCATTATTTCTGTAAGTCCTAGAAGGCTTACCTCTTCTCTATTTCTGTTGTGTCCAGGAGTTGTAGGGACTGGGTGACATAAGAATCAGCAATTGTCTGGTTTATAGAAACTTCAGCTTCTAACATCTGCATGGGTCAAAACATAAAATTCTCAGCTAGAATTCGTTTTTATGAATGTGGAGAGCCCTTCTTTTACAACTACAACATAGCTTCCTGCTACAAATTTCTTATTAAAATCTATGATGGCAGGGGATATAGAAATGATTTGTTTTCAAGTTATTTGAGTTCAACTGGAAATGCTCAACCATCACCCCAACATTTCCTTAGAGCAAATAGGTCTAATCATAATTATGCCTAAATGCTCATTTCCATTGGATTTTTTTTTGTACTGGGTTTTAATCTAAGGGTGCTTTACCACTGAGGCACACCCCCAGCCCTTTTCAATTTTTATTTTGAGACAAGGTCTCACTAAGTTGCTTAGGCTGGCCTTGAAGTTGTGATCCTCCTGCATCAGCCTCCCAAGTTGTTGGGATTTCAGGTGTGTGAGTGCCATCCTGCCAGGCTCCATTGGATGATCTTAGTAACAGTATAGACTAAAATCAGTTATGTTAAAAAGTAACAGTGAAATAATCAGGCACACTTTGCAGGATTTGCCACCAGGAGGATTTTGAATATACATCAGTATAGCAAGGGGGAATACTTCTGTGAACTACTAAACGTTGCAATTATTATTGCACAGGGTACTTCACTCCTATAGAGAATTAGTGAAAATGCAAAAATGAGCTGAAGTAATTTAATATGCTCTCGGTATATTATTTGATAGGTATATTTGCATTCTGTAGAAGCAAAGTTATGCTAGAAGCTTCCATGCACTGCAGGAAATCTAGGAGTGCTATCACTTATAAAACATTGTAACAAAATGTTGAAACATATGAAATGTGTGAGAAGTTTACATATGATCAGTTAATTACTGAATTTGCTTAAAGATGTACACTCTGTAGTTAGAGAGTGATAGGTAGGTACTTATTGTGTTTGGATCTATCTTTCCCAGACTCCTGCTCCAGAGAGCACAGGTTTACCTCATAAGCTTTCTGCTGTTCCAGGAGAGCAGGGAGGCTGTTGGCAATATTCACTTTGAGCATCTCTTCTATCTTTTCCAAAAGTTGGACCCACTTTTCACAACAATGAAGAAAATTTTCATTTAACCCACTTTCCTGCAGCTCGCTACAAAGGTTTAAGAACAAACAAAACAGTACCACGTGATGACGACTTTCCCGAATTTGAGCTGTTCATTTTACCCAAATTGGAACAATGGCACAGATGGGATGTTCTGACCTGCAGCGGTCCAGCGCTGTGGCAGTGGCGCGAATCCATTGCCGGTTCATATTCTGTAATGTCTTCAGGGGCATGTCACTGAGTGGGAGCATGAGGCTATCTTCATTCAGACGTTCAATGTCAGGAGACTGGGCTATCAATGCTAGCACATGATTCTATGAAAAAATAAAGACCAGATTTTTGGATGCCAATAAGAATACTTAGATAATGAAATGGCCTCCTTATCTTAAAGATGAGGGAAAACTGGGGCCTGAACAGGTAAATGACTTGCCCACAGTTAGTTAGCTAGACATTGAAATAGCCCAGGAAGTAGGAAGGGAAATCAATTTTTTGTCTGAGCAAGACTGAAAATAGGCTCAAACAAAATATACCCCCAGCAAAGCATGATAACTTAAACCATACTTTAAGAAAATATTATTCCCATATTTTGATAGAATATAAAATCACAAGAAAGCAAATTCATTAACATTTTATCTGTAAAAAGATATTCTAGGTACAGCCTGTAAGTAGGTCAATAATATGTTAGGCAAACATGTCTCACAATATCCATATTATCACTATAGAACTCTGCTGTAATAGTCTAGGTCAGGGTCAGCAAACATTTTCTGCAAAGGGCCAGATCATACATATTTTATGCTTGAACTGAACATGGTGTTGAGCAACGGGAGTCCCTGCTCCTTGGCATCCTGGGGCAGGAAGACTGCTTGAAGCTACAAGTTCTAAGTCTGAGCAACATAGGAAGACCCCATCTCAACAAACAAAAACCATAAATAAGTAAATAAATAAATGCTTTAGGTTTTTGTAGGCCATATGATCTCTATAACAACTCTTCAACTCTACCCTTAAAGTATGAAAAGTCTCATAGAAGATGTGTTAATGGAGGGGCATGTCTGGCTTCAAATAAAACTTTATAATAATAGCAGGTTGACTTGAATTTGGATAAGGTACCTCATTTGCTGCTCCTCATCTAAGGTTATAAATATCAATCCTTAAGAGTTGCAAGATCCAGAATTCCTAAATTCTTTCATTCACTTATGCTAACTGTACAAAATTTATTAAGGTAATTTTTAAAAAGGAAAAAAATACACAATTTTTTTCTTTCTTTGCAGTATTGGGGATTGAACCCATGGTCTCATGCATGCTAGGTAAGTGCTTACCACTGAGTTATACCTCCAGTTCCCTTTTTTAAACTTTGAGACAGGGTATCACTAAGTTGGCCAGGCTGGCATCCCAGTTGCAATCCTACTGCCTCAGCCTCCTAAAGACTCTAGGATTACAGGCATGTGCTACCATTCCTGATAAAAAACATACCATTCAGATAGAATATTTTACACTTGATCTTCAACCAACCAGAAAAAATAATCACAGTAGCTGATTCTGGTTCACATAAGTTAATTAATAAGGTAACAGAAAATCTAGGAAAAGTTACTATGACATATTACTAAAATAGATCTCCACGTGTTCTACTTTTCTAGACCCTAGAAAAAATAGGGCAGGAATAAATGGTTAGCAAATAACTGTGCTCAAGTGTTAATTAGGGTGGAAACTGATTCTATAGTGCAACAGTAATTAGCTTATTTTTTTCATCCTATGGTGAGTGTAAGCCCTGAGGAAAGACAAATATTGCCAATACCAGGAATGAGCCAGGATTTTCTTCTTTGTCTTGTTGGTAAAGTTTATCCAAATTCTCTTCCTCGTGTATAATGAGGCCTTTTAAAGATTCCAGCCGGTTCTCAAAATCCTTAAACTGTGAGAGAACAAACTAGAAGGAGAGATTTTCATTACAAACGGTTTCCATGAGCATATATCACAGAGTTTAGCATAGCCTTGGGGAAGGATAAAAGTTGAAGTTATTTTCCATCCCCAACAGCTCATTACTGTCTGAAAAGTTCACAGACGACTAATCTGAAGACCATAGATTTTCACCCAGTGCGTCTGACCTTCATAGAGGGAAAGCTCACCTGTTGAGGGGACCACACAGAGGAGAGCCAGCCCTTAGGCCTGCTAGTTTTACTTCTTGTTGCTATTGAGACTTGAGACTGGCACTCCAAGGCCTCTATATAGCTCACACATTAAAAGCTTTTCAGAAAGCGAATAAACAATATAGCAACTGGCCATCCAGCAGCTACTTCTATGACTCAACTGCCCTACTAGGAAATCTAAATAAAACATCACATTTTTAAAATAACACATTCCATTAAGATCTTCCCACGCCCATGTGATTGAAGCCAGAATCACACGGGGTGATGTCATTCTGCTCCTTCCCTTACGTGCTGTCCAAAAAGCACTCTTAAGAGGGATTGAGATTAGCACATCAATGTCCATGGCTACAATTTGAATGGAAAAGTAAGATGAACCTCAAATTCATTTGCTTTCACAAGCAGCATCTTTTCCAAATAAATAGCTCTCCGGAGGGAATACAGTTGACCAGAAAAGAGCCCCGAGGCGTTGGACTCTGCAGGTTGTGGGATTCGGTCCAGGAGGATGGAATTTTGGAGAAAGACTTCTTTTGTCTTCTGCACATCCTGCTTCAGCTCCTGGAGAAGAAAGAGGAATCATACTTCTCCCTCCTTTCACATCAGTCCCTAGCCCCTGCCACTCCATCAGCATCAAAAAAAATCTAGAACTTTTGCCTTGAACTTGTGGGTTTACCTTTTAGTTACTGTTCCTTTTAAGTAGCTGAAAAAGCTAAGATCTCTTCAAATGAGGTGTCTCACTGAACCGTTCTGAAATTTGTCAGTTCACAGCTAAAACTGACCACCGTCCAAAAGAGCTGAGAGATCTAGTTTATGGAAGCTGCAGACCAACTGGGTAGACTCGTGTGTTTATAGATTGCACACCATTTCAAGAATCATTGTGATTTGGACCCCTTCTCCTCAGACTTCCTGATATAAATGTGGACTCACTTTGCAAAGGCTATAGAGTCTCAATCAAGCGGATTTTAGGACCACATTTGGTGATGTTTTGTGTTTGAAATTTCAAGATTTTTGTTTTGTTTTAAAACAACCAATCAGGTAGAAGTAGATTAGAAATATGGCTCAGCTGCATTCCTATGTCTTTAATTAAACTGTTTACTTTGTTTTGATTTGAACATCAGAAGATCCAAAATACACCTGGTCACTAAGTTTAAAACTAAAAATTATTCACTTTCTGGACATTTCGTAACTCTAATATGAAAAACACCACAGAGGAGACTGTACTGCTCTTAAATATCCTCTAAAAATCACTACTCCCACAGAAAAGTCATACTAACATGGCACCAAGTTCATGATTCTTTCTAAAACAAGAGATTCTTTAATGGCCCCACTCTGGGGAGACACTTTTCCTTTTTTTAAAAAATACTTTTAGTTGTAGATGGACACAATACCTTTATTTATTTTTTGTGGTGCTAAGATCAAATCCAGTGCCTCCTATGTGAGAGGTAAGCGCTTCACCACTGAGCGACAACCCCAGCCCACACTTTTGCTTTTATCTCAGACTTTATATAAGGCTTTTGCTTTAGAGATTTAACTGCCAGAGTCAAAGTGTTGACTTAGAACATGGTGCTTCCAGGTCCCTCCTGGCTGCTGCCGGAACCTCTGCTCCGAGCTGCCAGCTGCTCTGTTCCTCCCAGCCCCACACATTCCGCCTCACTGTCAGCCTGGGCACCTGGTGCCTCGGGGCACTTGTCCTGACTGATATCTCTGAGGTCTGTCTTATTTCAAGGTTGAGGCTGTCCCTCACTGGCCCTGTCAGCTGGGCTGACTTGGCTTTGGTTTCCCATTGGGCTCTGTACCCACCTTTATGTCCTGCAGGGCCACTGGCAGGATCTCTGCCAGGTTGTTTCCAGACATGTTGATGTTTGCAAGCTGTTGAAATTTGGCTTCCTGCTGCTCCAGCCTTGCCGTGGCTTCCACATGAGCACTTTGATAAACTTTCCAGAGCTGGAGCAGAGTCTGGGCCTCCTGCAACTGGTCTGCAAGATCTTGGTTTACCTGGGTCCACCTGACAGTGCAATGTGACAACAGGACCCTCATTCCATCCTTTTTCTTGTAGCAAAAGTATAATATACACACTCAACTATGAATTTAAGAGTAGGTGGATAAGACACTGCCAAATGCTTTTTAAAATGAATGGCATCACCATTTAATAAACCGCAATATAAACAGATCCAAATCAGGATATTTACTTGACTATAGTATTCAACAAAAGTGACAACATTGGTCATTAGCAAGAAATATCCACTGTATTATGAATACCTCTTAGGCAAAGGGGGAGAAAGCACTAAATTGTACACCTGATGAAGCTTCTCCATGTGGGACATACTTCCAATCCACAGAGAGTTTCTTTAAACAAGTCTTAAAATGTGTTTATGTCAAGTAAGTTTATTTTCCAATTATATAAGCAAAATATCACTTTTATAAAAGTAAATGGGAATTGTTTTATTCCATATACAGTCTATATCTTGCGTTTCTCTCCTATGTGACTTTTAAAAATATATTTTTTCAAGTTATTAATAAAAAATAAGAAAATATAATTTTAAACAACTGTACAAAATGGTCTGCAAATAGTACAAGTTGAACTTGTACATGCGGTGGTGTCCAGGACTCTTCAAATAGCAACCGTACTACCTTATGTTGAGGGTGGCCCTGATAACTCTATGTGGAGTTGAATATATTTCTATGCTCCTGCTTACTCCCTTTTCCAATATAGACTGGATCAAGACCTGAGGACATCACTGCAGGGTATAGAGTTTGATTTCCTTTGTTCAGTACTTGTTCAAAGTTGATTTACTGGAGTAGCTACATCTGCGTGGAGGAGGAGTGGAGAAGGACCCTCAAGACGGCTTGACCTCTTTGTCCTTGTCTCCAGCACATTAGCTTTCATATATCATGCCCCAAACCAAAGTCTTGCAATTAATGAGGGCCATACACTTTAGAAAGACTTTCATATGCCACAAGCAGCAATTTTTCAAAGAATTCCTTCCAGTCACAAATATTCCTTCCTTTCCACCAGAAATGGCTTCCCCAAGAGATACAACGTTCTTTTTTTTCCAGCTTACAATGTTTATGGTGATGCTTGATGGACTCCTGCAATCCACCCACCCGGCCCACCCCTTAGTGTGTTTCTGCCACTGCCTCTGATGTTCCTGAGATGACTCCTGACATTCAGTGCATGCTCTCTGTAAGTGGCTACCCTGGGGCTGTAATTAGGGCATTTTTAGATTCATGTCCAATTATTACAGGAGGCACATGCCAGCCCTCACGGCATCTAATTGTACATGAACTAGACCATTCAAAGCAGAGGCCAGAATAATATGGAACCAGTCATCTCAGAGGACCAGGAAGACCTTACAAGACCTTAGGTCTATCGTTCTGATTGCATCTTAAAGTGTACCTTGCATGAGTGTCTTGGCATTTCTCTTCAATTATTTCAGCAACTGAGGGGCAGGAATCTTTGAGTCTATGAATAACCTTCCGGAGTTTCTCCCAACTCCCTTCGCTGATCTCAGCTTCATCTTGAAGAGACTACGAACAGAGCAGGAGAGTCAGTTTCAGATGGCCTCCCCACACCACGGAAGACAGCAGTTCTTGCTTCTCAATGCTACACAATGAGAGCAGTCACACAGTAAAACTTTTTTTTTTTTTTTTTTTTTGCAATGCTAGGGTTGGAACCCAGGACCTTCCATGTCGTAGGCAACTGCTATACCTCTAAAGTACACCTCTAGCCCCACAGTAAAACTTTTAAATTGCAAAATAATATGGACATGGAAAATGAAGGAAAATCAACATATGATTTGATAGTTTTACTCTTTTTCTCACATGACTCACTTTAGAATTTAAAGGTATACTTTATGTTTTTGATCCTGGGGATTGCTCCCAGAGGCCCTCTACCACTGAGCTACATCCTCAGCCCTTTTTCTTTTTTGATACACAGTTTTGCTAAGTTGCTGAGGCTGGCCTTGAACTCATAATCCTTGCCTCAGCCACCCTAGTCCCTGGGATTACAGATATGTGTCACCATGCCCATGCCTGGCTTTAAGGTATACTTTTTTTTTTTTTAAAGTTGTAGATGGACACAATACCTTTATTTTTTATTTTAATTTAATTTTTATGTGGTGCTGAGGATTGAACCCAGTACCTCACACATGCTAGGCAAGTACTCTACCACTGAGCTACAACCCAGCCCCCCAAGGTATACTTTTATTTAATATATTTTTGGGGGGTGCTAGGGATTGAACTCAGGGGCACTTGACCACCGAGCCACATCCCCAGTCCTATTTTGTATTTTATTTAGAGACAGGGTCTCATTGAGTTGCTTAGCACCTGGCTTTTGCTGAAGCTGGCTTTGAACTACTAATCTTCCTGCCTCCACCTCCCAAGCCACTGGGATTCCAGGTGTGTGCCACCAAGCCCGGCTCAAGGTATACTTTTGATATTGCATTAACACACTGTTTGGGGCTTCTCTGTGGAGGCACAAACCCACGTGCATCCTTTATTGTTCTTGCTTCCATTTGGGATTTCCTGCCAATAATGCACTGCACCACACTCTGGCTAATTTACCTGAAGGTTCTGCACCTGGCACCTCAAGGCCTCCAGTGACAACACCACAGGCTTGCTGTGTTCCATGCAGTACCCAAATTGGATCGCCAGCATGTTCACTTCATCATAGAGTTTATCATACAACTTCCACTCCTGTAGCACCGACTGCATGAAGCTTTTGAGCTCACTGACCTATATGAAAAAAGGAAACAGAACTCATTTAGAAAACCCTTGACAAGACATGGTCTCTTGAGAGCCCTGGAAAAGGACAGTGAGCAAGAAATGGAATCCGAGTGCACTGCTCAGGTAAACTGTATTAGTTTTCTGGCCTTGGGTAAATTATTTAACCCTACTGTTGTCTTCCTCATCCACAAAAACAGAGATTAATAAAAGAAAAAACAAACAACCCCCGCCCCAATAGGATCTGTGAAAATGCTCTGATAACTGCAAATATGATACTTCGAACTTGGGTCTGATTATTGCAAAGTAGTTACAAACTGGTGAGAACCCTGCCCTAGCCAAAGGATGGGAAAGAGCAAAGTTGGACAAAAGGCAAACAGTGGGTCCATTTTATCCATTGGTATGTTTTGATAGTGATGAAAGGGGTTGAGCATTTTGTTGCCAATCAAAATGACTTTAGATACGACTGTGAATAAAAGAATACAATTCAATGATAAAAGACAATAACCAAACTGAAGAATAGGAGAAGGACTTGAGAAGACATTTCTCCAAAAGGTACACCCATGGTCCATAAGCACTTGAAAAGATGCTCCACTCCATAGTCATCAGGGAAATGTCAATCAAAACCACACGGAGATATCAATTTGTATCTACTTTGATGGCTAGGATCAAAAAGTCAGGTAACAACAGGTGAGGGCGTGGCAAGAATCCTCACACACTGCGGGTGTGGATGTAAAAGGATGTAGCCACTGTTAAAATCCATTCCACAGTTCCCCGTAAAAGACAAACAGAAGCTGGCTGTGGTGGCACACACCTATAACCCTAGGTACTTGGGTAGCTGAGGCAGGAGGATTACAAGTGTGAAGCCAGCCAGGGCAATTTAGCAAGACCCTGTCTCAAAATAGAAAGAAAAGAAGGGAGGGGGGAACTGGGAACATAGCTCAGGACTTGCCTCGCATGTACAAGGCCCTGAGTTCAATTTTCAATTTCCCAGTACCACCAAAATGAAAAAGTCAAATTACCACTAGACCTAATAATGGTATTTGTAGATACAGATTCAAGAGTACAAAAAACATATATTTGCACAAATGTTCATGGCAGTGTGGTTCCTAAGAGCTAAAAAGTAGAACTAACCCAAACATTTACTAACTGGTGAACAGATTAACTGCGTCTTATCTATACAATGAAATAGTCAGTCATAAAAAGAAATGAACTACTGATACAAACTACAATATTGATAACCTTGAAAACATGCTAGGGGGTCAGGGTATGCTGAGAGATAGAGCAAATGCTTAGTATGCTGGGGCCCTGGGGATCCTCAGCACAAAAAGAAAGAAGAGTGGTGTCGTGAGGGGGGAAATCCTCACCAGGGTAGTTTTTTTCTCAGAAACTGAGACCTGCATGGGTGGCAATTGCCCAAGGTATCCATCGGGTAGTGGTTCCAGGACATCCCATCAGAAAACAAAATCTAAGGATGCTCAAATCCCTTATGTAAAGGGATGCAGTATTTGCACATAAGCTCTGCACATCCTCCTATACAATTTACACTATTTCTAGATTACAGATGATACCTAACAAAATGTAAATAGTTATCTAGGGAATAATAACAGAAGGAAAAGTCTGTATATCTTGAGTACAGACACAATTTGTCCCCCAAATATTTTCAGTCTGTAGTTGGTTGACTGTGTGGATGCAGAGGCCAGCCTGTCCCAGGTCATCCCGAGCCCACAGGTGCACCGTTCTACAAGGATGGCCAGGTGCATGCTGTGCAAGGTGCTCACAGCTTCCACATAGAGAGGTGGTGCGACTTCTAGTACCCTCCCAGGGGCCCCTTTTAATACTGCAACTTCATGGAGAAGACATGGTATGTGTGGTTTGAAGGAAAAGAAGAAATTTATTAAGAAAAACTCACTACAGCAGAAAGAAGAAGGAGAAATGTTGTCAAAATGTGAAAACTGGGATCAGCCGTAGAGTAGCATTTATTGAGCACTGATAGGCATCGCGGTTGAGGTAAGAAGAAATGAGTAGGTCTTATGCCCACTCTGTAGATCAGGAAACAAAGGCTTAGAGAAACAACCTCCCCAAGGATACAGACAGACAATGATGTTATGAGGATCTCTTTAAAACTGTGACCAGAGTCCTTGCTCTTAACACAAAGCTATATTGACTCTGAACATCTTACGGATGGATGATTCCAACTCATACCCTCTGTATTTTAAAAACAATAATTTACTGAGATACAATTAACATACCACACAACTCACCTAGTTTAAAAGTACAATCTTCATGACTAATTTTAGAACATTTTTCTTTCCTTTGGTATTGGGGATTGAACACAAAGGTGTTTCCCAGTGACATCCCCACTCCTTTTTATTTTAAGACAAGGTCCCTCACTAAATTGCTGAGGCTGGCTTCAGACTTGCAGTCCTCCTGCCTCAGCCTCCAGGTTCTCTGGGATTGCAGGTGTGTGCCACCATGAAGAACATTTTCTGTCACTCCAAATACAAAAGCCCATGCCCATTGGCAGTCACTTTTCCCAGCCACTAATCTACTTTCCACCTCTACAGATTTGCCTATGCTGGATTATTTCATATAAGTGGAATCATACAATATGTAGTCTTTTATGACCAACTTTTGTCACTCAACATAGTGCTTTTAAGGCCCTCAATGCTGTAAAATACACTGATACTTCACTCCTTCTTATAGCTGCATATTCCATTATATAGATATATCACATTTTATATAAACATTCATACATTGATAGACAATCAGTTATTTCTCCTCTTTGGCTATTATGAATTATAGTTATGAATATTCAGATACAAGTTTTTTGTTTTAATTTCTTTTGAATTATCTAAATCTGATGGAATTGCTGAGCAGATGTCAATCTACCTAACCATTAAAGGAACCATCAGGCTATTTGCCTATGTAGCTGCACCATTTGACATCCCCGTGAACTGTGTATCAGGGTTAGTTTCTTCCATCTTTTCTAACACTTGCTGTTGTCTTTGTTATCATTATCCTAACAGATGTGAACTGGCATTTCATTGTGGTTTTGATTTTCATTTCCTTGATGGTTAATGTCATTAAGCATGTTTTCATGTACTTATTGGCCATTTTTATTATATTCTTTTTGTGGTACTAGGGACTGAAGTGCAAGCACTCTGTCACTGAGCTATATCCCCAGTCCTTTTTTAAAAAAATTTATTTTCAGACAGGGCTTTGGTAAATTGCCCAGGCTAGCACTGAATTTGTAATTCTCCTGCCCCAGTCAATTTATCTATCTTTTCTTTGGTTGCTTATGCTTTAAATATCATATCTAGAAAACCAGTCATGAATTGGGTATAGTGGTGCATGCCTGTATTCCCAGATACTCCAGAGGCTGAGGCAGGAAGATCACAAATTGAGACCAGCCTGGGCAAGGCAAGATCCAGTCTCAAAATTAATAATAATAATAATAATAAATAAAATAAAAAGGGACTAGGGATGTAGCTCAGTGGTAGAGCACCTCTGGATTCAATTCCCAATACTGAAGGAAAAAAAAAAGAAAGATATTTTAAAAAGTCATGAAGATTGATACCTGTTCTAAAAGTTTTACATCATTAGCTTTTACTATGTCCTTGATTCATTTTAAATTAACTTGTGTATATGGTGTGAATGTGGGTGTCTGGTGGTGCCAGTGCCTTTTTGAAGATTTTTCCCATCAATGAATCATCTTGACACCCTTGTTAAAAAAATATATAAATGAACTGTACGGCGAGGGTTTTGAACTCTCAATTCTATTCCATTTACTTGTCTGTCCTGATAGCACTATTATCTGCATATTTGTCATATTACCTCATTTCATTTTCCCCCTCTACATTTTTATATTGTAATTCACAGTATTATGATTATGTTTCCTCCGCTGCCTGTGAGATCTTGGAGGGCAGGATTTATTTTTTCTTATCTTACTCCTGGTAGTGAGCACAGGGACTCACACAAGATAAGTTTAACAAACTACTGAGCAAACTCTTCCCTATTTTCCTGCTGGAGTCCTGGGAAGGGAAGGAGGCCGGAGGCTGCTACAGGTCTCATTCACGCAGCTTCTTCCCAATTCCCTCGTGGAACTCATGGTTGAAAGTCAGTTTTAGCAGACGACAAATAACCCACACTGAGGATTGTGGGAGAAACATGGACACACCTGCAAGTGGTTAGTATTTACAGCTTGTCCCTCAGTTGGTAGGAAGTGCAGGCAGCCAGGTTTGGAGTTGCCTGGTCTTTCCCTCCATCTGGGGACTTTGACATGCCTTTCATAAGATTACCAGGTGTCCAGCACACTCTTTCCCTCTGTTCTTTTTTTTGGGGGGGTGGGTGGGTGGGTGGGAAGGGGGTGGTGATACCAAGGGCACCGGACCACTGAGCCACATCCCCAGCCCTATTTTGTTTTTTATTTAGAGACAGGGTCTCACAGAGTTGCTTCATGCCTCACTTTTGCTGAGGCTGGCTTTGAATTTGGGATCCTCTTGCCTCAGCCTCCTGCACCACCATGCCTGGCTCCCTCTATTCTTACTCTTCACTACTGTGCTGTGTTTTTGCCCTCCTCCAGAGTTCTCTCTAAGCTGACCATGCTCCTAGCCTACAG
The DNA here is from genome assembly GCF_964194105.1 of Spermophilus citellus. NCBI lineage: Eukaryota > Metazoa > Chordata > Mammalia > Rodentia > Sciuridae > Spermophilus > Spermophilus citellus. The sequence goes on along the minus strand of NC_138185.1, from coordinate 159,473,331 downwards.
AGGCTACATGACAAGATCAGTTCCTGAGGCACTGCCCTGTGTGTGGGGAGCCTGAGCTGCTGCTTCATAGCTGCTCCTGTGTATCTGTCTGGGAAACAATGCCAGATGCTCTGTTGGGTTTGGGGGATAGAGACATTTGTGTCTGCATGAGTACATTAGACAAAACAAGGACAGTCAAGTGGATTTCCTGCCTGTTAGTGATGTCAGGAGCAGTGGCTTTGCCTCAAATTATTCAGCATATAAAATAGGATTCGAAAGGCTTTTCTCCATTTCAATCTTTTTCTCAGAAACTTTTTGATTTTTAGTATAGAGCATGTCTTCACAATTAAAGAATAATAACAGCAACATATAAGGTATAAGAAGACTATGTGGTGAGAAATAGCACACTAAATGAATCCAGCACCTGACGAGTCACATTGTCCCGCTTTTGAAGCAACTTGTTGATTCCAGATGCTGCATCTTCTAACAGTGGAACTGCCCCACTTTCCAGAGTCAGGTAGCTTTGCCTCAGCTCATCCAGTACTTTGGATTTAATTGCAAGTTGATTTTCTATATCCTGGAAGGGCAAGAGGAGAAGGTTTTCAATGTACAATACACAAAAGAGTGAAATATAAGAGGAGTTAAATCTTATCAAGTTAAAAAAAAAAGCCAGTGGAGTATATAATTACACGACATTACATCAAAGAAGCTTTAATCACAGTACACTCAATTCAATTTTATATTCCATGGTTCTACACGTAGAAGAGTCTAGGCAACAAGTCCTTATCCTAGAAAGAACCTAGAAAAGCAGGTCCTTGCTGCACACCTGCCCTTGGCTGACTTTTTGGCTGGGCCAATGTCATCAGCCCCCTAGTCCATTCCCCCTTCTCATCTGGATGAGCGATTCTCCATGCTGTGCACATCTGAGAGAGCAGGTGACACCACAGGCAGGAACGTGCTTTCCAATCACAAAGCATCGTGTAAGTGAAGGTCATAGAATTTACTGGTAGTTCAGTCAGTAATAGCTTTACTATCTACTTATACCTTTTAGTCTATTAATTCACTCATAACGGCACCCCTGACCTTGTCCACTATTTTATTTCTTTGTGTGTGTGTGTGTGTGTGTGTGTGTGTGTGTGCACGCATGCTGCAGACTGAACCCAGAGCCTTGTGTAGGCTAAGCATGTTCTCTACCACTGAGCTCCACCCTGCCCCTTGGTCTACTCTTTACAAACATAATTCCAGAAACCATCAGGAGCCCTCTGCTACAAAGGAGATCATGGACCCAGCAGTCTGAAAACAGCTAAAGGGGGCCAGCAGCGAGATTGCCACTCTTCCCAGAGGAAGGATGGAGAGAGGTGCTTATACACCCCTCTCGGGACTGGGGTTAAAGACCAATTTGGAAAAAGTTTAAACTTTTAATTTATTATTATTAGAGAATTACAAATTTGCTATAGAACATTAGGAAAATGCAAAAGTCCTTTGGCATTCATAGCTCTTATTCTGAGTTCCTTTCAAGTCTTCAAATGTACAAATCTGGGATGTACATGGGCTCACTTTCTTCAGCATTGTCCTGGATTTCCACCCAGGTATGTGTGATTTGAATGCATGGCCTCCAATTAGTGACCCTTTGTTCAACTTTTCTCTCTTGAAGACTGTTTTTAGCAAGAAATAGGGCTTTATAAAATCTTAATCCTTCAAAAGACTCACTGGGTGGGTCCATAAGGAAAGAGGAACCTGAGCTCCTGGCAGGCATACGGGTGCTGGGCAGGCGTGCTGTGTTTGTACCCTGGTGAGGGATTAGTACCCTGGACTAGTTTCACAATGTGGTACTGAAATTCAGCCCACACAAAGCTGCCACCTGCGTGAGCCTTCAGCTTATTCCACAAACTTTTTATTTTTATTTTTATTTTTTTTAGGACCAGGGATTAAACTCAGGGGTGGTCAAACACCAAGCCACATCCCCAGGCCATTTTTTATTTGGAGACAGGGCAACAGCCTTTCTACCAGCGCAGCCCTGAGAGGGACTAGTACCATGGGAGCATACTTCCAGGCATTCTGTTTAGGGACTAGTTGTGAAAGCACCCAACAAATCAAGTGGCTTCTCTGAAACAGCTTTGCCAGTGAGACTCACTGAGCCAGTACCTCTAGCTCTGCCAGCCTCTCTATCACCAAGCGTCCTCTATCACCAACGTGGAGCTGACTTCTTTCCTAGCACAGGGATAGCTTGGAACATTTTTAAAATACCAACTTGCCCTCCTCCTTAAAAGCTCAACTAACTAAAGATTTTGTAAAAACACTTACATTTGCTATTAAGTTGTCATATTTCCTCCATATTGTAAGTTAATGAAGAGGAGGACTATTGAGTAGAAAAACAGAGGGAAAAAATACAGAGACATACAAGAACACCAAAAAGGTAGTATAAATAATAACTGTAGTAACAATAGCACATGGAGACACACACACACACACACACACACACACACACACACACACGAAGCCGTTCTTGTTTGTTTTTCTCCTCAGAACAATCTGGATTTAGCTGAGTGATCCTATAGTCTGACCTTGCAACACAGAGGCCTACCAGGACTTTTCAAGTTTGCTAGTTCTCTGCTCCACTGGTAAATAAATCCATTTTACTTTAAGTCCTAACTTGCTACACTCAAAATAGGGTGGCATCAAGATATCTGTTGATAATCATGGAGATTCACTAGAATTTACAAGTCCAGCCGTGCTTGTATCCATTCCTGGAGAATTGGTGTTAAATATTTTTTAAATATCTAAATTCCTTTGAAATGATCATGAATGAACTTCTGTGAGTGGTGGGGTACTTATGGTACAGCAGCATCAAACTTGAGAGATTAATAATCGTATCTCAGACCGCCTCATTCTAACCAACTCCACAGTTTTCCTTGCTAATATAATATGCCAAACTCGGCCTCTTCCTATTCATCTATAACTATTAGGAGCCCTTCAGAATGTTTCAAGCCAACACTAACTTAAGTCTTAACACTTCATAAACACCATCCTAAGGTTTCTAGTGTAAAGCCACTTTAACAACAAGCTTCCTGAACTGAAAGATTCTATCCTGGGATCAGTCATGAAATTATTATCATTTTATTTCCTATAATCAATGAATAATGAAGAAAAGCAAAAATGACTTTTGCATGAAGCACACTTTTAGGTCTACTAATACATGGGCTCAAGCAACTCCTAAGCACCCATGAGTTTCCCAGGCAGTGACAGGCTTAACCGCATGCTAAGTAGCAAGCCTGCCCTGTGAAATCCCAGTCTAGTTGAGGACAGACAAGTAGACAGATGAGTTCAGTATGGCCTCAGACACAGGGTGCTACCACAGGCCAGGGAAGCTGATTTCATTCACATACTTCCATCTCTACCTTGTTTTACAGCCTTTTATAAAGATGCACCCAAGAAAGCGAGGTAAGGAAATTAAAATAGGAAAACAGAAGCTAATGGAAAGTGTGGGGGCCTGTGGGAAGGTGTATAATTGGTGGGCCCAAGGTGAGGTCAGGGTGTTTTGGCTGAGTTCTGACAAAGACAGAGGAGAGCTGTGTGTGGATGGTGGTAGGAGAGCCTTTGAGGGGGTGTCCAGAATCCTACAGTGAGCAGCAACATAGTGCAACAGCACTGGGGCCCAAACTGCCCATAGTTCAATGCCGCATTCAGGTGGGGACTGACAATGGATACTGCTGGCCAGGCACGTGTGCAAATTACATGTGAGGGAAACCATTTCTGATGCAACCCAATACAACCAGATATGCACACGCCAGGTGGTCAGAGTGCATTTGAATTAGGAAACCCTCATTTCAGAGAGGGCCATCAGAGTGCTCTGAGTTCAACATCTCAATCAACATGAGTCATTTTGCCAAGGAGCACAATGAATGTTAGAAATGCTTTTTACAGGTAAAATTAATGGGTTATAAAATAGCATGATGAATATTAGAAATGGGTTCTCACTGGTTACAATTATACATACCAAGGTAGGTGGATTGGCTAAACTACTGTGGACACAATTCTCACCCTTATTGGAACAGAACATAACTGCACATAGCCTGTTCTCTTTGCCCTGGGTGACAATCCCTAGAATAAGTTCCTGTGTGGCTCTGTACCCAGCCTAACCTCCAAGGTCTCTGGTTGCTGGATGCTTACCATACCAATACTGGATTCTTGTTTCTGGAACACTGACACATATGTCCTTCTTGAGCAAGCCTGGGGCACCATAGGGCAGAGAGAGTTGGGCTTTCTAGAACATTGTATGCACAGCCTTTGTTTCTTTCCAGTAAGTATTTCTACAGATCGTAGAGTTTAGTCTGTGTTTTTCCAGTGCCAAGGATCAGACCCGGCACCTCGTGCAGGTTAGCCAGTGTTCTGAGATTTACTTAATTACAACTTGGTGGGAAGGTTGCAGGGAGAAGAGCTAAACTGAACACAAACTTGTTCAGAGGTTAGTGTTATCAAAACAAAACAAGAAGACTAAGAATTGCTGAAGGCTCCCTTACTGTTAGGTCTGTAGGGTGAGGGAAGGTCAGAGAGGGGCCAGAATGCCACCTGAAGTATTTGAACTTCATTCTATGGGCAACATGGAGTCAATGAAGGACTTTTCAGTGGGGCATTTCTGTGGCCTTTTGCATTTCAGAAGCATCGCTCCACCTTGGTGTGAAGAATGAATCAGAGAGAAACAGACGTAGCTGTGTTAGGACAGGCCTGTGACAAGAGGGGTCTGGACTAGACCAGTCTGGACAGATGTGGACTGACTAGATAGTAGGGGTAAACTGGGAGGACCTAAAGAGTTAATGGAGGTAGAGGCAAGGATGAGAGCTGCTGCTGGGCTTCTGGAAAGGATGGCCAGCAATAGGCTGAGGAACAGAAGCGTCCCATGGAGGAAAGGTGTGGAATCCAAGATGGCTACCAGAAGACTAATGTGGAGATGGAGGGTAGAGGTTGAGAACAGGATTAAGAGAATTTGGAGGGCTGGGGCTGTAGCTCAGTGGGAGAGTGCCCGCCTCGCATATGTGAGGCATTGGATTCGATCCTCAGCACCACATAAAAATAAATAAAGATATTGTGTCCAACTACAATTAAAAAAGAATTTAAAAATATAAGATAATTTGGAAAGACCTCCTCAGGTATCCCCTTCCCTCATTTTACATATGCACCATTCTGTAACCTACACAGATTTGGGATCTGACCCAACTCTCCAGCTCCATAGTGACAAATGCAATACTTTCACATAGTAGGTACAGAAGCAGCATAGTGTGTGCCATCCCCAGCCATGGCAACAGTGGAAATGGTGAGTGTCCCAATAGGGTGGTGCTAAAGGAGGATGAGTCCACCCTGGGGAGAGGGTCCCTCAAGGACTATGTGACTTGGCAGACAGACAAAACCCTCATACCCAAATGTGACTCAGACACAGGTTCTAAGGACAAGTAGTTCTTTTAAGACACAAGACAAAATAGGTAGAAGAAAATTTTCTTCTGATGAAACACAGAATAAAATACTAAGAATAATAGAAAATTCAGAGTCATTTTGCTAATGTTGGACAAAATAACAAAACCCACAAAAACCCAAAACAAAACCCAAAAAAGGGGGCACCTAAATCAAAATTCCCTGTCAATATATGCACCCCCCCTTAAGAGTAATATTGCAACCTCTTGGAAGCAATAATAACCATGAAAATACCTTCTTCTGATTATGTAAAAATGGTACTTGGCCATTATGTAAAACCTATAACTAATTATCTAGTTTATGTAAGAAAGTAAGTTATGCCATACACACAATGGCAGTCCCATACAGCCAGGCGTTTGGGGTCTAACCATTCCGGGTTTGCAGAAGGACACTCTGTGTTCCTAAGCACAAGCTTTACAACAGAATATCCTAATATGCCTCTCTCAGAAAGCTACCTGTCACTAAGCAACACCCAACTGTAAACACAGGGGAGCTTGCAGGAGTGTCCAGAAACTACAGCACTATCCTTCACTGCCAGGCTTAGGACCCTGAAGCCCAATCCTGCCATGTGGAGGGTGCTCTGCCCCTCCTTACCTGACAGTCCAGGAGCACCTTCTGGATGGAGATCACACTTTCCGGTTTTTGTAAAGTTTTCAGCTTCTCTTCTTGTGCTTCCAACCAGTTTTTCAAAATCTGCATTTTGTTTTCATTCTCAGTGATGCTTTCCAAAAATTGTTCTAAATGTTGTATCTATAAATGATAAATAAAATTATTATGAAGGGCTGGAGTTGTAGCTCAGTGGTAGAGCACTTGCCTCGTATCCATGAGGCATTGGGTTTGATCCTCAGTACCACATAAAAATAAATAAAGATATTATGTCCATCTACAACTAAAAAAAAAAAAAAATATATATATATATATATAATTAAAATTATTATGAAAACATTCTTATTTTAAGTCCCATGCTTAAAATGTATATGGCATGATATTTTATTTTATTTTATTTTAATTTTTAAAATTGATTTTATTATTATTATTTAATACACGACAACAATGGAATGCATTACAATCCTTATTATGGTATGATATTTTAAAAGGATTTTTTTTCTTCTCAAATTTCTAATATTTCACATATTAAGATGTATGAATAATTTTGGAATAAAGATTCATCAGTCAGGAAATTGGATTTAAATTCCTCTTTTAGAAATTTCATATTTAAAGTAAAAGTTAATCTGCTGAGATAACTGGCTGTTTCAGAGTTTCATAACAACTATACAAAATAACATTAGATTGCTAACATTCAATATTTTTTCTTTGCATTCTCTATAAATATACAAACTGTTTCTGGCAACTTTCTTATTCTGGAGTCTCTTAGAGTTGTTTAAAAATTTCTACCAATATCAACAATCTCACAATTCAACAATGTGATTAAAAAATCAGTTTTTATTTTACTAAAAATATTTATTGGTGCATTATAATTATACCTAACAGTCGGGTTTGTTGTTACAAACATATAACAACAAATAGATAGAACAATATAACTTACACATAGTAGAACAATATAACTTAGTCCCCAGAACCTTCTCTTTCAATAATTATTTTCTGTTTTGTTTTATGGTACTTGGGATTGAACCTAAGGGGACTCTCCATTGAGCTACATCCCCAGCTCTTTTTATTTTTTTATTTTTAAATTTTGAGACAGGGTCTTATTAAATTGCTGTTTAAATTTTGGCTGGCTTCAAATTTTCGATCCTCTTGCCTCAGCCTCCCAAGTACCTGGGATTACACGCATGTGCCACTGTGCCTGGCAATAATTAGTTTTGAATTTTGTAATTCTTCTCATTTCTAATACTCACAATTTTTTGTTGCTGTTGTTGATACGGGGATTGAATCCAGGCCAGATCTACCACAGAACTATACTCCCAGCCCTTTTTATTTTTGAGACAGGGTCTCACTAAGTTGCTGAGGCTGGCCTCAAATTTGGGCTCCTCCTGCCTCAGACTCCCAAGATGCTGGGATTACAGGCATGTGCTGCTGCACCCAGCTTAATATTCACATTTTAAAAATTAGCTTTTAATCATAGTATATATGAAGTTTCATATTACTTTTCCTATATGTTTGAAGGCCTTGCTGAGTTATGACATATGCTAATATTACTTTTAAAAGGCTGCCCAGTATTTTATCAAATGGACATAGTATCTTTTGATTAATTATTCCCCTAGAGTTTGAAATTAAGGCATTCTGCATTTTTGCAAGTATAAATAATGTTGAGCACTTCATGCAGACTTTTTTTTTAAATACCTACTTTAAATAGATAAGAGCTGGATTGCTGGGTTAAGAGAAAAGATGGTTTTTAAAATTTCCCAATGCTTTCCAAAAAAGTAATGGAGCCATTACAGTATCAGCAACATATGAATGTTCACTTTGGGCTTATATTCTTGTTTTATTAACATTTCCTAAGTTGGGCAAGGTGGCACACACCTATAGTTCCAGCTACTCAGGAGGCTGAGGCAGGAGGATTGCAAGTTTAAGGCCAGCCTTGGCAAATTAGCAAGAACCTGTCTCAATGTAAAAAACAAAAGGGCAGGGGATGTACCTCAGTGTTCAAGTGCTTCTGGGTTCAATTCCCAGCACCAAAACAAAAAACAAAACAAATTTTCTAATTTAATAAGTGTACGTTACATCATTTAGTTTAAATATCTGATAATCAAAGTTGACATATTTCAGCGGCACCTGAATTAATAGGTGGGAGCTTGGTTCCTATTTTGTGAAATGTCTGCTCATGTTCAATGTCCATTCATGTACTTGAATCTTAATTGCATAAATCTATTTGTATGCATTCTCTATACAAAAAAGAGATCACACACACACTTTATACCATACATTTTTAGTGTATATATACACTATGTATATATACTAAATATATGTATACTATATATATACTATATATAAATATATACACATACTATACATATGTATATATGTATATATATAATATTTTTCAGGAATAAGTTTTTTTTCATCTTTTCAAGAATCATGGAGTAAAAAGCCTACCAAAAAGCCCCAGGCAATTTTTTCCTTTTCATAATTTTTTCAAGGCTGAAATAGCTTTAAGTCCCTTTTGAACATCTGCTTTCACAGAAAATGTCAAATTCTCTGACCTTTTAGTAGCCTGACATAATATTGACACCTTTTAAAACAAAAGTTCTCCTCTTTACTGCCTAACTCAATTTCCCACTAAGAAATCTCAACAGGAATATAAGAATTCTTTTCTTTTTTTTTTTTTTTTAAAGAGAGAGTGAGAGAGGAGAGAGGGAAGAGAGAGAGAGAGAGAGAGAGAGAGAGAGAGAGAGAGAGAGAGAGAGAATTTTTAATATTTATTTTTTAGTTCTCGGCGGACACAACATTTTTGTTTGTATGTGGTGCTGAGGATCGCGAACCCGGGCCGCACTCATGCCAGGCGAGCGCGCTACCGCTTGAGCTACATCCCCAGCCCATAAGAATTATTTTCATATTCCATTACATGTACCCATAGAGAATGCTAAAGCATAGGGTCTATAAAGAGGCTATGATTATTAGGTTCAACTGTAAATCAACCATCTGGATGCCTTTTTTTGGGAGAGGTGACTGGGGGTGAACCCAGGGACACTTAACCCTTGAGCCATATCCCCAGTCCTTTTTATTTTTTATTTTGAGGCACTAAGTTGCTTAGGGCCTCACTAAATTACTGAGATTGGCTTTGAACTTGAGATCCTCCTGCCTCAGCCTCCTGAGTCGCTGTGATTACAGGATAGGCCACTGTGCTGGCCTGAATATCTTTTTTAATTTTTTGGAATATGGTGTTTTACAAAAGCCAAAACATGCCTCCAACCTTGACCCTGGAGCATACCTTTTTATTCAGGGTTCCATGTACTCGGTGCCATTGGCGGTTCATCTCTCCCAGGTGCTCTGCAAACTCCGTCCTTTCATAGCGCTTGCTTTCTACGTCACAGGTGCTTAACTGAAGCAATGACTGGTTAACAAAGTCAACGATCCACTGTTTATAGTCCATTTCCATTCTGAACTCCTAAAACACACAAAGAAGTGAAATTAAACACGCTAAGTCCGAATGAAGTCCATTAGATGAACTGGATTTCCCCTTGGCTGTACTCTAGGGGGCGCCAAGCTCCCACCCATTAATTCAGGGTGCAGCTGTCAGGAGTTACCTTCTACCTTCCCCAAGTCTTATCAGGAGGCTGCTTTATTTGAGTAGGGATTCTTCTTGGGGAGTACATATTCCTGGGAACAGAGAGACTCACTGCTTCAGACTGACTGGAAAGTCCAAGGGAGCACCATATACGGTAGCTACTGTCATCAGAATGTGTATCAAGTCCCTGGAATCTTGTGAGAGAATATCGGAGAGCTATACTGGATCCTGAGTTTCCCTGAGGGCTCATGGAGACAATAGGCTGGAAACAGAAGTTAAAGCTTTCCCAGAAAACCCAGAACACCTTTAAGGAATTTTGGCTGCTTCTTTGTTCCTTGCGCGACAGTCTGGCCACCTAGGGTGGCTTGGATGACTTCACATTCTATAGCAGTCCTAAACCCACTGAAAGGCCAACCAGGTTCCTGTCAAGCCTGCCATTTGTTGGGTTTTATCTGGGAAGGTTCTAACACATCCTATGGAGACAATCCAGGGGGGTCATCACGTGGCATGGGCTAGGTTACTGCAGCCTGAGTAGCCCTTTTATATAGACTCTGCTACCCACTGAGGTTAGGAAGTATAGGTATGTAAAAACATTTTCTGTTAATATTATACTTGGTGATCAAGCTATTCATCTCCTGCCTATCAGAGACCAGTTCCAGCAACTTGCAAGGTCTTTGAAAGTAACAGCCAGCCTTGTCATTCATCTTTGCATTCCCAGTGATTAGCACACACTGCCTGGCACTTCTTTTTTTATGGGTATGAGAGAAAAATTTAATTGCTGTTGCAAAAAAAAAAAAAAAAAACATCTGTATGAAGTAGAAACTGGTTTCAATAACATTAGTAGAGAATATGTTCTAGACAGTAGTGGAGGTAACTGGATGTAAAATTCTGGCAGTAATTTAATAGAACAGGCTGAGGCCAAAAGCCTTGTCTGTGGGGAATTTGGAATGATAACCGCAGGAATGGTACACTGTGCATAAAGCAAATTGGATTGTTTTGACAAGTGTTGTAAAGTTTCATATAGTAAAAGGTTTCTCCTACATGCACTTCAGTTTCACAGCAAGAATGGCTCTGAACACCCCAACACAGAGGAAAGCATGCATGCAAGATATCTAACTCCTGATACAAAGCATACACTTTAATATGAGCACATGATCATTACATCTAGGGCCCTGTGCCCTAAATGGTGGTGGTTATGGACAGCATGGCCCTGGTAAGGACATCTAGAAAGCAGCTATCACCTTCTATCTGTGTTCTCTTTTTAAGTTTTTTTTTTCCTTCATTTTTCTTAATTCTGCTGTTGTCGCAAGCTTCTTAGCAAAACTGGTAAAAACAAAACTGTAATCATTGAACTGTGACAGCACTCTTGCAATCAAGACTTTCAAACCTTCAGTCTTCTGGGGTGAAGAAAGCACAGTACGGAGTTTAGAACTCTGATTAACAAACAAGGTGGTCACAGTGTTTTCCTGGCTTCAAGACTTCCACAACTTTCCCAAGAGGTCATCATAAGAGGGCTGACTTAAGTTTGTTTCAAATTTAACATAAGAAACTACTGGTTCTGGAGTGATGTGAACAGTCCCATAAGTTCCATCTGATTTCATTCCATTCATTGAATACCACCAGGATTGAACAGTGTGGCATTGATGACAGAACCTGGAATCAATCAGGTCACAAATTCTACTCTCCTGAGTGACATTCTTTGCAGTAACACAATCCATAACTGCTGGGTCAAGCTCACTCGTCAAAATTTCTATCTGACTATTACTCGACTCTCTGGGAACTCCAGAGTACACAAGTACCAAATAGTCAGAATTCATGATATTCCATACACTATGTGGCTCCATTTGGAAAAACTGCATTAAGAAGCTCTATTCCTTCCTGGAAATTCTGGTTTAGGTATCATTGGCGGGAAGGCTTCATGAAGCTTTGAAATGAGTTAAATCTACTGTAATCCCTAGCAAGCTTCAACAGGGGAACCAGTGCTTTCAGTAAAAGGGTGGCACCATGTCTTCAAATGAACCATCAATTGGAGACAAACACGCCACTCTCACTGAGTACACGAGCTTCCTGCTTGCCAGTTTTTATCACATTTATGACTGAACATTGCACATCCTTCAAAAGTATATCACACTCAGATCTTGGGAGAGTGTGAAGATCCCAAGACCCTTGGCTTGCACTGGGCTGCTGCTGGGAGCACCAAACCTCTAGCAGCTTCTCGGGCCCTTGGAAAAAGTATGTAGAGATGGCAAACAACTAACACCCACAGAAAATCAACTAAATTAAATCTCTTCTCCTGCTGCTGGGGATTGTTCCAGCTGTTACTGAAGTTCAGGTTCCTTTTTTTTTTTTTTTGGTATAACTTTATATTACATTTTAAAAAAAGGGATTAATAAAAATTTCCCAGCTTTGCATGTGTGTGTGTGTGTGTGAGAGAGAGAGAGAGAGAGAGAGAGAGAGAGAGAGAGTGTGTGTGTGTGTGTGTGTGTGTGTGTGTGTGAGAGAGAGAGAGAGAGAGAGAGAGAGAGAGAGAATGCCAAAGTTGAATTTGAGTCTGTTGGAAATAGAGGCAGATATAGTTCATTCTCTTGTCATCTGCCACTTTCCTGTCACAGAGAGTAGAGTGAGCCCTAGCTACTGTCACTGGCCATACTGTGTAAACCCAATGTGCCTTCTTTAAATGTTAATTAAATCTACATGAAATGAAGTACCACAGAGAGGGCCACATTCATATCTGTAGCAGGATACCAACTTTTTCTTCCTCATTCTCTTGCTGACAGAATATTTATTTCTTTATTTATTTTGATACCCAGGGACTGAACTCAGGGATCCTTAACCACTGAGCTACATCCCCAGCCATTTATTATATTTTGTTTAGAGATAGGGTTTTATTGAGTTGCTAAATGCCTCTCTAATCTGCTCAGGCTGGCTTTGAACTCGTGATCCTCCTGCCTCAGCCTCCTGAGTTGCTGGGATTACAGGTGTGAGCCACTGCATCCAGCCAGAATATTTTTTTTTTTATTTTTCTTTCTTTCTTTTTTTATTTATTTCTTACATACATGACAATAGTGGAGTGCATTACATTCATAATTATCTATTCACAGCACAATTTTTCATAACTCTCTATATAAAGTATGTTCATGCCAAATTATGCCATTATACATGAGCTCTCTTATTTTTTTTTGCATACAATTCTTAATACACTTTTACACCACAATTTATCATATCTCTGTTTGTACAGAATATTTATTAAAACCCACTGGAGGCCAGCTGTTGGGCTAGGTGTGCTATTCTTGGGAGGTGAAGGATAGCCCCTGCTCTTGAGAAGCTCAGTCAAGTTAGAGAAGCAGTTGAGTAAATAAATGATAATTTATAAATAAAAACTAGAGAGCAACATGGAGACATTAACTCAGCACTATCCCTTAATCCAGCTGGGAGAGCCAGAGTGGATTTGTCAATGAGGAGAACCCTGAGCTGGCTCTTGCAGGATGATAAAGAGGATGTCTGCGGCTAACAGTGGGCAGTGGCCGTCCAGGTCAGAGGTATAGCATGTTGACTGGGGAGGTAAAGGAAGACCTGAGTCCATTAAAAAGCTTGGATGGTCCTGCAGTGGTCAGAGCTATAAAGGAATGCAAGTGAAATAAAAGCCAGTGGACTACCTCATCATTTCTAGAATCATCTACCACCCTATTCTCTACTCCCCAAATCAGTGTTCCTACATTATTTCCCACATGGCTCTGGGTTCAGCATTTCCCTTCCAAGTGATCTACTTCTTATTTAATGAAAAGACTGTGGCTCCTTGCGTAATTACCTTGAGCTTCTGAAGAAGATTCTTTACTTGAGACTCAGAACTAGGGAAGTGCGCAGAGTCTTCACCTACAGCCTGATACTCCACGCTGTTCATCCAGCTAATCATTTCTGTGATGGCTTTACGAGATGGCAATTTCTCCATCTGAAGCTGCAAGGACAAAATGATTTCCATTTAATTATCTACTGTTAACGAAATGAATCAGGGCATCACTAAAGACGGTATCTGGTTTGATATAAGGTCTTGCTACATAATGAGGCAGGTTACTCACAAAAACAAACCCAGCATTCAAGCTCAGAAAATGTGACCCCCCCAAACAACAGTGAAGACCTTCACATAAATGAACAGAGTGGCACAGATAAACTGAGAAATAAAGTAATTAAGCCCAATTTCTCTGTGAAGAAAGATCTCATTGGAGGACAGTCCAGTAATGAAGACCTCTTTATTCAGTGGTGCCAGAGAAAAATAGGTAATGTCAATGAAAATTATTGAGTCAGAAAAATAATTTAAAAAGAGTTGTAAGCTAACAAGTGAATGCTAATTTAAATGCTGGGTGTCTAAACACTTACCTGGTGAAGCTTTTCTTGAATATCTGGAAGCTGAGTTATGAGCATGGTCCACTTTTGTTCAAACTGGGCTAAGGAGGCTCTCAGCGTGGCCGTGTCGGTTTCCTTCAGGTGCAGAAGCTGGTTCCCAGTGCTTAAAACTGCAGTCTTCAGGGAGGACTTTCCATCCACTTCCTTGGAAAATTCCTAAGGAAACATTTGTAAAGAACAGAAACGTTTAAAATTTAAATACAGTCAGAGCAACTGCTTAGAGTGCAAAACTAAATAGAATAAGAGTTTGAATGTCTGTGTACACACACACACACCCGGCTTTGCCTACCAAGTGTTGGCACTACTCTGTATATTAGATCCACATGGGAGAACAAAAGAGATGGAAATCCTGCCCCTCCAGAAACTTAGAACCTGGTGGGTTTTTAGAAACAGACAAGTTATTTGAGTTTCAGAAGAAACCATGGAACTCAACTTCAAGTTCAGATTACATGAACCACTTGCAATGAATTTTTAACTAAAATATTTGAAAAATTTCCCATGTATATTCCCAAGTATTTAAAAAATTATTTACATTTTAATACCAAAGTGAAGTGAGTAACCATAGCTACAAAATATATTTTTTAAAAAAAGGAAAAAAGATAGGAATGATTAAGGGCAAAGATTAAGGGGTCTCAGGAGTGCATTTTACATTACAAAAGTAATCCTCTTTTCCAGAAAACCCCTCAAAACCATAGAACAAAAATCTTTTTAGTAGAAATGCCAGTTCTGTATCCAATAATTTAAAACTATATATTTATTAACTTAAAACATTTATGAATTAATAATATTACATAATTGTTTTTAAATTTTGGGGGGAGGTATTTTCTGTATTTGTAAAGCATGTCCCATGTCAAAGCAAAAGATTTATACATAATATATATTTTAGTGTAAAAGACATTTTTAAATAGTCAATTAAAGATACATTCTATCATTATAAATATATAAATAAACAGTATAAGCAGATAATTCTAAGTTTGAAGACCATAGATACAATTACCTCAAATCTTACTCCTTACCCACAAAAGAAGGAAGATTATCACAGCAACCCTGAACCTGTTCCTCTGATAATTTATTTCTGTCCAAAAAGTATTTGAATATATTCTATTGCAACTTACAAAAAAATTATTTATGTTGTTTCTGATTGTATCCAAGTCCTGAGACGCATTAAGGGACTGTTCTTTCCAGTGATTCAAAGTTTGCTGAGAAGATTCCAACCACTTGGTTAACTCATCTGAATCTCTGTTGTAACTAACAGGAGCAAAGTGGGAGAAAGGAAATTAGAAAGGTACTCTGATGATGAGGTGTACCACTAGCATATTTCTTCTTATTTTATTTTGTATTAGCCTGTGTTGATCAGCCCTATATTTCAGAAAATCAAAACAATTATAAGGATTATATGATGGATTATTTCATGCCTCAAATGCGAATCTCTTAATAAAAATAAAATAAAATATTCTTTATTTCTTATACAGCTACACAAAAGTATACTCCTGTGTAAAAAAGAGATTATTTTTTAATCCATCAAATGTCTTCTTTAAATGCATTTAAGTAAACATACAACAAGCATTTGTGCAAGATGTATAATAACAAACTGCTGTTGCCTGGATTCAAAAATTTTTTCTCTGATATTTGATAAAAATATCCAAACAAAGTGCTGCTCTTCTTGTCACTTCCAAAACTTGTTTAGGTTAGACAGCCCTTGAGAGGCAGGGATGAGAATGAGGCTTCAATATTCTGTTTTCTGCCATCCTTGAATGCTTCAAGGTTATCCCAACTGAGCAAAACAAACCCTCTGATGAACTCAAAAGACTTTTCCAAATCATTGTTTTAGCCAAAATCATTTAATTTTGTTTAAATTTTAGAACTTAACAAAGAGGATAGAAAAACTGCAACAGCATAGGATAAAGGGAACATGAACTATTTTATAACACAGTTCCTAGTTTCCATAAATCTATATCAATGTTCTCCAGCCAACTGATTCCTGAGTCTAGCACACCAATATCAGAGGCCTGTATCAGATCCCATTAATCCAGAAGTGGATCCAGATGCTTTAGATTGTCAAAAAGAACAGCATAGCATAACCGGGAGACTGCATGCAAAATTTAGTTGACTGCAGAATCCCTCTGAAGTCTTTCTTCACAGCAAAATTTAAAGCCAATCATTTCCAAAGAAAAAACATACCTGAGTAGATGCTTGAGAAGTGTTTGCAGTCTGTGCAGTTCAAGGTCAATCTTCTTGTTCAGGGACAACCACTGCTCTTCCAGTTTGGCAATCTGTCCCTCCAGTTCAGGACAGCTCACAGATGCCACCAGCTGTTTGCCTTCATTTAGAGTTTGGTAGAGCCGGGCATGCTTTCCATCAATGTTTCTTTTTATTTGCTAATAAGTCATAGAGTGAATGATTTTTAAAAAAAACAACAATCAAGTCTACCAATCTATTCACAAACACAAAAACCTACGTTCCAGGCTACTGAAGAAATGAGAATACTTAAGCAACATTCAGGACTGCAGTCTGGCTGGACAGACGTGATTAATGAGCCCCTTTCATAAGAGGGCCTGATTAATGTGTTTCTTTTATTTATTTATTTATTTTTAATATTTATTTTTTAGATCTCGGCGGACACAACATCTTTGTTTGTATGTGGTGCTGAGGATCGAACCCGGGCCGCACGCATGCCAGGCGAGCGCGCTACCGCTTGAGCCACATCCCCTGCCCAGATTAATGTGTTTCTATAGAGCAGCTCTGTAACTTAGTACAGGTAAACAAGAAACACGAAATTTGTCGATTAAGTTCTGATAGTTAATTCTTCCAACTAAAAACAAAAGAAAAAAACAAAACAAGGTGGCAGTCTATTGGCTGCATTCAGCTTGCAGACGGATTTCTCTCTCTATTTTTCAAACAAGGTCTTTCAAACAAGGCTGGCCTGGGCTCAAGGGGTCCTCCTGCCTCAGTCACCCAAGTATCTGGGACTATGTGCATAGGCTACTGTGCCTCGTTTTTCAGTCAGGTTTTGATTGATCTCAAGATTATTTTGAAAATCAGGATATTTTTACATAGAATTGACATAAAATAAAGAAATTTGGATTTCCAGAGCCCGGAGGGAAAACCAGAAGATGTAGGGATCGCAGTTCTGCATTGTCCTGTGGCAAAGCCTGGCTAGAAACAAGCAGCCACAGCCTCCTTTAAAAGGGTCTGCTCCCTTCAGTTCTTTCCCACCTCGGTCCTCACAACCCTGACTGTAGACCCAGCCAGGATTCCTCATTCCTGTACCCCAGCCTGGCCCCTGGGACACTGCAGACTGAGACCTACATAGGAAAGCGATAAACATAAAAGATGCAAATACCAGGGGAAAATCATTTCTATAGCTTTCCGAATAAAAGGATCCAGGAGAGAGAAAGAGAACTTCAGAAGAATAAATTAAATCAGCACATCATTCAAATCAAGTCATGAAAAGAGAAAGAAAAATTCTTCAAAACTGCAAATACAATGACCCCCTGAAGAGAACTGTCTTAAGGCAATTATCTTCCACAAGCTGGGTTCAGCTAATCTCACTTATCCTGATAGCTGTTTAACCTTTTAAATACAAATTATTATCAAAATAGAACTTCGATTTTCCAATTCACTTAAACCTTTTTTAAAAATTACCTGAATATTTCATTCCAACTCCCTTTCCTCCTTTTATAATCTTTTCTCCTCCTCCCTGAGCTTAAAGGCTAGAAAAAAAAAATCCAACATCAATTTTTTAAAAACGTCCTAGTTTTCTAAGCCTAAGTGCCAGACGTTTCACCGTTACAGTATCTTGGAGAAGTTTCATTCCTCCATTTCATACCTGGGAGACAGACTTGATACCCATAAACCTCTCCATGATTATAAGGACCAAGATTGGCCTCAGGAAGCCTATTTGTGTGAAGGGTTTTATGGGATGTCTTCTTTTAGTATAGCAAATTTATTTAAAAGACATAGAACAATGATTTCTTTTTTAAAAAAAAAATACTTTAAACTTAAGGGAACCATACTCACATTTTAAGGGATGTGGTCACTTTTGGGGGGAGGTCGGGAACAGATAATGAGGCTCATTAGATGGCTAATATTACTTCTTACTATGGTATGGTTTAAAATACTGTTTTCGACTGTGTTCTTTCAGCTGTGAGATGGCATGCTCTGTATCCCCAGGCCAGCACCCACTCACCCCCTGGAAAGACCCAGATTCATCTACTCCAGGCTCTCTGGGATTCTGGAGAGTATAAACAGTGCCCTGACCTCTGGAAAGTGTTATCAGCAGGTCACTGCCATGCATCTCGCTTTCACTTCCCATCCCGTCTCATTAGGCACAAAGCTGACTTTTGAAGCTTTCATATTGATCGTTGGTGATTTTCTCTAGCAGCACAACTCAAATTCTGACTGTGTATCTTCTACAGGTAAAACTGAGTATTTTAAGCTTCTGATGGAAGAATTTGAAACTTGTTTTTGTCTTAGTCTTGTTTCAATGCCACCAGAAATCATATTAATGTTTTATCTTTCCTATGACATCAAAATTGGAGACATAGACCCTTCAATAATAACTGGACCAAAAATGACACAAGAAATACTTAAAAGTTTGAAGTCTTTTTTTAAAATATTGCAAGAGGCAACAGATTCTGTCTGTCTTATAGGCTAGATCCCATCAGGGCTTCATTGCAGTAAGAAAGCTAAATGTATGTTTATTCCATTCTCAGCGGGTTTCTATAACTAGTAATAAATTGCTATTCACCTCCTGAGACAGGTGGAACCGGCTTACTTCTCTGTTCTCAACAAAGAAACTAAGGTTTTGGAGGCAGTAAGGTCACAAAAGTGACAAGTGATGGAACAGGACTTGAATTAGTCTTCGACTCCAAGCCCAACAGGTGGCTACGCTGAGGAGCCCACATGGAGCCTGCAGTATCCCTACACTTGTCTACCTGGAGGCTGTGTGACAAACAATATTTCATTTCAATCCAAACCATTCAGCTTCAAAAGCAAGCAACTTAATCAAAACAAGACACCAAGTGCTACGGACCATGTCATTGGCAACTTCAATTAGGAAGCAAAAATACCTGATAAAATGATATCCTTTCCACTAATCTCTCCTCTGTTTCTTCCACCAAACTCACAGAAGGCAATGTAGAGACAAGAATTTCCAGATCCTTTTCCAGAGATCCATAGTTTTCATCGAATTCTTCCCATTTCTAGAGAATCAACATAAAATCAGAGATGTAACCCACCCTAAAGAACGAATGTATTAGGCAATTCAGGAAAAATGATTAGATTATGAACATTGTAACCTCATAGAGGATTAATCCATCTGATGAATAATTTGAATGGACTAGTTGGAGGTAATTATAAGCAAGTGAGTAGTTGGTCATTGGGTATGACCTTGGACTACATCTTGTCGCTGGCTCCTCTCTCTCCGTTTTCTAGTTGCCATGAGCTAAGCAGTTTCCTTCCGCCATGCCCTACTGCCATAATGTTTCCTGTCATGGACTGAACCTCTGAAAGTGTGAGCCCAAAATAAATGTTTTTCTTCTCTTAAGTTGTTCTTGTCAGGTGTTTTGGTCACAATGACAAAAAAACTAATGCATATCGTTTCCATAAAAGAGAGCTACTTAGGGTCCCAGCACACCAGAGAGTTGAGTTATTGTCACCAAAAATGACCTCTCGGAAAAATCACCACCTAATTCTCATCTCTCTTCAAGTAGTGGGTTACCCGGCTTTTCTAGGGCATTCACTGGGCCCATGCAATGTCTTCTAAATATGATGAAATAGTAGTATAAATATCAATTTGGCATACTAGAAAATAAATGTTACCATAAAATGCTATATTACACTACCAAATTCAATACTCCTTTCCCTTTTAAAAATTTCCTTTATGTGCTAACTAACATTGGTTGTGAATGGTTTAATATGCTAGAGAGGGAAAACTTAAAACTGAAAAGAAACTTTATACTTGCTCAATTTTTTCCCTTGAAATTGAGACAGCATGGTTATGAATTTGGCAACAGAACGTCTGGGCCAGGGGTACAGTTTCTGAACCACTAACTGTATCATTCAAATGATCTGGCTCACAGTCTCAACGTACTTTCAAGTTTGTTTATTCATACACAAACCTAAAAGGTAGAGATGCCATATCATCCCAGATGTGTGCATGATGGAACAGGACTAAAGAAAAGCTAGGGAGGAGCCTCAGAATTAGACCTGGGTTCACATTCCTCGCTGTTATTTCCCATTTAACTTTTGCTTAATAACCGGATACTTGTTTCTGACACCTGAAGAGTGGTTGAGAATCAGGAATTCTCAACTAAGGGGTAAAGTTCAAGTAAGTCAAATACCTGCAACAAACTCTGCAGCTTCATGCCAAACTGCTGTGCCTTTCCTTCCAGGGATTTAACTTCGGTTACTTGTTCTGCCCAAAATCTCTCTCTCTTTGGTAACACGGAAGGAAACATTTTGTCATAGTATGTTTGGATCAACAACATGTTGGCAACAAGCTTCTTGAAAAATACCTATAATACAGGAAAAGGTTTTAAACATTCTTAAATTATGAAAATCATATAAACCAAGTTACCTTAACTTTTTTTTCCCATGGAGAGGTGGGTACCAGGGATTGAATTCAGAGGCACTCAAACACTGAGACATATCCCCAGCCCTCATTTGTATTTTATTTAGAGACAGGGTCGCACTGAGTTGCTTAGCACCCCACTTTTGCTGAGGCTGGCTTTGAACTCACGATTCTCCTGCCTCAGGCTCCTGAACTGCTGGGAAGTTACTTTAACTTTTTATCCAGTTATTTTTGTTTTTTAATTCAAAATCCCAGGATATCAGGGAGAGTCAAATGTATCAAAAGATAAAAAGTAAACTGAAATGGATCTCTTAATTTTAAAAATTAATGGACACTGAACAAATTATAAAGAAATATTATCCTAGGGGCTGGAGGTATAACTCAGTGGTATGTACATGAGGGACTGGGTTTGATCCTCAGCACTGTATAAAAATAAAAAATAAAATAAAGGTACTCTGTCCATCTACAACTAAAAAAAATGTGTGTGTGAGACACACACACATATATATACATATATATGAGAAATATTATCCTTAAGTAATATTTTCCACAAAATATTCTATTCCATTATTGTTAGTTAACTTCAATTTCAGGCAGCTCTTCCTCAATCAGTTGTTTTGAGTTGTAAAACATTATGAGAAGGTGGCTGAATCATTTGAAGACAGTAAGTGCAAATGCTTGCAGCCCACATGCTTAGCAGACAAGGTTCCTAAAGCCTGACTCCTTCTAACTCTGGCTTCTGCTCACCAAAATGGGTAAGTGAAGGGATTTTCCTAAAGGAAGCTGATAGGGATCCCTATCTACAAAATGGACCATATTTGTACTTCAAGCATCTTCAAGGTTCCTCTCATTTGCAGCCTGCTACCTCTCCTGGTTGTTCAGAGGGACCCCTATATTAGGCAAATCCCTTCTCCTGTTCCTTAAGAAGGACACATACAAGGAAGAGTTTGTAAAAGCATCTAGCAAAGGGTCTGGCACTCTGTAGATACCAATTTTCTCCTCTTCCTTTCCATCCTTCATTCAATATTTACTTTTCAATTTTTCTTAGACTAAGGCATCCTTTCCAAAGGCCCTAGACTGTCAGCTTGTTCAAGGTAGGGACGATGCCTTATCCATTTCTCATCAGGAGACTTAGATTACTACACCTCTGTAGCCAGTGATGATCAAGAGGTTTTTGTTTAATAATATGAATGGAAAATGGAAGGATTTACTATGGTATTATTCTATATAAAAGTACCTCTTCCTTATAATTCCAGTTCTCAGAAAGCTAACCCCCTTAGGTCCATTTCTCCTATGCTCTCATTGAACAATTCCTAAATTTTAGTGGAAATTTGTTTGAAGACTCATTGATAAAAGTCCATCTTCTCAATCAGCTGAATGCTCTATCAACATAAGGAGCTGTTTCTATTTTCACTCAAATATATTCCTAGGTGTCCCCTGATGTCTGCTACACACTAAGAGGCTAAGAGATAGGTTTTTAAAAAATATTTATTTTATAGTTGGACACAATACCTTTATCTCACTCATTTATTTTTTACGTGGTGCTGAGGATCAAACCCAGGGTCCTGCACATGTGAGACAAGCGCTCTACCACTGAGCCATGACCCCAGCCCTAAGAGACATTTATTAGAAGAATAAATGCTGCATGTTTCACTACGAAGAAAATGGATTGTTTCCATTCAAAGTCAGAAGAGCCTTAAGGTTTTAGTCCAGGACAAGGGGATCCGACCTGGGTATCTTACCTTGTGATTTTGTATTTGAGTCTGTAAGGCAACTTTACTTTTGGCTTGTTTTAGGTGGCCATGAGCAAGCATTTCCTTTCCAATATTTACTAGTTCCATTGTGCCTTGTAGAAGGGCATGTTGCTGGCTCTCAGTGATGAACGGGCTACTGAACCCAGAGTACCTCGCTCTCAGGATCCCCCACATACTGTCAAGTACATCCTGAGAAGGAAAGAGCAGGTGTGCACAAGCAATTTCATCCAACCAGAAAAAAAAGTTCAAATGCAGGTCAACATTCACTAGGTGGAAGACCAAAGCCTTCTCCTGCACAATCATCGCACTGAGTGAATGTGTTCTGCCCAGACATACCTCTAACTTGTAAACCTCCTGGAGTAAAACACAGGGTAAGCGAAGCCTCTCCCCTTCGTCTCTTAGTTTGGCCACTCGGCTCTCAGAATTCTGCAGCTCTGCTGTATATAAATCTGCTTTCTAAGGGAGAGATGATACAAAAAAGGAACACCCTTTAATAAGCCTGAAAAGTACATATTATTTTAAAAAGAATTAAATAGGACAGAAAGGAATTAGGGGAAAAAATTGATCATATTTACCTCTTCCTCACCTCCAGTTCTCCTTGTCAATCTGCCTGGAGGTCACACAACTGACAGTTTGTTCCTAACACATTCTAAGCATACAACAGTGCAGGTACACGTGCACGTCCTTAAACCCACTGAACTATCCTATAGTTATTCCTCACTTATCAGCCCTTTAGCATCGCTTCATATCATGTATCTGGCTCTTTTTTATTTTTTAATGAACCCAGGAGCACTTTACCACTGAGCTATATCCCCAGTGCTTTTTTATTTTTTATTATGAGACAAGGTTAGGCTAAGTTGCTGAGGGCCTCACTAAGTTGCTGAGGCTGGCCCTGAACTAATGATCCTCCTGCTTCAGCCTCCTGAATCACTAATATTGCAGACATTGTACCGGTCATCACACCAGTTGGCTCCTTTTAAACAGATACATAGTGTGCCATTGTAAGGATGCACCCTGCTGTAGTATTAGGCAGCTCTTCATGGACTTTTGGGTTATTTACAGTATTGCTAGGTCCATCTCCAGATATGTATGATATTTACGTTTATGCATTTATTTTGTTTCCTCAGAAAGAGTACAAATAAGCCCCTAGAACAATAACCGAACATAGTAAGTTCTCAGTTAGTATTTGCTCAATTCATTAATGAAGTCAAATTGCTGTGAATGGAAGAGCATTTAAGATTCTGTCATAGAGCCAAATGGTTCCCAGAGGCTGAACTAATTAGTGTTCTGACCAAGAGGGTGAGGGCCTCGTTTTCCATCACCCTTACCAACACTGGACACATTTAACATTCTGCCACGCTGATAGGTAAAAATGGTCTCATACTGTTAAGTTGTTCTTCAGAAAGGACTAGTTGGGAGATATTTTTAAAAGTCAAAAATCAATAGTTTCATCTTCTTGCTCTCCTCAAGCCTGGCTACCGCTCACAAAGGGTAGTGGTTCAGAAGTACCAACTGGTGCACAAGACTCTCTGGCCCGAGGTTTAGGTTAACTTGAAGTATTACATTGATTACCTGAAGCTGTTCACCAATACTCTGGCCACGCATTTCATTTAAGGACTGTTGTAAAGCTGTCTTATTCTTAATGAGTTGATCATACAGTCGCTTTATTTCATTCTGTATAAAAAAGATAAGTGCAGGAAACTGAGCAATCTCACTTAGGCCTTCATTGTCTTTTTTTATTATATTTATAAATTTTCAGAATTTGTATAAATTTATATATACATTTTCTGAAAATTAATAAAAAAATCTGGAAACTTAAAACACATACAAAAATAGAGTAATCCCCGTCTTATATTCACTGAGCTTCAACAATTATTGGCTCATTGCTGACCTTCTTTCCTTTATAGCCTCCTCCAGTTCTCCTGGATGTTCCTACCACCTCCCCCCTTGTTATTTTGAAGCAAATACCAGAAATCAAGTTATTTCATCATTACGTTTCAGTAGGTATCTCTAAGTGACGAAGCTCCCTCCTTTAAAAATACACTTCCTCCAAAATAAAAAATAATTCCTTAGTATGGTTAATCACCTAGTCGGGGCTCATGTTTCTGATAGCCTACAGCTTTTTTTTTTTTTTTTTGGTTTGTTTCAATTGGGATCCAAATGAGGTCTGTATGTCACGATAGAATAGTATGTCTTTAAGTATCTCTACACCAGCTGACTCTCATACCACCTTTCTTTTTTGTTCCTTGGATTTGTGTATATATGAAAAAAAAAAAAACCCAAGTCATTGGTTCTGGATTTGGCAGACTATGCCCCATAGTGCTGTTTAACGTGTTCTTCTGCCCGTCTGTTAGTTTGACTTAGGTTTTAGAAGCTTGATTGGATTCAGGTTTGACTTGTATGGGCCACTCTCCTTCGTAAGTGGTGTTTATGTTTCATTTCTTTTTCACTAGCCATTCCGAACTAGTTTCCCTGCCTCAGCTCTCCCCCTTCAATTCACACCAGACAACTGCCAGACAAATCCACCTGAAACCTACATGGATTGTCGGTCCTTTGCTGAAAAAGCTTAATGGCTTCCCATTGCCTAGAAATTTAAATACAAATCCTCCCTGTGTAATCATTAAATGGCTAAATGTAACATAAGAAAGGAAACACCATGGTAGCTCATGCTAATAAATTCACACCGAAGATTTTGGAAAGGTCTTTTTTTTTTTTTTTTTTTTGGTCCTGGGGATTGAACTCAGGGCACTCAACCACTGAGCCACATCCCCAGCTCTAGTTTTCTATTTTATTTAGATACAGGGTTTCACTGAGTTGCTTAGTGCCTCACTTTTGCTGAGGCTGGCTTTGAATTTGCAATCTTCCTGCCTCAGCCTCCTGAGACGTTGGTGTGCCCCACTGCGCCCAGCTGGGCCTCACTTTTAAATGGTCTCCAACCACGAGGACTAGAGGGCCTCACTGTCTACCTTAGCCATTTCTATTAACAAATGCCACCAGGTACATGGTGCATGGGAACAGGAGTCCACGCTGTGCAAAGTCACCCATGAGCTCAGAGTCCTACCTGGTAACTGTGCTTGTAGTCCTGGCCAGCTTTCAGGGACTTGCTTCTAGAGGCAGCGCTGGCCTGAGTGTGCTCCAGGCAGACCTGGAGGCTACCGAAACATTCAAGGAGCAGAGTGGTGTTCCTGCCAGGCCAAGCCATGGCTTTCAAAAGATCATTCTTCTTGTCACACAGAGCTAAATAAAGTTTCTTCAACTCGAGAGCCAGTTTCTGCAAGGCGGAGGAAGTAGACAGAATGAGCTCTGACCTCAAGAGGCTTCAGTGCTGGCCTAACGAGTGGGGCTGCAGGAATGGCTGACCATAGGGGCCCTACCTCGTAGTGCTCCTGCTGGGCAGAGACATCCTCCCTGAAGAGCCCCGGTGTCTGGAGCATCTCCTCCACACTGCCAAGGCACCGATTGAGGCTCAGGAAGAGTTCAAATAATTTTTTATCCAAATCGTTGTATGTTTCTTCTGTCATGTTTTCCTAAATCAAGGAAAAGTAATCATTAGGATTCCTCGTCTTCCTAAACCTACATTTTTTTCCTAGTTTCCATTAAAACTTAAAATTGATATCATACTTTTTAAAAAATAATAACCCATTTCAAACAAATGATCTCCAGAAACTGAACTAAGCAGGACTCGCACTAATTAGTGAACTAGTCTTTTCTATGAAGTAGATCATAGAATAAATAAATAAAATTAAATTTTTAACTTTGAGAAACACAGTTTTAAGAAACTCAAGGTTCGGTTGTTACTTGACTATTGAATGGAATGAAAAGGTAAGTCATGAGATAAAGGGCTTCCTTAGCAGGACCATTCAGGTGCAGCTGTGGTCCGAGGCCAACCACACTGTCCCTCTTCCCCCTGCTTCATGCCTCACACATTTTAATGTGGGAGAAAGTGGGTTAATGAAATCAAGTACAGCCAGGAAAAAGAAAAGAAGTCATATCAGAGAAGCTCAAAGGGGTTGATGAGGAAAAGGAGGTATGGTATCTTAAAGACAGGGATGGGTGGTGGAGTGGGGGAAGTCAGGAGTGTTATTTATGGGCTGACTACAAGAATTAAGGACATCCTGAGAGGTATCGTCTCCAAAGAGGTCCACGGGTAGTGTCATCACATTCTGGTGATTTGGGGAGCACTGATCTGTTTCAGCAGAAGCTGTTGGAACCACCTTCTTTTCTTCACCCATGGTCACCTTGAATTCCTGACTAGTTATAATTAGTTAGGAGCATGCCCATGCTCAGAATCACTCCAACTTGAGCTGTTTCCTGCGGCCTTCTCTGATGGATACCTAGCACACACTGAGCATTTGGCATTAAGCCTACTCAAGTTTGGAAACCATACCTGTTCTTCTGCCCTACCCTCCTCCCTTGCCCTTCCAGACCAGCACGGCAGGCAGAACTAATCCATCATCATCCTCTTTCCTATTGATCTTGGGCTCAGACCCAGAATCCTTTGTACACTGCACTCTAGGTAGTCACCACAAAATTTATCAGAGTTGGCAAACAAGATGAATTCTATTTGTTCTATTTGCTCAGTGAAGAAAATTATGACCAATTTAAATGAGGACATTCTATCTCCCTCTTTTTTTGCATTCGTGCAATGAGAAAAATAAGCAACAGGCAGTTTCTACCTGTGTCTGAAGATTATTTGCTTCTTGACGCAGGTCTTCGAGTTGGGTGGTGTACATTTTCAGCTCTTCCGTTGTAGGGTATCTAAAGTTATACACACTCACACTGGGTAGAATACTCATATTGGTGGTAACCTATTTGAAAAAGGGAAACCTTTTTAGTGACAGTTGGAGATACTGCTGATGCTACTGTAAACAGAAAAACTGCCTCAGGTGCTGTCTTTGGAGTTCCCTTCTCGGTAAGCTTTTGTACCTTGGCATTTATAAGGAAGAATAAGTAAGATTATTTAATTACTTACTATTTATTTACTTAGCAGTACTTGGGGTTGAACCCAGGATTGCTCTACCACTGAGCTACATCTCTAGCCCTTTTTATTTTTTATTTTGAGGCAGGGTCTCACTAAATTGCTGGGGCTGTCTTGAATGTACACTCTTCCTGCCTGAATCTTCCAAGTAGCTGGAATTACAGGCATGTACCACCATACCTGGCCAGCACTATATAATTTTTAAAGTGCTTTTTAAAAGTTAACTTATATTATTCATTCCTTTACTCATTCAACAGATAGTAACTGAGATTCTCTGATGCCCAGGTACTATGCTACTATGCTCCTGGGTGAATCAGGCAGATAAGGTCTTTCTTTTCAGACCTTCTGTCTGATGGGGGAATTCAAACACACAGGTGGAGAGTTTAGGAAGAGCTATGATCAGGGAAGCCCACGGTGCTGGAGGAGTACCTGAGGCAGAGTTCCAGAATTGAGAAAAAGTATTGAACAAGTGAAGAACCCAGATGGCACCTTTGCTATCTGAAAAGAAACTGCTACATGATGCAGAGCCTATGTGTTTATTTAATGAGGGCTTGCTGGGTTCCAAGGACGCGGGGGCTGCTTGCAGTGTGTGCAGAATGCAGACTGACCTGAGGCTCCACGAGCTGAGGAGGAGGTAGCTTTATTTTTGAGGACAGTTCATGATGAAGATATTGCCATTTATCACCATTTTGACCCTGAGGTGAAAAGATCAAGTCTGGAGTTTCATTTTCAGGGCCAGATGCCTTGTTGCTTTTAAGGAAGCGAAAAAGGTAAAAAGAATAATCAGCATGAAAAAATTTAGGAATTACCTTTAGATAATGTTTTGTGAGTGGCTTGTAAAACAAACAAACAAAAAAACCAAAACGGTTCTCCCAGCCAAAAATCTACTCAATGTCCAACTATTTAAAATGATTTCACCTCACAGATGATCCCTGAGTAGTATCTTTATCCTGTTGGCAATACTGCGGCCATGTTTTCTTAGCATTAAATTCTATAAACTTGAGTAAATCTTTCTGTTCCATTGGTTTTAACTCCAGAACCTAAAATTGAATAAGATTGAAAAGGTCTAGTCAATCCAGTTTTTTATTTAGTACCTAAGGATTTAAGTCATTGTTGACTATTTCTCTTTCTTGATTGCCTATTCTTGTTAATCTTTTTAAAAAATTTTTTTAGATGTTAATGGATCTTTATTTTTTATTCATTTATTTATATGTGGTGCTGAGAATCAAACCCAGTGCTTCACACATGCCAGGCAAGTGCTCTACCACTGAGCCACAACCCCAGCCCCTAATCCATTCAAAATATTCACACAATAATCAAATGTTAAACTATTAAGACACATAGGAAAAAAAAAATCACCCAAAACATACCAGCATGTTTTGAAATATGCAAAGCAGTGTTGTAGACACAGAGGTACGTTTACCCTGCAGGTTTCTACTTAGTTCAATATAAGATACAACTTTATAAAGGAATAAAGTTAGAGTGTCCCCAATAGTAGCAGATGGAAGCAAACCAGTAAACATCCAAAAATCGGCATTGCTGCACACACAAACACTCACACCTGACATTCTGCACTTGGTCACACATGCAGACCCTCCAAAGGCAGTTCAAAGTTTTGGCCCAAAGAGAAATTGCATCTAGAAAGTTTTACTCTTGTCCTTACAATGGCCAGTGACCAAAATTACCTGTTGCAGGGGGACATCTCTTTGTCTGCTAAATTGTGGCCTTTCAGTTACAATAGGTACCAATTCAGGAAGGTTAACAGGCTGGAGGACTTGTTGGAGTTCTGAAGGTTTCCTTAGAATGGTAGCGTACTGCAGAAAAATGTAACAATGGCAGACTGTTTAAAAATTAAGACCCACTTTATCTAAGAACTCTAAAAATGGGATTACCTAATAGAAAAGTGTTATAGGAAGTAAATGATAGTACTTTGTTAGGTAATATAATTGTATGCTATGTTTTAATGTACTTATTTCTAAGATCGTGAAAAATCACTCCATTTGATGAAACGATCTTCTTTCCTCAATCTAATTCATCCCATGAATTACTAAAAGCCAGGATTTATTTATTTATTCCTTTTCTCCTTAAGAACAAAGTAAGTCAATCAATCAATCAATCAAACAGGGAAATGGTACAACATTTATGAACTCAGATTTTCCCCATGTCTCAACTATCTATTTTTTAAAAAAGGAGGATGAAAGGGGCAACCATATGGCCTATGTCTCTGCAGCCAGTCTCATTTCTGTGAATGTGAAGTCCCCAGGCAGGAATCACTTATAGGTTTGGATGCAAATCTTACAGAGTAAGATCTATGCATGATATGAACATTTCATTAATAAAAACAGAATGCTTTTAAAAATCATGAAAGCACTCTAATGTAGTCTACTATACTGTGAGAGTATATATAAACATTAATAATGAATAACAAAAGTACCCTGGAAGCAGGTTTTCTTTTTCTCATGTTAAATTTTCAACTTATCTATAAAGCCTTCATTGTCTGGTCAACAGGAGTCACAAAATTGTGTTAAAATATACACTTATGAAGAAGCCTTACCTGAAAGCTTATTATCAGCAAGTACACTCCACCCCATCAAACCAACCCAAACCAAACCACCACCAACAACCTAGTTAAGGCACTTGCACCGCAGTAAAATGAAATAAAAGCATCAAAAGCCAGTGTCCCCATCGCTTCCAGTTTACAGATTCCTGCTTACTGTGTATAGTTTCTCTGTAGTTGGTGCATCATTTCCACCCAGGGTTCTCCTCTGGCTGGCTCTGGCCTATGGAGATATATGTCTACACAAAACCATATTTTACCTGATCCTCGCTGTATTTCTCCTGCAGCATCATCTGGACTTTTTCCAAATTGCACTTCACAGTTTTGAGTTTCAGGGAGAGAGCTTCGGCCTCCTGTTGAGTGGCTCCACTATCTCCCAGGCCCTGATCTTTGCAAGTGTCCAAGAGAGAGGCAACCTTGTGCTCAATCTCGGTCAGCATAGCCTAAGCAAGAAAATCAGGAATTATTCACAGGGTTGGTCTTTTTTGTTTTCATGCTGGGGACTGCACCCAAAGTATTATTCTTCCAATAAGTGAAGCTTCCTCTCTTTATCTAAAGGTATACAAGAAATCCCAGAAAGACAGGATGGAAGCCACCTCGGGCAAACAAAAACTTCCTCTGAATTCCTATGCTTTTCAGTAGGAATGCAACCAAAACAACCCCAATTGCAGATATCACTCTCTGTCATAATCAAAAAGAAATGATTTCATAACCACTTTAGAAAACTCTGAACAATGTACACAGTACAGCATAGTGGTTAAGAACAAGATGCTGGAACCAGCCAGACTGCCGCCTGGACCCTGACCCTGCCACTTGGCACCTGTGTGTGCTGAGGCACTGTGCTTTAGATGTAGGTACATGCTTGTAGCAATCTGTAAAATGGGGATAATAACAGAATTTACCTCACAGGGTGATTTTAATGAGTTAAATCCATGTGATTTGGCCTCAATCCATGTCCTTTGGATTTAATGAGTTAATATCATGTACATAGTCCATGCTTAAAAAAGTGGTAAGCAAAAAATGTTGGCTCTTGTTAATTTCCCCCTGCCTTCTTTATTCTTTCTTTATTTTTCAAAGATTCCCATTTTAATAGTTCTACTCCATGGTTCCCTTCTTTGTTACTACTTTAAGTTGTTACCAGTTCTTCACTTTTGTAATTATTGCTGCCATAATTATTTTTCTCCTTTCAGATTATCTGCACAGGTAAATTTAAAGTAATGGCATTATTAGGTCAAAGAAGATGGACATGTTATATGCTCACAGATCTTCAAAATACTGAACCAATTAGAGCTACTACACATTAGTGGGTCTATTTTGCTAGAGTTTTGCCAGGACGATAAAATTGTTATTAATGTACTACAGCAGCAAAACAATAGCTAGTTTAATTCAAATGTCTTTAATTATCAAGACTGAACAGCTCTTTTCAAATTTAAATTACCAAATACAATTTTTCTTGTTTGTTCCTGTCCTTTGGCCATTTTCCCTCTGAGAACTTAGTATTTATAGACAATTTCAAGGTATTTTTATGTTTCAATGTGAAATCATAGGTGTCATGTTATTATATAAATGAGCCAGAGATGGCCCTTATATATTGGCCCCTATGTTATTTATTTCTTTCCAATAAGTCAGAACCATTAGCTCAAACCCCATTTTTTATATATGTAGTGGCTTTAAATATAACCCTATGAGCATATCTTCAGTCATATAGAGCCTGCCTGCTTTGTATACTCCCAAAACTACACCTGACATCTGCCAGCCATGGATAAGACAAAGCCTGGGGCTATAGAAAGTCCCAAGCTTCTGCTGCCCTGTGGAACTCTCTGACCTGGACACAACATTGCTCAGGGACATGACCTAGACACACAACACCCCTCACTGATTTCCTTCTCCTCTTCCCCTCTGCAGTGCCCATCTGCCTCATCCCAGGCTTCTGCAAGAACTTCTGTGACTCTAAAAATCAATCCTGTCAAAGTCCTGCCCACATAAAGCCTGTTGGGCGCTACCGCCACCTGGTGGTCATGTCTTTTCTTTGGGTAACCCCCACATCCTCAAAGTAGATACAAGAGGCGAGGAGAGGATTCCAGTGATGATCAAGGAGTTGACATGAAGCCTCCCTAGTCAGTAGACAATCAGTTGGCAAATGATATGGGACGGCCTTAAATGATTGAGAATCAAAACCTGGACTGGCTTGGATTCAGTTTAAGCATGGCTTTACCCTGTGCTAGTTGGACTTATCTTTTTTTTTTTTTGGTACCGGGAATTGAACCAGGGGCACTCAACTACTGAACCACATCCCTAGTCCTATTTTGTGTTTTATTTAGAGACAGTTGCTGAGGCTGGCTTTGAACTTGTGATCCTCCTGCCTCAGCCTCCCAAGCCATTGGGATTATAGGCCTGTGCTACAGTGCTCAGCTGGACTCTGTCAGTATCCGAGTGAACTGACCATTCAGAACTGACCACTGGGGTCAGAGGTGCTGAGCTGCCCTGAGAAGCAGGTCAGAGCAGCTGCCTGTCCTCTCCCTTGCAGGCAGATCTGGATGCGGTAAGGCTGTGGGCTTGAGCAGCAGGGGAGAATGCCCCTGGTTGAAGGGCAGGCCATTCCGATCACATAGCAAGTGACTGCAGGAAGAGCTCCCTGTGGCCAGGCTGGTGGTGTGGGGTACTCTGAGAAAAGAGAGTGTCCTAATCCCTGGCAGATAAACAAGGCAACAAGGTAGACATCAAGTCGCGGCTGGTCTCCTGAGTGCAGAGGGAGAGAGGCTCTGGAAGCAGCCAGCAGGTCTCTGCTGTTGTGACATGCAATTATGCTGCTGCGATGTCATCATTCTAGCCCCTCCCTTGTGGGACAGAGAGCCAACCTTTGGGCTGAGCTGGCAAGTTTTGCTTAAAGTGACTAAAGTCAAGGAAGTCCACGTCCTTGCTCCTCCCAAGCAAGACCGGGAGCATTCCTGGTCAAATGGCTGTAAAGCCCTTTCATGCTGTATTTGCAATCTTGGAAATCAGAACACTCAGTTTCATTTCTGATGAATAAATATTCCACGTACTTAGAATTATTAATAAAATTTTTGAGTACTTTTTTTTGCGGGAGTGCTGGGGATTGAACCCAGGGACACTTAACCATTGCACCCCCAACCCCCCATATTTTTGTTGTTGTTTTTTTTAATTTTGAGACAAAGTCTTGCTAAGTTGCTTAAGGCTAAATTGCTGAGACTGGCCTTGAACTTGTAATCCTTCTGCTTCAGGCTCCCAAATTGCTGGGATTACAGGCGTGCGCCATTGAACCTGGCATTGAGCACCTTTTATATACTTTATATAACAGACACTGTTTTTTGTTTTTGTCTCATTTAATCCTAACAAAAATCCTATGAGCTAATCTACTATAGTAGGAGAATTAGGGCTGAGAAGTTAACTTCTCTAAGTTCATAGTTAATGTGACAGAACTGGATTTGGACTCCATATTCTGAGCTGCTGTCCTCCCAAATATGCTGCTTACATAAAGCATTTCAAAGAACTACAAGTTAAGGCAAAGATAAATGTGAGAGTCAGAGAGAGAGAAGAAACATACTGTTGCTTTAAGTGAAATCAGCCCCGAGTTGGCTGGTGATTGGTGAAGAGGCAAACTACGAACTGGCCCATCGGTCTTACCTGGCACCCGACCAGTTCCTGTTCCACCACCTGCTGCATGTCTGCGTTTAATGTTTCCGGCTCAAATGCCACGCTGGCTTGTTGCAGCCACAGCTCCAGCTCGGCCACCTGGGTCTTGCAGACATGGAGGACTTCTACAGGCCGGGCCCTAGTTCTCTTCACTGAGGTCTCAAAATCTCCTGGCTTATCAGAAAAGTCCAGAGCTGCAGCCTTGATAGGAGAAGTGGGACCCTAAGATAAACCCAAAGATAATCCAGCAGTGATGAGCCAGGAGTCCAAAGATTTCAGACTTGGGCTGGCAAAGACCTGCGGACCCACAACCTTTCTCCCCAGTTAAAAGAAACAAAATAAGAACAGAAGAAGGAAGAAAGAAAAGAAAAATGCACCTCCACACTCATAGCAACAATCACGTGACCTGGTGGCACAGGTTTCCAAGCAGCCGATCTGCATGTACACAGGTACAGTAATCCTGGGCACAGAGGAAGCGAATGGGCTTTCAGTTCATTGAGCGGTGAGCCCCAGGAGAGAGGTGAGAGTGTGGGAGAGAGTGTGGGCATGTGGGTGTGTGTGTCCCAAACACCGCAGGAACTGGCCAGTGTTTAAAGTTGCATGACCCAGGATTAAGCAATGCTTACATTACTCTGCACTCTATTCAAACAGGAAAAAACAACAAAACAAAACAAAAAAAAACGACCTATACATATTGCAGGCATACAATGAAATAAGCCAAGTAATGAGATTATAAAGGATTTTAGCTTTTCTTTCAACATACATGCTATTACTCATCTCAACTTCTCCCCGGTAAAAATTGCTTCAGTCAAGTTATGAACTTGAGCAGAGGAATCTGAAAACTTTCCTCCTCTTCCTCAGAACAAATCTCTAAAATAACTTTCACCTTCGAGATCCTCAAATATTATTGAGTTAGAGACCAAGTACTTAACATAGAAAAAATGATATATTCCATTTTACTGTCATGTATAATTGACTGTAGAACAAATAAAAAAGAAAAGAATGATGTGTTCTTTCATATTGAAATAACTGGGCTGCTAATCAATGCAATAGCAAAATTTCTCCAGTTAGCAAATGAAAGTTTTTCAATAATTATATCGGATGTTTTCAATTTGGAGGGGGGAAAAAAAGATTTCATACAAAGAAATATTTGCCTTCCACCATATTAATTATCCTTCTCTAGAATATTGAAAAAGTATATCAGCCCTTGGAGAGAAATTCCTTTAGTTTAATAAAGATTTGTTTTGCTGAATGAAAGTATCATTCCCTATAAATATTTTATTGTAATTTTGATAAATTATAATGTTATCCATAGAAGACTTTGTTAGCAAGTAATAAAGCACAATCTGGGTCAGGTGACAAACTTCTAATAAGAACTGCTCACAAATGCATACCCTAATTCAATGCAAATGCACATTTCTGAATATTTGTGAAATTTTATTTAAACACAAAACTTTCAATGCAATTGAGTGAAGAAAACTGGTTGGTGGTAATAAAATCACGCAAAGTATGAAAATATCATTCATTTACACACTGATAGTGTTACAAAAGCTGGTTTGGAAGAAGTGTCTCTGGGTTGAATTTCTTCCCTCTGACCATCCATTAACTTCATGCATATTGCTCTTTTCTGCAAATCCCTATTTCTCCTCTGCCTTCATCGATCTGTTTTTATAATTTTATTCAAGAATCACCCTCTTAAAGACATTTTCCCCTGACTTCTGTTTTCCTCTGAACTTCATATACAGTCAGGTTTAATACCTGGATTCACTTATTTCAATTTTCTTTTTTAATATTGATTTTTTAAAAAAGCAACAATTGAGTGGTATTACTGCAAACCACCAATTTCTAGCCACCTGATAAATCCCCTTCTTTTCTTCCTTTGTATTGGGTTCTTGAACCCAGGGATGCTTTACCACTGGGCTACTTCTGCAGCCCGTGTTATTTTTTATTTTGACACAAGGTCTTGTTAAACTGATCAGGCTGGCCTTGAACTTGTGATCCTCCTGCCTCAGCAAAACCACACCTAGCTGATTAATTATTTTCTACTTTTCAGTTATTACTTAAATCTTACTGGAAAAGACTTGGGGATCCCCTTTCTTTGCCACCTGACATAGCAACCTGTGAATATTAATTAATTGATAATAAATGATTTGCCATCTGGCTTCTTAATGTATCCAGACTTTTTGGAGCCCCTCCTATATGCCACAGACATTTTAAAAGACATTTTGTTTCTTTGCTTTCTCACTAATAAAATCACTGAGGAAATAAGCAAGCTGGATGACTAATCTGGGCTTTATTGGCTGGTAATTTGAACCTGAAGAGAATCTAAGGGGTGTGGGGTAGGAGAAAAAAGATTATTTGCAACCGTAGAAACTTGCAAAGCTGAAAGTGGCCTCAGGAACCTGCCAGTGAGCAGTTTGCCCATGTCTTTTTTTTTTGTTTTGTTTCTTTTTAAACAGTCAAAGACACCTGAGCCTGTGTGTCATCAGTTCACATGCCTCCCACCTCACCAACTTGCTTCCAGTTGTCCAAGGTCAACAGCTCTGTGATCTTTAAATTATGAGTCCCTAGTTGTTTCCCTAATAGCATCTCAGCAAAACAGCTTCCCTGGATAATAGCCCCAGAAATAGGCAGAAATCATGTAAACGAAGGTCTTCTAATTGTACACTGTGGGAGGCTTCAAAGCATTAGCCACAATTGTCACGTCTATGACATAACTAAACTAATAACACTAACCTTTACTGAGCTCTTATTATGCGCCAGGCACTGTGCTAAACATGTAATAAAGACCACCTCATTCCTTCACACTGCAAGCCTGTGTTTATTCCCAGTATACAGCTGAGGAAATCGAGGCTTTGGGAGGCTATTCAAACGGCCTGTGGTCACCCAATTAATTAGTAAGTAGAACCAGAATTCACGTCCTGTTTTCACCCTGCTGTGGAATCTACAAATCCACCTTTTGGACACAATTTTACTAGCTCTCTAGTGTTCAGGTTAACCCCTCAGGGAGTCACACTATTGGATTTCTGTATAGACACATCACACATCTAGACAACGGGACTGTGGTTAAAAGGCAAGTGAATTTACTGGCTACAGTCATTCTTCGTACCAAGGTATCAAGCCTTCAAGTTTACTCCTTCTATTGAGTCAATTC
The DNA here is from genome assembly GCF_964194105.1 of Spermophilus citellus. Lineage (NCBI taxonomy): Eukaryota > Metazoa > Chordata > Mammalia > Rodentia > Sciuridae > Spermophilus > Spermophilus citellus. The sequence continues at coordinate 159,436,628 of NC_138185.1, read as the reverse complement.
TACAAATACCTGTGCATCCTCCTCACTTTGCACAGAATGAGAGCTTGCCTGCCCGAAGGGCCACATCCACCTGCACAAGCACAGACCTGCAACACGCTGCTGGAACGGCATGGCAGTCTTTATTCTGTGAGGTCAAACCCACTTTGGTTTCACTTTCTGTATTAAATATTTATTCTTCAATGCAATCTGGGTCACAGATGACTCTGAATTTTACTAAAAATTGCACAATTCTCGTTTGGTCAGTGCCCTTGATCTCTAAACCAAAAAGTCTGCAGAGGCTAATGCTTGGCTGATGACACAGGTGGCCTGGTCTCTGGAGCTCCCCATTTCCCTCTCTGGCTGTTGGGTCAATGAAACAGAAATGACCAAAGGCAGGAGGAAAGGACCCTGACTGATCAAAAGAGGGCTTCAAGAATCCACAAGGTACCCCCAGGACAAGAGTTCTGTTAGGAAGAAAATATGAATGTACATACACAGACATCAGTTTAAGAGAGTCACTGGGGCCTTACAGTGGAAAGCTCAAGTTCTAAACCTGGAGGGAGAAGTTCTGGGTTTCATTCTTCACTCTGCCACTCAGGAGCTGTGTGGCCTTGGACAACCGAACGTCTAAGTCTCCTTCTGTCAACTGGGGCAACAGCAGTAACTACCTTACAGAGCTGACGTGAGGATTCAGAGAGAACACATGTAAAACCCCAGGGCCTGGCCCATAGGAAGTATTCAGTGGATTTTTGTTACTCTCCCCTTACCTCTTTCTCTTATCACCACCATTATGTGCTGTTGACACTGCCAGGGCAAAACAACCTGCCCACCCACCCCCGGAGAAATACACTGCGCAGAATGCCCGCTGCAGCCAAAGCACAACTGAAGCTACGTCTGATTTTTAATTAGGTGTCAAAAGAAACATTAATTCTGGCCAGCAAAAGACAACAACAAACAAAACTATGGGTGAGGTCAGCAACTTTCTTAGACAATAAGTACTGCCAGCGAGTGTTAAGCTGCGACATTTGTCTGCCTTGCTAGGCACATATTGTTAAGAGAGACAGAGAATGAAAGGGAAGAAGGGCAAAGAGGAATAACAATTTGACAACTTATATATATATATGCAAGGACAAACAATTGGGAGAAAAGACTGAAAAGGAGAAGGAGGGGAAAAAGCAGGTCAGGATCTTTTTTGGGGAGCTACTCGGTGAGACCCATGGAGCTTTATTTCCACCAAAACCAATCTGGGAAATGGCTCCCTAGAGGGCCTTCTTGAGAAACAATGTGCACCACAAAAATATCTCAAATGAAGAAGGGTAGACTGGAAAATTCTGTAATTGATTCCTTACTCTCCCAGTGACTTCCAGTGTTTTACTCTCTGAATTTTGATTTTCTCTTTTGTAAACTTGTGGGCAGGCATTAACCCGCTTCATCTAATCCAAAGATTAAACAGACAACAAATACAAATGCCTTTTATGTAGTAGGCCGTTAGTCAACCTTAGCTCTTCTCCACTTTCGTTGCCCCCAGATGCAGATGGAAGAAGTCACTAACGGGAAGACTACTTCACACCACAAAGGGTGACCAAGTGGAGAAAGGTCTCCCTGCTTCATGCCATGCTTATTTTCTATGTGAATGATGGCGAATCTTCCATTTCAATAGCTTGAAAGCACACATACAGACATGAAAGTTCATAAAGAACACTTGGCTTGGCACACAAAGGATTGCAGAACCCAGAAAGCTGGTCACCTCTGGCGACAGTTCAGGTAGCCAAGCAGTTGGCTTGTTACTGACAGGGACTTACCTCTTCTGTTTGGTTGAGCTTCGGGGAAAATGCTAGGCTTTGCTCAGTGTTTAGTGAGTCTGGTGCCAGAATTTGTACCATGGAACTATCACAGGTGCTTATTTTCCCATCTGCCTCCTACAAAGAAAAGAATCAGACATCCAGAAAAGGTCTTTCCCTGCTGCCAGAGTAGCCCCTCTTCCTGGCCTGCTCATTTGCAAATTGACTGCTTGCAAAAATGTCCAGAGAATTCAGGTGCATTTAGAAAAGAGTTAGTTTGTTTTGGTGGGGGAAAAAAATCAGCTTCCTTTGATTTGTCTTCATTTATATGACTTAAATACCCAAAAACTCTCTTCTTAATGAGCACATAAAGGATCCACAGAATTAAGTATTTAAGCAGATCATTCTGAGAGTTTAAATGAGGTTCTATGATAGGGGCCACATTTCAAATAATGGGAGAAAAGATGAACTTATTAGATATAAGAATAACTATTGAGATATTTTATGAAAAATATAACAAAAGTCTTTGTCTCACTCCTGACAATGAATTCTAATTGTATCTAATATTGAAATGTAAAAGCTAAACCATAGAAATTGTAGAGGTGGGGAAGGGCTTTGACAACATAGGAAAAGAATGTTAGTAGAGACAATATTAAAAAAAAATAACATCATGTGCACCACAGAAGAAATATAGTCTAAGTTAAAAGAGAAAAACTAACTGGGATAAAATGTTATGCTCTTAATATATTAATCTTATAAATCAATAAGTTAAAACATCAACTCCTACAGAGAAAAAAATGCAATGCTATGCACTAGCAATTCATGAAAGAATTACAAAACCCGACAGACTTCTAAAGGGAGAGTCTCAACATTCTTACAATATAAATTCAATCTAAACCACTGATTAAGGGGACTAAAACCCACTTCACGAAAGCTTTTGATTATTAAACAAGATGATATATTTAAAGTACTTAGTAGCTTTTAACAAAATGTTAGCTCCTCTTTACTGGGCACGATAACTGCTATCAGACACTAAGAACTGAACCAAGACTAAAGGCAGAACTTTAGATAAAATTGCAAAGGTAGGTAAGGATCATGAAAAACCTGGCATGCCAATAAGTTTGCATTTTACTAAGTTGATAATCAGAATCCATGAAGTATATTAAGATGGGATTTATTTAGTGCAATAGGTTTTAGAAAAAGCCATCTGTGTTGTGTAAGATATACCAGAAAAAAAAAAAAAACTGGAGGTTGTAAAACCAATTAGGAGGCTATTCCAACAGCCAAAGGAGAAATAAAATTGCCTCACACAGGATGAGAAAACAAAGACTAGGAGGAGAGGGAGATGAAGCTTCAGTGGGTGTTGCTTGGCTACTGACTGAATATGAAGATGATCATGAAGTTTATTCTCCTTGGACTGGGAAAACAGTGGGTGCCACTAGTAGGCACTGAGAAGTTAGGAGGAAGAGCAAACTTTGAAATCCATTTGGTCAAATGGATTTGAGAATATTCGTCCAAAATGAGAAGTCTATCAGGAGGGCAGACACGTGGAACAGACTTATAAAAGCCATGATGGGCAATTTGAAGTGGGAATCAGCGGCACAGAGATGCCAAGCACAGGGGATGAAATCACCAGGAGACAAAACAGAGGGAAGGAAGAGGAGGAACATCCGGGGAATACCTAGCGTCACCGACAGAAGAGAGGGACAAGGAAGGAGACAGAGGGTTTACAGGTAGAAGAGACAGGAAGTGAAGAATTAGGACTCTTCAAGAGGACGAGGTGGCCCATAACGTCGTCGGACTCTGGCAAGATCAATAAGGATTAGGACTAACAAAAGGCTAAAGTTGCATTCTGGAAGTCAATCACAGCATACACACAGCCAGAGGCAGAGCACAAAGGGACCCAGGGAGCACCAAGGAAAAACATTTAGTGGGACATGAATGAGGAAGTACAGTGGGAAGCAGGATTCAAACAGTCAATGAATCCAAGTGCCATAGTTGGCCATGGACGGGACATCTGCTTGTAGAACAGAACTGTGTCATGTATAGGCCTAAGGATGTGGTAAGCCACACCTGAGGAGAGCTAGGGGCAACAGAGGGAAAGGGCCAGCAATTTCCCCTGTAGGATCTCAGGAGGTTCCATGGAGGAGGCAGAAGTTGAGATGGGTCTTAGGGATGGGGAGGACACCTCGGGGAGCATGGAGGAAAGGCAGGCCAGGGATGCCAAGCAAAGAGCCACTCAAGGGACAGACAGGTTGGGATGATTGGTTTGTTTGGGGGAAGGGGGTTAAGAGGGAAGAAATGCACCACGAGGCAGAAAGTGAAGATGCAGGTGTAAGCAGAGCATGGTGCCAGTGACTAATGAAGGGTTGGTGTGGGAGCTGAGGGCCAGGAGGTGGGAGGAAGAGGTGGGGGTCACGATGACGATGATACAGTAGCAGGCATGCTTCAGAAGCAAAGGAAAGACATTACTGCTGTGAGGATGGTCTTCTAAAGAGAGGATATTGCCTTTTATTTTGAAAGATTAGAGAAGATTCAGAATGTTGTCAGGAGAAAAAGGCTTACTGCATTAATTTATCCTACATTATTTTTTTTTAAGAAATTATGGAAGGACCCTCACTCCTCCCCTGACACACACACATTTTATCTACTCCCAAAAGAGAGGAGTGATAAATGCCTTGGCAAAACAATGTGACTTAGGTGAATTTTGAAGTGACTTTTTCCTCAGAAAAAAGTACTCTCTTACTATCTGTTGAGTGAACAACAGAAATGCAAAACATTAGCAGGTATTTACTAAGTTGCGTTCCATTTGTGCAGATGTAATGTCGAGAAGCTTTTAAACATTCACAACAGCCAAAATGAGGAACCAACTTCAGTCTCCATCATGGATGAATGGATAAAGAATATGTGGTCTGTATATATTACAGAATACTATTCACCCTTAACAATGAAAAAAAAATCCTGCCATTTGCAATGACACAGATGGCCCTGAACAAGAATATGTTAATGCAATAAGCTGGACACAGAATGCACACATTATTTCATTTACAAATAGAATCTAAAAAACTTGAAGCAGAGGGTAGAATTGTGGTTACCAGGGACTGTGGGGAAGCACTGGGAGACACTGATCAAAGGATCCAAACTTTCAGTTAGGTAGGAGGAATAAGTTCAAGAGACATTACCATAAAAAATGACTATAGTTAATAGCAATGTATCATAGACCTAGAGAATACAGAAAGAATAGATTTTAAGTGTTCTTAATGCACACACAAATGATAAAATGATAATTATGCAAATCAATGCATATGCTAATTAGCTCAATTGAGTCATTCCACACGGTATATATGTATTTCAAAGCATCCTACTATCCACTATAAATACATGCGATATTCATTTGTCAACAGTGACAAAAAATGCAGCAGAGTTCTAAGCATTCTTTTAAATAAGAACTTTTCTTAAAAAAAAAAAAAAAGAACTTCTTTTCTTTGACTTACTATCCCTTATTTTTATTCCTCATTTGGGACACATCTGTATTTTAAAGTGGAGGTGCTGAATGAAAGAAGAACAAAGGAAGAGGGGAAAGGGAACACAAATTGGGGCAAAAAACAGCTCCCTGTCCCCACACCCCACCTCTGAACATGATATACCCAAGATTACCGGAATGATGGTTGCTGAGGAGGAGGATTCTCCATCTTCCTCCAAGCCCAGGTCATGCTTCCAAAGTAAAGGCAAAGACCTCGAAGACGGCTCCGCTTTCTTATATTCATTCTAAGACAGTGATCGGTTGGTTAGCAGAAGGAAGTGACACCCTACCCTCCTAGACAGCACCCTCCTTGTCTCTCTCATGCAAGGTTCAATTTGCTGGGCATTTTGACTGTAGGCCTTGATTCCACACCTTCTCCTATATTCCATTCACTTATTTTGCTAACTAAGTCATATTTCAAATGTGGTTGCAAATTCCTGAAGCCTAAAGAATATTTTTTAAAGTCAGAGTAAGCTCAAGTCACAGAAAGGAGATCTTTGAAACAATACTTAGGTACTTAATTTGTTTTGGTAAATGCAATCTTAAATGCTGTGTTTAAAATAACATTCCAATAGGTATAAAAATGCTTAAAATCACTAATTATCAGAGAAATGCAAACTAAAACTATAATGAGAGGCCGGGGGTGCAGTTCAGTGGTAGAGCTCTTGTCTAGCATGAATGAAGCTCTGGGCTTGATCCCCAGCACCACTAAATAAATAAATAAAACAGTGAAGATATCATTTCATACCTATCAGAATGGCATTTATAAAAAATGATGAAAAATAACAAGCGTTGGCGAGGATATGGAGGAAAGGAAACTTAAATACTGTTGAGGGATAGTAAATTAGCTATTAGGGAAAACAGTATACAAGTTCCTCAAAAAATTAAATGAGAAAGCCACCATATGATCCAGAAATACTACTATGGGTATATATCCAAAGGAAGTAAAATCAATCCATTGAAGAGATATCTGCACTTCTGTATTTATTACAGCATTATTCATAATAGCCAAAATGTGGAATCAACCTGAGTGTCTATCAATGGACCAATGGATAAAGAATGTAATGTGTAATATGTATCTAAGTGTGGGTGTGTATGTATGTATATATATATATATATATATATATATATATATATATATATATATATATGAATGACAGAATACTACTCAGCCATAAACAGAAGCAAATCCTGTCATTTGAAACAACATGGAGGAACTAAAGGGATATTTTATTAAATGAAGTAAATAAGCCAGGCACAGAAAGACAAATACTGTAGAATCTTGCTTATATGTGAAGTGTAAAAAAGTTAAACTTGTAGAAACAGAGAGTAGAATGGTGTTTATTGGGGTGGAGGGCATGGAGGGAGGTTGGGGAGATGTTGGTCAAAGGATGAAACATTTCAGTTAGACAGGAAGAAGATTAAGAGATGCCAATAACAATATAGTGTGTACTTGCAAACTGCTTAGAGAGATTTTAAGTGTTCTCCCACAAAAAGAAAACGGTATGTGAGATAATGCATACATGTATTAGATGGATTTAGCCATTCATAACATCCTGAGAGAGAGAGCACACTAAAGTAAATACCTATCTGAAATTAAATCATACTGAAGTGTCTGAAGTCCCCTCTGTTTTGGCCCTTGGTATTGCCTTTATTTTCATGATTCTCTCTGCCACAAGGGACATAATCAGATTGTGAAGCTGTCGATGGTCAGAGGACATGGTAAACCTACATTCTTCTTTATCCTAACTCTCAGCCACACTGAGTCCTAGGGACACTGTAGGACAAGAGGTCTGTTCTGCATGACAATGGACTAATAATTGGAATAATAATAATACAATCTATAAAACGAGCATTAAAAACTGTCTAGTCATCATATCTGAGCCATAGAAACTGTAAGAAGCTGCAATTTTCTACCTTTTAGCTTAAGACACATGATAACTTTAGTTTTTAATGTATGGAATGGAAATTGGTGTCCGGAAGTTCAAGTGTGAATGTCTCTTTTAACCAGTTGTAATGAAGTAGTAACAATTAGCTGTATTCGTCACTAACATAGCACATGACCTTGACAACACTATTTTAGACCCCAAAATAACTCAAATAAAGTTGTAAAAAATAAAGTTGTAAAAATAAAGTTGTAAAAAATCACATGGGAATGCCAACCCAACAGCATACTCTTAAAACTTCAGAGAATTTATTCAGAAGTCAGGACATGAGAGAGGACTTCATCTTCTCCCTCTGCCAACAAGTGCGTCTGAATTACATTTCTCTCCCTTGTACAGGGTGAAGTAGGTTGAGATGCACTTAACGTTAATAACAGGAGAACTACTTCAATCATCCTTTAACAATATCAATATTTTTAAAGAAATAAACATTCTTTTTAAGATCTTTTCTATCACCTTTTTAGAGATCTGGTTCTAACAAACTTTCATGAGAAAATCGTTTTCCTTACTTCACTCTTCAGGGAGCCTTCCTCTGCTTCTTCCTTGACGGCTGGCAAGAATGACATGGAGCCTGGTCTGTCCAGCTGAAAGGGGCACAGCAAAAGGACACCTGCAGTCAGCTTGTACATCAACATCGCCAGGATCCTGGCCTGGCTGCATTTTTATGGAGCTAATTTTTTACTTACTTTATCCACGATGCCCACCCAGCCTCTGGGCCCTGTACCTTTCCGCTCATCCAGCCCGACAGGCTGGCACAGTCCAGTTCCCTCTCGTTTGCGTGGCTTCCTGGGGCCCTTAATCAAACAACTGAAGAGTGTTATTCACTGATGTGGATTTGGAGAGGGCCGAGAGAAGGTGCCGGGCCACTTCTGAGTCTGCCATGGGCTGACTATTCCATAGGATGATACTTCAAAGACGGCTCCCTACCCATCTGCCCGTGGAATTTCATAAGCACATCCTTAAATAACTCAAGCATAATAATTCTGGGTTGAGCCCAGAACAAACACACCCTGAGGATTTATGTTCATTAGTAAACAACCTCAAGTGAAGTACTTCCACTTCAAAAAATTCCTTTACTATGGGCCATAGACCAAGATACAACAAGTTGTTCAGGTGAAAAATATTACCCATTTAACACTCTTGTGGAATGTGGGACCAGTATTAATGTAAAGGGGTTCCTACCTTCCACTCAGACACATCCAGCTCAGCCGCTCCACCGTCCTCCAATGCTCTGGCTGACAGCACGTCTCCTTCTTGCTGTTCTTGCTTCAAATGCTGGTGAAGGTTTAGTACGGCAGCCTTCAAGTCCACCAATAGGTCTTCTTTTTTCTGGTTTAAATGCAGAATCTGCTGTTCCATACTTTTGATGTCTTCCTGTACAGAAAGAATATCTGCATTGTTTAGAAGTCTGAAGTCTTTGGATGTGCATAGGAGCCAGCTCCCTTCAGTAAAAGAGATAATAAATGGTTCTAGGCTGTTTGGTTGGCAAAGCCAGGAACCACTCTCTGGTACAGTTTAGTTCCTTCCCAATCTGGCTGCATTTCCAAAGGATGTGGGTAGGTTACCTTAGCTCCTCTGTAGACCTTGCAAATCAGAATATCTGGAGGTGGAGCCAAAGCATGAAAACTTGCAACAGGCTCTATGGGTGACTGTGCAGAACAGCTGGGGTGGAGAGCCACTGCCATAGTGGCTAGCAATAGGACTGGTGGACCCAGAATGCAAAAGGCCAGGACCCAGGGTCTGCACTTTAACACAGAAAGGCTGTCTGCCTACTTCCCATTTTGTCACATAAAGTATTACAAATGCATGTTTTTAGGAGATATGTTCTCATGTCTGCCCTAGAGATTCTTAAGCAGACTAACATTTGAGAATGGCTAAGTGAAAATATGCTTAGAAGTTTCATTCTTTTATTATTGCCTTTGAAAACTTGTTCAGTATTACTATATCATTTACTCTTTCCACATCCAAGCTTACTATCAAATGGGAGTAATAGTTACTTGCAGTACAACTTACTATGGGAATGATGGAGAGATGAGTCCAAATTTCATAATGTCGCTTTTTAACATCTGTGTTGGTATATGCAAATAATTTTTTATATATGATAGATATGCAAATACTATCTGTCTACGAGAATTATAGAATTAATTATAGAATCCTAGTTTTGGAAGGAATAGCAGATGTTGTCTAGGCTAACAACCTCCTCTTTAGCACCTAAGAGTTATCCAACCTGTGCCTGAACTCCTGCAATGAGTGCTGATCAGAAAGTAGCCTGTTCTTTTTAGGAAACTTTCATGTGTTTAAAATTTGTTTTAGAGCAGGAGGTATATCTGGGTGGTAGAGCATTTGCTTAGCATGCACCAGGTCCTGAATTCAATACCCAGCACTGTCAAAAGAAAAAATATATGTAAAATAAAATTGTTCCTAATATTTTCCTTAAACCCTTATTTTTTCTATGCATGTACTTATCTATCTAGCTCCGTTGTCTTAAAGATATTTATGGTTATTAATTTTTTTTATTTTTTTACAGATGGAAAAGTTGCACGTCTCTACCTACAAGTAAGTTCTGGAGTCTGCTTCCAGAGGAAGCAGGTGATGTTTCTAAAGCTGCAGCATGTGCCAGAGCAGAGCTGGGCTTCCCCAGGACTCATGTGTGATTGCACACATTCCTACATCAATATCCCCATTCTGTTTGAAGTCAAAGTTCCCATTATCGCTAGAAGCAAATGATAACTGTCAAAATTAAATCTGGGTTGGGAGTGGATTGTGTCCTATTTTCAATAAACACTAAGCTTCCAAGGTCAAGTGCCCCCCCCCAAAGTTTTGACAGTCTTTAGAATAACATTTGGGGAACAGAGCAGGAGGTGCTCAACCTCTCCCACTGTGGAGACACAAAGGGCCCTGAGTAGCCAGTTGCAGGTTGCGCCTGCAGACCTCTGGGACCACAGTGCCTGAGGTGGAGATAATTTCCATAATGCTACTAAAATTACTTGCCTTTTTGCTGTGTTCACATTTGTTCCGATGGCACCAAAACAACAGTGGGTAAAACTACTGTTACCTTTTATGAATCAAGACAGACATCAACTATATCAATTAAATTCTTCACTATGGTAGACTTATAGTAGGAAAAAAAAAGTGCCAGTCTCACTTGAGATCATGCTTGATAAAGATAGATACCTTTAATATTCTGGTGACAAAATAGGAAGCATGTCCAAAGTACTTTTGCTACCTACCAAAGTATGATGGTTGAGGGAAAGGATTTTTATGAATGTTTGGTTCTGATTGTGAGCTGAACTACCTACCACTCTGCCCCAGTCACATGAAATAAAATAGCTGAGAAACTATACTTTTACTTAAATGCTATATTTAAAAGCCTCTTCTGAAAAGATAGGTGTTTTATGTTGATCACTGCCAACATTTGGAAGATCTGGGCTCCTACAATGAGTACTGATCAGAAAGTAGACTGCCCTTTTTAGGAAACTTTCATGTGTTCAAAATTTAGTTTTAGACTGGGAGGTACAGCTGGGTGGTACAGCATTTGCTATACTGTCAACATTTGGAAGATCTACATCATTTAGTGAAATAATATTTTCTAAATGATCAAATATGGTATTTCAAAGTTACACACAGTAGAAGATCCATTCAAAGTATAAGAAAAAACAATGGATTTTAATGTAAAAATATAGAAAGTTCATTAATGTGGCTACAGATCCCATTTATAACTAGCCTATGAGTGACTTTCATTTGTTGGGTTTAATGCACTTTCAAAGAATATCCACAGTTATTCAAAAGGGCTGTTATTGCTCCCTTTTCAGAGTACACTGTCTTTGAGAGGTTGGATTGTCTTTATATACTTTGAACAAAATTAATAAAATAGCCGGGTATGGTGGCACACACCTGTAATCCCAGCAGCTCAGGAGGCTGAGGCAGTAGGATCATGAGTTCAGACCCAGCCTCAGCAACTTAGCAAGGTACTAAAGCAACTCAGTGAGACCCTGTTGTTTGGCGTTTGTAGTTCTAAAAATAAAGTTAGTTTCTTTTGACAAGTGGCTCCTGAATTGTGCCCAGCCAGACTGCGCATTTGGTGGCTCGCACGGGGGAGCGACTGAGGGTAAGTAAACTGCTCGCCCCTGAGGGCAGGGCGAGAGGATGGGTAGCCATTCTAAGTTTCCTCTTTTGTTTTGCTTCATTTTTGTTTTAAGTTGCCTGTCCCTGGAGATGAGTGAGACGGAAGAAAAACCACTCACATCTGAGGAAAAACTATTTGCGTCTGAGGAACAGATAGAGAGAAAGGACGGATGCACATTTCAGGAGGATAGAAAGGCTGATATAATGATTTTGTGTTGTTCCATTTTTATTGCATTCTGTCTCGGTTTTGTTTGGCGTCATCTTGTTGGGTTGTATTATAGTAGAAATACGGGATCAGCAATTAGTAAAAAACAAACCGAAAGACTGTTAAGTAAATTGTTAGAGGAAGGAGGCATCCCAGTAAAATCAAGAGCAGTCAGGGCATACGTTGATACAATACAACAATGTAGCCCATGGCTTTTTAAGGAGGAGTTGTTAGATATATCACAATGGAACCATCATGGTGAAGATTTAAAAAGAATAGAAAAGAACAACCCAGGGACTCTGCCAGTTGGCACATTGCCATTGTGGGCGTTGGTATCTGCTTTGCTTAGTCCAAAGCCTTCAGTTCAGACAAAGGTAGAGGAAGGAGAAGACATATTGATTCAAGTAAAAGAGAAGGTCTCTCAAGTTAGTCAGAAAGAGGAAAAGATTCAAGTAAAAGAGAAGGTCTTTCAAGCTAGTGAGACAGAGGAAGGAAGTTTAGAGCAGAAAAAACCATCAGGGGAAAAGTTACAATTGGAGACTGCTAATAACACCTTTCTATCAGAGAGCGTAAGTGTCCAACCAACAGCACCACCTCTACAGGAGACTGCTACTAACAGCATTCTATCACCAGAGGGCATAAGTGTCCAATCAACAGCACCACCTCCATATGCTAGGAGACTCCCAACCCCCACAGTTGATAGTTGGGATCCTGAGACAGGATCTCAAGTATGCCCTGTATTTGAGGTAGGAGGGCAGCGAATTTACCAGGGTTTAAATTTCAAAACAGTGAAGGAGCTAAAAGAGGCTGTAACAACCTATGGTCCTCAAGCACCCTTCACTGTAAGCTTGGTCGAATCCATTAACAACTTGAACATGACGCCAGCAGATTGGGCTAATATTTGTAAAGCTGTGCTAAATGGAGGACAATACCTGTTATGGAAGGTTGCCAATGAGGAATTTTGCAAGGAGACGGCTAGGCGAAATGCAGCAGCTGGTTATTCTCAGAGAAATCTAGATATGTTGTTAGGAAAGGGACCTTATGAGGATCGGCAGCAACAAATTGCATATGATCCTGGCGTATACTCACAAATTGCTGTAGATGCAGTTAAGGCATGGAAGACTTTACAAGGACATGGAGGTTTACAAGGTCAATTATCCAAGATAATACAAGGAGCTAATGAACCTTACGCTGAATTTGTAGATAGGCTTATTCAAACAGCTACCAGAGTTTTTGGGAATACAGAACAAGCAATGCCATTAATAAAACAACTGGCTTATGACCAAGCGAATCGTTGGTGCAGAGATATCATTAGACCATGGAAACAGGAAAATTTAAACACATATATTAAATTATGTAGAGACATTAATGAACAAGAGCAAGTCATGGCAGCTGCAGTAAAACAGGCTTTAGATGCCAGAGACATTAATGAACAAGGGCAAATTGTGGCAGCTGCAGTAAAACAGGCTTTATATACCAGGCCAAGAACATGCTACAATTGTCAACAAACAGGACATTTTAAAAGGAATTGCCCCATAGGAGGAGGGTTTAATAAAACTAGGTATCAAAGGAGTAGAATACCGGGTATTTGCCCACGATGCCGTAGAGGGAGACATTGGGCTAATGAATGCCATTCTCAAACCACCATAGAGGGTACTCCATTATCAAAAAACGAACAAGGACAAGGTATTTATCCACAATATCGTGGACAAAGGCATCGGGTTCCATTGCCAAAAAATGGACAGGGGGCCCCAATGCTCCGGGGCCCCAAACCACAAATATACGGAGCACTGGAGGAACCCAGCAACCCCATCAGGGTAGTGACCAGGACACATTGTCCATCAGATCCCTCATCATACAAACCAGAGGGAGCGCAGGGTTGGACATCTGCGCCTCCGCCAGATCAGTACTAACTCCAGAGATGGGAGTTCAAATCATTCCCACAGGGATAAAAGGACCTCTTCCCAAAGGAACAGTAGGCTTATTATTGGGACGCAGCTCTTCTACTCTAAAAGGACTTTTGATAAGTCCTGGGGTAATTGATCCCGATTATGAAGGTGAAATAAAAATTATAGCCAGTTCTCCAAAGGGTATATCAGTAATTTCACCAGGAGATAGAATAGCACAGTTACTAATAATACCAAGCCTACATGATACATTTTCCAGTCATGCTGTAGAAAGAGGTTCCAAGGGATTAGGCTCCACAGGTGTAGATTGGGCTATGCTTTCTTTAAATTTAGATTCTCGCCCCATGCTAAAACTAAATATTCAAGGACATGAATTTAATGGGCTACTGGATACAGGTGCAGACCTTAGCATCATCTCTCGTCAAGAATGGCCAAAACATTGGCCATTACAACAAGCCACTCAAACGCTTCGAGGCCTAGGAGTGGCGACTAATCCGGATAGAAGCGCAATGGTATTAGATTGGAAGGATCCTGAAGGATGTGAAGGAACTATATAGCCATATGTATTGGATCATCTTCCCGTAAATTTATGGGGACAAGATGTCTTAGATCAATTAGGTTTGACATTAACAAATAACACCAATCAAAATGCACCCACTATTATGGCTAGACAAGGTTTTAGGAAAGGAAAAAGATTAGAAAAACAAGAACAAGGTTAGCAGCACCAATACAAACAGATCAAGGAACAGACAGACATGGGTTGAATTTTCACAAAGGGCCACTGAGACAATAAAAATTACATGTAAATCAGAAAGACCAGTATGGGTTCCTCAGTGGCCCTTGACTAAAGAAAAGATACAAGTAGCCCATGATTTTGTATGGTCAAACAACAATTAGCGGAAGGACATATACAACCTTCGGTATCTCCCCATAATACTCCCATTTTTGTCATCAAAAAGAAATCTGGTAAATGGAGATTATTGCAAGATTTAAGAGCCATTAATAATGAAATGGTCATTATGGGACCTGCTCAATCGGGGATTCCTCAATTGTCTGCTTTGCCAAAAACTTGGTATGTTTTAGTTATAGATATTAAAGATTGGTTTTTTTCAATTCCAATTCATCCTGAGGATAGTCCACGTTTTGCATTTACTATCCCTGCACTAAATCATGAAGGTCCTGATCAGAGATATGAATGGAAAGTACTCCCTCAAGGGATGGATAACAGCCCAACTATGTGTCAAATTTATGTTAACAAAGTAATCCAGCCACTTAGAAATCAAAATCCTGAACTACAAATATTTCACTATATGGATGATGTATTATTAGCACACAAAGCTAAAAACACATTGTTAGAATGTTATGCCACACTTACAAATTTATTAAAAAATTATAATCTAGAGATAGCAATAGATAAAGTACAATTAAATTTTCCAATTAATTATTTAGGAGTTCTATTATCCTCAACCATGGTCCGTCCACCAAAAATTCAAATACGAGTAGATCAACTCAAATCACTTAATGACTTTCAAAAGTTATTAGGAGACATAAATTGGATAAGGCCTTATCTAGGTATTCCAACAGGAGAATTGGGACCTTTATTTGATATCTTAAAAGGTCCATCAGATCCAAATTCACCCCGAATGTTAACGCCTGAAGCAAGAAAGGCATTAAAAATCATTGAAACATATATGGAAAATATGCATTTGGATAGAATTGATATAAGTTTGCCTTTATTATTTATTGTACTACCAACAAAAAATATTACTACAGGAGTATTTTGGCAAGAAGGTCCATTATTATGGATACATTTATCTTATTCTCCTAACACTATTCTTACTAGGTATCCTGAGGCTGTAGGACAATTAATACTCAAAGGAATAAAAAGAGCAAAGGGAGTATTTGGAATTTCTCCCAATAAAATTATTACTCCATATACTATGAATCAAATTGATGAATTAGCTAATGAGTTAAATACTTGGGCAATAATCATGTGCAAATCTAATGTTTCATTTGATAACCACTTACCATCTAATCCTTTATTGTCTTTTTGGTCATTGCATCCTGTAATTTTTCCAAAAATGACAAGAAAAACACCTATCATGAATGCTCCAAATATATTCACTGATGGGTCAAATAATGGTACAGCAGCAATAGTTACACCTGATCAAATTTTTACATTTTTAGTACCCAAACAATCAGCTCAAAAGGTAGAGCTTAATGCAGTATTACAAGCTTTTGTGATGTTTAAAGATTCTGTATTTAATTTATTTTCTGATAGTCAGTATATAGTTAATGCTATAGTATCCCTTGAAGATGCTGGTAGGATTTCCCCTTCTTCTACTGTTTTCTCTTTGTTTTCCACTATACAAAGTCTAATCTGGGACAGAAAAGATCCATTCTTTATAGGACATATCAGGGCAGATACAGGATTGCCTGGAGCCCTTAGTTTGGGCAATGATTTAGCAGATAAAACTACACATGACATACATATTTTCTCTACACTAGAAGAAGCTATAAATTTTCATAAAAGGTTCCATGTCAATGCTAATACTTTACAAAAGCGTTTTAAAATAACTAAGGAACAAGCCAGACATATAATAAAACAATGTCAAAATTGTGTGACCTTTTTACCACAAGTTAATCTTGGAGTCAATCCTAGAGGATTGATACCTAACCATATTTGGCAGATGGACGTCACACACTTGCCAGAATTTGGAAAATTAAAATATTTGCATGTTACAGTTGATACTTCTTCTGGATTTTTGATGGGCTCCCTTCATGCCGGAGAAAAAACTAAAGATGTTATAGCTCATTGCTTACAAAATTTTGCCACTGTGGGCATTCCAAAACAGTTAAAAACAGACAATGCCCCTGGTTATACTTCTACCTCTTTTAAACAATTTTGCTCATCATTTGGCATTACTCATATAACAGGAATCCCATACAATCCACAGGGACAAGGCATAGTTGAAAGAGCTCATCAAACTATTAAAATGTACTTATTAAAGCAAAAAGACGGAATTGGGAAGGGGTATATATTCCCCAAAGATAAACTTAAAATAACCCTTTTTACTCTAAACTTTTTAAATTTGGATTCATCAGGACTTAGTGCTGCAGAAAGGCATATGTGTCCAAAAAATGTACATAAGCCCAAGGTACTTTGGAAAGATATTCTAACAGGACAATGGAAAGGTCCTGACCCAGTAATTGTCTGGAGTCGGGGGTCTGTTTGTGTGTTTCCACAGGAAGAACAGCAGCCGATTTGGATTCCGGAGAGATAACTAAAGTCCTGACCCAGTGATTGTCTGGAGTCGGGGGCCTGTTTGTGTATTTCCACAGGGAGAACAGCAGCCGATTTGGATTCCAGAGAGATTAACTAAAGCGATTTCTACAGGCCAAAAAGAAGATGATTTGGCTCAAATCCATAACAGCTGATATCCAAAACTCCAATTTGGCTATCCTTACATCTGCGATAGAACCAGGATGCTTTTTTCAATATCTATTTTATTATTGCCCTTTCCCATATCATGAAGTTCTATTTTGTTTTTTGAGCTCATACAGACCTAGGTTAATGTTTTGCTGATCAGTTCTGTTTGTTTTTTTTTTTTTTTTGACTATAGAGTTTTTAAACATTACAATGGAGATTTCACCTGTAAAAAGCTATAAGGCCTTTACTATTATGTTATGTGTTGTATGTATTATATTATGTGTGCACACTTGTGTTTTGTGTTATATGTTTGAATGTACGTATGTCCATATATCATATATGAGGAGCGCTCATGAAAAAATGGATCCAAATATTTTTTTTATTCACGTGATTTAAATGGTTTAATTTAAATTGGGTAAATAACTATTAAGAATTGTTTTAATATGTAAACAAAAAAGGAGGTTAACAGATCTGTTTGTTTACTTTCACCTTTCCTTTTCATTATATTTAATAATTCTCTTCAAGATAATGTAAATTGTTAAGAAAATTGTTTTCTTTTAGTGCCTTCTGGAATGTTACATAATTTTTTCTTTAGCCATTATTGCCAGAATTCCTATCTTCATCCCAGTGCCGGTAAAGACAAAGATAAAACTAATCTACAGTTTCTGCAATAGCCATCACTGAACTGCTTGCAGAACTTGCCTAAACTATGTGTCACTTGTATGCATTGTGAACTCACTTGTATGCATTGTGAACTATCTGTTGGTGCAGCGACTTGTGGTAGTGTTGGGGTATTTTTGCTGATGATGTCATCGGTGGTACAATTTTTCCAACAAGAGCCATCAATTGGCTTGGTGTATCTTCCTCCCTTCTGCTTGTCATGACAAAGACCTCTCCACAGGTGTGGCTGTACTGGACCGGTAGTCAATGACGGGTAAGATCCAATTACAATGGTACCAACCTAAGACAGGAGGCTGACGCCCTGAGGTCAGCTCATCCGAAGATGGGTAAGGACCATATGTAGTATTGGACAACCTAAGGCAGGCACGGTCCCTAAGCCACATGCTTGTTGTTTAAATAGAGAGGGGGAGATGTTGAGAGCCACAGCCAAAGGGGCCCCAGCAAACTTCCAGCTGCCAGCAAACTTCAGACTGCCAGCTGATGATTGGCTCACAGCGGCCCCAGCAACATCTAGCTGATTGGCTTCTCTGCGGTGATGTTCATTGGGCTGTTTCCCTGCCCTTAAGACTGCCAGCTGATGATTGGCTCACAGCGGCCCCAGCAACATCTAGCTGATTGGCTCCTCTGTGGTGATGTTCATTGAGCTGTTTCCCTGCCCTTCAGACTGCCAGCTGATGATTGGCTCACAGCGGCCCCAGCAACATCTAGCTGATTGGCTCCTCCACGGAGCTGCTCATTGGGGGACTTCTTTGGCTCCGCCCACACGACCCAGCCAATCAGCCTCAAGAGCAGGAGGATTGTGGGAGGTGGTGAGGTTTGTGTGGGGGTGAGAGGCTTGTGGGAAGTCGGTGGTGGCAGTTGGGCTCTGAGGGTTTTTTCCTGAGGAGCTGTTTTGTTTGGCATTTGTAGTTCTAAAAATAAAGTTAGTTTCTTTTGACAAGTGGCTCCTGAATTGTGCCCAGCCAGACTGCGGCACCCTGTCTCTAAATAAAATACAAAAAAAAAAAAGGGCTGGGGGTGTAGCTCAGTGAGCGAGTGCCCCTGAGTTCAAACCCCTGTACTATTAAAAAAAAATTGACAAAATAGAATGCAGAAGTAGATGAGAATCTGTCTTCTATTAAGCCAGACATTAAAGAAATTTACAAAAATGTAAAAGAGTCACTCTTTTCATAGTGTTTTGAGTGACATAATTATATTCATAAAAATGTTATTTCTATTAACGTGTTTATGATTGCTATTTTAAAATAAACTAAACAAATATTTTTACTTTTTAAGTTTCAATCCCTATGTCCTCAGATATACAAACAAAAGCTCTTTGCAGTCCTCAAATTTTCTCATGAACACAGAACTTGACATTTTCACAGTATTGAATCTTTAACACTAAGTCTGTGTCATTGGTTCCACCCCTTAATGACTATGTCACCTTGAACCTCTCTGTACTTTACCTTGCATGTTAAGTAACTTGCTTCTGTCCCACACCTAGTAAATGGTATAACCTTGCTTTGTAGTGCCACATTAACTACCTGCCTGCATCAACTGGATCACAGGACAAAAAACACAGCTCTCTAGCTGAACTACCTACCACCTCTAGAATCCTTGGTATATAATCATGTTTTTAAATACAGAAGTACTGACTTAAAAATCAAGACTGAAACAGTGGAGGATTGACCGGCAAACCACTGTAACTGGGTGCTCTGGACATTATTAATTATGGCAAATGGAAATACAGCCTGGCATATGAAATCCTTCATTATAATGGTGTCCGGAGTTTTATTACTTCTAAAGCCCAGCCTGCCCACACTGCCTAACTACCATCCCAAAAAACTAGTCAGAGAGCCAGGTTGTCCAAATAATCAATGCCACACGAGTCTCTTTGGGATCAGAGCAAATGCAGATCAAAATATACCATGTTGAGGCTGTGAGCACTTGAAAAGCTCCCCATTAAGGAAGAGATGTGGAAGCTCCAGTCCAGTTTCTGGGGCTAGAACTGCCCAGCCTACGATTTTATCATGCTTCAATAATGACATTATACAATCCTCTATTTTATGAAACAGGAATGGAAAGTAAAGGCACACAATAAATAGCTTTAATTGGAAAAAAGAAGTCAGACATAATGCTGTAGGCACTAAATACCAAGGGCTTAAACACCACTTATTACTATTGAATGAAGTGATGAATAAATGAATGAAAGAAACATACCTGTACTTCTGGAAAGTCAACAGCTTGGTCTGGTGACATATGTTCAAGGGAGAACTCCGTTGAATAATTATTTAAGATTCGTTTCAAATTTTCTATTTCTTCATTGCATTCATTAGTCTGTCTTATGACTACCTACAAAATAACCCCCCCCCAAAAAAAGAAAAATTGTTGTCATATCTAAGGACTAGATTAATGGGATATTTTCATTATCTATCCCCACGATAAGTTCCAATCAAATGCAGAAAATATGCACTTATACAGATTTCAACAAGAAATACCGAATATCTTATATTTATATTCTAAATATATTGTAGCTATATCCTAAATATCATCTACATTCTAAATATTAAGAACATTTGCAAAACTGGCCTGACCTTCCTGCTCTACTAGGTGAAGGGTCACCTTGGGCAGTGCTTAGAGTACAAATCTAAGTAGACACACCTTTTCTCCAAAGTATTTCCAATCTAGTGGGCTTACTCTGGGAAGCCTATTATGGCATATTAACATAAAGTTGCTAAGATTTATGACATTACGGCTATATCATATTCACCATTTTAATACACAATCCACATGGAGCTTTCCAAAAGAACAGTGACATTACTGATTCAGAATGAACAGGGCATGAGATTGGAGTGATGATGATGAATTTTCCTGGTTCAGACCTATCCTCCCCAGTACACCTTAGGATCAAGGAGGCGCATTTTGTAAGTAAAAAACTGAAAGTTCAAGAGCAGTCTGAATTTGTAAAACTCACCAGAACAGCACATGGAACCTGATGTTAAGGGGACAAAGCTCAGACCTATTTGTGAGCGAAATGGTATGATTCAAGAAGGATGAAAGATAAATGGACTTCAAAAACCAAGTCTAGATACTTCTTTGGTATGCTTCGTTGTGAAGCAGAATATCTTTTGAAACTACGAAGTTTCTGGCCAACATATAATGCTTCCTTGTATTTTCTTTAATATTTAACCATAATTTTAGCTGCAGGCTGGAAATGAATAACTACGTTCACTGCACACACCTGTTCCCAGTCTTCAACAGTGAACTACATCTCATTACTCTCCCCAAAAGTAATTTGTCTTATTTTCCACAAGGAAGGCACTTGTAATATCTACAGTAAAATTAAGGGAAATGTCCCATATTCTAATGATTTTCATTTTCACTAGTTTACTTAGCTTTGAAAGATAGGAGGGGACATTTCATTTCCACCAACACAATAAGATGGAAAATTTCAACAGCACAGTTTGATACCGAACTTGGCAAAAAAATAAATAAATAAAAATAATAAATAAATAGCATCTTCCATCATCCCCTTTTCATCTTGTGAGGAAGCTGTTTTAAAGCATAGTTAAGAATTGTTATGTTCTCTTCCTGTCCAGGAGACCAATAAAGCACCAAAAGATTAAAAATACTACATCAAGT
The DNA here is from genome assembly GCF_964194105.1 of Spermophilus citellus. Classification (NCBI taxonomy): domain Eukaryota; kingdom Metazoa; phylum Chordata; class Mammalia; order Rodentia; family Sciuridae; genus Spermophilus; species Spermophilus citellus. The sequence goes on along the minus strand of NC_138185.1, from coordinate 159,415,433 downwards.
TTGATGTTCTTTTCTTCTCTTACATTATTAAAAAAATAGAACATTGAGTGCTATGTCTTTTTTCTCTCTGTGAGTGTTAGAAAATGACACCAGCAGATCACTAGCCAGGCCAAGAGGGACTGTGTGAGGTAAGACTCAAACCAGGGAATACAGGATGAAACCTTAGGATGATCGAGTGGCAGCCACAGGCACATGAAACTTAAGAAGGAACAAGCTATTGTGGTGGTCAAAGGTAGGATGCAGATGTCTACTAAGAGGGTCTGTAGAATTCAAGATCTTTCAGCAATTTTCTGTTCTTATGAGAGTGGTTGTTGATCTAGGAATACATGCTAAAGAAAAAAAGTCATTTCTGACCAATGATGATTCCTGTCTTGAGAATGGTGATCTAACAAAATTTAAGTGGGAGAAAAACAGTCACTAGAATGGCAATATGTAAATCAATGGAAGTGTAACTGATGTGATACAGCAATCTGTATACGGGGTAAAAATGGGAGTTCATAACCCACTTGAATCAAACTGTGAAATATGATATATTAAGAACTATGTAATGTTTTGAACGACCAACAATAAAAAAATAAATAAATAAAAAATTAAAAAAAAAAAAGAAAAACATTCTCTGGAGAGAGGATGAAAGATGTTATCAGCTAGAAGGAAGAGACCCTTAATAGTGAGAAATGAAACCAAGGGTCCAGAAACTCAAACTTGTGTTATATTTGTACACAAATTAAACCTCTATGCAGGTTACTCTGTAGCTGCTCAGCAAATCACTTAACACCCTGACACCAGACTCCATGAAGACTGTAAAGTGCCTACCCTCTATCTACTCACACGCTGGGTAATAAGATAATAAGATGGGCTGATTGCTAGAAATGAGCAAAATGGATATAGATAGACCTGTTGGCTTCCAGAGACTGCAAATGCCTGGTTTAGGTTCAAATCTCTTCCCACAGCATTGTACCAACATAGGTTTTTAACAGGTGTGGAATGGAATTAAATAGACCAGGACTATGCTTTAATGTCTTCAACCAGAGTAAGGGCAAGAATGAAGGAAAACAACCTTAGCCCCATCTGGGCAAGAAATTAAGCTCTTCTATCAAATGCCACCTTCTTGATCATAATAATTTCCAATTAAAATTGAGAACAAAACTAGCTTTTGCTGAACATTTTTATCCAATAGATTGGTTGCCATTGTAAACTGCTCACCTTTAATAACTCATTTTGTTCCTGAGTCACGTTTTCCAATAGTTTTACAGCTTGCAAAAGCTGATTTGTCCGCTGAAACACAGGCAGAGGTTTTGTTCCTGCCTGGGGTAGCCTCAGTTCCACTTGGTAAGACACTATCTCAGCAATGGTTTTCTTCATGGGGCGTATATTTTCAAGTATGACCTTAATAACACAAGAAAAGCATGGTACATAAATGAAGAAAAAGACCACTGCTGAGTTAAATTATTCAAAATTAAAATACTGAATACTTTAGTCTCTACAGTTTCAATATTTAAAGCATTTCCTTAACTCAGATTGAAAAGAACCATTGCATCACTTGGGATGTGAGAGTTAAGGGTCTCGGGAAAGAATGCCTGGGGTAAGAGCAATTTGCCAGTATTTACTTGTGCACTTGGACGGCCCTTTGCTTTCTTCTCTCCCTCCCTCTCTGTGTGAAATTGTTGTTTAGCCCTGCATATTATCACTAAGCAGTGGGCTATCAAAGGGCAAATTCTGTATCTTACCTTCAGAGCAACTGCACAGAGCTTCCTACATAGCTCTCAAAAATGCTTATTAAATTGAACAAAATTGTCCAGAAAATTTTTAATTCCCAGGAGTATAATTATATTTGGCTTTAATCAACTTCTGATCCATAGAATCTGGATCAATCTGCCTACCTACCTACATATCTACCTAGGTAATTTGCAGGGGACTGAATCCCAGTGCCTCACATATACTAAGTAAGCATCCTATCACTGAGCTACATATACAGGCCTTTATATTTTATTTGGAGACAGAGTCTCACAAAGTTGCCCAGGCTGGCCTTGAACTTGAGATCTTTCTGCCTCAGCCTCCTGAGTAGCTGGATCACAGCATGTGCCACCATACCTGGCTCCTAACCAGTAAATTAGGAGAAATTAATCACTTTACTAAATACTTCTTCATTTAATCTTCACAATCCTCTTGGGAAAGCATCCTAACCTCCATTACAGAGGTGTCTGGAAGTTAGAAGATTCAGATAAGGTGAGATTGTAAGAGGCAGGGGTGGGATTAATACCCAGGCTTGCCTGATCCCAAAACACAAGTTTTTGATCATCAGGCTAAGGAGGAATCAAAGTCTGTCTCAGTTCCTGTGCTAGGAGCTCCATATGCACTGTAACTAGAATGTAATGACTTCAATCCTAGTGCACAGATATGACAAGGTACATACACACTCAAGTTCATGCAGCTAAGGAAGCAGTGTTATAGTGCTAGAACCCATTTGAGCCTGGCTTAGGTGCTCAAGTTCTTTAGACTTGAAGGCAAACTTACCTATACAATAATTATCTTTACACAGGTAGCATTATGAGTATAATTTAAAGCATTTAGACTCATTCATATCTATTTCCAAACCTTATTTTTGCTATTATTCTAGCAAGATGAACACTTTGGGGGCTAGGGGTTTAGCTTAGTGTTAGAGTACTGTCCGAGGCATCAGGAGGCCCTGAGTTCAATTACCAGGATCATAAGACAAAACAAAACAAGACAAATACTTGGTTCAAATCACATTATTACATATTTTTAAACAGACATAGCAGGTATTATGAGAATACTTTTTATAATGATCTATGCTTACCTCTCCATGCTTAAGATGTTCTTCAGGTGAAAAATCAAATATTTCTTTTGATAACAGGATAGTTCTGATTTTTGAAACTTTTTTCTCCATAGATTTTACTTCGGATTCAATAGCAACCACATCCTAGAATTTCAGAAACAGAACCAACTTATGCAGTATATGCTGTAAACTAATAATACATAAAACACAATTTTTATTGCCATTAATTCTATTTTACACTTAGCCAAATAATTTGCTACTTATATCTCTTAAAAACTAGCCAAGTGCTACAAAGATAATTTTCACTACTTTCAATAAAAATGTCATTTTACTAATAGCATATTCCACTAAAGAGCATTGCCCTGCACCTTGATATTGAATTAAAATAATCATAGAGCTAATTTTCGTTTTCTCATGAGAACAAAGGTAATATGCATCCAAACAATTTTTTAAAAAAACTCTTGTTATCTACAGACTCTTTAACTTTATCTTTGGAACTGTTTAAACACTTGAAAATAGGTGGGTCTGATATTTTAAAAATTTCCACCACTTTAAGTAAAATGATAAAATTACCCTTGAAAAACTACACACAAAGATTAGAAAACTGACCAGATTTTTTAAATCAACCCTTGATAAAATATTTTTTAAAACATTTTTTATTACTCTATTACTTTATTTATTATGTGGTGCTGAGGATTGAACCCAGTGCCTCACATGTGCTAGGCAAGCCCTCTACCACTGAGTCACAACCCCCACCCTTTTGATAAAATATTGCCAAGCAATATTAAATGACTTTATAATCTACTCAGATTTATTTAAATAATAGATCATTTGTCCAGTGGTTATTTCTCTAGTTAGTGTCAACGTCCAGAACCTGGCCAAGAACCTTAAATGCTACAAAAATAAGTTAAAATATGCGCTATAAAATCTAGATACGGAATGCATATCACTGTACAAGACCCCTCAATCTGACTTTGGAGATCAATACAGATCCCTATAGCAGTAAGATGGTATGGTTAATAATGGAGATTTTAAAAATCCCATAAAAATAGCCTAACGGTTTCCAATTCTAGCAGTTTGGAATCACTCAACATAGGGTAAAACAGATCTTCATTAGCATGAAGCAGACAGACAGTAAATACAGTGACTGTCTATAGTAGTCCCCCCCAAATTATGAGAAAATGTTTAAGTACACCGAAATAATTTTCTGTACCTACTGTTTGAGGAGGTACATAAAAATTTTCTATGTATTCCATGGTAATTTCTATCAGAAGTTGCAGATGCACTCTAAAACTTTGAACTAGGTTTCAGTAACCAAGAATTTACTTCAACACCTACTATTCCCCGAAGTTACAGGAGTATGGAATGCCACAGAGAAACGCAAGGTAAATAACAGAACTAACTGTAAAGGCCTTTATCAGGTGACTTTAAGTAAATGCCTCATGTATTTCAAGCAAAAATTACTTAAAAATTCTGTGATGGTGTGTGTAGCTCAGTTGTAGAGCACCTGCATGCATGAGGCCCTGGGTTGGATCCCCAGCACCACATAAACAAATACATAAAAAAGAAAAAAAAAAGGGCTGGGGTTACAGCTCAGTGGTAGAGCATTTGCCTAGCATGTGTGAGGCACTGGATTCAATTCTCAACACTGCATATAAATAAATGAATAAAATAAAGGTCCGTCTATCAACAACTAAAAAAAAATTAAAAAGAAAGAAAAAAAAAGAAAAAGGAACAATTCAGTGGCTGATATAGCAACCTCTCAACAAATGTTTGCTATTGGTGAAAGAAGACTTGGAAGGCTGCCTGTTTTAATTCCTTCTTTCCATATGGGTATTTTAATTAATTAACTAATTAATTCATTAACATTTTTGTGGTTCTCCAGCACCTTATGCCTGTTAGGCAAGCACTCTACCACTGAGCTATATCCCAAGCACCCGCAAACCCATTTTTTTCTTAGTGCTTTAAAAATCAACAATAGCCCTATTTGGACAAAGAGAAAACAATGAGCTTATCTGATCAGAATCATTCACTCTTTAGATAGAATAATTCTGGATTAAGAATGGGGATATGCTTTTCTGTTATGGTTGCACACAAGGTTTCAAAGTAAAGTAAAAAGAGCATAAGTGAAAATTTTACCAGTTCATTGTGGGTTTCTATAACTCAGACATGATTAGTAGTACAACAAATTTGCCAGATGAACTACAAACCAAAAACAGGAAGTCACATTTTTAGGGTATCAACTTACATCTGCCATCCGCTGAATGTGGGGAAGGCTTTCCATTATTTGTTGCTGTAGATCTACTACTTGACTGGTTAGGTCTTGTACGGACTGTACTAAGTCATCTGTTTCGAAAATGTCTGACAAATCCTCTAGATCTGTGAAAACTGAATGTAAAAGATTGTGCTTCTGCTCAGAATCTTCCAAAGCCCTCTAGATAGAGAAAAAAGAAAAGAGAAAAACAAGTTGATTAAAATTTAAATCAGTGTTTCAAATTCCTGGTTCTTTCCATTTCCATAGTGAAAACACTGAATGCTTCCTATTGCCAGTGGCCACGGATGACTTTATAGAGGGTCTGCTATGATATGGTGCCATCCAAGTTTTGTATTCCTTATCCAAAATGCTTGGGACCTAAATTGTTTTGGTTTTCAGAATTTTTTTTTCCTATTTTAAAACATATGCATATACATAATAAAATGTCTTAAGGATGGGACTCCAGTCTAAACACAAAATTCACTTACACAATGTATACACCCTTCAGGATATATACATATCCAGAAGGTAATTTTACACAATATTTTAAGTGTGTCTGCATTTTGATTAAGACCCATCATCTATTTCAGATTCTGGAGCAATTTTAGATTTCAGATTTTCAGGTTAGGGATGCTCTACTTATAACAAGAATTATATTTATTTGACCTTCATCCTGAGTTCCTAGCAGAGAGTTTCTAAAATCCTTGGAATTTCCTGAGTGACAGAGGTGAGAAGAGTGTCATTAATTATTCATAGGTTTCTTTAAAACATGTACTAACTTTCAAACTCAGTATTTCCTTTTTGTTTGTTTTTGTGGTGCCGAGGATCAAACCCAGGGCCTTATGCATGCTAGGCAAGTGCTCTACCACTGCACACTTAAGATTTCAAAATATCTCAAAATGTTCAGCCTGCTAATGTAGTTTTCAGGTAATTCAATAAAAATCTAAGTGATACGAGAAAGAATATTTACTTATTCAGGTAGAAATCTAACCATAAGTCTCAAAAATTAATCAGATTATTCATAATTTTCTATTGATCTTATTCAAAATCCTAGTTAAGAGAAACAAAACTTAAAACCAATGCCTTTGACCAATAATACAATAGCATTAAAAAAACATGAAATACTTAAATTTAACTTTACACATACAAGAAACCAGTACATTGACAACTAGAAAACATTGCTGCAAGAAGTAAAAGACTAAAATAAATGAAGAGATATACATGTTCCTAGATTGAACAGTCAATATGGCTAAGACATAAATTCTACCCAAATTGATCAACAGATTTAATGGAATCCCACTCAAAATTCCAACAGACCTCTAAATAGACATTGACAAGCTGATTCTAAGATTTATATGGAAATACAAAAGAATAAGATTAACCAAAACAAATTGGAAAAAGTTATAGAATTTATGATACTTGATTTCAAGATTTACTATAAAGCTATAGTAATTAGGACTGTTACAATGGTAAAAGAACTGAGACAGATCAATAAAACAGAAGAGAAAACCTAGAAATAGAACCATACATATGAGGTTAACATTTTCAAGAAGGTACCAAAATAATTCAAAGTTGAGAGTCCTTTCAATAAATGGTGTTGGAACAATAAGATATCCTTAGGGAAAAAGATGAACCTTGACCTTTAACACTGTTTTCCTTGATTCACCTGTATATAACAATTAACATTAAATAGATCACAGACCTAAAAGTAAGAGTTAATACTATCAAATTTCTGGAAAATAACATAGGAGGATATCTTGTGATCTTTGATTAGGTAAAGATTTCTTAGATATAGCACAAAAGAATAATCTATAGAAGAAAATATTGCTAAATTAGACTTTATCAAATTGGTAACTTCTGTTCTCTGAAAGACAGTGATAAAAGAATGGAAAGACAATAAAATAAACTCCTTTCTTCCCTTGTCCCTATTCCCTCTGTTCAGTTCACAAACTAGGGAAAATATGTGTAAATCACATATCATATGATACAGAAATCATTTTTAGAATGTTTTATAAATAACTTCTACAACTTAATAGGGTAACAATCCAATTTAAAATTGGGGGTGGGGGTGGGAAATGAATAGACATTTCACAAAGGAAGTATATAAATGACAAGGACATGAATAAATGCTAAAAACATGAGTCATTAGAGAAATGCCAATTAATCCAGAATACTGCCATATATCACTAGAATGGCCAAAATTTAAAAGATAATACCAAGTGCTGACAAAAAGATGGAGGGGAGTCAAAAAGTTATACCACCATCTCAGAAAACAACTTGGCAGTTTTTCATTTAGTTGAACATTTACCATAAAAGCCAGCAATCATACTCTTAGGTATTTATTCACTGAAATGAAATTAAAAATATATGTCCACATCAACATTTGTACAGAAATACATTCACAGCAGCTTTGCTCATAATGGCCTGTGGCAACCAGCCTTCAATATGGCGCCCACGATCCTCGCTTCACAGTATTCATGCCTGTATAATCAGTTCCCTGGATTCATGATTTACTCTAATGAAATATGACCAAAGTAATAAGATGCCACTTCCCAGATGAGGTCACAAGAAGACTGCAGCTTCTGATTAGGGAGTTACCTTCTCTTGTTTACACTGGGGGAAGCCAGCTGTGAGGTGGTCTCTTGTGAAGAGGCCGTGTCTCTGTGTATGGATGTGGATCTTTCACGGCCTGTTGTGTGTGAATGCATGTGGAAGTGGATCCTGTCTCTCTTTCCCTCACAAACCAAGACTTCAGAGGAGCCCAAAGCCTCTGTTGAGACCATGACTGAATTCATGAGAGACTTTGTGCCAGACAGACTCCCCTAAGCTGAGCCTGGATTCTAGACCCACAGAAACAGTGAGATAATAACAACATGGTGTTTCAAGCTGCCAATCAGGAGTGTAACTTGTTACACGGCAATAGCTAACACATAGCTCAGAATCAGGAACGACCCAAACCCTACTCACTGGTGTATGGCACATGATTCGTTCACTTCCCTAAATGGAACACAGCAATTAAAATAATGAACTCTGGATAGATGTTAAGTGAAAGAAGTCAGACATAATAAACTATGCAGTTCCATTTACATGACAGTTCAGAAAGGACGGAACTATAGTAATAGCAAGCAATGAGGGAGGGAAAGGTTGCCTAGGTCTGAAGATGAACAAAAGGAGACGGACACCGAGTGCAGAGAGGCACAAGGGGACTTTCTGGGGTGATGGAAATGTTCTTCAATTTGTTGTTGTTGTTGGTTACACAGCTGCACAATTAAGATGGGTGTATTTCAGTATATGTAAAATTATACCTCAATGAAGTTGATTTAAAAACAAGCTAGTTTACTATTTTTACAATGATCATTTGCTTTGATGATTCTTAATTACAATAGCACTAATTATGAAATCAGCTTTAGATCATACAAATGTATTTTAACAAATGCAGTCCAGGCAAAAAGTTATAATGCAATTAAAACAAACTTTTTTTAAACCTCAGTTGAGATTTTTAAGAGTCACTTTAAAAAGTAAGACCTGGTAATGTCAAAAGTGGAAAAGAATATCTTAAAAGTAGAAACAACTATTTCCATTATGAGGACAAAATGGGATTTTCCACAGAGGACTAGAAGTAAGCTCTCGGGGACTTACTTCCCATTGGGGGATTTGTTAGATCCATTCTGGAGAAAATAAACTTCTTTCTTCCCTGTCCCTATTCCCTCTGCTCAGTTCTAGCTTATCAACAAAGTCCACCAATTTCAGTATCCTGAACAGTCAGACACTTTTACAGTTGCATATTTGTTTCAGGAGAAGGCAGCAAAAGCCAACTGTTCTTGCCTGAGTGGTTATAGTTTTTAATTTTTAACTCATCAAAAACATTTGAGGAAAAAGCATTATTTCTCTCTCCTGTCTTGGCAGACTCTTCTAAAATGGTGAATCATAAAAGTGATTAAAGGGCTGGGGTTGTGGCTCAGTGGTAGAGCACTTGCCTAGCATGTGCAAGCCACCGGGTTTGATTCTCAGCACTACAAACAAATAAATAAAACAAAGGTCCATTGACAACTAAAAAAAAAAAATTCAAAAAAGTGATTAAAAATAAAAAGATGGCATGCTCTAGGGATGTGGAAAATCAATCTAAGGAATGTGTGTGGTGGCAGTGAGGGACAAAGGCGATCAGAAGCAATGCAGAAGAAAAGATATAAATGGATAAAAATGCATTATCTTTTTTTATTCATTTTTTTTCTTAAAGAGAGAGTGAGAGAGAGAGGGGGACAGAGAATTTTAACATTTATTTATTTTTTCTTAGTTCTCGGCGGACACAACATCTTCATTTGTATGTGGCGCTGAGGATCGAACCCGGGCCGCACGCACGCTAGGCGAGCGTGCTACCGCTTGAGCCACATCCCCAGCCCCCCCCCCCCAAAATGCATTATCTTGACAACTGTTACCACAGGACAAAAATGTGCCACCAAATCTCAAACATCAGGGAGGCAGGGAGGCAGGAAGTCAGCCACCCACTGCGGAACATGCTGTGCTGTTCTAAAGATATAAAGAGGACACACATCATCTTGGAGGTGTGAGTTCTGTAAAAACTATTACAGAACATTTCCTAAGGGATCCTTTCCAGTGGCTGGATGAGAGAAGAAAAATATTCCTTCACAAACAGAATTTCGTGGACCAAAACCATCAGTGCTCAGCATCTGGACCACCCCTGCAAGTCACGGCCCTGCCTAGGAGAATACTTCCCTCTCTTTGTCTCTATAAGCTGACATGGAGACACAGGGGACCTGGGCAGTGCCAGGAATGAATCCTGGGATGTCAGGACTGGAAGGAACCATGGATTGGCTTTCTACTGCTGTGTAAGGATTACTACAAATCTGACTGCTTCAAACCCATTTATTATGTGACGTGTTCCATGGGTCAGGAGTTAAGGTATACTGTGAGTGGGTCCTGTGTTCAGGAGGCCATCAGGTTGCAAACATTCAGGTTGTTCACAGAATTCAGTTGTAGGACTGAGGTCCCTGTTTTCTTGCTGGCTGCTGGCTGAAAGTGGCTCTCAGCTTCTAAAGGCACCCTTGAATCCCAATCCCATGGTTCTTACTTCTTAAAGCCAGCAGGAGAATCTCTGTATGGTTTGCCACTAGGGAATCTTGTGATCAAGTGACACGATTGATCATGTATGTATCCACAACAGTGACTATCCCATTGCCACAGTCACAGAACATAACCTAATCAATGTGACTATTCTATCCTGTTCAGAGTCCTGCCTAGACTCAAGGGGAGGGGATTATTAACGTCATACACACCAAGGAATGAGAATATTGGGGGGCCATCTTAGAACTTCGTGAACCAAAACCATCAACACTACCCAATGCAAACTTCTTACTTCACGGATGGGGAACACTGAGGCCCGTGGAAGATAAATGCTAAAATTATCCAAAAAGTCATGGAGTAGGACAAAAAGAACCAGATCCTGATCTCCAAAATTCCTTTCTAGTGTCTGCCAATATCTCAAGCTTCCTTCTGCCTCTTAGCATGATGATAAGGGTTATGGTTTCGATGTGGTGTCCCCAAAAGCTCACATGTGAGACAATGCAAGAAGGTTTGGAGGAGAAATAATTGGATCATAGCCTTAACCTAATCAGTGAATTGATCCCTCAGGGGATTAACTGAGTGGTAACTGGAGGCAGGTGGATGTGGCTGGAGAAAGTGGTTTATCTGGGGCGTGGCTACAGAGTATACATTTTATATCCCCAGAGCAGAGTCTCTCTCTCTGCTTCTTGATCACCATGATGTGAGCTGCTTCCCTCTGTCACACTCTTCCACCATGATGTCCTATGTTACCTGGAGCCCTGAGAAATGGAGCCAGCCTTCTATGGACTAAGTAAGACCTCTGAAACCATGAGCCCTCAAATAAACTCTTCCTCCTCTATAATTGTGCTAATCGGGTCCTTTAGTCACAGCAGCAAAAAAGCTTGACTGAAACAACAAGAAAGGTGATTTTTCAGGTAAGAAGAAGAAAAAAAAGATGACGCTGATTGGCTAACCCAGTGACACTTGTAGAGATTCTCTCACTAACAGAAAACACTTACCTGCAGGGTGCTGGCATGGTGACTCAGGGTTCTTGAAGAGTCATAGCGAGCAGGATTGGCCAGCAAACGACTGGTATTTTCTATCCAAGCCTCTGTGCTCTTCAAAAGATCACTATACTCCTCCATCTTAATTGTGGCCTGAGAAAGAAATGTGGGACCACATTTAGTCAGATGCTGGTCACTGGGGTTGAACGGTTCCTGAAGGGAGAGTCACTTGAGATTAGTCAGTGATGTGTTGGGCCTTTCAGGCCCCATGGCTAACAACACTGAAGACAGCACTCCACGTGAAGACCCTCCCAGCTTTTCAGACTGATTCTGACTATGGTGGAAATAACTTAAGACGTTCCACCCTGATGCTGTGGGCTTCAGCAAGGGTTCCAAGTCTGCCTTGCAGCTAGCCTGATTCCCATTTATGCTTCTTTCTGAAAACTGGCCAATACTTCCTCTTGTTCAGGGTCTTTCCCTATAATGTCCCATTAATTCTCACTATGTCCCATTATATACATATTTTGTATCAGGGATTGAACTCAGGGGTGCTTAACCACTGAGCCACATCCCTAGCTCTTTTGTATTTTATTTAGAGACAGGGTCTCACAGAGTTGCTTAGGGCCTTGCTAAATTGCTGAGGCTGGCTTTGAACTCGTGAGCCACTAGGATTACAGGCGTGTGCCACTGCACCAACCCATTATATTCTTGTTAGACTAGGATCCTATCTTTGCCAGGCTACACTCACAACTCACCAAACCATAGCCACCATTTAGAATGGCGTAGAGAGCGATCTTGTTCCTAAATGGCAGTTCCTTTTCATTGCTGGGCTCCCTCCCTGGATTCTGGAGACTCTCTGCCCTGAATTCCCATCATTGGTCTTCCTCTACCTATTGGGTCCCAGCACTTCCTTGACTCCTGTGGTTGGCTAACTTTTGGATTCTTGGTTGTATCAGCCCAAGCCAACTTCAGCTGCCCCAGCCCACGGGAGCCTACTGTGCAGCTCTAGTTTCAGCTCCTATAAGTGGCAATTTGTGTTTCAGCTGCCTCTGAACATTTTTTGTTTTGATTTGTTTTAAACCTATCTCAGGACTTCCACGTGCTATAAGGCTAGCATGTGTTACACCCCCACCTTATTTAACTGTGAGGTTCTGGTTTCTGCTCTCTGTGAGACTTGCTGGTACTTCTGGAAAGGAATCATCAACTTATCCATCCATTCTTGAGCCTGTCCTGGGTTCTGTTCAACGATGTCCTGAACTTCAGAATCCAGCTCATTTAGCTTGGAATGCCAGAGATCCAGCTTGTCCCACAGTTTCTGGAGAAGGACATTTTTAAGTCAGTTTGAATGAAGACTGCCATGATAGATGTTAGTAAACCCTAGTGTTCACAGGCATTTGGAAACACTATCAAAAAACATCGCAGGCCTACTTATTAACTTAGATTCACAATCACTGTCTTTCTGCACTATCCTAAATGTAACTTCATTCATTCTAGTACAAATTATCTGCAAGGGACAGAAAGGCCTTGATATTTTCCAGGGACGAGTGACAGCAAATAAGGACAATAGAGCCCTAACCTTTCAAGAGTGATGAGGTAAGCATTATGTTTAAAAGGGATATTTAAAATGGGTGTGGTGGTGTGTGCCACGGTCCCAGCAACTGGGAGACTGAGGCAGAAGAACCATTTGAGCACAGGAGTTGAAGTCTAGCCCAGGTAATACAGAAAGACCTCATCATCTCAGCAATAAATAAAATAAATAAACAGGCTATTTAGACCAGTATATATGTACAATACATTTAGAGACAATTTTATCAAGTGCCAAAATAAAATTAAAAACAAACAACAAAAACTGCCTCTTGAGGGGCTGGGGTTGTGGCTCAGTGGTGGAGTGCTCACCTAACATGTGTGAGGCACTGGGTTTGATCCTTAGCACCACATAAAAAATAAAAAAAATAAAAAGGTATTGTGTCCATTTATAACTAAATAATAATAATAATAATGATAAACGAAAACAAAAAACTGTCTCTTGACTTGGAATTAATGAAGTGAAAAGAAGTCCCGGCTGCGTGCAATAGTAGCAACTGCTTTTGACTCTAGAAAAACAATTTTGAGAAATGGGAAAATCTAACTTGTTAAATTAGGTTCCTCTGCTTAAGAGCCAAAATTGTACCTAATGATATACCTAATGAGCCACATTCTTACATATTTTTAAAGTCCAATTATATTAAAATATTTCCTAAAAATGTAGATTACAATAATAATATACATATAGGCATTTACTTGGGAGTTCAGAGGTAGAATATTATGTCTGTTTTACTTAAGATTTTATTTCCTAAGATATTTTACAAGGGAAATAAATTTGGATTTTTAAATTTTCCTTTCCCTCCCCACCTGGGCAATCTAAAGAAAAGCCATTAATATTTTTGATATCCTAGTTCTTTAACATCAGTCTTTCCAAGATCCTTACTGCCATTCACTTGTGGAAATGATAGCACAGTCAGATTCTCCCAAGAGCTGAGACAGGTGCCCACCTTGGAAAAACCAAGAATAATTTCCTACCAACCCCCTAGGTGGCCTCTAATCAAGAATGCACCTCTGGATTTGGTGTAGGACCTTGGTACTTCTAATTCATCCAAAGAACTCACCTTGGGATGGACTGAATTCGGGGGTGGGGTGGGGGGTGGGGTTATTTGTCAGAAATACCTAATGCTGAAGTGAGCTGAGGAGGATGTTACCTTTTGAATTTCTTGAGCTTTCTCAATGTTTTCGCTCTTCTGCTGCAACATATTTTCAACAAGCCGAAGCCCACTGTTAATTTCCTCTATTTTCCTGTTCATTGCAAATGATGGTGAGCTCTTCAAGACATTATCACTAATCTGTTACAAGGGAGAAAGTTGATTTGGCTTAGAGAGGGTTTCTGCTCTCTATTCCCAAGTTCACACAATAAAAGCAGTACTCACTCTTTTTTTTTTTTAGTGGTGCTGGGGTTTGAACCCAGGGCCTTGTGCACATGAGACAAGCACTCTACCAACTGAGCTATATTCCCAGCCTAAAGCAACACTTACTCTATAAGGACTAGAAGAAAAAATTACAAACCAGACTGGCTAATGCATTAGTGAGACATTAGTAGATTAGCCAACTGCTAAATGTCAGCTGTGTTCACCGGACCTTTTAAATATAATCTATAAGTAAATTAATTACTTTAAATAAAATTTAAAAATTGTGTTGGGCCACTATACTGAGAGGACTCTTTGAAACATACCCCTATGGATCAAATGATATAAAAGAATTCCTGGGGGATATGTTATACAACCTCTCCATTTCAGAGAATATTCTCTGCACAGATCTGTTTCTATTAAAACAATTCCCAAGCCAATTTAAAAACAAAATGTAATTTCCACCTTAATATTTGTTTGGGTGGAAACAGTCTTCTAAAAGCAGCTATTTCCTGAGGATGCTGAGCTTAATTCTTCTATGTGTAACCGTTTCTAATGCCCACTTTCCCGGCAATCAGAAATCTAGCTGCTAAACCAGGCAGTCTTTTTTTTTTTTTTTTTAATCTGCATGTTAAAACAACTAGTGCTAAGTAAGATATTAAAAGAATGCTGAATGTATCATTTTTCCAAATACTTGATTAATTTGTGTTCTTGTTTTTTAAAGGTATATGGATAAGGTTTTCTCTAAGCAGCTACTAAATAACCAAATAATACTATATGTTTTTGTATAACTCTTTCAGTCGTCACTGTAGCTGTATAACCACTGAGAATAAAACAACCCCAAGCAGATAAGAGTACAGACATAGAAACAGAAAGACAGGCTAAATGTGAAGGTCACACATCAAGTAGTGGCTGACCTCGTCCAAAGAAGCCCTCAAGTCCCCAGACTCTATCCCAGGCCCTACTTGCACGAGGCTGTCAAAGTGTTTATTCCATGTTTTTATCCCATGGACCATATCACAGTCATGATTATTATAAAAACAAGCCTCACTTTGACCCTCTATTATTTTTTTTTCTTGCTGGCTGTGTTACAAACTACCACAAAATGGAGTTTTCTGATTTTGGGGGCAGTTACTCTCCTGGTAGAAATGCTTACAATTTAGATACATTAGGAAAGATTATGATTTAGGAAAGTCAATAGCCATCTGAATTACACGCAGACATGTGTCTGTTGTCTGGGTCCTTAAACTTCCTTTGAACACTTCCCACAATAAAAATCAGTGGCTTTTTGTTACAAATAAACAAGTTCACAGTGGAAATTTTCAACCTTAAATGTGAAAGATTGTTTTTTATTACTAACTTACTTCATAGAGATTTTCACATAAAGGATTTATGACAGTAACCCTTAGTTTCTACTAAAACATTTAGTAATCTTTTAAAGTAAAACCAATAGCACATAATTCTTGAGAATGTACCTAATAGGTTTTCTTGTATGTTAAATCAAAAAAGACTTATGTAACTATATATTAGGAGATTACATTCTTTTTTTTTTTTTCTCCTAGGTTAAATGTTTCTAGGAGAAGTATAGGACAGATTCTAGAAACTAAGTTTGAATCCCTTCTTCCTTTTTTTTTTTTTTTTTTTTTTTTGGTGGAGTTAGGGGAGATTGAACCCAGAGGCACTTCACCATTAAGCTACATCCTCAGTCCTTTTTTTTATTTTGAGAGAGGTTGCTGAGACTAGTCTTGAACTTGTGATCCTCCAGCCCTAGCTTTTGAAATCTGACATTTTTGTACTTGAAGAGATTTATTTATTTATTTATTTATTTATTTATTTATTTATTTATTGGCACCAGGGATTCAGCCAAGGGACACTTAACCACTAAGTCACATCTCTGGCCCTTTAAAAAATTTATTTAGAGAGAGGGTCTCCCTAAGTTGCATAGGGCTCCACTAAATTGGTGAGGCTGGCTTTGAACTCATAATTCTGCCTCAGCCTCCTAAGCCACTGGGATTATAGGCATATGTCACTGTGCTGAGCTTGAAGAGCTATTTTAGCTAACAAGTTATGGGTGCTTTAATCTTAAAAAAAAAAATCACATAAAAATCATTCTGTGAATGCTGGGCCAAACAGATTTTTGTTGTTGTTGTTCTGTTGGATTTGGGCTGTCTTTCTACTATCCAAGAAAATTGGCTTGCTCAGCTCAGCTCCTATGTCCCTGGTGTTATAAAATATTTCCTACCTTTGTTCAAATCTGGACTCTCAGGTATAATGATTTGCCCAGGTATGTTTTGTGAGAATTTTGTTAACATCATCATTAGACAGTATTTGCTAATTACTGTTCCTAGTGCGATTTTTATTCTTCTTGGTTGTAATTTCAAAATGTTTCAGGGAATCCGTCTTAAAGCAAAGTATTATTTGTGTCCAAAAATTTTAAGTGTCTGTACAATCAAAAATAATTATAAACCAAGGAAAAGATAATATGTAAGGTTTTTTTTGGAGAGAGAGAGAGAGAGAAAGAGAGAGAGAATTTTTAGTATTTATTTTTTAGTTTTTGGCGGAAACAACATCTTTGTTTGTATGTGGTGCTGAGGATCGAACCCGGGCCGCACGCATGCCAGGCGAGCACGCTACCGCTTGAGCCACATCCCCAGCCCTATATGTAAGTATTTTAAGATGCAAGAGAAGAAAAACTAAGCATCTGGATGACTAAATATATACAGGTTAATATTATATGTTATTTAAGTCACTTATTTCAAGCCTATTAATCTCAGTATTCAATACACAAAACTGCCATTTAACCAAGCTCAAACCAGTCAGAGCTAAAATCAGGGCAAATGAAAAATGTGGCATTAGAGAACATTTTCTTCTAGTCATTCAACCCCATAAAGGACAGTACAAGTAAGAACATTATTATTACCTTCTCATCTATGTCTTCTAAAGCTTTTCTGCATTCCTCCACCCGGGACTCCATCTCTGCAGGGACTATGGTGTACATTTCACAGTACTGGATTCGCAGTTTTTCCATGATACTCTTGAAAGTGAGCTTGCCTTTCTTAAGAATGCTCTGAAGCTCCTAAAAACGTCAAGAGAGTTTCCACACTGGGTGGGGAAAGTTCAGCTCTAAAAGGCAAAAGCTGCTTTCCAGCTCCTCCTGGTTCTCGTGATCCAAAGAAGCAAACCTTGCTGGACAAAACTCACTATTGTTAGGAGTTGACTGAACCCAGGAGATACTTGGTTTGGTCAGAGGATGCTTTCTAATTTGTAAGAATTAAACTTGATCTCTCTTCAGAGTGTCAAACCATTGTGGCAAAAAGACATTACAATGTCCCCTGCTTCCAAAGTACCTCTAGGATTAAACGGTATCTCAGTCGCAGCTCGGATCTTAAAAGCTACAAGTAGCAAAAAAAGTTTCAAAGAAGTTTTTCTTTGGTGTTGTTATTAACTTGTTTCTATTTCTACTTCTTCCTACATTATCATCACAATGACTCAAGGCCACTAAAAGCCCACGCTTGAAGCAAAAGTGTCCCTTTCTTGTAATTAGACAGCCCAGCAGAGCTCAGCTTTTTTCAAAAGGGAGGGTTCCAGTTCCTTACAAAGAATGCAGGTTTGGGGAGATAAAAGAAACCTGAACAAACAGTCCATTGGTTGTGGCCTAGAAATAAAATCTGATCTTACTGTTCTCCTCTAGTAATTATAAAGGAGAAACTCATTTGTTTGGGAAAGTTTCCCAAAGATCAAGTGGAAAAATACTTCTTGACTTTACTGTGGCTTTTCTGTTGTTTGCTTTTTACAGTAGCTGTTCAAGCATTATTTGTTTTAATGGACTGAGTCACTGTGCTGACACTGAGCGATTACAATTTTAAATGACTCTGGGATGTGTCACAGATTCTCCTTTATTAATCTAGAAGGAGAAAGTTAAAGAACAAAGCCACCCAGACACAGGTGGACTGGTGTGAGTGTCCTCCTGCTTTATCTAGACTCGGGGAGGACAGGATGTCATTCAGGGCTAAACAGTGCTGGTGCCGATGGGAGGGCTCCTGG
Organism: Spermophilus citellus; assembly: GCF_964194105.1. NCBI lineage: Eukaryota > Metazoa > Chordata > Mammalia > Rodentia > Sciuridae > Spermophilus > Spermophilus citellus. The sequence goes on along the minus strand of NC_138185.1, from coordinate 159,397,337 downwards.
ACATCAACACCAAAGCTCTGGTTCACCGCAGCATGCAACTTCTGAATCAGCTTCCAAACATCATTTTTGACTGTTACCACTGAACTGGAATGTCAGATCACTCTGAAGAAATGAGCTCCCAAATGACTCTCAGTATGTGCACGCCCCTACCAGAGGCAAAACACCATGGCCTACTAAAATAGTTTAACACGCTACCCAAACGGGCTCTGAGGCCCCTGTTCACCAAACACCCTTGAAACATGCTTGAAAAAGGGCTGTTTAGTCCACACTCAGCCTGCTCTCAATTTTGCTCATGGTCCCCTGGCTCTGCCCACATCATTCCATAGGGCCTTTGCATGTGCTTCCCCATCTCCTTGCATCTTTTTTCAATCACTCTTCCAACCCAAATCAAGGAGTTACCTCTGTCCCCAAGGACTTTGAATACAGGCTGTGGGCCAATACCAGCCATGTTCACTAATTCATTCCTCACTTACCTCCAACTGCTTTGCCCTTTCTGGGTGGCCCTCTGATGCCATATTTTGGAAAGAAGTTGAAGCCTGTTGAAATACATTCTTCAAAGCAATTATTTCCTTTGTGAAGGAATGTCTTCCCTGGAGTTCAGTCTGCAATGATTCCTTATTTTTTTGAGCTTTCTGAAGAAGCCTAAAACAGAACATCAAAATATAACCAATTTTCTGTCCTGCGCTTCTGTGAAACAGTTTAATTTCAACAATTAACAAAATATCTGAATAGTTCTCAAAAAATGATTTCCCCCCCAAGAAGAAAATATCATATAACCATTAACCACTGAGCCACATTCTAGTCTTTTTTTATATTTTATTTTATTTTGAGACAGGGTCTCACTAAGTTGCTGTGGGCCTCACTAAGTTGCTGAGGCTGGCTTTGACCTTGTGATCCTCCTGCCTCAGCCTCCCACTGGGACTACAGGTGTGCACCACTGTACCTGGCTCCATTTTTTCAATGATTTCGATACCACGTAATCAAACACACCAAATCCTAGCACTCAACCAAAAACCTCTCCAAAACTTCCATTCCCAAATATCTTCTCTTTGAGCTTTCTATTCTAGTTGCCACCTCTACCTTCTATTTTTCAGCATATACTCTTTGATCTCAAATGAAAATGATTTTTGAGTGTGACTAGAGTCATGGACAGGCTCTTGGGGACAGACAATCCTGCAGGACCTATTCTCTTCCACTGACTCCATTTGCTGTGGATGCTTCAAATATTGAAAGAGGCAACTGGGTGGAAAAAACCTTTCCTTAGAGTTATTTGATAAGAATCTGTGATACTATGATATAATAAATAAATGTTTGGTCTTTGCCCAGGTTCCTGAGACAAAGCTCATAATACCCTTATAGATAGAAGCACAAGCAGAACCTATTGTTCTAAGGTTGAGTCAGTGACTCTGGTTCTTGACAGAGCTCTTAAGACCTTTGTAATTTCCTGAATGATAAGAGCATCTTTTGTGCTAATGAGGCAACTCTTGGTGGGTTCTTGAGGCGCCTCAGGATGGGAACTACTTGCAAGGAGAGATAACCATATGATTAAAGGGTACTAACTTTCAGGACCTCCCTCACCACCTCCATATCATCATTCCTAACCTCCAGAGGGGACAGGGACTGAAACTGAGGTGATCACCAAAGGCCAATGATGTAATCTATCATGATTACATAATGAACACCCACAAGAATAGGATTTGGGGAGCTTCCAGATTGCTGAACAGCAAAGGTACCTGGAAGGTAGGGTGTGGTGTCTAAACACTCGGCCTAAGCAATTTCCATCTGGCTGTTCATCTATATCCTATTTTTTGTCTTTTAATAACAAGCCAGCAAACCTGAATGTCTTCCTGAGTTCTGTGAGCTGTTTTGGCAAGTTAATTGGACCTGGGGAAGGTGTCAAAGGAAGCCTTGATGCCAGCCAGTCAGAAGCACAGTGACGCTGGGCATGGTGGTGCACACACACCTGTAATCCCAGCAGCCCAGGAGGCTTGAGGCAGAAGGATCACAAATTCAAAGCCAGACTCAACAACTTAGCAAGGCCCTAAGCAACCTAGCAAGATCTTGTCCCCCAAAAAAAAGAGAAAAAAAAAAAAGGTTGGGTATGTGGCTCAGTGGTTAAGTGCCCCTGGGTTCAATCCCTGGTACCAAAACGAGGTTATTCTACTCAGAAATTTCAAGATGGCAAATGAGTACTTTGTTTTTTTTAAAGAGAGGGAGAGAGAGAGAGAGACAGAGAGAGAGAGAATTTTAATATTTATTTATTTTTTTTTTAGTTCTCAGCGCACAACATCTTTTGTTTGTATGTGGTGCTGAGGATCGAACCTGGGCTGCACGCATGCCAGGCGAGCGCGCTACCACTTGAGCCACATCCCCAGCCCGAGTGCTTGTTTTAATGACAGCTACTTTATCTTTTCCATTCCTTTTTGTAGTATAGGATAATGCCAATTATCCTATACAACACAATCCCATAGTATCACTGGTCATTATCCTACACTATTTTTATATTTTATCAATTGGATACTTCTGAAAATTTGGAGCCAGAGTTGCCAAGCACATTCTTTCTTCAGTCTTACCTGTCGCACCGTTCCCGCATGGACTGGATCTCTTGAAGAGCAGGGACAGCCTCTACAGCCCCTCGGCCTTCAGGAACATTCCGGATACTCTTTATACGCTGAAGGAGCAGGGTCAGCAAGAGCTGCTGCATGTCCACACTCTCTTCGTATTGGCAGAAAGCGTCCAGCAGCTCTGAGAGCTCCTCCGTGGTGGCGGCCTCCTTTGTTTTGGAAATTTCTGGGAGTTCCTCTTGAAGATTGTCTAAAATGATTGCTTCTCGTTCCATCTAATTCAATAAACAACAACAACAACGAAAGAGAACTAAAATAAGTCAAGTACACTCTTACCACATTAGGACTTGAAATATTCTTGTGCAGCCATAATTTTTTAGTACTCTCTCTTCAAAGGGTATCTATAGGCCATCTCCTAATTCAAAAGAAATATTTGTTCTCCTGCAGTTGGGAATATTGGTCCTCTATCAACAGAATCATATAGCTCCCAGCTATAGGATGATGAGAACAAAGGGTTGTGGTGGCTCACACCTATATCCCCAGAAACTCAGGAGGCTGAGGCAGGAGGATCACAAGTTCAAGGCCAGCTTCAGCAACTTATCGAGACCCTGTCTCAAAATAAACTGAAAAAGGGCTGGGAATACGTCTCAGTAGTAAAATGTCCCAGGCTCAATTCCCAGTACCATGAAAATAAATAAGTAAGTAAATACATAAATAAAATGAAGTATTACTGTTGTGGGAAAAAGAAATGTTGATGAATATTTAAAATAATTGATTTCCTATTCAGTTTTCTGTTGGATAAAGTGGTATTTCTCTTGAGATGTACAGGGGTTGTTAGAATGAGGCCCACAAGCAGCTCCCAGTATAAGAAGCTAGGCAACTGTTAGACATGGAAATTTTCCTGCAGGTCCCTTTTCTTTCACTTCTCACCTCCAAAAACTTCTTTCACTTCTAACTCCAAAAGTAAGTCCAGTGGATTCTCATTACCCTCCCTCATGGCGCCCACCACAGAGAAACCATCTTGAAGTAACAAACCAACCATGTATTTATCAACCACTAGTATGTGCAGAACCCAAAATCATATCTTATTTTTAAAAATATGTTTAGTTAAATTTATTTATTTACATGTGGTGCTGAGCATTGAACTCAGTGCCTCACACATGCCAGGCAAGTGCTCTACCACTGAGCCCCAGCCCCAGCCCCCATAACTAATTTTAAACGCAGCTGGAAATCAAAAGCTTCATTAGACTTCAACAAAGACTTAGAAAAAAGTCTCAAAGTCTCCTGAATCCGATGGATCTTAAGTCCCTCCTCAACTCCTATGGTCTTCTCCTCCTTTGCACCCTCATTTATCTCATTCTGTGCTCATGTGACATCAGTCCTATGTTCACACAGAGCCATACATCTATGCTGGCCATCTCAACACTGCAGAACATCACACCAGTCAACTCCACTTATGACACCATGAGTAACCGAAATGGTAAGCAAGGTCCTGGATGTCCAGTAAGATGTGCCACAAGGTGAGTAATAAAGCCTATGCAAACTCAAAAGCCCCAGCATCAATTAAGACTCCAAGGCCCAGTGGTCTGGGGTGCAGCAGGGCTTCTCCTCTTTCAGGTTTTTCAATCCTTGACCTCCACCACTGAGAAAGAGATGCAGCACCACATGGGCCTTTTTGGATTTTAGAGGTTGCATATATTGTAACTGGGATTCTTACACAGCTCTGCTTATCAGATCCATTATCAACAATGCTGTAAGGCTGAGGCACACATGGAGAAAATGAGGCACTGCAGCAGGGGTGGGCTACTCTGCCACTTGGGTCATAGGATCCATTGGGTCCAGTGGCTATAATACCTGGAGAAGGTATAGACTGGACCCTCTCCAAGAGCCTGAGTTATGAAATTTGTGCTTCCCATCATCTCCAAACCAAGACTTGGTTCTCAGGCTGACCACTATACTTGCATCAGGGAGTTCCACTAGAACTATGTTCCACTAGATCATATTGCTTGAGAACCACCATGCAAATAAAGGCACTGCCATATTGACAGGGCTAACAGCACATCTAGGTTTCCAATATGCACAGGCATTGGAAGAACTCTACCTGCAACCCAAGACCTACTGGAGCATCTCTTGGTGCTTCCATTGTTATCCTAACCACAAATGGGCAAACGCAGCTACGAACACACAGTCAGAGCCAAACAACTAAGGGCCCAGACTTTTCCTGCTTCAGTTCTATTAGTCTCCTACTCCTGTCCTCCCAGTGTCACTTTCCAAAATAAACCACCTGCTGGCAGTCCCTAAACACAGGTTCTGTTATCTCTTGTACAGCTGGTTAAGTGTCTGAGGAAGGGAACTCAAGGGGGAAAACAATTTTTTTTAACAGGTCCTGGGGATTCAACCTAGCTCTTGTGTATGCCAGGCAAATGATCTACCACGGAATCTCACCCCCAGCCACTTAATAATTTTTTTATTAAAATGATAATTTTGCTCAAAAGCCAGGAATTCTTTATCTTATGAATGGATCAACTGTACTCCATCTACCAAATAGAATAAAAAAGAAATGAACTGCTGAGACAAGCAATTGCAAGAATGAACCCAAGCACGTGATGCTTAGTGAAAAGAAGTCAAAGGCCACACACTGTATGAATGCACTTACATGACGTTCTGCAAATGAAAAAGCTACAGGACAAGAAATAGATTAATGGTAGCCGGGGACTGGAGGTGAGGGAAGACAAAGAGCATAAAGTGACACAGGGAATTTTCAGGGTGACAGAAATGTCCTACATTTAGGTTAAGTGACTCTATATACTTGTTAAAACTCAACAAACTTTTTGTTAAATTTTACTGACTTGGGGGTAAGGACGACTCAAATCATAACAAGTTGCCATAACACGTATACATACATTTGTCTACTTACAAGAGGCTTTGTTGATCTTCCTTGGACACGGAATCCTAACAAAATTGGTTATAAAACTTCTAGGTTCACTGAGCATGGTAGCACATGCCTTAATCCTAGAAACTCAGACGGCTGAGGCAGGAGGATTCTAAGCTCAAGGCCAGTCTCAGCAACTTAGTGAGACCCTGTCTCAGACAAAAAACTGAAAAAGGCTAGGATGTATCTCGTGGTAAAGCACCCCTGGGTTCAATTCCCAATACCAAAACTAACTCTTAGGTTCATGGTAAAATATGAAGAAATCAAAGGGGAGAAGGCATGTAGATAGGAAAAAGAATTCTGTAAGTTATCAGAGCTGGAAGCTATCACCTTGGAGGTCAATGTCACCCTATCATTTGACAAATTGAAGAGTATACTGAGCCCAGAATGGAGAAATCTCAACTTAGTCCCTGTCACATAAAAAAGAAAATCTGCATCTGAGCTGGAATTAAGAGCCTGATTATGGACTTTTAGGTCAAGGCCCATCTGAAAACACTAAACTTTTTCATTGTTAACATGGCAACCCAGTTTACAGGTCAGAATAAATGTAGGACTCCCCACTGGAGTCTGTGACCTCTACTACACGCCCAGAGCCTAAGTCACATTAATCTTGCCAAGTTCATCCTACAGGAAACAGTCTGAGCAGGGCTCAGGAGGCTGTATTTCTATACTTGGTGAAAATAAGATTTCCTGTGCATCACTTGTACTCATTAATATGTGAGCACTATCTCATGATCATCACTATTAAGGGCATGTATTATCCTAAGGTGCCTGCTCTGTGGAGACTGTACACACCCCAGAAGTCAAAACTCAAAATTTTCCTTTTTATAATAAAATAGCCAGAACTGCAGAAATAGAAAACAACAAAGAAATTACTTTGACCCAGGGGAAGAAGTCAGCCTTAGCACTCCATTTAACTTTGAAGACAAGACTTCATTCTAGAATATTATCATTATCAAAGTATAAAATATATGATTATTCTGGATAACCAGAAGTTAATAATTATATTGAGCTCATTCTGTTTAAGAAAATAGGGAGGTAAGATATAGGAGGAGAAAAGGTAAGTAAAAAATTAATTTTTTAACTTGTACACTTATAAACTGGGCATTTACATTTTCAAGAATTATACATGAACCATTTATTCCTTAAAGATATTAAATGACTGTACTACTGTAGACATTTTAAAAACAGAATTCACTTTGTCATGTTTATAAAGGCACCAACCACACTAACAAAACCTTACGTGTATAGGTCTTTAGATGATGTCATTTTACTGAATGGGTAAGGGCTACAGTACAATCATATATCAGGCTGGGGGTATAGCTCAGGGGTAAGGTGCTTGCCTAGAATGCATGAGTCCTGGGCTTGAGCCCAAACATCAGGGAAAAAAAATTAACTTACTGTATGCAAATATGATTTAATTTGGTGATTTAGTGATTAAGCACAGACTTTATGTTTGAAAAAAAATTTATACATACATTTAAAAAAACCTCTTCAGGAGTCTCTTGAGGATGAAAGAGATGACACACGATGACATAAAACCTAATATGTGGAATTATGACTGGCACATATTAAGTGCTCTACTTAGTAGCTGTTATTATTGTGCTATTCTTTGAGAAATATATTTTGCCATCAGACTTTGTCAAATGTTTGTAAGAATAATTGCATGAATGAGGTCTGAATTCATAAGATATTATTGCAAATGGGTATAAAGCAACATGTGAGAAAATAAAAAGAACAAAAGGTTTGAATTAGCCAGAATCTGGATTTGAATAAGAGCTGTCCTTCCACAAATATTTACTAAGTGCCCACTAAATGCAAGGCTATGGCCAGGGTTGTAAGGTTAGAATGGTGAGCAAGACAGCCTCAGTCTCATCCCATAGGGGCTCACTGCTCAATCTCCAGCTGGGGCTGCTTGGCTGTTGCCTAATATCTCAGTGTTTCAGTTTCCCCACCTACATAATGGTGACAATATTTACCTCCATAGACCAAGATTCAGTGAGATCATGTGTGCACTGCCTTCTCAGCCCAGTGCAGGAACTCAACAAATGGTACTATTGTGGACACCCAAGAACCAGTGCCAGCAGCCCCACAGACAGGATAATTTACAAAATTTCTTAGAGCTTGAACATTGAAGAGATTACTCACTGATCAAACCCTGCCTGAATGACTGAAATGATATTCATTTTCAAGAACATCAAGTTCTAAGCAGGTTACTATGATAGTGTTAAACATTTTGATCCCAAAGCATGTGATCTTCCTGCAATTAAGTGTTGACTCATATTTCTATCTTAAAGTCAGCACAAAGTTTGAAATGAATAAGAGAAGGGTTTTTTTCATGAGTGTTCTGAATTGTATGTCATTGATACCTGGCCCTTTGGAAAGATTAGAAAATATGCTAAGATCCTTTCATACAATTTTTACTTTTCTTTCTTAATACATGTGAATCCTAAGTCCTAAACTATGAATAAATTAACATCTGTGATTGGCATATATTATGGGGGTCTTCTCTGAGACTGTTTTCAGAAAGAACATCACACCTCATGTTTTTAGGTCTGCACTTAACAATTGTAGCTAATTTCCATAGCTAACAATGGTAGTTAATTTCAAAATTAGTTGGTTTTATGCATGTTGCCTAATTCTAACCTTTAGTAGAATGAATGTAGAGCCAGTTATTTTTAAGAGAGATTAATTTATCTTTATAAAAAAGATTTTAAAACTCAAGCTCAACAATTTATAAGAATTATCTTATACCCCCCACCAAAAAAAAAAAAAAAACTAAGCCACTATTATGAAAGAGCCTAAGTAGTTCTTGGGGACTATTCTAATAGAGCCTGACCTCTAGAAACATTTATGTGCCATGTATATATGATGTACACAGACGGTACTGTTGGGGGTTTGTTTTACATACAAAGTGAAGGTAATAATATTTGCTTGGAAACTTTAGAATTTGAATGTTGAAAATGAAATACTCACTTCCTCACTGACGAATTTCCACTCCTGCTTCAGTTCTTCACTCCACATCTCCCAGACTTTGGCAGCCTGTAGCACACTGAGCCACTTCTCCCACAGGACTGACAGGCCTCTGAGCACACACATGCCATCCTTTTCTGTGCACCTGCGCCTCAAGTGTCTAAGGACCTGTCGCAGCTTCGTGAGCTCTTTTCTGGTTGATTTGAGATTTGACACCAAGGCCTTAAGAAAGAAAATAAAAGAACAACAGGGATATAATGTCTATTTTTCCCCCTGTAACATAGAAACTGTCTTAAATCTTCCACAGTATTATGTGACCATTTTTTAATCCTTTTGCAAGTCAATTTGGGCCAGATAAGAATTATCCATGAACTATATTCTTCATGAATTTGGGACTATGAGAACAAATAATGACCCATAAATCTAAGAATGCACTTTCAAAGGTAAATATCTGAGAATTACATCTTGTTATTTTAACTTGAGTCTCATATTTTACTAGATAATTTATCTGTACAATGTTTCCTATATTAACCATCAAAAAATATTCAGGGGTGCTCGTCCCCCCTTTTTCTTCTTTGCATTTGGTAGATATTATCAATTTAGAATGTTCTCATCCAAATCCAAGCAGCAATAATACTGTACATTCTAATAAGCAAATAAGCAAAAATTAAAATTGCTTAGTAACATGGTCTAAGAAGTGACCAGAAATCAGAGCTTAGGACAGGTGCCTGACTGCTCAGTGGGCGACAGGCTCTACCATTGATCCAGCAGCATCCCCTGAGATAATGAGAAAGTGAAGGTTTACAGAGGACAGAATGCTACTAGGGGAGGACTATACTGTGAATCCAATTAATTAAATATCTTAAAAACCACAGTTTCATTTTTCTCCTCCCTGACTTCTGGTTTGAGGAACTTTCTCAACTCAGCCTGAAGATTTCCATGGGCTGTGAGAACCACATTTCCTGCTGCCTCCACGTGCATGATCTTCTGAGTTTTGTGCACAGACTTACAGAGACTGGCAAACGCGGTTACCTTGCTCTGTTCCAAGCGCTCTAAAGCTTCCTTGTAAGACACTGGTAACGGGGACATGGACTGCCTGAGAACTGTCTCCATTTTTCTGAGGTGAGTACAAATGTACTCCTTGATATTTCTGTAGCGTTTGTAGTTCTCAAGACACCTGATGAGGCACAGTTAGAAAAAAGAGTGATATTACATTTTATGGAACACGATAAATTCTGAACTTCCCAGGATGAATTCTCCACATTCAGTTTTATATAAAGTTTTTTTTTTCTATTCAATGCATTTCAACAGGTTTTCATTGACTATGCAACCCCAAAGGGGCCCAGGGATGGCTTTAAATGCAAACTTTAACAGGCATTTAAGGCTGCTCTTAAAATACCTAAACTGCAGAGCTTTGTGGATTTTTTTTGATTCATTAATTTCACTTCTGCAATTTACCTCAAGGAATAAATCCTAAATATAAGAAATTTATCCTAAACAAGATAAAATCTTTTGCATAATAATACCTTTTCTCTCACCAGAGTATTAATTAAAATAGCAAAAATTATGTTTAGGAAAAGGTATGATTAAGGAAATTAAATAAGAAACCATTATATAAAATTTTACATAGCAATTATAATTACTTTTTTAAAGTGTTATAATAAAGAAATGACCTAGTGTTATAGGGTAAAAAAATCAAAGTAGGAAATTTTTTATTTTCTATTCAACATAATATTGTGATATGTTAAAAATACCATAAAAATCTTTAGGCAAAATAGATCCCAAATTCCCCACTGAGAACAATAAAGAATCTCTACCACATTTACTTCTAAAAAGAAAAAAACTCCTAAAACAAACTAATAAACTGGCAAGGAATCAAGGATACAAAAATCTATAAAATGAAAATGTTTCTACTAGCAGTGTTTGAGAATACAAAACACCAGGAACAATCCCGATGTCCATCAATAGCTAAGTGCATGCATTTTTCTACAGAAAAGAACATTGAATAAATCTCATGGTCATATGATGAGTTTGAAAAAAATGAAGTGACAGAAGAATAGACACAGTGGGTGTTGGTTTGAAGATCATAAAAAAAAAAACACATCAACACACCAAAAATACAACAAAAAGCAAGGAAGTGAAAAACATCGTATTTAAGACAAGAGATATTTATGAGAGAAGAAAGGAGCATACGAGAAAATTAAAAGTAGGGGCTGGGGCTGTGGCTCGGTGAGAGAGCGCTTGCCTAGCATGTGTGAGGCACTGGGTTCGATTATCAGCACCGTATATAAATAAATAAAGTAAAGGTCCATTGACAATGAAAAGAAAAAAAATTAAAAAGAAAATTCAAATTAATGTCAATCTTTGAAACTTTGAGTACGAAGATGTTTGTTTTATCATCATTCTTTATGTACATCATACACATGCTTGCATCAATATTCTCTATGCACTCAAAGAAATTTTAATATAATAACATATTTACTATGGTTTTCTTTAGTGAACTTTTAAAAAACTTTTACAATTACCCATATTAGCTCTAATGCATATACGTTAATTATTAAAAAAAACAAAACCTTAATTTACGTTCCTAAAGTATTACCTTCAGGAAGAAGACCTACCTTTCTACCATAGCTGCCTTCACTGTGGCCGCCTCCTTCATGGCTGAGTTCTTAGAAACTAATTCCTGTAAGGTACACTGGAATTCCTGCTTGGCCTCGGGCGCTGATATAGTTCCCAGGTTCTCGATGAGGTCCTGGATGTCTGAAATTGTGGATTCCAATTCCCTTTGCTTCCAGCGAAACCTCTCTAGTGATTCTTGTGGATTATGAAGGTTTACTCTCGGGGATGCAATGATGGCTTCCAGGGAAGTGATGATCTCCATCGCCCTGGAGACTGCTTCGTTATAGAGGGTTATATTTTCATAAGCACTGTTCAAGGCATCCTGGAGAATAGGAGATTAAAAGCTGTGACAACATTGTCAAATGTTTTGTCATTATTGAATGTTTGTGTGCGTTCCTAACCTATCTCTGCGTCTTATCAGAGCTGACTTCTTATACTTACGATTTAACAATATCACACTAGTATTAAAAAGGAATTAATTTTCATTTGTATGAAGAAAAAATGGTTTCCAAATTTTCTAAGAAATCATCTAAATTCACAATAATGTCTCATGAATCATGCCCACTGCTATGTGTTCCTGCTCTGGAATTCTTGTACCAGATTACAAATTAAATAAAACAGTAAAATACATTTAATATGTATAACTTTAATCAGTATCTGTAAACAAATGAAAAAAACCCCAAAAAACTCCAGATTGTTTGTGTCTTGAAATTAATAGCTATGCTATTACCTTTAGTCTGGGCACATCACGGAATGTTTCTAGACCTCAGTCTTCTAATTAAAATAAGAAATAGCAGGGTATGGGCTGGGCATGGTGACGCATGCCTGTAATCCCAGCAGCTCAGAAGGCTAAGGCAGGAGGATCATGACGATAGAGCCACCCAGGGTTTGATCTCCAGGATCACACACACATAAAAAGGTTAATACGTAACTGCATGACCAATGTGATTCTGTAACCTGTACACTCAGAAAAATGAGAAATTATACCCCATCTAATTCAAATGTATGATATGTCAAGATCATTGTACTGTCATGTGTAACTAATTAAAACAAATAAAAAATGACAATTAAAAAAATACATGATTTAATTTTCAGTACTAGAGATTGAACCCAGAGTCTATGTATGCTAGCTCTACTGCTGAGCTATATGACCCTAGCTCCAAAATAAATCACTTACCCTCCAATTCTAATCATATTATTTTGGGTATTTATGTCAATTGTTTCCTGAAATCATTAAAACTAAGAGAGGTTCTCAGATTCCTCAACATCTGCTATGAACCTATTTAAACAACACATTAGGGTTCATCATTTGACTTTACATTTCTGTAGCACTTACATCTATCAAAATATTTCAAATACATTACCTAATAATAACTCTTCGAATTAAAGAAGTTAATTTCCCCATCTTATAAGTTGAATGTGACAGACTTGATAACAATGTGTAAGGTATCATGTAGAGTACAATGTGAAAGATGTCTAAGGTATCTGCCCTCCTATCAAAAGGAAAGGGGGAGTGTGCTGGGGTCACTTTCCCACAGAGGTCAGCAAACATCAACACTACTCCACTCTGCAGTTGGAGCATGAAAACAGCCATCATTAGCCCATAAACAAATGGGTGTGGTTGTGTTCCAATAAAACTTTAATTATGAATCAAGGACTATGGACAGGATTTGGCCCATGGTTCTTCCTTGATTTGATGACTCCTCATCTAGAATCAGATCTCAATTTTAATTCTGGTTCTGTTTTTGTCATAAGATCCTGAGAAAAATCTGAACTTCAATTTCCTTATTGTAATATCATCATCATCGTCATCATCATCATCATCAACCCTGGGAATTGAACCTAGGGCCTTGAACATGCTACACAAGAGCTCTACCACTGAGCCACATCCTTAGCCCTCAATTTTCCTTAAATAGGCTAATAATAGCACCTGCCTCACAGAATCGCTGAGAAGATTAAACATAGAGTGATTAGCACTGTGCCTAGCATATTGTAAATTCTAAATAAATATCAGTTATTATTTGGTGTTCTTCCCTTACACCACACTTCTTCCATCATCTTTTACTATCTCTGGAGACCAAAAAAAAAAAAAAAAAAAAAAACACTACACACACACACATGAAAAAATTTGTTGTGACTTCCATAAGGGCTATGAAGGAAGCAGTTGTAGAGATATCAGATTAGTGCTTTTCCAAACTATAAGGTATTGAATTTAGATATAATTGAGTCAGGATTATAAAGTTGCACTTTTGCAAAGAGCTAACTTCTTGCAAAGAATTGTCCTATAGAACCTGTAACTTCTTTAGACGTACAGATATTAACCATAGTAAAATAAACAAATAAAAAAATAAAACGCCATTAATTGAAAATATGTAATTAAAAAAACTTACCATGCGTAAATCAATGCTTCTGCTAAGCTGTGTCTGAAGCGCTTCAACATCTTGCAATTTTGTCTCCATATCACCAGTTTCAGGAGAGTTTTCTTCTCTTTGCTTCTCGGTAACAGTCACAGCTTTAATACTACACATTTCCTCCTGAACTAGTTCTAGAAATGCTTCACAATTATCCTTCTCATTTTCAATATGTTCAATTCCCAAATTTATAAGCAAAGGCTGCTGTACATGAGATTTAATCTGATTTAAAACATGTAAGGAATTTTCTAGTAGGTCCTGAAAATTCTTTTCATCAATTTCTTTTGGTTGGAATTCTAGTTCTATGTTTTTGACAACCTTCTGTAACTTATCATTTTCTTCTACATTCAGTGTTAGTTGTACTATTTCTTTCTCTTTGAATGAGTCATCCAAGGCCTTGTTTTCACTTAATTTCTTTAGTACCTCATTATATAAGCACTTTGCTTTCTCAATCTTCTGATTCAAAATTATTGCATTGAGCAAATTGCTCTCTGGTGAGGTATCAGGAGCTTTCTGTACTAATTCAGCCCTTTTCTTAATTTGCATATCCATATCCCTTACTTTACTCAGTAATGCTTGATATTTGCCATGTTCTGCCACAAATGTATCCAACTGTCTGATTTTTTCTTCAAGTTTCTTTTCTTTTTCAAATACTTGGGTTTTCAATTGGTTAAGTTGTGAACAGTCCCAGTTTATCCCTGTGTAGTCAAACAGTTCTTTAAGTTCTAATAGTTGTAAGATCTCACATCGAACACCAGTAAGTCTGTCTTTAAGATTATTGAACTCTTTCACATCTTGATTTATGTCTTGGTTAAGTAGTAGTTCCTTGTGCTGTAGACGATCAACCTCCCTCTGAAGACGAGATGTTTCTTCATGGATTTCTCTATAAGAATTTATCTTACGTTCTACTTCATTGCACTTACTCTGAATGAATCTTCGTGTTCTGTTGGCTCTGGTCTTCAGATGTTTCAAATGGTCATCAAGAAATAATCTTTCAAAGACATTTAGATCCTTACAGGTGTTTGCTAGTTCCTGAAGATGTGTTGAGATCACACTTCCAATTTCTTGCAGCTCCTCCTGGGATGCCTTCAAAGTGAAGTGGACATGTGCTAGCTCAGTTTCTGTGGAAGCTGCTTCCATCTTGGAAATGATCAATGCTTCCTTTCTTTGAAGGGTGAGTTGAGCCTTCCCAATCCCTGCAAAGAATTGGCTTCTTTCTTCCAATTTAAATTCCAACTGCTGTGATCTCTGAGTTGATTTTAAAACTAGCATTTGGTATTGACTCTGTAAGTCCTCCAGGAGGCTATTTAAATCATCCCCCTCATCTGCTGTAAGGTTTGGAATGATATCTTTGACCTCCTCCACTAACGACTCCATGACCTGCTGCTTATCCAGAATACCATCATGAGCTATCTTGCATTTTCTGATATGTGAAAGAATGTCATCTGGGAGAAGGCAAATGTAGGGAGTGAGTGTACCCCGCAGATTCTTGACCCACTGGATAGTCTCCTTCATCTTGTTCTTTATGTCACATTTCTTAATCCGATTTTCCACCTCCAGGTTTAATGGATCCAATGTTTCTAATTGCTTCTTCAAATTATTTATTGCATCTTCTAAAATCTTCTTTTCTTTTTCTCCCCAGAACCTCTTCATCTGAAGTTCAGCTTGTGTCTTTAAAATAGAAAACCCATGCTTGATGGCCTGGAGCTCAGTGGCTGAGGCAATGATGCTGTGGCTCCCCTCCTGTTCTTCTAGAGAATTCAGCCTTAACAGTAGACACTGCTGCTGCTCTTGCAGAGAAGTCTCCATGTCTTGGAACTTATTCACAAGGGAGGTGAATTCACCATATTCCATTACCTGCTGCGAATGCTTCTTTTGAACCATTTGTTCCATTTGCTCCCAACCATGCTCAAGCTGCTGAATCTGGTTTTCCATCAGCTTCTTATCCATGTCAGTCACATGAAGTGATAAGCTCTCCCATTCAGCTTTCAACTTGCTTAAAGACACTTTCTCTTTTTCTATTGATCTCAGGAATTTCTTAATTTTGTTCAGATAGATTTCACTGTCCATTGGTCCCCTAAGGGGGAAAAAAATAAAAATAGTGTTTTTTCACATTTACTATTTATTATGCACTAATATATGTTAGATAATCATTGAAAGAAAATGATTCTGCTTTGAATTCACAGAAAAGAAGATTAGGATATCTACAAAAGTATTATATCCTTAAAATAGAAATAAAAATCTTATTTACTGTGGCTTTCAATTAATGGATGACAATGCAGAAAATGCACCTTTAAAATGGTATCATTAATGGGCTGGGGATATAGCTCAGTTGGTACAGTGCTTGCCTCGCATGCACAAGGCCCTGAGCACCACATACAAAAAAGGTATCACTAAAACAAAGAATCAAAGGAAAAGAGTGAAGAGTGAAAAAAACAATGAATATAAAAACAGTCTGTAAACTGTAAAGTGCTATACAAAGGTTAGTCTAGGACTGAGAGAAATTACCATACTATCAAATACCTCTGTTACCATCTTTCTAAAATCATGTTACAGATATTGACTAAGAAGTCAGAATTATTAAGCAAATGTTTTTAGTATAAAGTGTTTTCCTCAAGAGATAGTACTAAAAGTAAACCCATTTAGATATACATATAAAACAAACCTTTTTAATAAAAAATTCACCTATTAAGACTATATCTGGGGCTGGGGCTGGGGCTCAGCAGTAGTGCACTTGCCTGGCACGTGTGAGGCACTGAGTTCGATTCTTAGCACAACATATAAATTTTTAGTTGTCTGTCAACAACTAAAAAATAAAACTAAAAAAATTTTTTTAAAAAAGACTATCTGCCACCATTTGTTATTATTTTAATGGCAAAAGGAGTGCATATATTTTAAAAGAAACAATTAATACACATGTGTGTAAATATATACATATATGTGTGGGTATATATACATATATATTCAATATGTACTAAACTATCTAAACCAATTATGCGAATGCCAAAAAATTATACACATATTTTTATCCTTCCCACAGTTTAAAATAAACTCTTATCCAAAAGAACATTGAATTTCATAGAACTGAAATATACTTTGCAGATATTTATACTGTGAACTGTTTAATAACTTAGTTTGTACAACATATTCAGTAATGTACATTTATTTTTCCAGCACAAAAATCAACAAAGTTTTCTTAAATGGTTTCTGCTATTTAAGAATATTTGAGGGTTGGGGATATGACTCAGTGGAAGAGCACTTGCCTAGCATGTTTGAGACCCAGGGCTCAATTCCCAGCAAAGCAAAAACAAACAACAAAACAAACCAGAATGAGTCCCTCCCAAATTCCTATTTTATCAATAACTTAGGGGTATTAAGAAGTGGGGCCTGGAGGGTAATTACATTATGAGGCCAAAACTCTTATAAAATATGAATGGGTTTAGGGGTCTTTGAGACAGAAATCTCTAGAGAACTGTCTTGTCCTTTCTTCTCTGTGAGGACACAACTAGAAGGTACCATCGATGCACTGGTGAGAGCTTTCACCAGACATCACATTTACCACCATCTTGATCTTTACTTCCCAACCTCAAAACTGTGAGAAAGAAATTTTTGTTGTTTATAAGCCGTGCAGTCTATGGTACGTTGTTATAGCAGCCCAAACAGACTAAGCTAGTTCCACGTAGAATTCATTTCCTAGGAGAGTTTTACAATCATAAGATCCTCTCACAGTATAAACTCTGAAAACTCTGAGCCCGTCCAAGGAAGTGAGGGCTCTGCTTGAATGAAAAGCACACGAGTCCCGTATTCCCACACTTACACTTTTAGACTTTCCTTTTCTGTCAACAAGGCTTTCATCAAGGATTCAACTGCGGTGACATGTTCTTGAAAATGTTTAAGGAGATAATACTGGCTTTCTTTATTTTTCTTCAAAGCAGTAAGCGCCTGAAGCAGATTGTCCAAGTGCTGTGCTGAATATCTTTTATTGTGGAGGGCCAAGGCACTTGCTTCTGTTTTGTTAAAACATTCAGATTGTTCTAGTGGTTCAATGGCTGTTTTCCTTGCTTCTAATCGGTTATATAATTCCTAAAAACAAGCCGCACAAACCAGTAAATCATACATGCATTAATTCATTCATCCATTTTTCCTCTCCTTTCCTCCAGATAACACACCCTATTCTCAAGGTGATATTTCAAATATTTCATCTGCACACAGAGAAACTAAAGTCATGACATCTAAAAGAACTTTTTTCTCTACAATCAGGTTAAAATCTAGACCAAAGTTCACCTGGGTTCAGCATTTAGTATCAATTACATGATCCCACCATCTTAAAAGTTTCTGTAGTTTCTAAAGGAAAATTTATTTTAATTATTTACATACAGCAATAGATGGCATTATTATTACATCTCATATTGTTATTAATTACTACTAATAGTTATTATTAGTAATAATAGTATCTAACTAATAATTATTATTAGTTAATAATATCATATCTCATTCTTAGACACATATTTCCTATTATGTAAACTTGGCTAAAATTGTAGGGATCATTTATAGTTTCATTTTTTAAAATACGTGGTCACGTATTGGATTTTTAGATTGCACAGCTAGAAGTACATAAATATGTTAACGCAGCCTATAAACCCAGCCGCCAAAACAAAGCAGGACCCATGGACTGATCATGAGGAAAAATAAAAAGAATCTGTCAGAATCAAAAAACTACACATGACCACGAAAAGGAAGGATGACAAGTCAGAAAAAATCCAAAATTTTGTTACTGAATAAGTTTTGGGGAACTTTCTGAAAGAGAAAGAAGACGAATGTTCATTAAACCCTTCTACTTGTTAAATGCAAAAACTTATAAAACCTACTGATGAGTACATAATTATACAGTTATCAAATTGATCATCATCAGGCAGAGGTTAAATAAGACTTTTCACTCCGTGCAAGCAGGTTTTTGGTAATTAAAATGCATTGTGCTACCCTGGATGAGCGATGCAATCATGTGGTCAGTGTTTCCGCAGTTCCATACCTCTATCTCTTCTAATTGTTCATTTCTCAGCAGAACATCCAATTCCAAGGGCTGATTTTGCAGCTCGTTGACTTTGTGCTCATCTTCGGCGTTGTTCATGCTTTCTTGAACATGGAGAGGAAATTGTTTTGACAAAACCATTTCCACGTCTGAATTCTGAAAACATAAAAAGATTAATTGCTGAGTAGTCTACCTTCCAAATGAATCATTTTTATTTATCTTGACAAAAAAAAATTGTGATTTCTTCTACTGACTCAGTTTAAGAACTTTAAGGAAGTATAGTTGGGTATTATCAAAGGTGATTTTTTTTTTTCCCATACCATAATGAATACCTACTTGGTACTCCAAAAAGTGAAACTTTGTTACAAGATAGTACAGGATCTTGTGTTGCTCCATTATATACTGAGGCATCATACATAGAGTCTTTTTTTGGATACTGGGGGTTGAACCCAAGGGTAACCACTGAGCAACATCCCAGCCCTTTTTATTTTTTATTTTGAGAAAGGGTACTAAATTACTTAGGACCTTACTTAGTTGCTGAGGCTGGCTTTGAACTTGTTATCCTCCTGCCTCAACCTCCCAAGCTGCTGGGATTACAGGCATGCACCACCACTCCTGGCTCGGGGGTATAATATATAGTCTTAAAGTAACAAAACAGGATGGAAAAGTCAAAATTTCCCAAATTTATTCTTGGTATTCACTATGATACAGAGGACAGATCAAAAAATAGGCACTCACTGTCAGCCATTTGTACTTTAAAATAAGTGGTTAAGTGAAGGAAACACCATGATTTCATGATATTAAGAACAAATGAGAGGCTGGGATTGTGGCTCAGTGGTAAAGCACTTGCCTAGCATGTGTGAGGCACTGGGTTCGATACTCCGCACCACATAAAAATAAACAAATAAAATAAAGGTATTGTGTCCATCTACAACTAAAAAAACATTTAAAAAGAATAAATGATACCTTAAATCAGATAGTAGTAAGAATTATAACCTAGATAGGTGGAACAGCTTATATATGGGCTATATATGGGGACACACATACATACACATAAAGATTTTTTTTTTTTAACTTTAAAAAGTTGCAGATCTTAACAGGTCACAGACATCTCAGGGTACCCACATTCATTTATCCATTCTTTCAACAAGCATTTGTTGAGGACTTATGTGTACTAGGTCCCAGGACAGTAATTTTTAAAGATTTCCATTATTTTGCTAAGATATTAACTTTTATTTCCAGGTAAATTAATAAAAGAAAAAACTCTTGATTTTGCAATATACTTTGTCAGCAGAAACTTTGAACAATTTTCTCTTGGAACAAAATGTTTCCAAAACCCCCAAAAGGTAAAAACTGTTGTCTTAAAATGACTCCCTGGACAGTAATATGAGATGTTAGCAATAAGAAATTAGATGCCGGGATTTAAGGCAACTTTTTATATTACCCTTGTACTTTCCCAAAACCATTCTAAAATTAAAAACCTATTTAAATAAGACAAATATTGCCTGGAACTTCACCTGTTCTAACTGGTAAGAGGGTTCAGCCAGTTAGGGTTTTGAAGTAACACTTGGCACAGTCACTTCTTCAAAAAGGTTACAAATGATTGAAATGATTTGGCAAATTTCCTCCAACTCAATGATTTATTTCACATGAACTTGGGTGAAAGTCTATATGGAGGGCAGCGTCACAGCCGGAAAGATCCAGAAGGACTTGGGGGGACAGGAGAAAGGGGCCACATTACAGGTTTCACCTGGTGGGTTTGATCTGGGCCACAGTCATCTCAGGTACGCACCTGCCTCCTTCCCACCTGATGGTTACTGTTTCTCAGAGCCCCCTATAAACTCACCAGGCACAAGAGCCTGAGCTACAGGCCTAAGTACCAGGCAGTCGGAGAGCTTTATCAATTATTAGTCATCTACTAAGAATTCAGAGCTCTTATCTCTTACCTGATAAACCAGTGCCTGAGGACTGCCGTTACACAGGAAAACCCTAGTGACATTTGTAATGACCGCCTTCAGTGGTCAGAAAAAGTGTCTTTAAACACCTGGAATCACCCCAAGATGCCATTCCTTTACCAAACCCAAGAGCCATTTTCTACCCTGGCAGAAAAGCCAACAGAATCCCTCAAACGAACATTTCAAATTTAAAAGGCAACATTCCTTTGCTCATGACAGGGAGATTGGAATGCAGATGCCAGGACCTGATTGGCTCCTGGAAAGTTCTTTCAAGACCAGTCATCCTTTGCTCAGTAAGTACCCTCTGCTATATCTTATTTGAAACATTTTATCTTAGGTTATGTTTCAAGCATATATAAAAGAACAAAAATAACAGATTCTCATTACTGAATGCACAAAACAATACAATTTTCCATATTAGGAAAATAACCGAAAGCCCAACCCCAACCTTTTTCCTCTTTTCCTCCCTAGAACCAACCCTTCTCTAAAGTCCACATACACATCATTACACTGTTATTACCTGTGACAGAATTGGCATACTAGTGTTCTGTGTTTTTAATTCTTACAGAAATCAGAATCATGTACGTACCATTTTATACTTGTTAGTTCCATTCAAGAGTGTATTTTGAGATTAATTCATGTTAACTAATATAAATCTAATAGTCATTTTAGCTTTGTATCTGTTCCAATGAATGAATGAATGAATGACTTATTTATCTCTTAGAATACTCTGGACAATAACATGTCCCTCTCTTCCTGTCACACCTCATACTGTAATACACACTGTATACTCCTGTATGGTTCTTGCATGTACATGTAAATTTCTTTTTTTTTTTTTTTTTTTTTTTTTTGGTTTAGAATGATGGTTCTTGCAAAACACCTCAAATTTTACTCATGGTACAAAAAGTAATAAATGACACATTAGTACAGAAAAACACACAGCTTATAGCTCATCCTTTAAAACCAGAAGATAAGTGAAAAGTCAGCACAGATTCTTATTTTCACTATAAAAAGTAAAATAAAAAAGTACACAGGGGAACTGAACTGTTTTTTCCTTCTTTCCAGGGATGTGACACACATAAGTTCTCTGGTCTGTACTAAACAAAACAATGTAGTAAACCAAAGCTGACACACGACCAGTAAAGCCGTCCACTGCCTCCTCCTCATGCTGAGCTAGACCAGTGAACACCATCTTGGTAGGAGATTATGACGGGAAGAAGAAATCGCAGAGTCTTTACCTACCCTAATAAAAAAACCAAACAACTGGCTTACACAGAAAGGGTTTTAAGCCAACATGCACAGCACACCTGACATGCCATGACGCAGGGTCGCTTCAGCCTGTTCCAGCACACAGCAGACATTCTCTGGTGCTGCTGAAACAGGTGCACCAACATGAAAAGCATTTTTATCTTTACAGCACTAATGACTAAAAAGCACATAGCATATAATACTTTGATCTTTAGGTGGATAATCATGGAAGTTCCAAGATCATATCCACTAAGTTTGCCTGAGTATTCATCTATAAAAATATTTTTCAAAAATAATGCTTGAAAGAGACTTCTAGAAACAGTGGGACTATATCAGGACCAACAGAAGACAGTGTTACAAGGACCAGGTATGTTAAGACTGGGAGTTGACTTTCACACCACACGTAGCTTTTAGGTAAAAGACATCTCTCTTGGTTGACCCCACAGCCAGCACAAGCTGTGATCAGAGGAGACGCAGAAATCGCAGGACAGGCAGCTGGCTCCAGTAGCTCCCTAGATAAATACTCCCAAACAAAAACCCCATTGAGGGTGAAGGACTGAAACTATGTCCCATGTAAAAAAGAGCAGTGAGTGCACAAAGGACTCATGCAAAGCCTGCTGGGAAGAGGAGGGTTCATGGTTGTAGTTATGCACACCAACATGTACCAGGGAAGGGCTCCCAGGTGGGCCTGATCATAGGGGCCTGACCCAAGCACCTGAGAGGTGACTAGGTGGGGAGGGGAAGAACACTAATACAAAACGGCTTGTCAGGAGAAGTGGGTCCAAAGGACCAGTCATGTTGTTTCTGACCTGTCAATACTTAACACAAACCAAGGGCTGCAGAACAGTCTTTCTGAGATGGACTCTTCTGTCGTCATTAGCTGTAGTCTCTCTGAGTCTGTCAGACTGGTGACATCCAGAATGTTCCTGTTCATTGCCTGGAGATGGGACCTAGTGCCTCAGATTGTTCTGGGAAGCTGGCATAGAGGATGATTTGCACAATGAAGTCACCACTAAGCCACTGCTTAAGTCCAGACCCCGGCCTTCCTTTTCTGTAATGTAGTTGTGAAAGCCGCCCTGTTAAATCCAGGAATCCGCTCCAGCAGCTGTTCTTCAATATATTTTTTCCACCAGAGAAATATATTCGTTAAAAATGGGTGTGTAGATGAGTTTATTCTCTTCTGTATCTTCAAACTCCTGGTAGTACCTGTCCATGAAGTTTCTCTGTAATAACTGGAACTCGTCATCCATGACCATGTCCTCTAGATATCCAACCACAGCATCAAATTCTGCATCGGATGCAGAGGAGAAGGACAGCGCGAAGCTCTCTTCCTCTAGGGCGTCCATCGCCGCGGCGCCGCATCCACCTGCGCGGGCGAGCGAGCCTGTCGGCCTCCTCTCCCGCCCGCGGCCCGGGCCCAGCCTCCGTCCTGCTCCACGGAGCCCACACCCGCATCGAGGGCACGGCGGCCCGCCAGCCGGGAGGAGGCCTCGCCGCCCAGGCCGCAGGCAGCCCACGGCCCAGACGGCTCAGCGCGAGGCCTGGCCTCGGGCTCCTGGCTGCGGCCTCGCGCCAGCCGGGCCTCCTCGCACAGCGAGGTCGCTCCGCCGCCGCCGCCGCCGCCGCCGCCGCCTCGGGTCCAGACGTCGGTTACCGACCCACATGTAAATTTCTTTAGGATATTTGCCCAGAACTCAAATTAATAGCCACAAAACATGATCCATTTGATTACTTAATTGCTCTCTAAACTGAATTACAGTTTCATTTCCATCAGTGGAAACAGCCAAGAAAGCAAGTCAGTAACAGCGTCACCATCCTCTCTCTCCTTCATAGGAATGGTCCCATAGTGTGTTGGCCAGGATCTAAAGTCCACCACTTGGAACCTGCCAACAGGGGGACAGCGTGTCACACCAGCTCTAAGGGACATGTTTCTTCCTTCTCTAAAGCCTTCCAACATGAAGCAGTGAAAAACAATCTTAGCATAAATCTTGTTGCCATCAGAGACCAAAAAAAAAAAAAAAAAAAGGCAGATCAACAGTCTCAGAGGCTGCTGATTACTCTTCTATAACCCTCTCAGTATAACATCTAACATGTCAAAGTGACCCACAAAGCACTAGTGACTCAGCCAGCCATGCTCCTCCCTCTCAGACCTCATCTAAGGCTCTCCACTGCCCTCTACCCTCTGGCCAAGGAGCCATCAATCAGCTTCTGAAACTCCTGCTTTCTCCCACCATTTCCTCTGTCAAGAAAGCTTCCCACGCCCAGCCCAGAGCTCTGCTGCCTCCAGCTGACCCTTTCAGTCCCTGAACTCTCAGGAGTTGCTTCCTGAGAGTAGCTGTCTCTACCTCTACTGTCCAGATCAGATTGCTTTGTTAAAAGCTAACCCCAAACTGGGCTCTTCCTTAAGCTCCTGTAGTTAGACTCTGGTTAGTGTAATTCATTGAGTAACATGTGTCTCCCCCACAAGAACAGAAGCTCTCTGAGGACAGACAGTGTCTGTGTCCGAATCTTCATTGCCTGTTCAATGTACTTTTACTGAATGGACACAGAGATGAACTCAAGCCAGAGAAAAATAAAAACATTTTACTTAGTCTTCTATTTTTCATATTCATAATATGTGAGTTACGAAGTGGAATGGAAAGAAAATGAGGACCTGTCAATCTAGCAGTTCTTGGCCAGACATCTGTTAGGATTGAGGGGAAAGCAAGAGAGTAGAGGTTTGAAAGAAACGCTAGAGTCATCACAGCACACAAGACTCAGGAAGATCAACTCACATAATAAAGAAAACCTATTTAAATTTGTTTAACCTCGCATTTCAGAACTTATTTAGACCTCCAACTGCCACCTGTGTAACACATTTTGTGAAACATAGGTGGAGTTCTGAGCATCAGAGTGGGCATGCAGCATGCCTGGGTTCTCACCCCAGCTCTGCTGGACTTCAAGCCCATTCTCTAAAATACAAAGGTTAGGGAAGAAAATTTCTAAGGTCTCTTCAGCCCAAGATTTTAGG
Source organism: Spermophilus citellus (assembly GCF_964194105.1). Lineage (NCBI taxonomy): Eukaryota > Metazoa > Chordata > Mammalia > Rodentia > Sciuridae > Spermophilus > Spermophilus citellus. The sequence goes on along the minus strand of NC_138185.1, from coordinate 159,372,596 downwards.
ACCTTGGAGCACATTCTCAAGCCCACACTGTTTGTAGACAGCAAGAACATGTACAGAGTGCAGGTCGCTCATCCTGTAAAGGAATAAATCTTGGACTGTGAAAAATACTCCTAGAGTAAGAAGCAAGACTCAAATGCTGGCCAAAAAGACCAAAGTAGGATACTTTGAAGATGGAGTAGACACATGGCCCAGCTAGGTGATCCATTATGTATAGTTACTGAGTTACCAGAAGAAACATCAGAAGTAGACACCAATTACCCCAGGACTGATAAGTCTCCCCGGGTGGAGTGATTTTCCTTCTCCTGGTAGACTCCACACCTGGCTTCCGCCCACTCACTCAGTGGAAGCCTTGCACGTCTTGCCTACTCAGGTGATCACCTATCTTCTAGGATTTATCTACAGATGCTTTCTTATACGCCAATCATTAATGATCAGAAGCTTTTGAAAAGGAGAAAAACAATTCAAAAACAATGAAAAGCAATGACACCAATGACAAGGAAATTAAAGAAGTAATTACAGACCAAATGTTCTGGGTGTCTTGTTTTTGTTTGTTTTTTAAGCAATTATGTCATGTGGATTGTCATTTGGGAAGACTGCAGCATAAAAGCTCACTGAATACAGGGAATCTGTAATATTGCTTTATGATATTTTTGAAAATAAAAAATAGAAAGAATATAGGACATAGGAGTTTCAATGCATTTACTCTTGATCACTTCCCTTTATGGATATATAAAAGCCCAGGAGATAAGATAGTTCTCACTTTTTAGCATTTCCTAACATATTACTTTACTTAAGTTATATAGGAAGAAGGAAAAGGGAAGGTAGTTCTGCCTATTCATTCTTTAAGACTCTTAGAAAACTGGCTGAGTGCTGCGGCATCTGCCTGTAATCCCAGGTACTTGGGAGGCTGAGTCAGGAGGATCACAAATTCCAGGCTAGCCTCAGCAACTTAGTGAGATTCAAAATAAAAAAATAAAAAGGGCTGACAATATATCTCAATGGTACAGTGTAAGTGTTCCTGGGTTCAATTCGTAGTGTGTGGGAAAAAGAACTCTCATAAATGCACATCTATAAAAAAATATGTTACGCTATTAGAACATCATCACCCATCCTTCAGAATGTATTTTGTGATTTATTTTGATTCTAGACAGCTTTAATATTTCCAACATTAAAGAAAAAGTCCACCACATCAATAGACTTAAAAATAAGAACCATATGATCATCTCGATAGATGCAGAAAAGGCATTCGACAAAGTACAGCATCCCTTTATGTTCAAAACTCTAGAAAAATTAGGGATAACAGGATCATTCCTCAACATTGTTAAAGCAATCTATGATAAGCCACAGGCCAGCATCATCCTAAATGGAGAAAAATTGAAGGCATTCCCTCTAAGATCTGGTACAAGACAAGGATGCCCTCTCTCACCACTTCTGTTCAACATAGTCCTCGAAACACTGGCCAGAGCAATTAGACAGACGAAAGAAATTAAAGGCATAAAAATAGGAAAAGAAGAACTTAAATTATCACTATTTGCAGACGATATGATTCTATACCTAACAGACCCAAAAGGGTCTACAAAGAAACTATTAGAGTTAATAAATGAATTCAGCAAAGTGGCGGGATATAAAATCAACACACATAAATCAAATGCATTCCTGTATATCAGCGACAAATCCTCTGAAACAGAAATGAGGACAACTACTCCATTCACAATATCCCCCCAAAAAATAAAATACCTGGGAATCAATCTAACAAAAGAGGTGAAAGACCTATACAATGAAAACTACAGAACCCTAAAAAGAGACATAGAAGAAGACCTCAGAAGATGGAAAAATATACCCTGCTCATGGATAGGCAGAACTAACATCATCAAAATGGTGATATTACCAAAAGTTCTCTATAAGTTCAATGCTATCCCAATCAAAATCCCAACAGCATTTCTTGTAGAAATAGATAAAACAATCAGGAAATTCATATGGAATAATAAAAGACCCAGAATAGCAAAAACAATGCTAAGCAGGAAGTGTGAATCAGGCGGTATAGCGATACCAGACTTCAAACTATACTACAGAGCAATAGTAACAAAAACAGCATGGTACTGGTACCAAAACAGGCGAGCGGACCAATGGTACAGAATAGAAGACACAGTAACCAATCCGCAAAACTACAACTATCTTATATTTGATAAAGGGGCTAAAAGCATGCAATGGAGGAAGGATAGCATCTTCAACAAATGGTGCTGGGAAAACTGGAAATCCATTTGCATCAAAATGAAACTGAATCCCTTTCTCTCGCCATGCACAAAAGTTAACTCAAAATGGATCAAGGAGCTCGATATTAAATCAGAGACACGGCGTCTGATAGAAGAAAAAGTTGGCTATGATCTACATACTGTGGGGTCAGGCCCCAAATTCCTCAATAGGACACCCATAGCGCAAGAGTTAACAACCAGAATCAACAAATGGGACTTACTCAAACTAAGAAGTTTTCTCTCAACAAAAGAAACAATAAGAGAGATAAACAGGGAGCCTACATCCTGGGAACAAATCTTTACCCCACACACTTCAGATAGAGCCCTAATATCCAGAGTATACAAAGAACTCAAAAAATTAGATAATAAGATAACAAATAACCCAATCAACAAATGGGCCAAGGACCTGAACAGACACTTCTCAGAGGAGGACATACAATCAATCAACAAGTACATGAAAAAATGCTCAACATCGCTAGCAGTCAGAGAAATGCAAATCAAAACCACCCTAAGATACCATCTCACTCCAGTAAGATTGGCAGCCATTAAAAAATCCAACAACAACAAGTGCTGGTGAGGATGTGGGGAAATGGGTACACTTGTTCATTGTTGGTGGGACTGCAAAATGGTGCAGCCAATTTGGAAAGCAGTATGGAGATTTCTTGGAAAGTTGGGAATGGAACCACCATTTGACCCAGCTATTCCCCTTCTCGGTCTATTCCCTAAAGACCTAACAAGAGCATGCTACAGGGACACTGCTATATCGATGTTCATAGCAGCACAATTCACGATAGCAAGACTGTGGAACCAACCTAGAAGCCCTTCAATAGATGAATGGATTAAAAAAATGTGGCATTTATACACAATGGAGTATTACTCTGCAATAAGAAATGACAAAATCATAGAATTTGGAGGGAAATGGATGGCATTAGAGCAGATTATGCTAAGTGAAGCTAGCCAATCCTTAAAAAACAAATGTCAAATGTCTTCTTTGATTTAAGGGGAGTAACCAAGGACAGGGTAGAGACGAAGAGCTTGAGGAAGATTAACATTAAACAGGGATGATAGGCGGGAGGGAAAGTGAGAGTTAAGGGAAATTGCATGGAACTGGAAGGTGAGCCTCAGGGTTATACACAATTACATATAAGAGGAAAGGAGGAGTAGGAGGAAAATTATATAAGTGGAAGAAACGATTTATAGTAGAGGGGATGGAGAGAGAGTAGGGGAGGGGAGGGGAGGGGAGGGGTGAGGGGACAGTGGAGAATGGGATAGACAGCAGAATACATCAGTCACTAGAAAGGCAATTTGTAAATCAATGGAAATGTAACTGATGTGACACAGCAATCTGTAAACGGGGTAAAAATGGGAGTTCATAACCCACTTGAATCAATCTGTGAAATATGGTATGTTAAGAACTATGTAATGTTATGAACAACCAACAATAAAATAATTAAAAAAAAATAACATTAAAAAAAAAAAAGAAAAAGTCAACAAATGTTCTAGATTTAATGTGTTTAGAGTAAATTTCATCTAACTGAAATTATTAGCACTAAATTCAAATGCACACGGCAATTTTTAAGAGGAAAGTCATATATTCTATAAAAATTAAGATTTAATAAGGAAAACTAAAACATCCTAACAATTCTTCTAGAGACTTATTTAAAATTATCTGATGAAACATCCTAGATTTCAAAGTCACATGAGGTGAGCATAGATGGGATATTTGTTTCGTGTAAGATTAAAAGTTACTCTACCCCACACCCCAACAGAACGAGAGCAAAATAGGTCTGCATAAGTGCTTTTAATCAATTCAGTGCTTATTTTCACTATTATTATAGCTTATTTTAATCAGATTTAAAATTAAATAAGTTGTTCTTTTCTGTGCTTTTCGTATTCATGATATCGAGGTATCTGAGTCCTGACACTGAATAATATTACACATGTATTTTACTTGTCATATTAAACCTGTATTTTATTTGCTGTACACAACCCCAGCCCCATATTTGATCTTGAAACTGCTCTTGACCTTTCATAATCTAACATTAGACAACTTTACACACTCTAATATTACATAGTAGAAAGCGCAGCCTGCACTTATTGTAGAAAAAGTAAGCCCAGATTCAGAAAAAGATTCATGCTACAGAAGTGTAAACACTGCTAGGGAATTAAAACTAATTTTCTGTAATCAAGACTTAAATTCCTTCCTCTGTCCTGAAAAAAAATCTTAATAAACTCTCAAACTACAAAAGCTCTTATCATCTGAGATTAAGTAAACATCTTAATAAATTAAGAAAACATCATTAGATTATGATCTTTATATAGTTTTTAATGTACTTTATTGAAATCTGGGGTTCATGGTCAAAATGTGTCTGAGAAGTTAGTTTAGAAGTTATTGGGCAACTAACCCCTGTTGGCAAAGTCTTGTGTTAGGTTTGTGTCCTATCTTACAACTTTATCCTATAGAAAGCACTTGGGTATTTTTCCTTTTTTACATAATCTATTCCTCTTTTTAAAAAATATTTATTTTTTTAGTTGTAGTTGGACACAATACCTTTATTTTATTTATTTGTTTTATGTGGTGCTAAGGATCGAACCCAGGGGATGACACGTGCTATACCGCTGAGCCACAACCCCAGCCCCATTCACCTACTCCTCTTTAAATATCATTAAGGAAGTATCTTTCACATATACAGCCTCAAGCGTCTCACCCACAGAGGCTTCACTCTGTTAGACTTACTTCCTTAGGATTATCTAATACAGTGGGATTTATAAAAAGACTTTTATCATGGCCAAAGAGAAGGTCCATTGGTAATTAACCTTGCTTAACATATTTCTAAAAAATCCTATCTGGTTCCTTTAATCATCCATGACTTTTTGTTCCAGGAAGACAATCAAAAGGCGTGTTCTCTTCCTTCCTGTTGATTACATGTTCCATAAAAAGCTGATGAAAGCTCATGCCTGACTGGCCTAACCTCCAGACCGTCCACTGTACCCTGGACGGTGAGAGGCTGCCTGCCAGGGGATCCTTTCAAACACAGTTGACTGGGTGACACTCTCACTGCCTTTACCACATGGATTTGAAAGCTACAGGAAAGTGCTTTAAGGACCACAGGAAAATGCACCTATTTGATTTAGAATAAATTAAAAAAAAAATCCTTCTTCCTTCTCTTTTTGGGGGGCAGGGGTGGGCGAGGGGTACCGGGATTGAACTCAGGGTCACCTGACCACTGAGCCACATCTCCAGCTCTATTTTGTTATTTTATTTATTTTAGAGACAGGGTCTCACTGAGTCACTTGGTGCCTCGCTTTTGCTGAGGCTGGCTTTGAACTTGTGATCCTCCTGCATCGGCCTCTTGAGCCACTGGGATTACAAGTATGCGCCATCACATCCAGCTCCTTCTTCCTCTTCCCTGAGAAAATTAGGAGTCTGAATGTAAATATTTTCACACTAAAAGATCTGGCAACATTTAAGAGTATATTTGCAGTATAGGGTTAACAAAAGTAGAGAAAGAAAATAACTGTCTCTGGTTTCATTTATAAAATCAACCCCCAAAAAAAGAAAGAAAGAAAGAAAATTTGAGCTGCTAGATTCCTGCCCCCTTAGGAAATCGGTAAAGCAAATTTTCTTTTCTTTTGCCTTTTCTAATTTGCCTTTGTGCTCTTGACCCATGAAACTGTATCTGATTACCTATCTGTGAGGATAATATACCAAAATTGATGATTGACATTTTAACAGACTGAACAGTAATATTTCACCACTAAAATGTGGATAGTTTTCTGAGGGCTCTTTGTACAAGTGAGTTTCATAAATAACCAGTATGCTGAGGATTTAATTATGAAGTCAGAACGCTTGATTCGCGGCCCTCTTTTCAGAGCCAAACACCTCTTCTTTCTTAGACTTATCCTAGAGAGTGTAATCACCAACACTTACCTTGTTTACTTCCCAGTCTTCCTCCAGCTCTTCCACTCCCACCAAGAGCCGAGTGGACCCCACTAGCTCAGAAGTGGCCTGCCTCTGTCTGCCTGGCAGAGGAAACTTCTCATTCTTTTCTATTGAGCATTTTGATTTGAGAAGGCTGTTGAGATAATTTTCAGTCTCCTGTTTAGCAGATTCAATTCTGTTTTCCAAATCTTTTTGTTTACACGTAAGTGATTTTATATCATCTTTAATAATAATCTGTCCCACTGAAGATGTATTTTGCTTGATGGATTTTGCTAATGCTAAAATCTTCTTCAGTGTGCCATCTTGTAAACTGAGTCTACTTTCTAGTTCCTGTGAGTGGAGAAAAGATTATTGTCAAAAGCAACTCCATTGAATTGTCAGAAGAGCTGGCTTCTGTAAATTACAGTGCTACATTAGTAGAAATCATGTATTGAAAACTCCATCAATGCATACCACAGAGAAGAAACTTTGGGTAAAATTTAAGCCAATATAGCATCAAAACATATTTTATAAGGAGATTTGCAACAAGTAATGCAGTAAATGTTTACAGCATAGGTTGTAAAACATAGGAGGTGGTCAACAGATATTTGTTGAATATTCATGTTTTGTTTAAGATAGTCTTTCCACAAGTGAAAACTCTAAAGAAAAGTGCCTGCTATGTGTAAAGTATTAAAAAGAAGAAAAGAACCATGTGCCCACATGAATCTAATTCTAATATTTAAAATTCAAAGACTTGGAGGTGATGAGAAATAAAACTATCAGGTATACTCTCTTAGATATGGTAGAAATTCAATCAATAATTACAACATGCATGAACAAATGAGGCTAACTTGAAAACTCCAGACAGAAGAAGAATTTGAAGTACCACAGTAGCCAATGAAGAACTTTAAGTATTACAGTAGCCATTGATGTTACTGGTGAAATGGAATATGTCTTACAGTATTCTATGGACTGTGCGGGATTTATTAGTCACTAACTTAAAGGGCAATAAGTATTCACTCATTCATTTAACTAACAGTTAAGTACTAGGATAGGTTTTGAAGTTACATAAATGAATAAGAGTCCCTTCAAGTTCATATAGTTGAGTGGTACAGACAGGTCACAGGTAGAATTATCTCCAAAGGCCACTGAGTCAGAGTACAGTTCAACTCAAATTACAAATGGATTTGGCCACTAAAGAACAATGTTCCCATTGTTTTGACTTTTCAGAACTTTTGCTATCTAAGTTATTTGAATAACACTTAAATTTCTGATCAAAACCACTGATTAGTCAAGTTCTAATGAATGTTGATTTTTTTCCAAAAATGTCTATCATATATGGACATTGTTTGATACCTGCAGTTTCTGCAATTTGTCCTCAATTGCTGTTTGATCCACCGGCAAATCAGAAAAACTAACTAATTCCATGGAGATATTGTCCAATGTGGTATTCAGCTCTTTGATGCAAACCTCGTATGAATGGTGTTCTTCAACATGATCCTCTAATTTTTGCACAGAATCCTAAAAATAGAAACAACTGACAATTACCAATTATTTCTCTCTGAATTTTTCACTTTATAAATTACACAATTTATAAATATTTGTTTTACAAGGTTCCACCTTTTGAGAGTGTGTTCTGCCAGTCACAGTGGCACATACCTATAATCCCACAAATTGAGAGGCTGAGGCAAGAGGATTATAAATTCAAGTTTAGTGTGGTAACTTAGCAAGATTCTGTCTTAAAATAAAAAATAAAAAGGGCTGGAGATGTAGCTCAGTGATAGAGTGCCTCTGAATTCAATCCCCAGTAGCACAACAGAAAAGCCGAAATATGTCCACAACTGATCCAGAGTTCTGAATTAAAGATCTCAGTGTCTGAGGTATTTCATTGCAAAATCTGCATCTTTCCCTAAAAAATGACTCAATAAAAACACTTGTTCTTTTCATGCTTTATTGCCCTCATTTCCTTCCAGAAGATAATTTTTTTGGTAAGCAGTTTACAAAAAGAAATAACTATAAATTATATCCTTAAATCACAAACATCCATAATAAACCAGGTGCCTTAATTATCTGTTGCTTTAAAACCAAGAATTCACAGTTGGAGATGAGACTCTTCAAGATCAACCTCACCCCATGTTCCTTTCCTAAGAATCAAACTCAAATCTTACGTTAGGAAAAAGTCATCCTAACTCAAGAGCAAACCATTTTCAGGTTCCCTCTGTGGGGTAAGAAAATAAGATAACCACATCTGATCAGAAAAGCAGTTAGTATTAAATGAAGTGATATATAGTCACCTTAATCCCTTCCCAACTCTTAATATCTAGACAACAGGATTTCTTACCGGGGTAATCGTTACTTTGAACCCAGCTTTCAGTGTGCAAAGAATTACAAACAGTTCTATTAAAAGAATATATTCCCTCTTAACAAGCTGACGATTTACCACAATTCTTTCACTGCAAATAATGTCCTAAGATTTAAGAGAGGGGCACTTATAAGAAGGTAGGAACAAGATAAATGAAATGTCACAATATGGATGGATGAACGGGTGGGTGGATGGATGGATTGATAATTCGAACACTGTCCTTTTCATAGAGATGCCTAGAATCTTAAGCCATTCAACCCCTAAAGAACCAAACTTCAATGAAAGGTAATAACATTATCATCAAATAACCCACAGTGGATTCATCTAGCAAAACTATTTGGATTCCTCAATCTTTGAAAGTTGGCATTTTCATCTGTTATGGTTTGGATGTGAGGAGTCCCCAAACACCCCAACATCACGTGTGAGACAATGCAAGAGGGTCCAGAGGAGATGTGATTGGATTATGAAAGTCTTAACCCAACCAGTGGGTTAATCTCCTGATGTGATTAACTGAGTAGTAAATGAAGGCAGGTGGATATGTCTGGAGGAAATGGAGCGTTGGGGGTGTGGCTTTGAGGTATATATTTATATCTGGCAAAGATATTTGTATCTGCTTTGTGATCATCATGTGAGATGCTTTCCTCTGCCACACTCTTCTGCCATGATGTTCTGCCTCACCCCGAGCCCTGAGGAATGGAGCCAACCTTCTATGGACTAAGACCTCTGAAACTGTGAGCCTTCCTCTAAAGTTGTTCTGGTTGGGTCTTTTAGTCACAGCTGACTAAAACATCATGTAAAATGATAAATTAACTTTTGAAAGCTTTAGGCTTACCAAAAGAATGACAGCCAAGCAATAGTTCTGAATATGAATCTTGCATCAATAGAATGACTGCAACAATCATTTAAAATTGTATTTATCAAAGAATAAACTTCACCTGCAGTTGTTGAAGAAGACTCTCATGTAGATGTTTTATTTCCAGCCAAGGCTCCTCACTGAAGCTGGGATTTTTAGTGCACTCCAAGAGGTAATTTCCTTGAGATTTTAACTCCTTTAACAAGGATGTCAAATCTTGTGCTTTCTGGAGGAATTTCTTATAAATTTTTAACTGGGCTTTCTTCTCTGGCAGAGCATGTTGAAGGGCAAAGCCTGCTTCTTGCTTCTTCCTTAGTTCTATGAGCATTAATCTCAAGTCCTCCTTACTTTGCAAATACTTTTCCCCTTCTAGCAGAAGCTTTTCTTGATGGCTAAATTTCACCAAATATTTTATAAATGAAATAACAGCAAAATGGAAGGGCGTTTTGCATACTAGAGTTGAACACACATTATAATCAACAGCATTACAATAATACTAATTCACATTATTTCCAGAGACTCTTTAGGCACTATAATATTCTAAAATGGCACTAAATTTAGCTCAGAAATCGAGGCATAAATTATTTGCATATCTAAAACATAATTATTTTTTGTTACATAGTTTGATCAGAGAATATTTAATACTTTAAATTTCAAACTAGTCCCAATGGTTCTGTTAAACTCAAATGTAATTCTTACATTTCTTACAAAAGTAAAATAAGCATTCAGTATATTAACCAATTCTGGCTTATGCTTTCTGTATCTTCAATTTAGTTGTAATTTGGTGGTCTCTTTAGAAAAACATAAGCTTCACATTTCAAAACATGAAATGTACCATTTAAGACCAGATCAGAAATAAGTATGTTCTCCAGAAATTTGTCTACAGAATTTGGCCAACATTTATCAATGTTTCCACTTTAAGAATTTCTTAAGAAAAATATTCCAAAGCATCAGCTACTCCACAGTGATGCCATGCAGGCTCTGAGGGCTGACTGAGGGGAGGGGGTTAGCACAGAAGCAGGTACCGTGAACGTGGAATGAGAGGTGACGTGACTTGGTTTGGAAGAACCCCACAGGATGATGCACCAGATACACTGCCTGAGCATGCAGCAGCCGTTTCATATCTGACCTGAACTATTTCTCTTGCCTTGGACACCACTGACTTTCTCTCCAGTAGATATTATATCCAAACCCAGACACCAGACAAAACATACTTGTTATGACTCCTCTGAGAAATGAGAAAAAACACAAGCAGGGACAGCACTCCCACCCTCTACCTTAGGTATGTGCTGGCCAGATGGAGCGTGCTGTCCCACTGGTTGGTGATATCAGCAAGGGTCTCCTGCACCAACGGGGCCTCACAGCTCTCGGCTTGTCTCGTAATGGTCTGTATTTTGGCGTCCCCTTCAGGCTTTAGTAAAATGATTTCCTGAAACACAAAATACAAAAGATCTTATAATTTCATTCATATTACTAGACGTTTTACATAGCATAAAGCTTACAAATAAAGATATCCTAAGATTCTAACTGCAGAGCATATTTCAAAATAACCCTTTCATTTTCATATATGCCCCAAATACAAAGACATCCCCTTCACATTTATAAAGAGTTGGTTCTTGATAAACATCTGTCAGTTTGAGCTGATCAGGATCAGGAGGTGAGTTCCTATTCACTGCCTCATTTTCAACTGCTTTCTTAATTTCATATGCTAAAAAAAGCTGGATAAATCCTCCTTCCTATTCTCTTCTATTATTTATAAATGGAGAATTAGGGCAGCAAACTAAATAAGACCTTCTTATTCAACCCAGAATAGATTTATGGTCTCCCATAGGAAAACACAGCTTTCCTCTCAGTATCAACTCTTATTTCTCCACCCTGACAACAATTCTTATTCTCTGTTCTCATTCCCTCTTTTGCCCTGACAACTCAGTTCTCTCCCTCTTGTAAAATCTACTTGAGATTTGTCATCAAAGAAAACTTTCAGACATAATCCCAAATGATGCTGAATACTAAGTATCACCACCAACCCTCTCAGCTCACTCTTCTTGAGCATCTCTTCCTCTAAAAAATGCTTCAATTTATGTGAGTCCAATAAGTACATAGGCTTCTATGCCCTGCTTTTATTTTTTTGAGACTGGGGTTCAATAAGTTTCCCAGGCTGGCCTTGAACTTGTGATCCTGGTTCCTCAGTCCCAAGTCACTAGGATTACAGGCGGGCAGCATCGTAGCTGGCTTGTGCCCTGTACTTTAAACCAGCAATATTCACTGAATGAATCTCCCCTTGGAGAGAAAGAGGACTCCAAGAAGCATGAGATTTCTTTTTCTTCACCTCCACTAAGCATCTAGTAATCCTTCTGTGAGCATATAAACCCACCCCAAGAAATACTCTCCACCCTGCACTTGACCTTGCTAATGCCTCTACTGTACAGACATACATTCACTTTTGTATCCTAGCACCTGCTGTGGCTCTGATCTATTGTCTTTATTTCAATTCTTCTGCATGCAGTGAAGATGGAAAATAATTGGGTACTGCCCTCTCAAAGACAGGATATTCTTTCTCTCTTTCATATGCATTAAAATAATTTTAGATCCATCATAACCCTTCTCTTTTGTAAGCTCAGTGATTTGAATTTCTTCAACCATTCCACAGTGATTCTATTAAGAAACAAATCTTTGCAGTTTCCTCTAAATCTTTTCAAAATTAGAGTTCACTCTGACCTCTCAAATTCAGTTTCCAGTTATACCTTTATTTTTTGGATTCTCTCCTCGAGTGGCATTTTGCCTTCAGATGAGTTCAAAGCCATAAGAGACTCTTTAATCTCTTTTATCCAATGAATCACATCATGTGCAAGATCATTAAAGCTCTGGTCCTCAGCAGGTGGCAACTTAAATTCTTCTTCAATTTCATGTAATTGTCTCAATAATGTCTGGTATCTTTCAATCAAACATGTTGATTCGTTTATTATTTCATCTTCCTCAGTAAACCCATGGTCCTTCAAAGAGTCATTCAACTGGACCAGAGATTCAAACTGTTCCCTGTAATTTACAAATAACATTGAAAGTTTATAGGAGTCACTCCTACACAGTAGAAGAAATCATATTCCCAAGTAATATATTTCATATTAGATCATGATACCTCTTTTCAGCTAATGCTTGACAAAATAGCTCAGTTTTCTCTCCTGATTCTTCCATTTCTTTCCATTCCTCTTCTTGATTAGTCAACCACTTACTCAGGCTTCTGCAATCATCCTGCAGTCTAAAAGAATATTACAAAGATCAGGATATATTTTTAAGCAAAAAATGTTTATACTCAAGAGGATAGCAAGAACCTTGTCAGTCAACCAAGTTTTTACTATTAGTTTTATTTTTTGAGAAAACTTGTAACATATAAAACCTAAACAACTGCCTATATTATAAGGAAATTCATTAAAGTAATGAACCATACAAAAGTATTATAAATAACAGGGAAAAAAAACCCAAAATGTTTGGACTGTACCCTGAACCTTTGCCATTAGTTAATTTGTAGAAACTCCTAGCACCAAACCTGAATTTAAAAGTCTAGCCAGGGCAGTGTACACTTGTAACTCCAGCTACTTCAGAGGCAGAGGCAGGAGCAGAATATTGGAGGCCAGACTGGACAACTTGGCAAGATCCTACCTCAAAATAAAAAATAAGAAGGGCTGGGGATTGAGGCTCAGTGGTAGAGCACCCTTTGGTTCAATCTGCAATACTTAATTAATTAGTTAATTAATTTTTAAAATGAAGTACAGTCCAGGGCTAGGAGCATAACTCAGGGGTACAGCACTTGCCTAGCACACATGAGAACCCGAGTTCAATACCGAGTGCCCCCCCTGCCAACACACATGCACACATGCATACACACAAACACACACACACACACACACACACACACACACACACACACACTCACACACCAAAAAAAAAACCCAAACCACAAAGAGTATAGTTGGCCCTCTGTATCTGTGAGTTCCACATTCATGAAGTGAGCCAACCACAGATCAAAAATATTTGGAAAAATAGAAATTGCATCTATACTGACTTTTTTTTTCTTTGTACTTCCCTAAACAATACGGTATAACAGCTACTTGCATAGCCTTTAAATTGTATTAGGTATTACAAGTAACCCAGAGATTTAAAATATATGAGATGCCCTTAAAGTATCAGGAACACAAATTCTGGTTTTTGTTTTTGCTAAATATGAATGAAAAAAGACACACAATTCCAAGAATTACCATCTCATGATCTTAAAAAGAAAACCTACATAATGGCCCCAATGGTTTAAAAAAAAAAAAAAAAAAAAGCAATCCTGAGAAATGGAAGATAGAGATATTAAGTCCTGATCATGTTGTTTGAACCAACTACTCAAGCTCCTGTTAAGCTATATGTAACTCAATTTTTCAGTTCTATGAATTATTAAATTGCTTTAAAAAAAACAAAGGCAGTTAGAGGGGGCTAGGGTTGTAGTTCAGTGGTAGAGCACTCGCCTTACACATGAGAGGCACTGGATTCAATCCTCAGCACCACATAAAAATAAATAAATATATTGTATCCATCTACAACTTAAAAAAAATATTTTAAAAAAGGCAGAAATAAAGAGAAATATACTGTTGTTTATAACCTGAAGCATCTCCTCTAATAAGAATCAACATTACTGTCTCATCAGAAGATGAAAAGGGTTCTTAATAATAATTAAAATAAATCAAATAGGACTTCCTGAAATTTCACATTAATATACAAGGGTTATATGCAAATATTATACATTTTATATAAGCAACTTGAGCATCTGTGGATTTTGGATGCTTAGATACCAAGGAATAATTATATCTACTTTACCTATTAAATTTGTATGTACTGCATATCACAGCATACACTGTACTGAGGAAGAGCACACGAGAAATAACTCTAAAAATATCCCGTGAAAATGTTATTCAGATATCACCTTGACTTCGTACCTCAGTAGCTGCTCCAGGTAGTTATCGAGTTCCTTTGCCTGGGCCTCACATATGGACACCATTTTTTCTAATTCAACTTCTTGACTCACAAGCCAACTGTTAAGCTCTTTAACATGGGCTTTAGGTAGGTGCTTCTTCACATGCTGCAATACAGTTTCTACCTGCTGTATTTTACTGCTTCTTCCTTCAAGAGTCAAGAAATCCTTAGGAAAGACAAAAAATCAATTATGATCTAAAGGTAGTCACCTGCCACCCCCATGACACTTTTCCAAAGCAGTACACAGATGTTGCCAGTTCCCAGCTAACATTCTCACAGAAGGAAAGTAATGAAGGGGTGGCTAACTCCAATGGTAGACGACCTATGGTAGTTCTGGATGTGTGTATCCATTTGCACTTGACTTTCTGGATATCACATCTAGCATAGCAGTACAGAGCCACCAGGAGGTCCCTCAGAGCAGGACCAGGAAAGCTACATTCTCCTCTCCTGGCTCTCCTCAACTCTTCCTAAATACTTGCTCTGACATCCTTATATAAAACTAAACACTATTTTCCATTTAACCTTTCCAACACCAGAATTTTTTTTCCCAATGTTTGTGTTTCAAAGGTTTGGGTGTGAATTGCTGAGGCCCATGAAATGGGCAAATTAAAAGCAAGAGAAAAAAAAAAGTGGGGCTTTAAAGAAACAAGAAAGATGATTCCATTAATAAAGCATAGTACCATTAAAACAATAAATTAAACAAAATGTTTAGTGCTTTCAATAAGCTTGAGAACATGACTTGTCATCAAAATATTAATGTACTAGATAATCTACCCCAAAATGATCAATATTTAAGGGTGCCAAAGGTATCTTACAAGCTCTGTACACTCAGTGCTCTGTCCAGCTATACATTAAAGTTCAATGGCAATTTTTATCAGAAATATGACTGGGGGGCTGGGGTTGTGGCTCAGTGGTAGAGTACTTGTCTGGCACGTACAGAGCCCTGGGTTCAATCCTCAGCATCACATTAAAAAAAAAATTAAAAGGTGTCCAACCACAAGTTAAAAATAAAATATTAAAAATATTTTTAAAAACATGACTGGGAAAATAATTAAATGAAGTCATCTTTTTTCAAGGGAAAAAAAGAAATTTTATAGTCCAAATTAGGTGAAGTCTTCATCTTTGATCAAACATGATTTTAACACAATTGAATTAACTAAAACAGCATCTTAGAGTAGTATCAAAGTGGAACTTGTTTAAGCTACTTGCACACTTAACTCAGTAAAAACAGAGTTCCAAAATATTTAGGAAAAAAGCCTGGTTACTTGGAACTATCATCTGTTAAATAAAAAAAAAAATAGTCAAAGTAATTATTATTTTATCTACTTAAAATTAAGTTTCATGCTGCCAATATTTTAGTTATGATAGACTGATTAAAACGTACATATGCATTTTAATATGTATACATGTGTATCTTACAGAAAGTATTTGCAGCTTTTGTTCCACACTCTTTTTTGTTTCTGATGAGTCGAAGCACTCTTCAAGCCTCACTTTAATCTTGCTGAACCAGTCATTGAAGTTCTTGCATTGATCTACAGGAAGTAAGGGAGAAAAAAGCTCTATACATTCCAGCAGAATTCCATACACCTTATTACGTAAGAGATTTTATAACCTGCTTCCTACACCATCCTGGAAAGTGGTAATACATCCTGAAATCCAATTATGAGGCCTAATATAGTCTACAAAGTAATTTGGTATGTTTTACACCAAATCTCCCTCTTATTTATTTATTTGTTTTTTGGGAGGGGTGACGGGGATTGAGGATTTAACCCGAGGGCACTTTTCCAATGAGCTACATCCCCAGCCCTTTTTACTTTTTATTTTGAGACAAGGTCTTACTAAGTTTTTTAGAGCCTCACTAAGTTGCTGAGGCTGGCCTCAAACATGCAAACCTCTTGTCTCAGCCTCCCGAGTCACTGGGATTACAGGTGTGTGCTACCACACCTGGCCAAACCAAATCTCCTTTCAAAGACACTTGTAGAGACAGATCACAAGCAGGCTTCCAGACTCACTGAGCATAGTTGAGTAGTTCAAACTTAACTTTTAAATTAAGATTTGGGGCTTTAAAGAAAAACACATTATTTAATGCCAGGCATTAATCAGTAAGTATTTCCCCCCAGAGATTTTATCCAAATATTACTCCTTTAAATACAGTCTGTACAAACCATTTATAAGTCAGGCTTAGATTAGTTTTTGGGTTCACAGTACTATCTTCATACTTCAAGTAAGAGGAACATCACACTCACCATTCAATAATGAAGAAAAGTGATCTTGCAAAACACCTTTTTTGGTATTAAATAAATCGATGACACTTTCATATTGCCTCTTCAATTCAGAGAGTTCAGGGGTGAGACAACCTATTTGATGCTCAAGTACTGTCATGTTGTGCTTCTGCTGTAGAATTTCTTGTTGTATCTCCTACAGATGTAAACAAACAACCACCATTAAGTCTTAAAACAGGCTCAAGTCACAGATGACAGACATCTCAATTGTTTTTAAAAAGTCTACAAGATTTTGAATGAATGGATTTGCTTTCTCTTTGCTAGCAGGTGTACAATCCATTGCAAATTTCATTTTAAAAAGTTACTGTAGACAGAGCAATTCAAACATCAAAGTGCTGAATACACAGAAACTGATTTTCTGGGTATCTCCCCCCCCCCCAGAACTTCCATTTCTTTCTGTTTTTATTAATGGAAAAAGGTCAAGACCATGAAAAATGTGAGAGTAAGCCTGAAGATCAGAAGATGAACAGCTGGGCAGCACCTCGAGTTTAGTGAAAATCTCCAAGCTGTCGGAAGGAGATAGGGCTTTCAAGAGGGACTCCGTCATCCCGATCTGGGTCTTGGCTTGGTCGAGATCCTCCCTCAGCTCAGCTGTGCTGCTACCAAGCTCGAAGCAATTGGACTCTCCTGATATATACTTGTTCACATGTTCCATCTTGTTCAAAATAGAGCGTTCCATGACCTGAAATCATGCAACATGTAGTTCTGTGACAGATCTTATTGAACTAGACTGCAAGGCAAAGGCATTGCTAGAAAGTAACAAGACTGCTTCATTTCAATATGAAAAAAAAATTATTCTCATTGCTCTACATTACTCTATATCACCAATACAATGATAGGAACATTGCCTTGGGAAAAAAATAAAGAATAACATAGAAAAACTGAAATTAGCATTGTGACTTTTTTTCTAAGACATTAATTGGAATCCTTCCCCCAAAATAAGTTTTATCTAACATATCAACTGAAGTAATATCTCAAGGCACTTATGAGATAAGACAGATAAGATTAAAACACACAGAAAAAAATTAGACAGCAATGATTGCTTTTTATGTATACAGCATCCAGGTAAGCACTTCCTGTGCAAAATACAGGCTTAAGAAGGTTGAATATCAGGACTGGGGTTGTAGCTCCTCACGTGGGAGGTGCTAGGTTCGATCCTCAGCACCACATAAAAATAAATAAATAAAATAAAGGTATTGCGTCCATCTACAACTAAAAACCATTAAAAAACAACAACAACAACAAAAAAAAAACAACAACAACAAAAAAAAAAGAAGGTTGAATAACTTGCCCAATACAAAGCTAGTAGGTGATACAGCCAGGATGTTACCTACAAAGTACCTCCAGAGTTCTTATTTAACCACTGTGCAACCTGATCCAAATAAAATTGAGACAATTATCTTCATACAACAGAAAAATCACACTTGGAGCAACCTCCCTTTTTCCCCACCTAGCAATTAATAAATCTTAAGAATATGACTTGAGTCATATTCTCTTTCCTGCTCCCAAGACATTCACAAGAAATTATTATTACTTTACATGGAAACACAACCACATGTGACCCTTTACATAATACACCTGTAAATGAGTGAAAGGAGAACAGAAGAGTGCAAAAATACAATATTCTTCATGCTAATCATGGAAAAAAAATCATTATCTATGCCAACTACAAAATTTGGTTGGATTTAACATAGAAATCAAATAAATAATGATCCTAATTTTATGTTTAAGATTTAGAATGCTTGGTTTATGAACACTATTTAGAGGCTTTAGGGAATCTTTAATTGAGGATTTTAAGTGGAAATTCTCTTACCTGCAATTCAAGTGGTTTTTCATTACTTTGAAGCAGAAACTGTATTTCGGTCACTCTTCTAGAAAATTCTGAAGTTTGTTGTTCATGGACTTGTAACTCTTCCTAAAACACATAATTTTAAAGGAAAATATCTTCTTATTTCATCACCAATTTTCCGGTAGCCATGATTATTATTGCTGATAGAAACTGAGAGTGCCTTTGAATTTCCTCTAATCACTTGTTTTTTGACAGAGTCCTGGGAGTCAGAAACTGAAGTGCCTCTACAGGTCAGATAATTGCTATCACTAAGTGACGCATTCTAGTTTTAAGGCAATAGAGAGAGAAAAGGCCTATGCTGCAAAACTGCATGGTCTGCCTAAAAGTATTACAAACTTCTTAGATATGTGTGTTCAGGCTGTGAATGATTTGTCCACACTTGCAGGTTTTGGCAGGTTTTGGCAGGTTTGGCCCATGGGCTGGCAGTTTATATTCCTTAACTTCAGATTTCTAAACAACCTATAGTTCAAGACAAATTTAAATAATTCTTAGAGATGATTCATTTATACTTAAGAGAATCATTGTTTTAATTCATAACTATCATCACATCTCCAGGAAACCAAAAATCTTCACACATTTTAAAAATGGTTTCCATAAAAATGGATATATGAATTAAAAAGAGAATAAAATACAAAGAGGGATAAAATGATATCGAAGCATTTGCTTCATGCACACATACAGTTTTATATTACATAAATCCACAAAAAACTGCCAACCTTTGTTTTCTCACCCAGTAAGATGATGATTTTACATGATAAAAACCCAATAATACATGAACAAACAAGTGGTTAGAAAGCATTCTTTCAGAGTTAAGAGACAACTTTAATTTTTTCTAAATAACAAAGTCTGAGTTTACTATTTAAAAAAACAAAACAGCTTTTTTAAGTTCTATAAAGACACTGATTCTCATTCTTTTTTTTTAATAATCTTTTTGAGGGACTGTTGAATTTAAATAAATGTTGTCTATATCAGGAGGCTCTAGATCAGGGGTTAATAAACTATAGCCTCGGAGCTGAGAGCTTCTTTGTGTAAATATTTATTGGAACCCAGCTACTTCCAAGGATTTTTGAACTGTTTATCAGTTTGATGCTATAACAGCAATGATGAGCAGTTATTGCAGAGACAGAATGATCCATAAGCCTAAAATATTTAATATATGGCCCTATAAGAAAAGATTTGCCTATCCCTGGGGTATACACTACCCTTACTTGGGAACAATAATACATTTTGTTAGAACTTCTGCAAAGAGTTCTTAACTTTTTTTTTTAAATACTATGTACCCCTTGGGCAATTTGTGAAATCAATGGGTCCTTTGCATAATAATAATTGAAAAATAAAACATAAAAAAATTATATAATGTTACAAATGAAAATAATTACACTGGGTTATAGTTATCAAAATATTAAAAATAATGTGTGACATATTGCTTCATGTTTCTCTATTAATACTTTAAATGACAAGATCCAGCAGTGGGCCCACTATATCCCTTGCTTTCAACCTAGTGATAAGGATACAGGTATAAACAACCAAATAATGATCCCAAATATCTGTGATTTCCTTTCTTTTCTTTTTTTTTTTAATTTTTTTAATCTATGATTCTCTTGATAATGAAGTCACCTATGATGCTCATCCTACCATGTATGTTGCCTATATTCATAATTGAAACAAATGCTATATTAAACTAGATGTTTGTGAAAATAAAGATGCAATCTTTTGCCATCCAAGATCATTTTATCCATGAACTCCCTTGGTGTCCGTGAACCCCCTGTTAACAGTATCCTCTATCACCTTCCTGGATGTCACAAAGGAATGGATAGAGTTCAGGTTCCTCTCAAGGAATAAATAAAAGAGATAAAATATTTCTTTCTGATTTTTTTGTCCTGATCCAAGAGAGCAAACTCAGTATTACAGTGTCAACTGTGTGCAAACAAAACATCTATGTCCAAAAATAAAATAAAATAAAATAAAAATTTTAAATCTGATTTTGAATAAAATTTCAACTTATAAAAAGAAAATCTATGTTATCTCTGTTGAATCACCTTCAGCCTTTCTCTGTCCTCTTCAGTCAGCTGTGAATTCCTTTCTCGAAGCACATTTTCAGTCCACTCATCAACGACACTTTTCAAATTAAAAAGTTTGTCCCATAAAGCCAGAGCTCGACCAAGATTTTCATGGTAGTCTTCTGTCTTCTCATTTATCTACCATAATGTAAAAGCAGAAGTAACACTTATGTAGTGGTGAAAAGAAGTAGGAAAACCACTGTTCCGGTCAAATACTATTTCTAAAATAAAATTTGAGTTTGAATTTACTATTACTGGAGAAATAATCTGTTTTATGATCACCAAAAATATTATTTAATCTACCATGTAGATCTTTCTCTTAAAAAAATTGTAGTTCACTTGCTATATCTTATATCAATTGAAAGCAATAGTCTTCCTAATGTCTAAACCACAATTTTTTAAAAATATGCTTTTTATTTATTTATTTTTTAATATTTATTCATTTTTTTTTAGGTGTAGATGGACACAACACAATGCTTTTATTTTTATGTGGTGCTGAGGATCGAACCCAGGTCCTGCCCATGCTAGGCGAGCACTCTACCGCTGAGCCACAATCCCAGCCCCCCAAAATATGCTTTTTAAAAGCAAATGAAATATAATACAGATAAATCCTTAGTTTGTAATTCATAAACATGTTATTACTTCTCAACCGAAAACATACAGTTAAATATCAATACCCTGCACAAATGCATAATAGATTAGGTAGTTTATGTACATAAGTTGAGTAACTATTTTTGTACCTAGAAGATTATAGACCCACTTATTAGTAGTGCCTAACTCTGGGGTGAAATTAATTCCTGAGTTATAAACTTCATATTATTTGAACATATTTATGACAAATATAGTTTAATTTTTCAATTAGGAATACTAAAGATATTCACCCAAAAGATTAATTTGTTATAAAATAGAATTTGTAGTCAATAAAATAATCACGTACATCAAGCCATCGATCCACGATAACGTTAGCCTCTTTTGCAAAAGGGGGCTCTTCAAAGGTTTTCATTTTATTTAGATAAAATTGTAGATTTTTACAGATCTGGTTTATCTTGTCAACTGATTCTAAATGTTCATTAAATTCTTCTTTGACAATTTCAATCTGTAAAAAAAAGATATGAAAGATATTTTTGATATATTGACATAGGCTAGTAAAAAAAGTCACAATTCTATTTTTGTGTTTTATGATCATAACAAAGAATAATTCTTTCTTACATTGTTCTTTAAACAGTTTTTTTTTTGAGAGAGAGAGAGAGAGAGAGAATTTTAATAATTTTTTTTTTTTTTTTAGTTTTCGGTGGACACATCTTTGTTTATATGTGGTGCTGAAGATCGAACCCGGGCCGCATGCATGCCAGTCGAGCGCACTACTGCTTACATCCCCAGCCCTTTAAACAGTTTTTATTGTCCCATTTTCTCTACACTTTCTAGTATATAGAATGTTAATTAATTTAATGATAATCCTACACTCAAATTTCCTCCTACTCTGCATTATGAGAAAGTTATAATGGTCAAAAAACATTTCTAGCCATGAGAAATAAGATTCTGTCAAAAAAAAAAGCATATCCATTTAAATGGATAAAATGTGTGATAGTCCCTATATTTCTCTACTAAAAATTGTATCTTGAATGTCAAAGAACTTAAGTGCTTATCAGAATAAATAAACAGAATTCAAAAGCTCTAATATTAATTTTTTAATCTTCCTGAAGGTGAAATACTACTTTGTAAAAAGAAAATCTCCTATATAAAGAACTCAAAAAACTTAACACCAAAAAAAAAAAAAAAAACAATCAATAAATGAGCAATGGAACTGAGCAGATACTTCACAGAAGAAGAAATACAAATGGTCAACAAATATATGAAAAAATTTTCACCATCAATAGCAATTAGAGAAATGCAAATTAAAACTACACTGAGATTTCATCTCATGTCAGTCAGATGGCAATTATCAAGAATACAAGTAACAATAAATGTTGGCAAGGATATGGAGAAAGAGGTGCACTCATATATTGCTGGTGGGACTACAAATTGGTGCAACCACTCTGGAAAGCAGTATGGAAAACTTGGAATGGAACTATCATTTGACCCAGTTATCCCAGTCCTCGGCATTTACCCAAAGGACTTAAAATCAGTATACTGTAGTGACAGGGCCACAAACAATGTTCATAGCAGCTCAATTCACAATAGGTAAGCTATGGAACCAACAGAGGTGCTCTTCAATAGATGAATGGATAAAGAAAATGTGGTACATATACACAATGGAATATTACTCAGGCAAAAGAAGATTGAAATTATGGCATTTGCTGGTAAATGAATGGAAATGGAGACTACCATGCTAAGTGAAATAAGCCAATCCCAAAAAACCAAAGGCTGAATGTTGTCTCTGATATGTGGACGCTGACTCACAATGGAGTTCAGTGGATTGAACAAGGGGACTTGGGTGAAGGAAGAGGGAGTGGGAATGTGAAAGACAGTAGAATTAATTGGATATAACTTTCCTATGTACATATATGAATACATAAATAGTGTAACTCCACATCATGTACAACCACAGAATGGGAAGTTATATCCCATGTGTGTATGATATGTCAAAATACATTCCTACTCTCATGTAAAACTAAAAAGAATAAAGTAAAAAAGAAAGAGAGATAAGAAAGAAATTAATTCTCCAATCACTTAAAAACTAAACAACCTAGTCTTTCTTTGGTCAGTATCCATGTGCAGTTAGTTCCAGAACCCCCGAGTGCACAACAAAATCCACAGATGCTCAAGTACCCGATAAAACATGGCAGAGTATTTGCGTATAATCTATGCATGGTCTCCTGTGTATGTCTGATCATCTCTAGAGTACATATACTTAAGTAGTTTTTATACTCTATAGTTTAGAAAATAATGATAAAGAAAAAAAAAGATCTGTCCATGTTCAGTACCAACATAATTTTTAAAAACTACACTCTGCAGTTGGTTGGATCTGCACATGAAGAACCCATAAATATTTCTAAATATGGGTCAAAGAGTAAGTCTCAAGGGAAAATCTTAAAATACATCAAGCAGAATGAAACTGAAAATAAAACATCAAAACATGGGGGATGCACAGCACTGCTCAGAGGGAAGCTATAGCACTAAAAGCATGCTCAAGATATGAGGAACAGTTTCCAGTCAATGGCCTGTGCTACTGCTTCAGGAACTCAGGAAAAGGATAAAATAAACCCAGAGTAAATAAAGAGAAGTAATACAAAAAATAAAAGCAGAAACGAGTTAGGTTGAAAATAGAAGAACATTAGGGGGAAAATCAATAAAACAAAAGCTAGTTCTTAGAAAAGAGAGTAAAACTGACAAATCTCTAAAGACTGACAGGGAAAAAGAAAGAAGAAAGCAATACCAGGACGAGGAATGGAGCAAGGGATGTCACTGCAGACATGAGGCAGCAAAAGGTGACGGAGGAGTGCTACAAATAATCCACTGAATTAAGTTTGAGAACTGAGATGAAATGGAACAACACTTCGAAAACCACAAAGGACTATGATGCATCCATCTTTAAATATGAAACATGAACAGCTCCATTAATATAAAGGATGTTGAATGTATGACATGAAAACTTTCAAACAGACAAACAAACAAACAAAAAACCTACAGGTCCAGACAGTTTCACTAGAGAATTCTAGCTAACAGCCAAAGAGGAATAAGCATCAATTATATATAATCTCTTCTAAAAAACACAAGAAGCAGAAACATTCCCAATATCCTTTGTGAATATGCATACATCAACAAGTAGCATTCAGCAATATATAAGAAATATTAAATACCTGGTCATTTATTCCTGAAAAACAAAAATTTATATTTACCAAGGACCCCTGCACAAATTTTATAGCAGCTTTATTCATAATAGATAGAAATTGAAAAGAACCTCAGTTCCTTCAGTGGGTGTTGTACATGTATACCAAACAGCACCACAGCCAGAAAAATGAACACACCATCAGTCTAGTAAGAATCTCAATCAATCTCCATGAGTTATGCTGAGCGAAAATACCTAATCCCAAAAGGTGACATACCAGATGATTCTATTTATAGAACATTTTTGAAATGATGATATTATATATATAAAGTAAAATCTTTAAAATGGAAAAATAAGAAACTGCAGGTATAGCTTAGTGATGGAGCATTCATAAGACTCTGCATTCTATCCCTAGTAACACACACATAAACACATACACACACACACACACACACACACGCACACACACACACATATAATTGCAAAGTTCTTCGCAGGTAGAATTTGTTATACTGGCACAATAACCACTGGGTGAAGAGGAAAGAAAGGGCAGGAGAGGTACTTTCAGCTATAACGGGTTTTGTTCTACAATAAATAGAAGGCATAAAGTAATAAGAACTAGGCCCACTCTGACATTTCTCAAACGTTAATTGTGCCCTGACATTTTCAGCCTTTCTGTTCTTGCTTTTGCTCTTCTGTCTTTAACTAAAGACAGTGGAAATGTGGTACCATATCCTAGATAAACATCCAGGTTTCTATGGTTTTGAAGGACAAAAGTTCCCAGCAGTATCTAGTTACTGTGCAAAGCATCATGAAGATACTGTGATTGACAGTTTGTAAAGACAATTCCCAAGTCACCACCAAATTAACTGAAAGTTATATTAATAATCAGCACTAAAATTTCCTTTTCACAGACAGTTTTAAAAATCTGAGAAAAGGGGCTGGCGATATAGCTCAATTGGTAGAGTGCTTGCCTCGCATGCACAGGCCCTGGGTTTGATCCCCAACCCCACAAAAAAAAAAAAAAAAAAAAAAAAAAAAAAAAAAAAACAGTGTACTAAAATTTCTGTATTTTACATATAAAATAACTTTTCAGCAAATATATAAGGTGCCCTTATATTAAGATATAGAATTTCCAATAAAACAAGAAAGTCTGGACTATGACACATTTCTTAAGAATTGATTAGTTATTTTATTAATTTTTATTATTTTATATACATATATGTGCACATATATATATGTGTGTATATATATGGGGGGGCAATGCTGGAGCCTCACATGTGCTAGGCAAGTGCTCTATATCTGAACTATACTCCCAGCCCTTACTAATTTTGAAATACCTTTTGTAATCAAGTCTTTCCAGTTAAATAAAGAGTTCGGGCAAAGCAAAGTTAACCAATTTTAACTTCTGTTATGTATTAATTTCAGATATGCTTTCAAATCATGCAGTTCTATACAGTGTTTGAAACATGATGCTGTGATCAGCTCTTCCTGGGTAATAATAAGGATTTTGCCTGTTATTAGCATGTCTTGGGAAAGTTCCTATACTCTTATCCTCAATGTCTTTCTTCTTACACAAGCAAATTGCCAGTATGACTGTACAAATTCCAAAACAGAAATTGGACCACACTTATAAATAAGTACAATCTGTCTCAAGGGTAAGTTCTTTTTTCTGCTTCACATTGCTCCCTTCCTGTTCACCAGACAAGATGAGTAACAGCCCCGTGGGACCAGTATTTAGCACCTATCTTCTCTCCTACTCACAGAGGTAGAAGGACCCAGCATACAATGGCCAAGCCATCAACACTAAAAGTCATCATTATCACCACCATCATCACTATTAGTATCATTTTAGTAGTAGTAGCAATTACTTAAAACCTCAAGCCCACAAGACAATCCTATTCAGTCTCAATTTATATGGCTTCAGGGTTTCGGGCTTCTGAGGCAAGTAATAAATGGAGAGAAGAGGAGATGAACACAATGAAGAATGGTGAGAAACACAGAAATGAGTAACTTGATAAAGTGCAGCAATGAACATCTTCCATATTAAGAGTTTTCCACATTTAAGATTATATCCTTATGATCTTTCTTACAAGCAAAATATTTGATCAAATTGTAGAAAGATTTTCAAAGATCTTAAATAATATTGCCAAAGAATTTCCTAAAAGAGCCATATAATACACTCTTTCACCAACAACGTAAAGAGTGATTGTTTAATTGACTACCAAAAAAGCTCAATTAATATGAAAGTTAAAAAAAAAAGAGATATTGTCAACTAGTTTGGGTGTCCTTTTGATTCTTACTTTAATTAACAAGCTGAATTTACTAAGTATATACAAACAACCATTAGGATCACAGGGGTTTTCTCACCAATTTCTATCAGTTCTGTACAGATTACTGCAAACCTTATGCTATCGTACTTACTGAAAGTATTTTTCACTCTACAGAATTATATAAAATAGTTCAAAAAATTTAAAATTTAGTATAATAATAATTTCTGTATATGGGGCATGTTTATGTGAACTACTATTGCTCAATAGTATAAATACCATATATAGGAATCATATTCTTTGATTTATTCATGGTTAAAATTATTGTTGAAATGAGAAGGCACAAAGTCTTCATGTTATTTAATAAGGAACCATAGGGAGCTGGGGGTGTATCTCAGTGATAAGAGTTCAGAAAGCATGAGCCCCTACGTTCAATCCCCAGCACTGGGGGGAGGGGGAAAAAGCCATAATATGCTCTTGTCACAGTGATTCCTCATCACAAGTGGCAAAGAACTGATAAGCCATTCCTTTTTGCTCAATACAAAGACAATAAAAAGGTCAGCAAATATTAAAATGCCAGTTTCCATATTTTTAAGTTAAATATTTCTATATCCTATAACCATAAAGTTGGGTTTCTGTCTAAACCTGTTTAATCCAAAAATAAATGAATAAATAAACTTTTGTAATATTCAAGGATTTAATAGCTATCTTGCGAGAACTGTAGACTTATAACCATGAGACAACATATGTAACATGTTTGTTATGAGAAATGACATGTTGGCATGTAGTGAATTTTTTTTATAAAATCTGAAAAAAAAAAATGAGCCTAGAGGGGAGGGAGTTTGGGAGTAAGGTGAAGGGGAGAAGCCAGCCCACTTGTGCCATAGAATTTCAAAAAAAGGCTTGAAATTACCTCAAGGTACCCAGGAAGGCAGGTACAAAAGTCACAAACAGGAAAAGAGGATAATTTTTTTAAGGAGAAACACTTGACCCTCAGTGCCCTTCTCCTGTACCCTGACAGAGATGGAGGTTGACTTTCTGGAGAGGCTCTGAACTTGAGGATGCCAAGCACAGCTAGGGATAGGGGTGGGCTCCTGTTGTAGCAGTCACAGAGAAGCTAATGAAGTAAAAGGGTCAGAACTGGCCACTAGGGAGACTCACCCAGAGAGTGGCCAATGCCTAGAGGTGATGGGAGGAAGTTTTATCCGTTGGAAGTTTCATCATCCAGAAAGGACAGTTAGAGTTACAGGTTTATGCAGGTATGGGGTCATGGAAAGAGGTTTTGGGCACCTTAGAAGAGCTGCAGATCGGCCTCACACAGGGTGGGCCTGGTGGCTAATGCTCATCAAGACACTGTTTAATTACCAGGCTCTGAACCTAGGTGCCTGTGCTAGGTGCTCACCAGGCCAGGAAAGGGCTGCTTTCTTCTGGCAACAGGGTGCCATTTAGCAGGGCTAAGGCAGGGCTCCAGGACTGAGGAAGAGTCACATAAAGAAAGAAAAGTGGCAAGTCAAGAGGGACTAGGTATCTGGTCAGTGTACAAGGCAGGGACACAGGGTCTGTCGAATAAGGCAGAGACCTTGACCCTGAAACAAGAGGACAAGGTGGGAAATTAGTGTTGGGGACACAGAAAAAGGGTGGTTACATGAACTGGGACACAAGCTGGAGGGCATCTTAGAAGGCTGAACATGATTCTCTGAGAACAAAAACCAGAGTTCCTAAAATCCACTAAAATGAGGAGAGGATCCTCCTAGTTCCCACGACCAGGAAAAAACCCAAAGCTGCCTCCACTGGATGGAACCAGACAGGCTGCATCTCAGCAATTCTAACTGTCTGCTCATGATCTTGGTGGCCTTCTTGGAGGAAGTCTGATAGGAAGACAGTTACACAGTCACCTCTTTTACAGTTGGTCTCCAAACAGGGCCCCTCCTGATGAGCAAGCTCTATGAAACTGAGTCCGAGAAGGGGCTCCAATGAGGGCTATTCCTGACATTCTGGGTGGCACTTTGAGCTTGTTGGCTTATAGTTCTAGGTAAAGACCACTCTGCCTGTAAAAATCTGGTCCATATATGCTTCAAATGTGTTGCTCTTGGTGACCGGAAAGTTTAATGAAATTGCTTTCTAACACCCAGGTATATCAGGCTGACTATGTATCACACATGCTTGTGACGCCTTGACCGCACTTTAACTTAAAATTCATAAATCTGGTGGAGGGGCTGGGTTGTAGCTCAGCGGTAAAGTGTTCGGTCTAGCACGTGCAAGGTCCTGGGTTCGATACTCAGCACCACAAAAAAATAAAACAAAGGTATTGTGTCCATCTACAACTAAAATAAGATATTTTTAAAAACTACTTTTTGATGTAAGGTCATGTAGTATAGTATGGTGTATTCTTTTCTAACTATTCCGTTCTTCTGCTGCACTAGTAGATGACTACTATACATAAAATCATAGAAAATAATGACATCTAGTGTCCAAAGATGTTATTCTTTTTACCATATGAAGTTTTGATTGGTGAGGCCACAGACACAGTTGCAGTTACTTAGAGATTTAGCTCACACATCTTTACAGGGAATAAGTAAGTAAAAAATATAATTTTTCCCCTGTTCAATCAGAACAGAGGGGATTTTCCTGTTACCTCTGTTCTCTCAAAACTGCAGTGAAGTCTCAGCTTCCCTTCAGGAAGTAAGTGAAAGGGCTGTTACAGCCTTACAGAGAGCAGCAGACCACAGGCCAGTATCAAAACCCAAACACAGGTAACCCAGTACCAATGTGTGAACTGATTGTTTTTTTAAAGCGCTGGTGAAAAATTCAACATATTCTTAGATAGCTGGTAGAGTCACCTGTAACTTCTTTTAAATCTAGTTTCAAAAGTGCCATTTATAGCTAGGCACAGTGGCACACGCCCATAATCACAACAGCTCAGGAAGTTGAAGCAGGAGGATTGCAAGTTCAAAGCCAGGCTCAGCAACTTAGTGAGGCCCTAAGCAACTTAGGAAGACTGTCTCCAAAAAAAAAAAAAAAAATGGGAGTTTGGGGACATGTCTCAGTGGTTAAACATCCCTGGTTTCACTCCCTGGTACAAAAAAGAAAAAAAAAAAAAAGACATTTATAATACTCTCTTCCCTGACGCTCCTAAGAGAATCACTAGGTAGATGTCTCTTTTGGAACAGTCTCACCTCTGCGATCCTTTTCTTCAGGTTCTCCTTTCCCATGTAGGAAGACTGCAGGGAGATGACATTCTCTTCTTTCTGAATCAAAGTTGTCAAGATACCTTTAAAATTCTGATATTGTTTTAAGAGCTCCAAAACTCTTCCACATTGATCAATACTGAAGAGAAAAAAATGTAATAAAAAAATGTATGAAAATAACAAAACCAGTTTCTCTTTATAAGTAAGTATCCTACAATAATGAGTAATAAGTTAAAAAATGACTTTCCCTCTCAATCCAGTTCATAACATTGTTTCACAAGTACAACTCAGGAATGATGACACATATATTAACCTGGCAAAACAGATGGTACAAAACCATCACTGTGTTAGTATTGTCACAAGATCACTATGTAAAGGTTAATAAACTCCAGAGATAAATATATGATTTATAACCCTATAAAACCAGCATCTTAATTTCATCATTATTCTTGGAGATAAAAAAAAAGTAAAGCTCTACAGTGAGTTGCTTGGTATCTAGTATGGCTGATTTGTCATATGACTCTGGAAAAGTTACTTCAGTCCCTTTGGACCTCAGATCTTTCCTCTGTAAAGTCAGAGGGTGAACTAGACCAAACGCCATGAAGAGACTGTATCTTGACTCCTGTATACGTGGGTTCTGGTAGGACATGGGCGGGATCCTGAGAAGAGGGTGCAGAAAGGGCCACGGAGAGGCAGCAGAATTCAGGAGAGCCATCAGGGAGACTCAGGCATCCAGGCATTTCCCAAACCAAACCTGTCAGGCCGCGTCCCCGGAGGAAAAAGAGCGGGAAGTGGCCGAAGTCACAGAAGGCCACTGTTAGAAGTTGCCAGAACCACATCACAAACACGGCCCTATGAGTTCTGCCTGCCCCTCTGTCAGGTCTACAGGGTGCATTTTCAACATGACATTTCAACACATTAATTGTGTACAGATGCAGAAGGGATTTCTTTTCCCTTACCATTCAGCAATGTATGTTTTTGTATTTTCCCACAAGAGCAGGGTAGTTTGGCACTGTTGAATCAGAGGTTTTTCTCTGCCATCTTTGAATTGTGGGAGAGAATCAACCATTTCTTCCAAGTGTATCTTCTCTTCTTCATACCCATCTATATCCTTCTCCAGTTTAAGTAATAATTTTTTCCTTGATTATGGATGAGAAAAAAAGTTTATTAGCCAATTGTTAACCAACTGGGTTCCACACAAATATGGTTAATGGGGGCAGAGGATACACTCACTTTCCATTTCTCCTCATGAGATCAATGCCCAAACGACATATTCCTATTACAGACTACAGGCAACTCTTTGCATTTCCAGAATACTAATTTAATGTTTTAAATAAATATAATAAATATACAAAGTCATAAGCAGTAATATTTTTCTGTGATGAACACATATGCAAAAGGTATACTAATGCATATGAGAAAGAGTGTAGTGTGCGGGTGTGTGGGAAAGATGGCATGGTATGGCAAGAAGACATGGATGACTGAATACTGCATGGTTGATAAGAAGGGTGGGAGTGGCCAAAGACAAAAGAAAGGGTAAGGAAATCTTTCAGCTCTACTCTATGTACAAAAAAAACTCTTCCATATCAAATAGGAGACATTTAACTAAGGGTTTAACCTGTAAACTAATCCCAGAGGGATTTACTCCATTCATCTGAAGCTACTTCCTCTCCTCCAACACTCTCTTGAATCTACTCCCATAAGGCTTTCACCTCCTACTGCTCCATCAAAACTGCTGTGAAGAGCACCTCAAACTGGGAAATCTGAGCTCCTCAGCCCTCACCTTCCTTCACTGGTCAGCAGCACTTTTCAGGATTGCCCACTCTCCTTGGTGAAATGCCTTCTTCAATGGCTCCCAGGACCCCGTTGGTTTTCCTCCCACTACACTGACTGCTCCGTCTCAGTATCTGCCCCAGTTCCTCCTCATTGCCCTGATATCCTAACGTGGGTGGCCTGGAGTATATATAACTTGGACCTCTTGTCTCTTCCTCAGCACCCTCATCCCATCTCATGGCTTTATTGATATATTCTAAAATCCTGAAAACTCTCAAATGTATGCTTCTAGCTGCACCTTTTTCT
This sequence comes from Spermophilus citellus, assembly GCF_964194105.1. NCBI lineage: Eukaryota > Metazoa > Chordata > Mammalia > Rodentia > Sciuridae > Spermophilus > Spermophilus citellus. The sequence continues at coordinate 159,340,700 of NC_138185.1, read as the reverse complement.
TGACACCATATATATTTTAAGAGCCAAGTCGAGATTACCACTTGAATGTTGAATAAAGACTTTGAACCTGTCATCTCTGAAACTGAGCACACCTGATCTTCCATTCAATACCTGATAAACATCAGTCTCTCTCATCTGTTAATGCCATTCTTCTAGCTGCTCAGGTCACACCTTGGAATCATTCTTGACTCTAATCTTTCTTTTAATGACCAAATGTATCAACACACCTTGTGGACTCTGTCTTCAAAATATATACAGAATCTTACCCCTTTATGACAGCTACCATCATCCCTTACTCAGATAATGTCTTCTCAACTGCTACAGTCTATTCTGAACCTATCAACCAGAGAGACCAGTTATGGTTCAAATAAAATCATTTCCCTCTGCCCAGAGCAGTTCAAAGCCATCTTATATCACTCAAAGAAAGAGCCAAAGTCATCACATGCCCACAAGTCCCTACCTGAGCTAAGTCTCATCCACCCATGCCATCTCTGACCCCCTTTTCCTACCTCTTCCCCTCACTGCTGCACCTTTTCATCTCCTTGCCTCTCCTCAAACACACCTGACCTTTGTATCCACTGCTCCCTCAGCCTAGCAGGCTCTTCCTCCAGGTGGTCACATGGCTTGCTTTTGCATCTCATTTGACTCAAAGATGGCCTTCTCAGTAAAGCCTTCCCTGATGATCCTATTGAACTGCAACCTCCTCCCCCTTTCCTAGTTTTCTCCATAGGTTTTATCAATACCAGATGTCGTAAATATCTTATTCCTCTCAGTAGATAATAAGTTTTACAAAGGGCAAGAATTTTTTTATTTTGTTAACTGCTGCATTCCCAATACCTAAAACAGTACCTGGCACACCATACATATTTGCTCTACTAAGAGCTACATTAACAAAGTAATTTATTATTCATACATGTATGGTTTTTTATTTATACATTAATATTTATTACTAAAATCTATCATTATACTTTTAAAAAATAATAACTGTGTAATAATTAGTATAACACCTTCTTATGAACTGAGGTCCCCTAGAAAAATCTCATGGGACTGAAGGCTGGGAAAATTTTCAGACTGAAGAGCACACTTAGTTATACTGACTGATGTGGTTTGGATATGAGGTGTTCCCCAAAAAGTTCATGAGTGAGACAATGCAGAAGTGTGATGTGATTAGAATATGAGAGCTGTGACCTCATCGTGGATTAACCCATTTGGTGGATTAATAATTTGAAAGGATTACTGTACTGCGTGGTAAAACTGTAAGTAGGGAGGTCATGGCTAGAGAAAGCGGGTCCCGGATGCCAGGGGCATTATCTATTTTGTTCCTTATTCCTCCTGCTCTCTTTTTGCTTCCTTCCTGTCAAGAGCTGAGCATCCTTCTTTCCCCCTGTCCTCTGCCGTGACGTTCCAGCATTACCTTGGGCCCAGTGCAATGGAGTCAACTGACCTTGGACTGAGCCTCTAAAACCATGAACCCCAGATAAAACTTGTCCTCCTCTAAATTGTTCTTGTCAGGTATCTGAGTCACACAGATGGAAAACTAATACGGTGACAGGTCAGCTGACGACCTCCATGAGACCACTGACTTTGAGAAACTAGAGAGAGTTTGGGAGATTTAAAAAGAAGAGGAAAGTGCTACAGAAGGTGAGTCTTCCTAACATTTTAGCTTTCAGGACCTGGAGGACATCCTCTGAATGCCAGAAAGAAAACAGCACATATGCAGAAGGCTGCAATTGACACCAGTTCTGCTCAGTCTCCACAATTAACACCAATATTAGCTTTCCTCTTAAATTCAGCCCCATGGCCTCCCTCTCAGTACCACCCTAATCCTATTGGGGGAAGAGGAGAAGACCAACTAGCCAAGGAAGGCATGTGCATCTTCCACCACTTCTCCCTTTCCTATCAGATGTGTGGGGTTTGCCAGTCTTCTGTCCTTAACAGAATTCCATAATAAGCACACAGAAGAGCAAGGGACTTTGAAGTAACGCAGTCCTTTACACTATATTTACTTTGCCACTCCTCTGTCCAGAAGACACACCTCAAAGAGAAGAAAATTATCTAACATTCTGTAAAGGCATTATATCAAGAAAATGAAAGCTTGCTCACATGAAAAGGACTGAAAAGAATACCGAACACTGAACACAGAGAGCAGGATGGAATAAAAACGGAAAAAAACAGAAGTATTTGTTTCACATAATAGATATTTGAAAAGTATCACCTTGGATGGAAACAGCATAGCCCTTACCGATGTTTTACGGCTGGAACAGTAGGATCCTTAAGACCAATTTTACCGATCTGATTTTGCATGTCTTGAATATTTTTAAAGAGTTCCACATTTTTGGAAGTACAAGTCTCTACTAAATTGATTTCCTCAGCAAATGCTTCCTGTGTGTCACAGATACGTGTCTCAAATAACTTCATTGTTAGGGCATCAAGAAGTTTTTTACAGGAAGTGTCTTCACCTAGGTCTGCATCTTCAAAGCTTATATCAAGCATCTTCAAACGTTCATCCAAATGCCTAGCCTTGTCTCTCATCAGACGAATTTCTCTCTTGATATTTTTCACTGTCAAAGTATTTTCTGGGGCTACCGGTGCATCTGAAGCTGAAAGGTCGGTAACAAAATCAACAGAGAGCTTAACTGTTCTTACAGAATCTATAAACTCTCCCATAGCTTTCAGGACCTCTTCGCTCATCTGCACCTTGTGGTTCATTTCTTCAAGCTGTGTTTTGCATTTCTGTATAATGTTCCGGGTTGCATGTTGATCAAGTGGGTGTAAATCCTTTAATACAATGTTGCCAGGCTCTTCTAAACTGGTACATACTTTAATCTGTTTGGCTATGGAATCTTGGATATTCTAAAATAAAAAATTAAAAGCTGAGAAGACTGAGGCAGGAAAAAGAAAACTGCATGCCAGAAACTAATCCCAATCACATGACTAGATTGGATCTAGAAAAATACTTCTGAGTTTAACCAAAGATGACAGTTTTATCATAAGGAAACATTTGAATTACAGTTGACCCAGCTGTTTCTTCTGCTGATACCCTTTCAGATTTTCCAAACCTCAAAAGAAAATAAGTAGACTAATCTATTGTGTCAAAGCAAGGAACTGGAGATGAAGAGTTGAGATATATATATTTTACAATCTGAAAAACAAAACAAATATCTTTGATTTAAGACAGGATCTGGAATAAGTAAACTGCCAATTGATTTAAGTCTGTGAGGCTAGTGAAATATTTGGGAGATTCAGTCATTGAAGAAGGCATTCATAAAGAAGGCTTATTTTGAATTCAAAGAAAATGTCCTATTATTTAGTCCATGTTACCTATCTCCAAATGTGCAAGAAATTGGAAGTTTGAGAAATAAAGAACAAGTTCAAATCATTGATTTATATTCTATCATAGCTTATTCCAAATCTATACTAGGATAAACAATTAAAAATTCACACATATCTATGAATCTCTGAAGAATTGATTATTTGATAAATATACTGTATGAAATTATGTACCCTCAAGTTTTGATAAATGCCATCAGTGTCCACGAGATGAAATTCCTGGATGGCCACTTGACAGGGAAATAGGTCTGAGCCACACAGGAAGAGTGACTCTTTCTCCACTGGTAATAAGACCTGCAGTGCCATCTCCAAAGACTCCACTCTGGATGAAAAAATAAACCAGACATGAGGGAAAGAGCAGACAGCTATCCTATGAAAACACATTAACTCCATTATTTAACCAAGAACAGGAAATAGTTACCCTCCAACATATAGTTAATGATATGTACAAATCATCATATGAAAACCCAAACCCACAGATCCAAAATGTAAAAAAAAAAAAAAAAAAAAAAAAAGAGTCATTTGCTATATTCAAGTATTCTTTTTTCCCCACTATGCATTCATCCATTGATTCATTCATTCCCCAAACCTTCATTTAGTAAGGGACACCAGACCTAGGTTAACTATGCTCCCTTTGGCTGAGAGCAACTCCAGCTCACTTCTGCTATTTTGATATCATTATTAATGACTTCTCTGTGTCCAGATATCCAAGCATTCTAATGTTTTAATAGATACCACACAGATGGAAATTTGTTAAACATACTATGCATTTCCTTCTCTTTGGAAATGCAAAAACTTGAATATATTTTGACTTGATGATGAAGAAAGCTCCTCACCACTTAATCATACTTATAGATAATTTATATATATATATATATATATATATATATATATATATATCTCCATATCAAAAATATTACGTGGTTCCCAACAATCCATATTAAAAATATAGGAATATAATGATGTTCAACAAATAGGCTCTTTTGATAAAGAACTGAAATGTGACTGTGGATAAATAACAGACTCTGAGCCTCAGTTGCTTCCTATAAAAAATGGGAATATATACTGGGAACACAAACCCTATGTATATGGGATAATAAAGCACTCTCATTTTAGAAATGAAAAAGTCACTGGGCCTCAGAGGTTATGTGACCTAGCCAAATTCATACCCAAGGAAAGACAGTGGGAAGAGCATGGCCTTTGGAACTACAAAGACGTAAGTGCTATCTTAAGTCTCTGGCTAGTGGTATGACTTGGTTACATTATTGAACCTCTTCAAGTATGTTTTTTATCTGTAAAATGTCAATCATAACTGCCATAGTTTGGATCTGAAAATTTCCCCCACAGGCCCATGAATTAATGCTTGATTCTCATCCTGGTGCTATTGGGTAGTGGTGGAACCTTTAGGACGACCTAGTGAAAATGAGTTTCATTAGGGGTGTGCCCTTGAGGGGATACTGAGGCCCCAACCCCTTTGTGTCTTTCTTTTGTTTCTTGGCCACAAAGAAGTAAATAGGCCTTCTCTGCCCCATACTCCTACCATGATGTACTGTGCTTCCACAGGCCCAAAGCAATAAGGCTGAGTAACAATGGACTGAAACCTTTTCCCTTCTTAAGCTAATTTATCTCAGGAATTTGTCACAGCAATAGAAAGCTTTCTGACACAACAATGCTAATCTCTTTTCTGGTTGCGATGACCAAATAAGATAACATATTTAGCATAGTAATAGTCTTGCTTAACATTACTTTTAAAAGCTTTGGACTTATTAAATTCATGGTTAGTAGATCTCAGAATTATACCTGGTATTAAGAGTCATTTGAAGCTCATTTTCTTTTTCCTTTAACCTGTCTCTCTCCTTAACTATAAGAGGCTTCTCCGTGTCATTCATGAGGCTTTCTAACTCCAATGAAGTGCTTTCAAACTCTTTCCAGCAAGCATTAGTTTCATTTTTTAAGACCTAGATAAAATACATAAGTTAATTTATCAATGAAAGGTTAATAGGCACAGTTATAATATTCTTACAAAATGAGATATTTACCAACAGTGGGAGCAAGCACAATGTTTCACATCAAAATATGCCTTAAAATATTTTCCAACCAACTACAAATGAACTGTTCTGTGGGGAAGAGATATTAACTGTGCTCTCAGAAGACCCAGTCAATGAAGTGAAAGGAATAGACAATATGGATTTCAAAGGTGTCTCCCCTCCCCTAAGACAGATACACAGAACACAATTCAGAAAGACATATGTAGATGTAATAACAGATATGCTATCTCCTCTGGCTAGTAAATCTCTGTTACCTTCTAAAGTGGAAGAAAATTGGAGTTAACCACAAATGTTTCTGCACACATAAGTGAATAAAGTTCATTTATGGTTTATGATTAAACATCTATAAGTCTATACTATTCTTGTTTGCTATCTCAGTTCTTCCCCACCAACAAAGGCAACACTTAAGAATCCTACTTGAGGGACCAACAAAGTGACCGTGAGCTGGCATAATAAGAGGAAGAGAACTAGAAAATGGAGGTCAACCTTGTAGGGCCCACCTGTGGCTCTTTCTTCACCTGATGCAGGGGTTCCACCAGCCGGTGTACAAGGTTACACTACAATACACAGATGATCTCCAAAATAATTTATTTATTTGCAGGGGTTACAATTTGTGTGACTACCTCTAACAGACTGTGTTTGCTGCCACATCTGAGTCAAGTGCAACACCTTCTCTGAAGCCTTTCTACGAATATGATTCATAATTTAAAGTGAAAACCCCCTCCACTGCCTGTCCCTCACTGCACAACATCCCACAGTCAACAATTGGTTTACACTGCAGCAATTTTAGACCATGTGACAATTTGGTTGAGAAGATGAACAACTGAAATGAATATTTAGTTGCTAGTTCACTAATTTTGGAACAGCACATAAGTAGGTTGAAATTGCCCTTAAACACACTGTTTTTGACCAATTCACCGAAAGCTCCAACTATAGTCAAAAATTTTATGAGCCATAATATCTGGAGTATAAGATTAAAGCAGAAGCAATAAATCAAGACCCTGAACAAAGTCTTTCCTGATATAATTCCTGAAAAAAAAAAATCATTTTACAGAACAGGGTGACATTGAAAATGCAATCCAACAAACAGGTCTTTGGAAACACCTTGCTTATGTGACCTCAACAAAAATAGTGCCATCCATACTCATGGTGGTATTGTTTGTATTAAAAGACATAACCAGAGAAATCATATTTGTGAGTGTTACCTGTAAATCTGTTAGTTTATTCTGCAGATTAGCACTACTCATTTCCTTTTCACTAGAGAAATCAGAAGTAATCCTGAATTTGTTGTTTTGCAGATGTAGTTCAAGAATCTCTTTGTGTGTATCATACCTGGGGGAAAAAATTAAATGCAACATTACTTAATTTTATTTTAGTAGTAGTAGTAGTAGTAGTAGTAGTAGTAGTAGTACCACTGGGGATTGAACTCAAGGGCACTCAACCACTGAGCCACATCCCCAGCCCTATTTCATATTTATTTAGAGACAAGGTCTCACTGAGTTGCTTACAACCTCACCTTTGCTGAGGCTAGTTTTAAACTCGCCATCCTTCTGCCTCAACCTCCCAAGCCACTGGGATAACAGGTGTACACCACCATGCCTGGCAATATTACTTAACTTTTAAAAATTGAACCAAAAATTTTTTAAGTTACTGTCATTTGTGCATGAGGAAATTCCAAGGAAGTCCTGTTTAAGTTAGTGGACCGTATGCAAAATTACAACTAAAGAATCATTTTTTTTTACATGTTCTCAATGAAAGATTTTTGGTGGACTTTCCAGTTGTTTAAAAAGAGGTTACCTCTTTTGTAATCTATTTTTAGATGCACTGTGATCTTCTTCCGGCTGCTCCATAATGCTTTCTTGTTGTTGGAGTTTTAACTCTGATTTCAGGCTAAAATTCTCAACAGGTTCCACTGCCTAAGCAAATATGTAAAACATGAGTAACACAATATCTTAAACACACTTAAGTATCTGGAAAGCTAAATGTTTTATGCTCAAAGAAGTATCACTGATTTTTTAATATCCCAAATCAGGAAATAATACAATTTCTCTGAGATTTCTCAGCTCAGAAAAAAGTCCTCCCATAGGATCGAGGAGAGGTATTAGCCTTCTAATCGCTTCTTATCACTGAATGAATGCTACCAGCCTCTAAATGTTGTTTCTGACTGAGACCACATGGCCACAGTCAAAAGCAAACAGAAGCCTGCGATACAGAAGCAGACTTTTCAAAACAAATGTTACCTTGTTTTTTCCCTACATCTTCCATATGATCTTCCCTATGATCTTTCATACATGCCAACTTATCTAACTTGAAGAATTCAGAAAATTCAATTCTCAAGGAAAATGAAACAAATTACAATGAGAAGACAAATGATAAATGAACTAGTTCATTTCAATGAAATAGAAGCATCTGTGCAGACCAAGCTCACTCTCTTCCTCAACAGCAATGGACCAATGGACACAGATGACCTCGCTTCACAGTGACTCAAAGTGGCCTCTGCTAGGAACAATTGGTTGCATCCTCACAGCTAGATTAAATTGTGCTCACTACAGCTTTGGTGCACTGCATGCTAATTCTTGAAAAGCAGTCTTCCTCGCATTTGGGTAAGTGGGGATTCTTAGTTGATGAAAACAATCAGATCATTAAACCAAAGCTTAATTAATGAGAAGTGGATTGTTTTACATTTTGCTTTTTACAATGAGTTTACTTCTACAACAGATTATCCACATTTAACACCTTTTCAGTCGACAGCTGATTATCAGGTTTGGCAAATGGCACCTCACTGTGGAAACCCTTTCCGCCATTCTCAGCTGTGGTCACAGTTTCCCTAGGAAGGAATCGAGACTGGGTATTACAACAGAGTGAGAAAAATGGAACCCAAAAGAGAATGAACAACTCTTGGTGCCATCTGATTATGCAAAAGGCTTCGTTCAGTTTTACCCCAAAGCCTGGCTACTCTTCGGAAGTTCTAACTCGTCTTTTGATGTGCCCCCCACAGGGGCCAGCAGAGTCACATGGATCTCAGAAGCACATTTCAGAAGTCTTTCTATCTTTTGCTCATAATCTTTGAGCACTCTCTGCACTTCTTGCTGATGCTCCTGCGAAGTCAGCTCTTCACACAGCGCCTTCAGGACATCCACATGGTGATGGAGCTGACACACAATGACTTCCTTAGAAAAGCAGGCCTAACGGATGGAATGAGAGAGAGATGGGTATGCACAATCATTCCACAAGGATCAGAAACTCACAGATGTGTGTGACTTTAACAACGTGTTCTTTCACAGTCCAGCTACTGTGGGCTCTGTATGATAACAGACACTGGGAAAAAGATAATAATGTCAGCCCTACAGGAATCTGCAACTCAGAAACAAGACATTAATTAGCACATAGTGTAAAGTACTGTGACAGAGACACTCCCTGCCTTAAGAAGTCATGGAAAAGCCAATTGGGAGGCTGAGGCAGGAGGATCTCGAGTTCAAACCCAGCTCAGCAACTCAGTGAGGCCCTAAGCAACTCAGTAAGATGCTGCCTCTAATAAGACATTTTTAAAGGGGTGGGGGTTGGGGATATGGCTCAGTGGTTAAGGGACCCTGGGTTCCAGCCCTGGTACCAATAAAAAAGGAGTCATGGAAAGTCTGCCTCACAACCATGTGAGCTGGATGAGGAAGGAATAAAGATGCACTAAGTACAAGGGGAGGGCACAGGAGGAGGGACACTACAGGGGTGTTCTGGGAGCAGAGAGTACAAAACTGAGTGGGCTTCTAAGGAGTTGTTCTGGGGGTCACAGGGAGCCAGCAAAATATTATCTGTGGCTCAAAAGGCTAATTCTGGTGGTGCTTATAAAAGGTGATGCAGTCAATACCCTGCTACCATGGCAACACTGACGGGAAGGAAGGGAAGGAGAGGCTATTCTGAAGGGGACCACGTGGAGTTTGGCCACTGACAAAGACGTGCAGAGGGAAGGCTGAATGGGAAGAAGGGGGAAAGCAGAGGAAGGGCGCTCTTGGGACAGCAACACCTTTCATAACCAAAATGCAGAACAGAGGAGAGGAGCAAAAGTTGGAGAGTACTGGTTCAGTAGTGGACACGCTGATTTGAGGTCCCTGAAGAGCACTAGCGATATCTTCTAGTCAGAAATACAGTATTGTATGGAACTGTCACAGTGACAGCCATTAATTTATATAATTAATATGAGTTAGTATTTATGATTAAAAAAAGAAAAAAAAATGTATAGCATGGAGCTCAGAGGAAAGGATTCCACTGGAGATAAAGACCTAGGCATTATCATTGCAAAGAAGGCAGTTATAACCCCTGAATGCATAAAATCGCCCAGAAGAAGGATGAAATTAGCCAAAAATGGAGGGCCTCCAACATATCCTGTAAAAACCCAAGACAGGAATAGAAGAAAAAAGGGAAATTTCTAAAGAGCACTAAAAAGGACTCCCCACCCCCGCCTAAAGTCCAGTCTGTGCAACAGAGACTGATATTGGGAGAATCCAACAGCAAACTGTTAAAAAAGAAATGAAAAGAGGGGGTCAGTACTATCAAATTCATAAAAGCAACCCAAAAGGATAGAAACCAAAAAGATCACCAGATCTGCCTCAATTTGCTTTATATTGTGATATGCCCATTTTCACAAAAGCTGCACTTCTGGGGACACCATGTCCTGACAAAAGCATCTGTGGGGACTTCAGCAACAGCAGACACAGTTGTGACCAGAGTCTCAGGATAGGGGACATGGAGGCATATCCAGGGAAATCATGAAATAAGAACTCAATGCTGGATTTTTTTCACTTCTAAAAACTAAAATGTACAGGCTGAAGTTAGCACTTGAGTTATGTAAGTGGCACCCCCAGGGGACATAAGGGCTGAAGTTATTTGCAGAGCAGATTTAATCCTGGCCACATACAATGATTTAGGATAAACCACAAAAGGATGACAAGATTTCAGTGGAAATAGGTAGTTTTACCTCATGTTCTTTGATGAGACCCTTGGTCTTTCCTCTACGAATAAGTTTCTTTTCTTTATTTATTTGCTTTTCAAGCTTAGAAATGTTGTCGTTAAGTTTTCCTTTCTCAATATCTATTTTTAGTTGCTGAATATACAAAGAAATTTCTCGATGAAGAGACTGAAAAAGACAAAAGAACATATTAATCATGGGAACAGAATACTTGAAAACTATTTGTAGTGACAAAAATATTTATAGTAACAAAAAGAGATACTACTTAAACTACATTCTGACTCATCTGTGTATCTTTGGGAGAATGTTTTAAAAACCCATAAACATATTTTTTTCTTCCTGACAACTAAAATTGTTTTTCTAATTTTTTTTTCCTAACAACTGAAAATGTGTTTTAGCTGTGAAAGACGCTGTTAAAAGAAAGAAAGACAAGCTACAGACTGGGAGAAAATATATGCAAAACACATATCTAAGCCTAAGGAGACATAACAAAAAATGCTATGTGCATACTGGATGGAATCCTGAAACAGACAAAACAAACATTAGGCAGAAACTGTGGAAATCTAAATAAAGTACAAACTTTAGTCAATCATAATGTATCAATAATAACCCATTAATTATAACCACGTACTCTAATAATATGTTAATAAGAAAGGAACCCCAGTGTGGAGCCTACCGGAACTCTCTGAACCATGTCTGTAATAATTCTTTTTTTTTTTTAATTTTTTTAGTTGTAGGTGGACACAATATCTTTAATTCATTTTCTGTAGTGCTGAGGATCAAACCCAATGCCTCATGCATGCTAGGCAAGCGCTCTACCTCTGAGCCACAACCCACCCCCACCCCCCAATTCTTCAAATCTAAAACCATTCTAAACTGGGTGCGGTGGCATGTAATCCTAGTGGCTCGGGAGGCTGAGACAGGAGGATCGCATGTTCAAAACCAGCCTCAGCAAAAAGCGAGGTGGTAAGCAACTCAGTGAGACACTGTCTCTAAATAAAATACAAAATAGGGCTGAGGATGTGACTCAGTGGTTGAGTCCCTTTGAGTTCGATCCCTGTACAAAAAAAAAAAAATCTAAAACTATTCTAAAATAAAAGTTTATTTTAAAATACGCTGTAGAAGCTGGGTGTGGTCTATAATCCCAGTTACTTGCAAAGCTGAGGGAGGAAGATTGTGAGTTCAAGGAAAGCCTGGGCAACATAGCAAAAACCTGGCTCAAAAAGAAATAAATCAAATCAAATGTGTTTTAGGAAAACCTTTCACAGTAGCTATTCAATTCAGTTATCCACATTGGACTGATTCCATCCCTTCCTCCACCATGGATATCAAAATCTAAGGATGCTTAATTCCCTTATATAAAATGATGTCATATCTGCATACAATCTATGCACATCCTCCCATGTGCTGTAAGTCATTTCTAGATTACTTATGATGCCTAATACAATGTAAGTGCTATAATTGTTATGCTGTTATTACCTAGGGAATATTGGGGAAAAAAAGGATGTACATGTTTGATATAGGTGCATTGTTTTTCTCAAATATTTCTGACCCATGGTTGGTTGAATCCAGGGGTGAAGAGTCAACTGCACAGGTTAAATATACACACACACATTTGTAACATTAATCACTATTGATTGAACACAATCTCTGTGGCAGATTCTTTATATAAATCTTGGCAATAATCCTGCCAAGTAGATCATGTTTTTCTCATTTTTTCAGCAAAGTTCCTAAGAATTGAGAAACTTATGCAGGGTCATATCTTCGGAATCCAGGTTTGTCTGCCACCGACACCTAGGCCTATTTCACTATGAAACTCTGTCCAAGGACATGTTAATGCACCGTCTCAGTCAGGATCCAACCAGGAAACCAGAAAACACTCTAAATATTTAACTCTGGGAATACGAATGCCGGAAATTGATTACACTAAAGCTCAAATGGGACAGTCAGGCAATTCAGAGATGAGCAACGGCAGGAAGCTGCTACCTCTGCAGGTTACAGGCTTCTGTGGTACCCAGGGAGGAGAGACATCCATCAGATGCTGGAGCCACAGGGTCCAGAGCGGAAGAAGACATTGCTGCTGCCAGAGGCCATGCCCAAGCGAAGGACAGGAAGAACTCCTTCACACTCTCCCTCTCCTCCTGCTCCAGGTGCTCTCTAATCTTTTAACAGTGTGGTCACTGGCAAAGGCAGACAAGAACAGAAGGCAGCAGATGCAGAGCCCGGGACCAGCACCTGTAGGAGCCAGTCCATCTGCAATATGCAGTAGATAGGGGAACCCCAGGAATGACCAATGACACAGAGACCCAGGACCAGACCAGAAGCATATGCGGGTCCTCACCTCCCATTTGGCACAGGACTCCCTCCTCTTCTCTTCCAAAGACAGCTTCACATCCTCAGGAACGTTAAGTTTCAGTTCTTCAACAGCTTTCAAATACTTAGCCAGACTATTCGTATTAAAAATTTTCAGTGCTTCCTAAAAAAAGAAAGTGTAAACGAGAACATGTAAGCCTCCTTATACTGCCAGATTCTGAAGCAATTTTTTTTTTTTGTAGATTTTTAACAGATAGAACCAGAAGGGACTCTTGATGACTATCTGAAGATTTACAGGAGACCCCCTTTGGTAAATTAAGGTAGATACACCCTTTTGGATCTCTTGAATTCTCTTGAAAAGAAACAAAAATATTTATCATTCAAATGTAGTTAGATGTGCAAGACCCAGACCTTTTGCATTTCTTGAAACTTTCTGAAAACAATAAAAAAATTTATTATGCAAATGTAGTTCCACACTTGATACCTTCAGAATATTCCAAATGAATTCTGCTGCTCCTTTGAAAAATAACTCAAAGACTTGCTGAACAAAATAATGAGGCAATACTGGTATGGTGGTGCACATCTGTAATCCCAGCAGCTCGGGAGGCTGAGGCAGGAGGATCACGAGTTCAAAGCCAGCCTCAGCAAAGGTGAGGTGTTAAGCAACTCAGTGAGACCCTGTCTCTAAATAAAATACACAATAGGGCTGGGGATGTGGCTCAGTGGTTGAGTAACCCTGAGTTCAATCCCTGGTATCTCCCACACACACCCCAAAAATGAGGTCTTGGCATTGTTTTCTCTGAAGTTTTAATGTATTGAGTAGACAACCTTACTTCAAAAGTAATACAGGAGGAAGAATATAATGGTATTAAGAGAGATTAACATTGCAGTAAGACAAAATTTATAGTAGGATTTATATGGCAATTATTTAATATTGAGCATAAATATTATTATGCTGAAAGAAGCCAACATTACCTTGTCATCAGGTCAAACTTTTGCCTGGGGCCTACCACATGGGCAGTCCTGCCCCAGGGAAGGAGTGGCAGTCAACAAGGATGAGGACAGCCTTGCCTGAAATGTACCTGCTCCTTTCCTGACATACTCTAGGACACCAGAAACCTGGCCTGCAGAACTAGTGAACGATAAAACAAAAAATGAGTTGAGACCTATTGCAGAAAACCCACAGGAGTGAGAAGCTGGAGAAATGCTGAAGTAGAAGGTAATTAGGCAGGGTAGAAATTTGCTTATTTATTCACTACACTCTGTTAAGAGCCTGCTGTAGACATGGCACAACACTGACTCCAGGACCCTTCTCCAAGGATTCCTTGATTATTACTCCATTTAGAACCTGGGCAACACCCTAACTCCTAAATGCTAGCAGAAACCTCATTGCACTGCCAGGGCAGTGGGAGCAACCACGAGTCTCAGGGCAAAACTTGGCAGAGGACAGATTTTTTTTAAGAGAATATTTGTTTATTTTTCCTTCGGTGTTTTAGTATTAAACAATGTATGCTATGTCTTGTGGATACATATTCCTGAAACAAGATCTCTCTTGGCACATAAATATATAAGCTTTTTAAAAATTTGTCCTTCTTAGCTTTATATGACAGTAGAGTGTATTTGTACATATTATACATGCATGGAGTATAACTTCCCATTTTTGTGGTTGTACATGACATGGAGTTACACTGGTCATGTATGTATATATGAACATAGGAAAGTTATGTCCTACTGTCTTTCCTTCCCTCTCCCTTCCTTTCATTCCTCTTTATCTAATCCAGTGAACTTTATTCTCACTGCCCCCCACCACTCACCCCAGGCCTTAATCATGTGTTAGAATCCACATATCAGAGAGAACGTTCGACCTTTGGTTTGGGGGGACTGGCTTATTTCACTAGCATGCTATTTTCCAGTTCCACTCATTTACCAGCAAAGGATGGATGTTGTTTCTGGTAAGAACAAGTATCCACTTTACTAAATGCCAGAGGCAAAAAGGGCAAAACCTTGGCCTCAAATTCTGAAAGGAAGATGGTAAGGGAGAAGAAAATAGTATAAGAACTGACACTTCCAATTCTTCTCCCTGGTAGAGAAGGGGTATGGAAAACTCTTCTTTTATTCTTCTCCATTTGCTTGGTAGACCATATCTGCCCTCCCTCTTTGAAGGAGGAAAAGAAATCCTCACACTCTTTCTCCTCCCCACCCCAAGTCCCTCTCTAATCTCTTAACAGTGTGGTTCTGTCTGGCTGAAGGCAGACAGAAGGTGGCTGATACAGAGTCCAAGACTAACACCTGCAGAAGTCAGCCCATCAGCAATTTCGGTGGACAGGAGAACCCCAGGAATGACTTATAAAAGCACTGACTCATCAGCAGTCTAGTAGGTGGCTGGCTGGTGGCTGGCCAAGTGCACAGAGTACAAGATCAAGCAAGAGAAGGCTTTCAAGGTGGGGGAGAAAACTGAGAGCAAAGTCCAGTATGGTTAGCAATACAGGAGGCCAAAATAAGGTTAAGGCCCAGAAGAGAGATGGAGGCCAGGATGAGAATGAAGAGAAGCTCCTGTGAGGGCATCTTTTCCAACAAAGAGTGGGAACAATAGGACTGGGGTTATTGCCTGACTGTGTCTTCATCTCCCCCACAATGCTAGTATCCGACTTTTAGTATTCAATAAGTGTGTTCAATGCTGAATAAATGAATGAACAAAAAACCATGTATTCCCCCACCTCCTTAGTGTATCCAAAGGTAAGGACCTTGTTTTTCCTTGCACCCCCACAAACACCTCCACGGCATTAAGAATAGCAAGTTTCTGGTTTGGTTACATCTTTAGATGTCACCATTACCTGCAAAACCTGGGAGAAAAAAATCAAACTGGAAAAAGCAGCATTATGGGGTCTTTAACTTATATGTAAGTATGTATCCATGAATAACTTCTAACGAAGCCTTTTAATAATATTAGTATTCACAGAATTGTAACTGTGCAAAATACCTTTATATGTCTGATTTTCATTAAAAGCTTCCCAATGAGTCTAGGGCTAAAATTATTATGCCCATTTTACAAATTTAAAAGAACAAAACAAAACAGAAATTAAAGTCTTGCTCAACATCAGAATCAGCTGTGCTCTTTACACTAGATCACCTGGTACATCCAAAGACTCTTGGATAAAATTTGAATTAAAATATTCTTCATTTGAATGCTTCTTTTTATTAGCCTCAGGGGAACAACATGTAATACTGGGAAATTTAAAAATTACAATAGCTTTAGGCTGGGGATGTAGCTCAGTTGGTATAGTACTTGCCTCGCATGCACAAGGCCCTGGGTTCAATCCCCAGCACCACAAAAAAAAAAAAAAAAAAAAGGAAAATTAAAATAGCTTTACTTTTTACAAGCAAGGGAACATCTTGACTTCAAATGAGATAGGTAGCTAATGATCTAATGATAAATATCCTACTAATGATGGTTGAGAAGATTCCTACCTTATATTTTGAAATGAGTCCACGGGGGCTCTGTCTTTGCCCAAGTAACAGTTCAGCTCTCACAATGTAAGATTCCAATTCCATCTGGGACTCTTTTACCTTCTGCTTGGCATCCAATTCTTGTGAAATATCCGTTGAGTTCTTCAACACTGCAATTAATTTTACCACAGTGATCTGTAAAGGCAAAAAAAAAAAAAATCAAATTAACACTTGGCCCAACTTCTTGGTAAATTTGTAAGTTAATAAAAATTTTCTTTGATTAGCAATTTACATTTTCCCACTAAATACAGGAATATCTAATTTTTTATATTTCTACTTGGCAGTACACTTTAAATTATAAAGAAAAGAAAGTGCAAAAGTGATATTTTACAAGATATTTACAAATTTCAGGGCCAGTCCACCCTTTACCCACTGACCACCTGGTTTTAAAGAATAAATTCACTAATCAGGGAATATTAAGAAAGACCTGGACTTTCTCATTCGCTTCTTGAATCTTTGCCTGAAGTCCAGTTGTGAGAATGTGCTGGAGGGACTCCTGGCTTGAAATATTCTGAACATCCATTTGTAAAGTATCTTCAGTTCTGGCCAGAAGCTCTTCATACATCGAGCCTCTGGCAATAAGATGCTATTAAAACAAATTGAAGAAAGCTTCACATTGCATGTTACATATTAACCATTAACAATCAGATCAGGAAACTGTGAAATATATAAAAGAACAATTAATCCGAAGAATCACAAATCTAGTAAATATAATGAAAGATAATCAAATCTTACATATCAATAAAGAACTACAAAATAAAATAATCAGAAACCATTTTCAGCTCTCCCAAGTTAACGAAACTTAAGAATTTTCAATTAAAACTCAAGGATGGTGTAGGGTATGACAAAATAAAAATTATGTTGCACAATATCAACTATGTAAATGCTGATCTTCTTGATCTTAAGGTAGTGAACAGAAGGATAAAGCAAAGTTCCTGTCTCTCTATCCCCTCCCTTAGCTGTCATTTAATTAATCATTCAGATATTTGTTTTTTAACATATTTCTTTTATGTTCATTATGTCCCCAAAACTGCTAGGTTTGATGCAGGTTGAAGACAAAAGAGTTATTTTTTAAATCCTATGGATATTTTTCTATGAATATAAAACCACAAAATATAAAAATGCAACTTTGCTTTAAAAACACAAATAGGTCTGGGAATGTGGCTTAGTGGTAGAATGTTTGCCTAGCATGCATGAAACCCTGGCTTCAATCCCCCAGCATCACAATTTAAAAAAAAAAAAGTTTAAAATAAAATCCCATTATTCACATGGTTTGGCAAGTTCCTTTCTCACTTTAGAATATATTTTGATCAAACAGCCAGGTGCAGTGGCACATGCCTGTAATACCAGCGACTCGGGAGGCCAAGCTGGAAGATCACAAGTTCAAAGCCAGCCTCGGCAAAAGTGCAGCACTAAGCAATTCAGTGAGACCCTATCTCTAAAGAAAATACAAAACAGGGCTGGGGATGTGGCTCAGTGGTTGAGTGCCCCTGAGTTCAATCCCTGGTAACCCCCCTTAAAAAAAGAAAAAAAGAAATATTTTGATCCTATATTTACTTAATTCTTTATGCACATAAGTATATTTCAGTGTGATTATATCTTCACTGTTTATAAGAGGGATCATTGTTACGCTTTGAAAATATTTTAAAACTAATTTTTGAAATTTATTTTAAATATTTTATTTCATAGAATATTTATTTTATTTAAAATATTAAATATTTTATTTAAGTATGTATTTTAAATATTTAATTTCTACCTCTTTTCTTTCACTTGAATAAATTTCAGATGACTAAATAAGTAAGAATAAAAAATAAAATTAGAAAAGCACTGGCAGAGGAAATAAGTTTTTTGGTTTTGGGGTTTTGTTTTTGTTTTTGTTTTTTTGGTACTGGGGATTGAATCCAGGGGATTTTTACCACCGAGCCACATCGTCAGCCCTTTTCATGTTTTATTTTGAGATAGGGTCTCAATAAATTGCTGAAGCTGGCCTTTAACTGGAAATCCCCCTGCCTCAGCCTCCCAAGTCACTGGGATTATAGGCATGGGCCGCTATGGCCAGCTGAAATAAGTTCTTTTAATTTTTTTTTAATATATAGTATTTTCAAAGCAACAAAAGCTATCACTCTTATGAACAATAAAACACCAGATGTTGAAATATATACCTTTCATAAATGGATTTAGAATATAATATAAATGCTCCTTTACTCCAGGAACTACCTATCTTATCCCAACTTGTGACATGCTTCATGAATTTTATAGCTGAGCTAGAACTCAATAAACTTCAATTATAACTTCTTTCCCAGGAAAACTAAGTAATATTGAAACATACTCTTGCTTCATTGCTTTTCAATGACTCAAAAGCTTTAGAATCAGGATGGAATGGAGTTCTACCATCCGTCCCACTTCCCACGTCAAGTCATGAGGGGAAAGTGGCTTTTTCAGTGGAGAATTGGGTATACAGCCTTACATTCCTACTGCACTGAGCTGCATGCAAGAATGAATGCACTCATCTCCTTACTGTCCTCTGATGTGAAAGAATATATATATACATAAGTATTATAATGTAATTGATATGTAATATTATATTTACACACATACACACACACCAATGATTGAACCCAGGGGACCTAACCACTGATACACATTTCCAGCCCTTTAAAAAAAAAAAAAAAAAAAACTTATTTTGAGACAGGGCCTCCCTAAGTTGCTTAGGGCCTTACTAAATTGCTGAGGCTGGCTTTGAACTCACAAACCTCCTGCCTCAGCCTCCTGAGCTGCTGAGATTACAGGTGTGTGCCACCACACCCAGGGCAAAAGAATATTTTCATCTCATTGTATACCTGGAAAAATGAGTCTAAGAACCAAAGCTCAGAGGTATTTCAAACAAAATCAGAGCAGATGATCCAGGGATTAAAATTCATGCACTGTTAAAAACCCAATAAAGAAAAATAAAACTTCTGAAAGCTCATTATTACTTACTTTGAAACTTTTCATTTCATATAAAACGTAAGTCCATATAAATCTCCAACCATGAAAACACCCTCTTAATACTTTTACACTCATACCTGCAAAGATTTTTCTATGGTACTATCCATAACATCTTGATGTTTTGGAAGATCCAAAATGGACTTGGTTTCTGCCTCCCACACCTCCACTTGTCCAATGAGTTTTTCAACCTCTTCAGCCACTTTTAGGTGTTCTGTGGATTCTTCATGGTCTTTTTCATGTTCTTCCACAGCCTACAATATTCAAAATTATCACTGAGAAAATGTCATTATAAATGCATTATAAAACCACCTTCCACTTAAGAGTTACACCCCTTTCTGGAAGAGTGCTAATTCAATGAACAGTCATGGGTCACTTAACAATGGGGACACATGCTGGAAAATGCAGCAGTGGGTGATGTTGTCATTGTGTGAACATCACAGAGTGAACATACTTAGGCAAACCTAGTATAGCTCCTACACGCCTAGGCCTCAGAGTATGGCCACTGTCGTGTATTTGGTCTATCAGTGACTGATATGTCACTTATTACGTAACATTTGATTGTATTTTAATGATATAAGGGCTGGTTTAGACAATGATAATAGTACTTTATGAAAGTATATATCATTTTACAAATTAAAGGTTTCTTCACCTACATTATTATAATTATAATATCATTCCTATTAAATAGTATTATCTCTATTTTACAGATAGTTAAAGTTTAGAAAATTAGGCTTCAAAAATACGTTTCTAAAACTCATAAACAATATAATTATTAAACACAGCTATTATTAACAGTAGTTGTGAAATGCCAGAGACAAAGAATCAAATTTTTAACAATTAAATCTTTTTCTTATGTATATTCTCTCAGTATGCGATAGGTTGATATGTTACAATTTTACAAGACAAATCCAATGAAAAGTTGATTTTAATCAGGTTACATTTTAAATGCTCTGAAGACTATGGTATTTTAAAGCATATTGGACAAAAATCAGATCTTTTCAGATTTCCTCTCATTACACATTCTTTTTTGTTTGTTTTATTTTTTTACAGTGCTGAGGATCAAACTCAGGACTTTCCACATGCTAGGCCTGATCTGGCATTCTTGTTTATTTATTTATTTACATTTTTTGGTGAAGCTAGGGGTTGAGCCAAGGGCCTCATGCATGCTGAAGGCTCTATCGCTGAACTACACCCCCAGTCCCTGATTAGGCATTCTCATGGTTGGAAACCCCAAACATCCACCATGGCAACTGGCCAAAGCCAACTGAAATTCTTAGGTAAAGCCATATAAAGCTCTTCTGCAGGAGGCACATGTCTAAAACCACAGGTATTTCATCTTCCATGTGTATGATTTTTAATATATTTACTTGTTTTTTTTCCTATATTCTTACCTATAATCTGCAGTCCTCCAGATTATCCACAAAACAAGATCCATTATGCTTTCTCTCATTTTACAGAAAGGAAGCAAGATTACAAGGCGATTGGGGGATGCCTTGGAGTTAAAACCATTTTTGAGTACTAGTCAGAAGTCATTGAAGGAGATTTTTCAACTCAAGTTTTACACCACTCAGAAGCCATGTGTAGGGCTGGGGTTGTAGCTCAGCGGTAGAGCGCTTGCCTAGCATGTGGGAGGCACTAGTTTTAATCCTAAGCACCGAATAAAATTAAATAAATAAATAGAGGTACTGTGTCCATCTACATCTAAAAAATATTTTAAAAAATTAAAAAAAAAGAAGCCCTGTGTGCTTCTGCATGACTGTGGAAATGCACGAGGATTAAGAGACCTGCATTCCTCGCATGCTAGCAACTGCTTCATGACGGAAACAACCTCCCTGATTTTCTAGAAAATGATCACATGGTAACTACTATCTAGTAATCCATACATTTAGCACTGTTTCAACAATATGGTGTCATTAAAAGAAAAACAGCAAAATTAAACTATTCCTATCTGCAAAACGAAATATACAAAGTATATAATCCTGTTACCTTTATATTCCGATTATAATTTTCAGGAAGTCCTACTGACACATTCTTTGAAAAATCAACAGTTGATTTTTCTTCTTCTTTAGGTAATAGAATATTTCTAGAATTGTCAAGAGTGGGCTGATCCTGTTTTTTTGAAAGTGGCAATTTCATTTCCTATAAAAGATTAATTTTGTGAAAAAATTTTAATGCTATTGTATTTTTTATACATTTATTTTATTTATTTTTATGTGGTGCTGAGGATTGACTCCAGTACCTCACACATGCTAGGCAAAAGCTCTACTACTGAGCTACAACTGCAGCCCGTAATTTTGTGAAATTTAGTGCACATAATTTTATTTGTATGCTGACATATGCTGTAAACAATAGGTGAGGATAATATAGTCAAATATATCTTTAGGATTTATCAATCAGCAACAATGTTATAAAATGAGAATTCCTCAGGGGGAAAAAAAGGAAAAAAGAAAACCACCCACATGTCATATAAAAATAAGAGAAAGAATAATTTAAATTAAAATCATTTATTGTAACTTTGCTTTTATGAGGCACTGTAACCAAATATAAACAAAGCCCAGAGTGTGTTCTTGAGGAACTTGAAATCTAACAGGTAACATAATGCTTACACTATTCTTTAATGGTAAATGAATTTCCACTAGAAAGCAATATCTTAGGAATGGTTAAAGATAAAGTTCTCTTAGGTGTACACCCAAGAGAAAGGAAAACAGGTGTCCACACAAGCATGTGCAAATATTCACAAAGAATTCAAGTGTACATCAACTGATGAGTGCCTAAATAAAATGTGATGCATCCACATAATAGACTGGTGTTTGCCAATAAAAAGAAATTAAATGCATATAGATATATCACATTATAAAATGATGATCCCTGAAAACACCATACCAAGAAATAAACTTGTCACAAGAGACCACGCTCCATATGATTCCATTTTATGTGAAATGTCCACGACAATACAAGAAAAGTAGTGTCGTGGGTACCAAAGGCTGGGAGGGTTAGCTGGCAGTGTGGAGTGATTGCTAATGGGCGCACGGTTTCTTTATGAAACTGATCATGGTGATGGCTGCACAGCCCTGTGAACCCGCTGAACCATACTGAGTGACACACTTTAAATGAGTGATTTGTATGTGGTGTGAATTATATCTCAATAAAAAGGTTCCCAAAAAAGGAAAGAACTTACAAGTGGAGTTTTTGTAATAAACTTTCTCCATCTTTTATTCAGCCTTCTCAGTTCTTTAGAAACAGATGATCCAACTTCATCATTGCTGACTTCAATTAAGAAACTTCCCACTTGGTTTAAAGTGGTGTGTTCTACATTCCACTGGGCAAGTGTCTCAAAGGGAACCTGCAATAACACATAAGCCACATACATATCCAATGGTACAACACTTGTCTTTCTGTCATCTATAATAAATCTTTACCAAGGCTAATGTGAAGCAGAAGTCAGTCTGGAGGTCTCTGAAGAGACTGGGACTCTCCCCACAGGGAATTCACTCAGTCCTGTTGCTCCGGCTCTTTGTGTCTAATTGCTATTTGGCAGGTACAGGCACCTGTTTTCCCTTCTGGGCCTGGGCCTTTAGGAAGCATCTGCTCTAATTTTCTGAGTGGCTGATGAGCTTACAGCAGAGGTTACCAAACTCATTCAATTCATGAAGCCCGCTAGGTTTTGGTGATTTTTTTTTTCATAGAATCTCTAGGCCAAGGAATTACTTAATAGTTCCCATTTTTAAGTTGTCAAGTCCAACAACTTAGAAGTAGCCTGGTGTCCAAGAGATAGATGCTGTTAAATCTCCCTCAAAATGTAAAGTGTCCTGTAAGATCTCTTTCGCAGCCCAGGGCATCTCATCAGAGCTTGGGAATTTCAGGCTCATGAGTGCTATTTTTCTCAGAGTTATGTACATTTTTAATAGAGGATCTTTAAAAACAGAGCAACTGTTAGAAGCCAAAGATCCAAACTTCTAGTACCAATGTGAGTGACAGGGAGTGGTGGCTCACAAACCCCTAGAGTGCTCTTTTTTTGCACTCATACACTTAACACAAATTTTAACTCCAAACAAATAGCGTATTTTCCATTAAGTATTTCGGTTTCTAATTGGAAAATGTTTCATCTGAATGGCTATCTAGTTCCATTTACAACAGAGGAGCACAGATTAAAGAAAGAAAAACTACCTCAGATAGTCATAAAGGAAATCATTACAGGATTAGCAAGTGAAAGCAATAATAAATTACATTCACATTTCTTCCACACCTCTCCCCATCAGCCTTTTGATTGTTCTCCTCTAGAAACTTGGAAAAATTTTAGAGGTAAAGCTTTCAACCAGATCGAAAAGTATAACTTTAAAAACCACATTTTAGTTTAAATGTGTCTATAAACCATCTGGTACTGTAAGCATTTTCTTCCTTACATAAATGCTTAGTAATGTCTCCTAAAGCATACCATGTATATAAGTTTTACCCTAATAAAGCTGTGCATTATAGATTTTACACACATATGTGCACATGTGTGTAAAACCTATAATGTGGATAAAGCATCCTTTTGATCATTATATTAGGAATAAACTAAACTCTTTCCAAGACCTTAGAGAATTTTCCAAAAGACAAAGAAGAGATGTTTACTCTTCTCTAGATTCTCATCGTTGGATTAAAAACAAGAGTCCCTAAATAAAACTTAAAAATTAAAGAAGATGTCATTAGACTGCAAATACCTCTTTAACTTGTTTCTTTGTCTCCTCAAAACCAGCCTTCAGTAAGCGAAGGTTCTCCTCATAAGTAGCCCAACAGGCCAGAACTTTTTCGAGAGTGGACTTCACATTATATATATTTTTTCTGTACATAGAAATATTACTTTCCATCACCATATATTGTTCATTAATACTTTCACGTTCTCCAGCTACAATATTACCAAAACAAGAAAATAATCTTAGAAAACAGCATTTTTGTTAATAATACTCTTCAGAAAACTATCTACACATAAATTGAGAGTATTGTTCTCCAACAATACTAAAAGTGAAAGCAAGAATTTTCCAAAGAAATCATGCATTTAAAACTAATTTCCAACTCATTAAAGAATAAAGAAAGCAAATATGAAATGTGATACATTTAAGTGGTGAATATTTCATTAAAAAGTAACTGAACTACTTTACCTAAATTTTTATAAATTTCTTCACATTTTTGAAAAGCAGTATCAAGTTGAGCTATGAACTCTTTTTCTTCAATAAAATTCTGGGGGAAAAAACACATATTGATAGTTTTCACTTTTAAAAATTTGCTAAGAAATTGTTAATGTTGACAGAACACATAGTTGTTAAGATTTCTATCGTACTTTAATACTACATATTGCAATTGAAGATGAAGGACAGTTCATGAAGAAGGACAGGTAGATCTAGGAGGCCTAAGTATGACCCATAAGTATGACAATATGACCCCTGAGGACATTTATCTTAACTGGGGTGATATGTTCTACAATGGTTTTCCTCCTATGGGAAAAGGCAAGCTAATTATTTACAGTAATTCCAAAGTCTCCTACTTCTAATACTTTATTAATACTGCATAATTGCAACAATTGCTCTTATTTCATATGTTTTATTAATGTTGAGTAAGTTTTTATTAGATATATTAGCATTTGTTACAGATGTATTCTCATCCAACACACAAGAAACATTTGAGAAATGATCATTAACTAAATTCTACCTTGGAAAAATACTATTTATTGTACACTTACTTATTATGTGCCAGTGAGGTACTTTGACTACTTAAATAGGAAAAAAATGAAAATTTGAAGAAGGCTAAAAAGGTACGATATTAAAAATCTAGTCTAATTGAGAATGATGCTTCTTGTTTGGGAACAAAGTGTTTCAATTAAAATTTTTAAATAAATTTCTCATCAATTTTTGCATTGAAATTTATAATCTTGGATTTTTCTTTTCTTCCTGCCTCCTTTCCAAAAATGGAAACAGAAAGAAGATAAGGACCAACTGTAGAGGTGACAGTTCTATGATGCTTCATGGACATACTAATGTTTAAATCACTTGAAACAGTTTCCCCTATAAACTGGAAGAGCTAAAGCCACAAGAAAAGTATCCCAAGACAAAACTGAAAATGTATCGTTTTTTCCTACTATTAGAACTTGAAATGCTAAGACTAAAATGTTCTAAGGAAAATTTAATTGTTGAATGGCATCATGAATTGGGAAAGAAAAAACATAAAATGAAATTTCAAGTCAATGAATGAAGGAGTTTTGAGTGGAAAAAAAAACTGAAACCTGGTAGGTTAATTGTCCTGGTTAACTCAATCTTATAAATGACACTGTTTTCTGTTTCTTACCCTCCCCAAGCCTGTTATTTGACTACCTACAATTCTTTTCTCCAGGCGATATCAAAGCTAACATGAGCAACCAACAGAACCTTGTCCCAAATCTTCACAGTTAATGGGAAATTAAGCCAACGAAAAATGCAAACTCAGCACCCAGCCATGGAAAACAGTTGCCCAAGACAGAATAAAGCAGCTTACATGCCAGTCTTCCAGCAATAATTCCACAGATTCTTTCTTCCCAAATTTTATGTTCCAAAAATCCAATTTTGGTTTCACTTCATCTAGCAAGCCAAGAACTGAGCACTTATAGTAGTGAAATTCTAGAAGTAGAGTGAAATTGTTCCCTAAAATGTTGTTCACTCTGAAAAAAAAATTGCACATTTTTGAACTTAATATTATTGACAAAATGTGAGAAACCCATATTGGCATTTTAAAAAACACTGAGGCCTTAACCTTCATTCATTCATTCATTCATTCATTCATTCATTTATTGGTATCGGGGATTGAACTCAGGGGCACTCAACCACTGAGCCACATCCCCAGTCCTATTTTGTATTTTATTTAGAGACAAGGTCTCACTGAGTTGCTTAGTGCCTCACTTTTGCACAGGCTGGCTTTGAACTCTCAATCCTCCTACCTCAGCCTCCTGAGCTGAGATCATAGGCATGTATCTCCGTGCTGGGCAAACCTTCTTTTATAAACACATGGAACTCACATGTATTCTAAAGTTTTTATTTTTTTAATTTTTTAATGTAAAACAAATATTACAGCAAGATATGAAACAAACCTTTTTGAGCTATAAATCAATAAATACATACATACAACTACTAGAACATTTCCTGAAGAGATTATTCTTCATTGAGAAATCCTATAATGAAATGTTGCTCTACAAAAAAAATCTTACTAAATTTGAAAACTTTTTTATAATTTAAAAGTTTACATATTAAAACAGCTTTCATTACCAAGGCTAACACTCTCTCGTTCTAATAAATTGCTTATGAGTAATGAGAAAAGAGAAGACGATGGATACAACCACCCATTAAATAATCTCCATATCAACAGGGTCGTGCAGTTTATAAAGTGCTTTCCTATACTTCTTCCCTTGATCCATATCCTCATGAGACATGGACAGAGAGATTATCACTATCCTGTATTTACGAACCAGAAGGCAAGCTCCAAAAACACACAGCTTACACCAGAGTATTCTACCATTCAATAAAAAGGATGTTAGCGTGACAGAATGTGACTATTACAAAAAGTTGAAGGCACTGTTATCAAGATTTAAAGAGAGGGGCTTGGGTTGTGGCTCAGTGGTAGAGTGCTCGCCTAGCACGTGAGAGGCCCTGGATTCGATCCTCACCACCATATAAAAATAAATTAATTAATTAAAGGTATTGTGTCCAACTACAACTAAAAAAAATAAATCTTAATAAAAAAGATTTAAAGAGAACACTTGTAAAAATTATCTAAATATCTACATTCCTGTGGTCCCATGGCATCATGCTATATGTCTCCCCCGTGAACAGTCCCAGCAGTTATGCAATGGTAGTGCTACGAACCGTCTCTTCATCTCCTCCAGGGTGTTAAGGGGCACCAATGGCAAATGTTCTTCGTCTTTATTTTCAAAAGCCATGAGAATACTCGAATGGTAGTCAGATCTGTCCATCAGACTCTGAAAAGAGATTTAGCATGACATGAACTAGACTTACTGCCAAACCCTGCAATGGGTGCGTTCCTCTCACTCACGGTATGTGTTTTTTCAAAAAGGTAATAAAGCCCCTTTCATTTTATCCAAGATTTTATGAGTACATATTTTTAACATAAAAGTTTTAAATTGCAACATTTCGCAAGAGAAGCAGACTGCCATTTCTTTGGTAAAACCATGATCAATTTTTTTTTTCTTGTCTGGTGTGTTTTCCATTCCTTCGGGAGCTCAAATGCAATTATTAATCTCACACATCAAATTTCATGCCATTTTAGTAACAACCTAATCTTCCTCATTTTAAATAAGTCTTCTTCTGTCCATAGCCTTTTTCCCCCCTCAGACTTTACAGTTGCTGTAGAACTCCTTATACCGAATTCTTATTGAACAAGCCCATGGTCATGAACATAAAAGCATCTTCTGGATCCCTGAAATCCTAGGGAATCACTCCACATGGTGCTCAATCACTCATTAGCTGCTCTTGGACAGAATCTTCTAGGACAGAATCTTCCCAAGAACCTAACATAGTGTTAATTTTTCTGCATTTTTCTTTTGCTTTTCTAACCTTGAATAAAGTCATTTTCTCTTCTGTCTGAGCCATGGCTTCAGAGTAATTCTGCAAGGTTGGTAACTCCTCCTCCATGAGCTCCTGGACCTCCTGAAGCCATGCTTCAATTTCACAGAGGGGCCACGGCAAGGCATCGTTCAGGTTTGTTTTCCATGCGTTAATCTGAAAATAAAGGAAGGTGTCCTTCAGCAGAACTTTTCTAACGTATTTCTTCACCTAGAGTACGTTTAATTCTTCAAAGTGCCTGTGAAAGCCAAGACTGATAAATGCCATTTGTTAGTCAAGACAAATCTTTATGGGAGGGGCTGGGGTTGTGGCTCAGCGGTAGAGCGCTTGCCTAGCATATGCGAGGCCCTGGGTTCAATCCTCAATACCACATAAAAGTAAATAAATAAAATAAAGGTGTTATGTCCAACTACAACTAAAAAATAAATATAAAAAAAGACAATCTTTATCAATGGGTAAACATCTTAGTCCCAAATATCATTAGCTACTTGCTGATGAGGAATATAATTCATTCAAAGGCTGTAGGAAAAGAAGGCACAAGAAGGAGAAAGGTTTAGATAAATCTATATTAAGTTATATGGGAAAATACTGAAATATTAAAAGCCCTCCTCTAAGCAGGGATGGTCATAATCAAGGACTACCATTTGAAATGTTGTATGGCCTTGTGTTTCTCTGACATTACAATCACACTTTCCACAGATTCATAGATGATTTTTCTCCCTAGCCCTAGCCACATATTCACACTAGAATACCGTATCTCCTGATATCTGCCCTTCGTCACTCCCTTCACAATCCAGGCACACCTCTTCCTTCCTCAGCCTTCCCACCACTCCCTGCATGCACACATGAGTCACACAAACCCTGACAGCTTGTTTCTCTAAACACGCAAAGCGGTGGCTTTCTCTGCCC
Source organism: Spermophilus citellus (assembly GCF_964194105.1). NCBI lineage: Eukaryota > Metazoa > Chordata > Mammalia > Rodentia > Sciuridae > Spermophilus > Spermophilus citellus. The sequence goes on along the minus strand of NC_138185.1, from coordinate 159,312,060 downwards.
CTTCTGCCTGGGTTTTCTTCCCTTCTAAGTATTATCAAAGCCCACTCACTCACACAGTCACTTATTCACTCATCAGCAAACATTTATAAACAACCCATTAGGAAAGAGTGGGGTATAAAACTATAGAAGGCTTCTAGAGTGCAGAGGGGACATGTGGTGGCCCCATCCCATGGAGTGCTGGGCAGCAGTTAGGAACAAATCAGATGCCTATATGGTGACCTGGGGGTGCCTTAAATACACTGTATTCAAAAATAAAAGAAATTATGTACAACCTCAGATTACACAATTTCAAAATACACATTTACATAAAAATCAATGTGTATGTTGCAGAAACATCTAAAACAAAATGATATATACTAAATACCTCAAAATGATGACCCAGGGAGAAATAAGAATGGAAAAGAAAGTGTGGGTATAAAAGGAAATAAACACATAATAAAACACACAAAAAAAAAACCCAAGAGCAGGGCCTTGCCCAGACTGATGCCATGCACAAATGGAAGGGTAGAGCAGAACAAAGCCCTCGAACCACATCAGAGTCAATCCTACAAATAAAACCACAGCTCTTGACTCAACCAGCTATCACGGGAAGCAGATAGGTATATGGTTACAATGAAAAGTGGCAGGTGATGTGACCAAGCCAGCTACAGGAGCTAAGGGTGGGGGTGTGGAAGAATACTGGACTGATGACTGGATTTTTTATATTTTTTTATTTTTGATAGTACTGAGAATCAAACCCACAGCTTTGTACAGGCGAGTCCAGCACTCCACCACTGAGCTACCCTCCAGCCATGACCACTGGAATTCTTGAGCACAATAAAAATCCATCTCCAAGGCCATCTCCTTCCCTGACTGTGGCTTTTTACCCTTATCCCTCATTATTGCTTTTTAGTGGTATTCTCCTCTCAAAGACACCACTCAAGCACAACTCAAACTTTGTTTCACTCAAAGTAACTGCCACTAATGAAAATGTGAGTGTTAAGTCTGTATTTTCTCTTTCTGTGATCTAGTTCTACTGAATGAATCAATAATATTCTCAGAGTTAAGTTGTTTTTACTTAGAGGGGAAAGTGGGCAAAATCCGCATATTCTGTGGTATTCACTTCATTATTAATTTATTCAAAAACATTTGTTGGGTGTTCACTATTTGCGAAGAAAATATGCAAAAGATTTTTCACCAACTACTCAGGTATACAAAATGAGGACAGGTGGGGGTGTAGTTCAATGGTACAGTGATTGCCTAGCATGTACAAGGCCCTGAATTCCATGCCCAATACAGGAAAAAAAAAGACAAAGTTAGGCTCCTCCACTGAAGCAGCATACAATGAAAGCACTGAATTTTACAGGAGTTTTCACTTTGTCTTTTTTTTTTTTTTTGCCTTACAAGTTTATTGTCTGAAAAAGCATACAGCAAAGGCAATTCTACAATGTTAAATCACTGAGTATATGCCATTAAGTCTCCAGTTGGAAATGAAGAATCAAAATTTTAATATAAACACATCAGCTAGGAATGGAAACCAGGGCCTCACACCTACGAGGCAAAGGCTCTACCACTGAGCTACATCCCCAGCCCCAGCATGTTTTTCTATTGTATCTAATTATTTGTGCAGTTTCCAAGAAATAAAAAACAAACTAGGAAATTAGAAAATCTTTGAGTTAGAGGCTAAGAAGGATAGGTCTAATTCAACTGTAATTCTTTGCATAACTAAAAGAAAACTGCATATATATATATATATATATATATATATATATATATATATATATAAATATATATATATATTTTTTTTTTTTTAATGAAACCAAACTTGTGCTTTTTACTTAGGGTCACACTGAAAATATTTATATAGTAGTCAAAAGAAGAAAAACAGAGGCAGGCAATGTTTATTTTTTCATTCCTTTCCTTTCTCACTTAACATAGAAAACAGGTTCCACACTTCCTTTCTCAGACAATTACTTTTGAATTTGGTTGAAAATTTATATAAGATCTTATCAGATCAAAAATAAAACATTTTTTTCCCTATAGCAGACTTAAAATGAAACCATTACTAGGAAGCTTTAAGATAACCCTGTTCTCAAACTACTGAATCAAAAAACTGGATGATACTAAGTTTTATACACCTGATGACTTCAAAATCAGCACATCTCATTTTGCCACATTGAGAAATAAACTGCAGTCTGCTAGAATAAGAATAGAATTTTCGGATACTATCAATTTGTAGCACTTAATCTTGCAAAATAATTCTTTTTGTGATTTAGCTCATTATCTCAGATATTTTTTTTTTCCAAATTATATTCTGAGTACTTAGGCCAGGTCTCTGTGTCCTGGAACAGGCTGAACTGTACAAACACTCTCTTCTTCATTGACTTTTATTAAGGACCTGTCACATGTAGCTCTTGTCCCTTCACAAGAGTCAGGTTCGAAGTTGAGATCAGCAGGTGCAGACAGTGCAATGAGCCTACCCCTTGACAGTAGGATTCCTGGAAGTGCACTTCTTTTCAAATTTAGATCCTCAGAAAGGATGGCTCTTTTAAGCCGGGGGACGACTATTTAAGTCAATGTACGGTGTGGAAAACATATTCAGAAAACAGGCCGACCCTTCTGATAGCTAAGCAGAAATCAGCAAACATCTGCTATTCAAAGCCAGAGTAATAAGTTTGACTTTGTGGGCCATATAGTCTTTCCGCAAATTCATTAAAAATTATTTCATTATCAATTTAAAATAAGTGGATTTTATAATATATAAATTATACCTCAGTAGAATTGTTTTGTAAAAATGAAGGCAAAATAAAGACATTTAGAGATCAAAGAAATCTGTCACTGCACTCTAAGATTAAATTAAAGATTTTAGGCATAAGGAAAATGGCCTCAATGGAAACTAAAATCTGTAGGAGGAATTAAAAAGAGTAGCCATCAAGATAAATATGAAAGATTAATTCCTCTTAAAATAATATTCTTTAAAATATATGGTTGTTTGAGGCAAGGAAATTATAACATGGCATTGGGAGCTTTAAAATATGTTTATGCCACATTTATGATATACATGTCAAACATGCATTTATATATGGAACAACTAACTATAAGATAAAGAACAGGAGGCAAGTGAATCAGTTTGATGGCAAGAATTTTATGTGTTTAAAGAAGTTGTACAATAACTAAGGAATTATACGACTCTACCAGGCTGCAAAAAGTGTGGAATGTATAAATAAGGTGATCCTTAGAACAACCACTAAAAACATGAGGGAAAGAGGTAGAATGAAAAAGTCATGGACAAATTAAAATAGAATTCTACAGCAACAATAACCCCAACAATTCAAAAGAAGACAAGAAGGAAGAAATGGAGATACAAACAAACAAGGAATAAACAAAACAAAAAGTCAAATGGTGTACCTAATTTGAACCATAGCAATAATTACATTAAGAGTAAATGGAGTAGACACTCTAATTAAAAGGCAGGTTTTCAGAGTGGATAAGAAAGTGAGATCCAATTCTGTGCTAACAGAATTGGAGATGCTCTGTCAATACAAAAACTCAAAGAGGTTAAAAGTAAATGAAGAAAAGAGATGTGCCATATAAACAGTTGGCATCAGAAGACTAGAATGACCCCATTCATATTAGAATAAGTAGACTGCAAAAAAAAAATACAATGGTATTACTAAAGATAAACAGAGGTATTTCATAATGGTAAAAGTATCAATTAATTAGGAAGCCACAACAATCATAAATGTGTATATACCTAACAAAGTTTTTAAATGCATAAAACAAAATTTGGCAGAATTAAAAAGAGATTTCTAGGGGCTGCAGTTGTGGCTCAGTGGTAGAGTACTTGCCTAGCATGTATGAGGTACTTAATTTGATCCTCAGTACAACATAAAAATAAATAAATAAAATAAAGGTATTGTGTCCTTCTATTTTATTTATATATATATATATATATATATATATATATATATATATATATATATATAGAGAGATTTCTACAAATTTAAATATCTCTTGGCAGTTGAGATAACAACTGAACAAATTGACAGTCTGAATAACACTACAGTTGATATTTATAGACTTACATGCAATAATTGCAGAATACACATTCTTTTCAAATGCATATACACCATAATCAGGGCCAGAAATCAAGTCTTAATAAATTTACAAGGACAAAAATCATACAGATAGATTCAGACTTAACACACATATATCCATCCTTACACATAACTTCTGGGTTTGTCCCTAACCCTTTCAAGCATCTACTGATATTGACACACGATGGTGTGGAAGCTACAGGTCAACCAAATCATCTACTGTGTGGCAAAATAGGTATAATCTATCATGGTAAACCAAGAATAGTAAGGATATAACATTGGATAAGTTTGCATTTAAGCACAATGCCACAAATTCTTATTTAAATCCAACTACTCTCCAAATGATGCTATGGAAAAAAATATAATATTATCCCATTTTCTGATGAAGCATCTATCCTGTGTTTTATAGAATTCTTCATGAAAGTCTACAGTAAAGTCTTCATTCAACAAAACAAAGATGCCCATGAAAATGTTCTTCAGACCAACATAACAGTAACCTTTTGGTTGAGGCCATCCCAGGCTTCTCTCAACTGTAATTCATCTTCATTCAGCTCCTGCTGATCCCTTTTTAGTGACAGTACTTCCAGAAAGCGTACTTTTTCTTCATTGAATAACTCCATATAGGACGTCAGGCTCTATAATTAGAAGAATATTTTAAAGGCTGAAACAGTTCATTCACTTTATAAAATGTAATTTGCTCTTTGAAGACCTGTACCTAAAGATCATATTTAAATTTAGCTTAGATAAAGGTAAAATCCCTGACCCCAGGAGCTGCTCTCTGATCTGGTTTCTTTCTTCAGTGCATCCTGATAATTTGGGTACCAGCCAAATGAGTCTTGGCTTGTGACCTGTGTGCACAATGTTGGATGCCTGCTGTAATAGAACATCCAGTTCTATAGGACAGATCATGATGCCACATGCAAAATGTGAATTGGTGTGTCCTCCCAAATATGGGTTCACAACAAAATAAGAACAAGTACATGTGAGAATTATATCACAGTGTTGTCATGCACAAATGATTTTCAAAGTGTTTGTGATTAACTCAACCTGAACCAATTCTTCCAAATTCATTTTACGTAGACAAAAAAAAAAAAAAAAAAAAAAAAAACCACTTTCTCCCTGCCACCCCACATTCAATTAACAAAGCTTTTCTTGGTTCACATTTGTGTGAAGAGTGTTTAACAGTTATCCATTCTGTCATGTGCAGTGGCACACCCCTGTAATCCCAGTGACCTCAGGAAGCTGAGGCAAAAGGATCACAAGTTCAAGGCCAATATGAGCAAGTTAGCAAGACCCTATCTCAAGATAAAAAAATAAAAAGGGCTGATGATGTAGTTCAGTGGTAGAGTACTCCTGTGTTTAATTCCCAGCACTGAAGAAAAAAAAAGAGTTATTAATTCTATAAATATTATTTATATAATTACTGATTATTTCTAATTGAATTTTATATGAGATGGGCCTGGTGGCACATTCTTTTAGTCCAGCTGCTCAGGAGGCTGAGATGGGAGGATTGTTTGAGCCCAAGAGTTCAACACAGTGAGACTCTGCATCAGGAAAAAAAAAAAAAATGCACAAACCAAGGGATAATTAATTTATTTAACTTCTTTCTGATAATTAGTAACTCCATGAAGCCCTTTTATTTAGGAAACATGAATCTATTATACATTCCTAAATCAAAGATGTGTGCCTGAACGATACACTTCCATTGAACACTGAGCATTTGGTCAACAAGAAGAATCTTAGACCAGAGCTAAGAAGCACAAGACTTCTATACTGCTTCAACCAAAGGAAGATGAGAAAGTCTTGTCTCTTCTTTCCCTGATGCCTTCAAATGAAAACAATGGTATGGTGCACAAATCACACACCTGTTGAGTATTAGAGTTGTTGAGGCTGGATTCACCCATCTCCCTCACCTCACAGATAGGGCAATGGAGGCCTCCAGTGCTAGTGGCTGTGAGGACACATGGATAACACCCCAGCTTATCCAGAACAGAGAGATGGTAGGAAACACAGAACTGCATAGACAAGGGACTCTAAGAAATGGGACTCAGACACCTTCACCTTGGCTCCTTCAAGATTCTATAATGAGAACAAACGCTTCTAATCATACTGTCCAGGAGCCCTGAGGAGGCCGAGTCAGAAGGATGGAAAGTTCCAGGCTAAGTCTGGCGGGGCAACTCTGGAGGGTGAGGGAGAAGGATAAGTTGTTGAAAGCCAGCCTCAGCAATTTCGCAAGTCCCTCAGCAATTTGGTGAGAACTTGTCTCAAAATAAAATGGCTTAGCCAGGAATGGTGGTATACACTAGGAATCCCAGCTACTCGGGAGGCTGAAGAAAGAGGATCACAAGTTCAAAGCCCACTATCTCACTATAAAAATTAATGGGGGTGGGGCTGGGGATACAGCTCCATTGGTAGAGTGCTTGCCTGGAATCTACAAGGCCCTGGAATGCACAAAAAAAAAAAAAAATAAAGAAAGAAAAATAATGAGGACTCAGAAGTGGCTTATTGGTAAAGCACCCCTGGGTTAAATCCCTAGTACCACAAACAGAAAAAAAGAAATAAAAAAGGATGGGATGTTGCTCAGTGGTAGAGCCCCTCTGGGTTCAATCCCAGTACTGAAAAAAAAAAATTCTACAATGAATACCCACTTACCCTGGAACAGCAACAGGATATAAAAAGAGCAAGAAGTTTAAAGCTACACTCTAAAAAAACCCTACTCCAACCCTTTAGTAGCTATGTAACCTTAGATAAGTCATTTACTCTCTCCCAACCTTATTATCTTCGTCTATCAAACTGAAATAACAACACCAAACTCAGCAAGATGTCTTAACCTGTAAAGTACTTATCAGCAAGGTGCCTGGCACATAGCAATACTGAATATATGGTGATAATGATGAAAGTTATCATTAGGACTGGGGATATAGCCCTGTGGCAAAGCACTGTAGCACACACAAGGCCCTAGATTTAATCCTTAGCACCAAAAAGAAATAATAATAATAATAGTTGTCATTATTTCCCAAAGGACTCCTTGATTGAGGCCGTGTATTAGAATTCTGGGATGCCCCATTGCTCATTTCCCGATTTTTCCTTTCATTCAATATTCATAATAAAAAAGCATATTCTGGGGCTGGGGTTGTGGCTCAGCGGTAGAGCCCTCCTCTAGCACATGCAAGGCACTGGGTTCGATCCTCAGCATCACATAAAAATAAATAAATAAAACAAAGGTATTATGTCTAACTACAGCTAAGAAAAAAATTTTTTTTCAAAAAAAGCATGTTCTGCTATAAACCAGGGATTGGAGAACTTTCATTGTAAGAGGCAAGACAGTAAAGATGGCTTTATGGGCCAGATGGTCTCTTTTGCAGCCACTCAACTCGTGTTGTAGTAGAACCTTGCTGCTGCGTGAAGTACTCCAAGTACCAGCACCATCGACAACAGCAGGGACCTTGCTGGAAATGCAAAATTCCTGCCCCAGAACTACTGAATCTAAAAATGCACTTAAACAAGATTGCACTGTGATTCATATGCACATTAAAGTTTCAGAAGCACTATCTTATTATTCAGCCCTGAAACCTGGAGTTGATTGAGTATTTAAATATTTAACTTAGAAAGAGTTTTCTAAAAAAGGTATTTATTATTCTTCCCTAAAAGAGTAAACTACATACAAATAGGTATTTAAAGTCACACTTACATGATACTTTTTAAAGTAGGTCTTGCCTTCTGACTCCTTCAGTGCCTCCTGCAGCTTTTTCTCTTGCAGAGTTAGCCAGGCCATAGCGTCTTTTACCTTGCTCTGTAATTCACACACACACACATACACATTTAAACTCTCCCCTAAATAGACTTGACGACCTTTTTTGTTCACAATAAAATTAACACCTTGAAACATCAGTGAAATAATGTCATCATAACACTCCAATGACTCAGTGCCAAAGAGTAATTTTGCTTATTCATACAACACCTTAAATTTTAAAATAGATTGAAACTAACATCTAAACATCAGAGTGTACTTAAAAAAAAAGGGAAGCAAGCAATGCCCCTCTGTTTTTGGCCCATCCATTTCTATTATTCAATTTCAGAGAACATTATCCCAAATCACTGCTTTATAGTAGGCATTTTAGAAGAGTGCTTTCCAATTAATCTAAATAGGGAAGAACTCAAGAGATGTTCACCTCCTGAGAAAAGCACTGGCATCAAAAATATCTTGAATGTTTTAAAGGTCCTAAAATAACACTACTAAAAGTTTTGATGGTGCTATCACATGGAAGTGAGCAAAAATTATTCTTTTCTTAGATTCAATTCTTGCTTAGGTGGTAGCTTGCTTACATTTGGAAGCAGACTTTAATGCTAGAGGATAAAGCAGAAGTCACACCTTATTTCTAATTTTTTTTAATTTCATTTGAGTTTTATCTAGTAGGCAAGAGTGGGGTTTTTTTGCATTCAATTTCATGGACAGTTGAATTTTTCATTTTATTTTTTAATATGAAAATTAATTAGGAAAGAGTAGCTCCTCAGCAAGTCAGAAACAAGTGAAATGAGTTAGAAGCCGAGCCTCAGCTTGAGCCTCCCTTCCAGAGTCAGCAACAATCTGGCTTCTTGCCTCAAACACCACAGCTGGAAAAACAGAGGCCCAGTTTGTCAAATAAAATGTATGTAAACACATCTGAGAAAGGAATTTAAAATAAATTTGAAAATAATATTCATAAACATTTCACTGACTTCCCAGCACTCGTGTATCTTCATAAAATCAGAATAAGGGCTTCTTTTCAGCTCAGTGATTTTTATGAAATTTCTACCTACACTGTGTAACAGACTGAAAGTAAAAGGAAAATACTGAATAATCAAATGGTACTCTACTAGTATTTCAAGAATATCTCAACAAACAAGGATCAAAGGTAAAACACAATGCTTCCATTTATACAAATTACACAGTTCCATTTACATGAAGCTAAAACAGAGGCAAAATGGAAATGTGCTAAAATTAGATGATGATAATGGTTGCATTATCATGTAAATACTCCAAAAACACATAGTACCATACACTTTAAATAATTGTATTTTATGGTGTATGAATTATATATCAATAAAGTGAATAAAAGTTATAATACACAAAAATTCAAATAACTCCAAAATTGTTTAAAACCTAGCTTCATTTAATTTGTCCCAATAAAGAAATAAATAAAATGCATTGTAGATTAACAATTAATTTCTTTATTTAGGTGCCAAGGACTAAATCCAGGGGCATTTAAACACTGGGCAACATCCCCAGCCCTTTTTATGTTTTTATTTTGTGACAAGGTCTCACTAAGTTACTTAAGGCCTTACTAAATTGCTGATGAGGCTGGCCTCAAACTTGTGAACTTCTGCCTCAGCCTCCCAAGTTGCTGGGATTACAGGCATGTGCCACCACACCTGGCTAAAATTCATTTTTAGGTAATTCAGTAAAGCTTAAGAAGTTATCACTTTTACCTTAGGAAAAAAAGGGTAGAAAAATGAACTACAGTGAAAGAAATTAGAATACTGGCTGTCTGGGATGAATAATAAGACAAGAGGCACAATGGAATGTTGTAGGTAACATTGTTTCACATCATAATGGTTTACAAGGGTATATGCATTTGTCAAAACCAACTGATCTAAACCAGGCATGGTGGTGCACACATGTAATCCCAGCAGCCTGGGAGGTTGAGGCAGGAGGACTGCAAGTTCAATGTCAGCCTCAGCAATTTATAGAGGCCCTAAACAACTTGGTGAGACCCTGTCTCAAAATGGAAAAAAAAAAAAAATTTTTTTTGCTTTAAATTAAAGAGCTGGGATGTGACTCAGTGGTTGAGCATCCTGGGTGAATCCCTGATACAAAAAAAAAAAAAAATCACTGATCTATATAATTAAATTCTGTATGAAAATCATAGCCCAATTTTTTAAAATTAAACCAGTAGTCATATACAACAAAATGACTTCATTTATACTGATAAAGACATACCTGAGTCATATCTCCAGTTCGAGAAGCATCCTTGGAATATTGCAGAAACTGTGCCACATAGGTCATGATTGACTTTTCATCGGGGTTAACAACATCCACGTCTGCAAGATATACCACACTATCAATTAGCTGTAGATTTTTAATTTACTATAATGAATACTCAAGTGCAAGCTATGCCACAGCCTATGCCATTGGGTTCACAGGCTCTTGAACCAAAGTAGCTGAGTAACCATGCAATCTCTGCTCATTCAACTTGCTCCAACGTTGTGCACAGGGCTTATATCTAGGGCCACATCTGTGCAATTCTGGCATGGGTATGTACACAGCCTCAGTCTCCTAGTTACAAAGTTTCTATGATGCTATATGTGTGAGGCCATAAGTATTCAAGAAGGTAGAGAGAAGAAAATCAAAGCATTTCCCTTTCTAGAGACATGGTGCAGAAATTCCCCCATGTTGTATTAAAGAAGTCCCTTGCAAAATAAGTTCGAAAAACAGGGACTTCCCAGAGAGTCAAAATGGTTTTAAATTGTTTAAGTGCAGGACTTCTCCAGGCATATAATAAATCAAGTGAATCATAAAATCACAAAGAGATTCAATATGCCTTAGACAAAACACTTCATTTGGGGATGTGTCTTTGTTGCCAAAACAACTAATATGTCATACTGAAAAGGAAATCTTCTCTACTTATTAATTCAGTTAAATTCAATGCAACACATAGAGAGCTAACGAAGGCGGATAAAAGGCAGGAGCTACAAAGGTGTATCAGGTACAGTCCTTGCCCTCAGGGACCTTATGATTCATCCCTTTGTTCATTCAACAAGTAGATGCTAGATGCTCTCAGGCACTGTCTGCCCTTCAAGGTGTTGATGGCTAGGAGAAAAATAAATGACAGATATAACACACTAGGATGTTTTAGTGAGCCTGTTCACTAGACCCAAAGAGTGCTATAAGTCAGCTAAAGGAGAAAGTAAATTTAATCCATGAACAAATAATATCACACAAGGCAGTTAGCATATAAAAGCTATCAATAAAAAGTTGGGGCTGAGGTTTCAATATAGGAAGGATTCCTAAGAGTCGAGTTATTCTGTTTTCGATGGAAGAGGTGTAAATATCAAGAGATGCATAAAATAATGATACTGGCTTGACTAAATATCCCTTTTTAGACTTCTCATTTTATATGAAGCCATGATGCATGAGGATTAAATAGTTTAACAAAATTGTGTCAGAGGACAGGTCCCTTAATCAAATATGACTACGATATTTGGTTTGCATAAATAGTCATAATGCATCTCACATTTTTGAGCTACTATTTAAACTACAATAAATTGTGGGCAATCATTCATACAGAGGAAATTTGTTTCTTTTTTTTTAATATTTATCTTTTAGTTGTAGTTGGACACAATACCTTCATTTTATTTATTTATTTTTATGTGGTGCTGAGGATCGAACCCAGGGCCTCACACATGCTAGGTGAGCACTCTACTGCTGAGCCACAACTCCAGCCCAGGAAATTTTTATTATATTGTCTGTTCTATTAACTGCCTAATTATTTGCACATACTAAAATAGAAAAAAAAATACAACCATTAAAGAGGATAAGGAAGGAGGAACACTAATCCCAGAAGTTCAAGGACAGGTGCACAACAAACACAGAAAGACCCCCAACTCCAAAAGAGAAAGAGAGAAAGAGAAATTTTCATCCTAAGAGTGAAGATTTGAAGAATCACAATGTAAGCTTTTTTTAAAGGACAATAATCAGAAATAAGAAATTAGGACAAAGTATGAGAAAAATAAAGAAAAAATATCTAACAAAAAGTAAAAAAAAAAAAGGAAAAGAGAAAGATAAAGATGGAGAGGAAATTTTAAAAAGGTAAAAAGAGAGGGAAGACAAAAAAACAGGAATAAAAGTCAACAAGAATTAATCAAGAACTACATTGAAAAAAAAAAAAAAAGAACAACAACAACAACATGAAACCAGACCAATCCCCAAATTGATATACAGAAATGTGGAATCATTATCCTAACTGTGAATTTAGAGATGTCACCTAATTTGGCTGGGGGTGTAACTCAATGGTACAGCACATGTTTAATATGCACTAGGCTCTGGGTTCAATCCCAAAGATCAAAAAAAGAAAGAATAAAATATTATCTCAATAAATATTGAACTCTCGTGAAAACCAAACAGGCAGACCCCAGGTAGATGGGGATACATCCAAGGAACACAGGAGCCAACTGAAAGAGCTCCCAATAGCCAATGCTTTTATCTTAAAACAAACTTAAAAAAAAAAAAAAAAGAATCGAGTCTAAAATAAACAAAATAGTATTGGAGTACAATTGCCAAGTATAAAATAAAATATCAATAAGCACATAGTCTTATAAATAAATGCTTGAATAAAAAAATAATAATAAATGGAAAACAGACAAATCTCCCATGCAGAAGACCTGTTAATAACCTTCCATCAAGGAGGGCCAGCCTCATTCACCTAAATATGGGCTATGCAGTGGTTTCCCTGCAAAGAGTACAATATGAAGGAGAGGGGGAAACTTCACAGCAGACAAACCCAAGGGACATTTTTATCTCAGTCAGGTGGTCGAGGTCAGCATCAACAGTGACAAGCCACACTGATAGCACGTACCCTTGAACCAATGTGATAAGAATAGCACCTTGGTTTTGGGGTTTAGCTTATTTCTCTTCGCATAATATTTCTACAGCTCCATCCATTTACTTACAAATGCCATAATTTCATTCTTCTTTAAGGCTGAGTAATATTCTGCATTCTATTGTCTTATATAATTAATTAGAATAAATTTTAAAAAAACCAGCATCTTGCCTCTAGGCCTTCTTCCCAAGAACCCACGAATACACTGATTATGAGGGAAAAAATATGAAACCAATTGTAATAAAGACACCTCCTGCAAATGCCTGACCAGCAATCTACAAAACTGTCAAGGTCATAAAAAACAAAAACGTGTAAGAAACAGTCCAGTCAAGAGTTGCCTAGGAGACAAGATAACTAAATGTAATATGGTCCCAGGGAGCATTCTGAAAGAGAAAAAGGTCATTAAGTAAAAACTAAAGAAATTCAAAGAAAGCATGGCTTTTAATTGTAATGATATGTCACTATTGGTTCTTTAGTTACAACAAATGTACCATATAATGTAAAATTTTAAGAATGAGGAAACTGGTGTAGGGTATGTGGAAACTTACTGTAATATATTTTCAACTTTTTTAAAGTCTAAAACTGTTATAAAAAATGAAGCCTGTTTAAAAATAAATGAAGCCAGGCATGGTGGCACACACCTGTAATCCCAGTAGCTTGTGGGGCTGAGACAGGAGGATCTCAAGTTCAAGACCAGCCTCAGCATCTTAGCAAGGCCCTAATCAACTTAGTGAGACCCTGTTTCAAAATAAAAAATTTAAAAAGGGCTGGGGATGAAGCTCCATGGTAAATTGCCCCTGGGTTAAATCCCTATACCAAAATAAATAAATATCCAATTAAAAAATAAATGGAGGACTTTATATACAGAGATATGAAAAATTGTATTCTATATGTTTAATAAGAATTGTAATGCATTCCACTGCTGTCATGTATTTAAAAAAATAAAATCAATAAAAGATTAAATAAATAAATAAATAAATGGAGGGATGAAGTATCAATACTTGCTATAGCATGGGGGAATCTTGGAAACATTATGCAAATTTAAAGTAGACAGTCACAAAAGATCACATATTTTATGATTTCATGTATGTGAAATGTTCAGAATTGGCATGGAGAGGTTGGAAGATGGAGAGTGACTGCTAATGGTCCCAGAGTTTCCTTATAGGGTGATGAATGTTCTACAATTGATAGTGGTGGTGGTCAAACAATATTGTGAATATATTACCTTAAGTTGTACCCTTAAATGGTTAAATTATATGCTATGTGAATTATCTCAATAAAACTGCTTAAAACCAAAAAAAAAAAAAATGGGCTGAGGGTATAGCTCAATGGTAGAGAGAAAGCTTAGCATGCAAGATGTTGTGAATTCAATCCTTAGCACCAAAAACAAAAAACTATTTTTAATACTATATATATATATAAGTGACAAATCCCCAGTCACCTGGCCACTGGTGTACAGGAGCCAGCTGGCTCACACTAATTTAAGAGAGCTGAATATTAAATGTTCAGTAGTTTTGTAATCTGTTTTTTAAAAATAGTCATCATTAAAAATTAAACTATGAGGGGAGGGAGGGAAAGGGTGGAGGCATGGGGGGGCAGGAAAGATGGTGGAATGAGATGAACATCATTACCCTAGGTACATGTATGACTGCACATGTGGTGCAACTCTACATCATGTACAACCAGAGAAATGTGTACAATAAATCAAAATGCATTCTGCTATCATGTAAAACTAATTAGAACAAATAAAAATTTTTTAAAAAATTTTAAAAATTAGGGGCTGGGGATGTGGCTCAAGCGGTAGCGCGCTCGCCTGGCATGCGTGCGGCCCGGGTTCGATCCTCAGCACCACATACCAACAAAGATGTTGTGTCCGCCGAGAACTAAAAAAAATAAATAAATATTAAAAATTCTCTCTCTCTCTCTCTCCTCTCTCTCTCTCTACCCTCTCTCACTCTCTCTTTAAAAAAAAAAATTTAAAAATTAAACTATGTAAATATACAATTAAATGCTATTAAAAGCAAGAGTGACAAATACTCAAAACTTATCATTCCCCAATTACTATATTTGCATTTTACTAGCATTTATGGATAGGGTTATTTATGTCCATTGCATTTGTATGATGGACATAACATAATGGTGTGCTGCTCCACATTTTTTCCCAAATCTATGCTCAGTGACTTCATGACAGCAACTTGAAATCAGCCATATCGGTCGTATTTGCACCAAAAAAAAAATAAGCAAATGAGAACTTGATTGTTCTTTTGTTGAATGCTAAAAAATGGATGGAGAAATTGTTAAGAATATACATAAATCCTAAAAGTATGTCCTATCTGTAGCTCTTACACTGTGATAGTATAAAAAAATTCAAGAAATATTTTTCCAGTATTTGACTTAGCAAAGCAATAACTCCTGTCACACTGAAGAACAAGTGAAATTTTGACATTCCTCGTTGCTATTCCACTTAATCATTAACATAAAGGAAATTATCAACCAAAGTGTAGTTCATGTAAGAACTACACATGCTCAGCAAACTGCAGCCCCACATTGCCTACAGATGATTGTAAGAGCTTGACAAAAACCAACTAGCACTTTGCGGCTATTTGAAATTTATAATGCATAGCATATATTATTATTGACAAACTGTGTCCTACATATCTTTTACCTCAGTAAAATTTATGACATGTTTAGATGTGTGTGTTTCACATTGTTCTGGAGAGCCAGCCACTGAACATTTACAATATATGCCCTGGTGATAAAACTGAGACTAGAATTTTTATCTCTTGATCTGTTGGTTCATTATAACTTTCACTAACTCTGTATACCTCTTTTTATTACTTTAATTCTTTTTTCTTTTAGGGTTGAGGATTTAACCAGGGTTTTGTGCATGCTAAACACAAGCTCTACCACTGAGCTCTATACCTCCAGCGCTGACTTTTGTTTTTAATGTCGTTTTGTTTATGAAAAAACAGAATTCAAAGTAAAGTGCTTTTCAGAAAGAAGTCATTTTAATCTTGCTTTTAAAGTCTTGATTTAATGACGTTAAAATAAATTATGATTTGATAGTGATCTCTGCAAACATAACTGGCGCAGTATTTAGGGCTTTCTAGTAAGGACAACAGAGAGAGCAGCAGTTTCTGTTCCTAGAAGTTCTGTTTTAATAGGAGGAGGGAATGGAAAGGGGAGATACATAACAACCATAATTCAAGACTCAAAGAAACATCTCATGAGGGATTTACAACAGAAATAACAGGATCAAGAAGAACACAATAGAAGGAAATTAAGACCAAGGCTCAAATTATTCCAATAAAGTCACTGTCTGCTTCCAGCTGTGGCTCCACCCCTAATATTACTGAAGTTACTAACTAATTGGTAGGAATTCCTCATTTCATGAAATTCAATAAAGAGTTTAAGCTAAACCCTCTAGGACTAAAATATAATGTTGCTGTGTTTGCTTATATAGAGATATTAGTTTCAAATCAACTTTATGCTGAACCTTTAAAAAAATTGTTTTAAAAAGAAAGAAGCTTCTTTACCTTCTGGATCCAGCAATTTGGGGATTTTTAATTCTCGTTCTGCAATTCCAAAGGCCTCTTTCAGATTGTCCTTGTTGGATCGATGCTTCATCCTCTTCATGTCAATTAGGTCTGGTCGCAAGGCATGAATGACAGCCAGAAAAGCCATCCCGTTTCTCCAGCTTGACTTAAAATCTGTCACACTGACAGACTCATACCTATCGCAGAACGACATGATACACACTGTTAAAAATAATAGATCAAAACACTCCCACTATATTCAATAGTAATTAAAACGTTTCAGTGAACCCAATAACCAATATAAACCATTCTACGAACACTTTTATCTTCTAGTCAAATTAAAGCATAAGTTAAACTGCACCTCTGCTGTAGTGCTAGAAATGCAAATTCTCAGGCCATTCTCCACAACCTAATGAATCACTCTAGAAGTGGGCCCGAAATCCGCATCTTTAAAAGCCCCCAAGATGATAATGATACTCATTCAAGTTCAATACTCTTCATGCACAAGCTGCTGGCTCAAGACTGACTCTAGACTTTCACCTTCAGTTACGATCCTTCACTTGACTAACAATTTTTCTTCTCACTGGAGCAATTAAGTGACAAATTGGGCCTCATCATTAGCTAGTAGCCCACAGGATAGATGGACTTGGCCATTCCTTGGTTTAAAAGTCTGTCATTGTACATAAATGGGCAAACGAAATGTGGTCTATACAGTGGAAGATTGGCCTAAGGAAGGCAGGAAATGCTGAGATGAGCTGTGACGTGGATGAATCCAAATGAATTAAGCCAGCTATAAAGGACACATACTGTATGATTCCACTCATACATGGCAGCCAGAGTAGACAAGTACATAAAGACAGAAAGGGGGATGGTGGCTGGGCAGGGTGGCACATGCCTGTAATCCTTGCAGCTCAGGAGGCTGAGGCAGAGGATCACAAGTTCAATGTCAGTCTCAGCAACTTAGTGAGGCCCTAAACACTTAGCAGGGCCCTGTCTCAAAATAAAAAATAAAAAAGGAAAAAAAATGAAAAAAATAAATAAATAAAAAATAAAAAAGGGCTGGGGATGTGGCTCAGTGGTTAAGTACATTGGGTTCAATCCTCAGTACTCACAAAAATTAAAATAAGAAAAAAAAAAGTAGAATGGTAGATGCCAGGGACTGGAGGGGGAAGAAAGGATAGATAGTTGTTGTTTAACTGGTACAAAATTTCAGTTGAGCAAAATGAAAGAAGTTCTGATGTGGCTGGTGGTCAAGGCTACACAGCAACGTATGAACGCCACTGAACTGTACACTTAAAAATGGTGAAAATGGTAAATCTTATGTTATGCATAATAACCTCTCAGGCCCTCAAGGGCCCTCTACCTCTCCCATCTCTGCATGTCCCCTGCTCTTACAGTGCTGTGGCCACCCTGGCCTCCCTCCTGATGTCAAAGCCACACTCCTCCCACTGGAATGCTTTCTCACAGACACTCACACTTCCACCAAAGCCTTCCCCTCTGGGTCTCAGTTCCAAGGCCCCTCCCCAGAGAGGCCCTGCCTGGCCATCCTCTCTCTAACCAAAACAATTCTGACCACAGCATAAATCCTGCCTCATCTTGTTGCCAACTCTAATTATCACAGTTCTTTATCTGTTTCCCTCATCAGGATGCAGGTCCCTGAGAGGCAAGGCCTTGCCGTTCTTGTTTACCACAGCAGACTCACTTGCCAAACTCTGCTCGGCATATGATGGGGGCTTACTATATGTATCTATATATTTTGAATCACTCATTCAACACATTTCTATATTATATTTCTCTATATTTTGCAAGAGGAAGTCTTTTACAAGTACAGATGCCAACAAAATTTGAGAAATATTCCAGAACAACTATAATTTCCTTTACTCTCTCATTAAAAAAAACAAAAACATAAAGATATTCACTAGAAAAAAGCTACTCAGTAGGGCTGGGGGTGTAGCTCAGAGGTATAGCACTTGCCTAGCATGCATGAGGCCCTGGGTTCCATCAGAGCCCTGGAAAAGGAGTGGGGAAGGGGGGCCGGGGAAGGGGAGGCAGGAGAGGAAGAGCGGGAGGGAAGTAGAAAATGAGAGCGAGAGAGATTAGGTACCCTGGATTACCAGTTAGAAGTACTGGGAGCTAGGACTTCAAACCCAGGAATTCTGGCTTCAGCCTGTGCTCCAAGACAGTAAGTTAAACTAATGGCTAAAGGAATGTAGTTCAGAGCTGAGGGCAGGCCCAGACCCTTTCCATGGGGCTGAGAGGGCCAGAACCAGCTCATCACTGAGCAGCAGGCACTGTGTCAACAGAGCACCAGGCCCGGAGGTTAGTTCTGCATTGATGAGCTGAAGCCAGTACCACAAAGATGTCACTGCCAGGTCTTCAGAGAGCACACGGTTAGGCTGGGGACTGATTGGCAGGATCTAAGCTCACTTAGAAATAGAGAAGGCAGCCAGATTCATGTTTTTTCACTAAGAAGAAAACACAACATACTACAATATAGTCTTATACCTGAGTCCCCAAAAAACTACAGAATATCGAAATACAAGTCACCTAAAAAATATCACCAATGATGGCCAAAAAGAATAAATCAAGACAAATCACTTAAGAGGTGCTGCACCTTAAGTTTAGCATCAGCTGTAGAGTTGAAAAGTGATGAGGGACAGACATGGAGAAAAGAAACACTGTGGTAAAAATACGAGGATTTGAAAGGATATAAAGGTTATTTATTCATAAATCAAATATGATATAATAATGCTTTTTGTACATGCAGTTTTATTTTTTATTATTATTATTATTTCTTATCTTTTTTTTATTGGTTGTTCACAACATTACAAAGCTCTTGACATATCATATTTCATACATTAGATTGAAGTGGGTTATGAACCCCCAATTTTACCCCAAATGCAGATTGCAGAATCACGTCGGTTACACATCCACAATTTTACATAATGCCCTATTAGTAACTGTTGTATTCTGCTACCTTTCCTATCCCCTACTATCCCCCCTCCCCTTCCCTCACATCTTCTCTCTCTACCCCATCTACTGTAATTCATTTCTCTCCTTGTTTATTTTCCCATTCCCCTCACAACCTCTTATATGTAATTTTGTATAGCAATGAGGGTCTCCCTTCATTTCCATGCAATTTCCCTTTTCTCTCCCTTTCCCTCCCATCTCATGTCTCTGTTTAAAGTTAATCTTTTCTTCCTGCTCTTCCTCCCTACTCTGTTCATAGTTGCTCTCATTATATCAAAGAAGACATCTGGTATTTGTTTTTTAGGGATTGGCTAGCTTCACTAAGCATAATCTGCTCTAGTGCCATCCATTTCCCTGCAAATTCCATGATTTTGTCATTTTTTTAGTGCTGCGTAATATTCCATGGTGTATAAATGCCACATTTTTTTTTTATCCATTCATCTACTGAAGGGCATCGGGGTTGGTTCCACAGTCTAGCTATTGTGAATTGTGCTGCTATGAACATCGTTATGGCAGTATCCCTGTAGCATGCTCTTTTAAGGTCTTCAGGGAATAGTCCGAGAAGGGCAATAGCTGGGTCAAATGGTGGTTCCATTCCCAGCTTTCCCAGGAATCTCCATACTGCTTTCCAAATTGGCCACACCAATTTGCAGTCCCACCAGCAATGTACAAGTGTACCCTTTTCTCCACATCCTCGCCAGCACTTGTTGTTGTTTGACTTCATAGTGGCTGCCAATCTTACTGGAGTGAGATGGTATCTTAGGGTGGTTTTGATTTGCATTTCTCTGACTGCTAGCGATGGTGAGCATTTTTTCATGTACTTGTTGATTGATTGTATGTCCTCCTCTGTGAAGTGTCTGTTCAGGTCCTTGGCCCATTTGTTGATTGGGTTATTTGTTATCTTATTGTCTAATTTTTTGAGTTCTTTGTTTACTGTGGATATTAGGGCTCTATCTGAAGTGTGAGGAGTAAAAATTTGTTCCCAGGATGTAGGCTCCCTTATTTACCTCTCTTATTGTTTCTCTTGCTGAGAAAAAACTTTTTAGTTCAAGTAGGTCCCATTTGTTGATTCTTGTTATTAACTCCTGTGCTATGGGCGTCCTATTAAGGAATTTGGAGCCCGACCCCACAATATGTAGATCGGAGCCAACTTTTTCTTCTATCAGATGCAGAGTCTCTGATTTGATATCAAGCTCCTTGATCCATTTTGAGTTAACTTTTGTGCATGTACATGCAGTTTTAAATAAAAACTAAAATTTTCTCCGTAGAAAGTTCATTTAATGTATCTAAGACCTGTAAGTGGTGCATGTTTGTGAGTGAATGACAACTAAATAAAGGTGAGGCTGAAGGCAGAAAGGAACCTCTATCTCTCAGCCTTTCATTAGGAAGAACTTACTCAGACGTCCCCATCTGAAAGGCCTCTGAAGCCTATTTATGACTCTATTTACCTAGACAATGCTACCACATGATGAGCAATGCCCTGCTGTTCTTCTAGTGGGGAGATCTCCTACATATTAATCCCTCATCCTTCCCAAACTCCAATGGCTAGAATAACCATTGGTGAAAACAGAAAGAAAATGTTTCCCAAAAGCAGAAATACATTTCTTTAACAATAAATTATGACCACTACCTTCCCTTTATCATCCCCACTTTTTAAAAACACATTGTCTCTAGTTTCTTTGTTTCCCAACTGAGTTGAGTAATAACTAATAAAGTCTTTACTTCTAAGTAATAAAGACTGTGGTTTCTTCATGTAATCATGACAGTATCAAGAGAAAACTTTATGTATTGGTTACTTCCTCACTTATTGGTTAATTGATACATTCAACGCACATTAATGGAACACCTAGCATGAACTCTCATTTCCTAAGTCCTGGGGATACACAGTCACTTAAGATATGGTTTAACTTTCAAAGATCTCATAGTGTGGTAAAATCCCTTAAATATAAACCCATCCTGCAGATGCACAGAAGAATAGTGCCTGAAGAAGAAAATTTCCACACAACAGCAGACCACCTAAACACTGCAATGGGAGTAAGTTTACCCAGATATTTCACTTTCTGGCCTTCAAAACCAAAACTGGCCAAGCCCATGAACTTCCATATTTGGAACACTCACTAAAAAAATGAAGGGAGATAGAATTTTCTCTTTAGGTGTAGGAGGCCTTGGGGTAGCTGTTAAACCCAGTCAGGCCTGATCTTCAGGCCTGGAAGTCACTGTGTTAGTGGAAACGACTGTCCTGTGTCTCTCTGGATCCCAGCAAAGAACTTACCTGGCACATTTGTCTTGAGCCCACAAGAGAAGAACTTTCTTTGCAGACAACTGCCATCGCTCTTGGACTTTGAGGCATCTCTTTGCTGGAGGACTTGAGGTAGGAGATGAATCAGCCACACTCATATCATCCGGGGAAGGTTGATTGTAATTGCAAGAATCAGATTGGGCAAGATCCTCAATCTAAGGAAAGCATGATTGTCATCATGTATAAAAACATGTTACCAGGACTGAACCAAAATCCTTAGCCAAAAGAAGACCAAAAAGTATTCTGTAATAGTGACAGCTAACTCTTGGTAAAGGAGCTCTGGACAAATCCTTCAGTAACAGCATTTATGATCTAGGTCATACTTTGGCTTTCCATACTTTCATCTAGACTTGGGTCATTCCTGGCCTTACCCAGGTATGGCACCCCACATAGAAGGCAAGCATCCATTCATTCCCTGACCTGGTTACAGAGCACTTCCCTGAAGCCCAACATTTGCCAAACTAAACCAAACTAAACTAAACTTAGCTCCTGGGTTGCAATATCTTTAGAGACTGAACCAATCAAAATGCACCTGAATCATTAAACATCAAGAACAAATGTACAGGGCTAGGGTTGTGGCTCAGTTGTGGAGTGCTTGCCTAGCATGTGTGAGGCACTGGGATTGATCCTCACCATCACATATAAATAAATAAAATAAAGGTACTGTGTCCATCTACCACTAAAAATACTTTAAAACAGTGGGTGGGGTTGTAGCTCAGTGGTACAGGACTGGCCTAGCATGTGTGAAGCCCTGGATGTGATTCTCAGCAATTCATATAAATAAGTAAAATAAAGGTCCATTGACAACTATATATATATTTAAAATATATTAAAATAAATACATACATTTATTTTAATATATTTTAAATATATATTTTATAAATTTATTTTAAATATATGTATATATTTAAAATATATTAAAATAAAGGTCCATTGACAACTGAATATATATATATTTTTTTTTAAAAAAAGAATGTACATGCAGGAAAGAAAAACAATTAACCATATGGAAAACAAGTCCCAAGAAAAAAAATAAAATTGCCATTAAGTACATTCCAGTAGTAATTTAAGAAAGCTAGCCTGGCATGGTGGCACACACCTATAATCCCAGTGGCTTCTGAGGCTAAGGCAGGAGGATCGCAAGTTCAAAGCCAGCTTCAGCAAGTTAGCGAGGGCCTAAGCAACTCAGTGAGACCCTGTCTCTAAATAAAATACATAAAAGGGCTGGAGATGTTTTACTCAGTTTTACTCTTAATGCTTTACTCTTAATGTTTTACTCATTAAGCACCTTGAGTTCAATCCCTGGTACCAAAAATATAATAATAAGTAATTTAAGAACGCTAAATGTATTCAATGAAAGGATAGGGGTTTTTTTTATATAACACAGGTTAAAAAAAATCACATCCAGTGATGATAAAAATAAGAGAAACTACTTTTTTTTTAAGTACTAGAATCAAACCCAGAATTTTGAGCATTTTATGGAACCACTATCTACCACTGAGCTATATCTATAGTCTTTTTTAAAATTTTGAGACAAGGTCTTTCTAAGTTGCCCAGGCTAGCTTGGAACTTGTGATTCTCCTGCCTCAGCCTCCAGAGTAGCTGGGATTATAGGCATGTGCCACCACACCCAGCTATGAGAAACTGGATATTCATATCGTTAGTAAACACGGCAATTGGTTCAAATTTTGGGGGAGGGGCAACATGCTAATGTTTATCCAAAACTTAAAAAGATAAATCCACAAACATAGAAGTATTTAATATATTTTTATCAAAAATTGACACAATAACCATATAATCAATAGTAATACATGAGCCAGGTACATGGCATATGCCTATAGTCCCTATACTCTGAAGGCTGAGGCAGGAGGATTCCTTGATCCCAGGAGTTTGAACCCAGTCTGGGCAACACAGAAAGACCCCATCTCAAGAATGAACTAATTAGAGGCTGGGGATGTGGCTCAAGTGGTAGCGTGCTCGCCTAGCATACATGAGGCACTGGGTACGATTCTCAGGACCACATAAAAACAAAATAAAGATATTGTGACCACCTAAAACACTAAAAAATAAATATTTTTTAAAAATAAAAATAAATAAACTAATTATAATTATAGATGTGACCAACAAAATTAACAAACTTCATCTGATTGGCATTAATGATAGGCACTGTAATTAAAATGGCAAAACCAATATTCTTTTTTTTTTTTAGGTGGACACAATATCTTTATTTTTATTTTTATGTGGTGCTGAGAATTGAACCCAGTGCCTCAAGCGTGCTAGGCGAGCGCGCTACCACTTGAGCCATATCCCCAGCCCAAAAACCACTATTCTTTTAAAATATAAACTAAAATTGACCATGCTAAGCCATTAAAGTAAGCCTCGGCTTTTTTTGGTGGGGAGTGGACAGAGGGGTAGGGGAGCTTTACCTCTGAACTAAATCTCCAGCCCTTTTTATTTTGAGAAAGAATCTTTCTAAGTTCCCTAGGTCCTCCCTAAATTGCTGAGGCTGGCCTTGAACTTGCCACCCTTCTGCCTCAGCCTCCTGAGTTACAGGGATTACAGGATGCACCCCATACCCACCTAAGTCTTGACAATTTTGTAAAACTGAAATCATTCAGATAATATTCTCTGACCACACTAAAATTTTATTTCATGATGAAGATGAAACAAACAAAAATCACCAAATACTTGGCAATTAAGCAATAGATTCTTATAAATGTATGGGCCAAATGAGAAATCAGAGTATATTCTAAATAGAACAATAATTAAATTATATTAATTAGAAGAAGCAATATTTTAAAGACACCAATTTCTTAAAAAACATTCCATATATTCAATCCTAATCAAAATCACAGCAAATTGTGTGTGTGCATGAGGAAATTGACAAGTTATTTATAAACTCTGGGTGGAAATGCAAACAGCAAAGAATAGCCAAGATAATTCTGAAGAACAAGATGGACAAGATACACCATCAGATATCAAGACTTACTGTATTGCTATAGGAATTAATATAGTATAGTATTGGTACAAAGATAAATAATGGAACAGAATAGGTAATCTAAAAAGGGAGTCACCCATTTATGGTTACTTGATTTATGAAGGTGTTACTATAGTAGAGAAGGAAAATGACAACCCTTTCAATAAATAGTGTTGAATCAACTGGGTAGCCATATGGGAAAAAATAATTTTTGATTGCTTCAATAAAATATACTAAAAAAGGGGCTGGGGTTGTGGCTCAGTGGTGGAGTGCTCGCCTAGCATGCGCAAGGCACTGGGTTTGATCCTCAGCACCACATAAATGTAAAATAAAGATATTGTGTCCACCTAAAACTTAAAAATTTTACATATATATATATATATATATATATACTAAAAAAATCAACCCCATTGTTGAAGGATTGTATATCTAAATATGAGATAATTAAGTTTTTTGAACTATAATATCCAATAGGATCATCATTAGACACATGTGAGATCTAAATTAATGAATTAAAATTTAAAATTCAGTTCCTCAGTCATACCTGCCACATTTCAAGAGTTCAGTAGCCATGGAGATTATGGTTACTGTTTTGTACAGTGCGGCTATGGAACATTTCCATCATTACGAAAAGTTCTATTGAAGGCTGAGGATGTGGCTCACTGGTACAGTGCTCCCCTAGCAGGCTCTGAGTTCAATCCCCAGCACAACAACCAAAGAGGGAGAGAGGAAAAATACTACTGGACAGAACTGTTCTAGAAAATTATATAAGAGAATATCTTCAACATACTGGCAACAGGAAAAACACTGTTTTAAAGGATGTGAAAACTAATGGCCATAAAAGAAGTTGATAAATTCAAACTATGTTAAAATGATAAATGTCTGTTCATTAAAAAATTAAAAGGGCAAGCCACAGAGTCAGAGAACTTATTTGCAATTTATGTGTGTCCAACAGAACTTTTATCTAGAATATATTTTAAAGCTTCTACAAATCATTACACACAACATCAGAACTAAAATTAAAAATTTTAAATGCCAAGTGTTAGCAAGGATTGAATTAGAAATCTCAGTTCCAGTGGGATTGAAAATCAAATGATCCCATTAATAAACCATTTAGCAGTAAATAGTTGCCATGGTTTGCAAGTGTCCCCAAAGCTCAAGTGTTAGAAACCTGGAAGAATTAGGAGGCAAGACCTTTAAGAAGGGATTAGGTTTGAGGGTTTTGCCCTCATGAATGGACCCCTGAATTCAAATCCCCCCCAAAAAATCTGCTAAACGAATCAATAATAAGGATCAAAGGGTTGGTTATATTTAGGAAAGAAAGACAGAGACTCGGAGAGAAGACCTGGGGTGCTGGAAAAGTTCTACAATTTCATTTTTTGATTTAACTCTATTTTTTTTTTTGCAGTGCTGGGGATTGAATCCAGAGCCTTGTATATACTAAGCAAGTGCTCTGCCACTGAGCTATACCCCCAACCCACATGGGTGTGTTTATAATTTATGAAAATTCATCAAGCTCTATACATAAGACTTCTTTGTGCTTCTCTATGTGTATTAGTCACCAATAAAAGTTAATGTAAAATATTAAAACAAAGGTTCAAGTTTGTAAATACTATGGCACAATTCCATTTTGTGGAATTTGGCTCACAGAAACAGTTAAGGTTGTATACAAAGGTTTTATCTTAAGGGTATTCTTTTTTTAAATAACTTATAACACAAATAATTGTGAGCATTCTGATAGTTCATTAATGAAATATTATATATCTATATCTATATCTATATATATATCCATTAAAATATATATAAATTCAAAAAGGTATTGATTAGAATGGGTTTTCAAACAGTATGGATAACAGGATCCCATTTGTTTAAGATACACAGTTGTCCCTAGTTATCTATGGGGGATTGGCTCCAGGATCCCTCCAGGTACCAAATGTTCAAATTCCTTATATAAAGAGGCAAAGTATATGCATCTAACTATGTACATCCTCTGTATACTTTATATCATCTCAATTACTTATAATACTTAACACAATGTAAATGTTATATAAATGATTTTTCTACCACATTATTTAAAAAATAATGAAAAAGAAAAAAATCTGTGAATTTTGTCTCTGAATATCTTATAGCCTCAATTAGTTGAATCTATTGATGTGGGATACATGGATACAGAGGACAGACTGTACATGTATGAATATATATATATATATATATATATACATATATATACACATATATATATTAATTCTTGCTCATCATGAAGATTGTACATCAAATTGTTTATCATAGTTATATATGGTGGATTATAAATGATTTTCTTATTATCCATTGAAATTTTGAATTATATTTCACATGCCTTCAAAAGATAATTCATAAATATACCCATGAATTATAAAATTTTAATATTTTACCATATTTGGTTTTGTTGCTTTTTCTAATTCCATTTCCTTCTTTTCAAAGAGGAAAGAAACCACAATCCTAAATTTAGTCTTCATCATCTTTATGCATATTAGTTTATCATAAATACAAATGCATGTATCCAAAAGTAGTATGTAGTCTGGGTTTGTATGTGTTACATTTTGTATAAATTAGTTATGCTATATTCTAGTTTTTCTAAAATAAGCATTGGCTTCCCCACATATTTTTTAAAATTATTTTTAAAGTAATTATGAATATACATAAAAATGCAATCTTTTAGGTAGTACAGAAAAATTGACACTAAGTCAACATCCCAGGCCTAAAAGAACAATATTTATCAGTCATAAGTTTCATAAAGTCAGGACTATAACTGTCAGTATATCTTGATGTGCCCTAGTACAATAGCCAGATTATCATAAGAGCTCAAAAATCTCTGTGGAAGCCAGTCTCAGTGGCGCATGCCTATTATCCCAGCAGCTGGGGAGGCTGAGACATGAGAATCATGACTTCAAAGCCAGCCTCAGCAAATGCAAGGCACTATAGGGCTGGGGATGTAGTTCAGTGGTTAAGCGCCCCCTGAGTTCAATCCCCGTACCAAAATAAATAAATAATAAAAAAAATGCAACAACAACAAAAAAACTGGCAAAAGACTTGCTGCATATTTTCTGCCTATTTAAGATTTCCAGAGCATCCTCTTTGTGGAAAAGCTCAAGATTGAATCAGGCATTGAGTGACAGTTACGGCATTCCACTCAGTTCAAACTGTGGGAATTAGAGAAGTAACTTTCCTATCATCACACTACTTACATGGAAGTGCAGTATAATTGTCCAAATTAGTCCAAGAATAATGGATGGGTTTCCTTCTATAATATCAGCAACGTGGACATTTATTAGCTTGACCTGGAAATGAAGAAGTGCAGATTAAAAGAAAAAAAAATATCCCATAGCAATATAATCACTCCTGCAAATTTTCAGGTGAAATTTATACTCACTGATTGGTTTTCTAGGAACTTGAGAGCATGTTCTATATTGAGTCTACACTGGTGTGTATTAGATCCTCTATCACGAGGCTATGAAGTTCAAACAGATATATTACTCAGAAATATGAAATGCATTTTTTAAATCACAAAAAGTTTCTTTGTGTCACATAAAATCTTACCAACTGCTGTCCTGAGAGTACTTCTAGAAGATCCAGGAGGACATGCCCCTTTCTAATGTCTTCGAATAAGTCTGATATAACTGAGGGAGAGGTGTGCTGAAAAAGGACACAAGAAAAATAATCAAACTCAGATAATTTGAAAAATCATCAAATCAAAAATGCAGGACCTTCAGAATCTCATAAATGCACTCTGTATCTTCAAAAAAGCTAAGATTCAGCAGCAATTTTCTTCTTTTTTGAATTTGATTTTTATTTTATTTTTTAGATACATGACAGTAGAGTGTATTGTGACATATTATACATACATGGAGTATTACCTCTCTTTCTTCTGGTTGCACACGATATGGGGTTTCACTCATATGTGAGCATAGGAAAGTGATGTCCAATTCATTCTACTGTCTTTCCTATTCTCATCCTCCCCTTCCCTTCATTCTCCTTTGTCTAATCCACTGAACTTCTCTTCTTTTAGAAATGGAGTACCTTAAGAATCTTATAAATGCACTTTGTATCTAAAAAAAAGCTAAGATTCAGCAGCAATTTTCTTCTTAATTAATAAAATGACAAAGCCCCTGCAAAGTTCCACATCAAGCCATAGTAAGAAAGGTAGTGGGCTTAATTTATTTCATGGCAAATTTCCAGTAATACAATACTTTTCTGTGTGGAGCTTTCCCTGAGAACTTAAAACCTGTCTGTAAAAGTGACATGAAAGACATTCAAAATCAGCCAGTAGTGGCCCATTTAGAAAGCAGGTTACATTTCTGTAGTAACCTGCTTATGTATTTACCCTTTGTTCAAACTACAACCATTGTATTGGGAAAGGGAACGGTGTTAGTAAGGGACTCATTCATCCTGCATTTAGGTTATTCGAGGTGCTCAGCATCACAGAGAGGTAGGATGGCACACAGACTGCCTGGGCTTGTATCCCAGCACTATCACTTACAGACTGTGTCACTATAGGCAAGTCGAATAACTTCTCTGTGCTTTAGTTTCCTTGACCTTTATCGGGAATAATACTGCCTACCTCACAGAAATGCTGTGAAGTCATTTAAATGTCATAAGTCCTCATAATAGTTACATGTAGAGATTCCGGATAGTGCCTACCATATAACACTCAGTATAAACGAATCATTGTTTTTATTTCATCTGATGAAAGAGACATTGCTACTTTTTACTACAGTGTCCCCTACACATAACCAAAGTACCCCTTATGTGTATGAGAAAAAATACCAAATACACCACAGCAGAGGTGACTGTCAGCACATTCTCTCATGAAAAGACATTCTGCAACCTTTCACAGGTCACAGGTGCCATCTTTTTAATGGCCTCCTTGGAGTCAAAACTGAGGGAATGAGAAGAGTAGCAAATGTCTTCATAACTTAATTTGCTCTTTTTTCCTCACCTTGGCCAACTGTGAATTTATCCAGCAGGTGAAGGTTTTCTTCTGAGTGTCTTCCTGTTTGGCTACCAAAGGAAAAAAAAAAAAAAAAAAAAAACAATAGTTGCAAAATGAGAAGCCTCAGGATCCCGGGGGAATACAGCAAACTTCTAAGTCTATCATAGCACAAGTTTACCAACGCTCTAGTTCTTAGACTAAATTTTGAACATTCATCCAAACAGTGTTTTACAAATAGCATGTTGACATGAGATTAAAAAAAAAAACTGGTTAATTGCAAAGGAACAATGGTATTTAATACTTTTTACTGAGAAAACAGTCAACTTCATAGACAGGCTTGATAGTACTATACAAGAAAAAGCGAGGAGTCCCCAACCCCAAACAAAGTCTTGAAGTAAATGTAACCCTGGAACATGTGAAGATTTTTATGCTTTTATTTATTTATTTATTTTTTTGAGGTATTAGGGCTCAAATCTAGGGCCTTGCCCATGTTACGCAAGCACTCTACCACTAAGCTATACTCCCAGACCCTGAAGTTGTTTTAAAAGGTTCATAGGGTCATTGAGGTTCAGCCTTGACATCTGTGATGAAAATCTGTCCTAGAGAATACACTGAGGCTGAATTAACTGTAAATGAGCTGTAATTCGTCAGAGACCTGGGTTTGAATCCTATGTCTGTGAGACCTTGAGACCTCATTTCAGGGAGGGATGAGCCCTCACCTCTAAAGAAGACCATCACGAGAACTGAATGATCCCCCTAAGCACTTGCCATAGGCTCTGGCACACAGTAAACAAAGGAAGTACCAGCTATTTCTCTCATTAATTCTTTTCTCAGTAAAAAGTATTAAATACCATTGTCCCTTGGTGCACACAAGAGATAGGCTTCTTTCCCCAGTCCTCCATTCAGACAGACAGAAGCAGGAATCCAGATGGCCACCCATCTCTACACCCAGGGTTCACAGCCTCATCATTATCATCAACCTTGAGTTCATCTCACATCACCCTTTATCCCTGCTTATGTCAGTCAAAACAAACACAGTCACACACACACACACACTTGGGTCCCACCCATATCCTCTCTCACATTGAGACTTTGCCTCCTGTTGCAGTTGAAACCCAGCTCTCCTCCAGGAACTTCCCCAGCAGCCCTCCCGCTTTCTCTGATATCATCAGACTATCTGCCTGTTAAAAGCCATCTACCATGCCTATCATTTACCATTATTTCTGCATGATTTTTTTGGTGGGGAGGGGCGGGTACTGGGGATTAAACTCAGGGGCACTCAACCACGGAGCCACACCCCCAGACCTATTTTGTATTTTATTTAGAGACAAGGTCTCACTGAGTTGCTTAGTGCCTCACTCTTGCTGAGGCTGGCTTTGAACTTCTGCCTCAGCCTCCAGAGCCGCTGGGATTACAGGCGTGCACCACCATGCCTGGCTTTCAGCATGAATTTAGCTTCTTCCCTACTGTCACTCTCCAGTACAGTCCCTGTCTCAAGGTTGGCAATTTCAATACTCACAGTGATGGAAGTTCCAACCTCCTAGCCTCACTATTTCTTGAATTTCTCTTCAATAAATATGTCTTCTGCCCTGCCTCCCTCACTGTCCTGGTCACACACAATATTTTTCATTTCTAATAACTACAACTCCTCCATAATCTCAATTTGGCACCCTGCTTTTAACATCACTCCCTGTCTGTCTATTGGATTGCTCCTACTAGTGGCCCAATTCCAACAATCCTTTAAGCCCTCTGGCAATTCCAAGTCACTGGTTCTTCTTGCTTTTCACTGTCCCTCATCCCCTTGAGATCCTTCCTTCCATCCTTTTCCATTTTAAATTCCATGCTCAATTTTTACCAACACTCCACAGCACCTCACCCATCTCGTATTTGCTTGACGCTTCATCCTACAGGCATGCTGCTGAATGTGGCTGGAGAAGCCCCCAAGAGTGCTGACCACCTCGATGCTGTCCAGTGGTCACCTTACCCTGGCCCTTCCTATCCCCAAATGGCAATTTCACAACTTCTCCTTCTTCCTCAAACATCCAGTATTTGCCCCCATCCTTACTGTCAGCCAAGACCCTGCTTTTCCAAGTCATTTAGTGATCATCCCACCCCTTAACTAAGAACATACCAAAATGGTCTACCACCAACCCACAAGCACAGATGAACTAGCCTTGCTCATGGCTAAAGCCAGTCTCTTCCCTCACATGCTAGATCCTATCCCTTAGCACCTGCAAGGACATTTTGTTCCTTTCTTTTCTGTATCATTTTGGACCATTCCTATCACAATAGACTCATTTCACTCATATGTGAGCATAGGAAAGTAATGCCAATTCATTCTACTGTCTTTCCTATTCTCATCCTCCCCTTCCCTTCACTCCCCTTTGTCTAATCCACTGAACTTCTCTTCTTTCGAAATGGAGTACCTTAAGAATCTTATAAATGCACTTTGTAATTCTCCCATTAAAAACCAAAAACCAACCTTGACCTCAGTTCCCCATAATCATATCCCCTTTGTGGCAAAAAGCCTCAAAAACAATTTATTTTCACTGTCCAAATCCTCTCCTCATTTTCTTAATTGATCTCACATCAATCGGGTCTTCTTCATTCCACTGAACCTGCTCCCTCACCCAGGTCTCCGTGAATCAAGGTTATTAATGACTTCTTCTCACTAAAACCAGTGGCTGATTCTGTCTTCATCTTACCAGACCCATCAGCAGTACCCAATGCAGAGGACCTTTCTCTCTCTCCGCCTGATTCTAGGACCCATCCTCTCAATTTTCCCTCCTACATCATTGGGTGTCTCCTCTCTTTCTCTCACAATTCACAGCTAATGCCTTTGGAAATCTTCACAGGTCCACTTTCCAAATATATTCAGGATATAACCACTTCTCATTATCTCCATTACCATCACCAAGAACCAAGTCACCATTACCGCCACCTGAATTACTGCCAGCAAGCCATGATATCGCTAAAACGTTAGCTCAGATGAGGAAAGTCCTCCGCTCAAAACCTTGGTGGGGGCTTCTCGCCTCACTGCCCAACACCATCCGGCCCCCAGCTCTTTCCCACTTGTTCATTCCGTGCCAACACACCAGCCTCCTATTTCCCTCAGTCTCTCCAGACCCGTTAGGTACTAGCTGTCCTCTTCCAGAAATGCTCCTGTCACAGGTTTCCACAAAGATAACCTTCTCCTCTCCATCAAATCTTTGCTTGAGATGACACCCCCTCCCTAATGATTCCCCTACCCACTCCATTTAAAACTGGAACACCCCAACTCCTGTTCCCTCTTGTCCTGCTCTACTTGTTTTTACTTCCGCACTGGTCACCTTCTAACACTCTATGTAAGTTATTTATATGCTGTATTTATTATTTAACATCTCACTCATCTCCCAATGGAACGTCAGCACCATTCAGCCAAAGACGTTTTATCTGTGACATGTCTCCAGTACCCAAAAGAGCCTGGTCCAGGACAGACACCAAACAAATATATACTGAAATAACAATATGATCATGTGAAAAGTATTACCGTTATCCTTCTTTGCTTGCTATATTGGGAGGCAAATGAACCTTTATGAGTTTATATTCCTTTCTGTTAAAGTTATCTGCTCTACTTTCCAGGGCACCGTTTTTATTTCACTGTTCCCATCTCCCCCTATGAATCTCATCAATTCCATCACAATGGACTGAAATCGTTGGTATGTGGCCTGTCACATGAGTAGGAGCATGACATCGAATTCAAGTTTTCAAATAATGTATATTTTAATGAGAGTTCTGTTTCAGACACAGAGAAAAAGGGCTAAGCTGAGCAAATGGGAATGTAGAGTGTTACAATTATTTAGAAATACTGTGACCAGTTAAAGGTGGCATACACCTATAATTCCAGTGGCTCCGGAGGCTGAGGTAGGAGGGTTGCAAGTTCAAAGACAGCCTCAGCAAAAATGAGGCACTAAGCAAATCAGTGAGACCCTGTCTCTAAATAAAACACAAAATAGGGTTGGGGATATGGTTCAGTGGTCCAGTGCCCCTGAGTTCAATCCCTGGTACAAAAAAAAAAAAGAAGAAGAAGAAGAAGCACTTAGTCGCAATGTAATTTTTTTCCTTTTTAAATCCATGTCATTTTTCATGCATTATCAGTTTAAGTTAGTCATAGCACAGTGACTTACCCTTTCTAGCATGCTCCATAATGGTGAGCTACACAAACTAACTGGACACTCTGGGCTTTTGAGAGTTATTGCTATTTTATATTAAGCCCATGTTGCAGAAGAATTACAAGAACCGTAATTTTGCCCTAGTAACTCAAAATGTTACTAAGTCTCCTGGAATTTTGAAATATGATTGTCCCTAGTTTCAGCAGGTGATAGAACAATAAATTTTAGACATTTAGACACTGAAGGCTAATTTTGTTTCTCAATAGAAAAAAAAGCTGGAGAACAAGTTTTTATGATTCCAAGATCAAGTTACATGCATACAATAATGTTAAACAAGTAAGGAAGGACCTAGCCATTCCCAACAATAAAGCAGAAGTTCAAAATAAAGACAAAATAAACAACAATAAAAGAAAAGAAAGGTGACTCTTTTTTCTTTTTTTTTTTTTTTTTTTTTTTTTTTTATTGGTTGTTCAAAACATTACAAAGCTCC
This sequence comes from Spermophilus citellus, assembly GCF_964194105.1. Taxonomy (NCBI): domain Eukaryota; kingdom Metazoa; phylum Chordata; class Mammalia; order Rodentia; family Sciuridae; genus Spermophilus; species Spermophilus citellus. Next base: position 159,277,953 of record NC_138185.1, on the reverse strand, counting down.
ATGGAGTATTACGCAGGACTCTTTTTTCTTATCCTGAAGGAACTGGGGAGGATTTTTTGTCTAAAATCTAATGGGGGGGGAGAACTAACCAGGTCCAGGAGACAGAGTCTGTACCAACTTTAGGGTTGGGAGGGCAGGGAAGACAGCAAAATGCACCACAAAACTGGTTGCAGAACAGCATCAGGTGCTTAAGGTGTATTCAATCAACAAGTACATGAAAAAATGCTCACCATCTCTAGCAATCAGAGAAATGCAAATCAAAACCACCCTAAGATACCATCTCACTCCAGTAAGATTGGCAGCCATTATGAAGTCAAACAACAATAAGTGTTGGCGGGGATGTGGGGAAAAGGGTACACTTGTACACTGCTGGTGGGGCTGCAAAATGGTGAGGCCAATTTGGAAAGCAGTATGGAGATTCCTGGGAAAGCTGGGAATGGAACCACCATTTGACCCAGCTATCGCACTTCTCGGACTATTCCCTGAGGACCTTAAAAGAGCGCACTATAGGGATACGGCTGCATCAATGATTATAGCGGCACAATTCACAATAGCTAGACTGTGGAACCAACCTAGATGCCCTTCAATTGATGAATGGATAAAAAAAATGTGGCATCTATACACAATGGAGTATTATGCAGCACTAAGAAATGACAAAATCATAGAATTTGCAGGGAAATGGATGGCATTAGAGCAGATTATGCTAAGCGAAGCTAGCCAAGCCCTAAAAAACAAATGCCAAATGTCTGCTTTGATATAAAGAGAAAAACTAAGAACAGAACAGGAAGAAAGAGCATGAGGAAAAGACTACAGTAAACAAAGACGAATGGGGGGAGAGAAACGGAGAGAGAAGGGAAAGCATATGGAAATGGTAGGAGACCTTCAAGGATACATAAAATTATAAGAGGTTATGAGGGGCAAGGGGGAGGGAAAAAAAAAAGGGAGAGAATTGAACAACAGCAGGGGAGGTAGAGAGGGAAGATGGGAGGGGAGGGGAGGGGAGGGGGGATAGTAGGGGATAGGAAAGGTAGCAGAATACAACAGTCACTAATATGGCATTATGTAAAAATGCGAATATGTAACAGATGTGATTCTGCAATCTGTATTTGGGGTGAAAATGGGAGTTCAAAGCACAATTTGAGTCTAATGTATGAAAGATGATATATCATGAGCTATGTAATGCTTTAAATAATCAATAAAAAAAAATTTAAAAAGAAAAAAAAAAGAAAAAAAAAAGAAAAGAAAAGAAAGGTGACTCTTTTTTCTTTTTTTTTTTTTTTTTTTTTTAATTGGTTGTTCAAAACATTACAAAGCTCCATGGAGTATTACGCAGGACTCTTTTTTCTTATCCTGAAGGAACTGGGGAGGATTTTTTGTCTAAAATCTAATGGGGGGGGAGAACTAACCAGGTCCAGGAGACAGAGTCTGTACCAACTTTAGGGTTGGGAGGGCAGGGAAGACAGCAAAATGCACCACAAAACTGGTTGCAGAACAGCATCAGGTGCTTAAGGTGTATTCCATGTCCTCTATCTGGAAATCTCAGTCAAGACAAACTACTTTCCAAGCGATAAGTGATCATTTCATGTCTATGCAATACTGGACAAAGAGGGTCTTGACGCTGAACAAACTAGGGACTATGCACTTTCCTAGACTAAGAAAAGAGGCAGCAGCTAGGCTGTCACAGTGACTGGGGACACTGAGTTCGCAAATTCAAAGCCAGCCTCAGCAACTTAGCGAAGGCCTAAGCAACTGGATGAGACCCTGTCTTTAAATAGAAAAAATTAAAAAGGCTGGGGATGTGGCTCAGTAGTTAAGCGCCCCGAGATTCAGTCCCTAATACTCACACCTGCCCCCCTTCTCCTCCCCCCGCCAAAAAAAAAAAAACAAGGAAGGAAAAAAGGAAAAAAAGAGGCAGCAAATTCAGAGGTCTAATTGGATTACTAAATTGGACCATCTAATCTAATCTCTGAGGTTGCACTGAGGACTAATCCCAGACACAGGTATAAACCTGAATTTAAAATAATCAGAAATTTCTTGAGAAACCCTAAAGTTGTCCCTGTCCTAAAGTGATTAAACTTTAGAAACAGAAACAAGGGAAAAGGCAACAGGAGGAGCAATTGACAAATCCCCGCAGGTACTCTCCAGTCAGCAAAGAACAGGGCACAAACAGGCCCTTCAGAGAAGAGTGTGGAAAGGCTTCTTCCTGCCTTTTTATTCATTGTTCAAACTTAGAGAACACCTCTTCATCCTGGAAATAGGAACCCTTTAAATGGAACAAAGACTGATTGCTTAACAGCAAAAGAAGGTGTCCCCGGTGCAATTAGACACCTTTGTAGCAGCTCAATTAAATGGTTTTCTATGTGCCATGCCACTTATCCCTTGACACACTTTTCTCACGTTTTTCACACTGCCTTATCCCTGAATAGCAAAATTAATTCAACAGGAACGGGAGCCAAATAGCTCACCCAACAGTAGGATAAGTAACCTTTTGTTCTTTTGAAGACTGAGGCATTGGGCGAAAAATGATTGAGAGACGTGTGCTTAAAGCAACATAATAAAACTCCTATTAGAATGGCATGCACAGAATAGTACCTTTTAATCAGCAGGTGTTGGGGAAAAAAGCAAGAAATAAAGAGAATAATAGAACAAATGATAAATTTTGTAAAAATGCTAAGAAATAGAAAATGAGAAATTATCCCAAATGTTTGAGGTGAATAAGAAATATATATTTGTAGAAAATGTAAGAAAATGTAGAGAGTAAACTTCATTCTGGTTCATATAATCGTCCTTGATCCTCATTCTTAAAAAATGATTGACTGGGGATGGGTTGTGGCTCAGCGGTAGAGCGCTCACCTAGCACGTGCAAGGCCCTGGGTTCAATCCTCAGCACCACATAAAAATAAATAAATAAAAGGCATGTGTTCAATTACAACTAAAAAATAAATATTTAAAAATATATATATTTGACTGAATATGAGAAAGGAGGCAAAGATTTTTCTCTAGGTGACATTCCCAGAAAAATAACGTTTAATCCCTGAGTTTGTCAATCTGCCTTTGTGAGTTGGCAGTTCATGTCTGTAGCTGGTAGAGAGCTAAACTGAAAACAAAGTGATTTAAACTTAAGGGTGCAGATTTTAAAGCCATTTACAAATCTCATAGTAAAACCTCTGTGGCTGCTCAGTCTCCGAGAGTTCCTGGTGTTTCACAGAAGTCCATCCACAATGTCGGCTCCCAGAGTCTGTCCTGGTAGCGAGGCTCAAAAGCAGTTTCCAAAGTAAAAAGTCACCAGCTTCCCCTTTCACCTAAGCAAGGTGACACAGGATTGAAACGTGGCATCTCCCAGAGTCTTCCTCACCCGTATCAGGTCACTTCTCTATCCTCAGCTGATTGACAACAGGTTCTCTGCACACAGCCCCAGATTCATTACTTTGACCTTTCACTCTCATTAAAATCCTTTGACCATTCCCTAAGTCCTTAATGAATAAATTATAAATTTCTTAGCCTAATATTCTCAGTTAATAGTAATTTGGCTCCAATCTACTTCTTCCTGACACATACTCTCTCAAAGACTCTCTATGCATATCCTATTTCTCCAGCCAAACTCAAATATCTACAATTCCCCAATTAAGTGCCCCCTTTTCTGCACTTCCATGCGGTGCACCTTCTGGAATTGGCCCATCTTCCCATCTCCCTCTGCGCCCCACAGCTTCAGCACTCGGCACGATGTGCTTGCTATTCATGGGGCATTTGATAGATGTTTGTTAAAACAAAATATATCCTCTTCAAAAGTCCCCTTTCCTAAAGTAAAGCAGAAATCATTTCTTCTGGCTCTAACCCTGGCAACACAACATTGAGTCCTTTCTCATTACAGGTTGTGAATCTCTAACATGAAAATCCAAAATGCTTCAAAATCCAAAACTTTAAGTGCTGACATGATTCCACGAGTGAAAAATTTCATACCATGAAACTTTGTTTCATCCAAAAAATTATTAAAAGTACTGAATAAAATTATCTACAGGCTAAGTGCATAAGGTTTATTTGAAACATAAATGAAATTTCATGTTTAGATTCAGGTCCCATTCCCAAGAGACTTCATTAATATATATGTAAATATTTCAAAAAATTTTTTTTTAAATCTAAACCTGTAATAGTTCAGTCTTAAGCACTTTAGATAGGAGATACTCAACCTGTATTATTGTTATTATAAATCATCTATAATAATCATAAAAAATTCAAACAGTACATAGGGATATAAAATAATAGAAATTAAAAGTTATTCTTAACCTTCCAATAATCCCCCATTTCTTCCTCAGCAATAACATTAGTTAACGGTTCTGCAGCATCCTTCTAGATGAACATCCTTTTATATGTTGAAGAACCGTTAACTAATAAAGAACATAAATTCTAAACATAAAGAATATAAATTCTAAAAGGCAAAGAATCGTTTCTGTTGGTCTCTGGGTCCTTAGCTCTTAGAATAGTACCTGGCAAAGAAGAAGGCACTCCATCAATATTTGTTGAATGAATGAACATCTGCACACATACACATTTAATGAATATACACAATATAGTTTTATTTTTAAGTTGATAATTCAAAAAGCAGAAATTTAAGTATACTACTTAAAGTAAAAAGGTATCTGCTAGCCAGGCTTGCTGGTACATGCTTGTAATCCCAGCAACCTGGGGAGGCTGAGGCAGGAGGATCATAAGTTCAAGACCAGCTTCAATAACTTAGAGAGACCCCATCTCAAAATAAAAATAAAAAGGGCTGTGGATGTAGATCAGTGATAAAGTGCCCTGGGTTCAGTCCCAGTCCTAGGATGGTATGGAAGAAGAGGCACTGCTGAAGAAAGACACTCCATTTGTGGACCACTACTCTTCATATTTCCCATGTGATACCAAATGTATAGGGTTTTCCCTCACATTAAGCAATTCTCCAATTCCATGATCATCTACAAGCCAATTTTTTAAAAAAAATATTTCAGTTGTAAATGGATGCGATACCTTTATTTGTTTTTTATGTGGTGCTAAGGATCAAACCCAGTGCCTCACACATGCAAGGCAAATATGCTCTACCAAATATGCGAGCTACAACCCCAACCCTACAAGTCAATTATGACACTGCCTGGAATTAGTGTAGAGGTCACAGGTAGATTGCCTCTTACTTCAAATGCCAATCACAAGTAGTGGGTCCCCAGGTTACCTACTCTTTTATTTGACTTGGCTACAAACCAGGGATTCCTAAGATACCCCGCCTTAGGTTCAAATATTTGCTATGATGGGTCACAGAATGCACCTGAACACTTGCGTTTACCTGAGTAAAGAATATGATTTTACAAAACAGATGAACAGACAGATGAAGAGGGACATAGGGCAGGGTCTGGAAAGGTCCAGAGCACAGTGGTTTCTATCCTGTGAAGTTGGGGTGTCCACCCTCCCAACATGTGAATACATTCGATAACCAAGAAGGTCTCTAAACCCCATACTTCAGGGATTGTTTTTATGGATGCCTCATCACACAGTCATTATCAATTATTAATTCACTATCTGGCTCCTATTCACTTTATGGAAGATGGGATGAGATGGCTGGAATTTCTAACTTTCCAGTCGTGGCTTAGTCTTTCTGGTAACCCACCCGCATCCTGAGGCTCTCTGAGAGCCCATCAAAAGTCACCTTATTAAAACAAAAGATGCTCCTATTACCCAGGAAATTCCAAGGGCTTTGGGAGCTCTGTACCAGGAACTGGAGTCAAAGACCAAATATTAGAACAAAAGATGCTCCAAGTACCCCTGTCCCTCAGGAAATGACAAGGGTTTCAGGAGCTCTGTGCCAAGAATCAGACAGAGACCAAATATGTATTTCTTATGATGTCACAGGCCTGGCCTAATGAGACCCAGTTGCCATTTACTGAAACAACGCTGCCGACTCACTGTTACCTAGGGCTGGCACGGTAAGGATGAAAGTCAAATTGGACAATATCACAACACATTTTAGCCATGCCTTCTAACAGCCATCCCAAAGAATCTTAATCAAGCTGTTATCCAATAAAATAAATAAATAACTTTAAAAGAGGGAGGTGCTGGGGCTGTGGCTCCGTGGTAAAGCACTTGCCTAGCACGTGTGAGGCACTGGGTTCAGATTCTCAGCACCACATAAAAATAAATAAAAATAAAGTTCTATCAACAACTAAAAAATATATTTAAAAAAAAAAGCTGCCTCTCCTATTGTTTCTCGTGGAGATAACAAACAAAACAAATAAACAAATTAAAGGAATAAAAGCACACAGGCATGCACAATCAAAACAAGAAACACCTTAAATATTTGAAGGATAAACCAGAAAAGGCCTGTTATTTAACTACAATGGGGGAAAATATTAACTCATGGAGACAGGGAGAGGTAATAATGACAGTACCCATAAGTAAACAAACAAACAAGAAAGGAAAAGAAACAGTCTCAAGACTGAGACCGCCCCTTGGGAACTGGTAGAGTGAGTTTAGGAAATAACTCCTGGCTGACAGAATCCAAAGCACAGGTGCCACCGCCTCTACCTTCAAGTTCCACTTCACACACTTCCCCCTGGAGAGCCTAAGACGTCACTATGGAAAAGCAACATTCTCCTGCCACCCCAGGACTGAAATCAAACTCCCCCCTCCTCGTCTGTCCTCAAACCAGCTCGGGATTTCACACCACCATCCTTGCCACCTCCCGTCCTGTCATCCTCAAATCCTGCCAACTCTGCCTCCGCACTGCTCCGAAATATCTCTTCCCACCCTCCCTCCACTCCTCTCCGGCCCTCTTCCCTCCGGTTCAATCTGCTATCAGCTTGGCCTGGAATGCTTCCCTGGACCGCCAGGTCTGCTCTGCGTCCTTCCAATCTGTTCTCCCCCTCAGCCAGGAAAGCTGACCAGTTTCTCTTTTCACCCTTGGTTTCTCCAGCTTCACTGGAGCTACATCTCCAATGCTCCTTGCTGTTCTTAGGATCAGCAGCAAAATCCTGAACAGGGCCTGTGAGGCCACTTGACATCTCTCCAACCTCTGCACACCCCATGTACCACATGCACCCCACATGCTGGGCTCCAGCCATTCTGGCCTCTGTCAGGGTCTTTACAAACCTTCCTCTCTGCACCTAGTTTAAAAACAAACAAACAAAAAAAAAAAAACACTGGCTCTAGAGACAGACTACCTTTGTTGGATCCCATATCTGCCACTTACTAACCTCAGTCTTCTCAGGGGACAGTAATACCTACTTCATGGAGGTGTTAGAAGGATTAAGTACTCTACTGACTTAGATCTGAGGTCAGCAAACTCCAGCCCACAAGCCAAATTTGATCTGCTGCCTGTTTTTGTAAATAAAGTTTTATTGGAACACAGACACACTATTGGTTTACCTGTTTCCTGCAGCTCTGTTCATCTACAATGACAAAGTAATTAAGACAGAGATCCTGTGAGACTCAACACCAGTATTTCCTACCTGCCCTTTACAGAATAAAATTCTGACAATTCCTGGCATAGACTATACTTGGTCTACACAATAAATGTTAGTTATAACATGGATAAGCTTTGAAAATATTCTGCTAAGTAGAAGAAACCAGTCACAAAATTCTATATATTACATGACTCCATTTTTATAAAATGTCCAGAATAGAGAAACCTATAGAAATGGAAAGTAGATTAGCTGGTGGTAGAAATGGACCTGGGGGTGCTGATAGCTAAAGGTTATAGCATTTGGTTTTAGAGGTGAAAAAATAGTCTAAAATCCAGCATGGTGATAGTTGGACAACTCTATGAATATGCTAAAAACTATTAAATTAGACACTTGGATTAGTGAATCGAATGGTATGGCATGTGAAAATTTTGCGTGCAGTACCAGGGGTCCAACCCAGGGCCTCACACATGCTAGGCAAGCATTCCTCCAGTTCCATTGGCGCTAAATCTCCAGCTCATGCATTTTATCTCAGATTATATTGTAATAAAGCTGTTCCCCAAAAACTTAGCTAATATCTGAGATTATCTGATTCATATCTGTCTCCTCATCAGCAGCAGGCTCCTTCCGAGCGGGGGCCATGTCTGACTTTGCTTCTTGTTTTGCCTGGAGCACCTCCCACAGTGCTTTCCACGCTCTATGAGCTCAGAAAATACTTGTTGGATGAGTGTTACATGGCTGGGGGAGGAGGGAGCAGGAGTTTGTTGCTATTTTTCCCAATCAGTGGAGAGATATAAGTGTTTCGTTCACTAGGAAAATATATGACATACAAACAGTGATTTCTCCTGAGCCTTAGCATGTGGAATTCAGCCACAGGAGCAGGCCACACCCTTGTATAAACACCTGAGATTTTCACACTAAGGCTTTTGTTTCTAGCCTCCCTGGAACATAGCTCCTGGCTCTCTGACTAAGCAAATCTGATATTTCTAGCCCAAGAAAATGAGCCTGGAATACAGATGAAATGGCTAGAATCAGGGTGCTGCCTCTCCCTCTTCTGACTCACCTGAGTTGCTCAATAAATATCTGAGGAATGAATAAATCAAGAAATGACTCCATTTCTTTTAATACATATGTGTTACTCTTTGCCTCCTCTCTTCTTTGCCACATAAAATTGTGAATGCTTTCCTTGTGAAAAATCAAGACAAGGGAGCCTGACACTTTCATACAGCTCAAAAAGCACGGTAGGAGGTGTTCCAGGCAAAACAAGAGGCAAAGTCAGACATGGCCCCTGCTCTCAAGGAACCTGCAGCTGATGAGAAGACTGGTACTGATCAGGTCATTTCAGATGTTAGCCAAGTGTCTTAGGATGCTATACAGTATAAGAGAGGTATACTGAGATACATGAGATTAATATCTCAGAGTTGACACTCACAACTCAAGCTCAGGCTTGCTGAAGCAAGACATGCCCAGGAAGAAGTGGGAATTCAGAGGAAGGAACCATGACACTTCACAAAAGCCTGCCAATAAGGGCTCCAGTGGGCATGGTGGGGGGTGGGGGACAAGGGGATACTGGGGATGGAACTTGGGGACTGAACCACTGAGCCACATCCCCAGCCCTACTTTGTATTTTATTTAGAGACAGGGTCTCACTGAGTTGCTTAGTGCCTCACTTTTACTGCGGCTGGTTTTGAACACATATGTCTCCTGCTTCAGCTTCTCAAGCCACTGGGATTACAGGCGTGCGTCACTGTGCCTGGCTCAAGTGGGCACTTCATAGGTGAGAAAACTGTTGCTCCCAAAAGATGAAGGATTTCTATTCACCCATACAGTAAAACATTTTTTGAGGGCTGGGGTTGTGGCTCAGCGGTAGAGCGCTTGCCTGGCATGCATGAGGCACTGGGTTCGATTCTCGGCACCATGTACAAATAAATAAAATACAGGTTCAACTAAATAAATAAAGATCAACAACTAAAAAAAATTAAACAAAAAAAATATTTATTGAAAGCCTGCTCTGTCTCCTAATGTGCTCTAGATTTCGTATCTCATGCAGAAGAACTTTAAATCCAGGTGTATCTAATTCAAAAATTCATGTTCTTTTCATTATAATTCAAAATTGGCTGAAATATCAAATCCATGGCCAATCCAGCTATCACCCTCTTTCTCTCTTCTCCTTCAAACCCAAAACGTCCACAAGGAGTTGTCTATACAGTTTGCCTTCACTTCCTTACCTATCACTCGCTTCTCAACTTACTATAAGCTGGGTTGACAGGTCATTCCCCTGAATTCTCAGGTAGGCCACATACAACATGGCCGTTGCTGAACCTAATGGGTGCATCTCAAGACTTATCAGAGATTTTAAAATCTCTGACTCATCTCCTACCCTCTCCTTCTTGAAATACTCTTCATCTTTGGAGTCTCTGATGCCATGTTCACCTGGTTTTCTTCCGACTTCTCTGAACACCTTTCTCAGGTTCTAGCACACATTTGTCTTGTTTTTCCTATCTCTAACGTTCTTCCTAGATCTATCTTCTCTTTTTTGAGATATTTCCATCTACTCCAATGGATGGAATCAATTACCATTTACATACTAATGACTCTCAAACCTTGACCTCCAGCCCAGTGTCTATTTGTCCTGAGCTTCATTAGATTGTTTTCTGAGCACCTCCACTTACTTATTGCATAGACACCTCACCTTCAGCATTTCCAGAGTGTCATCATCTCTCACTAACTCCCTCCTCCACCAAAGCTGTTCTCCTGCACTTTGTTTGTTTTTCAGTGAATGGTTCCATCATCCATTCATTTGCCCAAGAATAAACTCGAATCATTTTTGATACTTTCCTCTCCCTGATTCCTCCATACTCAACCAAAAAATTCCCTCTTGAATACCTGTCACCTCTAGATTGGGGACACCATTTTCTCTCAGCTGGACCCCATAATAGACTTAAACTGGACTTTCAACTTCCACACTCATTCCCATAGAGACAAATCCTGCAGCCTGGGGGATTTCTGGAACCAGAATGTCTTTAAGTATGTCTTTACTCAAAATCATGCAACTGCTCCTCCTCGGTCTTAGAAAAACTTCCAAACCCCTGCATGTTTCAAGTCCTTGTAGAGCCCTTTAGTGCCTTATTTTTTCACATTCTCCTTCCCACTCTGGTCCTCAGTCTCACTGAACATCCCTCTCCTAGAGTATGCCACGTTCAGTCTGACTTTCTGGCCTTGCATCCGCCCATCCCATGCCTGAAGCACTCCTCTCATCCTCTCCCTGCATGTCTGTTAACATCATTTAGGTCAAAGCTTAGGAATCAATCGCTTCCTCTGGGAAGCCATCCCACACTCCCTGCTCCATACTTCCACAGTAGCAAGCCTTCTCTCTCTTGCAGCACACACCACATGATACTGTATGAGTATGTGTGCTCGTGTGAATCCCTATAACCAGAAGGTGAGTTTTAGAAGAGCATGTGCTATGTACCACCCTGTGTGCTCAGCATGGTGCCTTATATATAAGAGGTGTTAGAAAATATTTGTTGCATAATGAATGAAGAAAGAAACAGGACTCTAAGAATAAATTAACCTATGCTTATAAAAAGCATGACCAGTAATGGAATGGGTATCTCTTACCTTAAAAAATCCTACATCTCTCTTCATCTTGGGCCTGATATTTCAGTTCCCCTTCGCAGAAAACTTGCTTAAAAGTGTTAAGTTTCCACCTTAACTTACTACTTCCTCACCCATTCTCTCTGAGGCCCACTGTAGTCAGGCTTCCATTCCCACCACTTACAAAGGTAGCTAACTTCATCAGAGCTACCAGCAAGCCTGATTGGCCCAACATAGTGTTCTCCTATCTACCTTACTCAAGAGCTCTATAGTTTCAACAGGTGGGCCACTCCTCCTAGAGTTTACACGTCATCCCACCCACCTGGTTTTCCTTGTTGCCCCTGGTACTCCTTCTCAGTGTCCTTTGCTGGCTCCTCCTCTTCTGCTCGACCTTTAAACACTAACACATCCAAAAGGTCCACTCTTGTTAAACACCCCACAGGTGATCTCGCCCAGTCAGTCCAGGGCTGTTAATGCACATGTAGTAGCCATGTATTGTGGTCTCCTGAATCTCTACCTCTCCTTTATTCTGGACACTTAGAACCATCTATATACTTGACTTCTCCGTTTGGATATCAAAGAAGCATCTCACACTCACTGTAACAGAAATAAACTCTTGATTTCTCCAAAACTTATTCATCTACCAGTCTTGTTCATCATAATAAATTACAACAACTTCTCAACTGCTCAAGGCAAAAGAGAAATTCTCCCTAATTTGTCTTTTGCTCACCCCACACATCCCCAATATTCACAAATATCTTAAAAAGTCCCTGATTGGTTATGCCATTGCTATAACCCTGGTCCAAACTACCATAATACCTTATCTGAACTCCCACAAAAGCATCCTAATTGGCTCTCCTGTTTTCCTCATTCTCCCATGTAACCAGATCATATTACTCCTCTAATTTAAGCCGTCTAGGCAGGCATGGTGGCAGGTACCTATGGAGCCAGCTACTCAGGAGGCTGGGGCAGGAGGATCTCTTGAGCTTTGGAGTTTTAAGACCAGTCTGGGTGACATAGCAAGACCCTTTTTCAAATAAAATAAAAATGAAGCCTTCCAATGGTTTCCCAGTACATGTCTCCTGGACAGCTGTTGAATCTGCTTGGCTCAGCTCCGCCTACCCTGCTTCTCAAAACCACCTCAGGCCAACACAATCCAGCCACACTAGGCTGCTTTTGCAAGTTGAATTCACCAAGCTTCCCTCTACCTTTCAGCTTTTCCTTGATCTCCTGCCTTAAACCAGAATGCTCTTACCCTGCTCTTTGCATAGCAGCCCTAGTGTTATTCAATCAGTCCTAAATTGTCCCTCTGCAGTTAAAGAAGTCACCCACTCTACTGAGCCACCCCAGCCCACATAAACCCACTTGAATCCTCCATTTAGCACTTACCACATGCCGATATTTTTCTTGAAAACATATATATATAGAAATTTCCTAAGTTAAACATAAGCACCAAGGGTTTGTGAAGCTTACTGGAGTTGTTCACCTTAGTATTTTCTTACCTGAAGTAGTACATGACACAAAGTAGGTCTTGGGAAACATGCTGCAAGAATGAATCAAAGGACAGATTCATCTGTACTCATAAAAATTGACCATTTAGTGTAATAAAGTGGTAAATGTGAATTGACCTGTACTTCTGAAATATTTTTTAATGAAAATATCAAACCCCCAGGAAGTTTTTTGTTTTGTTTTGTTTTGTTTTTGCAGTACTGGGGATTGAACCCAGGGCCTCATGCATACTAGGCAAGTGCTCTATCACTAAACTACATCCCCAGAAAAGACCTCTTGGAAGTTTGGGCAATAAACCATACAGAATGAGGCAGACAGCAGAGCTACAGGGTAGAACTCGTCCCCACTATTTAAAATCCTACTTAACTGAAGAAAAGGCTAACAATTCCAATGTTTTGGAAAGATCTTAAAATATTCTCAAATTTGAAAAGGGTTGTTTTGTTCTGCATTTGATCCATTAACCTTTTACCTTGTAATATGACACTGTTGACGCAATAGGTAAGCCCTTGTGCAGTTAAAGGCAAGAAAAAAAAAAAACAACATTCGACTAGTGAGGGCTATTCACCCCACAAGCCAACAGCAAGAACGTGTGAGTATTTTTTCTGCTATTTTCTTCCCATGCTAATTCAACATACATCACAGAACCTCAATGATCAGATTATTCATTAAAATGTAATATCTCTTATAGGGCACAGTGGTGCACACTTGTAATCCCAGTGGTTCAGAAGGCTGAGACAGGAGGAACAAATTCAAGGCCAGCCTCAGCAACTGGCTGGTGCCCTTAACTTAGTGAGATTCTCTCTCAAAATTAAAGAAAAAAAATTAAAATTAAGGCTGGGATGAGGCTCAGAGGTAAAGTGCCCTTGGGTTTAATACCCAATACCAGGAAGATAAACACATAAAAATAAAATAAAATGCCTCTCCTCCAAAGATACACTTATTAAAAAACTTCAAAATATTCAATTTCTCTTATAAATCATCCATATGCTTTCATCTACCACTTTAACATGACTCTACAAATATATGGTGGTATTAAACTCTCACTCTCATATATGTTAAAAACAACAAATGTGGTTATCTTTTTATCAAAATTGCCCTGAATGATTTAGAAAAAATGGAGTCATTCAGAGAAATTATAATTGCTGATGTTGAAATCAGATCACAAAAGTTATCTAAGGGCACACTTAGAATGCCCTCCAAATTTCAGAATGTTAGATCACAGACTAAAACCATCGAATGCTTATAAATTAATAAACTACATTAGCTTCTTAGTTCCCCATTTTCAAAGTGATATTTTGAACTTTAATTTTTTTTTCTGATACACTACACTACTCTGAATAATTACAACCCTGCCCAACACAGATTCATACACAAAAGCTCAGAAAATCTTCTATCTCTCATGGGGCTAATTAAAAAGGATTTTTTATTTCTATAAGGAATGAATGAGATCTTTGTTAACCCACTTTAACAGGACTCTAAATGACCCTGGATTTATCTTGCCCTAGTTTTCAAAATGTAACTGACCCAGAATAATATAATCTTATCTCCAAACTCCTGGCAGAAACAGAACTAAAGTTCCCAGAAGCCAAAATCAAACATGCAACCTAAGAAAAAATAATAATATGTATCTTTTTCCTGAAAATTACTATATACTACAAACACCACAAGAGCTCTTATTTTATTTTCACTTAATTGGTGTTTTTTAAAGATGATAAAGCTTTATAATGCCAAGGCAAACAATCTTCCAAGAAAACACAGCAAAGGACGATATCAACTACTGCGATTATCAGAATTTCCTGGAAGCTTTGTGTTATTATGGTACAACACTGATAGCCAGTGAAGGACTGTAACTTGATTGTTTTCTCTGGGTGTAATAATCATCCAACCAGCCAAAACAGACCCCAGGCGTGATTTGCTTTTACTCATAATAATTGAGCAGGCTAAACTGGTTAGGGAACCAAAATTATTAACTGTTAATACACGTCTCTTTCTTACCCCTCATGCATCATTTCCATCAAAATTTCACCCAGAAATTTTCTTGCAAAGGGATAAAAATTCCACTTGGAAGATTTTTTTATTAATCCAGTTCCTCTTTCTAAGACGTCACAGGGATTTATTCACAGCCACAGGTAGAACAGACTTCGTCTTAGAAACATGATACTAAACATACCAATACCTCACTGACTCATGTCTAAAGAAATCTGTGTTTCCATCCTGAACTGCCAATTTTTCTGAACATTGAATGATTCTTTTAATTCAGGATAATTTACAGGACTTTGTGTTTTATACTGGAGTGGCCACTCCATTATTCATTATGCAATTGTTTACTGAAGACCTAAAATATTCAGAAATTTCACTGGCCATAAAAGATATGGCAGTATTATACTCAGGGCACCAAATGTGCACATGGAGGAATTCAGGATTATTGAAGTAAGTGATATTCAAAAACAAAAGGAAACCCCAGGAAAAGCAGCAATTACATGGAGCTAAGTCAGAAGACAACAAACCCCAGGGAAGCCTTGACCAAATTTTGGTGTTTTTTTTTTTAAACAATGATTGGAATACATCACTCGTCTTCCAAATAATGTGATATGAATTCAATTTTTATTCTTTACCTCCCTAAAATTGAAACATGAAAAGATAACCCAGACAACAATGCTAGCCATACTTTGGTTGGATTTCTACGATAGATAACCAAAATGTAAAGTGATTGGATCTGCATCCTTGGCACTTCCACACGGCATCCACAGGCAAAGGAAAACTTGCTTTTTAAAAGTGCTTGATGTAGTTTCCTTTGTATCCTTATCACTCAGCGCCCTGCACATAGTTGGCCTTCAGCATTTTGTAAGTCATGGTAAATTAAACATTATGTCTTATTACGATGCTTCCAACCTAACCTACTAAATCTGGATAATGTTTTTTACTCCAAGAGTAGAATATTTTTAATTGACAGATATCACTGTGTGTTTTTATCATGTACAGTATGATTTGATTTTTTTGGGAGGGGGAATACCAGGGATTGAACCCAGGGGCGCTTAACCACTGAGCCACATCCCCAGCCCTATTTATTTATTTATTTATTTAAAAAAATTGAAGCGGGGAGAGACAGGGTCTTACTAAATTGCTGAGGCTGGCTTTGAATTTGCAATTCTCCTCAGCCTCCCTAGCTGCTGGGATTACAATCATGCACCACTACACCAAGCTGTGTGCACGTACATTATAGAATGGTTAAATATGATAATTAACAGATGCAAAACCTCATACAGTTACATTTTTGTGAGCATATAGCATCCACTCTGTTTACATTTTTTAAGAAAACAACATATCATCATTAACTATAGTCACCTTGCTGTACAATCAGTCTCTTGACATTTATTCCTCCTATCTAATTTTAATTATGTATCCTTAACCTGGATAATTTTTTTTCTGGAGTGTTTTTTGTTTGTTTTTGTTTTTGTTTTTTTGGTACTGGGGATTGAATCCAGGAACGCTTAACCACTGGGCCACATCCCCAATACTTTTTATTTTTTATTGTGAGACAGAGTCTTACTTAGTTGCCTATGGTCTTGCTAAGTTGCTGAGGCTGGCTTTGAACTTGTGATCCTCCTGCCTCAGCCTGCCAAAGCACTGGGACTACAGGCATGCACCACTACATCCAGCTAGATAATTTTTTCCCAGATAGATAATTTTTAATGTTATTCCAAATAAGAAATAAAGTGAAAGCCTCCCTTCAGATGGATACTCAGTAAATAATGAATATATTTAAATGGATAATAACCTAACTATAGAGACTCACATTTCCCTGTGGAGCCCTATCACGCTATGATATGCACCCACAAGACACAGAGGGTTTTTCAGTGTTTTACAATACATCATCTAGGTGATAGCAGCACTGAATATGAGATATGTATATTATTTGAAATGACACAGTAACTGGGCTGAACATGTTTTTATACAGATCCATGCAGATGGTTAACCATTCACCAGCCTCTTGGCAGGATTGCAAGAAAGGTAACTTCTTGTGTGGTGGTAAAGGTAATAGAATACACTCCTTCCTAACTCAGTGTCTAATTCAGGACAACATTCTGCAGCTAGATGCTGATTTTCTAAGGCATTACCTACATCATTTTTAAAAACAAAATAATTTGCTGTGTTACATAAATTATTTCCTTTTATGACCATAAAATGTTGTTTCAGACAAAATATGCAGTAATTATTTCCATAGGATAAAAGGGAAAGAAATAGGGCTGGGGCTGTAACTTAGTGGTAGAGCGCTTTCCTCACACTTGTGAGGCCCTAGGTTCAATCCTCAGCACTACATAAAAATAAAGACATTGTGACAATCTACAACTAAAAAAATATTTTTAAAAAGAGGGGGAAAGAAACACTACTTTTTCAAGGGACAAATCCAAATGGAAAAATTTAAAGATTCTATAATGAATGCATTTTGGTGGGAAAGGGGAGTACCAGGGATTGAACCTGGGGGCCCTTAACCACTGGAAAACATCCCAGGCCCTTTTTTTTTTTTTAATATTTTTAGTTGTAGATGTTCACCATACCTTTGTTTATTTAGCTTTTTTTTTATGTGGTGCTGGGGTTCGAACCCAGTGCCTCACACATGCTAGACAAGTGCTCTACCACTGAGCCACAATCCCAGCACCCCCAGCCCTTTTTTATATTTTATTTAGAGACTGGGTTTTGCTGAGTTACTTAGGGCCTTACTAAGTTACTGAGGCTGGCGTTTTTTTGTTTGTTTGTTTGTTTTTTAAATAATGTTGTTGGATTTTTTTATACCTTTGGTTTATGTATGTATGTATGTATTTATGTATGGTACTGAGGATTAGACCCAGGGCTTCACACATGCTAGGCAAGTGCTCCCTCCAACTATAAGCTATAACCCCAGCTCCCTATGGCTAGCTTCTGAACTCACAATCCTCCTGCCTCAGCCTCCCAAGCCGCTGGGATTACAGGCATGCACCACTCACCCAGATTATAATGAATGCCTTTGAATAGTCTAAATTTGTTTAAAATGTGGATCATTTAGATTAAGACAAAATGCCCTGAACTAAAATTCAATTTTTACATCAACGCACTCAAAAGCATAAATACAATTCCCTTTTCTTCCTAACCACTCAAACATTCCCCCTGCTAGACCAAAGAACCTAAATATCGCCCTCAAAAAGTACCTCCAAATCCCTTTATACAAATATTTTCTCAAAGACAATACAAAAATGAAGAAAAAGGAGGAAATCGCTTACTGACAAAGCACCCCTGGTTTTCAGGCCCACCCGCCTTCAGTCCCTGCACACATGGGATACCTGTTCTCATAGCTTATCAATGATGAATCACCACATTTCAATTCAGGCATTTTAATTTTTTTTTTTTTGAGTGCATTATTTTGAGCCAAGGTGTGGCCACAATTCCCTCACCTCAGATGAAGTTTTGCTCAAATAAAGAAGGCTTTATAACTTAATTAGACCATCATACTACCTCTATCTGCCTCTTAAAACAAAACCAAAAAATGTTCTGAAATGAAAATGGGGGAAAAACTTTCTTATGAGCATTGATCTTGAACCTCTCAAATTACACAAAACCTCCATTCTCAAATTACCCCAAGGATCAGTAAACGACATGTGGGACTGGCTTCCCACTTCTTCCCCATGGATGACGCATCAGGCACTCTGACCCTTGAAATACATCATGTAAGTAAATTACTCAGACTGGCTAGTTCCTAGATATGACATTTTCCTTGCTAAATAGCTCATACTAGTCTTCTATTGTAAAGCAGATTGTATGACCTAGTTATAATCCAAAGCACGTTATATTTCTAGTAATTTGCTAATTATTTTGAGCAATTTATAATCCTGAGATCACTAAGGTGAGCTGAAGATGTCCATCCACATTCTAGATTTAAGTTTGCTCTAGACAGAAGAGAGTAAGGCTGAGACTTAATAGACTCTCAGAGAAAGGTGGAAGGGAAATTATGCCTACCAAATTGTTCTTTGAAGTGTGTCAGAGGGAGTGCTATACAGTGAAAAGAAAACTATACTCGGGCTGGGGATGTGGCTCAAGCCGTAGCGCGCTCGCCTGGCATGCGTGCGGCCCGGGTTCGATCCTCAGCACCACATACAAACAAAGATGTTGTGTCCGCCGAGAACTAAAAAATAAATATTAAAAATTCTCTCTCTCTCTCTCTCTCTCTCTCTCTCTCTCTCTCCTCTCTCACTCTCTCTTTAAAAAAAAAAAAAAAAAAAAAAAAAAAAAGAAAACTATACTCCAAGTCAAAACCTAGTTGCTCATCAGCTGTGTGACTCTGGGAAGATTATCCAGACGTCCTGAGCCACAGCATCTCTGTTCACCAAACATATAAAGATCTACCTTATCATATGGTTGTAAAGATCAAGTGAGATAAAGTAGATCCCATGAGATAATGCAAAAGTGCTAGTAAGCTAGAACATGCTATGGGAGGCTCACTCTGTAGTGGGGAACAAAGTATTATTAAATACAGTAATTATAATACTATGAATGTTGAAACAGACATAAGAAAACAGAGGGAGCTCAGGCTGAGGAGCCTGAGGCTGGCTGACCCTGGGATGGATGAGTTGGACTCCATTGTTACACAAGAAGTCAGGGCTACAAGAGAACAACCTGAGCAAACACACTCACTCTTGGGCAAGGGAGATTATGCCCGTTGGAAAAATGTGGGGCTAAAACACAGTGTGCCTACAGAGGTGTGGTGGGAGACGACAGCAGAGAGAAAGGCAAGCACCAGATCAGAGAGGACCTGTGCCTACACCAAGAAGTCTAAACCCATCCTGTGAGTGTTGGGAAGACATTGAAGAGACGTGTCAAAACAACACAACAACAACAAAACAGTAATATCAAAACTCCTGGTTTACAAATTTTTCCTATATACCAGGAGGTTTCTGCTCTAGCTGGGTGTTCCTGGACAAAGATTTTAACACAAAGATCTGTGGCCATAAATATATAAAAAGAAATAACGCTAGCTCGGGAGACATGGCGGGTGTTAAAGCTCTTGTGGCATTATCCTTCGCTGGGGCTATTGGACTGACTTTTCTTGTGCTGGGATGTGCCTTGGAGGATTATGGTGTAGACTCGCCCTTTTTTGTCCTGTTTTTCCACACCATCTCCCCTATTCCCCATTTCATCTCCAAAAGAGTCACATATGACTGTAACACAACCAGCAGTGCATATTTCTTCACTACTGGAATTGTTGTTTCTGCCTTTGGATTTCCTGTTATTCTTGCACGTGTGGCCATCATCAAATGGGGAGCCTTGTACTGGGAGGCAACACTGTCATTTTTCTTACAATTCAAGGTTTTTTCCTGGTATTTGGAAAAGGAGATGATTTTAGCTGGAGCCATGGTAGCACTTTATTTTGATAGAGAACACTGCATTTCTTAAGATTTGTACTGTATGTATATGTGTATACCCATGGCATTTTACTATGAGATTTAATATGCTGGTTTTTTTATACCTTTATATCATGATCACTCTAAGGAAGACTTCCTAAGTAAAAGATTAGTTTTATTCCTAGATAATGGACCACTATTTTTACTGAAGTTGAACTATGTTATTTGTTTGGCTGTTCACATAGTCAAACAGCTGCTCATTTGTACAGGCCGTCTAAACCTTTTGTGTGGAGGTATGCTTAGATAGGTGAAGACATTGAAGCAGGTCTTTTATAGCTCAGAAAAACCTGGCTCCCTCTGTGTTGTAGACCCTTGCTTCTCAGAATGTGGTCCACAGACCAAGAGCACTAGCATCTCCTAGCTTATTGGAAATATAAAATCTGAAGCTCCACTGCCCACCACCCAGACCCAGTGCATTTTGATGAGTGAATCATATTCACATTAGAGTTTGAGAAATTTTGTTATAAACATCACACCTAGCTTCCTTGTCTTCCCCTTGGATCCATCACTTACCCTCTTTGGGAGTTCTGCTCATTTGAGGGAAAAAAAATATCCTTACGTTGAGGAGGGGTTCAGACTCTCTTTGGTGTTTGTGAACTGTTCCAAACTGTAATATATGGGCTATTTCCCAAATTTGTGGAAAGTGTTTTCAGTGGAAAGCAGATATGTCCATCATCTGAAAGGTGGTGCCTTTTTCACAGTGCGAGAGCACAAAATAACCCAAGCCCCACTGGTATGCAGGAGAGGAAGGCTAGGCTGGAACCAGTCCCTGCTTTAATTATGAGGAGAGAAGAAGAGATAGGCATCACTTTTAAATATCCCTTATTAGTCTTGTACTTCTTCCTAACCCCTTCCTAATGCTACCTTATCCCAACTCCTCAGCAGTTCTGACTTGCCCTTTCTTCTTGATGGCTCTGCCCTTCTCCTTTCTCAAGAAATACTGGAGCCAAGTGAGCAAGCCAAAAGTGAACTGCTGGAGTTTATTTACATGTTGATGTACTTAATGGTATTTCATTCAAAACTTCATGCCACCTTTAAATAAATCATGGGAAATACATGTCATGTTGTATCTTATAATCATAGTTTTACTAGCTCATCTTTTTGTCCACAAACCCACTGAGAAAAGAAAATATAGGAAATAGAACCACTTGATAAGAAGAAAGCCGATGGTTTTAAAACATTAATGTGGCAGTTGACATGTGTACAAAGCACTTCCACCTTGAGGCTTGTGATCTTAGTAATTAGTACACCCTTTGTTAGTTGGTGTGATGTTGGAACCAGAAGAGAAAAGTGATATCTAAAAGAATAATGAGCAATGTTGTTTTTTTGGCCTTGTACATGATTTCATGTTTTCAATATTCTGTGAATACACAGAATTGTTGAAGTTGTCATTTGCAATATTTACATTGGGAAGATTATTTAAATACTTTGTAATTTTAACTGGCATTTTTAATCATGACACTTGCACTTATTATAATAAATTTCACTTTTAACACAAAAAAAAAGAAAGAAAAAGAAATGACAATACATTTATGGAGTCCTTATTCTGTGCCAGGCACTGTGCTGTGTCCTTTGTGTCTCTTTCTCTTTGGGAAAACTGAAATGAGGGCATGATCATCCATATTATGCAAATGAGGAAACTGAGGTTCAAAAAAAGAAGTCTCCTGTCTAAATTCAAAGAACCAGTAAGCAGCAGAGCCACCACTAGAAATTAGATCTAGCTGTTTATTTTAGCCAAAACACTACAAAAAAAAAAAAAGCAAGAACACTATTTTTTCATTTAAATGAAAATTTGATTCCAACTACTTCTGAATATTATGAGGTATTATAAAAATTAAAGATTTGGGAGGTCAGGCATGGTGGCACACACCTATAATCCTAGAGGCTGAGGCAGGAGGATCTCGAGTTCAAAGCCAACCTCAGCAACCTAGCGGCCCTAAGAAACTCAGTAAGACCCTGTCTCTAAATAAAATACAAAAAAGAGCTGAGGATGTGGTTCAGTGGTTAAGTGTCACTGGGTTCAATCCCCATTACAAAAAAAAAAAGAAAAAAGAAAAATTTTAAATTCTACCTCCCAAAAACTTAAATGTTTCTTACTCTATACAAATCACAGTATTTACTTTTTTTTTTTTTTTTTTTTTGGTGGTGGTGCTGGGGATTGAACCCAGGGCCCTATGCATGCTAGGCAAGCACTCTACCCATTGAGCTATATCCCCAGCCCCCAAAATCATAGTATTTACTTTTAAAAGACTGACATAGACATAACCTATTCCATTAATAGATTTCCATCTTAACCTCAAGGACAAGAAGCTAATCAATCAAAAGACATTTTTAATCAATAAAATATTAGAAAAGCATCTTAGAATCCTTATCATAAATGGCTAAAAAAAATTATGACTTTTAAGTATTGTCCTAAATATTTGTGTAGTACTATCCATAATCTTAATATTACTTTAAAATATATAGTTTTATAAATATAGATTTTTTTTTCAATAGCCTTAGTTCTTCTATACTAACTAACTCTACAATTCCAATATTTGTTTTATCAACAACATAAAGTCTAGTGGCTAAGGAATTTTCAAATTACCAAACTCCATAAAAAGCACTTAAAAAAAAAAGCAGTACTTTGAGATGCACATACAGAATTCACATGATTGACAAATCCTTCCCATATAACATTACTAATAGTCCTTTCTATTGAGGCAGAATAGGCAAAAATAAGGGTATGCATTTAAAAGAGGCTGTGCAAAAAGTACAAAATAATGCCAAGCAAACTATGGCTAACCAATTGTTAATGCAAATAAAATGCATACTTTCAGAGTAAGAAATCAGAGATATCAAATTCCCAGAGAGCCAGACAGGAATAAAGACATTTAAGTGCTACAGACTGAAAGGGTTCTACAGTTGGAAAAATACAGATATATCTTTAAAAAAAACATGAGAGAAAGCAGTAGGATTTGTGAAGAAGGGAGGGTTAGTTTTCCACAGGGTCTGTGGGTGTTACCCCATGGGATCTTCATTACCTTGCAGTGACACCTGGAGATGGTCAATGCCCAAGGCAGCCTGTTGATCTCTGTGGGGAAGGTCAGGACTAGATGCCATTTTTTTGACTCGATGGAGATTATCTCATGTCCATCTCAGTTACAGAAGTGAACTGAAAGTGAAAAGGGAGAAATGTTCATTAGGGACTCCGCAGCTCTGCATTTCTGATAAATGTACCCTGACAAGAAAACAGCAACAAGCAAACACTGCCCTCCAAAAGATGTGCACGCAGGTTTCTGGGAGTGTTTCCGCAGTTCATGGGGAACAAAGTAACCTACGCCTTCTCTTTGAATCACAATCAAGATTTTGCCCTGTGACCTATTCAAGCGCTTTGGAATTGCTGGCAGAACTCCAAAAGAACTAGTATTGTGGATTCCATACCAGCCATGAAAAGGAAACTGAAATTCAGTAACTTTCTAGAGGAAACAAAGTGGACATAAACTGGTATCTTAGGCATTAGCCTGTGTGTTGTTAACCTTCAACCACCGAGAATTTTCTTCAAAACATTTTATTTAATTTAGTTCCTTTTCTGATCCGTAAATGTTGCCATTCACTGGCAACAAGAGCTGAGACTGCATTAACTTACATCTATCTATTGTATTATTTTCCCAAGTACTTATTTTTCCACCTACACATTTCTCCCTTGGCCTCTTGAGTCTCTTGAATCTTACTTACTTACTTACTTACTTAGGTATTTTGTTTTGTGGTGCTGGGGATTGACTCCAAGGCTTCATGCAGAAGAAGCAGGTGCTCTATCTCTGAGTTACACCCTGCTCTTCACCTTGAATCTTAATTCTTCGAATAAACTCCTTACATCACAACTCTAAAAAAGCACTGGATGTGTGTATGTGTGTGTCTACTAATTTCTGGGGACTGAGAATAAAATAATGACTTCACTCAAGAGGATAATTAAATAATAGAATAAACCTAAACAGGGGCTGGGGTTCTGGCTCAGTAGTGGAGCGCTTATCTAGTATGTGTGAGACACCAGGTTCGATCTTCAGCACCACATAAAAATAAATAAATAAAATAAAGTTATTGTGTCCATCTACAACTAAAAAAAATTTTAAATTAAAGAATAAAATTAATCTGGGCTGGGGTTGTGGCTCAGCGGTAGAACACTCACCTAGCATGTGCGAGTCCCTGGGCTGGATCCTCAGCACCACATAAAAATAAATTAAAGGTATTGTGCCCAACTACAACTAAAAACAAAACAACAACAAAAAAAAACTTAGAATAAAATTAACCAAATATATAAAATGTATGCACAGGGTTTAGGATGTAGCTCAGTGGTTCAGTACTTGTCTATGATGTGCCCAGTCCTATGTTTGATTCCCAGTTCCACAATCGATCAATCAATAAAATAAGATGGAAGTACAGCTTTGTAACCAAGCAAGTACTGGATGAAGTTAATGTTAGAATCTGTGTGTCGGGGTGTGGCTCAGGGTAGAGCACTTACCTAGCATGTTAGAGGCCCTTGGTTCAAACTCTAGCTGCAGGATGGGGATAGAGGAGGTGAAGGCGGAACAGAGGTGGGGAAACAGTGTTGAATATGCGAACATGTACTGTAAAATACCCTAACTCTGCTATAACTAGAAATTTATCATAATAAAATGCTGAAAGGAAAACCAAAAAATAAATCTGAGGCCAACAGCTAGATACAATCAGTCATATTAAATGTTAAACAGACTATTTTTAAATATGAAGAGGATAAAAATCATTAAACAGTTCAAAAATCTTTCCATTTCTTCCTCCCCAATGTTTATTATCAAAACTACTCCTTCTATTATCTTTCCTGTAGATCACTGTTATTAAAGATTTTATCTACCAAATAAACTTTATCAATAATTCAGTTGCTTACCCTCTGAATTAAGATGCATCAGAACCAGCCAGACTTAACAAAGTGGCTCTACGGAGTTGATTCATTCTAACTAAAAAGATTAACTTATTAGTTCCCAAGGGCCTGATTATATCTAGCTGTAGCCTGGTGACAAAGAAAGACAGACGTCCTCAGCTTTGTGATATACTAAGGACATTCACTATCCCTTTCCACATCGTCCAGCTCCTAAACCCAAAGTGGAGACAAAGTACTACTTCATTTTCACAGAAGAAAAACTGAATCCAGAATGAATTTCCTAAGGATACCTATTGTTTTATCCAGGGCTATTTTTAAAGGGGAGGGGGGATAATAACAATAGTAGCAGCTACCTTATGCAGCACTCACTATATATAGGCACTGTTCAATGCACTTTGCATATACCACCCTTTATAAGAACTGTCTGAGCTCGGTACTGCAATTATCCCCACATTTGAGAAGACAACCAAGAAGCTGGGCATGGTAGCACATACCTGTAATCCCAGCAGCTCAGGAGACTGAGGCAGGAGGATTGCAAGTTCAAAGCCAGCCTCAGCAACTTAGCAAGGCCCCAAGTAAATCAGGAAGACCCTGCCTCTAAATAAAATACAAAGGGCTGGGGATGTGGCTCAGTGGTTAAGTGCCCCTGAGTTCAATCTCCAGTACCCCTCCACCAAAAAGACAACTAAGATGCACAAATATGATATGCAGTTGTCTAAGGACACACAGCTAATAAACAATAGAGCCAAGATTTGAATCTAGGTGGTCTGGGCTTCCAAGTTTATACTCTAAATCAATACATGACCATACTCCCACAGATAGCTAGAAGTTTGCCATGTGTCATTTATTCCTTTTTTTTTTTTCTTAATAGTACTAGGGACTGAACCCAGGGGCACTGTGCATTGAACTACATGCCCAGCTTTTTTTGTCTTTATTTTGAGACAAGGTCTCTAAGTTGTCCAAGCTAGCCTTGAACTAGAAATCCCCCTGCCTCATCCATCCAAGTCACTGGGATTGCAAGCATGCACTACCACACTCAGCTGTTCTTTTATTCACTTACTCAACAAACATTGCTATGTACTAGAAGCTGATCTCAAAGAATCCAATCTGAGAATAACAACTAAATACAATATGAAGCACAATTCTTTAAGAGAGGAGTGTAGGGGATTCTTTGTGGCCAAGAAGGTATGCCTGCTCCATCACTTGAAGGTAGAGATAGATAGGACCATCAGCAGCTGCAATGGACAGAATTTGTATTTCCCTCAAGATTCCAATTGAAATTCTCACCCCCAGGTATTAGGTGGTGGGGCCTTTGAGAGATGATGTCATGAGGCAGGAGCCCTATGAATGGGATCAGTGCCTTTATTTTTAAAAAGGGTGGAGAGAGACCTGTATCTACTTCCACCATGCCAGGTTACAGTAAGAAGTTGGCTGTCTATGTGGAAGTGGGTCCTCACTAGACCCTGCCTCTGCTGCCAACTTGATCTTAAACTTCCAAGCCTATAAAACCATGAGAAATACAGTCCTGTTGTTTTGTTTTGTTTTTTATTTTTACAGTAGTAGGGATTGAACTCTGGGCCTCACACACACTAGGCAAGTATTAAGAGCAGCCTAAATGAACTAGGACAGGAGTTATACATATTAAAACAGCATGTCACTCTAAAAAATCTCATCACCGTTGGCATTATTTGGATGATACCTTGGACTTGGTAAGAGTTTCTCTGAAAACCACTTACTGCCACTACTAATCAAATATAAAGTACCAAATATAGGGGAAATAATACATATTTTCTTACTTATAAGAAAACATTTCTTATTTATGAAAGTATTTCCTATTTATATTACAAATAAAAACAAAAGAATAAATAATATGTTAATAACAAGCTAATAACCAAATTAAGAAATATTCCCATCTAAACCGATGTATGGAATTTACTGTATTGTACGTTAAAGCTGTAGGAAAAATTTGGTAAAAATGGCAAAAATAAAAAAACAGACTTTAAGATAACTAGATGTCTCAGTTTGATTTTTACTGCAAAAATGTTTTTAGCAAACATGTCAATAAAATATAATAATTTTTATACCCTGAAGAACTTCTTAGCCCTTCTAAAAACATCCATTAAAAGTAAAACCCAACTTTGAGTACTGGATCAATGACAAGTGTTATTGGCCCAGATACTGTCTTAGTATAATTATTTACCAAAACATGCTATAGTGGTGATGAGGATTTGATGAAAGATCTTTTTTTATGATATTCCCAATGCAATTTTATTTGATGACAGAGAGAAAGAGTTGACATTTCCACAGAGGAATTAACTTATCAAACAAGGCCCATCAAAAACTGGAACAGGGTAGAGAAGATAAGTCTGGGGAGATTTCTCGGCTTTACATTGAGTAGCTAGAAAGACTAAAAAGGGAAGGCAAAAAGGGGTGAGGTTTTGGCTCAGAGTCACAGGGTCTCTGTCAGCCAGACTCCCCAGGACTGCGTCATCCCTGTGTTCTGACTCCAGAGGGGAGCCCAGGGCTTCATCCTCAGATGGATCTCAGACTGCTGGCCTCCACTTAAACGTTGCCACAATTATGTAAGAAATCAGTGTTTAGAATTAAAATAAATGAAGCTATTCTTAAAAGTGAATAATGGACCTTCTTCAGGAACATAAGGAAAGGTTGGGTAAAGAATTAATGTATTGGCATTAAAGCTTCTAAGATCAAATGAAGTGATGGGGAATTGTGTTTTAAAAATTCATGTACATTAATACACATGCTATTTTGAAACAATCGTGGTTTGCTTATGCAATATATCTTAATATGTCTGTGGTATCTACAAAACCTCAAAACACTGGTGAATTTCCCTTTTTAAAAGAATCTTGGCATTTACTTTGGATTATTATGAATGGAATGCTTTCAAAGAAATCTGAATGGAGGTTATTTCCAATGAATGCCATTATGGGTGATTTTTATTTTCTACTTTTTGCTGATCTTCATATTTTTAAAATGATAAATACCCATGTCTACTGCAATAAAATTTCTTTTTTTTTCTTTTTATTGAAATAGGGAATAAGGTATTATGTAGTTCAGGGTCAGTTTTTCAAACCATATATTATAGAACCTGCATATCTATATCTTCATAATGAGAAAAAAGCCAGGAACAAGTATTAGAAAAGCCTCTGAGTTTGTTAAAAATTTGGCTGGGGATGTGGCTCAGTGGCCGAGTGCCTCTGAGTTCAATCCCTGGTATCCGCCCCCACTTGCCAAAAAAAAAAAAAAAGAATTCTAAAAACTACTCCCCAAACTTTTTGGTAACTCAATGGGTCTTTCATATTCTCATTATTAGATAGTTTGCTAACAATCACTGCCAGTCTAACAGCAAGTGAAAAGTCATTGTGTCAATAGTGAGAAATAGGTAGCTACCCTATCTTTAAAGGTTGATCAGAAGGAACACAGTGGCAGGATGTAGTTATGTACATTCGCTTTTTTCTTTAACAGTGATTTGAATTCCAGCATTTTTCCTGGGGCACCTCCCTTATTCTTTTTTCTATTCTTCAGCTGCATCACAAGGTCCTTCAAGGAATTGTTAAAGAATCTCCCCTAGATCAGCTAAGTAACAAAGTCATTCATAGCAAATGACAGTTATTAACTTTGATCTGCTTACAACCCCACAGAAGAAAGTTGGTAAGACACTAGTAGTAAGTTTCTTCATTTTTTTCCCCATTAACTTTTTCTGTTATTTATCCTGTTGCCATGATTTGATCAGAAGCAACTGGTACAGAGTCCCACACCAGGTGATTTTTTAAGGTCTCTGGTAATTCCCCTCCCAGGCACTTTATTCTTACCACCACCACAAAAGGCCAGAATAATCAATCCTATCAATTCACTGTACTTTTGAAAAATAAACACGTCACAATTCTCAGTTTATCATGCTGCTGGACTTGCAATCTCAGAAGACAGCAGTGTCACTCACAGTTCAGTACCAAGGATGCTGCTAAACCACCCACTTAACCCATAATGAGGGCATCCTGTGGGAATGCAGCCACCTCCCTAACAGCCTTCCGCTGGCCTTGACCAAGTCCCAGATGCTCTCCTCTGCAACAAACACTGCTGTAGAATGAAACTGATAAAGCTTTCCTTCAAGAGTGGTTGTTGGAATGCAACAGAAAAACACCTAAAACTAAAATCTACAAAAACAACATTTATTGAGAGCTTACTGCAGGAGATGTACTACAGTATATAAACGGTAGTTAATATAAACCATGAATAAACTTATTAGGATTATCTTTCTCCTTTTTTCTTTCTTTTTGTGTATACTGGGGATTGAAGACAGAATCTTATACCAC
Organism: Spermophilus citellus; assembly: GCF_964194105.1. Classification (NCBI taxonomy): domain Eukaryota; kingdom Metazoa; phylum Chordata; class Mammalia; order Rodentia; family Sciuridae; genus Spermophilus; species Spermophilus citellus. Next base: position 159,248,759 of record NC_138185.1, on the reverse strand, counting down.
ATTGTTTCTTAATCAGCAGTAAAAAAAAAAAAATAAAAGCTAGAAGTTAGGGATATAGCTCAGTGGTAAAACACTTGCCTAGCATGAGCAAGGCCCTGGGTTCAATCCCCATCATAAATAAATAAATAAATGCTAGTCACAATACTAAAATTAAGAGCTTTAAAAAAAAAAAAAAAAAAACCACTTGAGGATGAAAACTTCCAAGACTATAAAACCTGGTGGGAAATCAACATAGATCCAGAAAGCCTCAGAAAATGTATCAAGTACCTAAAATACATAGAGACAGAAAGTAGAAAGGTAGCTACCAAGTGCTAGGAGAAGTAGGAATGGGGAGTTAATTGTTTTAATTAACTTTTAATTGTTTTAATAGGTATGATGAATCAGTTTTGCAAGATAAAAAGGGCTCTGGAGATGTACACTAGTTTGTGATAATTATAGTAATGTGCTTAATACCACTCAACTGGCCACTTAAAAATGGTTACGACAGTAGACTTTATGCTATGTGTACTTTACCACAATCTTTTTTTTTTAAATAAAGTTCTGAGAGAGCCAGTTGTGGTAGCACATGCCTATCTATAACTCCAGCTACTCAAGGCATCTAAGACAAAAGGATCAGAAGTTCAAGGCCTGCCCAGGCAACAAGGTAAGACTGTAGGAAGGAAGGAAGGAAAGAGGAAGGAAGGAAGGAAGGAAGGAAGGAAGGAAGGGAGGGAGGGAGGGAGGGAGGGAGGGAGGGAAAATGGGGGTTCTGATAGAAACTTTTTCAACCTATAATCTATTTCTACCTAAAGTTTGAATTGAGTATTAAGGAGGGGAGTCATTTCCTGACTTGTAGGTCTCCAAAACATGTATGTCTTATATGCATTCACTCTTAGAAAGCTACTGGAGATGTTACTTCAACAAAGTAAGTGGGGCAGGGGGTGAGGCTTAGTGGTAGAGAGCTTGCTTAGCACATGTAAGGCCCTGGTTCAATCCCTAGCACATCAATAAAATAAAATAGTAAAAAAAAAAAAAAAAACAAAAACAAGAAGAAAGGGGGGAAGTATTCCAATAAAATAGAATAACTAAATCAATAAACTAAAAATGAGAAAAATAGGAGCTGGGTATCAAACACAGGAGAAGTAAAGGACAGTTCCCAGGATGAGAATTATTGAGGTAAGGAAGAAGGAGGACTTAAAGGGGGTCTGGGAGAGAGGCATGGGGTGAGTGCTGAAGGAGGAAGAATTAGAAAGGAGGGATGTGAAGACTGGAAGGGTGAGCAGACAGATGAAGTGCAGGACTGACACCTCTCTGAGGTCAAGTTATGGAGAGTAGTAATTTGGATCATGGTCTCTGGCTGCCTCATCGCTATGGCCGCACTTGCACTGGGAATTTTCTGTGCAAAGGTGCAGGTCAAGATTGCCCAATTGCTGTGGTGACACCCTGTCTGAGGAGGCTCTGGGCAAAGGCACAGAACTATAAGTCTTAGCCTTGAGCTCAGACATCAGCTGCCAGGGATAGAGAATTCTGGACATAATAAGATAACCACAATGTCTCACAAGTGCCACAACCTTCAAGTCTGTCTACTTTGAAGAACCTTTCCCACAAATAAACTTTTGATGATTAAACCTATATAATAAATGAGCTATATTAACTCTGGGTCAATGGATGGTGTCCCACCTGGTCCCAGCTTTCTCTCTACGAGTGTTCCAGGGTTTTTCTCAATCCCCCATTGCCCCTGGCTGGTTTTCTAAGGTTCGGCTATGCAGGGTGCAGCACCAAGTGATCTGGGGAGTCATCTGGGAAAACTGGAGGCTGTGGCCAGAGGGGATCTAAATTCTATGTCAGAAGGATTTTGAAGATGGAGTAGATTCCGGCAAAACTTAGTGTGTCAGGACCTTTTTTCATCTATTCATTCCAAGAATTTGTGGTTTGCAAATCATGTTCACTGTTTTCCAGGGTAGAAATGCTGAGGAGTTTTGAAGCAAAGAAGAATGAAGGGAGTCCTCATCAAATGACCTCATTTTTCTCAGTAAAATAAGAAGTGAGGTCATCTCCAGGGAACAAGTGGGGTAAAGGGTGGGTGGGGCAGGGTGCTGGAGAAATGAACGGTGCTCCAAACAGGCCACAGTTGAAAACAGGAATGAATCAAGCAGAGACGCAGACAAGGATTGGGAGAGCAGCTGAAGGCCAGAGGCCAGAGCAGGCATTCTGGGCCCACAGTTTGGCCATGAAGACTCAACACAGAAATTCTCACATCTGCCTGATGCTCAAGTAGGAGCAGCAACTGTTGGAGATTTGGTAAACGTCTGTCAACTAAAAAATGATACGAAATTGCACATATACACAAAGAGGCATGTTCGAGAATGTTCATGGTAGAAGTGTAAAAAAGGTAGAAAAATCTAATTTCATTGGTAAAAAGAATGAATGATGGTGCCTATTCATATAAGGGAAGACTATTCCAGAGAAAATTGAATGTTTGACCAATATCAGCATGGAGTATATAGTATACTGAAATTATGATAGGGGGCAAAAAGATAAATATACTATCAAGTCATCTATGCACTTTATATAAATCACACACAGTAAAAGGACAGAAAGATGATAATCACCAACTTCAGACAAGGAGAGCAAAGGACTGCAGGGTAAAACTTCAGCTATAGAGTTAAATTAGCCAACATCTTAAGAAAGGAGTACATATGGATGTTAGAAACATTTTTTTTTTAATTTTTTAACTTAAGAATTAATTTTAACTTAAGAATTAACAGAATTAATCATTTTCCCCAGCTCTTCATTGTAACAGAAGTCTACTTAAGTTGGAGAAGTGAGAGGAACCACTGAGAGAGCATAGTCTAAGAGGAGAAGATTTCAGCTATTGTCCCAGCTCCACTGCTGACCACGTGACCTTGGACAATCATCTGCCTCCCCAAGGTCTTGTCTCTTCATCTGTGAAATGAGGATAATGATTTCGTCTGGGCCAACTGATAGACTTTCTGATTCCTGCCAAAGAATCTAACCCAAAGCTCTCTGCTGTGCATTTGAAAATGCTGGATTACAAGAAATACTATTCACGGCAGAATGCCTGGAACACCAAGAGTCCAGCCATTCCTGGATGTTGCCTTTGGATCCTGCCCAGCTGTCAGGGAGCTGGAAACCTACACTGCATTGTCTTATCCCTTGGAGAACTGCCTTTTTTCCCCCATTTTCTTTTCTCTTCCCGCCCCACCCCCCTTTTTTTCCCCCAGTGCTGGGAATTGAGGGCACACAGGCTCACACTTGCTGGGCCAGTGCTCTGAGCCACACCATCATCCCCCAGAGAACTGCCTTGATTGAAATGTATTGCAGTGTGACCCTGAGCAGGGTCCTACAGGATGTGGCCAGGAGAAACCTGCCATTGTGCTTGGTGTGCCGTTCAGGAGGACACAGCCCAGGAGTCACACACTGTGTTCCTTTTATGAGAATATAGTGTGGAGCAGTCTCTCAAGTCTCAGTATAAAGAAAAACCACAGTATAAAGAAAAATTAGTATAAAGATTTTCCTTTATACTGATTTTCAGTATAAAAATCAGTATAAAGAAAAATCCTGAGCACCTATTCTTTTAATCTCACAACCACGTTATTTTAATAAATAAGGTTCCCTTTCCTTTTTGGCTGCTATACCCTGTCCCTAGCAACTACAAAATGACCCTATGGAAAATAAGAGGCTGCACCACTGGCTTTATCCACCTTCCCTTATTCTCCCTTTAATCTGTCTTTCTCTGTGTTTTATTCTATTGAATTTTCCCCTGTAAACTACTTCAAACTTTCTCGGAAATAAGAAATGGTACAGATAAATTAACACATTCTGTGAGGACCAGATAGCATATGTAACGTGTTGAAATTTCAAAACGAGATAAAAATTGTAAATTGTTAGTCATTTGTGAGCAAGAACATTTTGGTAGTGAGAAATAGAAGCTTATGTGCATAAATAAATGAGATTATTTTCATACTTCTGAATGCCAAATTATTCACAGGCACTGAGGTTCCAGCTTCCAGCTCCAGAAGAGGCCTAACTTACAGATGAGCACTGAAGCATGCCCACAGAAAGCACATGAACAACTCTGGGACCTACTCTACCACTTCTGCCAGGCATGGCTCGGCCCATCCCATCTCTCTTGAACTAAGTACATGTCACCTCTGGCCTCAGTTACCAGAGCCTGAATCAACAGAGAGGCTTGCCTAGAAGCAATGGATTCATGATGTTTCCAGTTTCCCCCACGCGGGTGGGGGAAACAAGGGACATAATATATGGATTATTATTCATAAGAAAATGGATTTCTACGACTTTTTTACACTCAGGAATACATTTTTTAAATTTTATTTTATCTTTAATTAACAAATAATAATTATATACATTCATGAGTTACAATGTCAAGTTTCAATTCATGGATACATTGTGGAATGATTGAATACTTATTTATTTGTGGCAAGAACATTGAAAATCCACTCTCAGCTATTTTGAAATATACAATACAGTACATTATTGACTGTAGTCACCATGCCAAGAGATCACCAAAACCTATTCATCCTGTCCAATTGAGACTTTATGCCCTGGGACCAACACCTCCTCTTTCCCTGTCTACCTCATGCCCCAACCCCATGGGACATCCTTCTCCTCTCTGCTTCTATGGATTCAATCTTTTTAGATTCCATGTACAAATGAGATTATGTGGTATTTGTCTTTTTTGTGTTAGCTTATTTCTAAGCTTATTCCATTTAGCATAATGTCTTCTAAGGTTTATCCATGTTGTCCCCAGTGATGGAATTTCTTGCCTTCTTAAGGCTGAATAGCTGAATTTTTATCCATTTGGCATTTCAGTTGTTTCCAAGTCTTGACCATTGTGAACAATGCTGCAGAGAATGTAGGAATACAGCTATCTCGTCAATATCCAGATGTGTGTGTGTGTGTGTGTGTGTGTGTGTGTGTGTGTGTGGTGCTGAGGATTGAACGTGTGAGACAAGCACTCTACCAACTGAGCTATGTCCCCAGCTCCAACATACTAATTTCAATTGCTCTGGGTATACACCCAGACGTGAGATAGCTGCATCATATGGTAATTCTGTTCTCAGTTTTTTGAGAAACCTCCATTCCATTTTCCATGATAGCTATACTAATTTACAATACCACAAGCAGTAGGTAAGTGTTCCCTTTTCTCCACATCCTGGCCAACACTTACCTTTCATCCCTTTAACAATAACCAATCTAACAGGTGGGAGGTGATAGCTCATTGTGGTTTTAATCTCTGATGATGAGGATGTTGAGCCATTTTCCATAAATACCCATTGGTATGTCTTCTTTTGAGATATATCTGCTCCTTTACCTGTTTTTCAGTTGTTTGTTTTCTTGTTATTAAGTAGCTTGATTTGCTTGTATATTTTGAATATTAGCCCCTTATCCTATGTATGATTTGAAAAACAAGATTTTTTAATGAATATACTTCCAGTGAGCACACTCTTACCCTGCCTTCCCCTGTCACTTCGCATCTGCCTCTCAGTCTCCTCTTTCTTGGGGACCACAGCCCAAGTTCTGAAGTGTGTTTCTGTCTCTGCCCCAGCTCCTTCTCATTCCAGCAGGGCAAACACAGATTAAATATTCCATAAAATGTCAGCACAATAAAATGAAACAAAGCCACCTTCACTATCACATATATCTTTTTTTCTTCCTCTTCTTTGGTACTGGGGATTGAACCCAGGGGTACTTTACCATTGAATCACATCCCCAGCCCTTTTTTTTTTTCTTAATTTTTCATTTTGAGACAGGGCTGGTCTCAAACTTGTGATTGTCCTACCTCAGCCTCCTGAGTCACTGGGATTACAGGCATGCAGCACTGCACCCAAGTCACATATGCCTTTAAAATACTATTAAAACTGTCTTATCTTCTATGAATTACTCAACCTTTACAGATAATAAAATGAAATACTTACAATAGCCTTTCATTCAGCAAAATTGTCTTTAGGTGAATTCACCTTCCCTAAAAAAGTAACTAACAAGTCACTTATCTCTGTTCCCCACTCCAGGAATAACCTCGGCCCTGATCAAACTAGCTGGAGTCCTGACTCCCACTGCCTAGTCCTAGTCAGCACCGTCTTGGCATTGTAAGCTAGAATACATTGCAGTTATCCATGCATCAACTTATGGTTTATTTTTGCTTGTTTGTTTTGCAGAACTGGTGGTTGAACACAGGGATGTTCTACCACTGAGTATAACCCCAGTCCTTTTTTTATTTTATTTTGAGACAGCTTCACTTAGTTGCCCAGATTGGCCTCGAACTTGCATTCCTCCTGTCTCAGCCTCCCAAGTCACTGGGATCACAGGCTTGTGCCTCCACACATCAAGCCAAAGGCCATAAATCCCATGACCTGCCAGCTAGCATGGAGAAACCCACTCCTTGGATGCTCATCACTGAGCCCAGCTTGGCCCTGTGGAGCAGATCCATGGTCTGGAGTCTGCTTCAGATTCTGGACAGTCAACTATGTGAGAAGGGATTGTGTCTTATTTGTTATTGTAGCTGTATCATCTAGCATAGAGTATGGCACACAGCAGGTGCATAATAAATATCTAAGCAAAGATCAAAAGAATGAACAAGTAAACGAACAAACTGGAACAATGTTTCTGAGCACACTGTTTTAACAACTCTCAGCTCTTATTTGTAGGATGCTCCCCATTAAAAACTTAATTTGCTTGACTTGTGGCACACAGCTGTTCCTGAGCCTGAGACGGGAGGATCACAAATTCAAGGCCAGCCTGGGCAACTATGCAAGACCTTGTCTCAAAATAAAAAAATAAAAAGAGTTTGGGGATGTAGCTCAGTACATCACCCTGGGCTCAAACCTCAGTACCACCAAACAAAACAAACAAACAAAAAAAACTTTCTTTTAAGAATTGAGTGCTAAGAAATACTTCATTTCCTTGGAGAAAGAAAATGGAATTTTTATTGTTGTTTTCAAACACAAACCAGATTGATGTTTTTGTTTTGTTTTGTTTTTTTACTTTGGCTGTCCAGGAACCCTGAGCTAACTCTGAAGTCTAAGTGCTACTGTTACATAGGTCCACCCACATTGTGAGAAATACAAAGTCTGACGGTTGGTTCATTTTAAAAATCTAGTATTTAGCCTTATTTGAAACCAAATGGAGCCCTTCTCTTTTGCCCGCCCTAATTCTAAAATTAGCCAATCGCAGTAACTTGTAACCCCCAACTCCTCCAATCAGAGGGAAGGGCAACGCTCTGTTAGATTCAAGATATAAGCAGGTGGGCTGCCTGCCCAGGTGCGCTTGCTAACCAGGCTCGGTCTGGTATCAAGACCATTTGCCAGAAGCAAAGTTTTGCCTGCCCACCCACCTTGGAGCACGAGTTTGAATTCTTGGGGCACCTCCTTATTTCTAACAACATTAAGTCACAGTGTCACAGGAGAGAGAGTAGCAGAAGCTCCCAACCTTGGTTCTTGTGTTCCAATTAAAGAAAACTTAGAGTCAGACACCTAAAATCATGGAAGAGAATTTCATTGCAAGTGAAGGTAAAGGGAAGCCAAGTGAGAGCAGGGTGAGATAAGAGGAAGGCTCAAGAGGGAACTCTCTAGAGAGAGAGTGGGCTACCTCCGGGCAGAGAACCAGAAAGGGCACAGGGCTAGCTCCGATTTTATTACTGTTTCATGGTCGTTCTGCAACAGTGGTCTATTTTATGCTTTGAATATAACCCTTTCTGCTCTGCCACAGCAATTTCTTTTTAAAATGGCCCTGTTTCTTTCTCTTCCCCTCTCCCTGCTCCTCCCTAATCTCTCCCCATCCCTCATCTCAGGGAAAACAGGATTACCACCTTCCCCATTTTAGGCAGATTTATCTATTCTTGAGCACACACCCACCACAGGAACAAAGCAATCCAGACTTTGGGGGTGGTGCCAGAAGATCTCAGGAATAACTGTCTCCCAAATTTACAAGTGAATTACAACTCCAGCTGAGAACAGGTGGGATGTAGCCTTTGAATCACCTCTTTAAAAGCCCCCTGTTCCTGCGGATGGGTTGAATCACAGCCTTTGGGACAGGTGTTCCCTATGTTTCTCCTTTGCTAGCAAAGCAATAAACCTTCCTTTTCCTTTTTATAAAAACTGTGTCCTCCCTTAGATTGGCTTCTGGGCTTTTGGCAACAGTCCTGAGAATTGGGATCCTCCTTTAGCAACTTTCACCAGTCAGGTGTCCTACCCGTATTTCACAGTGGAGTTTGACCTGAGCAGGTCCTCTTCTGGGACTGTCAGAGTGACCATCCCCTTCAGGGGGGCTGCATCTACAAGGCAATCTTATGTTAGTGTGGATACTGGGGTCAGAGGTTACCTTTGTGAGACTGCCAGCACAAAAGAAGGGGGGGCCTTCTGAGGTAGAAGAAGACACTTGGACCATGACTCAAGTTGCATCTTGACTTTTCTGGGTCCTGTCAAGAGCTAGTCCTATAAAGCCTTCTTTCGTGATGTATCCCCCACTGGCTCCCTTTGCTTTTGTTTGTTGGTCCTCAAGGTTTGTGTACTGGTGTCTTCCTCTGGGTTATGGACTCATCATTGGCCTTGGTAGTAACTTAAAGAAAATCTGTAACCTTGCCCTGCATGCCACTGCTCATCACTAACTACTATCTAACACGAGCCTACTAAAAAATCACAACTTCCTTCTCCACCTGAATTCCTTCTATCCCTAGAGTTTTTGGCGCGCACGTGCACACACACACACACACACACACACACACACACACACATCGCAAAAAAAAAAAAATCTACAAATGGCCAGAATTCTTGGACATAAAAAACTGAATGGAGAGTCGGGAATATAACTCAGTGGTAGAGTGCCTTGCCTAGCATGTGTGAGGCCCTGAATTTGATATATAGCACCATTAAAGGAAGGAAGGAAGGAAGGAAGGAAGGAAGGAAGGAAGGAAGGAAGGAAGGAAGGAAGGAAGGAAGGAAACCGAATTGCCTTCAAATATCTTCCTGGATATATTTTAAGATAAAATGTCAATTTCTACTTGTAAGGAGTTTTTTCCTTAGGGTTTCACAGTTTCATCATCATTCTACTAGGTTTGAACCCAGGGCCTCACCATTATTATTATTATTACTATTATTATTATTATGAGGATCAAATCCAGGGCCTTACTCATGCTAGGCAAGCGCTCTACTACTGACCTATATTCCCAGCCCTTTTTAAAATTTGTATTTTGAGAAAGGGCCTCCTTAAGTTGCCGAGGCTTTTCTCAAACTTGTGATCATCCTGCCTCAGCCTCCCAAATGGCTAGGATGACAGGTGTACACCACCAAGTCAGGTGTAGAGGTTTCACAGTTTCAAAAGGAACTCTTGACCCCAAAATACTCTGGGGGGAGAAAAAAAGGAGGCTAGGGGATGAAAGAATTCTCGTAAGCTATGCAAAGACCCATGAGCTGTGGTGAAAATGTACAATGGCAATATTTTGGAGAAATGACAGAAATGCTTGGGGAAATATGTGCAGAATCTCACTGTGATTGCCACAGTATTTTTCCTGAGCGTTCATCTAATACAACTGTACAAGCATTTTTACACATTTCTGTTGTGTTATGCTTCCCTGCTTGAAGAAGGATGTAGTATTATCTTCAAAATCCCAAATACTGGTGTCTCCAAGACATTTGAAAAGAAATATTTCTAAAATTGACAGCCACAAATATGTTAGCTGTTACAATGAGAAATTTGTTGCTGAAATATACTATTTGTTTATTTAAAAAAAGAAAAACATTTGCCTGCTTTTGTGGCAGCTGCAGAGTCTTTCACACCCAGAAATTAATTTTCTATTAAAAATGGGCAAAGGCAGAGTGATTTGCCTTTTCCTTTTGGCCTGCAGTACTCTAAGGACCCCAAATTACTTGTGGTTTTTATCAGCAGAGTCACCAGCTGCCACTTGGCCTGAGACCCATTCTTTCTCTTTTAACTGTGCTGCCTTACAGAGGAAATTAGCAAAATCAATCTTTTCCAGATAAGGGCTTGTTTTATCCTATAATAACCATGTCTCACTGCAGTCCTAAATCATACGTATATGAGTGTGAAGGGGACCAGAGTGTGCAACCCCAAAACAGTCTTATCTAGTTAGTATCAGATATTTTGAGCTGAAGACAACTGAGCAGTAGCTGGACAAGCTCTACAAGCTAAGTACGTTTCCCTTTTGTAAAGGAAATTTCCATTTGTAAAGGTGTCTCTCCAGAAAGAGGAGGATGACTTCACTCTTATCAATGCAGAGGGCTAATTCTAATCCCAATAACAAACTTTATAAACAATCCTGGGTGAGCATACACCCTCTAGGAAGAGATCCTGACCTCCTCCTAAAGCCACATTTCTTTGCAGAATTGCTATGCATGGTTAAGTAATTAAACGTTTTTTTCTCTTGTTAACAAATCTCTCTGGTCAGTTTAATTGGCAGGGCCTCCAACCACGGAACCTAGGGGTGTACAGGAAAAAAAGTTTTTTTCTCCCCCACAAGGGTCACATTCCTTACTTAATTTAAAAGCTTTCTGCCGGAGCACAGCACACACCTGTAATCCCAGCGGCTCAGGAGGCTAAAACAGGAGGATTGAGAGTTCAAAGCCAGCCTCAGCAAAAGTGAGGTGCTAAACAACTTAATGAGATCCTGTCTCTAAACAAAATACAAAACAGGGCTGGAGGTGTGGCTCAGTGTACAAGTACCCCTGAGTTCAATCCCTGGTACTCCCCCCCCAAAAAAAAAAAAGCTTTCTCACCCAATTTTATTCTAACACTGGGGTGTAATTTAAGTATTATAAACACATGAACCAAATTCAAGGAAAGTTGAGAATTCCGGGTGAGGCAGGATCACTCACTCATTTAATAAGAATCAGTCAAGTGCTAACTGCTTGCCAGATCCTGTACTAAGCACTGCGATTACAGAGAATGACAGGGAGCATAAACAGCAGTTACTAGCTGCCTGGGAAGTTTAAGGGGGAAAAAAGCAATTTCTATGTCCCTACCCTCAAGACTTCCCTGCTAAAGTAGGTAGGACCTAGCAGATGCAGCCCGGGGACTGGGAAGGCTGGCCAGAACACATGAGCCTAGTCAAATCAGAAATCATCAGTAAGTGCAAAACTAAGTTTGCCCCTAATCAACCACCATGACAGGGATAAGTGTAAAGAAATGTATTCAGGTAATATTACAGGATTGAAAAAATAAATAAATTTATATACATTTCAGGATAAAAAGTTGAGCTATAATTCACATTTTCTACAAAATGAAATACACATTTATTTAAAGAAGAATTGTGTAGTATGTGTGTTTATTAATTTGTAATATTACAGAAAACTGAAATAAATAAGTAAACTCTATCCTTAGCCCAACCATACAAATATCACCAATCCTAACATATGGGGGATTTGGGGGCAACTTTTCTATTATAGATATTTGTTTTTACAGAAAGGTAATTGTACCACAATTTTGTTTGATTCTGCTAAATATTAAGTTGCAACATTTCCATGTCATTGATTTCCACAAACATAATTTCAATGCCTGTTCTATATCCTGATGGTACCTAAAAATTTTAATTGGAAAAGAACAGCAAGGGCTAGTTTCCTAAAACATCTCAAGATCACCAGGGAAGCTGAGCAAATTTACATGCCTGTAATCCCAGTAACTTGGGAGGCAGAAGAATTCAGAGCCAGCCTCAGCAAGTTAGCAAGGCCCTGAGCAACTTGGCAAGATCATGTCTCATTGTTAAAAATAAAAATAAAAAGAGGCCGGGCCAGTAATCCCAGCAAAGGTGTCTCACCCGAAAGAGGAGGAATCCCATCGGCTAAGCAGGCTGAGACAGGAGGATAGCAAGTTCAAAGGTTCAAAGCCAGCCTCAGTAAAAGTGAGGCTCTAAGCAAATCAGTGAGACCCTGTCTCTAAATAAAATACAAAATAGGGCCCTGTATGTGGCTCAGTGGTCAAATGCCCCTGAGTTCAATCCTCAGTACAAAAAAAATAAAAATAAATAATAAATAAATAAATAAAGGGCTGTGGATGTGGCTCAGTGATTAAGCACCCTTGGTTCAATCCCTGGTACCAAAAAAAAAAAAAAAAAAAAAAAAAGAGGACACACAGGGGTGGGGAGTTTAGTGATTGTTCCGCCTTCATGTGTTTGGTCATACATCTTCCACTTCAGTTACTGGGCTCTTCTGAGAACAAATCTTCAGCCTGGCTGGCAATGCCAATGAGGCCAGGATGGGAAGGTACAATCAATGGGGTTCTGTCCTAGGGCGCCAGGCTGAACCCACCCCATGGACCTCTGAGGTATCTGCTCAGATCTCCCCGTAGACTTCTAGGGATGGCGCTCAGTTCAAATCTGCCTTTTTCATTAAAAGTTCAGAGTACCACCTTAAATGTGTTCTCTGACCATGTGGAAACCAAAGGCAACATTTTCTTCATTACTGGGAAAACATTTCATTTTCTTCTCAAAATGTTAAAAAAAAAAAAAAACAACTAGCTGCATAAAATCTATTTCATACTGTTAGGGTTTTCCTTATAAATTCTTTAATAATTAGAAAATAGTCTCTACCACTTAAGACAAAATTACCAGAAGGATTACCCCAATAAGTACAAAAATAAATTCTGTTCAATTACTGGGTCATTTAGTTATAAAATATATAATAGGTAATATATAATAGGTAATATACATCCAGTAGGTAAAAAAACTAATAATTAACTTTGCACCTGATAATCACACAATATATTCTTTAAAATACCTGCTCTAACCCACCTCTTGAAATCAAAGCCTATGATTAAAAAAGAATAAGATGGGACCACAAAGCATGCATTTCGCCCTGCCTTACAGGAATTGTAATCAATTATTCTTACAAAAACTTCATTACTTACCTAAAGATCCTAATGCCAAAAGAAAATAAATATACCATTAACTCTCTCTCTCTCTCTCTCTCTCTCTCTCTCTCTCTCTCTCTTTTTTTTTTTTTTTTTTTTTTTGACATTGGGGATTGAACCCAGGAGTGCTATATCAATGAACTATATCTCTCACCCTTTTTGTTTTTTATTTTAAGATGAGCTCTCACTAAATTGCTGAGGCTGGCCTCAATCTTGCAATCCTCTTGCCTCAGCCTCCTGAGTCTCTGGGAAAACAGGCATGTGCCAACATGCCAGGCACATTAGCTCTCAATTGCCCTTTTGGTGCTTTAGTCAGGGTTCCCTTTCCTGGGCTGAGCATTAAACAGGTGACAAGTTTGTGTGTCTGCCTATACGAATGTAGTACATTTAAATCCTGTTAGACACAGCAGCAGTGGAGGTGTTAAAAAAAAAAAAAAAAAACTTTCACTCTATTAAACGCATCAACTGCCTTTGTTGGTACCTCACAGTGGTGTGGGACTCCATCATTTGACTATCAAGCAAGAAGATTCCTACTCCCTCAAGCAGTGGGTTTCAGGGTGGCCAGGTACAGTAAAGAAAATCAGTGTCTAGCCAAGTGTGGTGGTGCACACCTGCAACCTCAGCAACTCAGGAGGCTGAGGCAGGAGAATCACAAGTTCAAGTACAGCCTCAGCAACTCAGCAATAAAAAAATTTTTAAAAGGGTTGGGGATGTGTCTCAGTGATTAAGTGCTCCTGGGTTCAATCTCTACTACAAAAAAAAAAAAAAAAAAAAAATGAGTATCTAGCCAGGCTCCAAATTGAGGCAGGATGACCCCACTTAAGATCAGAAGTTTAAGACCAGCCTTGGCAACATAGTGAGAGTCTGTCACCAAACAAACAAAAAGAGAGAGAGAGAGAGAGAGAGAGAGAGAGAGAGAGAAGGAGAAGAAGAAAGGAAGAAAGAGAAAAAACACAATCTATTTAGAAGTTTGCTTATTCTCCAAACATCTCCCTTGAGTTCAGTGAAGAATTCATTAGATTATTATCTCCCCAGGAGAAAGGACTGATATCTTTAATTTCTATGACCTTAGTACCTAAGGGAAAACCTGGCACCAAGCAAGTGTTCAATGAATGTAAACTGAATATTGTTGAATGAACATATAGCTAACAGCTTAATGAACAGATCTATCTCAACATCTCATAGTCCAATAGATTCAAAACAAAACAGGTGACTTCAGTCATGTCTATGAAGGAATTATAGGGTCCAGAATAAACCTTCTGTAAACAACTAGAAATTTGGGGGCTGGGTTAGGATGCAGGAAACAATTATTTTGAGCTGCAACAGGTGGTACAAGAATGCCATTCTTCAGAGAAGGGAAACAGCGGGAAGAGGCGGGTGACTGCTTACGCTCTGCACCAGAGACCATCTCCAGGCCTCAGCACCTCAAGGGGACATCAAAGAGGGCCTGCCAAGTTCACTGAGATAGGAGTTCAGAAATGCCCTGCTAACCAGAGCAGAGATGGAAGCAGGATGGGGTGGAGGAAATGGTCAAGCTGCAAAGCAGGCTCCACAACGGCCACTCCCAACCCCATAGTGGGCACTGCAGGCAAGTGCCCTTCAGAGCTGTCCCGGGGCACACTAGACACCTGGCCTTCCCACCCCCACCTCATTAGCCCCACCTCATTAGCTCCACCTCCATCCATTGGGCGAGGTGTTCAATGCAGCTCAGCGAGTCCCATAGGAGCTGAAAGCACCCCCGCCCCAGATCTAGGCAACGACCACTTCACTTTGGGGTGTCTGGACAGCACTTCACGCAGCCACCACAGTGAGCTCTTACAGTCATCACTCTGCTGATCTGATTTTCATGTTTCAAACACTTCAAAAGTTTCCCATCAACTGAGCAGTATTCAAGATCTTCAGGATCTGGGATCTTCTACTCCTTCATCTCTGTCTCCTGACACTCCTCACATGGCCAGGGAATCTCAGCTTCCCAGAGCCCCATGTTCTCTCTCCCTCTCAGTCCGGATTTGCACACTTTTTCTCCCACCCCATCCACCTGGACAACTCCAACTCACGCAAGCAGAGTGGGAGGATCTCTCTTTGTGTCCCCCTGCACGCCCCATCTTGCAAACTCAGCACCTCCACCACACCTGTTAGATCTCCAGACCTCAGACCTCACTGGATCTTCTTGCTTGATAGTCAAATGATGGAACAGTTCCTCAGGGTACCGCTTTCTTCTTGGTATCCACGGCCCCCACATCCAATCCAATGCAAAATGTAAGTCCTGGGCCAGCAGTTCATGGAGAGAAGGATGGCTAAAATCATTACACTTTCTCACCTGGTACCCACTACCTTTGTTCTTTTGTTTGTTATTCTGGTCTCTTCAGAAGAAAATCCTTTCCTAATGAATCGATTTCATTTTGCTGAAACAATGCAGAATCATTTCAATTCTGTGATCTAGGATGGGGCCTGTTTTTCCATTAACTTACCAATAGGCAATCTAGACTGTCTTCCCTTGCAGGGCATCTTGCAGTAGGAAGAGGCTCAAAGTATCCTCCTGGCCCTGACATCCTGCCAGTGGTTCTTCTCTAAACTGACCTGAGGAACTTGCCTTCATCTTCTGGTCCAGACACAGGGACCCTCCTCTCAGCTCTCCAGTGGTTCATCCACCACCACCCAATGCCCCATCACAAAAATCTCTTCCTAATGCCTTTTTTTTCCCACTTTAGAACAATCCATTAGTGCTGGGTGGGGGTGGAGCTCAGTCATACGGTGCTGGCCTAGCATGTGTGAGGCCCTGGGTGCAATAGCACACCACACACACACACACACACACACACACATAATTTACACACACATAATTTATCAGCTTCTGTATTTTTAGCAGTATGAACAATTCTACATTTATATTTCAGTACAGTTCACTTTAGGCTCTTGTCTAGGACAACTTTCCCCAAATTCAAAATAACTCTGTGAAGAAGGGAATTTATCATCTAATATTTTTTT
The DNA here is from genome assembly GCF_964194105.1 of Spermophilus citellus. Taxonomy (NCBI): domain Eukaryota; kingdom Metazoa; phylum Chordata; class Mammalia; order Rodentia; family Sciuridae; genus Spermophilus; species Spermophilus citellus. Next base: position 159,232,889 of record NC_138185.1, on the reverse strand, counting down.
CATTCTAACTCAAACTGGCATTGCCTCACATCAAGAGAACAATGAAGCTTATACTTATAATAATATAAAGGGACGCTGATGCTTTGCTCTATCCCTAGAGATTATGAACCATCAAATAAAAATTCTCATTTTCAATATGTTTATAATATTGGTAGTTCAAGTGTTTGAACATTTATCAGTCTGAACATGTTGGGTCTAGTTACTCTCCATACAGTGAATACACTGCGAGGCTACAGAGGTCGTTTTATTCCTGAATCATGCTAGAAAACAAGTGGAGAAAGTTAAAGATACAGATGTATATCCAAGAAGACACTTATATTCATGCAATTATCAACTATGTCAGTTCTGTGTGTGTTTTGAAGGAACAGCAAGCTATCGCTAACACCTGTGCTACAGTTTGGATCAGGACTGTGTCCCAAAGGTCCACATGTTAAAGGCTTGGTCCCACCTTGGTGCTATTGGGAAGTGGAGGGACCTGGTGGGAGGTCTTGGGTTATTGCGGTATGCTCTTGGAGGGTATACCCAGGATCTTTCTCTTTGCTTCCCACCATGAAGTGAACAGTTTTACCATACCGTGTGCCCCCACCATGATGCGTTATTCCCTACCTCACCAGAGGTCTATATGTAATACATATAATATAGGTGTGCAACACACCTGTAATCCCAGCGACTCTGGAGGGTGATGCAGGAGAATTGCAAGTTCTAAGCCAACCTCAGCAACTTAGAAAGGTCCTGTCTCAAAATAAAAAAGGGTGTGAGATGTAGCTTAATGGTAGAGCACCCTGAGTTCAATCCCTAGTACCCCAGTATTAACACTCACACACACACACACACACACACACACACACACACAGTAAAGGCAATGAATCTGCCCTATCATGGGCTGAAACCTCTAAATGATAAGAAAAATCTTTTTTCTAAATAAGTTGATTAACTCAGGTATTTGTTACAGTAATGGAAAACTGACTAACACAACCTGACACATCTCAAACTAAATGACACCAACAGCAAAAACATGTTTTTCCCATTCCATTCTGTAGAAAGTATAACTGAAGAACACAAAAGACAACGGCAATAGATTTTGGAGGCAAACGAGAATATAAATACATCCACAAACTAGGTAACCACTCCCTAGATAATCTAAAACTGATAATAATCTCTTCAAGATCATACATGCTCAAACATATTTTGCCATTTTCTGTTTGTTAAAACTGATTTTGATTATACACAGATCATCATTTAGAAAAGATAATAAAATATTCACAAAAAGCAAGCCTCATTCCAAACATTGAAGCCCAAAGACTGCTCACAATATCATGTATAAAAGGAACTCGTGGAATGCAGATAATTCCTGAGGCCTGGCTGACTGAAGGACTAAACATGATTGAAAGGACAAGATCACAATGAATATCCACCCACAAAACCAACACAATGTGAGTATCCCAACTAAATTTACACACTGCATGCAATTCAGTTAAAAAAATTGTATAAAAGAATTTATAATGAAAAGGAATTATGTAAGAAATCAATTTTTCAATTTTTATTATTTCAAGTCTTTATGAAATAATAAAAATTGGAATGAAGAAACACATGCTTGACACCGAGTTGTTTTGTTCTTGATGTTATTGTTGTATTTTGTGGTACTGGGTATAAAACCCAGGGGCATGTACATGCAGGGCAAGCACTCTACCAACTGAGCTATATCCCCAGCCTTGAGTTTTTAAATATAAAAGATTAAGAAAAATCAATAACAATAATAACAAAAATCAACAAATAACACCTAATTCATGATGAAAGAGTGCTTATTATGTGCTATACATTGTACATAATGCACTAAGCATTTTACATACTTTGTATTTAATCCCTCATAAAACTTCTCTGACATAGATACTAATGGCATCATCAATCTACAGATGAAACCAAGCCTCAAGGAAGTGAAGGGCCTTATCCCTAGTGACTTGGCCAGTGAGCCGAGTCCCATGTGTACATCCACAGCCTCAACCTGTTTCATATAATGCCAAAATGAGAGAGAGTAAATTTTCAAGTAATTATATAATTTACTCTTTCAAGAGCACCAACATGTGTTTTTAATCAGCAGTGGTGGAAACTCCTGACCCACTAAATACAACACATGGAATAGGATCTACATTTCCTTGGGTGACTTAAAATCCTCATCACTGAGGCTGGGGATATAGCTCAGTTGGTACAGTGCTTGTCTTGAATGCAAAAGGCCCTGAGTTCAATCCCCAGCACCACAAAAAAAAAAAAATCATCATCATTAATATTAATTAATATTAATTACTGTACCAGTCTCTAATTAAAACCATATATGCAATTTTATCTCCTCCTAGTTCATTCTAACGACTATGCAGTTCCACTTGACAGTTTTGGGGATGCAGTAGCTAACTGCTTCTCATCCTGGCTGTCAGTATCCCTGGCATGGCCATGAGCAGGCAGCTGAGCTTCCACTTCTTCTGCTGTTACATTGGGACCCCCAGTTCTACCTGCCTCACACAGCCTGCCTCAAGGCTCAAGAAACATGAGCAATAAACTATAACCTGAAGTCAGGTTGGTAGAGGCCTTATTATTTCCCGTCAGTGAAATGCTTAGATTTTAAGACTCTTTCTCTCAGACATTATTTTGTAAAGGAATGAAATTCACATACGGCTGATATTCTCCATACTTCAAAAGTCAGTCTGGCTGGCCGCCCAGCCAGAAGTAAGTTAGTTACAGTTTCCAGTGACGAACATTATTAATTGTGCTTTTTGTTCTAACGGTTGCTGCAAGGCCACAGACTGAGGCTATGAGAGAGGCTGTGTTCCCTTATGAATAAGTGGTATCTTCTGCACTGGGCATGTGCACAAAATGAAGCAACAGGCTCTCCGATGTGGCAAGAGTGCTTCCCTGAGAGCAGAATTAATTTGGATATTTTCCATTTCTTTAGAGACATCAGTCTGTATCACTTCTCTAATTCAATGGATCATTTTTTTTTAAACCTTTAGCAATATCCCACAAAGCAAATGAAAACAAGAGGAAATCATCCTGGCAACAGCTGCCTAGGCAATCCAAAGACATACAAAGTTTTCTCTCAAAATAGAACAAACTCTAACACATATGAACAGGTAATTCACACTAGAGGAAATATAAATACTAAACATATGCAAATATATACATTCACCCTCTCTTCTCCAACTTCTAGATTTCTGTAGACAAAGAAAACAATACACAGCACCAGACAAGGTGGCACACACCTGTAAACCCAGCTACTTGGGAGGCTGAGACAGAAGGATTGCAAGTTTCAGGCCAGCCTCAGCAACATAGCAAGACAGACTCTGTCTCAAAATAAAATACCGAAAGGGGCTGATAATGTAACTCAGTGGTTGAGTATACCTGGTTTCAATCCCCAGTACCACAAAAAGAAAAAAGAAATCATTATACCACTACATTACATGACAATACACAATACCTCTTTGGGAAATTAAGACAGTGATAGGTAAGCTGAATCACAAAAATGTTGACACAAGATGAATTAGCAATCCCATTCCTAGCAATTCATTCTAATTAGTTAGAAACAAAAAGATATATGCGTGTGTGTGTATATACATATATCATATCCACATATTATATATATGTATATATATGTGTATATATATGTATATACATATATATACACATATACATATGAATATAAATTCTCAGTATATGGGAATGCTTTGCAAATTATGGTCAACATGAAAATTCTTTTAATCAAAATAGAATCTATCATTATAAAGTCTATGGAAAATGTTAAATACAAAAATACTAAGAAAAACAATATAAATGTTTATATTCAATAGGAATACAATTACACAAATATGTATGCAGGTGTAAGGCTAGAAGGTAAAGTGCAAAATTAAAATAGCTTTGGTAGAGTGATGTAACAAAAATTCTTATTCAAAATCTTTTAGGAGCTGGGGTTGTGGCCCAGTGATAGAGCGCTTGCCTAGCACCCGTGAGGCACTGGGTTCGATCCTCTGCACCACATAAAAATAAAATAAAAGTATTGTGTCCATCTGCAACTAAAAAATACATATTTTTAAAAAAAATCTTTTAGCATTACTGCTAAATGAGCATTACTTATCTTCTAAATGAAAAATACGTAAACTACACACATTCTTTTAAAACCACGTAAGAGTCCATTTTTGCTACAATAAAATAATGTATTTTATGTCAATTACTTTCATCATTTGACATAAAATACGTTAAGTTTTATAAGTTGTTACCTTATAATACAAAATAACCAGGGAAGAAAATGTTTCCCTAAGACTGTGATTTGTGGTTATTTGTGGTTTACCTTGCCATGTCCCTGTCATGGCCCTTGCTGATTGGCACCACAAACCCAAGAATCCCCACAATATCCTTTGCTAGTTTGTTGAATTCTCCTGTGTTGTTTTTTCATACTAACTTCATCTTTGGTATCTCTAAAATGTCATCTGTGGGGTGCTAAGGGGAAAGGGCAGAAATATTTTTGTCCTCTTTTGCTTATTCAACTGAATAAATTCAGTTTTTCTCCTTTGTCTCAGACCTTGGAAGGTGAACTTTGGAAGCCCCTTTCTTGCTCAGTGGAGTTGCATATTGTCACTCTCCCTTTTCTAACTGCACATAATTAACAGTCTATGTCAAATTGGCTTTTCCACCTTTCCAGCTTCCTGAGGAGCTAGCCCCCTGAGGAGCCTTTCTTGGAACAATGCAATGCTCCACACTGTTTATGGTGACAGTCAGAACCCAGGAAAGGAGAGCCTCTGGGGGCTCTGGCTGTTCCCTGGGGGAGTGGGGCCTGGCTCTCAGTGGGCTCTGCCCATCACCTCCACTCCAGTTCAGGATTCACTGGGGCTGACTCTGGGCCAAGTGGACTTTTAACCACTGAAGTTCCAGGAAGGTCCCTCTCCCCTGCCTGAAAGGAGAAACATGGCTGCAACAAGAAAAAAGCTTTTAAGATAATCTTCTGATAAAAAGAGCATGAAGGGAGGCTTCTAAGTTTCATTCTAAGTGTCATTGAGACAAATTAACCCTAACTCAAGGTTGGAATAGACAATCGCAGGAGTTTCCGGTTTTCCCATGATAGCCTGCTTGGCTTATGAGGCTGTTCAGTTCTTCAAACTCCTTAGCATCTCCCAAGCACAAGACAGAAAACGTCATTCTTTCTCCACTTTAGTATTCCTGTATTCCCAAGGACCCAGGATTCCCCGGGATGTCCGTCACGCCTCAATTCTGAAGGCAGGGATTTCCATCACTCCTGGGTGGAAAGGGATCCCCCCATGCCCTTCAGCTCACAGTTGTAGACAAAACACCTCTTTTTCCTTAAGTTCATTATCCCAAATGGCTTTCACCTACCAATTCCTTCTGTCCCTAGTGTAAAAGAACAAGATGCCTCAAGGATTTTCACACTATCAAAGAACCAGCAAGGGGGCTGGGGTTGTGGCTCAGCAGAGCACTCGCTTAGCATGTTCGAGGTCCTGGGTTCAATTCTCAGCACCACATAAAAATAAAGGTATTGTGTCCATCTACAACTTAAAAAAAAAAAAAAAAGAATCGAGAATAGATGTGAGAGGGAAAAACAGTAGAATGACTCAGACATAACTTTCCTATGTTCATATGTGAATACACGACCAAGGTAACTCCACATCGTGTTCAACCACAAGAATGGGAAGTTATACTCCATGCACGTATGATATGTCAAAATGCATTCTACTGTCATGTATAACTAAAAAGGACTAATAAATTTTTCTTTAAAAAAGGGAAAATAACAACAAAAAGAAAAACAGCAAATACTAAACAAATGAAGCAAACTCCATTATTTAATGGGTTCAGTTAGATATTTACAGGTTGTGTGTATGCTTGTGTGTGTGTGTATATATATATACACACACACATATAATTGGTGATACATATATATATTCTTTAAAAGGAGGCTTCAGTAGCAGAAACTAAAAGGCCAAAAATCCACAGGGAACAGTAACAGTCTCAGCAAATCATTATTTTAATTCTTATGTGGCCCCAAATATAGGAAATATACCACTTCTCTATACAACCAGCCAGTCCTCCCCACATTCCCATAAAGGTGTTCATCACCCTGACAGGCAGGCCTATGGGAGGGCCGCAGGACCTTCAGGTCTCTGGGTGTGCCAGGTGCAGGCCAAGAAGACCTAGACACGCTAGCCCCACAGGGTAGAGAGTCACAATCTTGTTCCTACATGTGCCATTTCATATTCACCCACCCACTCACCATCCAAAGAACAGCAAGTGTGGCCAGTGCAAATGGCCCAGGCTGTAAAATGCAGGAAGCCACACCTGAGACAGCTGGTCATAAAGCAGCACAGTCAGGGAAATGAATGCAGGAACAGAGAGGTAGATATGGAGAACAAGAAAGGAAAGGAACACACACATAGGAAATCATGTCCAATGTCTGCCCGTTATGAAAGATAAAGCATGCCTTTTTTTTTTTTTTTTTTTGGTATTGGAGATTGAACCCAGGTGTGCTTAACCACTGAGCAACATCCCCAACCCTTTTTTATTAATGTTTTACTTTGAGACAGGGTCTTGTCCAGTTGCTTAGGGCCTCACTAAGTTGTTGGGGCCGGCTTTGAACTTGCAATCCTCCTGCCTCTGCCTACAGAGTCACTGGAGATATACATGTTCACCACTGCACCCAGCAAAGTGTGCCTTTTTTTTTTTTAAAGAGAGAGTGAGAGAGGAGAGAGAGAGAGAGAGAGAATTTTTAATATTTATTTTTTAGTTCTCGGCGGACACAACATCTTTGTTGGTATGTGGTGCTGAGGATCGAACCCGGGCCGCATGCATGCCAGGCGAGCGCGCTACCGCCTGAGCCACATTCCCAGCCCAGGTGTGCCTTTTTGATACCAACCTCCAGGGTTAAATATCAAGCTCCTCTAACTGACTTCATAACACAATGATGAGCCCAGAATATCGGAACAGTGACACTTTACAACTGTACATGGCTTCAGAAGCGTTTTGTGATTCTATTTCAATTGTAATATAAAAATGTAGAGCTGGTTCTCATTTCCACTTGAGTTGTTTCCTTAACCTTCACCAAGACAAGGTATGATCGCAGGTGACCAAGTCACCATGTCTCTCTGCAGGAAAAAAATGGAAATGTTCAGAAACGTTCTGCTTGTACAAACTGTTCCCAAAAAATCCTCTTGCCAAACCTTTGACCTATTCTTTCTAAACTTACCAATTCTTGGAAGTGATTGGTAATAAAAAGTGAAGTTTCAGTTCTGAAGTATGGTAACTCTTTTAACCCACACTCAGGGTTGTAGACCTCACTTTTCTCTCCAAGTTCTATGGGCCTACTATTTTTAGGTATGTAAACAGTCCTGTGTACCATTTTCCCCCTCTCCCAAAAGGTTTCCCATAATCTATTTATAGAGCTGGAAGTTTTCCAAGTCCAAACATAAGTTATTAGCAAAAGTGGCTGGGCCATTTTTGATGACTAACAATTTCAGTTTTGTTTTTCTCTTATCCTCAGGGAAAATCAATTGCCCAGCAAATTAATGTATCCCTCAGCCTTTCATCCTTAGAGACCAATGATCAAAACTGATTTAGGTCCCAATTGGTCTATTTCTGGCTCTGAGTGGATGTTAATCCCCAATAACAGGTTTGTTGGACTAAACACCAGGCTGAGCATCCAGGGACAGTGGATTCTAATTTGTTTTATTCTTTCACTGACTCACTGGGAAACTTTGAACAAGTCCCTGCATTATCTTAGTTTCTCTGATCATAAATGATAATTACCAACACAGTCAAAAAGAAACTATCTTGGCTAGTGGTTATTAGGGTGTTGTTTTTTTTTTTTTAATTAAGAAATATAGGTTTTGAACGACCAACAATAAAAAAAAAAAAAAGAAAGATAGGGCTGGGGTTGTAGCTCAGTGGTAGAGTGCTCGCCTACCATGTTCGAGGCACTAGGTTCGATCTGTAGCACCACATAAAAATAAATTTTAAAAAAGAAAAAGAAAAAAGAAATATAACATTATCCACTATTACAAAGTATGTTTAAGTATGTTTAAAACAACCAACTCAGTCCATGGCCATCAAATCCATACCTCTACCTACATAAAATATAGCCCTACCCCATACTGGAGTTAGGAATCAAGAAAAGAATATGTTACAGCTGAATGGATAATGGCTTGTATTTCTGAGGCCCTGGAATCAGCACACAAGCAAGGGCTACTAAGCTCTTTGAGAACCTACAGCACTGGGGTTTGGGGCACTCTCATTATCGGGGTCCTACGAGGGTCCACAGGCCTTGAGTACACCAAAGCTCCTGGAATCAATCCAGAGATTTGAATGTGATCCCAGCATTTACCCACTCTGAAAATATTGGGGGATACAGGCTCTTATATATGAATCCCCTTATAAAATCCTATTAGAAAGACTGAAGAAGAAACATCCAAAAAATAAGACATTTTAGGTTTTTGAGACCAACCCACAACCTATTCTTGGGATCAGCTTAAGAAAAGGATGGGAATTTGGAGTCCTCCATAATATTAACTAGAGTCACTGGGATATTCCTGGTCCACAGACCTTCCCAAAAGTACAGAAAAGTCAAACAGCAGGGTCTTCTCTAAGATGCACCCCTTGCAACAGGCGCTTTGGCCACAGCCTCTCTTTTGTCCTGGGGTTTCTGGCACCAAGTCACTGGTCTGCATGTTCTGGGGTGCTGGAGACTGCATCAGTAGCACTGACCACCTTGGCAGCTCAGCATCACCTTGGCCCACACTTTCTTGGTCCCTCAAATACATGTGCTTAAAGATTCATGCCAAAAAAAAAAAAAAAGGAAAAAATAGTTTACTGTAAATATCAGCATCTCAAAAGCCTGATTATTAAGATGTCAGGGTTTCGCAATGTGTGGTTGCTGTTGATGAGTGTTTCTTTATTCATCCCCCGCCCCGTGTCCCCGTGTTAGTCTCAAAGGATTGATTCTTCACTAGTCCCATATTATAATGTCCCATAAAAGCCTGTGCTTCCACAAAAGCATGTGACTACTTGAGCACTCTGGTCCAGGAAAACCACTACACCTCTTCCACCCCAAACTCGGTTCCACTGAAGGAAGTGACAGGGTTGGAAGAGAACCCTAAAATGTTGCTATTGTTACTGTGAACCATTAGATAGAACTTTGTATCTTTAAAGGGCTTTGGAAATCATCTTCACAACTGTTCACAAAGATTCTATAGGAAGGAAGGTTGGTTCTGTCCACCCTAGTCTTCCATTTGGGGCCTGTGCATTGCAGTGCTGGGAATGGACCCCAGGGTCTAGAACATGCTGGGCGAGTCCTCTGCAACTGAGCTATACCCCCAACCTCTGGTCTTTGGGTTTTAGGTACATCTATGCTATGTTATTACTAGAAACCGGGGCTCATAAAGTGAAAAACATTCCCCAAAATAAATCAGAATTCTTTTAAAGGTTCAAAAAGGTTCTTTTTACCCATGTGATCATGAAGATGATAAAAACTAACTAGGATGACCCTATCTGAGAACTCTGCTTGTTTCTTAGGATTAAGATCATGCCCTTTGTATCACCAATAAAATTTCTTTAAACACTTCTCTCCTGTGCCTTTTTTTTCATTTTCTACATCATTAAATCAAGTTATCTGGCATGAAATGCAAAGAAAAGAATAATTTCAGAACCACTGGGATAATATTAATTCTGACTAAGCAAACATAAAAAGCTAAAATAAAAGTTCAGTTTGTTTTCCAAAGGTTTATATATTGTTAAGATAAAGCGAGATTTGCTTTCCCTTTGAGATTACCACTTAGAAAGTCCACTAGTTCTTATTTTAAAAAAAAAAAAAAAAAAAAAAAAGCAGTTATGGTAAATACGCTTGAAATCTTTCCTGCCTCTAAAAATAAATAAACATCTTTCTTCTGAACAACATTCTTAACTCTGAAAGTTCCTGCTATTCCCAAGGCAGAGGAGACAAACTTAGATGGCAATTTTTAAAACAAGAGCGCTCAGGCAGGTTACACATATTCTTCGGAGAACCCCTGGCGGGTTCCCTGCCAGTAATACCCAGCAAATGACAGGTCTTTGTTAGCTCCCAACAACAAAAGAGGCCAGTGCTCCAGGAAAAGGCAACCTTTAGCCTGAAGAGCATTTTGAAATGCATACATCCTTTTGTACAACTACCAGAAGGTTTTAAAAATTAAAATGAACAAAATGTGAGAGACTCTGGAGGACAGATATTCGGTAGATAACGAATGCGAGCAATCTGTAAGAAAAGATACAGGAGGGAGAAAAGCAAGCAGCAGCCAGGACAGCAGAACCAAGAGCAAGGTTACATTTTCCAAGCCAACAAAAGGTTTAACTGTCCTAATCCTGGAGCTTAAGATCCTTGAAAACAATAACCTTTCTGAAAGCAGATACAAGTAGCCAACAAGAGAACAAACAGCCTCGCCTGTGCTTCTCAAGTTCAGTCAACACTGACTGCAAAAAAGGAGGGAAGCTAAGCCTTGAACAGCCCAGATGATTTAAATAAATAAAGCCATGGAAAGAATACAGCCATGGCCTTGGGCTTCCAGTCCCTTTCTAGCTTCCTTCACATCCTGTGGCCCATCCATGGTTTAAAGAGGAAGCAATGGTGCCAACCATTACTTAGCAGAGGGGGGGAAAAAAGAGAGAGACTTTAATAATTTCCTATACACGCTTTCTTCTCATCTAGAATACTTCCAGGACTTTCTTCTGCATAAACATGTAAATATGGAGAAATCAAATTAATCTACAATCAAGAGTTCTAAGAATATATCAGGGTTATACACAATTACATATAAGAGGAAAGGAGGAATAGGAGGAAAATTATATAAGTGGAAGAAACGATTTATAGTAGAGGGGATGGAGAGAGAGTAGGGGAGGGGAGGGGAGGGGAGGGGTGAGGGGACAGTGGAGAATGGGATAGACAGCAGAATACATCAGTCACTAGAAAGGCAATTTGTAAATCAATGGAAATGTAACTGATGTGACACAGCAATCTGTATACGGGGTAAAAATGGGAGTTCATAACCCACTTGAATCAATCTGTGAAATATGGTATGTTAAGAACTATGTAATGTTATGAACAACCAACAATAAAATAATTAAAAAAAAAAAAAAAAAGAAAGAAATGTTTGTAACTGCAGGCACAGGCATGGTAACATTTAGGCAGTTATACTGGCTTACTTCACATCTGTCTTATTAAGTTAATGCTCTAAACCCCTTTTCAAGTGCACATAGGTGTGTGTGTGTGTGTGTGTGTGTGTGTGTGTGTGTGTGTAGCTCTAACAGCCCTGGAAAGGTAATACTGTAATAGGGCTTATGTACATGTCAGCTGTTTATTTAAAAAAAAAAAAAAAAAAACAGTTTCCTGGGCTGAGGCTGTAACTCAGTGGCAGAGCACTTGCCTAGCATGTGTGAGGCACTGGGTTCGATCTTTAGCTCTGCGTAAAAAAATAAACAAATAAAGGCATGCTGTCCATCTGCAACTATTTAAAAAAATTTTTAAAGTTTCCCAAAAATATTAAAACAATTTACTTACAAATCACAAAGACTTACAAATCACAAAGACAACCCAGTAGAAAAATAACTAAAAGACATGAATAGGTAAGTGGATAAACTGTGACCTATTCACAAAAGAATGTTAAACAATGAATATGAACCAATCATAGTTACATATATTCCGGTACAGATGAACTTCACAATTGAGAGGGTTCAAGCAACTTGCAGAAGAGCCTGCGACTTACAGTGAGACTGTACATTAAGTATATACAATCTTAAAACATTGCTTAGGGAGCTGTCACAGGGCTGATATGCCACCAGAACAACTCGGCACAGCTAGACCTGTTGTTTATGGCCAGTATCTGTCATGAATGGTAGACACCTTGAAAGTGACCCTTACAATTCTTATGCAACAGAACTGTTAAGAAACGCATGTGTATGATAAACATGAAATTTAGGACGGCAGTTACCTCTAGAGAGGAAGAGGTCACACCACATAAGCAATATTTTACTTCTTAACTAGGATGCTAAAGCACTTATGCACTTACTATGTAATTATTTATACCTTTTCATGAGTCTTAAATTTTACATAACATATATATAAAATTCGTGTGTGTGTGCGTGCATGTGTGTGTGTGCATGTGTGCACACGCATGTGCAAGAACCATGGGCCAAGAATCTGGAGATAGTGGTTTTACTTCTGATTCTGTGAATGTAGCACCTGCCATCTTTGAATCTTGGTTCCTAAACTATGAGATAAAAGTACTCAGGGGTAATTCAGTTCTAACATTCTGAACAAAATTCAACATGATGGATTTCAAACCCTCTGGGTTCCAGTTATAACCCATGACACTGTCACTATACATATCCTATAAATCATACATAGGAAGACGCTTTCTGACCCAGCATGGATACTGGATCAATGTGTGCATGCGCGCACACATACACAGGCACACACACACACACACACACACACACACACACACAGTTAGCCCAGGAATGATGTTTAATCCCACCACACTCCTTCGCTGGCCTTTATGAGCCATATTTCACCAGTGAGAACAGTCTGCCTAGGCTGAGAAGAACAGAACATTGAGTGCTGAGGAACAAGGGGCAAATTTAATTGACCCAAGACAAAATATACTTTTTGTTTAGTTGTACTTATAGATTATTTTATATAATCATGATATTCCTGAGACTATTAACCTTAGTTCTTTGCTGACCAGCATAAGACTGTCTGGAACAAACCCAGAATTATAATTTATATTGGTATTTTAGAAATCATATGATTTATACTCTTTCTGATCAGTCCTCTTCCAAACCATTATTTCTCACACCCTCCCCCCACCATACTGGGTACTTAACCACTGAGGTACCCCAAAGGTACTTAACCACTGAGCCACATCCCCAGCCCTTTTTTTCTTTTGTTTTGTTTTGTTTTGTTACATTTTATTTTGAGACAGGGTCTTCCTAAATTATTTAGGGCCTTGCCAAGTTGCTGGCTTTGAACTTTTGACCCTCCTGCCATAGCCTCCCCAGCCCCTGAGATTACAGGCCACTCTTCCCAGGGTTACCTTACCACTCTTCTTAAGGAAAAGTGCTCCTCTATATTTCCTACAACCCAACTTTATTTAATGAATTACTAACTTAGTGCATAAAACAAATAAACTTGCAAATCCTTAGATCAACCAATAAATCAATGTAGACTTCAACATGTACATTACAGATGCTCATACATAAATCTTATTTTAATCAAGTGCTTTGATCAGAAATAAATAAATAAGTGACATCTCTTCTAGCCACAACTGCTAATGATTTTGACACTGGAATTTTAAAGACGTAGAGGATTTTTAAAAATTCAAATCTCCCCCCAAATTAATGTTTTTTTCTCATTTTTGAGTTTGCATTTCTCTTTAACTCTTTACCTTCAAAGAACCATCCATTTCTCTGTAACTGCATTAATACATAGAAGTTCTAACTAAATATTTAACACCCAGTCTTTCCCAACCATCAAGTCCCAGAATTCTGACTGGTTAGTGGGAAAGCAGACAAAGGTGGGGGGGGTGGGACGGCAACAACTAGGGAATGAATTGTAGCATGATGTGGAACCTGTCCTTCTGGGGCTGGGGTATGGCTCAGGGGTAGAGCACTTGCTTGGCATGTGTGAGATCCTGGGTTCCATCCCCGGGACACCACTACCAACAACAACAACAACAAAGCGGTCTTTCCTAGCATTGCCAGCCAGCAATGCAACTCTTTCAACAGGTATTCTTTTGTTTAAAACTTGATTCAAACAACTATGTAAATGGAGAGTGTCTCTGAAAAACAGATTTGGTTTCTGAATAGCAGAATGTCCAACTGTGAAATCCTTTCAACCCTGCTTCCAGTGGGACTTGCTAGAAGCTCCCAAACTTGTTTCCATTTCAATTATAAACATGGCAGAACTTTCTCACTTGAAGAGAAACAATCAGAATTATTTGTTTCTAAGTCTTCCCTAAAGATACACATTTGCCAAAGTGCGGACACAATTTGAAGATCTGATATGAAGTCATACCAACTCAGGGAAAGAACGGAATGCACTTGTGTGGATACTAAATTATCTTTGATGTTACTTATAGCATGCACAGTGACTCCTTAGAAATTTATCTGGCCTTAATTAAATAAGTAAAAATAAAAATAATTTCTGTCCCATTTCTGGGACAAACCCAGAATTATTTCTTTAGTGTATCTTTGATCTCATTAAACTATTTGGAATTTATGTACTTTCTTGTGAAGATAAAACTTGCAACATTAGAATTCCTTCTGACCTCTTATCTCCAATAACTACAATTAACAAAATTCTTAAGCTTTATTTTCATGCAATTTTAAACTTGAAATTCTAAGTTTGAAGTTTCTAAGAAATATTTTTCCTTCTCTCTAAGCTGTCCCCATGGAAATATCCCTGACCTTCCTTGCCTCCAAAACACACAGAACACACCCTTCAACAGAAACACCATTTAGGGTGCTTTCTCTTAGTTGTTGAACAATTAGAACATGCCTCCAAAAATGTCATGCACTCTGTAGTATTCTCCCAATTAGAACCGAAACCAGAAATACTGAACAGCACTGAGAAGCAGGACCACTAAGACAAAAGGAAATCTGTGTAATTCTCTGAGTGAAGCTCCTTGGATAAGAAGCTAACCAAGAGATACTGAGATTTGCATCTGTTTTTAAAAGTTTCTCAGTATTTGTACATTCCTTCTAACAACCTACAGGAAAGTGAAATATCAGTGATATATAAGTGAAATATCAGTGATACCCCCTATGTTAATAGCTTAAATAAGAACAAGTACATTTTGTTTACAAAGGTGACCAAAATTTTTGGCACTCTATTTGATAATCATGATAAAATAGTAATAAGAATAGTTAATATTTATTTAGTTCTTAACTCATGCCAGACACTTTACATGCACCATAATCTTCTCAGGTCTATAAGACAAATACTATTTATCTCATTTAGGGAAACTGAGAGATTAAGTAACTTGTCTAGATCCCCATAGCAAGTTTACAAGCAAAACTCACTTAAACTCCAGTATTTCAGGTTCCAAAGCCCATATCCTTAAATTTACAGTAAGAAACCTCCTAGGTGGGCAACATATATTTAATCTACTCCTTCATTCCAGGACTCTGTAGAGGAATTTACTATAGCATATATTATTTGAGCTTTTACTATATGAAGTAAATGGATTAATATGGTGACGGCACTAAAAAATGGGCCTGTGTTAATTTCTATTCTCAGCTCCTATCTACCCTTTCTCCTCAAAAAAAAATAATAATAATAAAATAAATAAAGAAAAAGAAAGAAAGGAAGGAAGGAAGGAAGAAAGAAAAGAAAATGTTTTTGCCCACTGTTGCAGTTAACTGGCAAACTTGTGTCATAAATTAACTAACAGAACTGGTTTAGCAACAAATGAGAGACTCAAGGTCTCCTAAATTCTAACCTGGGGTATGTCACTGATTTGAAAGGTGATCCAAGAGTATTTAACAGAAGGCTCAATCTGATGTTTGTGGGACTTTCAGAACCACAGTCTAAAAAAGGAAACCACATTTATAAAACCCAATTATAAGTCCTGACATCAAATATCTAGGTGAAGAGGAAAAACTGGAATTCTAGATACATGACTAGTAACTGCGATGGTTCTTTGGAAATATTAAATGGGAGAGACATACAATTGTCCACAGTGATTATCTCTAGGGAGAAAGGCTCCAAAAATGGAAAGTGAAAATAGTATGGGCAAGGGATTTTGCTCTGTGTGTGTGTGTGTGTGTGTGTGTGTGTGTGTGTGTGTGTGTTGGATTTGTGTAATTACCAAAAAAAAAAAAAGACTTTAAAAGTCAATTAAAGTCTTGCCAGACTTAGTTTTTATCTGCACCCATGAACTTGACCTCATGATTACACAATTCATCATCTAATAAAAAGGATCGTATTAAGGAAAAAGCAACATTCTCTCTGCCCCACTTGCTTCTCCAATCCAACTAAAGCAGAGCTCATTAGATAAGTATTTACACACTCTGACCCAAATGTTTCCATTTCATCTGGGGGAGGGGGACTTAAAGGACTTCAACCTTCAGGCAGCTCTAAAAGGAAAGGAGGCCAGGCATGGTGGCACTCATCTGTGATTCCAGCTAATCAGGAGGCTGAGGCAGGAGGATCACAATTTTAGCCAGCCTCATTAACTTAAGAGGCTCTGTCTCAAAAAATTAAATAAAAAGGGTTATGGCTCAGTGAGCATTTGCCTAGCATAGGCAAGAGCCTGCATTTGATTCCCAGCACCACAAAAAAATAAATAAATAAGATAAAATAAAGGAAAGGAATATTAGAATTTGAAAAACAAAATGAAGAATCAAACTCCCTTTAACACTCTTCAGAAAACATAGAGAAATCACCCAGGTAGACAGTGATTCTCTCCTCAGAGCAAAGCATCTGTAATAGGAGCCTGAAGGTGGAAACTGAGGAAAAGTGCCAGAGAGGGCAACCTGCTGAACCTCAGTCTTCACTCACTCCTCCATTCCTCCAAAATGAAGACAAAGCTAAAAATGGCAAGTGTTTTGACAGTAAAGTCCAGTTTGAGACAGGCATGGTGGTGCACACCTGCTATCCCAACTACTCAGGAGGCTGAGGCAGAGCTTTGGACAGCCTAGGCTACACAGCAAGACTGGCTCAACAACACACAAACAAAACAGCAAAAAGAAACTGTGATGTTGACATATCAGGACTCTATCTGAGCCTCTATTTCTTCACCTATAAAAACACCATCTGCCAGGGGAGGAGAGGTACCAGGGATTAAACTCAGGGGCACTCAGCCACTGAGCCACATCTCCAGCCCTATTTTGTATTTTACTTAGAAACAGAGTCTCACTGAGTTGCTTAGTGCCTCGCTTTTGCTGAGGCTGGCTTTGAACTTGCAATCCTCCTGCCTCAGCCTCATGGGATACTGGAATTACAGGTGTGCGCCACTGCACCCAGCTGCTTCCTCTTTATAATTTGTGAAGGTGCTTAGAATAAAACATGAGACATAGTATGTACACACAAAAAAATGTCAATTTCCTTCTTTCATAACTGAATTTCCAATTTTTGGCTAGCTATCTCACTAATGTTTGAGCTCAAAAAACCCATCAGGCCACCCCACTGCCACACCATCCAATTCTTCCCATGTCTTCTCCTATGTTTTCCTTCCCTCAACTAACGGCACCAACATCCTCTTTGGCACCTCGTTTAGAATCTTTCTTCATCACTCACCTGCATTTTTGAAACATACTTTTGATTGGATTTCCTGTCTCTCCAATATATCTTTTGTTAGGGTTTTTTGGGGTGGGATACAGGGGTATATGGGTGCTTAACTACCAAGCCACATCCCCAGCCTATATTTTTTTCTTTTTTTTTTTTTTAATTTAGAAACAGGTTCTCACTGTATTGTTTGGAGCCTCACATTAACTTAATGGGGCTGGTTTTAATCCCACAGTCCTCCTGCCTCAGCCTCCCCAAACCGCTGGAATTACAGGCATGTCCCAGGTCTCTAATATATCTTCTAGAACATTTTTGTGAAACAGAGTTCACACCAAGTAGCTGCTTTCATTCCCCCACAGACTATGAGAACATAGTCCAAATACTTCTGCATGCAAAATCCACCAAAATCCAACCACAAATCTTCTCTCCACTCTTCCACAACATTCTGCCATGAACCTGTGCTTTTCTTCAGCCTGAAATCTACTCTCCTCCATTCTCCACCCACAAAAACCTTCTTGGATCATTCGAGACCCAGCTACACACACCGAGCTCAAATGTGCTACAAAATTAGCTGTAACTTCCCAAAGCTGACACAGGTCAACACTTGCTTTCTGCACCCACTGTACTTTGCCAGCACCACATTTGGCCCCTTTTCCATTCTAGATCATACTGAAGGACCTGCTAACAAGGCCATCTACCCCATTCCTAGTAATTGGGAACCAAGTCTAACTCATTTCTAATTGCACCCAACACCTGTCACCTAGCCCCTGTACACTGCACCTGTGAACTGAACATGGTAATTTTAATTGCTGTGTGTTCTATAGATACAGTACTGTTCCCTATGCTATCTCAGCAATACTCACAAATTCTTACAAAATGGTATTTTAGCTTCACTTGCACTCAGAGAGGTTATGTAAGTTGTCCCAATTCATACAGTTAGTTTATGGTGAAGCTAGGATTTGAACCAACATCAGGCTGACTTCAGAAACCATCCCATCACTTCACTATACCACAGACATTTCTAAAATTCACTCCTTCCTCTAGCAGTTACGCACATGGGAGTAGTAAGCTGAAAACCTCAGTAAATTACACTTTATCCCATCGGCACACGGAGGCCATTTGGGTTATGCACAGGCAGATTCACTGTGTCCCACATTCATTTATTTTTCTCCTTTCCTACCCTGACTCCCACTCAGTCCACTTAACCTGAAAACAAATCAAACAAAAAATGATTGAGAAGGTAGAGCCAGGAAAATCCTTCATTCTTCATGGTACATACATTAACATCATAAAGTTTAACAGGCATGGATAATGCAAAAGAATATGCTGGATCATTTCAGAACATGCTCTCCCTGCTCAAACCTGAAAACAACAGCAGTTGCTAAGAAAACAGACAGCCAACTACAAAACACCGTGATGACTCAGGGAAGGAGGAGCCAGCTCACCCTCCAAGGCTCAGAAACATCACCAACAGAGAGTCTTTGTGACCAAATCATCAAAGTGTGGATACAAGCATTCAGGAGTTCCTTCTCATCCAGGTCAGAAGGGAATATAATCAGCTCTGGACTAAACACTTGGAGAGAATTAATTATTACCCAACAGAGTTGAAGCTTCCTATGATGAAAAAAAGTACAGACTCCAAAGGTAACATACTCTCTTTTAAACAAAGACCTATTAACAGAGGAAAAATTTTTACTTAATATCATCAAATGAATGATTATAAAGGATATTTTAACAAGAGCATGCTAGTAACCTATTTTCATTGCTAACACAAAAGTGTAAATAATAAAACACATGTTTAACTTGTTAATAACAGAACTTACAAGTCATTTCTCTTTTTCCTCCTCTCTCTGAATCACTAGCTCAAATTTTTTTAAATAAAAGTTCTAGTATACCGTAGTCAACCAAACAATCCCATCATGCATTGGCTACAACTTCCCATAGCATTAATAGCTTAGCATTAATTTGAGTTGTGGGTTTTTTGTTGTTGTTGCTGTTGTTGCTTTTGTTTTTATGCTTTTTTGTTTTTAATTAGGAGGGCTGGTAGAAGGGTCGTGAACAGCTTTAATTATTTTGTTGAAATTTACGCTTAAAATTTCCTCCTGAGTCGGGCTGGGGTTGTAGCTCAGAGCTGTAGAGCTAGCATGCATGAAGCACCAGGTTTGATTCTCAGCACCACATAAAAAATTAATTAATTAATTAATTAAAGGTATTGTGTCCATCTACAACTAAAATAAATAAATAAACAGATTTCCTCCTGAGCAATTAGCATTTTTAAATTAAAATTAGCTAACTCCTATGGTATGATCCCTTAAGTAATGAATCATACAGAAGCAGCTAAGCATGAAGATATTAGTCCTAAGTGATACAATCAGCTT
Organism: Spermophilus citellus; assembly: GCF_964194105.1. Lineage (NCBI taxonomy): Eukaryota > Metazoa > Chordata > Mammalia > Rodentia > Sciuridae > Spermophilus > Spermophilus citellus. The sequence continues at coordinate 159,213,215 of NC_138185.1, read as the reverse complement.
TTCCTCAGGACACCGCACTGTACTCCTAAGCCAAAGCATAAGGAGACAGGCGCCATGTTGTGTAAATCAATTCTGCCCTTCCCCTCCAAACATAAGCACCTCACAGCCTGATCGCTGACAAAATACATTATCTCTAACCTTGAAGAAAAGACTGCATGTACTCTTTTCACTAAGACGAGTAGATGTTTCCCCTTTTTTGGTGCTGGGGATGAAACCCAGGAGCCTCCACAAATATTAAATATGTACTTACCACTGAGCTACCTCCCCAGCCCAAGGATTTTTTCTTTTTAATTACCATGCATCCTCATAAAAATAAATAAATAAAATAAAGGTATTGTGTCCAATTACAACTAAAAAATAAATATTAAAAAAAGGTGGGGCAGGGCCTAGGGTTGTGGCTCAGCGGTAGAGTGCTCGCCTAGCACATGGGATGCCCTGGGTTTGATCCCCAGAACCACATAAAAATAAATAAATAAAAGTATTGTTTCCAACTACAACTAAAAAATAAATATTAAAAAAATTACATGCATCCTGACATGCTATATAAGTTTTCTTTCTAAATGAGGCAACATAAATTGCTGAAATGAATCATAAGAATTCTTAATTCACACGTAAAAAATGTATTTTTTTAAGTTGTTAATGAGCCTTCATTTTACTTATTTATTTATATGCAGTGCTGAGAATCAAACCCAGTGTCCCACACATGCTAGGTGAGCGCTCTACTGCTGAGCCACAATCCCAGCCTATGGTTCACTTATTTTGAATGGATTTTAGGCTAATAGGAATACATATACACATGTGGCCAAATTGGTTGTTTTGTTTTACCCATGTTTGTATAAATAAACTCTAGATAAATCTAACTTATCATTCATGTGGTTCAGTTTCAAATTTATATCAAATACCTTAATATCTCAAATAATTAAAAATCTATTTATAGATAAAATGATATGATGTATGAAAATTGCTTCAAAATAATTCATCAAACAGGGGATAGGAAAGGGCAAAGTTAAAACCAGGTTGGCAGAAGTTGATTTTTTTTTTTTTAACTGGGTCTCTCTACTAGCCCAAGCTGGCCTCAAGCTCATGAATCTTCTGCCCCAGCCTCCCCAGCAGCTAGGATTACAGTTGTCCACCAACACTCACAGCCCTAGACAAAATTATTGGCACTGACTAAGGGTTACACAGGAGTTCATTTTACTATTATCTCTGCTTTGGGATATATTTGAAATTCTTCATAATAAAAAAAAAATTTTAATCAACTTATTGGATGGCAATCCCCAAAAAACAAAGACCAAATGTTCTCTTTGATATGTGGATGCTAGCACACAACAAGTGGGGACAAGGGAAGAATAGAAGTTCAATGGATTAGACAAAGGGGAATGAAGGAAAGGGAGAAGGAAGGGAATGGACAAGAAGACAGTAGAATGAATCAAACATAACTTTCCTATGTTCATATGTGAATACATGACCAGTGAAACTCCACATCATGTACAACCACAAGAATAGGATCCTAATTAGAATAAGTTATACTCCAAGTATATATAATATGTCAAAATACACTCTACAGTTATGTATATTTAAAAAGAACAAATTAAAAAATATTTTTAAAAAATTTACTGCCTGGAGGTACAACTCAGTGGTCAAGCACTTAGCTACCCTAAGAAGGTAGGGTTCAATCCTCAGCACTGTCCCAGTGCAAATATAACTTTATCATTTTGAATTTGATTCATCTACATTACAATATTGTTGGGGGGAGCTTGTTTGTATGTTTGTTTACAGTACTGGGTATTGAACCTAGGGGTGCTCTACATTAAGCTACATCCCCAGACCTATTTTTATTTTTTATTTTGAGGCAGGGTCTAGCTAAGATGCCTAGGCTGGTCTTGAACTTGTGATCCTCTTGTCTCAGCTTCTTGAGACCCTGGGATTACAGGTATGCACCACCACACCCAAAGCAATTAAAGTTTTATTTCCTATTTTATTAGTACAAGCTAGTGCTCTTCACCAATACCACATTTCTAAACCACATTCACAGATTTGAAGAGCTGGAAAAAAATCTCAGAGATCATCTAATCCTCCACATCTGCCTGTAGTTCATAGACGTAGCAGCATCGGAATCACTTTGAAGCCTTGTTAAAGACAAATTGCTGGGCCCCACCATCAAGGTTTTGATTCTATAAGCTGGCTGCTGCTGGTCCCCAAATGACATTTGAGAACCACTGCTGTTCTGTTTTACTCTGTTCACACCTTCCCTGTAGCAGTCACCAGTTATCTCACCAGGACTCCTTTCTCCTAGTAGATATCTGGCTAAGGGCAAGGGGCACTGATTTTCATCAATGTGACAGAGTCTAGAAATAATAAATATTTACAAAATAAATTACTTGTTGAATGAATTGAACAGGGATACATTTGCATAGCCAGACAGAAAAGAGCTACTCCCAGAGGACAAACTGCAAACACTGGCAGTCCCTAAAGGAAGACAAAAAGTCAGCCGGAACTAGAGCAGCAAGCAGATGCAAATTGTAGAGGGACCCCACTCCTGCATCTCAGATTGCAGTTTTCAATCAATATGGACATGAATAAGTACAAGCTTGAGACCCATTTTTATCAGATGTGTTTTCCTGACCCAAAGTGCTGGAAGAAAGTGCTTTTCAACACACATCATCAAGAGAGAGAAATGCATTCAAACTCAGCTTTCAAATTTCTCAGGGTCTGGAAAATGTCAACATGGATGAATTACTTCTCCCCATCCACCTCCCTCTTTCTCATGCTACTCAGAAAAAAGAAAGCAAGCCAGGGCACCCATGGGCTGGCGAGTACTCCAACTCCAGGTGTTCTGCTTTTCTAATATCTGCAGTACACTAAAACACCTTCCTAATGCAGCAATCACCTGCCCTAAAACAATTCTGTGGATTTAGTTTGATAAGATGAACTATGTTCTGATTTCTGAATATCAGTTCTTTAAGAGTTTAACTTTACAAACTAGTAAATCCATGAGAATCCAATAACCTAAACCCTATTTACTTTTTCATTTGCAGGTAAATTGTGGTGGGTTTAAATAATTACTGAAATAATAGAAACAAAGAACAATAGCTAATAAGCATGTGTGTGTGTGTGTGTGTGTGTGTGTGTGTGTGTGTGTGTAAAACAGAATCACTAAAAATATTTAATTAGTTATGGGTTGGGAGCATAACTCAGTGGTAGAGTTCTTGCCTGGTATATATGTGGCCCTGAGTTCAATCCCAGCACCACAGGAGGAGAAAATTTTCATTTAATTCCAATGAAGATAGAAAATGAGGAAAAGGATACAAAAAGCAGATGAGAAAAACAGAAAACAACCTTATTAACTTAAATAATATAATATTATTAATCACTAGAAATGTCTAAATAGCCCAAATATCTAAAGATTGGCCTGGCACAGTGGTACATGCCTGTAATCCCAGCAACTCAGAAAGCTGAGGCAGGAGGATCACAGGTTTGAGGCCAGCCTGGGCAACTTAGCAAGACCCTGTCTCAAAATATAAAGTAAATAAAAAGGGCTAGGGATGTAGCTCAGTAGTCGAGCCATTATCTAGCACATGCAAGTCCTGGGTTCAATTCCTAGTATCACCATTAAAAAAAGAAAGAAAAAAAAAAGCAGAGTGAAAAATTGATAAACCTCAAGCCTAGAGATTCTCAACTTCAGCACTTCTGACATTTTGGTTGAATGACTGATTTCTCCTTTGAGGTGATCCCTCCAGTGGCAGGATATTCAGCAGCATCCTTGACCTCCACCCACTAGTAGATGCCAAGAGCAAATGCCCCTTGCCTCAGCCTAGACATTCTCTCCAAACATCATCTCCAGAAACTGCCAAATATTCCCGGCAGGGTGAGGCAAACTCCACCCATACTTTGCACCATAAACAAAAATTAATGCAAGGCCAATGTACCTAAAAGTAAAACTAAAAATTGTAAGTCTTTTAAGGAGAAGATGAAGGAGAAGGGGAAGGGGAAGGAGGAGGAGCAGAAGGAGGAGGAGGTGGTGGAGGAAGAAGAGGAAGAGGAAGAAGAGGAAGAAGAAGGAGAAATAGGACCTTGTGACTTGAGTTAAAGACTTCTTAGATATAACACCAAAGTACAGTCCATAAAGAATAAACTGATAACTTGGATTTCATCAAAATCATGAATAGTAACTTCAAAGGATACTTAAGAGAATGAAAGACATTGTTATGGTTTGAATATCTCCTCCAAAACTGCTAAAATGTAATTGTCTTTGTAACTGTATTAGAGGTGATGAATTGATGTTATCATAGTAGGAATGGATCTCACCCTCTTTTCTCTTCTACTGCAGGATGGCTCAACAAGAAGGTCCCCAATAGGTGCCAGCCCCTGCAAGCCTTTAGAATTGGCTTAGCTAATAAATTTTTGTCCATTATAAATTTCCCAGTCTGCAGTATTCTGTTATACTGGCACAAAACTGAGACAAGACCAAAAGCTAATATTTGCAAATGATGGATCTGATAAAGGACTTGTATTCAGAATATGCAAAGAATCTTCAAAACAAGACAAGAAAAAAATGGCACAAAATGTGCACACTTCAACAAAAGAGATATATGGGTGGCAAATAAGTATATAAAAGATACTCGAATCATTAATCATCAAAAAATGCAAATTAAAACCACAAGGAGATCCCACTATTAGTCTGCCCATGAGAAACCTGACCATACCAACTGTTGGCAAAGATTTGGAACAACTGAAACTCTCAAACACTACTTTGGGAATGTAAAATGACATAATTGAGATTAGAAAAGTATGATTGTTTCTTTAAGTTAAATAACTACTTGTCACATTATCCAGTCATTTTACCTTACATATTGACCCCAGGGGAAATAAAAGCAGATGTCCAAAGACTGTATACAATGTTCATAGCATTTTTACTTTTAATAGACAAAGACAGGAAGTAACCCAAATGTCTGTCAAAAGGTATACAGATACATGCCCTGAGGTTTATCAATAAAATGGAATATTTCTAAGCAATAAAAAATATTGGGTTGGGGCTGTGGCTCAGAGGTAGAGCGCTCACCTACCATGTGTGGGGCACTGGGTTCGATCCCCAGCACCACATACAGATAAAATTAAGATATTGTGTCCGCCTATAACTAAAAAATAAATATTTAAAAAATATATATTGATACACACAATACCATGGCTAAGTCTCAAAATTAATTATCCTAAGTGAAAGAAGTCAGGCCAAGAAGAGAACATACTGTACATTTCTATTCACGTAAACTTTTTTAATTTTATTTTTGTACACAAATGGAGCACAACTTTTCATTTATCTGGTTGTATATGATGTAGAGTCACACCATTCGTGCAATCATACCCATACATAGGGGTAATAATGTCAGTCTCGTTCCACCATCTTCCCTACCTCGTGTAAATTTTTAAATGCCAACATACCCATAGAGTCAGAATACTATCACTGGTTGTATGGGAAAGGGGAGATCTAGGGTGAGGCAAGAGGTTGAGGAAGAGATGGCTTCACAGGTCTATGTGTAAGTCAAAACCTGATCAATCCCAGCATGGTGGCACGTGCCTGTGGTTCTACTACTCAGGAGGCTGAGGCAGAAGGATACCTTGGGTGCAGAAGTTCAAGATGTACCTTGGCAACATAGTGAGACCCCGTCTCAAAAAATAAAACCAAATAAAAATATTTAATATTAAAATTTCAATATGGGCATTTACTATGTGCCAATTATATTCAATAAAGCTGCTTAAAAATTTATCATGTAAAACTGAAAATTTAAGATAACAATCAAAAAAGAATATAGAGCAGCACCCTCCCCCACAAAAAAACAAAAGCCCTCAGAATTTCATGAACAATTACAGGCTCACACATAAATGATTTTATACTATTCCAGACATAATCATTTACTTGGTGACAATAGGAAAGGGGGCATTCAACACCAGTCAAAGCAAGTCTTGCTTGCTATTTTTAAGCCTTGGAGTAGAAGCTATTGCCTTTAATGTTAACATTATTTCTCAATTTAACTGAACCTAAACTGAAAAATTTCATAATAATAAAAAAGGGAAAAATTCTTTCATTTTTTCCAATTTGGCCTTCCCACACCAAGGCAGAACTAGGTGCTTCCCTCCTCTCACAGCCCCCAGGGGTTCATCTTTTCTGCCACTGCCACATGTACATTGCAATGACTTGTCTTCCGATCTTGGCATAGTAGGGACACATGGGTGCTCTGGAGTCAAAGCCTGGCTTCCTATCCTTGGCTCTGCCATTTGCTGTTATCTCAGAAAGATATTTTATCTACCCAATAACCAGTTTTTTAAACTATAAAAATGGGGCTAATAGTGACTATATGAGGATTCCATGTGACTCTCAAAGGCCCTGCATGATCTGACACCTGATCAGCACTCCGTCACTTGGCTCCACCCTCCCTTGAGTTGACTGTGCTCAGCCACAATGACCTTCTCACTTCCAATAAATCCACACACAGCTGAGCTCTCCTGCCTCAAGGCCTTAACTCATGACGTCTCTGCCTGATCTCCCTTCACGCCTGTCTCTTCTCCACAACCTCTTACCCCACAGCAGCAGGGCTCATCTCCGAGGCTCAGCTTCAATGTCACCTCCAGAGAGGCCTTCTCACTAGTAACCCAGGAGCCTCAGGTTACTCTATGTCTCAGCACTGGGTTGTCCCTTTGCATTCAACAATGGCCATGCAACAGATGGTTATCGGGGACTACTACATGCCAGGCATTGTTCCAAGACCTAAAGACCCAGCAGTCCTAAAAGGCCTCCGATAGAGTTCTGATGGAGTGCTCGACCCAGTGGAGGAAGACAGACAAAAAGCAAGAAACATCATATTTTAGACAGCCACAAGTGCTATGGAGATAAAAGAACAAATCATGAGAGTAGGAACAAGAGGAGGGTTGTGAATTTAAATTTGGAGATTAGTGAAGGTTCTCTGAGACTATACCATGGGACGAAGAAGTGAAGCAGGTCAGGGAGAGAACCATCACAGATATGGGTGCTGGGGGACAGCGGGTATCCAGGCAGAGCACAGTAAGTCCCCAAAGCCTAAAAAACAGCAAGAGAGCATGTTTGGCTGTACACACAAGAGTAAGGAAGAGAGGAACGGGAAAGGTCAAGAAGGTAATGAGATTAAGGAGCAGAGAACCTGAACAGGCAGCACTGGGGGCCACTCACTCAAAGGGAGATGGGATGCCACTAGAGAGTTTTGAAGAGTGGGATGATTTATGTTCTCAGACCTGTGATTAGTTAAGTAAGGCATTTTATTTTCTGCTTATCTTCCGCACTAGATAAGGGAAGGAACCATAGCTGCCTAGTGTACCATCGTAACCCCAGCCCCTAGCACTGGAGGTACACAATAAAACTTCCAGACGAATGAGGTGATCTGTATCAAGTATTTACTGGTACAAAATGAACATTCTATAAGTGGGTACTAGTATTTTCCAGATCTCCAGGATCTAGCACAGTGACTGTATATGATAGAATATTATTTGAATAAGTGAATGAGTAATTCTGTGACATTATTGAAAATCTACACTTGAAACACGATGAATGAAATTTTTAAAAACTGTAAAAAATTAAATAAAACATGATGACTAATGACAAACAAATTACTTTTCATCCTTGCCTTATTAAAGGGACTGATTCAGTCTTTTTTTTTTTTTTTTTTGAATACTAGGGATTGAACTCAGGGACATTTGATCACTGAGCCACATCCCCAGCCCTATTTTGTAATTTACTTAGAGACAGGGGTCTCACTGAGTTACTTAGTGCATTGCTTTTGCTGAGCCTGGCTTTGAACTTGTGATCCTCCTGCCTCAGTCTCCCAGGCTACTGGGATTACAAGCATGCACCACCGCACCCAGCCTTGTTTCAGTTTTTAAATTTCCAATTAAACTCTCACCTTATGCTACTAAGGACATTACTTAATAACTGCATTGTAACTCAGTTCTTTAAAACACTACAGCCAGGGCTGGGGATATAGCTCAGTTAGTATGTTAGTATATAGCTTCTCGTGTATGTACAAGGAAGGCCCTGGGTTCAATCCCCAGCACCATTAAAAAAAAACACTGCAGCCAGTGCCCTGATGCACACCTGTGATTCCAGAGACTGGGGAGACTGAGGCAGAATGAATTTCAAGACACCTAGGCAACTTAGGGAGACCCTGTCTCAAAATAAAAAAGACTGGGGAGTGGTCCTGGTTTAATCCCCAAGACCAAAAAACAAAAACTGCAATATCCTTTTTCCTCATTTGATACTGGGATTGTACCCAGGGTGTTTTTCCACTGAGCTGTATTCCCAACCCTTTTAACTTTTTATTTTGAGACAAGGTCTGGTTAAGTTGCTGAAGGCCTCACTAAATTACTGAGGCTGGCCTCAAACTTGCAATCCTCCTGCCTCGGCCTCCTGTGTTCCAGTCGCTGGAATAATAGGCATGCACCCTGGCACTTGGTTTAAAACTATCTTAAATGTACAAAGCTGGCTGATCCAAATTGGTTTGATTTTGAATCTTGCAACCAAATAAAGACTCGTAACTCAAACATGTGGACAAAGACATAAACATTTCCACTTTTTTACTCATTTTGACATCTCCAGACTCTTCATCATGAAAACTTCATGTGAATTACACCTGTTCCCACGGCCAGGAGGGTAGACAACAGAGGGGACAGGCGGGTGGAGCTGAGGCCATATAGTAATTATCTCAAGAAAAACCCTGGGGAGCCTGAATAGTTTTCCAGAAAGAAAACTGGAGAAGCAATCATGCATTAAAATATGGAAACGCACCAACTATTCCATCCCATAAAAACCTTTACGGCGTTTATGGTATCTCGGTGGCAAGTACCTGAGTGGTGAGAAGCCCAGGTATGTTTCACTGCATTACCCACCTCTGAAAAGAATAGAATTCATCCCAGTATAACTACACACGGTATCTGCGACGAGGCCTTGGGATCTATGGAAACTTGTGGAAAGGCAGATAAAAGTTGCTTGAAATCAAACAAACTTTAAAAAAAAAAAAAAAAAAAAGAGCGTCGCAAAAGTGTTCCGCGGCTAGACCAAACCCTCACGGTCTGGCTCCGACTTGCTGGTGCTTGTACACAATCGCGCCTGCTGGCATCCAGCTCATACGCTCCCTTCCACTAGGGGAGGGGAAAATAATAACTTTCGGAAATAACAGGCGTCCACAAAAGCAAATGTTACGCAGGACTTATCGACTTCACCTAATAAAGCGGCTAATGTTGTTGGGAGCAGCACTGATTCCAAACGCAGCTCCCCCCCCCCCGCCCCGCGCCCCCTTTGAACAGAAGGAAAATAACCTAAAGAGAAGGTGCTATCGTCAGACCCTAAAGGCAATTTCAGACAACAAAGACCCCAAGCAATCAAACTGGAATTATAATCCCAGCCGTCCGAGTGCCCCCCCATCCAGCCTAGCCGAGGCGCTCGGCCGCCCCGCCCGCCGCTGTTCCTCGAGCGCTGAGGCTGGCGGGTCCCCTCCAGCCCCCAGGTGTCCGGGCCCGCAGGTTCTCGGTCCCGGGGGCGAGCCTCGTACCGCCCACGATTTTGCAATCTCTGCGCCGCAGCTCTGCCGTTCTATCTCACGCGGTGTTCAAAATCTTTCCCGCCCAGGCGTGACGCGAGGAATGAAAACAATTAGCCCACCCCGAGCTCTGGGGCCTGCGCCCAGGCGGGGGCAGCCGGAGGACCCGGCCGACGTCCCGCGCCGCCCCTTCCCGAGCTCGGCGGACCGGCGGGCTGGGGCCCGGAGGTGACACAAAGAAGCCGGAGAGACAAACGCCACCCGATGGTGCTCGCTCCAATCCCCGGAGCGCCCCGCCCGCTGACAAGTTTGCAGCGCCCTGCACGCATCCCGCTCTCCCCACCCGTGCAAAGTTTCCCGTGGCCGGGCTCGGACCCCGGCCTCCGGTCTGTTGGCGTCTCCCGTAGCCCCCGCACCCGGTGGGGGGACCTTTCCCTCCTTCACCAGGGCACCTTCCCCTCCCTCCCGCTCTCTCCGGGGTGCACCAGGGTGCTGGGGCCCCCGCCGCCGCGCTCACCCGCCGTCCGGCCGGCCGAGAGTCGAGGGCACGGGCCGGGGCCGCCCCAGATCGGTGCTCCGTTTGCCCCTCTCCCTAGATCGCACCTTTCGCTGGTTTTCGGTCTCGTTTTTTCGGTCCAGCCGAAGGCTCTGGTCGCCGCACAGCGCGCTCCGCTCCTCGGCGCTCGGAAGCTACAAACCACGCCCCGCGCCTTCCCCGCCCGCCGCCCGCCGAGTCCCGCGCTCGCCGCTCGGCGGCCACTGTGGAGCGCGCCCGCCTGCGCCGGAGGCGGAGCAGCTGGCCTCCCCCGGGGGCCCCGCCACAGCCCGGCCACCCAACTTTCTTTGGGTGGTTTGGAACCTCAGAGGTGGTGCGAGGGAGATGCTAACTCCGAAGGCAGGTTAACGCCCCTTTTCGTACCCGCGGCTGGGGGAAAGGGGTTACAAACTCTCTTAAAACGTTTTTCTGGCTACTTCAGCTTCTCCAACACTCGTGAGCTCCTGGGTCTTGGAAGTAGGGGTAAGAGAACAGATCTGCGGTTAGCCACCAGATTTGATCAAGTCTTTTAACCCTTGTGGTCCCTTTGCATAACGAGAAATTTTGATTCAATGGCTTTAAGGATCTGGATCACTGTTTCTTTCAGGGTCTTACAGTGGTACAGACCTCAGGGTCACCTGAAGCAATGGGGTGGCGCTTGTTAACAATGCAGATTACTGTCTCTGGCTCCTCCCAGATGCGAGGAAATGGGGAAAGCTGCATGAATATAACAGCTCCGCGTAGTTCATCCAGGTCTGAAAACTCAGTGGGAACGGAACCCTTGGGAATCCGTCCTGCAGGTGCCAGTCTGATTTTTCCAGCAAATTACCCAATCCCAACTGGGAGCGGTGGAGCACGCCTGTAATCCCTGCGGCTCAAGAAGCTGAGACAGATCACGAGTTCAAAGCCAGCTTCAGCAAAGCCAGGCGCTAAGCAACTCAGTGAGACCCTGTCTCTAAATAAAATACAAAATAGGGTTGGGGATGTGGCTCAATGGTTGAGTACCCCTGAGTTCAATCCCCAGTACTCCTCCCTCAAAAAATTACTCCATCCCTCTGGACTCAGGATGATGTCACGACTCCCAGTCACCTCTTGCCAGTTACTATTACAGTATTATTATGGCACTTGAAGTCCTACATAAGAGGTATCACCTCACTATTATTACATGAAGAAGCAGTGACTTTAAAATATTTTTCTATTGAGTTTCTATCACGTTTAGAAATCCAAGTTCATACGTGTTGTGTGACTGCAGAATCTTGCCTGGATTACTTAGTTAAATGTGCTTACAGCCTAAACTAAATGGTAAATAACAGCGATTAGAAGTTTGACAGTGTGTACAGTAAACATTTATTAATGGAAAAAATAGTTGTAAATCACACATTTTGGAACATTTATCTCAAAAACTTATACCTCTGTAAGTATCATAATTATTCAGGAAATACACATTTCCTGAACATGTAAATACATATTTTATTGTATATTTCCTCACAAGGCAACATTATCGCTCTGATAGTATCATTTCTTGGACTATATAGGTTTGCATTATTGGTTATTAATGGCTTGAGTCACAACAAAGAGCCATAAAACAAGAAGATACTTTGGTCTTGGAGTATCTTCATAGAACTATTTTACCTGACAGGACACATGCAAATCAGATAATTGGTTTCAGTGTGTTGGGTTCAAGGACTTGTAGATCCATTTACAAAGCATTGTCTCTTCTCCTTCTCTGCTCTGTTCATTTCCACTCTATGTCTGTTGCTTTCTTCACTTCATATGCTACAAAATCATCCTGACAACAGTTCTCTGGAGAAAATGTAGAAATAATTTCCTTCTAGGCATCTATGTCATAAGCCCTCAAAGTGAAAGAATTGTTGTTCTGTATTGTATCTAGTGCACTTGAAAGAGTCCAGAATAGAGTGTCTCAGAATGTTTTCAAATGTCTCCAATTAGTGCCTTCTAATTCCCTATGTTTTTCCTAGGCATGCCAGTTTGGATATTAATACCTACTTTTAACTCAACAAATAAGACTAATGACAAGAGCACTGAAACAGATTCTCCACACTTTGAAGTGAAAATAAAATATGTAATGATAAGCCAAACAGAGACACACCTAGTTCTTGTAATGCACAACACTGGGGCACATAAACAGATGGCTCGTATCCTTATATCTCTGGGGAAAAATAAGGGTTACCATGAACCTGGTCATCTTTACATGAATCAAAAACAGACATAGTAAAGATAACATGGGCTGGGCATGGTGGTGCATGCCTGTAATCTCAGTAACTCAGGAGGCTAGGACAGGAGAATTGCAAGATTGAGGCCAACCTTGGCAATTTAGCAAGACCCTGACTCAAAATAAAAATGAAAAGGGCTGTGACTTAATGGCAGAGTACTCCTGGATTCAATACTCTGTTCCACACACACAAAAAAAAATTATACACACACGCATGAATAACATAATTTGATGTCATATTATGTCTCTTAGCTTTTATTTACCTCAAGCCTTTGTATTTATAGCAAATGATCCAGTTTGGATATTAATACCTATTTTTAACACAATAAATAAGACTAACAACAAGAGCACTAAGGACAACAGCCCACCTGAGAGACTTTGCTGGCTGTGATTATGGCAAGCATAAGTTTTGCAAGTTGATCAAACTGAACGGGCACCTGTGATTTGGTATGCAGACATGTTGTGGCACATTGGTGAGAACTACAGAAGCATTCATTCCGTTTACACTTGCACTTAGTACTGAGCAGCAGATGAGCCAAAAGTCACTAGAAAGACCATTTATGTGAAGAACTCAAGTGAGTTAGGCAACACTTCATGCCATTAAAAGGAACTAAATTTACCACTCATGGTGGGGCGAGGGGTCACTGGGAATGGGGGGCACCAGGGATTGAACACAGGAATGCCTTACCACTGAGCCATCCCAGCCCCCTGTTGGGTTTTGTTTGGTTTTTTGTTTGTTTTGATTTTTGGGGGGAGGAGGGGTACTTTTTGTGAGTTTTTGTTTTGTTTTTTGAAACAATGTCTCACTAAGGTCTCACTTGGGTGCCATGTTAAGGATTGTGGGTCCAAGTCTGGTTTGGCAAGAAGGAGTACAAAATGGTTTGTGACTGATTCTCTGGCATGAACTGTTCCCTCTACCAAAGGGAGTGGTGTTAGCATGTATTTATCAACCCTGATGAGGATAAGAGATAATATGTTAAATGATTGACTAGAAGGATTAGTGATTTAAAATCAACCCAAAGTAATCTAATACCTGCCTTTAAAGGCAGGTATACCATTCATTCGTCTTAGACAGGATGAAACATTTTATTATTTGCCCCTATTTTATTTTTTTTTTAATATTTATTTATTTTTTTTTTTAGTTCTCCACGGACACAACATCCTTGTTGGTATGTGGTGCTGAGGATCGAACCCGGGCCGCACGCATGCCAGGCGAGCGCGCTACCGCTTGAGCCACATCCCCAGCCCTGCCCCTATTTTAATAACAGTGTTACTACTAGAGACAAAAGTTAGAGCTGAACATTCCTTTCCCCCATGCAATTTCTGCCATCTCAAGAAAGAATCATTTTTTATTTTATTTATGTATTTTGGATGGTAGGGACTAAACTTAAGGGTGCTTTTCCAAGGAGCTACATCCCCAGTCTTTTTTAGAAAAAATATATATATTTTTACCTCTAAGACAGGGTCTCTTTAAGTTGCTGAAACTGGCCTCTACTTGCCATCCTCCTGAGTCAGCCTCCCAAGTCACTGGGATTACAGTCATGTGCCACCGTATCCTGTTCAAGAAATAATCTTTTGCTACAATACTTTTACCACTTTGGGAACACTTGTATAAACCTGGGTTGAAAATATCTGGCCAAGAAAACAGCCATGTTCTTTGTTCAAAAGTCCACCACATCTGTAAAGGCCTGAAATTCTTATCTCATTCTGGTCTTGTTTCCTGTCAACCTTGAAACTAACGGAAAGAATATGAGTGACTGCTCCCTTGACCAGCGTGATCTTTCTATCGCCCTGATAAAAGTAGAAAGTTATGTACAACAAAGTGCAAAATATGCACTGGCAACTGGGTCCAACATTTTGGAAGGTTGGGGAAATTTTTAAAAGAATACAACATGGTTCAATGGAGCAATATAGGTAAAGCCCCAAGCATGGAACCTGGAAAGCACTGAGCACTCAATAAATAGTAATTGCTGTTATTGCAATTATTTTAGTGATACAGTGATGCTTACAAAGCTACTATTTCAAAACCACTTTTATTGGATTAGTAAGCTGAAGTATTAGATTTAAAAACATTCTACAAGTAACCTTAGTCTTACAAAGAAAACTGAGACTTCAGGGTAAAATATTTGCCTAATGGCATGAAACTAGCTATGGCAATCCTTGAATCTTCATGTAGGCATTTTTAGCAGAAATAAATGCATCATTTAAAGAGATCCTGTTGTATAACTTCTTCTTTTTTGCTCAAGTGCAAAAAGACAGAGTAATCATACTGCTAAATTCACAATAAAAAACAATAATAATAAAAATAGCTAGGCATCGTGGTGTGCACTTATAATCCCAGCAACTAGGGAGGCTGAAGTAGGAGGATCACAAGTTCAGGCCCACCTTAGCAATTTAGTGAAACCCTATCTCAAAATAAAAAATAAAAAGAATTCAGGGGCTAGGGTTGTGGATCAATGATAGAGTACTCACTTAGCACATGTGAAGCACTGGATTCAATCCTTAGCACCACAAAAAAATAAACAAGTAAAATAAAGGTATTGTGCCCATCTGCAACTAAAAAAACAAGAATAAAAATAAAAAACTTAAAGGACTGGGGATATAGCTCAGTGGTAAAGCATCCATGAGCTAAATCCCTAGAACATGGAGGGAAAAAAGCACTCAGTAGTAGAATAAAGCAAATAGCATTTTTTAAAGAGAGAGAGAGAGAGAGAGAGAGAGAGAGAGAATTTCAATATTTATTTTTCAGTTTTTGGCGGACACAACATCTTTGTTTGTATGTGGTGCTGAGGATCCAACCCGGGCCACACACATACCAGGCGAGTGAGCTACCACTTGAGCCATATCCCCAGCCCCAAATGGCATTTTTTTAAAACAATTATTAGCAATAAATAGAGCCAGGTGCAGGGGTGCACACTCATAATCCCAGCTACCCAGGACCTGAGAATAGAAGATTAAAAATTTTAGCCCAGCCTGGAAAAACTTAATGAGACCCTGTCTCTAAGTAAATAAATAATGTAACAAACTAGAAATTAATAACAAAATCAGAAAATAAACAGTCCTTTCCATTAGAAAATTTAAAGTGCCCTATTATTTTTTAAAAAACTGATAAATTAAAGGGAAAACACAAACCTAAACTCAAAAAACTTCTTTAAAATTGTGACAATGGAAACAATCCATATCAATCTATAAAAACCAATATAGCTCAGTGGTAGTGCACTTCCATAGCATGTATGAGGCCCTGCGTTCCATCCCCAGTACTGCAAAAGAAAGAAAAAGAACTAAAAAAAGTTACATGTTTGGGGTGATAAAGTTGCTAATTTTATTATTGAATGTTATAGATATGTCGAAATAGCACATACATGCCACAAATAAGTAAAATTAGTTATTATGTGTCAATTAAAATGTTTTTAAATGAAAGAATGGCCAAAAATGCTTTAGATTTCTAATTCAAAAGCCTAAACCACCAGGCAAGGTGGTGCACGCCTGTAATCTCAGCAACTCAGAAGGCTGAGGCAGGAGGATCTTGAGTTTGAAGCTAGCCTCAGCAAAAGCGAGGCACTAAGCAACTCAGTGAGACCCTGTCTCTAAATCTATAAACTATCTTGCTTATGAATACAGATGTAAAAAATTCTAAGTCAAACATTAACAGGAGAATTTGAAAACACATTTTAAAACATACTAAACTTATATCCACACAAAAACCTATGCATGAGCCAGGAGCAATGGCTCATGCAGTGGCATATGCCTGTAATCCCAGTTACCTGGGAGGCTGAGGCAGGACCATAAATTCAAGCCAGCCTCAGCAGCTTAGCAAGGCTTCCAGCAATTTGAGATCCTGTCTCAAAATAAAACATGAAAAGGTCTGGGGATGCATCTAGAGATTAAGTGCCGCTGGGTTCAATCCCTGGTCCCCCACCCCCCAAAACCAGAATATTATATTTTTTTAAAAAAACCCTATGCATGAATGTATAGCAGATTTATCTGTAACTGCCAAAACTTGGTAGAAAACCAGATGTACTTCTGTAGGCAAGTGGGTAAATAAACCACGGTACATCCAGACAATGGAATATTATTCAGTCAAGAATTAAATTAGTTATCAAACTGTGTAAAGACATGGAAGAAAGGGGAAAACATTGATCAACTAAGCTGCAGTTACATAAGACCAAGAAACTCTGGCGTATCACAATAGAGTAGGGTGACTATACATTAATATTAATGGACTATACACTTCAAAAAACTAGAAGAGGGCGGGGGTTGTGGCTCAGTGGTAGAGTGCTTGCATAGCATGTGTGAGGCACTGTGTTTGATTCTCAGCACCACATATAAAATAAATAAAAAATAAAGGTCCATTGACAACTAAAAAATATTTTTTTAAAAAACTAGAAGAAAGGGTTTTGAAAATTCTTACCACACAGAAATGATAAATAGCTCAGTTGGTAGAGTGCTTGCCTCAGACACAAAAGGCTCTGGGTTCAATCCCCAATACCACACCAAAAAAAAAGAAGAAAGAAGAAAGAAGAAATATTTGAAGAGATAAATATGTTCAGCCTGATATAAACGTTATACAATGTATACGTGTATTAAACATTACATGGTACCCCTTTAATATGTACAACTTTTATGTTTTGTGTACCAGTTAAAAATAAATTTTAAAAAAGACATGGAGGAAGCTGAGCTTGGTAGCACACACCTGTAATCCCAGCCACTTGGGAGGCTGAGATAGGAGGATCACAAGTTTGAGGCCAGCCTCAGCAATTTAGCAAGGCCCTCAGCAATTTAGTGAGACCCTGTCTCAAAATCTAAAAATAAAAATAGAGACATGGAGAAAACTAAAATGCATATTACTAAATGAAAAAAGGCAACCTAAAAAGGCTATCTATTATATGACTCTAAACTGTATGATATTCTAGAAAAGACAAAACTATTGGTACAATAAAAAAGTTTGGAGGAAAAGAGTGTTAAATAAGTGGAACACAAAGGACTTTAGGACAGTGAAACAATTTGAATGATGCTGAAACGGTGGATGTATATTCTTGTACCTTCATCAAATTCCAAAGAATAACCAGTGTGGTGTTGCATACCAGAGGTCTCGAGGCTGAGGCGGGCAGATCGAAAGTTACAACTCATCCTAGGTAATGTAATGAGACCCTGTCTCAAAATAAATTTTTAAAAGGGTTGGGATGTAGCTCAGAGTGCTCCTGAGTTCAGTCCCCAGTCCCCACCACACACAAATATTCCATAGAATATACAATAAAAATAATACACCCTCATCCATGAGTTCAACACCCAGCATTGAAAAAAATAAAAAGAATAAACCCAAATCCACACACTTTTGGTGACACGTCTCAAATGCAGGTTCATTAATTGTAACAAATGCTCCCCACTGATAGAAGGCAGATATTAGGGAGGGAGGGCTGTGCCCATATGAAAGTCAGGGATCCACAGGAATTCAAGAATTCAAAATTCAGAAATCTGAGTACTTCCCACTCCATTTTGTTGTTAACTTAAAGCTTTTCAAAAAAGTAAAGTCAAATTAAAACCTTTTAGAAAATGGTTAAGCACAGAGATGCCCCAGTAGTTCCAGCTACCAGGGAAGCCAAAGTAGGAGGATCACTTGAGCTCAGGAATTTGAGCCCAGCCTAGCTACATAGTAACATCCTGTCTTTAAAAAAAAAAAAAAGATAACCTACTTTATGACCAAGATGAACTTATTCTTAGACTATGTGGAGAGTTCAATATTAAGCAAATTAAGAAAATTATTAATATAATTCACCATATTAATAGACATAAAGGAGAAAATGAGATTATTTTCATAACTGCTAAAAAAAAGGTCTTAGATACAATTTGATGTATATATTTCTGTTTTAAAAAATTCAATGTAGGGCTGGGGTTGTGGCTCAGAGGTAGAGTGTTCACTTGGTATGTGTGAGGCACTGGGTTTGATCCTCAGCACCACATAAAAATAAAAAATAAAGGTATTGTGTCCAGCTACTACAACTAAAAAATAGATATTAAAAAAAATTCAATGTAATAGAAATTGATGGATATTTCCTTAAGATAATAAAATATATTTCAGTATCTTAATCGCTGGAAGTATTCATACTAGGGTCAGGAACAAAGCCAGGTTGCTTACTATGTCTACTATAATTTAGTGTTTAAATGTTAATTAGCCAATGTAAGATGATGAAATAATTAAAGACACAAAATCTGGATAACAAGTAACATTATATTTGCTGATGCTATAAGACCACACCTAGAAAACACAAGGGAACCAACATTAAAACGGATGGAAACACTGCCTTTCATATATATCCAACAAGATAAAAGATTTTTTAAATTTTTAAACTTTTTTTGGTACTGGGATTGAACCCAGGAACACTTAACCACTGAGCTACATCCCAAACCCTTTTTATTTTGAGACAGGGTCTCACTAAGTTGGACGCCTTGCTAAGTTGCTGAGGCTGGCTTTGAACTTGCCATACTCCTGCCTCAGGCTCCCAAACCTTTGGGATGACAGGTTGTGCCACCACACTCCACCAATATAAATGATTTAATGTAAAAGTAAGCCTTACTTAAACCCCTCTTAAAAACAATAACAAACAAAAAAAATTAAGAGTGAACTTAACAAAAAGTATATAAATTTAAATGAGAAAAATCTTAAAATGCTTCTGAAAGACACAATGAGTGAAAAGAATTAATTCCTTGCTCTTTTTTTTTTTTTTTTTTTTTTTTTTTTTTTTTGTACCAGGGATTGAACTCAAGGGTGCTTAACCATGGAGCCACATTACCAACCCTTTTTTAATATTTTATTAGAGACAAAATTTCACTGAGTTGCTTAGGGTCTTGCTAAATTGCTGACTCTGGCTTTAAACTTGCAATCCTCCTGCCTCAGCCTTCCAAGTTGCTAAAATTACAGCTGTGTACCACCACGCCCAGCTCTGAATCCCTTGCTCTTGGATAAGGCAAATAAAATCACAAAGATGTTATTTTTCCAAAAATTAATATGTAAGCAAAAGGCAATTCCATAATGGTACTGAGATAATTGTTTTTTCTGGAGTTAAAAAAAGTTGATTCTGATTTTAATGGGAGTCTTTAGAAGTAAGAATAAGTAGGGAATGCTGAAAAAGAAAAGTGTAAGAGGCCTAACCTCCTGTTCTTATTATAATATCATATATACTAAAATTCTTATAAGCACAGTGTTGCTGAATGAACAATAGTCCAATAAAGCAGAATATAAAGTTCAGAAATAGAATCAAGCATGTATGTAGTTTTTTCTTTTTTTTTTTAACTTTTTTTAGTTGTAGATGGACACACAAAGTCTTTGCTTACTAATTTATTTTTTATGTGGTGCTGAGGCTCAAACCCAGTGCCTCACACCTGCAAGGCAATCGCTCTACCACTGAGCCACATCCCCAGCCCCTCTTTTCTTTTCTTTTTGAAGACAAGGTCTTGCTATGTTGCCCAGGTTGGCCTTGAACTCATGATCCTACCACTTAGCTTTCCAAGGAGATGAGATTACAGGTTTATAGGCACACACCACTATGCCACTTCAGATGTACATCATTATTTATTTATTTTTTTCCTGTGGAGGTGGGAACGGGATTGAACCCAGGGGCACTTAACCACTGGGTGGATTATTTGGCTCATCCTTAGCCTTTTTAGTTTTTTTATTTTGAGACAGGTCTCTCTAAATTGTTTAGAGCCCCTCCAAAATGCTAAGACTGGTCTTAAACTTGTTAAACCCTTGCCTCAGCCTCCTGAGTTGCTGGGATTATAGGCATAAGCCACCGTGCCCTGCTAGATGTACCTTTTAATAAATGTTATTAGCCCAACTGGATTGTCATGTAGAAAAAGTATAGAACTTGCCAGGCTCAGGGGCTCACACCTGTAATTCAAGCCTCTTGGGAGGCTGAGGCAGAAGGATCACTACTTCAAAGGCAGCCTCAGCAATTTAGCAAGACCCTAAGCAACTTGGCAAGATCCTGTCTCAAAAAAGAAAAAAAATGGCTAGAGATGTGGCTCAGTGTTAAGTGATCCTGGGTTCAATCCTAAGTACCAAAAAAAAAAAAAAAAAAAAGAGAGAGAGAGAGAGAGAGAGAAAGAGAGAGAGAGAGGGAACTGGATCCATAAATACAGATGCCAAACATACTTCAAATGAATCAGATCTAAATGTAAAATATATAGCCACATACATAAGAATATGGATAAATTTTTTTAAAAAACTGGGTTTAGGAAAGGCCTTCTGGGCTATGGCTCAGGTAAAGGTTTTAAAAACATTACAGTGATCCTGCTATACAAAAGTCACCATAAGCAAAGCTGAGTGCAGTGGCGCAGGCCTGTAATCCCAATGGCTGATAATAGGAGGATCATGAATTCAAAGCCAGCCTCAGCCAAAGGGAGGCACTAAGCAACTCAGTGAGACCCTGTCTCTAAATGAAATACAAAATAGGGCTGGGGATGTGGCTCAATGGTCAAGTGCCCCTGAGTTCAATCCCTAGTACCAAAAAAAAAAAAAAAAAAAAAAAAGTCACCGTAAGCAAAATCAAAAAACAAATGACAAAAAAAAAATAAAAAATAAAAAAAAAAAAAAACAAATGACAAGGGCTGGGGTTGTGGCTCAGTGGTAGAGTGTTTGCCTAGCATGTGTGGGGCACTGGGTTCGATCCTATAAAAATAAACAAATATAATAAAGGTATTTTTAAACTAAAAATGTTTAAAAAAAAGTGGGAGGAAATACTTCTACTCACATGACATATAGATAAATAGATAGATATAGATATAGATAGATAGATAGATGGATAGATTAACCATGAAATTAGAAAACCATTCCATATATATGGATTATAAAACCCAACAGAAAAAAATAGTCAAAAAGACATGAACAGTTTACAAATAGAAGTGTGTGTGTTCAACTTCATACAAGAATCTTTTTTAAAATAATATTTATTTTTTAGTTGTGTTGGACACAATACCTTTATTTATTTGTTTTTATGTGGTGCTGAGGATCAAACCCAGGGCCTCACACGCACTAGGTGAGCACTCTACCACTGAGCCACAACCCCAGCCCCATACAAGAATCTTAATCTTAATTAACTGGTGGGTGGTAATGGTGCCTTCTGAGGGCGTCTTGTGGGAGGGGCTGCAAGGACTCCTCCTCTACCCCACTGTGCCATGGTGCTGGGCAGGCGTGGACTCCAAGGCAAGAGGCCTGCTGCACGCCAGGTAGCCCAGCTGAGTTCTCCTGGGCAGATTTGAGAAGGACTGAGCTTTCGTCCACAAAGAGTCTAGCAAAGTTGAACTTAATGAAATCAATCCGTTTGTGAGACCCACGGGAAAGTTCTTTACTAAAGAGAGTATGCTTGGTTTTCTCTGTCATCACCAATTCCACCGTTGCCTGGGCCTTTCCAACACCAAGTACTGAAAGAATTCCCCACGCAAAGACACTTCGCCGGGAGAATTCCAATTTTATTGCAAAAAGCTGTGTGCTTATATAGAACTAAAGGGGAGATGGTAGGGCTTAGATAAATGGCAGGCCACCCGTTTATTGGCAAGTTCTTCCAGATATCAGCTCCCCGCCCAGGAATTAGTTCTCATTGGGGCTAAGATTCCCCGCCAGCGAGATTTGAAATTGGTGCCGGCCGGAGAATTCACAAGGGCGGGGACTTTTCGCGCCACTGCAGAAAAGAAGAAGGTAGGAAGGAGAAGTCCTTAGGCGCCATGTTGGGGTTTTTTCTGTGGGGTACGGCTGCCGTTTATACTTTTCCCAACAAGTACAAGTGGCTGGGGCAAAACCTCAGCTTGGCTGGGTCCATCACCTTCACCCTGGCAGCACGCTGGGCTATCAGTCTCAAGGTCAAGTCACTGGGGATTCCATCCGGTCCTTCCTGGAGGAGGAAGAAGGCTCCATTACTCTTAGAAGAACACGCCACTCACAGCAGTGCTGTGGGGTTCCCAGAGCAGCCTGTTTAGGCTGGGAGTTGGCCTCAGTTTTTACCATCTTTTTTTTTCTTTTTAAAATTTGTAGATGGAATAATACCTTTTTTTGTTTATTTTTATATGGTGTTGAGGATCGAACCCAGGGCCTCGTCCGTGCTAAGCCAGTGCTCTACCGCTAAGCCCAGCCCCTTACCATCCTTCTTATGTCACTTTTCTTATTGCAGATCACAGGCATCTAACAGAACAGGACAAACCACATAAGCACAATAAAATCCTCTGTTCTCATTGACCTTAAAAAAAAGAAGTAAAACTAAACTGAAATATTTAGTGTCTATTAATTTGGGGGGGGGGGGATGCAATAGCTTGACCGTGTTCACGTGGCTCTATGGGAAAACATTCTCACAGGTTGTTGCTGAGAGTACAAAATGGTTCAACCTCAATATGGAGACTTTTTGACAACATCTGGTAAAACTACTTATAATCCCACTAAGAATTTTCCTTGAGGATGTCTCTCCAAAACAATGTAGGCATAAGATTTTCCACTGCAGAACTTTTGTTCTATGAACAAATGGTTTCTCTTGGGTTTTGCCAAGAAAATGGGAGAATGGAAGGCAGAAGACAGGCCCTCCAGCTACAGGCATAATTCTATCTCCAGCGTTCTGCTTTTGGCACTTACAGTTTCAACTGCTCCTCAACTTCCTTCCAGAAGTTCCAACACCCATCCCAGAGTGTTCCCATCTGAGCAACATTTGGGGATATCAGAGAGCCAGTTCCTTGGCGCTCCTCAGAGACCCAGCTATGGAGCGTCTCCATGGAGGACACAGCACAGCCTTCTGGGTCCCCTCCTCCACTTCACAGGTTCCATTAAAGCTACCTCTTCCAATTTGTTCCTCCAGCCCTGGAGATGATGTCTCCTAGTCCTTAGTTAAGGGAGACCTAAATAAGTGAAGGTGGGTATCTTCATGTAATGGCCACAAGCAAAACACCTGTGCCAGAGACATTATCCAAATTGGGTTTCTAGACTCGGGATGTAGTTTACCGGTAAAGTGCTTTCCTACCATGGGTGAGGTACTGGGTTCAAGTCCATAAAAAGAAAAAAAAAATTGGGAGAGAAGGGGAGAAAAGCTAAGCACAGTATAATTCCAGTGACTCAGGAGGCTGAGGCAGGAGGATCACAGTTTGAGGCCAGCCTGGGCAACCTAGTGAGAGTTTGTCTTAAACAAACAAGACTGAGGATGTAACTCAGTAGTAGAGCCCTCTGGGTTCAAACCCCAGTAAAACACCATTAAAAGAGTAAATATGTAAGTCACAGGGCTAGGGATGTGGCTCAGTGCTTGCCTAGCATGCATGAAGCCCTGGGTTTGATCCCTAGCACTACCAAGTTTTTTTTAATTAAAAATTTATATAGATAGATAGACATATATGTATATAGTCATAGGAAGAGAATATTTTCTGTACACATAATTGACAAAGACCTGAGATTCAGAACATAAGTTGATCTTCTACAAATCAATCAGAAAATGTAAATATGAAATAAAATAGTTGAACTGCAAATGCAGAGAAGAGAAAATCCAAATATTCAATTTTATTAGTAATCAAAAATATTTTAAATTCAGATCATAGTGAGGTACGTTTTTACCTGATAGATGAATAAAATTAATAAATAAATGTTGGTGAGGGTGTGAATCAATAGGAAAATTCACACATTGCTAGTGGAAGTATAAATTTATAAAACAATTTTGAAGATTAATTCCATGTTTTCTTGTAAAACTGAAAATTTGCAAACCATAAAACAGAGGGTTTCTATTTCTAGGTATATACCGTGTATACTGAGGACGTGTACAAAGTGTACATGTATATGACATGTATAAAAACACCCATGCACAAAAATGTCTGATATCCGAATTTCTAGCAGCACTGTGTGTGTGTGTGTGTTACACTATGAATTGAACCCAAGACCTCATATGCATGCTAAGCATGTACTCTACCACTGAGCTACATTCCCAGCTCTTTTTATATTTTATTTTGAGACAGGATCTCACTTTGCTTAGGGCCTCCCTAAATTGCTGAGGCTGGCTTTGAACTGAACTTGTGATCCTCCTGCCTCAGTCTCCCCATTCATTGGTATTGCAGGCATGTATCACCACAATCTGCTAGCATTCCTTTTTAAATAAACTATTGAAGAATATTATACTTTAAAGGCACAAAATTTAAGGATACAATCCAGTGATTCATTGTGGTTTTTTTGGTTTGGTTTGGTTCTGCAGTACTCGGGATGAAAACTAGAGGTGCTCTATCATGGAGCTACATCCCCAGTCCTTTTCATTTTTTTTTTTATTCTGAGACATGGTGTTGCTAAATTGCCCAGGCTAGCCTTGAACTGGCAATCCTCCTGCCTCAGCCTCCTCAGTAGGTAGGACCATAGGTATACACCACTATATAGAGTTTCAATGAGTTATTTAATAAAAGTGTATGCCTGTGATATCAACTTCACAATAAAATACTGAATATTTACATAACCTCAGAGAATTCCTTTGTACCCCTTTGTAATCAGTCTCTCCCTTCTGGCAACCACTAATTTGATTTCTGTCAACATAGATAAGTTTTGCCTGTTCTCAAATTCATATAAACCAAATAAACAGTGTGTCTTTTCTGCGTTGGTTTTTCCTTCAATAAAATGTTTTTGAGAGTCATCCCTGTTTTTGAACATATCAGTTTATTTTTTGAGGGAGGGTACCTGGGATTGAATTCAGGGGCACTTCAATCACTGAGCTCCATCCCCAGCCCTATTTTGTATTTTATTTAGAGATAGGGTCTCGCTGAGTTGCTGAGCACCTTGCTGTTTCTGAGGCTGGTTTGAATTCACGATCCTCCTGCCTCAGCCTCCCGAGCCAGTCAGATTACAGGTGTGGGCCACCCTGCCCAGCAATTCATTCACTTTGTTATTCATTAATTTTCCGTTGTATGAATATATCACAATTGATGATGGTCCTTAACTTGTTTCCATTATAAATTATTACTATAGATAAATCTGCTCTGTACAAGTATTTTTGTGGACACATGTTTTCATTTCTTTTATGTAAATACCTAGGAATGGAGGCTGGGAACGTAGCTCAGTCGTAGAGCACAGTGCTTATCATGCACAAGGCCCCGGCATCAAACACACACACACACACACACACACACACACACACACACAAACAACGTAGGAATGCAATTGCTGGGATATTTATTTAACAAATGCCTAATTTTATTAAAACATTATGAAATTGTTCTTTAAAATAATTACACTGTTTTCACTTCCACAACGTATAAATTTTCCAGTGATCACACTTGATATCATCAGTCTTTTTAATGTTAATTATTCTAATGAGTGCAAAGAAGTATGTCAATGTGGTTTTAACATGCATTTCCTTGATGATTAATGATTTTGAGCATCTTCTCATTTGGTAATTGGATTTTATTATACATATGTGCACTCACAAATGAGAATATATATATAATATATTAGTTGTAGATGGACACAATATCTTTATTTTATTTATTTATTTTTTATGTGGTGCTGAGGATCAAACCAAGGGCCTCACACATGCTAGGTGAGCACTCTAGTGCTGAGTCACAACCCCAACCTGAGGGTGTGTATTTTCTTTTGTGAAGTGTCTGTTCAAATCTTTTGTCTATTTTTAATTTTTAAAATTAATTTGATTGTGATACTGTGGATTGAACCCAGGACCTCACACATGCTAGGCAATTGCTCTACCACTGAGCTACATTCCTAGACCAAAACTCATTTTCTTATAGGTATTTTTGGGAAGCCAAAAGTTGTTTGAGGAGCTGGGATTGTGGCACAGCGGTAGAGGGCTCGCCTAGCACATGCGAGGCTCTGGTTTGATCCTCAGCACCACATAAAAAATAAATAAATAAAATAAAGCTATTAAAAAATTATGAATCCTTTAAAAAATGTTGTTTGAATTTGAAGCTACAAACAGGTACCAGTCTTACTTTTTAAATAAGGAAAATAACATTCATAATAGATAATTTGCCAAAGATTCTCATTAGAATAAATCTTGAAATGTAGATTTAACAATAATTCTGTATATTTTTTTTTAGGAACTGCCAAATAGTTTTCTAAAATGACTACATTGTTTTATAGCCCCACCAGCAATGTGTGATTGTTCCAATTTTTGTATTTTCGACACATTTCTCCTTTGTTTTAGCCACTGGAGTGTGTATCTCATTAATTTGCATTTCCCTAATGACCAATGATGTTGAACATCTTTTATGTGTATTGGCCATTTACATATTTCCCTTGGAGAAAAGGAAATACATTCAGATACTCATTTTTCCCCCTTGGATTGTTGTGTTTTTAATTGTTGAGTTGCAAGAATTCTGTAAATATTCTGGATATAAATTCCCTACCTTATATATGGTTTACAAATATTTTCTCCCATTCTGTGTGATATCTTCATGTTCTTAACAATGTCCTTTGGGCCGGGGTTGTGGTTCAGTGGCAGAGCGTTTGTCTCGTGCATGTGAGGCACTGGGTTTGATCCTTAGCGCCACATAAAAATAAATCAATAAAATAAAGATATTGTGTCCATGTATAACAAAAAAAGAGAATGTCCTTTGAAGGACAAGATTTTCATTTGATGGGCTGGAGTTGTAGCTCAGTGGCAGAGCGCTTGCCTAGCATATGTGAGGCACTGGGTTTGATTCTCAGCACCACATAAAAATAAATAAAATAAAGGTCCATTGACAACTAAAAAAATATTTGAAAAACAAAGATTTTCATGTAAAGTGCAATATATTTATTTTTTCTTTTGTTGCTATGTTTTTTAGTGTCATATGAAGAAATCATTGCCTAAGCCAAAGTCATGAAAATATACACCCTGGTTCACTTCAAGAGTTTGACAGTTTTAGCTCCCACTTTAATGTCAATGATTCACTTTGAGTTAATTTTTATACATTGTGTGATGTAGGAGCTCAGTGTTCATCTTTTGCATGTAAATATACAATTGTCCCAGGGCCATTCATTGAAAAGATTCTTTTCCTCATTTAACTTTATTGTTGAAAAATCAATTGACCATAAATGCTACAGTTATTCATTCCTGTCTCTACTTATGAATTTACATCTTATATCATTTCCTACATCTCTAAGAATTTCCTTTAGCATTTCTTGTTGTGGCAATATTAGAAAAACCAACCAACCAACAAACATAAAAAGTCTCCAAATGTCCATAGATGAAAGAATGGATAAATATAAAGTTATTCTTTTACAATACAATATCATCTTAATAATGAAAACAAATCTATTATAACCACAGTCAACACTTAGAAACAGAATATTAAGATCTCTGGCTTTTGTTCTACATGAAATGATAATTCGTTGTCATGTTTTGAGTAGAGAAAGAGTATCATCTTACTTACATTTAGGAGAACTATTCTAACAGCTATGTTGAGAGACTGCAGGGGAGGGGCAAGGGCCCAAACTGGCAGCTCCAGTCTACTGAAATAATTCAGGCAGGGATGGTATGATGGTGTCAATACGGTGGTAGTGCAAGAGAGAAATGGTAGTACTCTGGATGTATTTTGAAAGTACAACCAATAAAATTTGGGAGGTATTAGTGAAAAGGAAGAACCAAGCAGGTATTATCAGTATTAGAATAAAAGGATAATGAAATCCAGTGTAGTGGCCCACACCTGTAGCCTCAGCTTGGGAGGCCGCAACAGGAGCAGATTCCAGGATCAGGGATTACAAGTTCAAGGCCAGTTTGGGAAATTTAGCGAGACCTCTACCTCAAAATAAAATAGAAAGGGCTCTGGGGTGGTGAGGCATGCCTGGAATCCCAGCAGCTCAGGAGGCTGAGGCAGGAGGATCGCAAGTTCAAAGCCAGTCAGCCTCAGCAAATTAGTGAGATTCTGTTTCAAAATAAGTAAATAAATAAAAAGAAGGATGGGGGAGGCCGGGGATGTGGATCAGGGGTAAAGCGTCCCTGGGTTCAATCCCTGGTACCTGTTAGCACAAAAGAAGTGGGCCGGACACAAACTTCACAGATCACTTTGGACTTTTATTCAGGAATGGGATTACATACACTTTCCTGGTGGAAAATGAGCCACTGGCCAAGGGAGCAGTTTGGGCTTATATAGGTTATACTGAGAGGTGATTTAGTGAGCATGTCAATTTGGGCACTCAGGAATTGGGCATTGGGGGTCGGTGGCCAGCACGTGGAGAGGATTCATCTTGGAAGAAATTAGTGTTTCCTAGAGTCTATCATTCTAGGTTTGATGAAACACTTTCTCCCCATCAGTGACCAGCATCTGAAAAGGGTTTATCTTGAAAGGGATGAAAGCTATCAATGTATGGCTTTCTTTTTCACCCCCTTTTCCTAGGCTGCACTATGTTAGAGTTTTTCATTTTCCATATCTAACAGTAGCTACATAAATAAATAATAAAATTTAAAAGGGGGGGAGGTGCAGGAGATGTAGCTCTGTGGTAGAGTTCTTGCCTAGCATGCCTGAGATCTTAGGTTCAATCTCCAGTACCAAAAATAAAATAAAATCAGAATTATAAATGTTAGAATATTCACTGAAATATTTGGAGATCTTCAAATTTAGGGAAATTAAAGAATGAGGCACTAGAAAACACTGATGAAAAGTATCTCAAAGATTAATATGTACTTTAAAACATTCCATAATATTTTGTATTCCAATAATTATATATCCATGACGACAGTGGTTTTTATGTATTTGAAAAGAAGTTTATTTTACTGATGCCTTTTCAGCAGATAGAAACAGGGCAGGTACAGAATACACACTCCTCTGATATTTATTGAATGAAGGAAGGAAAGAAAACATCTCATGACCACCAAAGCCATGTGCAGCTGCATCCCCGGTTTCAGTGCCTACATCTCACCAATGTTGGTGGGTTGGTTCTCTCAGGCCACCAGGCTGAAGGAAATGCTAAAGGAGGAAAGCCAAGGTGAAGAAGGAGCCACAGGAAGATCCAGAGGATTGTCAGCTCAACATGCTCCTCCTAAGGTAGAGTCCGAGCCTAAAACAGGCCCTGCAAAGAAGGGAGGGAAGGTATCCAAAGGGAAGAAGGGGGAAACTAATGCTGGAAAGGATGGGAATAACCTGCAGATAATGGAGCTGCCAAACAGAACCAGGTCCAGGAAGCTGAAGGTGTCAGAGATACCAAGGGTAGTGTGTGCATTTTTTATGAAATTTCTGGTGACTGCACAGTTTGAAATACTACTTTTATTATGTTTTATAAAAATACAGAATTTGGGGCTGGGCATGTAGGTCAGTGGTAGAGTGCTTATCGAGGATGTGTAAGGCCCTGAGTTCAATACCAGAAACACAGGTATTGTTTTTTTTTTTTTTTTAAGCTCTGTTTTTACAGAACACTTTCACATCATTGTTGTTTTGTGGGGAAGGAACATACATCACTAAAGAATGTGTTCAAGGCAGGATTGCTGTGGGGGAAGTCACCTTTCCCTGCTAGTTTTGAGAGACTTCTCTTAGGAAGAGGGTTTCCCTTATCTTCACACACATAGACACTGCGACACAAAATCCTTGTGGTGTGGTGTGGAAAATCCTCTCCCTCTTGCTATCAGCATAGACTTATCTCCCCTAAACCCAGAGATATGTTGGGACTTGACCCCCCCAAAATTGGTTTTAGCAATATGTCAGGCAACCTGGACTTTCCAGTGACATCAGTGAGATAGTGTCCCTCAAAAGAGCAGCAATCTTTCTCTAGACTGTGGATCTGCAGACTGGTAATTCTGCCATTTTCTTCTAATTTCCTGAAAGTCAGGGTTGGTTTGTGAAAAGCTGTTAAAACAACATGCAAACTTTCCCTATTCAGAGCATCAAATGAAGACTTCGTTGGTTTTATGGTAGCTTTCTGATTTTGGTCGTCCATTCACAAAGGAAGTCTAAAAGTTGTTGTATTCTGTTAATAATTTTCTGCCCATGTCCTGCCTGAAACACCACGATTATTTATGAAGTCTCTTTAATATAGCTGGATATGGTTTGGCTTGGGGAGGGGGAAAAGGAAGTGGCTTTATTTATTCTCCAGCATTTTCCTTTACTTATTATCTGAACTGCACAACTGCTGTGTTTGACCTGCCCTATTTTGCACGATAACAATTAAGATACATTTGGGTCATTATTATCACAGTAAATTTCAATTATTAATGAATCAATCTGAAGGGCTTTAAACAAACAAACACAAAAACACCCAGGGATGAATTTTCTGAGAGACGTTTTAACCAATGAAATAGTTAACCAAATTTAATTAAACTCAGAAGAATTCTTTAAATATTCTTAAGTATGTGTATCTTGGAATGTTCTTAGTCATAAGGTTACAAAAAAACAAGACTATCTTCTGAGATGGAAGATAAAACAACTCGTGTTCTATAGGGTGGGAGTCTATGTTGGTGCATTTATCATTCTTCCTAGGTAATAACAAAGCAGACTTGATTAACACAGTCATTACACAAGTGTGGTCAGTGAACCACAGACCTTCACAGGATTACCAGTTGAGGATACACACATATTTTTAAAAGAAAATAAATATGCAATTCCTTGGATATTAATAGTTAGGATTACAGTGTGTTGATTTGAAATTATTTTAAAAACAATAGCACACAGAACAGGAGGTATAGCTCAATGGTAGAGCATTTGCCTAGCCTGTGTGAGGCCCTGGGTTCATTCCCCAGTACCCTAAATAAAGCGCTGTTAGCATGATGATATTGCAAAACTTATGAATATAGTAAGGTTGAAGTTTTGAAATGTTAGTTTTAAATAATAAGGAAGAGTATAAATCATATTATATGTGATTAATAGACTTATTTGATGAGATTTGGAAAGGGGATTGGAAATCTGTAAAGATATTACTTCTAAATAATCATGAACAATGATTCAAGGAACAGATAAACAGAAGTCATTAAAGAAAAGGTGCGGGTACTGAGCCATGGTCTTATCACACACAGGGACAGGCAGTACTTGTGCTAATCAGTGGTCAGTTCATCGAGGGCCTGGGTCTGTCATGTGTCTGTCTTCACATATATTATCTATCTGGGAACGAGAAGTACAGGAAGACAGGAAGTATATCTGTGCATTCTACCTCCCTCAGTATTGGGTGTAACAGAATATGTGTGTGACTATTTAATAAATATTTCAATACTAATGAAAAAA
The DNA here is from genome assembly GCF_964194105.1 of Spermophilus citellus. NCBI lineage: Eukaryota > Metazoa > Chordata > Mammalia > Rodentia > Sciuridae > Spermophilus > Spermophilus citellus. The sequence goes on along the minus strand of NC_138185.1, from coordinate 159,181,747 downwards.
CAGGATGTAATATATAATTGGATTCAGAAATAAATTTTTCTTGAAGAATTATATACACACAGAAGAAAACACATATCATAATTGCATTACTGAAGTTTTCACAAACTTAATGAACCAATAAAATATCATTCATCCTTTGTCTTTAAACTATCTGCATTGCCTAAGCTTATTTCTCCCCTTTTATCCGAATGAAATCATGGAACAGACCATTTTATATATTTTTTATTTATTCTAATTAGTTATACATGACAGTAGAATGAATTTTAAAAAAATTTTTTTAGTCATCAATGGATCTTTATTTTTTTATATGTGGTGCTAAGAATCAAACCCTGTGCTTCACACATGCCAAGCAAGTGCTCTACCACTGAGCTACAACTCCAGCCCAGGAGAATGCATTTTGACACATCATACATAAATGGAGTATAGCTTCTCATTCATCTGGTTGTACATGATTTAGAGATACACAGTTCATGTAATCACATATGCACATAGGGTAATAATGTCCAATTCATTCTACTATCGTTCCTACCCCCATACCCCCCTTCACTCCCCTCTGTCTACTCCAAAATACCCCTGTTATCTACCCCCTATTGTGAATTAGCATCCTCATATCAAAGAAAGCATTCTGCCTTTGGTTTTAGAGTATTGGCTTATTTCACTTACCATGATATTCTCCAGCTCCATCCATTTACCTGCAAATGCCATAATTTTATTTTCCTTTAAGACTGAGTAATATTCCATTGTGTATATATACCACTGTTTCTTTATCCATTCATCAGTCGAAGGGCACCTAGGTTGGTTCCATAGTTTAGCTATTGTGAATTGTGCTGCTATAAATATTGATTGACCGCATCACTATAGTATGCTGATTTTAAGTCCTTTGGGTATAAACCTAGAAGTGGGATGACTGGGTCAAATGTGGTTCCATTCCAAGTTTTCTTAGGAATCTTCATACTCCTTTCCAGAATGATTGCCCCATTTGCAGTCCCAGCAGCAATGTATGAGTGTACCTTTTCCCCCACATCCTCACTAACATTTATTGTTGCATGTATTCTGACTGGAGATGGAATATCAGTGTAGTTTTTTTGGTGTTAAGAAATAGACCATTTGACTACTCATCAGGATCCTATGTATATGATACCTTAGATCTTCATAACTATTAGTGCTTTTAATATTTAAAGTCTTCATGTGAAATACTTCTATTATGGAGGAAAAATTACTATGAAAAAATTAGGTCTAGAGTGCCTTGAATTCCAGCTACAGTTAGGTTTGCTCCCTTTATTTATCCTGGGAAGCCTCCTCTCCCTTTTAATTTTTTTTAAGCTTTATTTACTTATTTTTTAAAAAAATTTTGAACAAATGTTTTTGTACTTTTTATACATTGATCCTGTTTATTCTTATGTGGTACTAAGGATCTAACCCAGTGCCAAATGCATGCTAGGCAAGTGCTCTGCCACTGAGCCTGAACCCCACCCCTTTAATATTTTTTTAGTTGTAGATGAACACACAGTATCTTTATTTATTTTTATGTGGTGCTGAGGATCAAACCCAGTGCCTCACACATGCAAGGCAAGTGCTCTACCGCTGAGCCACAACCCCAGCCCCTCTTTTCCTTTTGTTAAATTAGACATTCAAACAGGGTAAAGCTGTAGCTCAGTCATAAGAGTGCTTGCCTGGCTTGTGAGAAGCTCTGGATTTGATCCCCAGCACCACTAAATAAATAAATAAATAAATAAATAAAGTCCAAACAGACACAAATGTACATATTGCTATTTACCAAGAAAATTATCAGGCTTTGGTATACTTTAGGTAAGTTGGTTACATTTGGCTTATTAAAAATTATGGGGTGTTTTTTCCAGCTATCTCTTGTCTATGACAATAAACATTGTAAAACAGAGCTAGAGACTCCACCAAATCTAACCATCTGTCATAATTGTGTTCTGGGCTTCTTTTGTTGTTTGTTTCTTTGTTTGTGGTACTGGGGATTGAACCCAGGGGCACTTTACCACTGAGCTACCCACTTCACCGTTGGTCTTTTTTTTTTTTTTTTTTTTTGGTTTTCCTTCAAGACTCTTAAAACACCCTGTTGCAGAGGCTAGCCCTAACTGTGAAATCCCCCTGCCTCATCCTCCCAAATTGCTGGAATTATAGGCATGCACCACTGCACCACGCTTGTTCTGAGTTTCTTAACTGCAACTTAAAATATCATTTTTCAGACATTATGATTGCTGTATGTATATAGGTGTCTCTATAACCAGTGTGATTCTGCAATCTGTACAATCAGAAAAATGAGAAATTATACCCCAATGATTCAAATGTATGAATTGCCAAGATCATTGTAATGTCATGTGTAGCTAATAAAAAAAATATTGTTTTTCCCTGTTGGATTATGATTTTCAAGTTCAGAAAACAATTTCTCAAATTCAATGATTAGGGAAATTACAAAGTTAGAAATACTGGTTAACATTTTAATTAAAATTTCACATAGTGGTGATAATGAACAATTAACTATTTTGAATTTCACTGCCCAGTGAAAAATAGGAAAAAAATTGTGTACTAATACTTTAAAAAACTACTGATGAGCTCTCTCTTTTTCTACTTACTGCTTTGGTTTTTTTCTTTTTTTCTTTCTTTCTTTTTTTTCCCCCTGTAAGTCTAACTTCCTTGCATTTTTCCTCCTACTCTGAATCCCTTATAGCTCAAACTTTTCTTCCCCTCCTTTCTTGCATCTGAGTGTGTGTGTGTGTGTGTGTGTGTGTGTGTGTGTGTGTGTTTGGGGGGGGTTTCCTCTGTTCCAAATTACTATCTTTATTCATTTGTCTATTTCTTTCATCCATTAACTTCTGGGTTCTCTGTCTCTGTCTCTGACTCTCTGTGTGTCTTGCTTCCACTTATATTTTTACTCCTCTTCCTCTTGGCTGTCAACCAAGCAAATTTATCTTTTAAAAAAATTATATATATGTATGTATATATATATATATATATATATATATATATATATATATATATATAAATGCATACATATATAATGTGTATATACATATATTTTAAGTTTATATATAATGTGTATATATACACATATATATTTTTCAGTTGTAGATGTACACAATACCTTTATTTTATCTATCTATCTATTTATCTATTTATTTATTTATTTATATGTAGTGCTAAGGATCAAAACTAGTGGCTCACATATGCTAGGCAAGTGATCTACCTCTGAGTCACATCCCCAGTCCCAGCAAATTTATCTTGAGAGCCCAGACTACAATAAACCTGGTTAATTTGAAAATCATAATTTAGTGACTTTATTTTCTTTTTAATCTATTATTTGTTGTTGTTATTGCTTTCTTTTGTTTTTTGTTTTTGCCGTGATGGAAATCTAACCCAGAACTTCACATATACCAGACAAGTATTCTACCACTAAGCCACATCCTCAGCCCAATCTATTAAGTTATTTTGAACATTTGTCCATATATCTCTTTGCCATTGATAGGTTATTACAAATCAAAGTAATAATAATTTTTATGAGGTACAAGAATATAATAATGAAAACTATAAAATTGGTCTTACAAAAATACAGTTTATTGAATATTACAGGTGAGGTGCGTGCCTATAATCCCAGTAGCTCTGGAAGCTGAGACAGGAGGATTGCCAGTTCAAAGCCAGCCTCAGAAACCTTGAGGCACTAAGTAACTCAGTAAGATCCTGTCTCTAAATAAAATACAGAGGGCTGGGGATGTGGCTCAAGCGGTAGCGCGCTCGCCTGGCATGCGTGCGGCCCGGGTTCGATCCTCAGCACCACATACAAACAAAGATGTTGTGTCCACCGAGAACTAAAAAATAAATATTAAAAATTCTCTCTCTCTCTCTCTCTCCTCTCTCTCTTTAAAAAAAAAAAAAATAAAATAAAATACAGAATTGGGCTGGGATGTGACTCAGTGGTTGAGTGACCCTGAGTTCAATCCCCTGTACCCAAAAAATAAAAATAAAGAAAAATTCAAAAATCTATTTTCTAGATAGTTTCAAAATTAAGGTATGGGGCTGGGATTGTGGCTCAGTGGTAGAGCAATTGCCTAGCACAGGTGAGGCACTGGGTTGGATCCTCAGCACCACATAAAAATAAATAAAAATAAAGGCATTGTTTCCACCTACACCTAAAAAAGTACTTTGAAAAATTAAGGAATGATATTTCAATGACTTCTGCAGCCATTTAGAGTCTTAGCAAAATGAACAGTATGTTTTAATATTCTCTATTTCCAGAAGTCAGTAGAAAATGAGTGGTTTAAGGAAAAAAGCTAATGCAAATAGACCACTACTTAGACATATACTAGAAAAAAGCTTAAATTTCAAGATGAAAAAAACTAAAAGAATCATACAAACATACAAGCTAAACCAAATCCAAGAGCAGATGCCAACAACAAAAGACTTAAACCAGGCTCAGCCTTTTCCTTCTACAGCATTACAGGCCAGAAAGCAATGAAACATTGTCCTTGGAGAGCAGTTGGATTCCAAGATGTTTCCTCTGAGTCAAATGTCACTCTAATTGTAACAGACAAATTCAAATACACAAGAGGTCTAAAAATACATACCACCCATAAATCTTCTTAAAAGAAGTTCTCAAAGCCAAGGAAGAGTTTTGGTAAAATACAGATTCAAGAAGGAAGAGATTACCATGTTGACAGATTGGTGGTGAGAACTGAAAGCCCATTTAGCCATAGTATTATATCATAATAATTATTCTGAATGATTATAAAACAAATCAAAATGTAATTAAAAGTCTTAAAAAGTACACAGTGTAAAGGTAAAAATAGCTTGACTACCAGAAATTATTTAAATTCTCCCAAAGATAGAAATAAATCCAAATATTTAACAACTAATTGATTTCAACAAAAGTAGCAAGAACATACCTCTCAGAAAGGAAATTCTCTTCAGTAAATAGCACTGGGGAAACTGGATCTCTCTCTGCAGAGGAAAGAAACTAGACTGCTATCTCTCACCATATATAAACAGTCAACTAAAAATAGATCAAAGACTTAAATGTAAGATCTGAAACTGTGAAACTACTGGAAGAAAATAAAGGGGAAATAGCTTTAGGACATTTGTCTGGGAAGAGATTAAAAAAAATTGTCCTCAAAGAACAGGTAACAATAGAAAGAACTGATAAATGGGATGACATGAAACTAAAAAGATTCTGCACAGAAAAGAGCCAACAGAGTGATGAGACACATGACAGATGGGAGATAATATTTGTAAACTGTCCGTCCAACAAAAAAAAATCAAGTTTCAGGAACTCAAGCTACTTAACAGAAAACAAAAACAAAAACAAACAAACAAAAACCTGGGCATAGTAGCGCATGCCTATAATCCCAAGCAGCTGGGCTGAGGCAGGAAGGAGAATCTAGAGTTCAAAGCAAGCTTCAGCAATGGTGAGGTGCTAAGCAACTCAGTGAGACCTGTCTCTAAATAAAATACGATATAGGGCTGGAAATGTGGCTCAGTAGTTGAGTGCCCCTGAGTTCAATCCCTAGTACCCCCCCCCGCCCGCACATACATACACACACACACACACACACACACACACATACACAGAAAAAAAAAACTGGACAAAATACCTGGATAGACATTTCTCAAAAGAGAATATACAAAGAGCCAACAAATAAATTTTTAAAAAATGCTCAACATCACTAATCACCAAGAAAATGCAAATCAAAACCACAATGAAATATCATCTCCTCCCAGTTAGAATGGCTATTATAAAAAGATAAAAAGTGACTGGTTTCTTTCTCTTGGCATACCCATTTTTTTCTCTTGGCATACCCATTCCAGTGAGCATAAACTGTTGGTGGGAGTGTAAATTAGTACAACCATTATGGAAAACAGTATGAAGCCTCCTCCTAAAACTAAAATACAATTAATATGATCCAGCAATCCCACTACTGGATACATATCCTAAGGAATTGAAATCAGAGAGATTGTATGTAGGAGAGACATCTGCACCTGCATGTTCAATGCAGGACCGTTCATCAATAGTCAAGATATGGAATCAATCTAGGTGTCCATTGATGTGTGAATGGATAAAGAAAATATGGCACATATACACAATTGGATATTATTCAGTCATAAAAAGAATTAAATCTTGTTATTTGCAGCAACATGTTTGGAACTAGAGGGTATTGCATTAAGTGAAATAAGTCAGAAACAGAAAGATAAATACTGCATTTTCTCACTTATATTGGAAACCAAAAGTTATCTCAAAAAAAGGAGATGATAGAATAGTAGTTACCAGATCCTGGGAAGGGTGTGGGAGATGGACATGTGGAGAAGGGATGGTTAATAGGAACAGGGGTGCACTTGTATAGGAGAAATAACCTCTAATGTTCTAGATAGCACAGTAGGATAACTGTGGTTGACCACAATTAATTGGATATTTCAAAATAGCTAATTGAGAGGATTTTGAATGTTCCCACACAAAGGAATGATATATGTCTGAAGTGATAGTTATGCCAATTACACAAATCTGATCATTACACATTATATGCATGTATTAAAATGTCACATGGACTCTATAAATATGTATAATTACTGTGTCAATTTAATAAAAAGTATTAATATACAAATTCTTCCAAAGAGATGGGGAAATATAATGAGGAGGTATTTAAAAAGTTAAAATGTCCTGACAACACCTTATTTTAAAAATGTTTACAATTCAAAGGTTTTTAGTATATTCACATTTACATATCACCATACAATATTTTTATTACCCTCAAAAGAAATCTCACATCTTTTACTTATCACCTCACAACCAACTGTACCCCTAGCCCTAGGCAACCAATAATCTACTTTCTATCTCTATAGATTTCCCTAGTTTGAACATTTCATATAGATAGAATCATAAAATGTGTGATGCTCCGTGACTGGTTTCTTTCTCTTGGCATACCCATCTTGTATGTATCAGCACTTCAAGTCTTTCCTGGGCTTGAGGGGGAGCACATGCACATAGACTTCTAGGTTTCCAGGTAAATTTCAAACTTTGCAAAGCTCCACACAGACATCATATTTCACAGTTATTCTTTTCAGGGTTTTTGCTTTGTTTTGATCAGCTCCTTGTTAGTCCCAACTGGTTTCACTGCATCATGCATCTGCAATGTTAAATGATTGCCATTGATTGTTTTCAACAAATTCCCTAAGGATAAGACTACTCATGTACACACAAACAGTGTGAACAGACTCAAGTCAAATATTAAGACAAGTCTTGAGAATGAAGATTTTCAGGGAACTGCAAAATAGGTCAAATTGCAACCTTTCTCTGGAGATGAAATTTTTGGAAACTTTTAAGTACATTTTGCTTTTCCCCATTAGTGACTGCTAGGCTTTTTGTTTACAACTATCATTGTAATAAACTAATTGGGATATATATACAATAAGGAGATATTTGGTAATACAAAGGAATTAATGGATTTATGCAACAAAATGGATGAATACTAAAATAATTGTGCAGAGAGAAAAAAAAACAGACCAAAAAAAAAAAAAATCATAGGCTAGTCATGGTGGCACATGCCTGTAATCCTAGTAGCTTGGGAGGCTGAGGCAGGAAGATCTCAAGTTTAAAGCCAGCCTCAACAATTTAGTGAGGCCCTAAGCAACTTAGTGGAAACTCTGTCTCAAAATGAAAAAATAAAAAGGGCTGGGATGTAACTCAATGTTAAAGCACCTCTGGGTTCAATCTCTAATACAAAAAACAATAATAATATAAATGAAATCTTATTTATGATTTCTTTTGGGGGGGGGACCAGAGATTGAACCAGGGGGTGCTTAACCACTGAGCCACATTCCCAGCTCTTTTTTAATTTTTTTTTTAAGACAGAATCTTGTTAAGTTTCTCAGGGCCTCACCAAGTTTCTGAGGCTGGCCTCACTTCCTTCTGCCTCAGTCTCCCAACCTGCTGAGATTATGGGCATGTACCACTGTGCCCAGCACATTTATATAAAGTTCTTTAAAAAGCAAATTAATCACCAGACACAGTGGCACATGCCTATAATCCCAGCGGCTCAGGAAGCTGAGGCAGGAGGATTGCAAGTTCAAGGCCAGCCTTAAAAACTGGCAAGATCCTGAACAACATATCAAGAACCTATCTCAAAATTTAAGAAAAACTTTAAAAAGGACTAGCTCAGTGGTTGAGCACCCCTGGATTCAATTCCTGGTGCCAAAAAAAAAAAGTAGATTAATTTATAGTTTCAAAAAATAGCTCAGTGTTTACATTGGGAGGGAATTTCAAAGGAGTTATAGAACATTTTTTGAAATAAAAGATATTTATTTAGTTTGATTATACTCATGGATTCATGAATATGCTAATAGAAAACCCTGCTAAATTATATACTTTATACATATGTAGTTTATTGTATACCAACTACACTCAATAAAAACATAAAAATATGAAAACAAGCTATATTGTGAAGACCTAATATAATAAAAACTACAAAAAGTCTTAATATATTTTGACTGATATTACACTAGATCTATAAATCAATTTGAGAAGAAATGATATCCTAAGAATATTGTGTTTTCTGATTCATGAATATCACATATCTGCATTCATTTAGATCTTTAATTTCCTTAGCAATGTTTTGTAGTTTTTTAAAAAATATTTTTTAGTTATAGATAAACACACAGTATCTTTATTTATTTTTATATGGTGCTGAGGATCAAACCCAGTGCCTTACCACTGAGCTACAGCCCCAACCCTGTTTTATAGTTTTTTGATGAACAAGTCTTACATATCTTTTTTAAGAACATTTCCTATATTTGGAAACCATTCTAATTGGGTTTTAATTTCAATTTTTTATTATTGTTATGATTATAAAGAAATGCAGTTGATTTTTATATATCTATCTTGCATTCTAGTAGATTGCCAAACTTATTTTCTAGTTCTAGTAATTAATTTTTTTTTAATTCCAAATTTTTCTCTTTGAACAATCATGTTGTCTGAATATAAAAATAATTGTATTAGTTCCTTTACATTTTGAATGTTTTAAATTTCGTTTTCTTGACTTATTGCGCTGGCTGAGCTCCAAGTACAATGCTGAAAAAAATTGACAAGGGTAGAAATCTTTACCTCATTCTTGTGCTTAGGGGAAAATGATTCAATTTTTCATCAGTCAGTATGCTATTTGCAATATGTTTTGTGTAGATGCTTTTTCTGCATTAAGAGATTATCATATAGTTGTACAAGATATTTTAGTCTAACATGGTAAATTACATGGGTTTATTACACTGATCACAATTTAAAGGATATCTCAGCTTGCACTGGCTTAATTTTAAGTGTTCAACATTCCCACAAGGCTAATCACTATTGTTTTAGACACTGCAGTTCTCTATGTTCTTAGCCATTCTGCTATACTACCCAATCCAATGGTCCAAAAGTTATTACAGGTTTGCGTTTCAGAGTCTTTCTATCAAGAGTCTGTTTCATAGGCAGGCCTGGTGGTGCTCAACTGTAATCCCAGCAGCTCCGGGGGCTGAGGCAGGAGGATCATGAGTACAAAGTACAAAGCCAGCCTCAACAACTCAGTGAGGCCCTAAGCAATTTGGCAAGACCCTATCTCTAAACTAAATATAAAAAAGGGCTGGAGGATGTGGCTCAGTGGTTAAGTGCCCCAGGGTTCAATCCCTGGTACCAAAAAAAAAAAAAAAAAAAAAGTCTTTCATGAATCTCTTTGAAGATGAAACACTTTCATAAAAGTCCTTAAAAAAGCTCTGTCAGTAGGCCACAAAGTAAAACAATAACTGTGTATGACAAAGACTTTAAAGGGCCATAAAGATCTTATGAGAGTTTATTTGCTGAGAAAATTTAGTTATTACTGTTGTAGTCAATATTATAACATAACCACAATTATGACTGATAAGCATGCATATCTTATTATGAACAGTGAGAGTTCTGGAAAATTTCTATGAACGTCATATATTTTCAAATACTTAGATTAAAAAGATATGCCCATATCTATATAAACAGGTTTATCTTCACTGTATTTGACAGTGCTTTACATGAAATTTAACATACCAAATAATCCTAATTTGTTAGATATCTCTCTTTTAGAAAGAGACAGAACAGAACAGATTTCTTTGAGATTTTCCAGGGGCCTTTTTGGAAACCTCAAAGTTAGTTCCAGCTCAAAAAGACTCAGTTGAAAGCTGGGTGTGGCAGCAAGTACCCTATTCACAGCTACTTAGAGGCTGAGGCAAAGGAATCACTTGCCCAGGAATTCTAGATCAGCCTGAGCAACATAGTGAGATCTCATCTCTAAAAAATAAAGATGCCACTTAAAATTTGATCTTGGGAGGGTTTCAGAAAGGTTTAGAACATTTGTTATAAATAATCACAGGCCACTAGGAGACAATATTTGGTTATCTATTTAACTAAAGTGAAAATAAAAGATTTTAACCACAGAGGCAGGACTGCGGTTATAGCTCAGGGGCATAGCACTTGCCTAGCATGTACAAAACCCTGAGTTCACGCCCTAGTACTGCAAAAAAATAAATAAATAAACTGTTGAGAGCCACAGCGGAAGGGACCCCAGCAAACTTCCAGCTGCCAGCAAACTTCCAGCTGGCAGTTGATGATTGGCTCACAGCGGCCCAGCAAACTTCTAGCTGCCAACTGATTGGCTCCTCTGCGGTGATGCTCATTGGGCTGTTTCCCCGCCCTTTCAGACCATGGAGCTGCTCATTGGGGGACTTTTTTTGGCTCTGCCCACACGACCCAGCCAATCAGTCTCAAGAGCAGGAGGAGTGGGGGAGGTGGAGAGGCTTGTAGGAAGCCGGTGGTGGCAGTTGGGCTCTGAGGGTTTTTCCTGAGGAGCTGTTTTGTTTGGCCTGTGTGGTTCTAAAAATAAAATTCGTTTCTTTTGACAAGTGGCTCCTGAATTGTGCCCAGCCAGACTGCGGCATTCACACCCTAGTACTGCAAAAAATAAATAAATAAATAATAAAAAAAATAAACCAAAATAAAAAGGCAAATGTAGAAGTTTACATTAAAGATTGTGAACAAAATTTAACTCTTAATGTTGATAGGTAGCAGAGAGACATAAGCAGTGAGAACATGAGTTTAAGGTGATAATTCTATAGACGGAGTCTACAGTGTAGACCCCACATGCATTCTTTTAAAAATCAACTTAACTGAGACCATTCTGACACTGCCTGGCTTAAATCAAAAGAATACCCTACAGTCCTCAGCAAATATATATATATCTAACTTGTCCATGGGCCTTTATTTTACTTATTTATATATGGTACTGAGAATCAAACCCAGTGCCTCACACATGCTAGGCAAGTGCTTTACCATCAGGCTACAACCCCAGCCCAGCAAATAACCTTTTATCTGTGGGAGAAATACAGACCCATAGACTACAGCCTGCTAATAAGAAGACACGAGTTACCCTGAAGGGAGACTTGTGTGGCCTTTCCACAGATCAGATTCCAGAAGTCAGGGAGACAGGATAACTAGAAGCAAAGCCAAGCTTCCCAACCATAAAATATCTAAGAACAAGTTTCAATTTAAATCAATCAACATAAACCAAGGACCCAGAGTTGTTTTGGATCTTTAGCATATTACTATAATACTAAAATCTCCCCTCTATGGGGCAAGGCCGTACACAGTGGGGATTTGAAAGTCTGATGCAATCCTATTTTCAGTCAAAAGTCAAGAGGTGGACCTGGATGGGACATATTGGAAACTTCCCTGGGACCTCAATAAAACAGAAGTTCAGAAGGGATACGCTGTTCCTCTCCTCTCTTAGAGGGCTTACTGTCCCCTTTTCCTACCCTTCTAATAAACTCATGCTTGCTATTATTTGCAACTCACTTGAAATTCTTCAGGGAGTATTGCAAAAACCAGTGACCAAGGACCTCTGCAATAGCTTCAGCAACGCAGGCAGGTCTTGCTCTGTAATAATATTAAAAAGATTCTATATTTTTAAGTAATCAAAGACCTGAAAAAGAAAATATGAAGCACAGGGAATTGCTTTGATAACATATATAATCTTGGTGTTACTTAAAAGGTTAAAAGGTTTATTACCACCAAGTGCGGTGGCACACACCTGTAATTCCAGCAATTTGGAAGGCTGGGGTGGGAGGATCACGAGTTCAAAGCCACCTTCAGCAATGGCAAGGCACTAAGCAACTCAGTGAGACCCTGTCTCTAAATAAAATACAAAATAGGACTGGGGATGTGGCTCAGTGGTTGAGTGCTCCTGAGTTCAGTCCCCAGTACCCACTCCCCCCCAAAAGGTATATTACTTTAAAGGTTTTTTCAAAAAAAAAGTAGATCAATACTCCAAGAAAACTCATTTTACAGAGAAAAGCACAAATTCTACTTTTGCATCAATGTACTATTAATTCTAGTTAATTTTAATAAAAGTTTATAAATAAATCCATCTGATCGCAACCACATTTAATCATACAAGGTTCCTTTCCCAGGATTCTTAATTTTTTAACTTTTTGATCCATTAAGTTTTGTCCTTCATTCTTCTTTTTCATTCTAAAATAACCTGTCATTCCATTTTAGTATGGAATTCCTTTTGCTTTTAACAAAAATGTGTACTTCACACCTTTCTTATCAAGACACAATTTACTTTCTTGTACGCCTCTCACAATTAATACAGGTATAGTCTGTTTCTTCATAATACAAACTTCTCCTGAGGCAAAGGACATGTTTATTAGTAGATCCAAATAGATTTACCTTTTATATACCATATAAAAATAAGATGCCTGAGCTGGGTTTGTGGCTCAGTGGTAGCACACTTGTCTGGCATGTGTGAGGCACTGGGTTCAATCCTCAGAACCACATAAAAATAAAGGCATTGTATCCACCTACAACTAAAAAAAATTTTTTTTGAGACATCAAATTAAACTATAGTCTTAAATTACTTTTGGTTGTTATTGACAAACAACCACACAGGCAAATATAAAAAGTACTACATAAACAAAAAATCTCACTGAGTTGCTTAGTGCCTTGCCATTGCTGAGGCTGGCTTTGAACTCGTGATCCTCCCATCCCAGCCTTCCAAGATGCTGGGATTATAGGTGTGTGCCACCGCACTTGGTGGTAATATACCTTTTAACCTTTTAAGTAACACCAAAATTATATATGTTATCAGAGCAATTTCCTGTGCTTCATGTTTTCTTTTTCAGGTCTTTAATTACTTAAAAATACAGAATCTTCTATACCACATAAACAAAAACAGTACATGTATGTACTGTTGGGCACAATAGTACATACATGTAATTCCAGACTCAGGAGGCTGAGGCAGGAGGTCACACACTCAAGAACAAACTGAGCAATTTAGTGAGACCCTTTCTCAAAATAAAAAATAAAAAAGGCTGAGAATGTAGCTCAGTGACAGAGCACCCCTGAGTTCGATCCCCAGTAAAAGCATTTACCATGCTTGACATACGTACATCAAGCAATTCCTTTTTAATTAACATTTTGTTCTTTTTTTTAAATTTTTTAGTTGTAGTTGGACACAATACTTTTTTTTTTTAATGTGGTGCTGAGGATCAAACCCAGCACCTCACACACATGCTAGGCAAGCACTCTACTGCTGAGCGGCAACCCCAGCCCAACATTTTGTTCTTATTGATTAGATTTATAGTTTTACAATCTTGTTTTTTTCTTGCTTGTTTTATGATGCTGGAAGCTGAACCGAGGGGTGCTCTATCAGTGCATGCTGGAGGACTACTCTACCTACTAAACTACATTCCCAGCCCTAGTTTTATCATCTTTTTTTTTTTAAAGAGAGAGTGAGAAAGGAGAGAGAGAGAGAGAGAATTTTTAATATTTATTATTATTATTTTTTTTTTTAGTTCTCGGCGGACACATGTGGTGCTGAGGATCGAACCCGGGCCGCATGCACGCCAGGCGGGCGCGCTACCGCTTGAGCCACATCCCCAGCCCAAGTTTTATCATCTTAAACATAGAGATAACATCTGCTTGTTTGGCTAATAAACTCAAGTTGAATAAAACTATATGTCCACATTTTTTTCTTTTTTAAATGATGCTGGGGGTTGAACTCTAGGCTTTGTTCATGCAAGGCAAGCACTCTACCGACTGAGGTATATCCTCAGCCTCCTCATTATCTTTAATACTGAAAATTCTGACAATATTCCTGCTTTTATTTCACCAGCCTATTAAAAATAAGCTTTATTTGCCAAAGTTTGTCCCAGATCAACTATTTAAATTTTGGACTGGTTTCTACATTTCTGAGAATTTTAGGAATATTTAATTTATAAGCACTCCAATCTGAATAGAATTTCTTTAAAGGATTTTATTGAGTGATTTGGTAATACTATCCATAGGTAGAAAAATATCACACATCTGTAATATCCACCCATATATACATAAATATACATACCATACAAACATGAACAGAGACCTTAAACTTTTGTCCTAAATTTTTAGCCATGTTTCAATAAAACATAGTAATCCTACTGTTTGGATATTCTCTCTCTCTCTCTCTCTCTCTCTCTCTCTCTCTCTCTCTCTCTCACTGTGTTGGGATTTGAACCCGGGCTTTGCCTTTGTTCTAACAGCGCTATCTACAACCCCAGTCCTTCCCTTTATATTTTTATCTGAATATCATGGCACAAATTAAGTTTTCCTGTTTATCAATATTTATGGAGGAGACCTTTATAATTTTGATTTTTATTTGCCCTAATAAGTAATCTCATGGAGGTAAAAGGAGACCTCTGGCGGCTGTCCAAATAATCCCAAAGCACTTTTGGGTGGATAAATAAATCCAATGTACTGACATTTAGCCTTCTTTCTTTTCAGCCACAGTAGTTGCTTTTGAGGCACCCTGAGTCCCTTAAAAAGCAGGAAAAAGCTCAAGTTCAAGTGATTGAGAGGCTGAAGTGAGGAGAAAGATCTGGCAAGGGTGGAGAGAGGGACAGAAGAAGTAGGGGTTTGAAGGGTGAAATATTAAACTGAAAGGAACAGATACTACGCTTGATCTTAGCCAAAAGGCTGAGAAGCAATGAAGAGTGAAATATTAAAGATTCTAAGAAACTGGGTGGGCAAAGGAGGAAGGAGGCATAGAAATGTTGGGAGGAAGAGATCTTTGTGTAGTCAGTTGGGGAAGATCATAAAGTTCCAAGTTATCCTCAGCTGAACTGAGCCAACAAGAAGTTGGCAGAGCCTGTATCTAGCAGGAGATCAAGAAGGGTCTTATTTATTTGTTTTGTCTTTTGTGTTAGGGATTGAACCTAGGACCTCACATGCGTCAGCAAATCCTCTACCACTGAGCCCTCAAGGAGGGAGTTTCAATCAACTGACGAGTTAATATGGAAGAAACAGGTTGCAATAGAGAGAACAGAGAAGACCATACAGCTGAAACATACTAAACTAAACAAAGCTTGGTAATGATTCTTAACCTCTGCCAACTTCTGCCGGTTATCCCTGAAGTCTACCTGCAGGCCCCTAAACAAATGGGATGTCCCAGTTAAACAGTCAACAGGCACTGAAAGCTCCACTTGTTTTCTGAACGTCTTCCATGGCTGCACTCTCTCAAAATGAGGAGCTCAAAAGAATCCTATGCTAAAACAACTTATTCTGGTTTTCTGACCTGCCTCAGGGAAGGACTGGCCAGGGGGCTGGGATGGGGGCAAGAGACCTTCCCACCTCTGCTGGTGGGACATTCTGGAGTAGTATGATCTGAACCCTATCAGCTGGAAGTTCCCCAAATAAAATAAAAAGGCAAGTCTGGGTTCTTCTACTTCCTTCTAACTTGACTGCACAGCTCATTCTCTCCCACTGGAAAACCTGGTCCCTCATTAACATCGATCTTGTCTTCTGTTGCAAAGAATTTAAGGAACCTTAATCCAGCAGTTTATTTTTATTTTTAAAAATATTTTAATTGTCAATAGCTCTTTTGTTTTATTTATATGCAGTGCTGGGGATCAAACTCAGGGCCTCACATATACCAGGCAAGCACTCTACCACTGAGCTACTACTCCAGCCCTAACCCAACAGTTTAAGTGACACCATAGCCACTAAGCGAGTTTTTCCCTGTTCTTCCAGGACTTTGGTTATTCTGCTTTATTTTCATTATTAATGCTAACTTTAGCATTCAAAGACCCTAAATGTCATGTTCTGTTGTCACTCCTCTTTCAGTGCCTGCTGCCTGATTAAGTCAAAGGTGTCTTCACTCATATGTCTTTTCTTGCTCTTTATTTTCTCTGTTTATACATATGATGGAAAAGTGTTAAATTTTGATTTTTGTTAGGTATTTAGGACCATTCAGCTTTTAATTTTTTCTTATTTCAGTACTGAACCCAGAGTGTCTCTACTACGGAGCCACAACCCCCAAGCCCTTTTTATTTTGAACTACTTTTTTAGTGGTGCTGGGGATCAAATCCAGGGCCTCACACATGTCAGGCAAGCACTCTATCACTGAGCTATACTCCCAGCCCTTTATTTTATTTTGAGACAGAGTCTTGTTTAGTTGCTGAGGCTGATCTCTAATTTGCAATCCTCCTGCCTCAGCCTCCCAGGTCACTGGGATTACAGAAGATTACAGGCATGTGTGCCATGCCTGGCTTTTTATCTTTTCAGTGCCTGTAAGATCTACAGCAATGTTCATTTTTATTGGTTCTTGATAATTTTTTCTTATTTATTTTATTGATTTTGCTAGGGGTTGATCAATTTTACTAGTCTTTCCAAAGAATCAACTTTTAGTGTTTGCTAAGCTTTTCAGTTGCATCTCCATTTTCCTTGAATTTTACTCTTAACTTTATCATTACTTTTCTTTTACCCTTTTGGGTTTAATTTGGTTTTTTTCCCCTCCATTTATTTATTTTTTCCATATTTTTTATTGAAAAATTATTTATATGCATTTTAATTGTACATAGTAGTAAAATTCATTGTTACATATTCATAATGCACACAATGTAACCATATAATTTGGCCATTATCACTCTTAGTTTTAAAATAAAATATTGATGTAGAAAAATTTTTAATATTGCATTTAAAGCTACAATTTCCCTATATATACTATTATAACTGTATCTCACAAATTTCATATTTTTGTGTTATTTTATTCCAAATAGCTTAACATTTCCACTGCTTTTCATTTTTATTTTTTTCATCTATGAGTTTTGGGGAAATATTTTGCTCAATTTCCAAACATTTGGAGATTTAAAAATCCCCTAATTTCACCCATTTGATGATCTATATAGTTCAAGTCGGTACTTGTCAGGATTATCACTATTATCTTTCTCTGATTTTCTGATGTGGTTTTGTTTACTTGTATTTTGGTAAGCATTAACAGGCTTTTGACTCAGCAGTAAGAAACTGCTCTGTGTGGCATATCTGGCAATACTCTGCAAGATTCCTACTGTGCTCCCATCTGTTATATTTCAATATAACTTCAGGCACAGGGAAACATGCCACAGATCTCAATTTTCTGGAGGGATTTTTTTTTCTAATTTGTTAATAAATACAACAAGGAAAGAAAAAACAAAGTTCTTAATTATCTTTGTAGCTCCTTGAATAAAGAAGTGCTTAGTGTAATAACTTAAAATGGAACTAACTATTGGTATACTTTGTGTTTTGAAATTGGGTCACCATAGGGGTTAATATCAAAGAGAAAGAAAATTCAAGAAGTGTTCTGTTTTCCATCCTCATGAGAAAGCTGGTTCTGGATGGAAGCACAGAACAAGTCATGAGGGGTCAGAGGACTCATCAAAAGAATTTCAAATAAAGGCCTAGCAAGAAAATTAAAGGTTCTTTACTAGACCAGTCTTTGAAAATTTGTCATTCTGCAGTAGGTTTTGGATATTTCTAAATCTTCTGGCCAAATCCTAAATTCTATACAACAAAACTTTTCCTGATTTCCCTGGATTAAATTATCTTAGATAAGATTCATCTGAGGCTTCTAGTTGTATCTTCTGTAAGGGGGGGGGGGGGGATATATATATATGCCATCCCAAGGCAAGAGAATTTTACTTTTGTATCACAAGGACCATATTAATTTTTCTAGTACAACAGTGACATCTAGTGGAAAGAATTCTTTGGTAAATTACCAAACAGATGAAATTAAACATTTTCTATTTCTGTCAATTAGAAAAATAAATGGTTTTAATCATTTGTCCCTTAATAAGTGTGTGTTTGTTTTCTAAATATAATCCAGTGCCAGTGATATAAAAAGTTTTCAACACTTAAGAGTAAAAGTCTTGGGCTGGGGATATAGCTCAGTTGGTAGAGTGCTTGCCTCGCATGCACAAGGCCCTGGGTTCAAGAAAAAGAAAAGGAACAGCACATCAATGATTATTCACAGCAAGTGGGATCCATCCCAGAAATACAAGGTCTTTCAACATATGCATTGTGGCCCTTCCATAGCTCAGTTGGTACAGCCAAGGACTGTAGTGGGCGCTCCTCAACATAGGAATCATCAATATGCCATCAACAGAATGAAAGGGGGAAAACAATATGATCATCTTAATAGATACAGAAAAGGAATTTGATAAAAATTAATATCTCTTCATTTTAAAAAAAGGCTTCATTAAAAGAAAAAGGCACCACAAAAAAAAGGCTCTCAGTGCTCAGTGACATATTGTGTGACTAGGACCCTAAGGAGAAATGGTTTAGCAGGTTATTAGATAATAACTGGCATCCAGCAAATTCATCTGAGCAAGGAAGCACGTTCTGTTCCTTCTACCTATCTTCCCTTCATTGGATCTCTGATAAAGTGTTTTGATAATAACCATGGATACTAGCAATTGGGTTCTGATCATACTCCTTGAAGATTCTTGGGAGATAATAGTGAAAAAAATATATCTATGAGAACCCACGATTGAGTTCAGAATGGGAAAAGGGGATTAAAGATTTCTAGATAAGATGCATGCCTGAGGAAGATGCATTTAATACATTAACTAGAATAAATAAATGAAGCCATTGAGTAAGTTCTAAATTGTTCTTTGTTCTCTTTCAAGTTTGGTCTTGCTTGGAAGTCCTAGGGAATTGCCCTACCCTTCTATAGAAGATATTACTGGTTCTCATATTTCAATGAATCCTTATCACTAAAAAAACCCTCTTATTTGTTTAGTGTCAACTATGAGCAAGGCGTGGTAATTGCATTTCATATGTGTGTGTGTATCTGTGTGTTGTAGATGGCACAATACCTTTACTTGGTTTATTTTTATGTGGTGCTGAGAATCTAACCCAGTGCCTCATACATGCTAGGTAAGCATCTACCACTGAGCAACAACCTCAGCATCCACATTTTATATATAGTAACTCATGCCATGTTTCTCATG
The DNA here is from genome assembly GCF_964194105.1 of Spermophilus citellus. Classification (NCBI taxonomy): domain Eukaryota; kingdom Metazoa; phylum Chordata; class Mammalia; order Rodentia; family Sciuridae; genus Spermophilus; species Spermophilus citellus. The sequence continues at coordinate 159,162,442 of NC_138185.1, read as the reverse complement.
CAAGTCTTGATGTGTAAACATTGTCAAATCTCTTTTACAGATAAGAAAAATGAGGCTCCAAACAAGTTAGATAACTTGCCTAAGTCAAATAGTTAAGTAGCAGAGTCAGAGATCAAATCTCAGTTATTTCACTTCTACAGCCCATTATCTTTTCATTATGTATATATTGCCTCTACCATACAACTGGAAGAAAGAGAAAATGAACAGCACATCAAAGATTAATCACATCAAGTGGGATCCACCCCAGGAATACAAGGTCTTTCAACATGTATCATCAACACACCATCAACAGAATGAAGGAGGGGGGATCTTATAGATGCAGAAAAGGCATTTGATACAATTTAATATTCTTTCATGATAAATTTTCAGAAAAAATTAGGTAAAGAATAAATGTACCTTGACATAATAAATGCCTTATATAACAAGCCCACAAAGAGCATAACACTGAACAGAGAAAAGTTGAAAGTTTTTCTCTAAGATCTGAACAAGGAAAGGATGCCCACTTTTATCACTTTTATTCAAAATGGAACCAGAAGTCCTAGCTGACACAGTCAGCCAAGAGAAGGAAATAAATGATGTCCAAATTTAAAAGAAGAAAGTCAAATCTTCACTGTAGATGATATATTCTCATCCATACAAAAACCTTAAGAGGGGATGGGGATATAGCTCAGTTGGTAGAGTGCTTGCCTCATATGCTCAAGGCCCTGGGTTCAATCCCCAGTAACACACACACACACACACACACACACACACACACACACACAGACAAAAAAAAAACTCAAGATGCCATCAAAAAACTATTAACACTGATAAACAAACACAGCAAAATTGTAGAATATAAAGTCAGCATATAAAAGTCTGTAGCATTTCTATTTGCTAATAGCAAACTATCTGAAAAAGAAATTTAAGAAGGCAATCTAACTTAAAATGGCCATAAAATACTTTTTAATCCAAGAGATAAAAGATCTCTGCAATGAAAATTAATAAAGATAATAAGGAGAAACCATTAATAAAGATAAGAGAACACACACACAAATGAAAGACATCCTGTGTTCATGGACTGGAAGAATCAATATTATTAAAATGTTCATAACAGCCAAAGACATTGACAGATTTGATGTAATCCCTATCAAAATACCATGACATTCTTTACAGAACTAGAAAAAAAAATGTAAAATTCATATGGGGCCACACAAAAAAACCAAATAGCCAAAGCAATCTTGGGCAAAAGAAATAAAGCAAGAAGCATTTTAATGCCTGACATCAAAATATACTACCATGCTATAGTAATTAAAATAGAATGGTATTAAAATACAGACACATAAGACCAATGAAACAAAACGGGGAGCCTAGAAGTAGACCCACACCTCGACAGCCAACTGATCTTCAGCAAAGCTGCTAAGGGGATATATATTAGGGAAAAGAAAGTCTCTTCAATAAATAGTGCTGGGAAACTGGATACGCACATGCAGAAAATGAATTCAAACTGGATTAAAAATTTACATTCGAGACCTTAAACTATGAAACTATTAGAAGAAAAAATAAGAAAAATACTTCTTGTTTCTGGAATAGGGAAGGATTTTTTTGGATAAGACTCCAAAAGCATTAAAAAAAAAAAAAGCAAAAACATGACAAATTATTACGTCAAATAAAAGAGCTTCTGTACAGCAATGGAAACAATCACCAGAGTGATGGTAGATATTTGTAAATTATATATCTGATAAGCAGTTAATGTCCAGAATACATAAGAAAATCAAACAACTCAACAGCAATAATAATAATAGTAATAATAATTCTGTTTAAAAGTGGGCTCACTCGCCCTTTCTTCCTCTCTCTCCCTCTTCGTTTCTCCCTCCCTGTCTTCTCTCCTTCTCCCTCGGTCATCTCCCTCTCTCCTTCTCTTCTGCCTTGCCTCAGGCCTAAATGAATGCCGCCAGCCACTCATAGACTGAAACTGAAACCCCTGGAAACTGGGAATTAACAGAAAATTTGAAAAACTAAATAAAAATGGGCAGTAGACCTAACATGACATTTCTCTTTCTTTATTTATTTTTTAGCCCTGCAGAGGCAAGTTCTCAAAAAAAATTGCTTTAACAACTTAAGGAGAACCTGTCTCAAAATAAACAAAAATAATAAAAAGGGCTGAGGATGTGGCTCAGAGGTAGTATCCTTGGGTTCAATTCTCAGTACCAAAAAAAAAAAAAAAAAAAAAGAAAGAAAGAAAGAAAATATGATCTGAAGAGAAATCACAGTAGAAATCACAGTATAACTTGGCATTTGTCATGTGAAGACATGCAAATGACCAAATGCTCAAAATTATTAATCATCAGGAAAATGCAAAGCAAAAACCACAATGAAACCAGGCGTGGTGGCACACACCTACAGTCCCAGACACTTGGGAGGCTGAAGCAAGAAAACACACACATACTATGCTTATTCCAGTTTTCTTTTTTGTAATGCTGGGGACTGAATGACCTCACACTAGGTAGGCAATTGCTATACCACTGAGCTATAGCCCCAGCTTTTTTTTTTTTCTTAATGATAGAACCCAGGGCCCAGTGAATGCTAAGCAAGTGCTCTGTCACTGAACTAATCCCCAACCCTCAGTACAGTTTTCCAACTAGTTATTATAAAAAAGACAAAATACAACAATACTGTTGGTAAAAATGTAAATTAGTGTAGTCATTCCGGAAAACAGTATGGAGGTTCCTCAAAAAAATTAAAAATACAAAAATACAACTACTGTATGATCTAGCAATTCATTATTGGGTATATATCCAAAGGAAATGAAATCAGTATGTCTGAGAGACAGCTGCACCTTTTCAGAATTTTTTATTCACAGTAGCCAAGGTATGGAATCTACATTCACCAAGGTGTGAATTGATAAAGAAAATGTGGTATATACACACAATAGTATAGATATATAGCCATATATATCTCCAGGCCTGGTGGTGCATGCCTGTAGTCCCAGCTACATAGGAGGCTGAGTCTGGAGGATGGTGAGTTCCAGCTCAGCCCGGGCAACATAGCAAGACCCAGTCTTTAAAAAATAAAAAATTTAAAGGATGAAATTCTGTTATTTTTGACCACATGGATGGAACAGGAGGACATTATGTTAAGTAAAATAAGCTAGTGACAGGAAGACAAATACTGCACAATCTCATATATGGAATCTAAATGAGTTGATTTTTTGGAAGTTAAGAGTAGAATAGTGGTTCCCAGCAGATGGGGATAGGAGGGGCAAGAGGGATGGGGAGAGGTTGGTTGATGGATACTAAGAGGAGAAATCAGTTCTGGTGTTCTATTGTACAGTAAGGTGACTATAGGTAACAATAATGAACTGTATATTCAAAAAAAGCTAGAAGAAAGGATTTGGAATGTTTTCAACATAAAGAAGTGATAAATCACATCTGTAATCCCAGTGGCTCAGGAGGCTGAGACTGGAGGATCGTGAGTTCAAAGCCAGCCTCAGCAATGACAAGGTACTAAGCAACTCAGTGAGACCCTGTCTCTAAATAAAATACAAAATAGGGATGCGATTCAGAGGTTGAGTGCACCTGAGTTCAATCCCTGGTACCAAAAAAATATAAATAAAGAAATGGGGAGTTGGGGATATAGCTCAGTTGGTAGAGTGTTTGCCTTGCATACACAAGGCCCTGAGTTCAATCCCTAGCACCACAAGAAAAAAAAAAAAAGAGAGAGAGAAATGATAAAGAAGATAAATATACTTACCCAGAGTTTAAACATTATAGAATGCATACATTTGTTTTAGTCCATTTTCCATTACTATAATAAAGAAATGCTTGAGACTGGGTATTACATAAAGAATATGGGTTTATTTGGCTCACAGTTTTGGAGGTTCCACAGCATGGCACCAATATCTGCTCAGCTCTGGTGAGAATCCTTTGCTTTGTCACATTAATGGAAAGCATCATTACTGGAATGCATCCAAGAGGAAGAGATCACATGGATTGGAAACCAGAGACTGAGAAGAAGCTAGTCTTGCTCTTTTATAAAATCCCCCTCTGGACAAATAAGCAGGGTCCCCAAAGAGCTGTATTAATTCCTTCTGGGATCAGAGCCCCCAATAACTTAATTAAAATAATTAATTTATTTTAATAATAAAATTTGTGTTAGACTCCACTTTTTCTTCTTCTTTTTTTTAATATTTTTTAGTTGCCTTAATTTTATTTATTTATTTTTATGTGGTTCTGAGGATCGAACCCATGGCCTCACACGTGCTAGGCAAGTGCTCTACCACTGAGCCACAACCCCAGCCCCTAGACTCCACTTCTTAAAGATTCCACACCACCTCTGAACATCACCGCATTGGGGACAAAGCTTCCAACAAGAGAACCCTGGGGTACACATCCAACTGTAACAACATAGATGAAAACATCATAGGGTACCCCATAGGCATGTATAATTTTTATGTCAATTAAAAAATTTAAAAGTGAAAAATAAAAGTAAATGGAAGATATTCTTCTTTATTAGTGTCTAAAAACTGATGAAGCACTTTTACTATTTTCCTAAAATGAGAAAATAACATTTTCTCCTCTGCTTTATACCACCAAACTTAGTATACTCTATATTGTCAGTCTCAGGAGCAGTAGAAAGGAAAGAACATGACTTCTGAAACCAGTTGCCTAGATCAGAACCCTGACTTGCCTAGTCACTAGCTGCATAGCCTTGAGCAAGTGACCTATTTTCTTGGGCTTCAGTTTTCTCATCTTAAATGGAATAGTAACATCTATTTCATAGGTTATTTTGAGAATTAACTTTTTTTTGGTACTGGGGACTAAATCAAGGGGTACTTAGCTACTGAGTCACATCACCAGCCCTTTTTATTTTTTATTTTGAGACAAGGGTCTCACTAAGTTGCTTAGGGCCTCACTAAATTGCTGAGGCTTGTTATGAACTTGCGATCCTCCTGCCTCAACCTCCTGAGCTCCTGGGATTACAGCCTGCACCACCATGCCTGAATTGAGGATTAATTGAAGTACCTGTACACCATACCACTAAATAACATTGTAAATGTTGGCATCCTTACTATTAACATATTAAAAACTGATAAGTTGTTGAATCTCTTCATTTGTAAACCATATGAATGGGTTTTGTTTTGTTTTGTTTGGGTATTGAACCCAGGGGCACTCTACCACTGATCTACATCCCCAACCCTTTTTATTTTTTGATACATGGTCTCACTAATTTGTGTCGTTGCAAATTACTGATTGGTTGATTGATTTAAAGACAGGGTCTTGCCAGGCACAGTGGCTATACCTGTTATCCCAATGATTCAGGAGGCTGAGGCAGGAAAATCAAAAGTTCAAACTCAGCCTTAGCAATCTAGTGAGGCTCTAAGCAATTTAGCAAGACCCTGTCTCAAAATGAAAAATAAAAAGGGTAGGGGATGTAGTTCAGTGGTGAAATATCCCTGGGTTCAATTTCCAGTACCAAAATAAGTAAATAAATAAATAAATAAATACACTGTCTTTCTATGTTGCTTAGGCTGACCTCCAACTTGGGATCCTCCTGCCTTAGCCTTCTGTGTAGCTAAGATCACAGGCATGCACCATCTGACCAGTCTCTGCCTTTAAATTGGAGTGTTTAATCCATGTACACGTATTATAATTACTTGTATGGTTTTCTGTTTCTGCTGTGTCATGTTATTTTGTACCTCTGTTCCAATTTTACTTCTTCTTCTTCTTCTTTTTTTGGGGGGAGGTCCTGGGGATTGAACCCAAGGGATATCCAAGATATTATCTTTGAATAAATGATTTAGACAACCTGTTCATCAAAGTTGGAAATTACATTAAATTAGAAGCGATGCTAATATTTTGATGACAGTCTGGGGAGCATATCAGGTTAAGAAGTTGCTGCAGTTTGAACACTGTGTCCCCCCAAGTTCACGTGTTGAGACCTGGTCCTCAATGCAGTGATATTAAGAGGTGGGGCCTTTGGGAAGTAATTAGGTAATAAGAGTAAATGGGATTAGTGCCCTTATAAAAGAGGCTTGAGGACATACAGAAGGTACCATCTTCAAAGCAGAGAGCCCTCTCCAATATACCCATCTGCTGGCACCTTAATCTTGGACTTCCTACCCTTCAGAACTGTAACAGATTTCTATTGTTTATAATTTACCCAGGCTGAGGTATTTTGTTATAGTTGCTCCGTTGGACTGGGAGAAGCTCAAATAATGAGGCAATGTTTAAAGTGAATTTTTTTGTTGTTGTTTCAGTAGTAGGGATCAAACCCAGGTCCTCACACATGTTAGGCAAGTGCTCTACCACTGAGTTACATCCCCAGCCCAAGAGTTAAAAGTTACTAGGCTGGAGATGTAGCTTAGTGATAGAGTACATGTTTAGCATGCACCAAGCTCTGAGGTGATCCCCAGGACCCCCTGCTCCCCATCTCCCTCCCTCCCTCTCTCAACAAATATTAACACGGCTGGCATAAAAAAAATGAGTTTGGTTGTGCATAATAGAAAGGCTAAGTTTATGAGAACTTAACCAAGTATGTGGTATTCAGGAGTACAGAGTGCCATACTCGAGGCTCATCAGACAATGCCTGGAGGTAGTTCCCACAGTAGGAGGATACATAAGCCAATTCTTGCTCTTAGAAGGTCATCAGATAGCAAGGTAACTCAAAACTGTGTGCCTATGAGAAACACTTGAGGTGTTTATTCTGGAGAAAAGGTATTTAAAGTACTATCATGTGAAAGGGAATCAGATTTTTTTCTCATCCAGAGGACAAAATTAGGGCCAATTGCTAGATGCTGTATGTTACAGAGGCAGATCTCAGCTCAAATTGAGACATTTTTTTCCTTTCTTTTACAGCCTCACACACACTAGGCAAATGCTCTGCAATTGAACTCCATCCCCCAGCCCTTCTTATTTTGAGACAGGGTCTCGATAAGTTGCCCAGGCTGGCCTTGAACTTGTGATACTTCTGTCTCAGCCTCCCAAGTCACTGGGACTACAAATAGGTGCCACTGCATCCAGCAAGAGACCATTTTAATGTTAGAACATTATAAAAGCCAGGTGCAGTGACACATGCCTATAATCTCAAGGACTCAGGAGGCTGAGGCAGAAGGATCATAAGTCTCCCAGCTTGGGCAATTTAGCAAGACCCTGTCTCAAAATTTAAAAATTGAAAAAAAGGTTGGAGATGTAGCTCAGTGGTAGAGAGTTCCTGGGTTCAATCTGGGGGTTGGAGGGGAGAACATTACAGAAACAAAATGGGCTGTTTGAGAAGACAATAAATTTCTAGTAATAATAAAAATACTGGCTATGACATACCAAGATCTATAATATACCAGGCTGTATTCTAAATAGTTTACATGAATTAACTCATTGTGCCTCAAAAATAACTCTAGGAGGAACTGCTGTTATCTTTATTTTACAGGTAAGGAAACTGAGTTTATTTGACCATGGCCAGAGAGAAAGTGTAGATCTTGGGCTGGGGGAATATATCCTTGAGCCCTTACCTGGCAAATACAAGGCCCTGGGTTAGATCCCCGGCATTGCACAGGCAAGCTTGCACATGAGCGCATGCGAGTGGCAGATGTGAATGTAAGGAATGTGACTATGAAGTCTTAATTCTTTATTGCTCTGTGCTCAGGCAGGGGCTTGCTGGACTAGGGTGGAGGGTTTCATAGGCAGATCAAGTGCTGGCTAGGACCAATAATTTGCTGGAACTAATAGCTACATTTATTGACCATTTGCAGTGTATCAGGCACTAGACTAAGGAATTCATACGCATTAAAAGAGATAATACAATAAAGCACCCAGCAGAGCATCAGTGTACTCAATTTAACCATTAGCTGTTATGATCACTTTTAATCCTCTCAGCAGCTATATTAAATGGGTATTGTTGTATTCATTTTGCTAATGGAGAAACTTAAGTCTTGAGAAGTAAATCACCCAAGATCGGATAGCAGTACGTGCACTGCTCAGGTGATCTCAGATCTATCTTCCTGATGCTATGGCCCCATTCCTTCCACTATGCCCTGCTTCCCCCTTCCCACCTGAAGTTTTGTGATGCCATAAAAGCAGGAAGAAAATGATAATAAATTTACCTTAAAAAAAAGTCTCCACAAATTTAGATTACAAATTAGTATACCATTGTCTATTTGAAGTTAAATAGTATAACAAGTATAAGTCAGAATGCAGGGGCTGGGGCTGGGGCTGGGGCTCAGCAGTAGCACACTAGCCTGGCATGTGTGAGGCATTGGGTTCCATTCTCAGCACCATATATAAGTAAATAAAATAAAGGTCTATCAACAACTAAAAACATATTTCAAAAATAAATAAATAAATCAGAATGCAAATGAAATTGGATTTGTTTTTTGTTTGCTTAATTTTCAAGCCTGTTTATTTACCAGCTGAAGATCATTTTCCTGGTTCTTCGCTTTACAGGTTCCACCAGAAAATTCCCAGGGGCTGATAACTGAAGAGTAACACAAAGCCATGAGTTGATTTTGAGTTAATCAAATGACCCTCAAAGATCAGAAGAGGTGGCAAATGACTGTAATCCCAGAGGCTGAGGCAGGAGGATGGCAAATTGAAAGCCAGTCTCAGCAAATTAGCAAGGCCCTCAGCAACTCAGTGACACCCTGTCTCTAAATAAAAAAAAAAAAAAAATATATATATATATATATGGAAAAAAAAGGTCTGGGAGCCAGGCATGATGGCACACACCTGTAATCCCAGCAGCTTGGGAGGTTGAGGCATGAGGATCACAAATTCAAAGCCAGCCTCAGCAAAAGTGAGGCGCTAAGCAACTCAGTGAGACCCTGTCTCTAAATAAAATACAAAATTAGAGCTGGGATGTGGCTCTGTGGTGGAGTGCCCCTGAGTTCAATCCCCAGTACAAAAAAAAAAAAAAAAAAAATCAGAAGTGAGTAGAAGTTCATTTAAGGGCTTAAAAGCCTCGAGGACATAAGACATGAGGCCCCAACTCCAAATTCAGGCACAGCATAGAACTGAAACTGAGCTCTCCACAGAGGCCTGGTAGCCAGGAAAACTGCTCTGCCTGTGAAACAGAGCAGGGAGAAGCCCTACCCTTTGAGTGAGCAGAGACATGCTAACAGGTTGGGCAGAGATAGAAAGGGGGTCACCAAGAGAAATCTAAGCTTGAAACCTCTGCTGTTCATGGCTGCAGATCCATATGTGCTGTCTTCAAGGTGAGAAAACCCAAAGCCAAAATATAAAAAGCTTCTGATAGATCCAGTAACACCCCTGGGGCCCCAACAGAGCCATGCAGAAATGACCCCTAAGGACCCTTCACAAATCAGATCATGTAGAATTCCCACAACAAGGAACAGTGAGGATGAATTCCTGGTCAAAAATGAGAAAGAAACCCAGCATGGTGGTGCATGACTGTAATCCCAGTGACTCAGGAGACTGAGGCAGCAGGATCACATAGTTCAAAGTCAACCTCAGAAATTTAGTGAGGTCCTAAAAACTTAGACCCTGTGTCTAAAAAAAATAAAAAAAAAAATAAGGGTTGGGGATGTGGTTCCATGGTTAAGTGCTCCAAGGGTTCAATTCTCAGTACCAAAAAAAAAAAAAAAGAAAAGAAAAGAAGGAAGAAAGAAAACATGTCCAAGAGCCAGCAGATCGAACAAACAAGAACATAACAAAACCAGACACGAAAGGAGACAAGCAAATAATCTTTACAGAGGAAACACTAGAGACTAAGGGAGAAAAAGAACATTATGAACAGAAAGGAAATGAGCGATATGGAAAAGCATACAGAAGGTGGCGCAGAGAGAAAGAATATAGGAAAGCATTTTAAGAAATAATGAAAAATGAAATAAGAAGCTTCGAGCATGAAAAACTCCAGGAGTAAGTGGAGATGAGAGAAGCAATATGAAAGATAATGGTGGAGGACTTTCCTAGACATCAGTCCAAAGTCGGAAAATTCCAATGAGTCTTACTTAGAATAAATACAAGCAAATCAACACTTAAACACACTGACATTAAATTTTATTAGTCACATCTCATAAGCAGATCTTTAAGACATGCTGAGAATGAGAAGTGGAAGAGTCAGAGTGGGGAAATAATTATAAAAGAAAAGAAAAATAATTACATTGACATGGGCTTCTCATCAGTGGACTTTTTTTATTATTAGCAATAATAAAAATAATAGGATCGAGGGCTGGGGATATGGCTCAAGTGGTAGTGCTGGCCTGGCATGGTTCCATCCTCAGCACCACATACAAAGATGTTGTGTCCACTGAAAACTAAAAAATAAATATTAAAATTCTCTCTCTAAAAAAAAAAAATAGGATCGAGGTCGGGAAAGGGGCATTAAAGAAAACATAGCTCAGAATTAATTTTCCATTAGGAGGTAAACAAGTGGCCTAATAAAGTCACATCCTTATATTGCTCTTTGAGAAATCATGGCAATTCTTGCTGCACAGTGCCAGGCACCTCTGCAAAGCATCAAACCAGGTTCCATTTAACCGTGCGATCCCTTTACCAACACTCCATTTATTTGACAGCCACTTTCATATCCTTGCTACTTTCTCCCTCATCATCCATTGGCTAGAGCCCCAAACCCTTTATTGTAGTGCTGGGGGTCAAACCCAGGCCTTGTGAATGCTAGGCAAACGCTCTGCCATTCAGACACCCAGGGGTGCTTCACACAGAGCTATATACCCAGTCGTTCTTGCTTTGAGACAGGGTCTTGCTAAATTGCCCAGTCTGGCCTCAGATTTGCCTTTGGAGGAGCTAAGATTACAGCATCTGGCTATGGAAACTTTTAATATTGATCTAAAAATAATGTGTTGTTTTTGTTTTTAAAAATTTTTGACACAAGGTCTTGCTATGTTCTACAGGCTGGCCTTGAACTCCAGGGCTCAAGTGATCCATGTACCTCAGCTTCCTGAGTAACTGGGACTATGGGCACATAACCAGAATTTTTTTTTTTTTTTTGTATTGGGAATTGAACTCAGGGACACTTGACCACTGAGCCGCATCCTCAGCCATATTTTGTGTTTTATGTAGAGACAGGGTCTCACTGAGTTGCTTAGTGCCTCGCTTTTGCTGAGGCTGGCTTTGAACTTTCAATCCTCCTGCCTCAGCCTCCTGAGCACTGGGATTACAAGCGGGCACCACCATGCCTGGGTATAAACCAGAATTTTGAAAGGACAATTTTTGGAGGGTGGGGAAGAGAAGGGCAAGTACTCATGTGGTAAATGAAGGGAGCCAAGATCATTAGGTCCTCACCTTCTGCAATAAGAAACAAACAGTTTAAAGAACTGGAAAACCAAGAAAAAACAATTAAACATGTTGTTTAAAGAGAGGTCAAAAGTGGTTCTGCCTGAAGGGTGGGCAATGAGCAGGAGTGGAGCAGGACATTGCTACTTTGCTTAACAACTTGCTGAATTACTTGACCAAGTGCATGTATGTCATTGATTATGGTTATAGCAAAAAAGCTTCATTGAAGTTTCATATTTATTTGGCTTTATAAAACATCTCCACATATTAAAAGATAGTATGGAATCTTATAGATTTTGTGGACAGATTTTCATACCAATCACACGTGGACATTTTTGGATTATGTCAATTCCTTCAAGCAATCCATCCTTAGAGCGGTACACATTATTGCTTATTGCATCATGAACAGGATTTCAACTTTAAGTGTTCATATTGCTGGGAAGAATTATTCCTGAATAGGTCCTGGATTTGAAGTTTTCCCGCTTTTTTTTTTTTTTTTTTTTTTTTTTTGGTGGTGCTAGGGATTGAACCCTGGGTCTTGTGCATACAAGAAGAAGTTTTCCAGTTTTGATTGTGGGTAGAAATAAGGTGGGATACTAAGGATTTTTCCCAAATCCTTAGTATTCCCAAAACAAGCAAACAAACAGATATTGGAATAATAGTGAATGGTGGAAATTATCAGTGTAGACAGTTCATTTTTTCTTAAGTATTCTGCTGGGTGTGGTGGTGCACACCTGTAATCCCAGTGGCTTGGGAGGCTGAGACAAGAGGATCGTGGGTTCAAAGCCAGTCTCAGCAAAAGGGAGACAACTCAGCAAAAGGGAGACAACTCATTGAGACCCTGTCTCTAAATAAAATACAAAATAAGGCTGGGAGTGTGGCTTCATGGTTGAGTGCCCCTGAGTTCAATCTCTAGTACTCGCCCCCCAAAAAAGAGATGTAAGATCTCATTTCAGACTTAACATCAAGAACTTACATTTTCCTTACTCACACATAAACAGTCCACCACTGAATTTACTGGATACACATACATACATATACATGTGTGCAGATATATTATTACATATATACATATTTATAGCATGAGTAAATTTTAAAACTATTTTGATAAAATTACAAATTTAAAAAAAGTTGCAGGAATAGTATAAGGAATTCTCAATATCCATCAGATGTACAAATTGTTTATATTTTGTGCTATTTACATTCTTTTCTTTGTGTGTATATATGCATATTTGCATACATATGTATTTTTTCCTGAACCATTTAAAACTAAGTACACGTATGAAGACAAGAATGGTGTGACTCTACTTTGTGTACAACCAGAGATGTGAAAAATTGTGCTCTATATGTGTACTGTGAATTGAAATGCATTCTTCTGTCATGAATAACAAGTTGGAATAAATAAATAAATTAAAAATAAGGGGTAAAGATCAACCCTTCACTTTTTTTCTTTTGGTAATGGAGTTTGAACCAAGGGCCCTTAACCACTGAGCCACATCCCAAGCTCATTTTTATATTTTATTTAGAGACAGGGTCTTGCTGAGTTGCTTAATTCTCCTGCTGCAGCCTCTTGTTCCCTGGGATTACAGGGATGTTCGACTGCACTCAGCTGCCACTATATGCTTGTGCTGTATCTTCTAAATACAAGGACATTCTTTTACATAATCAGTACACTGAAGGCTGTGAGTGTAACTCAGTGGTAGAGTGTGTGCTTAGCATCATGAAATAGATGCATGGCCCTGGGTTTGATCCCCAACTGGATTTGTTGGGGATCTAAATTTTGACAAAGTTATTTTAAAAAGTTTTAACATTGAAACTATAGTATAATCAAAAACCTATTCAAATTTCATCAATTGTCCAAATACTGTCCTTCATAGCTATTTTCTTCTCCTTGGCTCCAACCCAGTATTGCATATTGAATTTAGATGTGATAATACCTTGGTCTTCTAATCAGGAACAGTTCCTCAAGTGTTAAAGAGCACAGAGACTGGCTGGGTGTGGCACATGCCTTTAACCTACTAATTTGGGAAGCTGAGGCAGGAAGACCCAAGTTTGAGGCCGGCCTCAGCAACTTAGTGAGACCCTCTATCAAGGTAAAAAAGGACTGGGGATGTAGCTCAGTGGTAAAGGGCCCCTGGCTTCAATTCGTAGTGCAAAAACTAAACAAAACAAAAACCCACAAGTGCACAGGCCAGATATTTTGTAGAATGTCATTTAATTTGGATTTTGGATTTGTATATTATTTCATCATAATTAGATTCTGGTTATGCATTTTTGGCAGGAATATCACAGAAGCAATACTGCACCATTCCTGGAGCATCATATCAGGAGAACATCATGTCAATTGTCTCAATATTGCTAAGGTTAGCTTTATTCATATTTGAAGGTGGTAGCCACCATATTTCTCCATTTGTAAAGTTAATATTTTTCCATAAATAAATATTAAGTCATTTGTGCAGAAGCATTCTGATGGTCTATAAATATTCTGTCTGCCATCATGATTTTACCCAATAGTTTTAACATCTACTAATTTCTAACTTTATTGTTTTACATTTTGTAGTTGATGTTCTATTGTAAATAAAAATGATCTCTTATTTATTTATTTGTTCCTTCTTATCAGTATGAGCTCATGGATCTTATTTTGTTTAATGTATTACACTCCATTTTTACTGTTATTTATCTTGATGCTAAAATGAACTTCAATTTGGCTAGAAAAGAAATTTTCAGGTTATATCTTGTTTCTTTTGACGTGTTCCAACTACTTTAAGCATTTTTCTAATTCCTGACATAAGATATTCTATGCTTGTCTTATTCTGTCTCTTCCTCAAAAGGAAAGTTAAATGAACTGAATCTGCGTGCCAGATGAGCTCAGAGCTCTTGAAAAACCTAGGAAAAAACCTTGTATGAAAGGTACCTTAATAGATACATATTATCTGCCCCCACCAAGTGTGTGCATGCAAAAAAAAATGCTTTTAGGATTGCTAATTCATATTGCTGTGGAAAATAAATCTTTTTTTTTTTTTTTTTTTTTAGTTTGGTACCAGAGATTAAACTCAGTGGTGCTTAAACACAGAGCCACATCGCCAGCTCTTTTTATTTTTTATTTTGAAGGTCTTGCTAAGTTGCCTAAGCTAGCCTCAAACCTATGATCTTCTTGTCTCAGCCAATGCATAATGCTGAAATTATAGGCATGTGCCAACATGCCTGGATATAGCTTTTCAAAGTCAAAATTTAGATCACTAATTTTATTTTCTAAAGATTTTATTTTTAAAACGTCCAAAGTATAATAGTTGATGAAACAATACAATGCCCACCCAAGTACCACTATCTAGAAGCTATATAAACATTTTGTTCCACTTGTTTTATCACATATCTGCCCATGTCATTCCCTGTATCAAATGATTAATCCATATTATCAAACCATTAGTTCATCTTATTTGGTTGATGCATTTCTTCTCCAGCTTTATTGAGGTAAGATTGACAAATTAAAATTGTATCTACTGCTGGGCTGGGGATGTGGCTCAAGCGGTAGTGCGCTCGCCTGGCATGCGTGCGGCCCGGGGTTTGATCCTCAGCACCACATACCAACAAAGATGTTGTGTCCGCCGAGAACTAAAAAATAAATATTAAAAATTCTCTCTCTCTCTCCTCTCTCACTCTCTCTTTAAAAAAAAAAAAAAGAAAAAGAAAATTCACAATACAACTTTTCCATCTAAACAGTTTTAACCTATCATGTTTTTTTGTTTTGTTTTGTTTTGTTTTTTGAGACAAGGTCTCACTATGTTGCCTAGGTTTGTCTTGAACTTGTGTGTTCAAGGGATCCTCCTACCTCAGTCTTTGGAGTATGTAGGATTACATCTAGCTCTATGTGCTTAATTTTATAGTGAGTTTCTTCTGTGTGTGTGTGTGTGTGTGTGTGTGTATGTGTGGTGCTGGGGATTGACCCAGGGCCATGTGCATGTGAGGCAAGCACTCTACCAATAAACAGTATAGACATATATATAATCTTTATCTTTTAATTGGAGTGTTTCAATTTAATTTAATAATTAATATGATTGAATTTGAGTCTGTTTTTCTTTTCTATTTGTCTCATCTTTTTTTAATATTTATTTTTTAGTTATAGTTGGATACAATACCTTTATTTATTTATTTTTATGTGGTTCTGAGGATCGAACCCAGGCCCTCACACATGCAAGGCGAGCTCTCTACCGCTGAGCCACAACCTCAGCCCCTATTTGTCTCATCTTGTTGTTCCTTTGTTTCCTCTTTTTATATCTTCTTCTGGATTGAGTGTATTTGGTATTCGATTTTATCATTTCTATGGGTTTATTAATTATTTTGTTGTTCCCCTTTACCTTTTGGGGATGTTTCAGGACCCCTGATGGAGAATTGGGTGATATGGCACATACCTGTAATCTCAGCAGTTTAGGAGGCTGAGTTAGGAGGATGGCAAATTTGAGGCCAGCCTCAGCAATTTTGCCAGACTCTATAAACAATTTAGTGAGACCGTGCCTCAAAATAAAAAATGAAAATGGCTGGGGATGTGGTTCAATGGTTAAGTGTCCCTGGGTTCAATCCCCACTATCCATGCCCCCCCCAAAATCCCCAATAAACTCCTAAAATCTGGAATAGTACTAAGCCTTATATATAATATCCTACAGTTTTTTCCTATTCATGCATACTTATGAGAAAGTTTAATTTATGAATTTAGGTAATTTAGGTACAGTAAGAATAACACGAACTAATATTAAAATAGAACAATTATAATAGTATACAGTGATAAAAGCTATATGAAAATGCTGTCTCATGCATTCTATTTTGTTGTTGTTGTTGTTGTTAAGGTGGAACTGGGGATTAAACCCAGGGGCCCTTTACCACTGAGCCACACCCAGCCCTTTTTATATTTTATTTTGAGACAAGGTCTCGATAAGTTACTCAGGCAAGCCTCAAACTTGATCCTCCTGACTCAGCCCCCAGTGTGGGCCATTGTGACCATCTTTTTTTTTAATGGGTTCTTTCTGTGCTACCGAGGCTTATCTTAGAATTCCTGAACTGAGGAGATCTTCCTACCTCAGCCTCCCAAGTGCTGAGACTACAGGAATGCACCACCATGCTCAGTTTCAGAATCAATCTCTCTCTCTCTCTCTCTCTCTCTCTCTCTCTCTCTCTCTCTCTCTATGGTGCTGGGGATTGAACCCAGGGCATTGTGCATGTGAGGCAAGTGCTCTACCAACTGAGCTATATCCCCAGCCCCAGAATACCTTATTGTACTTATTTTGTACTAATTTTCAGGCCAAAGTCGACCAGATGTATCTAAAACCTCAGAAAGTTAAACAGAGAATAAGGGGAACTACTGTACCTCTGTTTTATTTTTAGAGCTTGCTCTTGGTTTGATGATTAGAGGGGGGTTTTCTGGGCGTTGAACCCAGGCCTAGCGCTAAACACACTCTACCACTGAGCAAAAACTTAGCCCTAACTTTTTTTTTTTTTTTTTGAGACTGAGTCTTGCTAAGTTGCTGAGGTTGGCCTGGAACTGGGGATCCTCCTAACTCGGTCTCCTGAATTGCTGGGATCACAGGTGTGCACTGACATCCAGTCCAAGTTTAACATTTTTAATAGCACAGTCTACCTTCAAATAATGCTGTATTATTTCAGATATAATGTAATAAACTTATAAAAGTGTACTTGTGCTTCTCTCTACCTGTCTTTAGTCTTATTGTCATATTTCTTATTTCTGCATTTATTACAAACCTACAATTTTGTTATTTTTAATTAACCAATTAATTATTCTTTAAAATATTTTTGTATTAATTTATTTATTGGTATTAAGGATTGAACCCAGAAGTATTTAACCACTGAGCAATATCCCAGCCCTTTTCATTTTTTATTTTATTTTTTTGTTCTGGGGATTGAGCCCAGAGACTTTTTACTACTGAGCTACACCCCAGCCCTTTTTATTTTTATTTTTTGTAGCTATAAATGAACAGAATACCTTTATTTTATTTGTTTATTTTTATGTTGTGCTAAGGATTGAACTCACATGCTAGTCTCAAACTTGCCATCCTCCTGCCTCAGCCTCTTATGTCTGTGGGATGATAGACATGCAACACCACTCCTAACTTAAAAGTATTTCTTGAGAAAAAAATTTATATACACATTTTACCTTTTTTGGCACTGTTCATTTCTTTCTTTATTTATTTTTCTGTTCATTTCTTTGCAAGGATACAGATCTCCAGTCTATTTGTGTTCCTTCAAGTCTTCTAATGATGCTTTCTATCAGACTGCGTCTGAAAGTGCTACATTGCCAGGTGCAGTGGTGCACACCTGTCATCCCAGTCACTCGGGAGACTGAGGCAAGAGGCACACAAGTTCAAGGCCAACCTCAGAAACTCAGCTAGACGCTGTCTCGAAATATAAAATAAAAAGGGCTGTGGTATAGCTCAGTGATAGAGTACTCTTTGGTTTAATCTCCAGTACTGAAAAAAAGGAAGTATTATGTCTTCAATTTTTTTGTGGGGACGGGTACTGGGGATTGAACTCAGGGGCACCTGACCACTGAGCCACATCCCCAGCCCTTTTTTGTATTTTATTTAGAGACAGGGTCTCACTGAGTTGCTTAGCATCTCACTGTTGCTGAGGCTGGCTTTGAACTCTCAATCCTCCTGCCTCAGCCTCCTGAGCCACTGGGATTACAGGCGTGCACCAACTACGCCTTCAATTTTGAGTGATATTTCTGCCAAACACGGATGCTACGTTGTGGAGATATTTGAGAGTTGTTCTATCAATCAGGCAGTGAACGTAGCCACAGTTACCTCTGTTAGATCTTTCAACCTGCTTCTACCTTGTTTTTATTTGTATTGTTCGGAGTCTTCCTCAAGAATGTATATAACAGAGGTCAAAGATTTTGGCAGAATCTAGATGCAGAATTTGCCTCTCCTTCTTTGCAGTTAGTTCTCTCCTTTCCAGGATTTTCCACATTACTTTTCAGCCACTCTGACAACCCCCATGATTAGCTTTCAGTTTAGTTGAAGTTTTAGTTGCTCCACTCCACATGGCAAGGGCAATGCCCATGAGGGGGAAAAAGTCATAACAATTGCAGATATATTCTAGTCCTTTTTTTAAAGGATGGAGTGTCCTTTGGTTTTCAGAAGCTTTTGGTCTCTCTCTCTCTCTCTCTCTCTCTCTCTCTCTCTCTCTCTTTGGTGTCTCTCTCTCTCTCTCTCTCTCTCTCTCTCTCTCTCTCTCTCTCTCTCTCTCTCTCGTGCCTTTAAATAGGTATGAGTTGTGTTTTTTCCAGAGACTGTAATTGTTATTACTGGGCATGGAAGCATAGGCCGGTAGTTCTACCTACTCTGGAGGCTGAGGCAGGAGGATTGCTTGAGTTTGAGGCCAGCCTTGACAACATAGTGAAACCCAGTCTCAAAAAAAAAAAAAAGTTATCTCTGGGAGGGTTGGTTCTATGTGAAGTACTCCAACATTATCAAAAGAGAAACAGGGATAATTTAAAATTATGATCATTATCTTCTTTGAGTCTTTCAAATTTGTGGTCTCAAACCTATTACTTAGCCATACTTGGACAAGTTTTTCTCAGTAATAGTTTATTTCCTGGGAACGGGAGAGAAAATGTGGTTTCCCATCATTCTTGTTCTGAGCGGCAAGACTATCTTCTGTTCTGACAAAGGATTCTGTCAGAACGAATGCAAATTCTGTCAGCTGTGAGTCATAGTTCTCATCAAAAGCCTCATAATTGGTTTATTGACTCTCCACTTTTAGGTAAAGAAGAATTTCCCACCTCCTTTCAGAACAGAATTATTTCATTAGTTTTAAATGTTGGGCTGCTATGTATGATTTGGTTTAAAGGAAGTGTCATTAATTTTTTTTAAGTTTATAAATAAACTTTAGTCTAGACAGTCTCTAAAATTAAGTGACAATATACTTTAGTTGGTTAATTATAGAAGAGTGATAGATGTGTATATAAATAATCTTTGGGGGCTGGGCTTGTGGCTTAGTGGCAGAGTACTTGCCTCACACATGTGAGGAACTGGGTTCGATCCTCAGCATCACATAAAAATAAGTAAATATAATAAATATTTTTTAAAAATAATAAATAAATAAATAATCTTTGGTATAGAAATTCCCACACTTGGTGATCCTACTTGATAACAACTAGGATCACTTCATGAGTAAAATACTCCTCTGATTTCTGTTTGAACTTATTCAAGGGTCCATAATACAAAGCTCTTTATTACTAATTTTTTTGCCATCAATATGGAAAATGCTAGTCTGCATGATTTGATATTTTCCTAATAGTAATAAAAATAAAGACAAAGAGATTTGGGGCTAGCATGTAATTCAGTGCTAGAGACCTTCCCAAGGATGAGCAAGGCCCTGGATTCAATCCCTAGTACTAAAAAAAGAAAAAATAAAGAAAGAAGAGAAAACATGCTGAGAAATGTACACTGTTTGTAGCAAATGTTACCTAAGTTCAAAGGCATGCATGCAACTCCATTGAAGAAAGGCCTCAGAGCTATAATTATTGTGTTAACCTCCTAAATTCAGGCACATACACAGAAGATTGTCTTTGCTTAAGGGTGTATGCAGTCATTTCTCTAAACTGTTGTAGGTGTACAAGGAGTCAGCATCTAGATATTCCTGTTCATCAAGGAAGTGAGAATTTTCATTTTAATTATGGCACTGGACTCGTTAATCATCTGCTATCATCTTAGTCAGAAGGAAAGAATACTCTAATGAACATTCACTTGAAACCTCCAGTGAACTAAGACACCATTTAAATGCAAAACAATACACTGATATAGGTCAGTGTGTTCCTTCCTGCTTGGTGTGCTTACCAAATTCATGAATATACTCTGAAGGTCTTTCATGGTAAAGGAAAAGTACTAGGTGATCTTTTTAGCATGTTAACTAAGAAGACAGTATCTCATCTTTTGGTTCACAAAAGCTATTCAAATACATGATGTAAAATGCTGGCAGATTGCCCCTCCTACCATGTAAGAATCTTAGAGGTACAGAGTATGTCATATTATTCATTTGTGTAATTCTGTCAGTGTTCTATATGCTGCTTGCATTTTATTAAATGGTCAGCAAATATTTATTAAATAAATCCATCAGTTTTCAGCAAATTTTTGAACAAGTTGTTTCGGTAACAGGAAAAACTCAGAATCTGATAGTCTTTTTTTTTTTTAAGGGATCTGTGAGTCAGGTTCAAGGGACAGTTGTCCCTCAGTATCTGTGGGGACTCCTTCATATACTTTATATACTCATAATGCCTAATACAATATAAATGCTATGTAAATAGTTGTTACACTGTATTCTTTTGGGGTAATGACAAGAAAAAATCCATATATGTTTAGTATAGACGCAATTTAAAAACATAGAATTATATGTATATGAGGACTTGAACCCAGGCACTTGCACATGTTAGGCAAATGGCCTAACACTGAGCTACATTCCTAGCCCTTTTTATTTTATTTTAGGACAGGATCTCACTAAGTTGCTCAGGCTGGCCTCAAACTTGGTATCTTCTTTCCTTGGCCTCCCAAATAGCTGGGATTACAGACATATACCACCATACCTAACTTAAAAATTATTTCTGATGTGTGGTTGGTTGAATCCACAGACCTGGAATCCATGGATATGGAGGAGGTGTCAACTATATTATTATTGTTGCCAATTTTATTTCTATGACCGCGATGCAGGGAATGTCTGTCTGTGTCCCTTATCCCCCAGATTCATATTTGAAATCCTAATCCAAATGTGATGAAATTTGGAGGATAATTCTTTGGAAGGTAATTAGATTTAGATGAAGTCATGAAGCCAGAGGCCCCCCCCCCCAATGTATTAGTGCCTTTAAAAGAAGAGAAAGAGGGGGCTGGGGTGTGGCTCAGCGGTAAAACACTTGCCTTCCACACGTGAGGCCCTGGGTTCGATCCTCAGCACCACATAAAAGTAAATAAACAAAATAAAGATAATGCATCCATGTACAACTAAAAAATATTAAAAAAAAAAAAGATAAAGGATGGGACTGGGGCTGTAGATCAGTGGTAGAATGCTTGCCTATCATATGTGAGGCACTGGGTTCGATCCTTAGCATCACATAAAAATAACTTAAATTAAATAATTTTTTTTTTTTAAAAAGAGGCTGGGCATGGTGTCACATGCCCATAATCCCAGCTATTTGAGAGGCTGAGGCAGGAAGATTGCAAGTTCAAAGCCAGCCTCAGCAACTAAGTGAGGCCATAAGCAACTTACCAATACCCTGTCTCAAAATAAAAATATAAAAAAGGTCAGGGATGTGGCTCAGTGGTAAAGCCCCTCTGGGTTCAATCCTTTGGTACCAAAAGAAAAAATTAAAAAAAAAGAAATTCCTGAAAATACTCTCTTATCACTGAGGATTATTGTGCTGTTCAGAAGAAGTCAAAAGTGGTCCATGAATGTAGCATAACAGCATCTGAGAATACAAAGTGTAGGGGAGTTTCATTTTCCTTATAGCACTTAAGGGTATTTTTTAACTATTCATTACATCAAGATATTGGAATTTTAGTGCATTTTTGCAATATCTTGTTCTTTCTCTATGGTGTTTCATTATTTTAATTTCATTTGCTGATAACACAATGGCACCAATAAGACACAGCATGGGATGAAATAGTTCAGCATTACTCCAGAATTTTAAAGCTTACAACATGGGGACTTAACCTCACCAAGTTAACATTTATTATTGGATATTGCATTTTATTCTGGGGTTTTTCATTGTTTTTGTTTCATAGTCTAATTTTGCTTGTCTAATTTAAGCCACCTCAAATTATTTTTTTAATATATTTTACTTATACATGGATGCAATATCTTTATTTTGTTTATTTATTTTTATGTGGTGTTGAGGATTGAACCCAGTGCCTCACATGTGAGAGGCAAGTGCTCTGCCACTGAGCCACAACCCCAACCCTCAAATTCTTTTTTTTTTTTTTTTTTTGAGAATTTTTAATATTTATTTTTTAGTTCTCAGCGGACACAACGTCTTTGTTGGTATGTGGTGCTGAGGATCGTACGCGGGCTGCACGCATGCCAGGCGAGCACGCTACCGCTTGAGCCACATCCCCAGCCCCCTCAAATTCTTTTAGTTATAGACAAAGATGAGTTTGCACATGTAATCATACAATGACTTTCATACATCTCTCCTTTCACAAAGAATATGAAATGATGTAGCATGGGGGATACGTTACTGGCATTTCTCAGCCGGGTTTTACTGATTCAACCAGTAGCTTAACCATAAACACTATAAAAGTTGATCAAATACAAAAGGATAGAATATGAGGGTATTAGTACAAGTCGTTAGTCAGTCTAGAATGAAGACAAGGGAGGAGGATCACTCGCTGCTATAGCTTGGATCTTGAATGTCACCTGATGGCTCATACGTTAAAGGCTTGGTCCCCAGGGTGGTGCTATTGAGAGATGGTGGGACCTATAGGAAGAGAGGCCGTGGGAGGTCCTTAGGTCATTTCAGGCCCTGAGATGAGTGTTTTGCTCCTCCGTGGGCTCCCTGCCATTGCCATCTGGCATGCCTACCCAAGGCCCAAAAAATGGGTTTGTCCAATCCTGGACTGGAACCTCCAAAACTGTGAACCAAAATAAACCTTCTTTCTTTATTAGTCAATTATTTCAGGATTTCATTATAGTAATAGAAAGCTAACATACTTACCTACAGGGTCTAGACAAGAAATACCCATGACAGAACCAGAGAAAGCTGGGGTGTGAGGAACTAGATGGGATGCAATGGTGTCATGTAGGAATGGGGGGCCCAGCATTGCCAGACCATACCAATTTAAAAGAGAAGCTAGAAATTAGATTTTCATATGAAGTTCTCAATTTTTAGCACCAAATAACTTAATTTTTAAAAAATCACACAAGCTGAATATAACGTGACCTTATAATTGAGACGGCATCTGATGACGACTTTCCAGGCATGGAGTCACTAACTACAGCCCAGTGGGCTTTGTTTCCTCTCCTATTTCATTCTTCCCTTCCTCTTATTCCTTTATTTTACTCCCAACCTTCAATCTCATCCCCATGTGCTTGTTTCTGGTATCATTAAATGATGCAGCTGAGAAGTAGGTCAAAGGCCTTTCTGGTCCCTCTCCCCCCAAAGCACTTTTCTTTACAGAGGGAAAAGGAGAAGGTAGGAGAGGTGAAGTACAAGGTCTTCAAAATTTCCCCTCCCTTCCCTTGAAAAGTTCTAAACAGCATTGTCCAAGACGTGCTCTCCTGTCTAGAGAACAGTCCCCTGTAAGAGGGGAAGGAGTGGAGCTTGTCACACAGCTAAACCCTTGCTTCTGTGATGCTGTTGACTTGGACATCTCACGTCCCTGGTAACTGAATAGAGAATAATACTTAGCCACAAAGTAACCTAGAAACTGCTCCCCACCTCTAAACCAGCTGCCCCAACAGCTGTTTCAATGTCACAGGCATGAAAACAACGCGGTATTCAAAATTTAGGATTATAAATTCTCTTGGAAAAATCATATATATATATATATATATATATATATATATATATATATATATATATATGAATGATTTTTACTTGTACCAGGGACTGATCCCAGAGGTGCTTAACTACCGAGCAACATCCCCAGCCCTTTTCCTTTTTTAAAATTTTGAGACAGGGCCTTACTAAATTGCTGAGGTTAGCTTTTGAACTTGCAATCCTCCTTCCTTAGCTTCCCAAGTCACTGGGATTTATATAAATTTTTGTTGTCATTGTTTGTTTGATAAGGGGTCTTGCTGTGTTGCACAGGCTGGCCTCAAACTCTGCCTCAGCAGTAGATGGGATTACAGACAGGCCATCACCCCACCTACCTTCAGGGATTGTTGTTCACGCATTAGTTGAGATACCAACAGCACATATAACTGTAAATATATCTGGCTATGGAAGACACAAGATGAACTTGATATTTTGTGTTAATCCTATATGAACCCAGATATGGTTAGAACATAAATATCTTCAAATTCTGTCTTCACATTAGTCTTTTTTCTCTAAAATTTTCAAACAGGGTCTTACAGTGTTGTCCAAGCTACGGGCCTTGAACTCCTGGCTCAAGTGATCCTTCTGCCCTAGGGCCCCAAGGGCTAGGACTGTGAGCACACACTGCCATACCCAGCTTCTCTTTAGTCTTAAACGATATCAGGTATTATGACTAGGGGCTGGGGTTGTAGCTCAATGGTAGAGTGCTTGCCTAGAATGTGTGAGGCTCTGGGTTTGATCCTCAGCACCATGTATAAATACATGCATGAATTAATTAAATGAAGGTCCATTGACAATTAAAAAAAAATTTAAAAAGTATGATGACTAGAATTTCATGTCTCCTGTTGTTTTCTAAACATCCTGTCACATATGACATTAACAATTGCTTAAGCTGGGTGCAGTGGCACATGTACATGCATACCCTGTCTCAATACAAAATATTTAAAAAGAGCTCAACGGTTAAGTGCCCCTGGGTTCAGTTGCTGGTACTAAAAAAAAAAAAAAAATGCGGGGGAGGAGGTCCCCTAAAAGAACAATTGCTTAATAACCCATTTTGATATATATGTTCTCACAAACACTGGATGAAAGAAACTGATGTGCAAGAAGAATTGTGGTGCCGATGACATTTCTTTTTTTTTTCTTTATTGGTTGTTCAAAACCTTACAAAGCTCTTGACATATCATATTTCATGCATTAGCTTCAAGTGAGTTATGAACTCCCATTTTGACCCCAAATACAGATTGCAGAATCACATCGGTTACACATCCACAATTTTTAACATAATGCCATACTATGGGATAAAAAGACATTTCTAATAAATGTGCCTCCAGTTGTTTCAAGAGACAAGCCTCTCTTTAACGTGCTATTTAGATAGATGAGATAGTTTAAAGTAGTAGACTGGCATTCATTTAAGTGTGTGCTTTTGTTACATGAAGATCTCATTTCACATCTATATTTCTGCTTCTATGAACATGGCACATACATACACAAATATACCTGGATGCCAAGGACCAGAGGCCCTTACCAAAGGATACTCCTCCTAGGTCTGAGGACACAATGAAAGTAACCAGAGGTAATTATATTTATTTTCTCCCAAGCTGTCCGGCTAGAATTTCTATTTAAGCAGAAGAAAAGAAAGTTAGCCATCCGGTGTGAACAACAGAAAGAAGGATCCATCAAAAGCCAGGTGGGGGGTGCAGGCTGGGAAAGACTGGAATTACAAAAGAAGCTAAACCAACAAAGGCAGTGAGAAGAAAATAAAAGCAGACAACCAAAACAAAGAGGTGCTATCAACAGTGACACATCGGACAAATAGCAGCTTGCTATGAAGAATATAAGAGAGTGCAGGCGCTCTTTGAAACATGAAACAACTATTTCCACCACTCTAATCCTTTAAGCCATGTATTCCTTTCGTTGGTCATTTGCCCTAAATTGCTGAAAGCAAATACAGTACTTGACAAGAAACAGCTTAAGTGAATTAATCCTTCAGCTTTCAGTTAAACTGAGATGAAGCAAATATCTTTAACACCATTAGCGCATAAATCTTTGTGATTTAAAAAACAAATAAATAGATCAGTGTGGCTTTTAAGAACAAATTTTTTCTTTATTTCATTTTTTATCTTGTTTTTTTCCTTTTTGTGTTTTTGTTTTTCTTTTTAATTTTTTGTCTTCTCTGTACTATAGCAGATAAATCTTCAAATAATACAGAATTCAGTTAATATTGGAGCCTGACTCCCTCTGCTCTCCCAGCTGCCACTCCCCACCACCAATACTGGCAGTTAAACCCAGGGCACTCAACCACTGAGCTGCATCCCCAGCCCGTTTCAAATTATTTTATTTATTTTTTGTGGCATTGGGGTTCAACCCAGAGGTACTCTGCCACTGACCTTCATCCCTAGTCTTTTTCATTTTTTTTTATTTTGAGACAGATGCTTGCAAAATTGCCCAGGTTGGCCTTGAACTTGGGATCCCCCTGCCTCAGCCTCCCAAGTCTCTAGGATTACAGGCATGTATTACTGTGCCCAGTGCCTGATTATTTTTGATATGCATGGTGACATAATGTTACTCCAATAAAAATTAAATTCCCTAACAAGTATGACTAAAAAAATGTTTCTTTTAATCCACTAGGAGTAAAACTCATTGATCAGACACACGACTACAATTTTTATCCTTTACATTTTCCAACATTCCCAGTGTTTTGATATTTCAAAATATCCTCAAATATTCATTGTTATAATGTTTAACAAATGTGAAACACTTAAAATTATGGCTGACTCACTTGAATGTGGCTGTATATAGCAAATGGGGTAAAAGGACAAGGTGTTGTCAGGTTTCCCTTGTTGATTGCCTTAGGAATGTTTTCTAAAACTATTTTAATAATAGTCTCAGGGTAAAGAATATTGCAATAATAATTGGCACCTTTAACTGTATATATGTTTAAAATTGCTAGCAAAAATGTATTCCAATCACTGCAAAAAAAATACATATGTAATATATGTACATATATATTTATATATGTATATATGTAATACAATAGGGTCTTGGAACACTATGTTTGTACTTAAAACTGTTTATCTAACTCAACACAGAATGTTTATCACACATGTGCCACACCCATGTACACCACCAATTAAAAACTTTATTCACTCTTCAGCATGACAATAAAATGTTTTGAATTTATGTTTCTTTTATATTTATACTATTCATTTCTTCACCTTTTTTCTGTTTTTAAATTTTTTTTAGTTATAAGTGGACACAATATCTTTATTTTATTTTACATGGTGCTGAAGATCAAACCCTGTGCCTCATGCATGCTAGGAGAGTGCTTTACCTTTGAGCCACAACCTCAGCTCACCTTTTTTCTTTTTTAAAAACTATTTTATTAATTGTTGATAGATATTTATTTATTTATGGTGCTGAGAATCGAACCCAGTGCCTCACACATGCTAGGCAAGTGCTCTACCACTGAGCCACAACCCCAGGCCCCTTCATTTTTTTTCTTTTTCACAAAAATGTCATGTAAGACACCATTAACTAGGATGTGGAATCCAATCAAGTGTCCCTCTGTGCTGTAAATTTCTAAAATTTCACAATTAGGGTCACCTATATATTTATAGGGTTTTTTTTTCTTGATGTATCATGTACTTCGTAACTGCTGACTTTATATTCCAACTTTAAACAAAACCCACTTGACAAGCAAATCTATTTTGCTCTCTAAACCAGTTTTTTCTCAAATGAAGCACTGAGTTATTTTAGTCTTTCATTGTCCAGATACATTTTTTGTTTAGTGACCAAGAGATAAAAAAAAAAACTAGAAAAAGGGATGTGAAGAAATGAAAACTAAAAAGGCAACATAAATACTTGGAAGAAAAAAAAGTAACAGCAATTTTAGCACATTGTAAAAACAGAGTCAACAATAGAAACTACCATTTATTAAATGCTTCCTTTATGCCAGGCACTGTGTTAATCTTTTTACATAAGTAAACTCATTTATTCATTCTCTATGAAGCACTGTTACCTCTTCCAAGATCACACAACTGGCAAGCAGAAGAGCCAGCAATCGAGCCCACTTCTGTATCTCTCTAAAGCTTATCTCCTACTGCTATGTATACCACCCCACAACAATTTGTATTGGATACTGAATTCTGCAAATATAATAAAATGGCTTTGAGTTGACAGAGGAAGGAGAGAATAAGAGCTCATAGTTTACAAATCCAAATAGAAATCAGGAAGAAAATTGAGGAAGTAATAGACAAAATTGTTCTCTAAATGAGTTCTAACATCTAGTCAGAAATTCTTAGCACTTGCCTGGTATCTGAGGCCACAATCCCTGCCTTAGACGAAAGTACGATAATTAGCCTATGAGCAAACAATAAAGCCAAGGGAGGCAAAAAAACTGTGGTGTTGAAATCATGGAAGCACTGAGGCCTAAAAACTGTGAATTGCTGTAGTAGCACACACCTGTAGTCCTGGCTGCTCTGGAAGCTAAGGCAGGAGGATCAAGAGTTCAAAGCCAGCCTCAGCAACTTAAGGCCTTAAGCAACTCAGTCAAACCCTGTCTCTAAATAAAATACAAAAAGGGCTGGGGATGTGGCTCAGTGGTTAAGCATCTCTGGGTTCAATTCCTGGTTACCAAAAAAAAAAAAAAAAAGTGAATTACTTGGCATGGTGGCAGCACACTAGAAGTCCCCAAATTTGGAAGACTGATGTGGGAGAACTGCTTAAGTCCAGGAGTTTGAGGCCAGCCTGGACAAAACAAGAGACCCTGTCTCAAAAAAAAAAAAAAAAAAAAAAGCAGGGGGATTATTTTGTGTAAATCAGGAATCCTGCAATAGATGATGGTGTTAAGAAATTTTATCAATAGAGCTGAACCGTGTAATATTGTGGAGTATCCGTTAGATTCATTTTTTATTTTATTTTATTTTATTTATTTAGGTACTGGGGATTGAACTCAGGAGCACTCAACTACTGAGCCACATCCCCAGCCCTATTTTGTATTTTATTTAGAGACAGGGTCTCACTGAGTTGCTTAGTGCCTGGGTTTTGCTGAGGCTGGCTTTGAGCTCTCGATTCTGCCTCAGGCTGGGATTACAGGTATTCCCCACTGCCTGGCACTTTTTATTTTTTGAGGTTCTGGCCAAGTTGCTTAGGGCCTTGCTAAATTGCTGAGGCTGACCTTGAACTTGCAATCCTCCTGCTCAGCCTTCTGAGCCTCTGGAATCTGCCTGGCAGATGATCATCTTTGCCACCATTTGGGAGAAAGCCTGTAAAAGAATAAAGTCAAAAACAGAAGAAAATGCTGAGAGTGGGTGTGAGACAGCATTACAATGACAACATTCAAGTCTCTGAATCTAGCTGTAGTTGAAGCCAGAAGCAATAGCTTTTTTTTTTTTTTTTTTTTTTTTTTTTTTTAAGAGGGGTCTCATTATGTTGCTCAGGCTGGTCTCAAACTCCTGTGCTTAAGCAATCTTCCTTACCTGGCCTATCAAGTAGCTGGGACTACAGATATCCTGCTATAGAAGCAATCTTATATTTCCCAGTTACATACCCCATACATACTTGCCCTTTTGTTTTAAAATTAGTTTGAATTAGATTTCTGCTATTTGTAAACAAAAGAAAACCTTGACCATAGGTCTGCTATAAACGTGTACTCTAATAATACATATAGTATAACAATACACAGATATTTCTGTGATCATAGGTACCTGCATATCAGGAGTCCATAAACTCTGACAACTGTACTAGAGTCTGATGTAGTCTACTGTAGCCTGATTCTATCATACAGGCTCCAATTCTGAAAACTGTGTTTTTAATTTATATACTTTTGAAATGCATTATGTATTGAAAAAGGCTACAAAATTTTTTAGAACATTAATAAGAGAAACATACGTATACTAACCCTCAGGATGAGGAATAGAAAATTACCAGTGTCTTAGAAGTCCATCATGTGCCCCTCCCCTTTATATTCTCTCTTACCTACCCTAAGAGGTAACCACTGTATATTATTGGAGTTTGCATTTTCTTGGTCTCTATATAAATGAAATCATACCACGTTTTTCTTCTGTGACTGGAATTTTTCTCAATGTTTTGTTTTGGAGAATCATCTATGTTGATGTGTAGAATAAAATTTCATTCATACTTCTTGCTGGGTAGGATATTCCCTGCTATGTGTACACAGCTTCAATCTACTCTCTCTTGAAGTATATTTGTGTTTCTCTTTCTTTGCATCACAAATAATGCTTCCATGAATATTCTTTAATGTGTTCTGGGGCTCAGGTACAAAAATTTCCTTAAGGTGTTCCTAGGAATGCAAGCAATGGGTTGTTGGGTATGCTGTGTTCTCCTTTTAAAAAAATGATATATTGTTCTCCAAAGAGGTCATTATACTCCTACCAGCAGAGTATCATTGTTCCAAAGTTCTGATTGCTTCACATATTCTTGCCTATACCTGGTATTAAGCAATTTTAAATTTTTGCCAATGTGGTTGTTGTGAAATGGCAACATTGCTTTACATTTTCATTTCCTAATTACTAAGGCAGTTGAGTGTCTTTTTATTTGGTTTCTTCTTTGGTGAGATGCCTGTGTCTTGTATCTTTTTTCTTTTTTTAGTTTGTCTTAGTCTTAATAACTTATTGCTCTATATTTTTTCTCAGTATTGACCTTTTGTGTGGTTTATGTATCAAAACATCTTGGTGTATTCTTTGTGATATCTTTGGAGAAACAGAACTCCTTCAGTCTAGATGAATTCATCCACGTTTTATTTTATGGCTTGTGCTTTTTTAAAATCCTCTTCTATCCCTAACAGAATATCATATCATTTAAGAAGTCTGAGGTGTCCAGTGGCAGGGGATGGGAACAGGGCAGAAGGAGTCATGTTCAGTTACAAAGGTGGCAAGAAGCCCAGAAAATGGCCCAGGGGCAGGTCAAAGAGACAGAGGAGGAAGACAAGGATTTCAAGCAGAAACAAAAAAAGGAGCAGAAGGAATTTGGGGAGCCAAAATCAAAGGCTGCCAGGAGGAGCTTCCTGGCTCCAGGCAGATTAAAATTTGGTCACGGGAGGTGGTGAACACCAGTAATCCTAGCAGCTCAGGAGGCAGGGGCAGGAGGATTACAGGTTTGAGGCCACCCTTAACAATTTAGCAAGACCCTGTCTTAAAATTTAAAAAGAAAAAAAAAGAAAGAAAGAAAGAAAGAAAGAAAGAAAGAAATCATAAGAAGTAAGCTGTTTCTTGTGCCCGAGATGATGTAACTCTTCATTCCATTTCTATTTTAACATCTGGATTCCCTGGAGTGC
This sequence comes from Spermophilus citellus, assembly GCF_964194105.1. Classification (NCBI taxonomy): domain Eukaryota; kingdom Metazoa; phylum Chordata; class Mammalia; order Rodentia; family Sciuridae; genus Spermophilus; species Spermophilus citellus. The sequence goes on along the minus strand of NC_138185.1, from coordinate 159,131,388 downwards.
ACAGGATAGCCAAAAGTTAGACTGTTCAAGCACCACATTAGGGAGCCCAAAGTAGAAAAATGTTCATGCCTCTGGTTTTCAGGTTAAACCTGACTCCAGTACCTGATTCCAAGAGGCGCAGCACTTACCCTAGAGCAGGCTTGGATTGCCTAGCACAGGCCTGAGGCAGCTTAGAAACTTTCAGCACTCTAGGAGAGAGAGGGATAATTGTTCTCCTTTCTAATGTGTGTTGGAGATGCTTTAGATCACTAATGCTCCAAAATCTAACTCAATGATTCTTTATGGACCACAACCTGATAGAGAGGAAATAAAATAAATATAAATAATAAAAACTAGACTCTAGGGGCTGGAATGGTGGTTCAGTGGTAGAGCACTTGCCTAGCATGTGTGAGGCACTGGGTTCAATCCTTAGCACCACATAGAAATAAATAAATAAAATAAAGGTATTGTGTTCATATACAACTAAAAATAATTAAAGAGAGAGAGAGAGAGAGAGAGAGAGATTGGGGCCAGCCGAAACAATACAATGAGACTCCGTCTTTATGCATATGTCTATGTCTATATATACAAATACATATATATATATAGCTTCAGGTATACCTCTGTGGTACAGTACATGCTTAGCATGAACAAGGCCCTGGGTTCAATGCCCAGCACCATGCACACACACATATACAAATGCCAACAATACAAACATAATTAATGCATGTTTTAAAAATATTTTTTAGTTGTCAATGAATCTTTATTTTATTTATTTATTTATTTATATGTGGTGCTGAGAATCGAACCCATTGCCTCACACACACTAGGCAAGTGCTCTACCACTGAGCTACAACCCCAGACCCCAAATGATGCACATTTCACTCCAAAATGATACTATGAAAAAGAATCATAAACTAGGGAAGCTCTTAAGGACATGTCACTTGAAGATATACCAGCTCGGCATATTGATTACTTTAAGCTGAAGGTGTGTGAGAAACAGCTGATACAGAAAGGGCAACCTGGCCTGACCTTTTCTACCAAAAATTGGCCATAAAATGTCCCATGAGAAAATGGTCTGTCTGTGCTAGAACACTCCGAGTCTAAGAACTGCGCCAAAATGATCTGTACAAACAAACTTACTAAAATATCCCTATCTTCCAGGAGTTTTCTCTCCCACCTGAATATATTTCCTAGTGACTTCCAATTTACTGCCCCTAGCCAAAACCCCTTTGTCTTGTCATTTGTCACCAATTTATTGTTTACCTAAAAGGTAAAAAAATTTTCTGTGCTGGATTTTTTTTTCATTCTCTTGTGAAGATCCCCATGTGCGCATAAAAATTATTAAAACTTGGGCACTTCTGTTGGTGAGTGTTTTGTCACATTAATTCTTAGATGCAGTTGGAGATCCCAAGAAGGAGAGGAGATTTATTTTCCTCTCCAACAATTCCTATAGAGTGGGACCATATAGCAATGACCTTTTTTGTGTGTCTGAGTTTTTTAACTAAAACCACACCACTTAAGATAGTCTGTTGCTGGGTACAGGGGTGTATGCCTGTAATCTCAGGGACTCCAGAGGCTGAGAGCAGGTGGACTGCAAAGTTCAAGGACAGTCTCAGCAATTTAGCAAGACTTTGTCTGAAGATAAAAATAAAAATGTGGCTGTGGTCAAGCACACCTGAGTTCAATCCCCAGTACCAAAAAAAAAAAAAAAAAAAAAAATACACCATGAACAAGTTGGTTTCATTCCAGGGATGCAAGATTGGTTTAATATATGCAAACCAATAAATGTAATATACCACTTAAATGGAATCAAGAATAAAGCTGGGATCAGTGGTACACACCTGTAAACCCAGCGGCTGAGAGGCTGAGACAGAAGGATCATGAGTTCAAAACCAGCCTCAGCAAAAGTAAAGTGCTAACCAACTCTGTGAGAGACCCTGTATCTAAGTAAAATACAAATAGGGCTGGAGATGTGGCTCAGTGGTTGAGTGTCCCTTGAGTTCTATCCCCAGTACCAGAAGAAGAAGAAGAAGAAGAGGAGGAGGAGAGGAGGAGGAGGAGGAGGAGGAGGAGGAGGAGGAGGAGAAGGAGGAGGAAAAATCTCATAATCATTAAGGCTGCTGAGGTGGGGCACGTCTATAATCCCAGCAATTAAGGAGACTGAGGCAAGAAAATCAAAAGTTTGAGGCAGACTTCTACAATTTTGGGGGCAAGACCTTGTCTCAGAAGAAAACAAAAAAAGCTCTAGGGATGCAGCTAGGTGATTAAACACCCCTGCATTCAATCCTCAATACTGCAAAGAAAGAAAAGCAAACTTTAAAAATTACACAATCATCTTAATATATGCAGAAGAAACTTCAATATAAACTCAACGTTGGGCTGGGGCTACAGCTCAGTTGGTGGAGAGCTTGCCTAGTATGCACGAGGCCCTGGGTTCAATCCCCAGCACCAAAAAAAAAAAAAAAAAAAAACAAAACCTCAATATCACTTAAGACCCTGAATAAATAAATTAGGTGAATAAGGGTCATACCTCAATATAATAAAGGTTATATACAACTAGCGCATAGTCTACGTCATACTGAATAGGGAAAAATTGAAAGCATTTCCTTAAAACCAGGAATTGTCACTGAAAGCTTGGTCCTTGTCCTCCATCCCAATCCAATAACAAGAACATGGTTTTGAGAAAAAGGGAAAAAAAAAGCTTTTATTGTTTTGCTAGCAAAGGAGACACACAGGGACTTCTGTCCCAGAGGCTGTGATTCTGCCCATCAGGTAGAACAGAATTTTTTTGTTTGTTGTTTTGTTTTTTATGCCAGAGATTGAACGGGGGAGGGGGGTGTCAACCACTGAGCCACATCCCCAGCCCTTTTTATTTTTATTTATTATTTAGTTGTAGATGGACACAATACCTTTATTTTTATGTGGTGCTGAGGCTCGAACCTAGTGCTTCACACATGTAGGCAAGTGCTCTACCACTGAGCCACAGCACCAGCCCCCTTGTCATTTTTCATTTTGAGACAAGGTCTCAATAAGTTGCTTAGGGTATCACTAAATTGCTGAGGCTGGCTTTGAACTTTCAATCTGATCCTCCTGCCTCAGCCTCCTGAGCTGCTGAGATTACAGGTGTGCATCACCCAGAGAAACAGGTTTTTTTTTTTTTAATACTAGGGATTGAACTCAGGAGTACTCGACCACTGAGCCACATCCCCAGCTCTACTTTGTATTTTATTTAGATTCAGGGTCTCACTGAGTTGCTTAGTGCCTTGCCTTTGCTCCTGTTGTCTCCTGAGTCACTGGGATTACAGGCATATGCCACTGTGCCCTGTGAAACGGGGTATTTAAAGAGATGATTAAAAGCCTACATTCCACATGGTCTCAGTTGTAATTCCCTTGTTAATATGGAAGATAGTCAATTCTGAGATCTTCTGGCACGGTCTGCAAAGTCTAAATTGCTTTGTTCCTATAGTGGGTGTGTGCTCAAGAACATATAACTCTGCCAAGAATGGGGAAGAAAGGTAATCTTGTTTCCCCTGAGATCAGTGAGAAGGGGGGAGAGAAGAAGAGAAAGAAACTCGTCCTTTTAAAAATAAGTCCCAGTGGCAGAGCAGCAAGGGCTGTGCTCAAAGCATAAGATGGACCACTGTTACGTCCTCATTCAGTATTGTACTGGAAACTTTGGCCAGAGCAATCAGCAAGAGGAAGAGATAAAAGGATGCAAATAGAAAAGGTAAAGTTATCCCTGTTTACTGATAACATGATTCCATACCTAGAAAACCCTACAGGGTTTTTTTTTTTTTTCTTAGTTATAGTTGTGCACAATACCTTTATTTTATTTACTCATTTTTATGTGGTGCTGAGGATCGAACCCAGCACCTTGCACATGTTAAACAAGTGTTCTACTGCTGAGCCACAACCCCAGTCCCCCTAAAAAGTTTTTTAAAATTCAGCAAAGTAGCAGGATGCAAAATCAATATATAAAAATTGGTAGGTTTTCTATATAAATAAACTTGATGAGAAAGAAATCAGGAAAACAATCCCCTTCAAAATAGCCTCAAAACAAAACAAAACAAACAACAACAACAACAACAAAAACAAATGCAGAACAAAAATCACCTATATACTAGATCCGTATGTCTCCTTCAGAACAAAAACACAGGAAAACACTTTGAGATACTGGTACAAGCAACAATTTCTCTCTTTCTTTTCTGGGACCAGGGGTTGAACCCAGGGGCACTCAGCTAGGAGCCTCATCCCCAGCTGTTTCTTATTTTTTATTTAGAGACAAGATCTTGTTAAATTGCTTAGGGCTCTTTAAATTGCTGAGGTGGCTTTGAACTTGCAATCCTCCTACCTCAGCCTCCTTAGCTGCTGGGATTACAGGTGTGCATCACCACAGCTGGCAATAATTTCTTGAATAGGACTCCAATAGCTCAAGATACAGTAGCAAGAATTGACAAATGTGATTACATCAAATTTTTTAAAAAGTTTTCTGCATAGCAAAAGAAACAATAGTGAAGAGACATCCTACAGAATGGGGAAAAAATATTTGCCAGCTATTCATCTGACAGAGGATTAATATCCAGAATATATCCAGAATATATAAAGAACTCCAAAAATTTAATACCAAAAAAGTAATCCAATCAACAAATGAGCAAATGATCTGAAGAGATGCTGAAATTTCAGTCCTTATTCCTGATAGCAATCCAATATTAAAGACATGGTTTGGGAAAAAAGGAAAAAGTTTTATTGCTTTGCTAGCAAAGGAGAAACATAGGGGACTCCTGTCCAAGAGGCTGTGATTCTGACCATCAGAGGGAAGAGAGGGCTTTAACCCAGGGGTGCTTAACTACTGAGCTATATTCCCACTCATTTAAAAAAAAAAATTTATAGTTATAAATGGACAGAATGCCTTGGTTTTTATTTTTATATGGTGCTAAGGACCAAACCCAGTGCTTCACACATTAGGAAAGTGCTCTGTCACTGAGCTACAGCCTCAGTGCCCCCTCCTCATCCATTTTTTGCATTTTATTTACAGATAGTGTCTCCCAGAGTTGCTTAGGGACTTGCTAAATTGCTGAGGCTGGCTTTGAACTGATGATCCTCCTGCCTCAGCCTACTGAGCTGCTGGGATGACAGGTCTGCGCCACCATGCTGGCAGACAGGGCTTTTAAAAGAGGTAATTCAGGGCTGGGGGCTGGGGATGTGGCTCAAGCGGTAGCGCGCTCGCCTGGTGTGCGTGCGGCCAGGGTTCGATCCTCAGCACCACATACCAACAAAGATGTTGTGTCCGCCGAGAACTAAAAAATAAATATTAAAAAAAAAAATTCTCTCTCTCTCTCCTCTCTCACTCTCTCTTTAAAAAAAAAAAAAATTCAGGGCTGGGGTTGTGGCTCAGTGGCAGAGCGCTTGCCTAGCATGTATGAGGCACTGGGTTTAATCCTCAGCACCACATAAAAATAAATAAACAAAATAAAGACAATGTGTCCATCTATAACTAAAAAATATTTTTTTAAAAAAGAAGTGATTCAAAGGTTACATTCCAGGTGTGTCCTGTGTGTGCAGGTGGTGTGGGGGTGGTGGGGTGTTGTAATTCACTTGGTGATTTGAGAGATAGTGGCAACATCCCTGAAGTCTGAACTAATTTATTCCTGTGGTGTATGTTTGCTCAAGGATAGACTACTCATTTCAGGATGGAAAGAAGAGTAATCTTGTTTCTCCCCAGGCTAGGGAAGGGAAGAGGGCGAAAAGAAAAGTAAATAAATAAATAAAGCTTAAAAATGAGCCACAGTGGCAAAGCCTCAAGGGCTATATTCAAAGCAAGAAGTGGACCACTGTTACAATACTTCTCAAAAGAAATATAAATAGGGGCTGGGGTTGTAGCTCTGTGCTAGAGCATTTGCCTAGCATGTGTGAGGCACTGGGTTCAATTCTCAGCACCACATACAACTAAGTAAAATAAAGGTCCATTGACAATAAGAAAGAGAGAAAGAGAGAGAGAGAGAGAGAGAGAGAGAGAGAGAGAGAGAGAGAGAGAGGGAGGGAGGAAGATGAATGGCCAATAAATACATGAAAGGTGCTAAACATCTTTAGCTATCAGGGAAATGCAAATCCAAATTCTATCTCACCTCAGTCAGAACTGCTATTATCAAGAAAATGAAAAATAGCAAATGCTGGTAAGAATGGGAAAGTGTGGGGGAGGAACCCTTACACATCATTGGTGATAATGTCAGTTATGTAAATTATTTGAGCATAGAAAACAGTTTGGAGGTTTCTCAACAACCTAAAAATAGAATTATCATATGAGCCAGCTGTGGGACTCCTGGGTATATTCTTGAAGAACTCCCAAGTCAGCATATAAAAGACATGCCTGTACCCCCAAGTTTATAGAGTCACTCTTCATAATAACCTTTAGGAATCCTCCTAGCTGCCCATCAACAGATGAATGGATAAACAATATGTGGCATCTATACACATCTATTATTTTTATAATAGAAAAATAATTTTGTCATTTGCAGGAAAATTGATGGAACCAGAAAGCATCATATTAAGTGAAGTGAGAGACTCAGAAAGACAAGTGTTGCATGTTTTCTCTCCTATGTGGAATTTAGGGGGAAATAAAGAGCACATGAAAGTAGAAGGGGTTACCTTTAGGAAAGAGAAAAGGCATGAAGGGCAGGGGAGGGCAGATACCATACATCAAAGAATGGTACATGTATGTATGAAAAAGTCAAAATGAAACCATTATTATTATTATTATTATTATTATTATTATTATTATTATTATTATTATTATTGGTGGAGCTGGGGATTGAATCCAGGGCCTTGTGCATGCAAGGCAAGCACTCTACCAACTGAGCTATATCCCCAGCTCCCCCCACCCCCCGTTATTATTTTTTTAACAACTCTTTTTTTATTTTTAGGGGTGGGTCCTGGGGATTGAACCCAGAACACTTTTAACACTGAGCCATATCCGCAATCCTTTTATTTTTTATTTTTATTTCGAGACAGGGTTTCAGTAAATTGCTTAGAGTCTCACCTAAGTTGCTGAGGCTAGCCTCAAACTTGTGATCCTCCTGCCTCAGCCTCCTGAGTCACTGGGACTACAGGTGTGCGCCACCGCACCAATTGAAACCTATTATTTTGTATAATCAATAATTGCTAATAATTATAATATCGATACTTTAAAAAGAATAAGTGTTCCAATGAGCTGAGCTATAAAGTTTGGTTTTATAAACAGAAAAATGCTGGAGAAAGCAGAAAAAAGAATTAAAAGTGGATAGGTCATTTCACGGTGAGACATAACAATAGAAAAATAGCTGATTAGTTAGCATGGGGTTATTTCAAGATAGTTTTTTTTGTATAGGATTAAGAAAAGGGAACTTCAAACTAGGTGAGGTGGCTTACACCTATAATCTCAGCAACTCAGGAGGCTGAGGCAGGAAGATCACAAATTCAAGGTCAGCCTGGGCAGCTTAGTTACACTCTGACTCAAAACAAACAAACAGAATAAATAAAAAGGACTGAGAATATAGCTCAGTGATAGAGCACCCTTGAGTACAAACACTAATTCTAAAAAAGAAAAAAGAAAAAGGAACTTCGTTATTACGCTAATTAAAATTGGCCTGGGGGGTGGGGTAAGAATGCTCATCATTCTTTTGTTCTTAATGGGATCTGTTCTTGGAGAGGATGGGGTTGGGTGAAGCTTAACCTTATGTCTTTGTCAATAAACTCTCATTTACACACATACACACAAAATAACAACTACAAAAAAAAAAAACTGGCCTTTTTATGAAATTTGGCTATTATCTCTCTGCTGATTTTTGGACAAGTCAGTTTATAACTTATTTTCAGTTTTGTCATCTGGAACTTCTGCATGGGTGACTCCATTTTGACCTGAAGTCTCCTCTGTTGGGGCCTAGTGTAGGAGCTTACTCCTAAACAATTCCCTCTTTCTTTTTTCTTTTTTTTTTTTTTTAATATTATTTTAGTTGTAGTTGGACACAATGCCTTTATTTTATTTATTTTTATGTGGTGCTGAGGATCAAACCCAGGGCCTTCCTTGCATGTGCTAGACGAGTGCTCTACCGCTGAGCCACAACCCCAGCCCCAAGAATGCCCTCTTATAATGTGATTTAACAAGCATGTGTCCAAGCACACATTCAATCCATTTCCATTAATATACTTAAAAACTGTTCAGGAGTGTCATTTCTCCATAGAATAGATATTTATCCATCTGTATATACAAATGTTTTCCCTCTGTTAATGGAGATTTTTGACTTATATGGAGGATGGACTACTTAAAGAATGTAAGGGAGCTGGGGATGAAACCCAGTACTTGTTTAACATTTCAAGGCCCTAGGCTCAACCCCAGTACTGCAAATCAAAATAAACAAAAACAAAACTCACCATTTTCTAGCCTCAAATCGAGGAAATCTAAGGTTGCTTCACTTGTTATCCTGAATTAGTAACTTTAGAACTACAGTTTTCAACACTGTGGTGCATATCTATAATTCCAGCAACTGGCAGTCCAAGGATCTCAAGTTCAAGGACAGCCTCAGTAATTTAACCAGACCCTTAGCAATCTAAAAAAAACTAAAATAAAATAAAAAAATAAAGAGGACTGGGGATGTTACTCAGTTGTCTCAGGTACAAAAATGGTTCGATCCCTCAGTTCAATCCCGAGTACAAAAATGAACAAGAAAAAAAAAATACAGTTTACAAACTACAGAAGGTCCTGACTTAATGATGTTTTCATTTGTGATTTTTTGGACTTTATTATCATGCTAATGCCAGATACATTCAGTAGAAACTGTACTCGGTATTTTGAAATTTGATCTTTTCCTGGGTTAGCAATATGTGATTCAATATTTATGGAAATGCTAGGCGGGAGCAGTGGACTGCAGCTTCCAGTCAGCCACAAAATCACAATGGTGGAAATTAATCCCCACTGCAGGAGTTAAGCTATGATATTTTGTAGGTTAGGTGGATTTAATGTACATTTGACTTATGCCACCCCCCACCAACACCTCTGGGGTACAGGGGATTGAACCCAGGGTGCTCTACCACTGAATTATACCCCAGCCCCTTTTTTTGTTTTGAGACACAATCTCGATAAATTGCCATATAGGTGTGGCCCACCATGTCTGGCTGACTTACAACATTTTCAATTTATGAAACTGTAAATTGTATTGTGTATTGAGACAACCCCATGGAAGTCCAAGAGACTCTACAGTGGTTTGAAGCTCATTTGCTTTGCCTAAGGTCTTCCATGCACAGTCTACTTTCCCACAACAATTTTAGCATACCACATCCATTTCCATTCTTAGTGACTAGCCCAGGGCATTATTACTCTAATGAGAACAGTTTTGAAAAGAACAGAATGACCATGTTCCAAATTAATTTAAAAATACTAGTCTTGTCCTATTACTGCATGTTGTATGTTAGATTACAGGACTAAACTTATGAGTTGGATAGAAATGCAAATAAGCTTGCCCTTGACATCCAAGAAGACAAGGATATTTATTCCTTAATAGGAATCTGAGTATTAAGTAAGGCCTCTCTATTTTATTTTATTTGACATTGCAAGTGAAGAAATCCTTTCACCAATTGGTATTCCTACCAAGGAACCACACTTGCTCACATGACTTAGATAAGACCCACACTTGCTCACATGACTTAGATAAGACTTCCTTATTTACCCAGAAAAATGCTAGAGGCAGACTCCAAATTCCCATTCCTTGGCTCATGCATGACTAGCTGAACTGTTTTGTCTCTTGATCAAAAGGAACAAAAATGCTTACTAGCTGAAATTTGGTTGAGTTTCTTTCCTTTACCCAGAACTCTGAACTAGGGCCCACTCTTTACCAGAGGCAGGATAGAACCCTCCTTAAGTCTGCTCCCTGCACATACGCTGGCTTCAGGGTAAAATCTTATCTGTTCTACTACAAGGTCACATCACCCCTTTATTCCATTTCCTCATACCTGGTACTCCTTAGCCTCTTTCATTCCATTCTCTAATAGAAAAATATTTTTGTTGAGCGCTTGTAAGTCTTATGGTCATAGCATCTCTCTATGGATGGTCTTCCCTCCCCACTATAATTATCCCCTTGGATTTTTTTTTTTTTGATGGCTTGCTTATTTGTTTGTTTTGATTGAGGTTGAACCTAGGGGCCTTTTCTACTATGCTATATCCCAGTTCCTTTTATTTTGAGACAGGAGCTTGCTAACTTGCTGAGTTCTGTTAAATTGCCAAGGCTTGCCTTGAACTTGCAATTTTCTTGCCTAAGCCTCTGGAGTTGCTGGCATCACAAGTGCATGCCAAAGTGCTTAGCTGGATTTATTTTTTTATTCTTACTTTTTATTTGTTTTTTATTTGAGAGTCTATCTTTGTATATGGACTCTGTGTGTGTGTGTATGTGTGTTTGTGTGTGTGTGTGTGGTGCTAGGGGTTGAACTTAGGGCCTCATGCATGCTACACAAGCACCATACTATGAACTACATCCCCAGCCCTGTATACTGTTGAACCCGCACTGCAAAGAAACCACCGAACCCAATTTTAAACCAAATTAAAGCAAGCTTTTATTGTGTACACAAGAGGGCTGACCAGCGACTGCCTCACCTGAAAGCCCGGCCAGAGAAAAGCATCTGATCTAAGTGCAGGGAGGTTTTTATAGCACAAAAAGTTACAAAGGCAGGTGTCTTGGGGACTTACAGCTAACAGGGTTCTGGTAAGCATAATACAAAGGCAGATAGCAGATTAATGATCTACATGGCTTAATAGTGAGTAAATTCAGATTCCAACATCAGAATTCATGAGGCACTGCTGAGGTTTCAGGGACAGTTGTTATCTGGTCAAGGAGAGCCAGAGCATGGGGTGGAGTTCAGAGCATGGGCAGGAATTCCAAACAAATTTAAACATCAGAGTGTGGTTAGGCCAAATAGAAATCTTAGTATTTTATAGTAAAACAGAAATGAACTTTTCATGACTTTGTGACAAGATGGCTCCCAATCAAAATGGAATTAGGCTGGGTTCATCATATATGTCATCTTTTAAACAGATTTTACATTATTTCTTGTTATTTTTCTTTCTTTTATATTTTTTGGTACTGGGGATTGAACCCAGGGATGCCCTTTTTATTTTGAGATGGGATCTGGCTAAGTTGCTCAGGGTCTCCCTAAATTGCTGAAGCTGGCCTCAAACTTTTTATTTAGTCCCGTGAGTTGTTGGGATTTACAGCCAAGTGCCACAGTGGCCAGATTAATGAAGTAATAAATTACTCCAATACAACCATTTTTCCTTCTTTTTTTTTGGAACTGGGGATTCAACCCAGAGGCACTTTAACACTAAGTCACATCCAACCCTTTTTGAGGCAGGATCTCACTAAATTGCTGACTTAGGGCAATTTAGTGAGATCTTGGGGTCTTGAACTTGTGATCCTCCTGCCTTGGCCTCCCAAATCACTGAGATTATAGGCATGCACCACCATGCCAGGGTGTTCTTTTCTTTTCAACTGTCGTCAAAAAAGCAAGTACAGCTGAGCGTGGTGGCATGCACCTATAATTGCAGTGGCTTGGGAGGCTGAGATAGGAGGATTGCGAGTTCAAAGCCAGCCTCAGACATCGAGGTGCCAAGCAACTCAGTGAGACCCTGGCTCTAAATAAAATACAAAATAGGGGATGTGGCTCAGTGGTCAAGTGCCTCTGAATTCAATCCCCTGCATCAAAATAAAATAAAATAAAAAGCAAGTGCAATTCCTTCTCCATAGCTTTTAAGTTTTTTTCACAATAAGGTTTAACTTTACCTCTTCCTCCCATGAACTAATGCAGCGATTTTTTTTCCTTTTTTTATTGGTGCATTTTAATTGTACATAATGGCAGAATTCATTGTTACATATATGTATGCACATACAATATAACAATATAATTTGGTCAATCCTATTCTCTAGTATCTTTCTACTGTTTTTAAAATTTGCCTAACAATTTACTTTTTTATTTTTTCTTTTGGTAGCAGGGACTGAACCCAGCGACACTTTACCACTGAACCGCATCTCCAGTCCTTTTTATTTTTTGAGACTGAGTCTTTGTTATGTTGCTGAGGCTGTCCTCAAATTTATGATCCTCCTGCTTCTGCCTCCCAAGTCACTGGAATTAACTAACGGGTGTGCACCACTGAGCCCAGGTACAACAATTTAATTTAAACATCTTTATGGATTTTATTTTCAATTCTAGAATCAGACAACACTTCACTCCATAAAATAGAGTAAGTGTTCTGATCAACTGAGCAGAAAAGGATTTTATAGACAAAGAAAGTTAGAAAAAAGCAGAAACAAAGAATGAAAAGTGGATTGATAATTTCAAAACTACTTTTCTTGTAAGATAAGGTGGAGACAAAATAAGAGGAAAATAACTGGCTGACAGGTTACTTTGGGTTACATTTTTGTGTGTGTGTAAGAAATAAGGTATAGGGAACTTTATTACCATGCCATTTGAAACTGGTCTGGATGAGAAATTTGGCTTTCTCTCTCATTTCTCTTGGTGTCCTGGATGGTCAGATAAACAGCTTAGTTATGGTTTGGTGAGGTGCAGCTTTAGCAATAGGTGATTCCATTTTGATTTCCAGACTGGTTGTCTGGGTCTAGTGCAGAGGCCTAGTCCAGACAATGGCCACCTGTGGTTTTATTCAATGCCTAGGCTTGCTCATTCTCTTTTGCTGTGCCTCAAATTGTTTTCCCTGTAAAATTCTCCCCTCTGAATTTCTATCCAACACAAATGCTAAAAATACTATTCCTTTCTTGTTTGGGAAATAATCCCTCCTGTTATTATTTCCCTGGCATTGTGTCTGCACCTCTATTAAAACATTTAACAGGCTGGGTTTGCAATTCTCCCACCTCGGCCTCCCAACTTACTGGGATTACAGGTGTGTATCAGCAGGCTTGGCTTCCCATACAGTTTTTAAATCTCCCCTTCAAGATTATAATTATTTTTTAAATATTTATTTTTTAGTTTTAGGTGGACACAATGTCTTTATTTTGTTTTTATGTGGTGCTGAGAATCAAACCCCGTGCCTCATGCAGGCTAGGCAAGCCGCTACCACTTGAGCCACGTCTCCAGCCCTTAAATTTTTTTTTTTTTAATTTTTAATATTTATTTTTTTTTAGTTCTCGGCGGACACAACATCTTTGTTGGTATGTGGTGCTGAGGATCGAACCCGGGCCTCACGCATGCCAGGCGAGCGCGCTACCGCTTGAGCCACATCCCCAGCCCCCTTAAATTTTTTGAAGGCAACTCAGTGATTTATTCCTGTATATCCTCTCTTGACTTCAATATGATGTTTTTTGCATTTGGTAAGCACTCAATAATTGTTTAATTAAAATGAGTGGAAAACTATTTTGTTTCTTTTTTGCCTCCATGTAACATTTTACATAGCATATATTTATTATACTTTAATGACCAACTAAACACAATTTGAAAGTTCAGGACTCAGAATGCCAATTGAATGTTATTTTCCATGAGGAATTATAATTATAATTAATTAGAATTTCCTAAACAGTGTGGTAATAAAACAGTAGCAAAGAGCCATTTTAGGAGTACTTGTGCCAGGTGTAGTGGCACACAGCTATAATCCCAGCAATCTGGGAGGCTGAGGTAGGAGGATCACAAGTTCAAGGCCAGCCTCAGCAGTTTAGTGAGGCCCTTAGCAAGATAGTGAGTCACTGTCTTAAAAAACAAAAAGGACTGGGGATGTAGCTCAGTGGGTTCAATGCTTCCCAGTACCAAAAAAAAAAAAAAAAAAAAAAAAAAAGGTTCTTAGGAGGTAACAGTATAATGCATAGTGCATAGCTGGGTGCAGTGGCGCACCCCTGTAATCAATCCCAGGTACTAGGGAGGCTGAGACAAGATAATTGCAAGTTCAAATCCAGCTTCAGCTACAGTGAGGCACTAAGCAACTTAGTGAAACCCTATATTTAAATAAAATACAAAATGGGGCTGGGGATGTGGCTCAGAGGTTGAGTGCTCCTGAGTTCAATCCCTAGTACATGCCGCCCCCTGCCAAAAAAACGGTACAAATTCTGACTTTTGGTGGCTGGGGTCCTGACTCTAGAACTTACTAGCTCTGAAACCTTGAATATATTTTTTAATGATTCTGTACCTCAGTTTTTCACATGTGGGTTGAGGGTGAAAGAAAACCTACCTTAACAGTTGTGCAGATTGAATTAGTTGAATTTCTAAGACACATCAAATAAATACATGTTACATAACAAGATTCAATAAATGTAACCATTATTAAAACTGGTTATCCAACAAGAGAAATTTTCACTTTCTTATTGTGTTCAAGTGATAATTTAAGTGAAATAATTCTAAAGAATTTATTACTAAACAATTACTGGACACACTGGTTTGACCAGAAACTTTGGTCTCTCTAGAAAGTGAGGCCTCCTCAAAGATTTGTACCAGGGGCTGGGGGTGTAGTTCAGTGGTACAGTACCTAAGGCCCTTGGTTGGATTTCCAGGACCACCAGAAAAGAAAAAAAGATAGAAAAAGAAAAAATTTGTATAAGGACTATAAAGAGAATGATCTCTTAAAATTCATAGTTGCCCTTGCAAAGAGCCACAGCCCAAAAATCAGGTTCATGAAAGTTTTAATCCTTTGGATTTCGGTATCTTTTTTTTCAGTGCTGGGGAGCAAACCTAGGGTCTCAAGCATGTTGGACAGCACTGTTATATCCTCTGCCAGGTTTCAATTTCTTTGGGGGAGATCTATAGGAATTATTTACTTATTTATTGCAGTACTGGGAATTGAATTCAGGGCCTTTTTTTAATTTTTTTTATTTTTATTTATTTATTTTTTTTAATTTTTTATTGGTTGTTCACAACATTACAAAGCTCTTGACATATCATATTTCATATATTAGATTGAAGTGGGTTATGAACCCCCAATTTTACCCCCAATGCAGATTGCAGAATCACGTCGGTTACACATCCACAATTTTACATAATGCCCTATTAGTAATTGTTGTATTCTGCTACCTTTCCTATCCCCTACTATCCCCCCTCCCCTCCCAGGGCCTTTTTTTTAAAGAGAATTTTTTTAATATTTTATTTTTTAGTTATCGGCAGACACAGCATCTTTGTTTGTATGTGGTGCTGAGGATCGAACCTGGGCCACATGCATGCCAGGCGAGCACGCTACCACTTGAGCCACATCCCCAGCCCCGAATTCAGGGCCTTGAACATGTTGGGCAAGTGTTCTACCTCTGAAATATATCTCCAACCTTTTTTATCATTTTTTAAAAATATCTTTTAGTTGTTGATGAAACTTTTTTATTTATGTATGGTGCTGAGGTTCAAACCCAGTGCCTTACACATGCTAGGCAAGTGCTCTACTACTGAGCCACAACCTCAACCCCCTTTTGAATTTTTTAAAAATTTGAGGCAAGATCTCGTTAATTTGCCCAGGCTGGTCTTAAACTTGCAATCCATCTGCCTCAGCCTCCCAAGTAGCTAGGATTACAGCCATCTCATCCAGCAGCAATAAATTTTTGAAGTTCATGCATTTGTATTTATTAATTCATTCAGTTATTGAATAAACATTTTTGTGGTAGTTGCTAGGGATATAGAAATTAAGGATTCTGTTCCTGTCTTCAACTAACTCATGGTCTCTAACTCAGGTGAGAAGTGGAAGGTAATGAATGCAAGACAGAGAGACTGGGGATGTAGCTCGCTAGTAGGGCCCAGAATGCACAGACACACAGGCATAAGAAAGCATGAAATATTCAGGGAACAATATTTCAGAATTATTTAACATGGGGTGAAAATAACTGGATGCAGGACAGTGGTTAAGAGAGGGAGGCAGGATGGGGACACTGCACAGGAGACCTTAATAGCACCTGCCTTCTCTCACTGCTTGGGGACACATAGCTCAGTGGTAGAGCTGGTACTAGAAGAAAAAAAATTCTATTTGAGACAGGTTCTCTCTAAATTGTCTGGGCTGGCCTTGAAATTGGACTCCTGCCTCAGCCTTCCAAGTAGCCCAGATTACAGGTGTGCACCCACAGGCCCGTCTCTTTGCTTGTCTGAAGTGAATTGGGGTTAGGATTGTGGCAGTAGATTAAGAAAGAACGGGTGGGAGAATTCAGAGAAGGAAAACTCAAAAGATAACACTAATTTGGGAGGACTGCAGAAGGACAGCACTCTCAATGATTATATGAACATAGCATTTTGAAAATAGGATCTGTGTCTTATTATTGGTTTACCTCCAAGAACCTAACACAGTTACCAGGTGAATAAATTAAAGTACTCTCTGTAAATGAGAAAGTTAAGAAGATGGCCTGTAATCCTCTTCCAGCTCTACCGTCCTATTACTCCATTTCTTTTATTTATTTATTTTTTTTGTGGTTACTAGAGATTGCACCAAGGGCTGTGGGCACTGAGTTACATCCTCAATCTTTTTTCTTTCTTTCTTTTCATTTCTTTTTTTTTTTCTTTCTTTCTTTTTTTTTGTGTGTGTATGTATTGTGGTACTAGGGATTTAACTGAGGTGTGCTCTACCACTGAGCCATACCCCCAAACCCCTTTATTAAATTTTTATTTTGAGACAGAGTCTTGCTAAATTGCCAGGCTGGCTTCCAATTTATAATCCTCCTGCTTCAACCTCCGGAGTAGCTGGGATTAGTGGTATGCACCACTAGACTTGTGAGTTCAAATGAAACAGCTGAATTTTTCCTAGTTCCAAACTCTCTTTCAAATATATTCTCTTCCTTCTGTCTTCTGGAACCATTGTCCTGAATCAGGCATTCTTTTTTCTCACCTGATTACTTCACTCACCTAATTATTTACCTGGCTTTCAGTCTCTGGCAATTCATCTTTGATTTCCTTCCCAGTTTTTTTTTTTTTTTTTTTTCCTTTTGGTACCAGGGATTGAACCCAGCGGTGCTTTGCCACTGAGGTACATCCCCAGCCTTTTAAATTTTTTTTTTATTTTGAGACAGGGTCTCACTAAGTCAGGCTGGTCTTGAACTTGCAATCCTCCTGCTTCAGTGTCCTAGGCTTATAGTCGCTAGGCTTACAGCTGTGTACCACTGCACCAGGCTCCAGTTACCTTTTTTTTTTTTTTTCCTTCTTCCAATTGTCTTTCTAAATCACAGTTCTGATGGGATTTCTCCCTAGCTTAAAAGTCTTTTTGGGCTCCCACTACCTACAAAATGAACTCCCTAGCCTGGCAGTCAAAGGTTTCCAACGTAGTTTCATCACCCCCTTTCTAACCTGTTTCCCAATTACCTGTCTTACTTTGATTTCTATGTGTGTGTGTGTGTGTGTTTTTTAACCAAATATATTTTTGCACATTCCCATCCCGTCTTTGTTCATTTTCTCTTCCTAAAATGGATCTCTTCACCTATTCGTATCTTTCTCTTTAATTACAAACAAGCTCAATAGGATCACCTCTTAACACCTTTCTTATTTTATTTTTTGGTACTGGGGATTGAACCCAGGGCTGCTTAACCATGGAGCCACAACCCAAGCCCTTTTTATTTTGACACAGGGTCTGGGTAAATTGCTTAGAGCCTCACTAAATTGCTGAGGCTGGCCTTGAATTTGAGATCCTCCTGGGATTACAGACATAGGACACTGCCCAGGCTTTAGCACCTTTCTTGTTGTCCCTGATCATACTTGTTCTGTTTTTCCCCCAGCAAATGCTGTTTGTCTCTATTTTACATCTGAGCTGTACTCCAGAGGTGGTCTTGTCCATCTCTTCTTTATATTGTAAGCAACTTAAGAATCAGGATGATGATTTCTCTTTCTCTGGCCACAGCCCAGCAACTGGAGTAGGAGGAAGAGAGTAACATTCCCTGGGAAATGAAAATATTTCTAATGAAGTAAAGGCGTGGGACATTTTCCAGCCAGTTTCTTGGAAGTGGTTTGAATTTTTAAATTATAGACATTGACCTTGCCTGAAATAATTTCCTGGAATTAGATTTCAGAGAGCTTAGAATAAAATCTATTCTATTTAGAAGTCAAGTTTGTAACATATCTTATCAAACTCAAAATTCACATACTGTATTCACCCATTAATTATATTTCTTCTGTGCTAACGTCATAGCTATTATAATTTATTATAAGGATATTTTACATGTAAGTTAAGAATACCTGTGCTCCCTTAATATATACCCAAATATTTGATAAATGACACAATATTTTGAATTTGGGCAATTAGGTTTTCTTTTGCAGACCACAACTGTTAATTTTACCAGTTATACATCCTGGGTTTGTCCTGATATCACCATCTAATCTTGCCACTGCTGGTCAATTGGCACGTGGCTTTCCTGACATCAACCTTCTGAGACAGCTCTGTAATTACTTGCTAATGACTTGAGTGAACGATTCCGGGCGCATGGTGGTTATTTCGCCTCCATTCATCATCCACCATTTGATTCAGTGCCAACAGGATGTCCGGCTGCTTGGTCACCAGCACTGCCAAAGATGGCATCAGGATCGTGGCCTCTCTAAGCCAATGTCTGGCAGAGGGAAGCCGGGATCACCAGCCTGCAGGGAAGGAGGGCTGAAGATGGAGAAGGGGGACCCGCCCCGCCCGCAGAACGCCGCGACGCCTGGTGGTGGGTACTAGGGGAACCTCACAGCTGCATCCGGCTGAGCCGAGCTGCTCGCCTGGCCGCACGCTGCGCTCGGGCGGACCCGCCAGGCCCGGCACGCTCCCGGAGCGCGGCAGGGGGTGGGGCGCGACGCGCGCGCGCGCGCGCGCCCGGAGGCCGCAGGAGGTGGCGGAGCGCGCGCAGCGAGGGAGGGGCGCGTGGCGGCCGCTGAGGCCTGTGGCGCCGTCACCGGCAGACTCCAGCGCGTCCAGCAAGGCGTAGCGGCTGGGCTCTCGGAGACGGTTCGCAGCGCTGGGGCTCGGCTCGCCCTCCGGGTCCCGTTATCATGTCGCTGAGGCAGCACCTAGCCCAGCTGGCTGCTTGTCTGCAGGAGCCGCAGAAAGTGGCCCGTTTCCAGCGTCTGTGCGGGGTGGAGGCGCCGCCGAACCGCTCAGCCGACCGGAGGGAGGATGAGAAGCTGGAAGCGCCGCTCGCCGGAGATCCCCGGCGGCGAGGGCAGCAGTCAGGGGCGACCGAGGGCCCCCAGCCTCCCGGGAGCGACCGCAATCAGTGCTCAGTCAAGCCGGACGGCAGCGGCGCCCCCAACGGCGTGCGGAACGGGCTGGCGGCCGAGCTGGGCCCGACCTCGTCGCAGCGCGCGGGCTCCTTGCGACGCAACTCGCTGACGGGCGAGGAGGGCGAGCTGGCCCGCGTGAGCAACTGGCCGCTCTACTACCTGTTCTGCTTCGGCACGGAGTTGGGCAACGAACTCTTTTACATCATGTTCTTCCCTTTCTGGATCTGGAACCTGGACCCCCTGGTGGGTCGCAGGCTGGTGATCATCTGGGTGCTGGTCATGTACCTGGGCCAGTGCACCAAAGACATCATCCGCTGGCCGCGACCCTCCTCGCCGCCCGTGGTCAAGTTGGAGGTCTTCTACAACTCCGAGTACAGCATGCCCTCCACCCACGCCATGTCTGGCACCGCCATCCCCATTGCTATGGTCCTCCTCACCTATGGCCGCTGGCAGGTAAGCTTCTCTCTGCTCGCCCCGCTCAGCCTCGGGGGCGTCAAAGAACTCTTTACAGCTGTTTTAATTTGGCCATTTCCCTCCCAAACTTCTTTTTGCATAGGTTTTCACAGTACCGGTAAAGAGGCCCTTTTTCCGTTAAAAAAAAAAAAGTGTTGGGGGGAATACCTAGAAGACTTAGCCAGTTAAATTACATTTTAATCGCATACTTTTCACGCAAAGTGTAAATATTACATTTTTCATGCAGTCGTATATTATCATCGGACTTTGGCTGAGTATTCAAATTGTTTTAATTCTCGGGATGCATCGTGGAAGTGGATTTTCTTAATAGATCACTTAGTAACTGAGACCCAATTTCACTGTAATATATGGTGACTTACCCCAAACTGATTCTGCTTCCGACACAGGTAAAAAGTCGTTCGCTCTCTTGTGAGATGGTGTTTACAAAACCGTGGTATAGTTCCGAAACAAACATGCTCATGCTAGTTCCAAGCAATAAAGTAACACATTTTAAACGAGA
Source organism: Spermophilus citellus (assembly GCF_964194105.1). Classification (NCBI taxonomy): domain Eukaryota; kingdom Metazoa; phylum Chordata; class Mammalia; order Rodentia; family Sciuridae; genus Spermophilus; species Spermophilus citellus. The sequence continues at coordinate 159,111,269 of NC_138185.1, read as the reverse complement.
GCGGCTATTTATGGAAGTTAATGGAGCAGAGTCTGAGTTCTGTTTTTAAGGGATGTGGTTGCTAATTTGCTGATAGACAGCGTTTAATTACCTTCTGGCTCACTGATCTGTAGAATCAAGTTTGTGAGCTGTTACAGTACTATTGTCACGTTAACTGTAAAAATACATGTTTTAAAAGTTATTCTTGAAGCTAGGGTTCTCAGACTAATGGGTTTGTAAAAATGGTGAATATGACAGTAGGGTCAGACTGAGAGCCAGGGATGAGTTTTTAATCATTTTTATCTTGCCTACTTCCTTTGACCTACCAGTTTTGAGTTCTTTATGGTCCATAAATGTTATTGGTTTAAAAACTAGTTAGCTTTCATATAGAAGAAATATTTATTCTTCAATTACTGGGCTTGTTTTTATCCGTCTTAAATTATATGATTTGTTAGTCTTGCAGACCAGTCCCTTAAGAATAAAGCAGAGGTCTGGGGTTGGCGGCTTAGTGGTAGAGCGCTTGCCTAGCCTGTGTGAGGCACTGGGCTCGATTCTCAGCACCATATACATATAAATAAAATAAAGGTCCATCAACAACTAAAAAAAAAAAAAAAAATTAAAAAAGGATAAAGCACATAATTATGAAGAATCTAAGGAAGCAGATTTCCTGCATTTTTTTAAATGCACAAGATCGTCTTACATTGAGAAATAACACATTCTATGTAAAACTCCAGTATAATAAGCTATAATAAGCTTACTTAGCCTCCATGCAACTTCAGTATAGGTAAAATCTTGTCCCCATGGATAGCTCTGTATAGTGTTTCTCTTATTGGAACATACAGAATATGTGATGTGGGTATTAAGAATGGCAGATTTATTTGGGCTGGGGTTGTGGCTCAGGGATAAAGTGCTTGCTTAGCATGTATGAGGCACTGGGTTCCATCCTCAGCACCACATAAAAAAAAAAATAAATAAAGTTATAAAAACAAAAAAGAATTAGGAGGGAATAGTACCATACAAAGTTTCTTCCTATGTAACCAAAGGGAATACACAGTGACATTCAGTTTATAAACCAGTGCTGCCTGTTTTGCACAGTAGATAAATACCTCAAAATTTTCATTTAATCTGAATATTTCAGAATTTAAGATTGCCAGTGAGTTGTATTTAGTGTGATATTTACTGACTAGATGATAAAATGTCTCTTATTTCCACAAGACTCTCAGCATTCTAAGGTTGGGAGGCCTTTTGTAATGTCTCCTCAGTGAGTAGTTTTGTCATATGCTATTAATATTAGCAATTGAAGTAAGAGAAAATAGCTGTTTTTGCTCTTCATTTATTAAGGACACATGCTAACAGGAAGTCTGAAAATACTACTTCTGAATTGTTTATGGGCTGTAGATAGCATTTTAGGATTATTTGAACTATTAGAACAAGTTTACATTATAGATTTGAACAACCTAGTACATATAATTCAGTTTTGGGGGAATTTTGTAAATACGGTTTTAGAAACTTGAGCTAACAAAAATGTTAAGAATCACCTACTCTTAAACATGTCCTTTTACAGATGTGGCAAGTGACCAGTCACATCAGAATTAATCTTGTAATGGTTTGTTTGTTTATTTTTTTTGTTACTGGTAATTGAAGCTAGGAGTGCTTTATCACTAAGCCATATCCTTAGCCTTTTTTATTTTTCATTTTGAGATAGATCTTTCTAAATTGCTGAGGCTGATTTTGAATTTGCCAGCCTCCTGCCTCAGCTCCAGTCACTGGGATTACAGGCATACGCTACTGTACCAGCTAATCTTATAATGGTTTAAATTTCGTATTTTATGTTTCTTTCCTCTAAATTTGAGTAAACTCCTAAATTTGTATAATTGTTTTGGGGGAAAAATCCCTTACATAAAAGTTCTTTCTTTACAAATGTTTGACTATAATAATTCAGTATAAAAATCAAAATGACTTTTTTTGTTGCCTTTTAATTTTTCCTTGAATCCTTTTTATGTATTTCAAACAAAAGTTATCTTCGTTTGCTCAAATTGTTTTCTATCAGTGAGTATTGTACTGCATTGTAGGCTGCTATTTCCAGAGTAGATTAAAAAAAAAAAAAGAGAGACACTGGGAGAAGAATTAAAGAATGAAAACCTGGTGTTTTTCTCATTAGCATCAGTTTTGGTAGATAGTCTTGTCCATTTATATGACCCAAATGCTTGCTTGGAAGAGGTCTGGACTTCTTTATATGTCTGTGATGCTAAAATGCCTCTCAACTGAATTAGCTCGTGTACCTTTCTTTTGGCTGGGCATGACTACTTCACTTACCCTTCTTGAAATTTCCTCAAGATTCATCTCATATATGGAGTCTTAAATTAATCCTTTGTGTTTCATTATTCTTCATTTGTTCTTTTTTTTATTTTAAAAAATCTTTATTTTGTTATTTATTTATGCTCTTAATTAATTAATTTATTTTATTTTTTTTTAATATTTATTTTTTAGTTCTCGGCGGACACAACATCTTTGTTGGTATGTGGTGCTGAGGATCGAACCCGGGCCCTACACATGCCAGGCAAGCGCTACCGCTTGAGCCACATCCCCAGCCCTCTTAATTTATTCTTAAAGTGACAGTATACAAAAACAAATTAGCAGAAGTACAGATTTCTACAATTTACTCCCAGAGGTTGTGATCCATTACATAAATGAGGAACATTCAGGAACTGGAGTAAGTTCCCCAAAGATTAATATGAGTTCCTTAGAATATATTTTATATTTCTCCAAAATAGTCTTTTCTTAAAAAGATTGCTGTCTCAGCCTCTTTGCAATTCCAGTCTTCAAGTCTTTGTAAGGTATATTGGAATAGTATAGCTACAAGCAGTTGCTTGAAGGCCTTTTTTGAGGGCTGGAAATGGAGCTCAAGAAGAGCCCTGGTGCCACATGTAAAAAGGCAGATGGGTTTGATCCCCAGCATTGGAAAACAAACAAACAAACAAAAAAACCCAAAACAAAAAACCTTATCTATCTTTTATGATGACATGAAATAGAAAATGATATGGCATTCCCATGAGGATTAAATAACTTAAGGTCCATTGGCCAATATAATTATTATTGCTCTCATTTTATTTGGAAGTTTTTGTAGCTTGAACTGGGAGAAAATTAAGAAATAAGGAGGGGCTGGGGTTGTAGCTCAGTGGTAGAGAGCTTGCCTGAGGCACTAGGTTGGATCCCCAGCAAGACATAAGAATGAATAAATAAATAAATAAATAAATAAAGTTATTGTGTTCATCTACAACTAAAAAATATTTTTAAAAAAGAAATATGGAACATCTTATATAAAGAACATAATCCTATTTTTAAAAATCTAAAATAAATGAAGCAATTTCTTTTTCATTTATGTTTGCATTTTTTTAAATTTTATTTTTTAGTTGCAGTTGGACACAATTTTATTTTATGTGCAGGGCGAGTGCTCTACAGCTGAGTCACAACCCCAGCCCTGCATGTTTTTTTCAGAAATAATTTGTTGTTATTGTTGTTATGCCCTTGGGCATGCTAAGCAAGAGCTCTACCACTAAGCTACACTACCATCCCCAAATTCTTAATTTTTAAATAATATGGCATAAAACAGGTTCTAAGTATATACTTGCTTTAATAATATTTTAGTTGAAGTTTATTTTAAAGTATACTTTTTCTAATAATAATAGGTACATGTTATTATTAATATTTATTTATTTAAAAAATATTTTTTAGTTGTCAATGGTCCTTTATTTTATTTATTTACATGTGGTGCTCAGAATCAAACCCAGTGCCTCACACATATAGGTAAGCACTCTCCCACCAAACCACAACTCCAGCCCCTTATTAATATTTATTAAGGACTTCCTGTGGATGAGACATTGTTTGAAATATCTATTACCTCATTTAACTTATTTTTGTAATATTCCAATTTAGTCCTGTTATTAACTCAAGTTTATGGATGAGGTACCAAGGACTTTATGTAATTAAAAATTAACACAGGTAATAATGGCAGAGGCTGGATTGAAATGTAGACACTTTGAATCAAGGTCTTACACAGAAAACTCATTTCAAGTCATGCTCTGTGTATAATTTTTATAGTGTCTTTGTAAAAATAAATGCTATTTTTGAAATAACAATTAGGCTCTTAAAAAATAAGAACAGCTTTGTATGCCTTGAAAAGATAACTTGTGTTTGTATATGTACATACATATGGAGTATCCACAAATATTTGTGTGTCATTTTGTTTTTGTTTTGAGATGGGGGTCTTACTGTTTTGCCCAGGTTGGTCTCAAATTGGTGGGCTCAAGAGATCCTCCCTCTTCAGCCTCCCAAGTAGGATTACAGGTGCAGGCTACTGTACCTGGCTTCAAAAATTTTGCCTTAAATGTGTTAAATGCTGACTTCTCCCCTGCCTTCCCTCTATTTACCTAGTATAAATAAAAAATTCAATAAATATCTGTAATCCTAGCAATTAAGGAGGCTGAGGCAGGAGGATGGCAAGTTTCAGACCAGCCTTAGCATCTTAGTGAGACCCTCAGCAACGTAAAGAGACACTGTCTCAAATAGAAAGGACTGGGGATGTGGCTCAGTGGTAAAGTAGCCATGGGTTCAATCCCCAGTACAAAAAAAAAAAAAAAAAAAAAAAATTAACAGAGCTTTGGAAAAGAAAAGCATATAAGATGTTCTATCAAAATACAAGTTTATTGGTTGTGGCTCAGTGGTAGAGCGCTTGCCTAGCACATTGGAGGCACTGGGTTTAATCCTCAGCACCACATAAAAATAAATAAAGGCATTGTGTCCATCTACAACTAAATAAATTTGTTAACAAAAAAGTTTATTGTACATAACAGAGGAAGATATCTGTGGGGTCATTAAAAAATAAAGGGAAGAAAAGCAAGAAATAAGGGCCAAAGAAGTGGGTCATAAATAACAAAGACCAAAAGAAGCTCCAGGAGACAGGGAACTGTGCATGTGTGAATATGTGACAACAGATTCCATCAATATGTACAACTGTGAAGCACCAATAAAAAAGGTGGGAAAAAAAGAGCCAAGGAAAATGGATTACTGTGGTAATTCTGGGAAGAAACAATTTATTAAATATTGTCAATACAATATTATGCTAGTTTTTAACCTAGCATAACACTTGTATTGGAATTTCACATTTTCATGATTTTATAAATGCTTATTACAAATTCTTGGTTTAAGATTAATTGCAGTTCCTATTTAAATAAGTAATACATTGATTGTAGAAAATTCTAAATTTACATAAAAATATGGAGAGTAGAGTTCCCTTTTCTTTGTCCCAGTTACTAGGAGTTCTTTTCTACAGAATTTATTGTATTTTTCTTGTTTAGCTTTCCAGAGATAGTCTTTACTTTTATAGATGTATATTTATATATTTCATTTTTCAAACAAATGGTAACATACTCTATTGTTCTGGCTCTTGATCTTTTTTTTTTAACTTAGAGATATATTGTGAGGGGTTGGTAATGTAGCTCAGTGTAGAACACTTGACTGGCAAGGACGAGGCCCTGGGTTCGATTCTCAGTACACAAAAGTGAAATAAAATAATACACACACACACATACACAACGATTTTTCTTTTCTTTTACCCAGAAATTAATAAATACTAATTGTGCTTGTGATTATCTTAATGTTTTACATGACTTAATTCTTTTAATCCCCATAAAGTCCTATGGCAGTATTATCACCACTAATTTTCAGAAGAAATTACATATGTTATAAAGCCAGAATTCAAACCAGGCGTCTGGCTATAGGATACAAGACTATTGCATTATATTATCATGCTAATTCCTTGTGTTTTATAGAGACAGCTATCTTATTTTTTCACATTTGCATGATGCGTTCTAATATATAAATATAGCCTAATTTAATAGGTTGAACAGTCTAGTACCTTTAGATTTTCAGTCATAAAATATAGAGGATACAGTGACTATATGTTTATTAACACATTACTGTGTCAAAGAATATATGTATTTAAGCATGTGTTGGGGTATATGTATAAAATCACAACTACTTGGGAAGCTGAGGCAGGAGGACTGCTTAAAGTTTGAGACCAGCCTGACCAATGTGGGCAGCACAGTGAAACCCTATGTCAAAAAACAGTAGAATACAGCATATACATTTGATTTTCAACAGGTAATGCAATATTGCCATTTATAAAGATTGTACCTATTTACATTCCTACTAGCAATATATGACAGTACCTGGTTCCTACACTCTTAATGTGACAATATATTGTCAAACTTATTGGTCTTTCCCCAAGATAATTTTAACAAATTTTCATTTTTCTTTTCAGTAAAGTTTAAAGAGCTTTATCTAAGTTTATTGACCACTTATGTTTTCCTCTTTTGTGAACTGCTTATTCTCTATTTTTTTTATTAAGTCATTGTTATTTTGCTTTTTATTAAATATTTTTTTAGTTGTAGGTGGACACAGTCAGTACTTTTATTTATTTTTATGTGATGCTGAGGTTCGAACTCTGTGCCTCACACATGCAGGGTGCACGCTCTACCACTGAGTCACAACCCCAGCCCCATGCTTTTTTTTTTTTTTTTTAACTGTTCTACATCTTTCCTCTTTTCAGTTGTTGCTCCTTTTTAAGTAATTTACCACTCAGGTATAACATAGAACCTTGCAATAGTATGCTACCATTTTCCCACCTCCCCTTTTTGTATTATAACACATATTTATGTATATATTATAAAGCCCATAATACATTATCATTTTGTATAATGTTTCAGAATGTAGTTTAGAATGTGCCAATATAGGTTTGGAGCTGGTGAAATTTTCTGCCTAAACAGCTTTTTTTTCACATTTTTTCTAGTTTATATCTGTCAGCAATGACATTTATCTTAGCTTTATTCATTTTCTCCCACCCCCTCCGTTTTTTTGTGGTGCTGGGGATTGAACCTTGTATATGGAGACAAACACTCTACCAACTGAGCTATATCCCTAACCCTTAGCTTTATTCTTTGAAAAATATTTAGACTTGACTTTGGAAAACTATGTTCATGAGATACAGAATTCTAGGTTGATTTTGTTTTTTTTCTTTCACCACTTTACATATATGGCTTCATTATCTTCTGGTTTCCATAGATATCAGCATGATGTCTGCTGTAGTTCTTATCTGTAATTCTTTGTATGTAATAATATGTCTTTTACTGCTTTTAAGATTTTCTTTGTCACTAGATTTGAGAAATTTTAAAATGATATGATTTGATATGATTTTATATTTCTTCTTAGGATTTATTGATCTTGTCAGTGGGTTTGTACTTTATTTTATTTGGAAGATGTGAAGCATTATTTCTAGAAACAAATTTTCCTCTTCTGTTTCCTTGTAACTGCCTGCCACAACACATCCTCTGCTTTGGGAATTCCAGTTTCATGTTTACTCGCAGGTCACTCATGCTCTTTTTGTTTGTTTGTTTGTTTTTAATATTTTTTAGATGTATTTGGACATAATACATTTATTTTACTTATTTATTTTTATGTGGTGCTGAGGATGGAACCCAGGGCCTCCCACGTGCTAGGCCAGCTCTACCACTGAGCCACAACCCCAGCCCCTTTGTTTTGCTTTTTGTTTGGCTATGGCTTTGCTCTGTGTGCTTCCTTTTGTCTAGTTTCTATTGCTATGGCTTCAAGTTCACTGATTTTCTACAGTGTCTAATGTTCTGATAATCTCATCAAGTAAGATGGGGTATAATTCAGATACTGTGTATTTTGTATCTTTTTAAACCTTTTCAAAAGTCATTCATTTCTCAGCTTAATGTGTTTATAAGGTTTTTTTCATAGTTGTTTTAAGGCCCTTATCTATTAATCCTATGATCTCTATCATGTTGGTGTATTTTGAACATTTCTCCTGGTTATAGATTGTATTTTCTTGCTCCTTGGTTATTTTTTCAGGGTTTTGGACTTTGTTTTATCCCTTTAAATAGTGTTGGACTTTGTTCTGGAGGCAGTTAAATTACTTGTCAGCTTAATCCTTTTAGTCTTGCTAGGATGGGTCTAGAATAAACAGCCTAGAGTTAATTTAGCTTCATGACTTAGGTGGTAACCTTCTAACTGCTCTACACAGTTTCATCTTTCCACTGCTTGGTAGTAAGAATGCTAAACTTACATGAACTTTGGGGATTCGTAGCCTATTTCTTTCCAGAAAGTTTGTCCCCAGCCTGGAGGACATTCGCCTTATGCTTGAAGATTAATACTTGGCCATGAATTTGCATAGTTCCCAGTGAGATGTTGTACTCTTGATTCTTTCTTCTCTGCTACCTCCTGGGAACTGCCTGCCAAAACAAGCTAGGGCAATTTTTTTTTTTTTAAATACTGGGGATTTAACCCAGAAGTGCTTTACCACTGAGTTACATCCCCAGTCCTTTTTATTATTTAAAAAAATTTTAATGTTGAGACAGCATCTTGGTAAATTGCTCATTGCCTCTAATTTGCAATCACTGCCTCAGTTTCCTGAGTAGCTGGGTTTGCAAGGGTGTGCCCCCAGCTGCTTTTTTTTTTAAATATGATAACTAATTCCCCACCTTCCATGGTAGGAATTGAATTCAGTGATGCTCTACAATTGAGCTATATCCCTAGCTCCTTTTAGTGTTTTTTTTTTTTTTTTTTTTTTTTTTTTTTTTTTTACTTATTTATTGTTGTGGCAGTGCTGGGGATTGAACTCAGGGGCTTTACCACTGAGCTACATCTCCAGCCCTTCTTAGAAAAAATTTTTATCTTGAGACAGGGTCTTCTTGCTAGTTGCCTAGGCTGGCCTTAAACTTGGAATCCTCCTGCCTCAGCCTCCTGAGTTGCTGGGATTACAGGCATGTGTCATTGTACCCAGCTACATAATAGTTTATTGATACATAATCCAATTTCATACTATTCACCCATTTAAAATGTACATTTGAAGCAGATATGGTGGCATGTTCCTGTAGTCTCAGGTATACAGAGCTGAGGCAGGAGGATTGCTTGGGTAAGACTCCATATCAAAAACAACAAAAAACACAATTCAGTAGTTTTTAGTATATTTATAGAATTGTGTAACTGTTACCACAATCCTCTTAAGAACGTTTTCAACATCCCTCAAAGAAAGTCCTTATTTATAGTAGTTACTCTCCATTTCCCCCCAATCTCTAGGCAACTACTAATCTACTTCATGTGTATATGGATTTTTCTATTCTGAACATTTCATATATGTGCAAACATGCAATATGTAGTCTGTTGTGACTAGCTTTATTCACTTTGCATAATGGTTTTTAAAAATATCCATTTACCCAGCATATTTTTACATTTCACTCATAGCATATATCTGTGCTATAAGCCTTCATTTCTTTAATTGCTAATTAATATATATTTAGGTGGGCACACCACATTTTACTTATCCTTTCATCAATCTATGGCCATTTGGGTTCATTTTTTGCTCATTTTGAATAACACTGCTACTAATATTTTTGTACAAGTTTTTACATGGAAATAATATTTTTCTCTTGTACTGCTTAATAGTTTATTTGGTAATGGGTGTTGAACCCAGGAGCGCTTAATCATTGAATCACATCCCCAGCCCTTTTTTATATTTTATTTAGAGACAGGGTCTCTCTGACTTACTTAGGGCCTCACAGAGTTGCTGAGGCTGCCTTTCCTTTTTTTTTTTTTTTTTTTTAAGAAAGAGGGGGTGGGAGAGAGAGAGAGAATTTTTTTTTAATATTATTTTTTAGTTCTCGGCGGACACAACATCTTTGTTTGTATGTGGTGCTGTGGATCCAACCGGGCCGCACACACGCCAGGCGAGCGCGCTACCGCTTGAGCCACATCCCCAGCCCCTGAGGCTGCCTTTCAACTCATGATTTTCCTGCCTCAGCCTACTAAGCCGCTGGGGGATTAAAGTCATGCACCACCACGCCCAGCTTGGTTTTTGTTTGTTTTGAGAAATAATCTTCCTGTGTTGCTTAGGTTCATCTCAAATGCCTGGACTCAAGTGATCCCTTCACCTTAGTCTCTCTAGTAACTGGTACTTCTACCGAGGCATGTGCTACCAAGTTGCTTACTTACTTACTAGTTTTGAAGCTCTAGTTTATATTGTAGTAAAATTAGCCTATTGTGTATGGTGTGATTTGGAAATGTGTTTTCCTAAATTGTTAATTTTCTTATGACTTTGTAATTTCTGTCAAACAGAAAATTTTCTTTTATGTATTAATATTTTCTTTCATAGTTGCACTGGCTTTTATGTGACATTTAGAATAGCTTCTTATACTACTTTTATGATGGTTTTTCTTTGGTTTGTTTTAAATTGGGGGATGCTGGGGATTGATTGATCCTAGGGACTATATTTCCATTCTTCTTTGTTTTTTGAGACAGATTCTCAGTAAGTTGCCCAGGCTGGCCTCAAACTTCTGATCCCCCTGCATCAGTTCCCAAGTAATGTGGATTATATGTTGACTTGAACTGTCACTTTTATCACATACTAAGTTTGTAGTTGGGTCTATATCCATATTTTTTTAAATTTTTAGAATTGATATGTCTGATATGTGCAAAATTCTACATTATCACATTTAAGATGGCTTTATATCTTACATTTTCAGAATTATTCTTACTGTTCCTGTTTTTCTTTAAGTACTTTAGATTTAGTTTGTCTAGAACCAAAAGAAAAATATCTTATATTTTTATTAAAAAGATAGTTGTAGTTGCGTGTGTGAATTTTTTTTAATATTTATTTTTTCAGTTGGATACAATATCATCTTTATTTTACTCTTTTTTTTTTTTTTTTTTTTTTGTGGTGTTGAGGATTGAATCCAGGGCCTCAAGCGTGCTAGTCAAGCACTCTACGGCTGAGCCACAACCCCAGCCCGCATGTGTGAATTTTTAATTCACTTTCTCTTGGTTTTCTGAGGTATGAATCTAATTCCTTTCGTGTAGATAATTAATAGATCTAGTATCATTTTTGAAGCCTATACACCCACCCACCCACACACACTTTTTTTTTTTTTTTGGTATTAGGAATTGAACCCACAGGCACTTAACTAACACTGAACCATATCCCCAGCCTTTTTAACTTTTGAGACAGAGTCTCACTAAGTTGCTTAGGGCCTCACTAAATTGCTGAGGCTGGCCTTGATCTTGTGATCCTCCTGCCTTTGTATTGCAGCCACCATGTCTGATTTTTTTTTTTTTTTAACTTATCTGAAATGCCACATCTGTACATATCAAGTTCCCATATATATATGGGTCTGATTCTGGGTTCTCTGTTCTGTTCCACTGGTATGTTTGTGTCTTTATCAATAACATTATCTTTCTTGCTTTAATTGCTGTATAGTAAGACTTAATATCTGTTCATGCAAGTTCCCTACCTTTAAAGTTGTCTTGGCTAATTTGGGTCCTTGCTTTCAGTATATGCTATAGAATCAACTTTTTAAATTCCAAGAAAAACTCTGTACTTCATTGAAATTACAATACATTTATAAATTAACTTTATAAATGAGAGAATTGATGGCCATATAATATTGAGTCTTCTGGTGTGTAATATGGTAAATCTGCTTATTATTTAGGTTTTTAAAAATATCTCTCAATGTAGCTTTATAGTTTTCTCCATATAAGTCAAACTTAAGATTCATTTTTAGCTATATTTTTGTTTCTACTGGTCTACCACGCGGCCTGCGCAGTGGTTTCATTAATGAGGTTCTGGCATTAAGTTAGTTAGAAGAGATCAAAATAAAACACACAAACCAGTACCTTATTTTACATTGCTAGGTCCGAGACGGCTCGCCTCCCTGATTCCCGCCTCTAGCCGCCCAGCAGGGCAGCGAGGATTACTCTGGGCTAGCAGGAGAGAGAGAGAGAGCGAACACGCCGGGGAGTAGCCTTTTATTTGGGGGACAAGAGATTCAGGGGAGAATTCCATCCAATGAAGGTTGAGGGGGGGCTGTACTCCAAGGTCAGGGTCAGTGATTGGGTCTCCAGGGTCAGTGGTTACGCACACCCCCACACGGATGGGCTCTCTCATCAGGAAAGGGTCGGGATAACTCCGACACAGCCAGAGTGCCTCAGGCCCTTAACGGGAGTCACCCAATCACGTGTCAGAATGGCTCCCCACATACTGGAATTGATATTTTATTAAAATTCAAATATTTTAACTTTTGTGGTTGAAATATAGAAATGTAGGTGCTTTTATACATCGTTGAACTTATCCTTAATTTAATAACTTGTATATAGATTCTCATGTGCTTGTGCTATTTTTATAGAGGAAATCATGTCAACAGAGAATAATAAGTGCATTTCTTTTGTTGCAATTATCTCTTTTTCTTCTTGTTGAATAAAATCAAGATGATTATCCAATATAATTTTTTTTGACAGGTGTCGTGGCATACACCTCTGATTCCAGCTACTTGGGAGACAGAGGCAGGAGAAATCCAAGTTTAAGGCCAGCCTGGCCAACTTAGTGAGACCTTGTCTCAAAACAAATAATAATTTTTTAAAAGGGGTCTGGGGATGTAGCTCAGTGGTAAAGTGCTTGCCTAAAATGTATTGGGCTCAACCCCCAATACTGCAAAAAAAATTAAGGTTAAAAAAAAAAATTCTGGGGATGGGGATATAGCTCAGTTGGTAGAGTGCCTGCATGCACAAGGCCCTGTGTTCAATCCCCAGCACCACACACACACAAAAAGTTTCTAGGCAAAATGGAGGGCCCTACATACATTGGTGTGAATAGAACATATGGTTCTTTTTTCAAGAATAGATCGGTATTTTTGGAAGATTCTCTCTCTAGTATAGAAAATAAATGACTAGTGGGAGGGAATACTGGAGATAGGGAGACCAGACCATGGAGAAGGTTATTTTACCAGTTCCATGGAGAGATAACAGGTACCTAAGATAGGGACCTAGATCAGTGTGGTTGGAAATACTGGCCTGCTGCCTGTTTTTTAATTTAAAAATCTATTTTTTGTAGTGCTAGGGCTCAAACCCAGGTCTTATGCATGCTAAGCACGTACTGTACCACTGAGCTATAGCCCCATACCTGCTGCTTATCTTTATGTGACTTGTGAAGTATAAGTGGTTTTCACATGTTTAAATTGTTGTAAAAAGCTCAAAGAGTATTTTATAGCATTTGAAAATTATGTGAAATTCAAAACTTTAATGTCTATAAAGCAAGCATATGGGAATACAGCCATGTCCATTCATTTTTATATTATCTGACTGTTTTTATGCTACATAGCAGAATTAAATGGTTGTGACATACATGAACTGTATGGTCCAAAAATCTTAAGTTGTATCTGGCTCTGTTAAAACTTGCTTAGCCGGCAAATTGACACACACTTGTAATCCCAGAGGCTCAGGAGGCTGAGGGAGGAGGACTGGGAGTTCAAAGCCAGCCTCAGGAAAAGCGCAGTACTAAGCAACTCAGTGAGACCCTGTCTCTAAATAAAATACAAAATTGGGGCTGGGGATGTGGCTCAGTGGTTGAGTGCCCTGAGTTTAAAAAAAAAAAAAGCCCACAAAAAACAAAAACTTTCCTTAAGGCCAGGTGTGGTAGTATACCTCAGTGACTCCAGAAGCTGAAGCAGGAGAATGGAAAATTTGGGACCAGCCTTGGCAACTTAGCAAGACACAGTCTCAAAGTAAAAGATAAAAAGGATTGGGGACGTAAAGCACCCCTAGATTCAATCCCCAATACAAACAAAACAAAAACAAACCTAATCCTGATAAGCAACAGTGGTAAAAGAAAGATATGGACGAAATTGGTAGATATTGCAGGTAGAATTGACATAACATGGTGACTACCTGTATGGCAGTAGGGAGGGAAATAAAAGGAAGTATTATTCCTGGATATTGTGTTTGGGAAGCTGAGAGAGAGAGAGCAGTTTGATTTGTGGAGATGCAAATAATGGAAGCAGGTCATATTTGGGTAGGTGCAGGGTAGAGTACAGAGGAGACTGTTTTAGTTTTGTTGAGTTTGAAGTGTCTGTAAAATACTCATCTGTAGTTCTTTAGGAGGCAGTTCTATCCAGAAAGACATCTGGGCAGTTTTGGTGTCATCAGCAGGTAGATACAGAGTAAAGTGACAGGAGTAGATAACATTGCCCTAGGAAAGGACACACAAAAGAACAGAGGCTCTAAGGAGAAAGCTACCTGTAATAGAATCTGAGTCATTTGAGAGGTATGAGGTAACCTTAGTTGGAGGTTAGTATCTATCTAAGGGTATGTGTGTATGTAAAATAAACTCTGGACTAGCTTAAGGAAAAAGAGGAAGTTGTTTCCCCCACCCCACCTCCAGACTAGACAGGGAATCTGATAGAAGCCAAGGGCATGAAAGCTCTTCTGGGCCTCCTTGAGGGATTGGAGCCAGTTTCTAAAATGTGAGGAGAACTAAGGCCCACTGTCTGTCTTTGTTTCTTGGGATTACATAGTGTCTCTCATTCCTGCCCCTTTGTCCTCTCTCTCTGCTTTGCTATACATATGTCTGTGTCACCTCTGGTTCTATACTATTTTTTTTTTTTTTTATTTGGTGGTGCTGGAATTGAGCACAGGGTCTCTTAAATGCTAGGCAAGCATGCTTTACCATTGAGCCCCAGCCCCACCCCTAGTTCTATACTATTTACAAGGTCAAGCACACAGCAGAGATGGTCTTTCTGACTTTATTTTGAATTACTGTCAGAAAAAAAAGAATATGATTAGCTCAGTCTAACCACTGAATCTGCTTCCCCAGTGCCAAGTATCCATTCCTGATTCAAATCACACAGTGTAAGCATATCTTCAGGCCACACTGCTGGGTTTACATGGGGAAGTTTTCAGAAGAGAGAGTATAGATTAGATAACCATAAAAAGAATGTACTCTAAGGGGGAAGCCAGAGGGGTTGAGGATATAACTCAGTTGTAGAGTGCTTGCCTTGCATGTACAAGATCCTGGGTTCAATCCCCAGCACCACCAAAAATCCTAAACCTAACCCATCAACTTAACAAGGCCCTAAGCAACTTAGCAAAACTCTGTCTCTAAACATAAAAAAGGGCTGAGATGTGGCTCAGTGGTTAAGTACCTCTGGGTTCAGTCCCCAGTACTAAAAACAAGTACTCAGCCTCTCTGTTTTGTTTTTAGTTAGTTTGTTGAAGACATATATTACCCAGGTTAGTCCAGAACTCTTAGGCCCAAGCAGTCCTCCTGCCTAGGTCTCCCAAGTAGCTGGGAGTACAAATTTGTGCTACCATGCCTGCTTGAATTTATTAACTCCAGTTGGTTGGGGTGTTTTTGTTTTGTTTTGTTTGGCAGATCTTGGGATTTTCAGTTTTTTAGAATCATATCTGTGAATAGAGATAGTTTTACTTTTTCTTTGCCAATTTAGAAGTCTTTCTTTTTCTTGACTAATTGCTATGACTAGAACTTCTAGTACAGTGTTACATAGCAGTAGCAAGAGGTGTCCTTCTTTTATTTCTAATCTTTTCAATTATTTTTTGTAGTTGTAGATAGACAGAAAGCCTTTATTTTATTTGTTTATTTTTATGTGGTGCTAAGGATGGAACCCAGTGCCTCACACATGCCAGGCAAGTGCGTGCTCTGCCAGTGAGCCATAGCCCCAGCCTTTATTCCTAATCTTAAGGGAAAACTTTCAGTCTTTCAATATTGAGTCTGGTATTATTTGTTTATATTTCATAAATGCCATTTATCATGTTGTAGAAATTCTTTTCTTCTGTTCCTTGTTCTTTAAATATTTTTATCGTGAAAGGTACTGGATTTTGTCATTCTTTTTTTTTTACATCAACTAAGATGCTCATATTGGCTTTGTTTATTTTGAGGCTTTGTTTGGTGCATGTATGCTTATAATTGTTATATCTTGTTGTTGAATTGACCCTTGTGTCAATATTTACTCTCCTTTGTCCTTTGGAACAGTTTTTGACTTAAGTCTATTTTGTCTGGTATTGAAATACCCACCTCGCTCTCTGTTATTGTTTGCACAGAATCTTTTTCCATTCATTCACTTTCAACTTTTTTGTGTCTTTGCATCTGAAGGTGAGTGTTTTTCACAATGTATATATTTTCACACTGTATTATTCATTCTGCCAAATCTCTGCCTGATTGGGGAGCTTAAACTGTTTCTGCTCAAAGTAATTAGTAGTAAGGAGTGACTTTTGCCTTTTTGCTAATTTTTTCCACCTTTTTTTATGCGCTTTTTGTTTCTCATTTTTTTCATTTTACTATGTTCAGTTGTTGTTGTTTTGGATTCTCTTCTCTTTTCCTTCAGTGTATATTATATGCTTTTCTTTCGGTTAACATAAGGATTGCAGTTAACAACTGAATGACGAGATGAAAGAGAAACCTGGAGTTCAGGTTTGGTCATGTTACATTGTGATGCCTGTTAGACATTGAAATGGAAATATCAAGAAGGCAGTTGGATATACAACTCTGGAATTTAGGAGAGAAGTCCAGGCTAGAGAAATAAGTTTAAGCCATGAGCATATGAACTGTATCAAGGGAGTGATATAGAGAGGGAAAGGAAGTATCTGTAGGATTAAGCCCTGGAGTACTCCAAAAAGTCATGAAAAAATGGGGGAACTAATAGATGACTGAAAATGATTAGTGTGTATGTGTGTGTGTACATATTCATATATTACATATTTTTAATAAATTATTTTTTGGCAAAGGATAATTCCACATAGTTCTATTTTCCTTTCAGTTACATCTAAATGAAGAAAGTGGTTCTAAATTTGTTTTTAAAGATAGTTTAACATAAAATTAAAGGTAGATATAATTTGGAAATTCTTAAATATGAAATAAATAAATGTAATAGATGAATTAGTTATACATAATTTTTCCTTACATGATCCCACTTTAGTTCTATTGTTCTTATTTAGCCTATCTAGTTTATTTCCTTTGGTCATTAAGATCTGAGGTCTTTATTTAAATCTGAGGTCTTTTATTAAATCTGCTTTACGATTACTGATGGAATACTTTTTGCCTCCCTGCTCCCTGGCTCAGAATTCCATTATTCAATGGGAAGTAACATGAAAGCCATTATGTAGTCAGAACTGAATCAGGTGTTTCTTATAAGGAATTTTTCTCAGAGCAAATTCTAGAGAAAATACCCTGAAGGCAGAGGCTAATGGCCTCCCCCAAATCAACCAATTGATTAAAATGAAATTGACTTTTCCCAACTATTCGACTCTTCCTCGAAGTGAAGTCTGAAGGTGCCATGGATTAGGGGAAAAGGAAAGGCTAAGAGGGTTTTGCTTTATTTGTTAGGCTGTCTTGTTCTATTAATAACTTCTAAAAGATTAACAGAAATATCTAAAAGACTTTAGTTTCTACTGTAGAAATAGAAACCATGTTATCCTCCCTCATCTAGATGATACTATAAAAGCCTTCTAACTGGTCTCCTTGTTACTGCCTTTGATCCCCCAAATTTAATCTCAACCTAGCAGTCAATCTGACACTGCTATACTTGATTTATATTTGTTTTGGGGGATTGAACCCAAGGTCACTTTACCTCTGAACTACATCTCCAGTCTTTTTACAGTGGCCTCTCAGACTGTTCTTAATCTGCCCCCATTGCCTCTCTACCTCTGATGTGTGTTCTCTCTGCTCTGACCACACTAGGTTCCTTCCCAGTTTTGGGAACTTGGCACCAGCTGACTCCTCTTCCTTGTATGTGTTCTTCCTTCAGGTATCTGTGTGGCTAATTCTCTTGCCTGTATCTGGTCTTGCCTCAAGTCTCAGCTGCTCAATGAAGTCTCCACAGACCATCTTCTTCTTCTTCTTCTTCTTCTTCTTCTTCTTCTTCTTCTTCTTTTTTAAGTTGGACACAATACCTTTATTTATTTATTTATTTATTTATTTATTTATTTATTTATTTATTTTTTATGTGGTGCTGAGGATCGAACCCAGTGCCTTGCAGGTGCTAGGTGAGCACTCTACCACTGAGCCACATCCCCAGCCCCTCCACAGACCATCTTCTATATAATGTAACAGTAACCTGCCCCACTAACACTTCCAAACTCCTGATCCCATGTCTGTTTCTGTTTAAATTAAAGTAAGCTTGGTTATATTGTGGCAATGGCTTTACCCCCCCCCCCCCAATCTCAGTGGTTTAACACAACAAAAGCTTCTCTCTGATTTGTGTTTACATATCCATTATGGGTTAGCCAACAGCTCTGTTCACTTATGACCTCAAGGACCCAAGCTGATGCATGACCTATCTTGTTATGCATCTCAACATATGGTTTTTTCCTTTTTTTGGTGGGGGTACCAGGGATTGAACTCAGGGGCACTCTGCCACTGAGCCACCCCAGCCCTATATTGTATTTTATTTAGAGAGAGGATCTCACTGAATTGCTTAGCTCCTCAATTTTGCTGAGGCTGGCTTTGAACCTCCTGCCTCAGCCTTCACATATGGTTTTCAAAATCACATCTCTGGGAAGAGAGGGTTCCAAGAATGATTGAAAGTGTCATAAGGCATACTCCACCCCCCCACCCCACCCCCCGCCCAGCTTATTGGCCAAAACTGGTCACATGCCCTTAATCTAACTGCCAAATGAACCTGAATGTAGAGCATGAAAAATATTCATGATTATTACTGATTCTTTAACACCTGTTCTCTTTTTTCCTCTATACCATTCATCATATTTTACATGTAATTTATATTATAATTTGCATATTTATGTGTTTGCTATTTGATGTTTTCCTCATCAGGAAGAGAAATTTGTTCCCTCACTGCCTACAATTTCTTGCATATAGAAAAGCCTTTGCTCATCTGTTCTGCTGTTTGTAATCTTCTCCATCTTTTTAGCACTGTACTCACTCATTCCTTTCTCTGATGAAATCCTACCCATCTTTTAATCTTACTTAATCTAGGAGACTTTGTTGACATCTCTAAGATAAATTAACCACTTGTCCCCCAAGGGTACCTCTGAATTTTTAGTATACTACTGTCAGTACTTACCTCATTGTATGGTTAAATGTCTGATTGCCCAAGTAAACCAAGTTCCTCATGCATGGGGCACAGTGGGCAGTAGGGAGTACATAGGGAGCCTGTAAAAGAAACTAAGGATCTGAGCAAGAGCAATATAAATAGGGATATAGAAGAGATGACAGCAAGGAATACTTAGAAGGTAGTACTTGGTAAGGCTAGATTAGTCAAGCTTAGTTATTGGTTGAGTAGAAAGATAAGAAAAGAAGTAAGGATAATTCATGTTTCTTATATAGAATATTATAGAGCAACTTTGTGTGAGTGATAGGATGATGAGTTTGTTTTGAGGTGGTGGGTTTAACTCCATAGGGACTTTGAGGTGGAGATACATACAGGAATTGGAATTTGGTCCTTAAACTCAGGGAAATGCATGCTCAGTACTAGTTAAAAAATAAGAAGGGCTGGGATTGTGGCTCAGTGGTAGAGCGCTCACTTGGCATGTGTGAGGCACTTGGTTTGATCCTCAGCACCACATAAAAATAAAATAAAGGTATTGTGTTCATCTACAACTAAAATAAATGTTAAATAAGCACACCTGTAATCCCACCGACCCAGAAGGCTGAGGCACAAGGATTTCAAGTTCAAAGCCAGCCTCAGCAACTTATTGAGATCCTGTCTCAAAATAAAATATAAAAAGGGCTGGCGTCATAGCTCAGTGAATAAGTGCCCCTGGGTTCAACTCCCAGTACCTCCCCTGTCAAAACAAAACAAAACAAAACCCCTTATTTGCACTAATGTTTAAGGAATAAAAAGAGGAAGATATACTTTTGGGTCAGAAACAAAAAAGCGAACTAGAGAGTGTGAAGCCAGGGCTCTCAAGGGTATTTAGAGTTTCAAGAAAAAGTGGAGGGCCATGTAAAATGTAGTAGAGAAGTCAAATAGAACAAATGTTACTAAATATTTACTACTCTCAAAATCTTCTTTCAACTCCAGTTCTCTAACCTTCTTGGCTTCAGTTTGGCTTTCAAGTTTTGAGAAATTTGAGGTATAAACTGCCCTGACTGTGCTTTCTCCTCTTCCTTTACAAACTTAGTATCATACCCATCCATTATTTCCTCCTTCCCTCTAATCTCAGGACATTCGAAGTCAGTTCTTCCATTGGTGCCTTTACTTTCTGTTTATGCTTTTTTCTTTTGGGAGGTTTCTGCTCCCATTATCTCACTGCAAATTTTTTCAGTATTAGCATTTGAAATTTTAGTGGAGGGCACAGAAGTGGAAATCTAATTACTAAGTGTTAAATATTGAATATGAGGAGGGGAAATGTCAATGAAAATTAGAAATAGTGATCACTGATGGAAATTAGGGAGAAAATTCTTGGTCCTCCTCCCCAGGGAAGTGAGGACATTGACATGGACCAGATTCAGGGGCTGTTCCAGCAACTCTAATTTTGGAACCACATTAAAATATGTCTTCTGTTTGTCCTCCTTCTGTAGCATGCCAGTGATCAAATCTGTACTTCAGAAGCAAAAATGAGCCAGTTCCCAGAAAGAATAATGTAGAAACATGTAAATTCAGTCATTTGTTCATCGTTGGAAAAGTATTTCTTTAGTGTGTGACATGTGCTATGCCCTGAATTAGATGCTGGGAGTGCAGTGGGGAGTAAAAACAGTTCTCGATAACCCTGGAGTTAGTACAGTGATTTGGTTTTTATTTCTTGTTTGTATCTAACTTAATCTAACCAGTTTCACTTCTTTCCCTTATAGTATCCTCCTATATATGGACTGATTCTTATTCCCTGCTGGTGTTCTCTAGTTTGCCTAAGTAGAATTTACATGGGAATGCACTCCATTCTGGTAAGGAAAACATTGTTTTTGATGCTTTATTTTTTCTGACATTGATGAAAATTTTTATAATTTTAATCATTTGCAAGTTTGTATGAAACCTAAGTGAGAAAATAGTTATTTTAAGTCTTATAACTGTTTTACAGAGCACCAGTATGATGACTTGTGAATTATGAATGTAGTAATCATGTTTCATAGAAACGGTGTCTCAGTTTTATATTCCTGTAGAATCTCTTTAGTGCCTCTCCTGTCACTGAACTGAAACCAGGTACTCTGTCCAGAAACCAGGGAGAGTACTAAATATTAGTCAAGACTTAGTGACTGGTGGCTACGTCTTTACATATGAAACTCTAAATTTCTTCATTTTCCTATCAGTATTTTTAAGACTCACATCAGATATTTTATTTTGAGACTGTATTTACATTTCAAAAACAGCAACATGGGGAGGGGGCTGCTCTGTTTACAGCCACACCTACTCACTTCCTATCCCTCTCTATCCTATTGACATCCCCTTAGTCCTGACCTGCATTATATATTGACCAGACTATCTCAGCAATTTCTTAATTAGTAGCCCTGCTTCCGGTTTGACTGCTCCATCTAGTATTCAGTCTCCTGATTAGTAAAATTTCCCACAGATGTGATGCCATGCGGAATTACATTTACTTAAATGCAGAGTGTTTCTTACCTCTATGATTTTAGGAATACCTTTGCTTGGAATGCCCTTTTCACTGTCTTGGCCTGGCTAACTGTCCCATTCATTCTTCATTACTCATTGCAGATGTTCTTAAGCCTCATTACCTTCCCCATCTTCCCTTTCTTAAGACTGATTAGGTGACCCTTCTTCCATTTACCCTTAATTGGGATGGCTTTTTTTCTTGTCATCTGCAGTGAACTGTAGGCTCCTTGAGAACAGAACTGTATATTTTCCCTCAGCATCTTTACCCTCAGCATCTCATGTGGAATCTTTTTTTTCCTCACATGGTGTCTCTGAAGGCACCCTAGGAATGTAGATAAAGCATAGAAGAAAAGACATAATATGACAAAATATGAACTATTTCATGGAATTCTAAGTTTTCAAGTGGGTTGTATTATTTTTTTCTTGTCCTTTTTATTGTCTTGTAAAATTGAACATATTTTATGATTCAGATAATCTATTCCTAAGCATATACTCTAGAGAAACAGTTGCAGATCTGTGCCAGGGAGCATCACAAAAAAGAGCATAGGAGTAATGTTTATAATACTCCTGGTTGGTATAAGAATAGATGCCAACTAAGGAAGCATTCAAGTTCAACCGGGACCAGTTAATTAATCCAAAATCTGAAAACAATCTGAATGACCAGCAGTAGGAAAGTGGATGAATTGTATAATCACAAAGCAAAATATTATAGAGTTGTGAATGTGGTTGATCTACAATTATATATAATGAATGAATCTAAAAACCTTAATGTTAAGTGTAAAAAACAAGTCAAAAGGGACCACAAGGGCCAGGCATGGTAGTGCCTGCCTATAATCCCAGCAGTTTGGGAGGTTGAGACAAGAGGATCAGAATTCAAAGCCAGCCTTAGCAACTTAGTGAAGCCTTAAGCAACTCAGATAGACTCTGTCTCTAAATAAAATATAAAAAGTGGCTGGAGATGTGGCTCTGTGGTTAAGTGCCCCTGGGCTCAATCTCTGGCACCAAAAAAAGGGCCCCGGGGGTTACATGCTACATGGTAATATTTTTACAAAGCTCAGGAAGAAGCAAAACTAGATAATATTTTGCTTCAAGATATGTGGTAAAACAATTAATTCAGCCAAAATCCAGACTTGGAAATTGCCTCTGGGAAGGGTACAGTAATAGAATTAGGAGGCAGTGCACCAATAGATCTGACAGTACTGGTAATATTATAGTTCTTTTGTTGGGCAAATAATTTCATAGATAGTAATTTTGTAATTTCATATATACTTTATGTATCTTTCTTTCTTTTTTTTTTTTTTGCAGTACTAGGGATTGAATCCGGGGTTTTCTACCACTGAGCTCTATTTCCAGTCCTTTTTATTTTTTATTTTGAGACAGGGTCTTGTTAAGTTGCTCAGGCTGGTTTCAAATTTACAATTCTCCTGCATGAGTCTCCTAAATCACTGGGATTATAGGTATTTACTTCTGTACCTGTTTTATACCCTACATTAATTTTTTTCCCAGTTAAGAATTTTAAGACAAAACATTCGACAGTCTGTTGCTCAACTATATTGAATGCTGTTGAGAAGTGACCATTGTAGCTGGGTGCAGTGGTGCATGCCAGTAATCCCAGTGACTTGGAAGGCTGAAGCAAGAGGATTGCAAAGTTTGAGGCCAGCCTGGGCAATTTAGCAAGGCTCTGTCTCAAAATAAAACATAAAAAGAGCTGGGAATGTAACTCTGATAGAGGACTCCTGGAGTCTGTCCTAGTTGAGGAGTGACCATTGTTTTTAGTGTCATGAAGATTGCTAGTATCCATGAAAAGTGGTGGTTTCATTGAAGGAGTGAGTCTAGAAAAATATAGGAAGTGAGGACATGGACATAGGGACTGTTAACTCTTTTGACAAGATTTTCAGTGATACAGAGTAGATGTGAGGATTTGGTTTCAAGGTAAAAATTATGGAACATGTTTGCAGGTTTTCAAGAATAATTCAGGGGCTGGGGATGTGGCTCAAGTGGTAGCTCACTCGCCTGGCATGCGTGCGGCCCGGGTTCAATCCTCAGCACCACATACAAAACAAAGATGTTGTGTCCAATAAAAAATAAATATTAAAAAAAAGAAGATGAAAACACAAAATAATATGTTTAAAAAAAAGAATAATTCAGAAAAGTTACTTTAAATACTAGCTTTATTTTTTGCAGTAAATTATCTTCTATTAATTCTTTTGTTTCTTTCCCATATTCATAAATTGAATATGGGAAAGAAATTAAATTAAAATTAAATCTAATTTTAAAATATTTTACTAAATCCATTGACATACCTTCTCTTCATGTAGATATGAATTTTATTTTTATTTTTTGTAGTACTAGGGATTGAACCCAAGGTCTCTTGCATGCCAGGCAAGCATTCTATCTCTGGGACACTTCTCTAGCCTTGGCTCCCTGTCACTTTTGAAATAAAATCTAAACTCTTTCCCTAACTACAAGAGTTCTACATGATTAGACTTCTAAGTATCTCTTTGATTTTGTATCATATTCCTCTCCCTTTGATATTTGAGGCATGCTGGATTTCTGTCAGTTCCCTTGAACTCGTCACTTTTCTGCCTCAAGGCCTTTGCTTTTGCACTTGGTATTCCCTCTGCCTGGAGAATCTTTTCCTCTAGCACTGTAAAGAAAGGTAGGGCTAATTCTGTCTAAAATCTAGTCTTTGCTTAGGTGTGACTTCCTCAGACAGGCTTCCCTCCCACTCTCATAGAGCCCTTCCCATCCTGTTTTACTTTCTACACAATGTTTGTAACTATCTGTCACTATAATATTTATCTGTTTTCTTACTTAAACACAGTTATCCTCAGTCTTTTCCACTAAAATGTAAGCTGTATGACAGCAAGTGACTATTTCTTTGAATAATAAATATACTTTCTTTTCAGAAACAAAACTGTACAATGTAAGCACAGTTTATTGTTTCGAATCTGAATATAAATTTGCGTATAGTGTATATGTTCTTAATTTATAAAAGGGTAAAACTATGAAAATAATCTTTTATTATTACCAGTAGATTTTTTTATCATTACAACCATTTTTAGTTTGTAAAGTTTACTTTGAGAATTATAAAATTTGTATCTATTCAACTTTTAAAATGTGAAATATATACTATTTTTTAAATGCCAAAAATAGTATTATATTAAACAACTATACTAAACAACTTTTATCTTTTCCCAGGACATTATTGCTGGATTCCTATATACCATTTTAATCTTAGCTGTCTTCTATCCATTTGTGGACCTGATTGACAACTTCAACCAAACTCACAAATATGCTCCACTAATCATCATCGGTCTTCATTTAGCTTTAGGAATCTTTTCTTTCACTCTTGATACCTGGAGCACATCCCGTGGAGACACAGCTGAGATTCTAGGAAGTGGTGCTGGAATTGCATGTGGATCCCATGTTGCTTATAGCGTGGGTCTACTATTAGATCCTTCTTTAGAGATACTACCTTTCACTAGGCCTCCCATTACTGTGACTCTGTTTGGAAAAGCCATATTTCGGATCCTCATAGGAATGATATTTGTACTAATAGTCAGAGATATAATGAAAAAGATCACCATTCCTTTAGCCTGTAAAATCTTTAACATACCATGTGATGATATTCGAAAAGCAAGACAGCACATGGAAGTTGAACTTCCTTATCGATATATTACCTATGGAATGGTTGGTTTCTCTATCACATTTTTGGTTCCCTACATATTTTTCTTTATTGGTATCTCTTGATGGGGAAATACTGTTTGTGATAAGAAAGGAAGTTATCAGTTACTGATACCTAAAAATATACTAAAAGAAAAGATCAGAGTTTAGGCTTTTGCAAGAATTTAACTTAAATAATTATTTAAGTAAATTCTTAAGAGTCAGTGCTTTTTATCATTGCACATCCAGATATTGTTTTAGGTGAGCTGAACTATTTCTATACTGAGAAAATGATTAAGTATCTATTTAGAATGTTCATGTAATGTTTGGAGAGTTTTGTGCTATTATGGATTCAAGTTATATATAATATATATTAAGGTACATAATATACAATTATATATCTAATATATGTTATATATAAAATAATATACCTAAGGTTTTTTTTAAACTGTGGGGTGTATTATTAAATCAATAATAATATGCAAACAGTTGTGCCTGTGTATTTGGAATTAATACAGGTATGTTATTAACAAATATATTTAACATTTATTTACTATGGGAGCCATTTCCTAATTGAATTGCATAATTAATAGACCAGAATTCATATGCTACCACATATTAATTTACTGCCTCTTTTTACACTGCCATCACCTTTCATGTTACCCATGATGTTGAACATGGGAGACATTTTGAATGGACCAAATTTTCAGAAAAATTAGTTTTTAGATTCTCTTTTTTTTTTTTTAAGTTCTGTACACTGTATTGAATGTACTTTTTTTTTGCAACTGTTTTGTACATCAGTTTAATAATTCAGGTACTGAATTTTATTGCTTGCTAATTGTGCCTTTCTGTTGCTGAATTAAGAAATGCCATGTATACTGTGATATAAAAGACTAATTCTATCTTAATTACATATAATCAGGCAAATATTTTAAAAATATATGTCAAACTAACAGGGATTGAACTAAACCACCCTTAATCCTTTAGACCTTTATTTAGAAAGAAATGTGGAATGGGCTAAAATTTCTCACTAATTTATTGGAAAGCTAAAAGGATAAATATTTCCATTTTTGTAGGTATTTTTCTGTGTATTGTAAGTTATAGGAACAAGATATATTTTTTTTGCACATAGTCTTGATTGTTTATACTGCAGGTAGATATTTCCAATGAATGGAAATGTAGTTGAAATTTTAGGTGGGACGGTGCAAATGCTTCATATGTAAAAACATTTTTCTAAATTTGGAAAGGATTGGATTGCCCACTGTTAACTTTTAATACTCACTTATTAGCTACTTAAGATAAATTATAAAATCTAAAAATAATAAGTATCAATCATTTATATCCTATTATTTTTCCAACTTTTTATTGTTTTCACAGTGGAAAATTTGGGTATAGTATGTAACTATTTTTTTTGTCTGTGCCTTTATATTTTCAAGTGTGATTGTAATTAGATTAACATAATTTTATTTGTAGTAAGAGATTCATAAAGAAGATAATTAACTTTCCATATAAATGAACATCAGGTATGGGATTACTGATTTTAGTGCAATATCTATGATTATCCTGAAATATCAATTCAGATGTATCTATTTTGCATAGCATAACTATTTGAGCTCATATTTTTATAATTCTGATTGAGAATTTAAGGACATGGTAATTTTTACCGAAACTGAATCTGATAATTTTAAATAAAGCAACTAAATTTGGACTCTTTACCTATTAAAAAGAAACCAAGGCACTTTGGAACCTATCGGTACGTTGGAAAATGTGAAAAGAGCTTTTCTTTCAAAAACGTGTGGTTATTGAATGAATTTTGGGGTCTATGCTATACTATTAATTTTTATGTCTAGCTCAAAAGTATTTGAAAATATTCCATTTCTTTGTGTTTTATTATTTTCTGTCCTATGACAGTTCTATGCTAAATGTATTTTAAAATAAAAGTCAAATTCAAGATTAAAGGATGTTTGTTTTGTTGGCATTCTGTGCATCTGTCTCTATTATCTGGTAGAGAATTCTGAAGTATTCCCTTTCCCTCTTCCTCCCTCTCCTTGATCTCATTATTTTAATTAGTACATTATAATCTTATATATATAATAGGTATTAATTGTGGTATATTTATACATGGAGATAGCATGATTTGGGAAATTTTGTTTCCTAGTACTTCTCAATGCCATCCCCTCCTCCTTTCCTTCTAATCCCTTCCTTTAATCTCTTGGTCTCCCTTCTGTTTTTGTGAGATCCTCGTTTTTATTCTTTCTGTTTTTTCTCTTAGCTTCTACATATGAGAGAACACATTTGACCTTTAACTTTCTGGCTCTGGCTTATTTCACTTAGTATGATGTTCTCCAGTTCCATCCATTTACCAGCAAATGACAAAATTTCATTCTTCTTTATGACTGAGTAAAAACTCCATTGCATGTGTACTACAATTTATTATTTCGTCTGTTGATGGACACCTAGGCTGGTTCTATAACTTGGCTATTGTGAACTGTGCTGCTATAAATATTGCTGTGCTGGTATCACTGTAGTCTGCTGATTTTAGTTCTTTTGAATAAATACTCAGGAGTGGGATAGCTGGGTTATATGGTGGATTCATTCCTAGTCTTTTGAGGTCTCCATGTGGTTGTACTAATTTGCAATCCCACCAGTATACGTAACCTTTCCCCCACATCCTTTCCAGCAATTATTGTTATTTGAGGAAAAATTTTAAGTGAATAAAAACATATGGACATTTTATTTTGTAACTATAAAGTGCCATGACATGTGAAAATTCAAAAATTCAAAAGACCTACAAGAGTGGCATAATTTTTATTTTTTAGCTTTCTCTGTAACATCTATTAAACATATCTTTCAAAAACAACAAAAAATTAATACAATGAAATGATTAGAATTTTAAAGGCAATTTTTTTTCTCATCTTTCCCATAAGCCCTTTAAAGGATCATTTTCACAAAACATTCAATAAAGATGAGTAAAGACTTAGTTTTTATTTTTGATATGTAATCTTACAATTTTATACTGCAAAGATTTTTTTCATTGCTAAAGCAATTTCATTTTTGTTAACAGTATTTATTCTAATTTAAAAATCAAAATGTTTAATTTGGTATCTGTAAAGACCCCTTTTCTAAGTGTAACTCATAGTTGAAGTATATTTTCTGAAGGGAGAATTTTATTGTCTGGTAAGATTTTTTAACATAGGAGATGTAACTGCTGGATATTTCTTCAAATCTTGGCCATGTTCTTTCCATTGGTTTTGAAGTCCATGAGTTGAAAAGAAAAAAACTTTTAAAGCTTGAATTTTAGTTGCAGTTACATAAGTTATAAATATAGTAAAAAATAAGGTGTAACATGCTACTTGTAAAAGACATTTCAGAAAGCTCTGCATTGTTAAGCATATCTTTATAAGGAAACATGCCTTCCTTGTGAGACGTGCAGAAGGAAAAATTCTAAGAAAAGTAAGAGACTTTCTTAAAAAAATGAAAATGATGAAGGAAGTAAACAATTTTTTTTAACCTCAGCTAGTTGGCTTTTCACAACCTGTCCTTCCCCTGCCTCCTTTCTTCCCCCAAAAAGGAATTCTCCATCTGATAACAACCTAAGGGAGAATAGAATGTGCTTTGATAACTGCCATACTGACTGTTCACTCTGGGCGATTATGAAAGCTCTCTTGCCTGTAAATAGGCTATCCAGATTCTTGCTTTGCTCCAGAGAGCCCTTGCAGACTATTTCTTTTTTTTTTTCCTTTCATTATTTTTAGTCTCGGTATATTTTCCATGGGTGTTTAGAAAGCCCACTCCCTGGTACAGTAAGCAACAGGATATGACAGAATGTCTTAATATTTGTCAATTAATAGTCCTCCCGACCATTTTTTAAAAACTAAATATTTTTTAATATTTATTTTTTAGTTGTAGTTGGACACAATACCTTTATTTTATTTATTTTTTTTTACGTGGTGCTGAGGATGGGACCCAGGGCCTCGAACGTACTAGGCAAGCGCTCTACCACTGAGCTATAAGCCCAGCCCTAAAAAACTAAATTAGTTTTTTTTTTTCATACCTCAGTACTGAGATTGAATCCACTGGTCTTTTAACTACTGAGCTACATTCCCAGTCTTTTTTTTTTTTTTTTTTTTTTTTTTAAATTTTGCAATGGTCTTGCTAAGTTGCTAAGAGTCTCACTAAGTTGCCAAGGCTGGCTTGAACTTGTGAATCTCCTGCCTCAGCCTCCTTACTTGCTGGGATTACAAACCTTCGCTACCATGACTGGCAAACCAAATTAATTTTAAAACTTTCCTTGGTTGTGCGAGGTGTGGTGGCACACTTCATTCCTAGGCAGGCTTCATTATGTTCATTTTGGGGGAGAAAATTTCTTTAACATTTATCAGATTTTGGAGATGAATGATTGACTTTTTATTTTAGGTATTTTAAAAGTTTGAGTTGGCAAGTAAATGCTTCCAATTTATCCAGTAAGACTTTTGTCACTTTTCATGCAAATGCTTAAAGGTTAATAGTTTAGATTCTTGGAAAGTTTTGTATGTAATTACTACAATAATCCATTGTATAGAATGGAATTTGAATCCAGATTAGTTTTGAGACTTCTTTTAGAATTAAAATTAACTATGAAAGAAAATATTCTCCAAATATAAGGATATATTTTTTCAGACCTAATAATAAGCTCTATGTGTTCTCAAGAGTATTGTTTTGTATAGTTGATGTTTAATGTTTCATATAACCAGTTATTTAATTTAAAATTTTAAGTGATACTGTTTCATTAAAATGTAGATAACAATATATTCAGAACTAAAATGTCCATTTTTCTGATAGAAGCAGAGTTAAAAGGCTCCCTGGAATGCAAACGTGTTCATTGCCCAAATAGGACTTGATTGGGGTCAGTGGCAATAAAATACATTCTATTTCCCCACCTATTTTAGGGGCTTTCCAAGGTAAAATCTACCAAACTTTTTTTCCCCCTGTACTGGGGATTGAATTAAGAGCGTTGTACAACCTAGGCAAGTGTACTACCTCTGAGCCACATCCCAGTTTTTTAAAAAATGTTTCTTTTTTGAGACAGAATCTCACTAAATTGCCCAGGCTGATACCTTAGACATGCAATCCTCCTGCCTCAGCCTCCTGATTAACTTAGATTACAAGTGTGTACCACTAGGCCTGGCCACCAAACTCATTTTAATGAACAGTGTTGTTTGCTTGTTTCTGATTGAAATGTTGCAACAGTCTTAAAATAATAAAAGTTAAGAAACTGGAAGGGGGATGGGGTTGCAGCTCAGTGGTAGAACACGTGCCTAGCACGTATGAGCCACTGGGTTCGATACTCAGCACCACATAAAATAAAGGTATTGTGTCCATCTACAGCAAAACAATATTTTTTAAAAAAGGGACTGGGATTGTAGCTCAGTGGTAGAGCGCTTCCTAGCATGTGTGAGGCTCCTGGTTTGATCTTCAGCATCACATAAAAATAAACAAAGGTATCTTGTTCATCTATAACTAAAAATATTTAAAAAAAAAAACTGGAGAAACAAACAAACAAACAAAAAAGAAATGACAGAGTCCAAGATGGCGGGCCAGAGGGAGGCAGCATTCTGCATCGCTCTGTGACCTGGGATTCAAGTTGTGAGAATACAGCTTCTCTTGCACTGATATTCCTGCCCACCCCTCACCTAGGATCCATGGTGCTAGAAGGGAAGACACACAAGCAATATGAAAAGATAAGGGAAGAAAGTGCCCCAAACAAAGCAAGATACCACATTATTAGAATCCATGGCCAGCACAGCAGAAGATAAGACAGAGAAAGAGTTCAGGATGTATATAATTAAAATGTTCTGTGAATTAAAAGATGATATAAGAGAGCAAATAGAGGCAGCAAAAGATCATTTTGACAAAGAGCCACATAAACAAATACAGGAAGCAAAAGATTACTTCAAAAGGGAAATAGAGGTTTTCAAAAAAGAACAACAGAAATCCTTGAAATTAAAGAAACAATAAATCAAATCAAAAGTTTAATTGAAACTATCACCAACAGATTAGACCACTTGGAAGACAGGACCTCAGTCAATGAAGACAAAATATATAATCTTGAAAAGAATGTAGAACACACAGTGAAAATGGGAAGAAACCATGAGCAGAGCATACAAGAAATGTGGTATAGCATAAAAAGACCAAATTAAGAGTTATTGGAAAAGAAGATAGAAATAAAATATGTGACTAATTTATATTAAAAAAGAGTTATTGGGATAGAGAAAGGAAAAGAATTCCAAACCAAAGGAATGCTCAATCTGTTCAATGAAATAATGTCAGAAAATTTTTCAAACATGAAGAATGAATTGGAAAACTATTCAAGAGGCTTTCAGGATACCAAAGGTACAAAATCACAACAGATCCACATCAAGGCACATTATAATGAAAATGCCTAACATACAATATAAAGAGAGAATATTAAAAGCCACAAGAGAAAGAAAGCAGATTACATAGAGGGGGAAAACAAAACAATTAGCATATGTGCAGATTTTTCAACCCAAACCCTGAAAGCTAGAAGATCCTGGAACAACATATATCAAGCTCTGAAAGAAAATGGATGCCAACCAAGAATCTTTTTTTCTTTTTCTTTTTTTTTTTTTTTGAGAGAATTTTTTTAATATTTATTTTTTAGTTTTTTTTTTTTTTGGCAGACACAACATCTTTGTATGTGGTGCTGAGGATCAAACCCGGGCCGCACGCATGCCAGGCGAGCGCGCTACCGCTTGAGCCACATCCCCAGCCCCAAGAATCTTATATCCAGCAAAATTAAGCTTTAGATTTGATGATTAATAAAAACCTTCCATGATAAACAAATTAAAAGATTTTTACAACTCGAAAGTCTACACTACAGAACATCCTTGACAAAATACACCATGAAGAGGAATTGAAAAACAACAATGTTGGGGCTGGGGATGTGGCTCAAGTGGTAGCGCGCTCGCCTGGCATGCGTGCGGCCCGGGTTCGATCCTCAGCACCACATACCAACAAAGATGTTGTGTCTGCCAGCTAAAAAATAAATATTAAAAATTCTCTCTCTCTCTCTCTCTCCTCTCTCACTCTCTCTTTAAAAAAAAAAAGAAAAACAATAATGAAAATCAGCAAAGGGAGGTTTTATACTAAAGGAAAAATGAATCAAAGGACAAACCAAGTCAAGTTAAATACCAAAAACAAACAAAAAGGCTGGAAATACAAGTCATGTCTCAATAATAACCCTGTTAATGGCCTAAACTCACCAATCAAAAGACATAGACTGGTAGATTGGATTTTTTAAAAAAGACCCAACAATATGTTGCCTCCAAGAGACTCATCTCATAGGAAAAGACATCCACAGACTGAAGGTGAAAGGTTGGGAAAAATCATACCACTCACATGGACTGCAGAAACAAGCAGGGGTTTCCATCCTCATATCAAATAGACTTCAAGCCAAAGTTAATCAAAAGGGATAAAGAAGGCTATTTCATACTGCTTAAGGGAACAATTTATCAACAAGACATAACAATAATTAATTTATATGCCCCAAACAATGGAGCATCTACGTTATCAAACATACTCTTCTTCTGAGGTTCAAGAGTCAAATAGACCACAACACAATTATTCTTGGTGACTTTAACACACCTCTTTCACCACTGGATAGATCGTCCAAACAAAAGCTGAACTAAAAACTATGGTACAATCAATAACTTAGACTTAACTGACATATATAGAATATTTCATCCTTCAATAAATGAATACACTTTCTTCTCAGCACCACATGGATCTTTTTCTAAAATAGACCATATATTATGCCACAAAGATACTCTTAGCAAATACAAAAAGGATATTACCCTGCATTCTATCAGATCATAATGGAATGAAATTAGAAATCAATGATAAAATAAAAAATAAGTTACTCCAACACCTGGAGACTGAATAATATGTTACTGAATGAACAATGGGTTGCAAAAGACATCAGGGAGGAGATTAAAAGATTCTTAGAAGTGGATGAGAACAAAGATACAAAGTATTGAAACCTCTGGGCCACTGTGAAGGTAGTACTAAGAGGAAAGTTCATTGCATGGAGTTCACTCCTTAAAAGAAGAAAAAGTAAACAAATAAATGACTTAATATAACATCTCAAAGCCCTAGAAAAAGAACAACAAATCAACACCAAAAGCACTAGAAGATGGAAATAATTAAAATGTGAGCTGAAATCAATGAAATTGAAACAAAAGAAACAATTGAAAAAATTGACAAAACAAAAAGGTGGTTCTTTGAAAAAATAAATAATATTGACAGACCCTTCACCATGCTACCAAACAGAAGGAGAGAGAAAACTCAAATTACTAACATGTGATAAAAAAGGAAATATTACAACAGTCACTACAGAAATACAGAAGATAATTAGAAATTATTTTGAAAACTTGTACTCCAATAAAATAGAAAATATTGAAGGCATTGACAAATTTCTAGAGTCATATGATTTCCGAAATTCAATCAGGATGATATACCCAATTTAAACAGATCAATTTCAAGTGATGAAATAGAAGACACCATCAAAAGTCAACCAACCAAGAAAAGCCTAGGACCAGATGGATGCACAGCTGAGTTCTACAAGACCTTTAAAGAAGAACTAATGCCAATACTCTTCAATTTACTTCAGGAAATAGAAAAAGAGGGAGCACTTCCAAACTCATTCTATGAGGCCAGTGTCACCCTGATTCCAAAACCAGGCAAAGACACATCAAAGAAAGAAAACTTAAGACCAATATCTCTAATGAACATAGATGCAAAAATTCTCAATAAGAAGCATGTGATCAACTCAATAGATGCAGAAAAAGCATTCGACAAAATGCAGCACCCCTTCATGTTGAAAACACTAGAAAAACTAGGAATAATAGGAACTTATCTCAACATTATAAAAGCTATCTATGCTAAGCCCCAGGCCAACATCATTCTAAATGGGAAAAAAATTAAAAGCATTCCCTCTAAAAACTGGAACAGGGATGCCTTTTTTCACCACTTCTATTTAACACAGTTCTTAAAACACTGACCAGAGCAATTAGACAGACAAAAGAAATTAAAGGGATACACGTAGGAAAAGAAGAACTCAAATTAGCACTATGTGCCAATGATATGATTCTATACCTAGAAGACCCTAAAAGTTACACAAGAAAACTTTTAGAACTAGTAATTTTTTTCCATTTGCACATCAGATAGAGCACTAATCTCTAGAGTATATAAAGAACTCAAAAAGCTAAACACCAAAGTAACAAATAGCCCAATCAATAAATGGGCCAAGGAACTGAACAGACACTTCTCAGAAGATGATATACAATCAATCAAATATATGAAAAAATGTTCAATATCTCTAGAAATTAGAAAAATGCAAATCAAAAATTTCATCTCACTCCTGTCAGAATGGGCAGCTACTAGGAATACAAACATCATTAAGTGTTGGTGAGGATGTGGGGAAAAAGGCACATTCTTACATTGCTGGTGGGACTGCAAATTGGTACAACCAATATGGAAAACAGTGTGGAGATTCCTTG
This sequence comes from Spermophilus citellus, assembly GCF_964194105.1. NCBI lineage: Eukaryota > Metazoa > Chordata > Mammalia > Rodentia > Sciuridae > Spermophilus > Spermophilus citellus. The sequence goes on along the minus strand of NC_138185.1, from coordinate 159,076,645 downwards.
GAAAACTTGGAATGGAACCACCATTTGACCCAGCTTCCTACTCCTCGGTTTATACCCAAAGGACTTAAAAGCAGCATACTACAGTGATACAGCCACATTAATGTTTATTGCAGTACAATTCACAATAGCTAAATTGTGGAACCAACCTAGATTGCCTATCAATAGATGAATGGATATAGAAACTGTAGTATATATACCCGATGGACTATTACTCAGCATTAAAAGAGAATAAAATCATGGCATTTGCTGGTAAATGGATGGAGTTGGAGAATATCTTTATTTTATTTATTTTATTTTTATGTAGTGCTGAGGATCGAACCAGGGCCTCGCACATGCTAGGCAAGCACTATACTGCTGAGCCACAACTCCAGCCGAAGTTGGAGAATAGCTAAGCAAAGTAAGCCAATCCAAAAAGCCAAAGGCCAAATGTTCTCTCTGATAAGTGGTTGCTTATCCATAATGGGGTGTGTGTGTGGGGGGGGAGCAAAATGGGATGAAGGGGAAGGGAGGAGGCATAGGGGTAGGAAAGATGGTGGAATGAGATGGACATCATTATCCTAGGTACATGTATGAAGACTTGAATAGTGTGACTCTACTTTGTGTACAACCAGAGAAGTGAAAAATTATGCTCCATTTATGTACAATGAACTGAAATGCCTTCTGCTGTCATGTATAACAAATTAGAACAAATAAATATTTTTAAAAATAAAGTAAGCAGAACAGCAACCAAGAAAATCACTACTTATTAAAACATTTCTAGATTTGTAACAGTGCTTATTGCATAAAGGATTTTTATTTCGTAAGTTCTATCAGAAAAAAATGAGGTTATTCTTGTGTTAGCTGTTTTCTTTTAAAATATTTTTTAGTTGTCAATGGATATTTATTTTATTTATTTATATGTAGTACTGAGAATTGAACCCAGTGCCTCACACATGCTAGGCAAGTGCTCTACCTCTGATCCACAACCCCAGCCCCATGTGTTCTTTTATTATTATTATTATTTTTTTTTTTTTAGTTATAGGTGGACACAATATCTTTATATTTATGTGGTGCTGAGGATTGAACCCAGTGCCTCATTCATGTTAGGCAAGTGCTCTACCTCTGAGCCACAACCCCAGCCCCAATCCCTGTTTTCTTATATAGTAAAATTATTTCATAGAAATGGGAAATTAATTTCCTACTTCCCATGAAAAATTATACAAAGTATGTATATAGCTACATTACTATATAATTTTTAAAAATTCAAGTCATACAAGAACAGCAAAAGTCCCCTTCTTAGTACCACCATTATGGAAAAGAATATGGAGTTTCCTCCAAAAATTAAAAATAGAATGACTGTACACAATCCCACGACTGAGGATATACCCTAAGGATTTAAATCAGTATGCCAAAGAGATATCTGTACTTCTCTGTTACTGCAACACTATGTATGCACGAGAGCCAAGATGTGGAATCAGCACCAGTGCTCATCAATGGATGAATGGATAAAGAAAACATTATACGAGAGGGGAAGATGGCGGCGGGAAGTGAGTAAGCCGCTCCGTGCTCCGCGCCGCCGCGTCTGAAAAGATGAGGTAAAAATCATTAAAGGAGATCTGTCGACAAAGACCCAGCACCGTGTCAAGAAAGGGGCCTAGGTGGAGTGAATCCGCCACGACTCCAGCCAAGGTGGAGTGAGTCCATCACGACTTCAGCGCGAGCAGTAAGGCTGCAGCCCGAGCTTCCCGGCTCCCTTGGCCCCTTCTCCTTCTCCTCTTCGCCTTTCCGCTTTGCTTCTCCCCAGCTGTCTCTCCTCCCATGCTCAGTCCCTAAATCTAGATCTCAATTTCTTTCCCCACCCCGCCCGCTCTCCCCCGTGTCCGGTACCCGGCCCGCGTGGCCCCGAGGCGCTGCCTCCCCTCCCCCAGCCCGCACCCCCTCCCCGGGGGTCCCGAAGGCCACAGCTGAACCGCCACCGTGCCGCCGCCGCCGCCTCCCCCCATGGAGCACCATAGAGCAGACTCTTCACCGCATGAGTGAGCTGCCGAGTTAAATGAAACAGCTGATAAGATGAGTGACAATTTAAAATCTAAGTGATCCAACGTGGCGGCGGATGTGGAGAGATCAAGTCTCTAACCCCTTCAGCTGCGCAAGCAAAGGGAGAAGTAAACTGTCAAAATACTGTTCGCTCAGGACCACTAGGCACTGTTGAGCTGAAGGGGATCCCGGGCGAACAGTCTGCCCCTCTCAGAACACACCGAGCCCGGATTGGGCTGCATTCTAGTTCTGGTTCGCCTTCTTCTAGTGACTCAGCACTAATGATCCTGCTGAAATAACTAGTCGGCCCACCTGAACTCAACAGAGGTAAAAGCCAACTGAGCACGATAGTCAGACCCAGGGTATCCCTCTGCTGACAACAGAGGTCCCTTGCACCAGCTACCAGGGGAGTTGCTACCTGAGGGCAAACAAATTCGCTGGGGGTCCTCAGCCCCAAGCCCTAAAAACTTAGGGTCTGAGGGAGGCAAACAGAAAGGGTGTGCCCAGGCATCCATGGAAACAGGGCTCCCAGGAGCAGCAGACCCGGCGTGTAGCCAGTATTGTGGCGAGCTTCACAGGTGAGCGGGGCCTGGCTTGAGGAACCACAAGAGAAGGCCCTAGGCACTCAGGATTGGAGACCTGCACAGTCTGGGAAGAAGAGCTGAGGAACAGTGATTGGTTCCCACCCATCAAGATGAGAAGCCTGGCCCAGTTCCCACCTACTGGAAGAGAAGTTAATTGAGCTCTATGACTGCATTTAATATTATTATTATTTTTTTTTAATGATTATTATTGGTATTTTTTTTAAATTTTATTTTCACTTTTTGTTGTTGATTATGTTGCTCTTCAACTTCCTTATTAATGGTTTCAATTTTTTTAATTCTTTTTATTCTATTATTATTACTATTATTTTTTAAACTTTAATTTCCATTTGTTTGTTATCATTATAATTTTTTTTGGTTTTAAATTTTTATTTTTTCGTTTTTTCTTTCTTTCTTTTCACTTTTTTCTTTTGTCTTTTCATTTCTTTTCAATTTTCTTATTCCCCCTTTCTTGAATTCTACCTGCCTACACTCACTCTCTTTAGTGACTTCTTCCCTTCCCTTCTAATACCTCTCCTCCCAAGCATCAAATAAATTTATAAGAGTAAACAGTAACTCAGCAGTCAAACAGAACAAGAAGTATCATGAGCATAAAAAAGCAAGGAAGAAAAGGAGTACAAATAATGAAGGACAGCCTAAATATTCAGGAGGACCTGGAGTCATCAGAAAAATGGCCATATAAAGAACTCAAGGAACACCTTAGACAGATGGAAAGGAACCTTAAAGATCACATTGAAAATGAATTACATAAACAGATAAAAGAAGAAGTTAAGCATCTTTATCAGGAGATAGAGATTATAAAAAAAATCAAACAATAATTCTAGAAATGAAGGAAACGATAAACCAAATTAAAAACTCAATCGAGAGTATCACTAACAGAGTGGAGCAAGTAGAAGCCAGAACGTCAGATAATGAAGACAAAATATATCATCTTGAAAAGAGTCTAGCCAACTCAGATAGGCTGGTAAAAAATCACGAGAAAAACATCCAAGAGATTTGGGATAACTTAAAAAAACCAAAGTTACGAGTCATCGGGATAGAGGAAGGCACAGAGATTCATGCCAAGGGAATGAGTAACTTGCTGAAGGAAATAATTACAGAAAACTTTCCAGAAATAAAAAAGGAAACAGATATACAAATTGTAGATACATACAGGACACCGAGCACACAAAATCACAGTAGACCAACGCCAAGACACATTGTTATAAAGATATCCAATATACAGAACAAAGAGAAAATATTAAAAACTACAAGAGAAAAGAGGCAGATTACATTTAGAGGTAAACCAATAAGGTTAACAACGGATTTTTCATCACAGACGCTGAAAGCGAGAAGATCCTGGAACAATGTATTTCAAACACTGAAAGACAATGGATGCCAGCCAAGAATTCTGTATCCAGCAAAATTAAGCTTCAGATATGACAACGAAATAAAAATCTTTCATGATAAACAAAAGCTAAAAGAATTTGTAGCCAGAAAACCAGCATTGCAAAGCGTCTTGAGCAAAACTCTACACGAGGAAGAAATGAAAAACAATAACCAAAACCATCAGCGGGAAGTGCCTCAGTAAAGACAGAGGATGGGGGGAAAGCTAATCATGGAGAAACAAACTAAATTAGAAAAAAAAAGATAAATAATCAAACATGGCAGGAAGTACAAACCATATATCAATAGTAACTCTAAACGTTAATGGCTTAAACTCTCCAATAAAGCGATATAGGCTGGTAACATGGATTAAAAAAACAAATCCAACAATATGCTGCCTTCAGGAGACACATCTGATTGGAAAAGACATACACAGGCTGAAGGTGAAAGGATGGGAAAAAATATACCACGCACACGGTCCTCGTAAGCAAGCAGGGGTGGCCATTCTCATATGGAATAAAATCGACTTCAAGACTAAGTTAATCAAAAGAGATAAGGAAGGACATTATATACTGTTAAAAGGAACCATTCACCAACAAGACATAACAATTATCAATATTTATGCACCCAATAATGGCGCTGCGACGTTCATAAAACAAATTCTCCTCAAGTTCAAGAATCAAATAGACCACAACACAATAATCATGGGTGACTTCAACACACCTCTCTCACCATTGGACAGATCCTCCAAATAAAAGTTGAATAAAGAAACTATTGACCTCAATATCACAATCAATAACCTAGATTTAACTGACATATATAGAATATATCAACCATCATCAAGTGGATATACTTTTTTCTCAGCAGCACATGGAACATTCTCAAAAATAGATCATATATTATGCCATAGGGCAACCCTCAGTAAATATAAAGGGGTAGAGATAATACCATGCACTTTATCAGATCATAATGGAATGAAACTGGAAATCAATGATAAAAGAAGGAAGGAAAAATCCTACATCACATGGACAATGAACAATACGTTACTGAATGATCAATGGGTTACAGAAGACATAAAGGAGGAAATCAAAAAATTCTTAGAGATAAATGAAAATACAGACACAACATATCGGAATCTATGGGAAACAATGAAAGCATTTTAAGAGGGAAATTCATCGCCTGGAGGTCATTCCTCAAAAAAAGGAAAAACCAACAAATAAATGAGCTCACACTTCATCTCAAAGCCCTAGAAAAGGAAGAGCAAAACAACAGCAAATGTAGCAGAAGGCAAGAATTAATTAAAATCAGAGCAGAAATCAATGAAATTGAAACAAAAGAAACTATTGAAAAAATTAACAAAACAAAAAGTTGGTTCTTTGAAAAAATAAATAAGATCGACAGACCCCTAGCCATGCTAATGAAGAGAAGAAGAGAGAGAACTCAAATTACTAACATACGGGATGAAAAAGGCAATATTACAACAGATGCTTCAGAAATACAGAAGACAATTAGAAATTATTTTGAAAACCTATATTCCAATAAAATAGAAGATAGTGAAGACATCGATAAATTCCTTAAGTCATATGATTTGCCCAGACTGAGTCAGGAGGATACTCACAACTTAAACAGACCAATATCAATAGATGAAATAGAAGAAGCAATCAAAAGACTTCCAACCAAGAAAAGCCCAGGACCGGATGGGTATACAGCGGAGTTTTACAAAACCTTTAAAGAAGAATTAATACCAATACTTTGCAAGTTATTTCAGGAAATAGAAAAAGAGGGATCTCTGCCAAATTCATTCTATGAGGCCAACATCACCCTGATTCCGAAACCAGACAAAGACACCTCAAAGAAACAAAACTACAGACCAATATCTCTGATAAACCTAGATGCAAAAATCCTCAATAAAATTCTGGCGAATCGGATACAAAGGCACATCAAAAAAATTGTACACCATGATCAAGTAGGATTCATCCCTGGGATGCAAGGATGGTTCAATATACGGAAATCAATAAATGTTATTCAGCACATCAATAGACTTAAAGATAAGAACCATATGATCATCTCGATAGACGCAGAAAAAGCATTTGACAAAGTATAGCATCCCTTTATGTTCAAAACATTAGAAAAACTAGGGATAACAGGAACTTACCTCGACATTGTAAAAGCTATCTATGCTAAACCTCAGGCTAGCATCATTCTAAATGGAGAAAAATTGAAGGCATTCCCTCTAAAATCTGGAACAAGACAGGGATGCCCCCTGTCACCACTTCTATTCAATATAGTTCTCGAAACACTGGCCAGAGCAATTAGACAGACGAAAGAAATTAAAGGCATAAAAATAGGAAAAGAAGAACTTAAATTATCACTATTTGCAGATGACATGATTCTATACCTAGAAGACCCAAAAGGGTCTACAAAAAAACTACTAGAACTAATAAATGAATTCAGCAAAGTGGCAGGATATAAAATCAGCACACATAAATCAAAGGTATTTCTGTATATCAGCGACAAAACTTCTGAAACGGAAATGAGGAAAAACACTCCATTCACAATATCCTCAAAAAAAATAAAATACTTGGGAATCAACCTAACAAAAGAGGTGAAAGAACTATACAATGAAAACTACAGAACCCTAAAGAGAGAAAAAGAAGAGGATCTTAGAAGATGGAAAAATATACCTTGTTCATTGATAGGCAGAACTAACATCATCAAAATGGCGATATTACCAAAAGTTCTCTATAGGTTTAATGCAATGCCAATCAAAATCCCAACGGCATTTCTTGTAGAAATAGATAAAGCAATCGTGAAATTCATATGGAAAAACAAAAGACCCAGAATAGCAAAAACAATTCTAAGCAGGAAGTGTGAATCAGGTGGTATAGCGATACCAGATTTCAAACTATATTACAGAGCAATAGTAATAAAAACAGCATGGTACTGGTACCAGAACAGGCGGGTGGACCAATGGTACAGAATAGAGGACACAGAGACTAATCCACAAAGATACAACTATCTTATATTTGATAAAGGAGCTAAAAACATGCAATAGAGAAAGGATAGCATCTTCAACAAATGGTGTTGGGAAAACTGGAAATCCATATGCAACAAAATGAAACTGAATCCCCTCCTCTCGCCATGCACAAAAGTCAACTCAAAGTGGATCAAGGAGCTAGATATCAAATCAGAGACTCTCCGTCTGATAGAAGAAAAAGTAGGCTCCGATCTACAGATTGTGGGGTCGGGCTCCAAATTCCTTAATAGGACACCCATAGCACAAGAGTAAATAACAAGAATCAACAAATGGGACTTACTTAAACTAAAAAGTTTTTTCTCAGCAAGAGAAACAATAAGAGAGGTAAACAGGGAGCCTACATCCTGGGAACAAATTTTTACTCCTCACACTTCAGATAGAGCCCTAATATCCAGAGTATACAAAGAACTCAAAAAATTAGACAATAAGAAAACAAATAACCCAATCAACAAATGGGCCAAGGACATGAACAAACACTTCTCAGAGGAGGACATACAATCAATCAACAAGTACATGAAAAAATGCTCACCATCTCTAGCAGTCAAGGAAATGCAAATCAAAACCACCCTAAGATACCACCTCACCCCAGTAAGATTGGCAGCCATGATGAAGTCAAACAACAATGAGTGCTGGCAAGGATGTGGGGAAAAGGGTACTCTTGTACACTGCTGGTGGGACTGCAAACGGGTGCGGCCAATTTGGAAAGCAGTATGGAGATTCCTGGGAAAGCTGGGAATGGAACCACCATTTGACCCAGGTATTGCCCTTCTCGGACTATTTCCTGAAGACCTTAAAAGAGCACACTACAGGGATACTGCCACATCGATGTTCATAGCAGCACAATTCACAATTGCTAGACTGTGGAATCAACCCAGATGCCCTTCAATAGATGAATGGATAAAAAAATGTGGCATTTATACACCATGGAGTATTACGCAGCACTAAAAAATGACAAAATCACGGAATTTGCAGGGAAATGGATGGCACTAGAGCAGATTATGCTTAGTGAAGCTAGCCAATCCCTAAAAAACAAATACCAAATGTCTTCTTTGATATAATGAGAGCAACTAAGAACAGAACAGGGAGGAAGAGCAGGAAGAAAAGATTAACATTAAACAGAGTCATGAGGTGGGAGGGAAAGGGATAAAAAAAGGGAAATCACATGGAAATGGAGGGAGCCCCTCATTGTTGGCGGATTCACTCCACCTAGGCCTTTTTCTTGACATGGTGCTGGGTCTTTGTCGACAGATCTCCTTTAATAATTTTTACCTCATCTTTTCAGACGCGGCGGCGCGGAGCACGGAGCGGCTTACTCACTTCCCGCCGCCATCTTCCCCTCTCGTATAATGTTTTCTTTATCCATTCATCCATTGATGAGCACTGGTGCTGATTCCACATCTTGGCTATCGTGCATACATAGTGTTGCAGTAACAGAGAAGTACAGATATCTCTTTGGCATACTGATTTAAATCCTTAGGGTATATCCTCAGTCATGGGATTGTGTACAGTCATTCTAGTTTTAATTTTTGGAGGAAACTCCATATTCTTTTCAAATTAACTTTCTTTACTCATCATTGTTTTTGAGATATGTTCATGTGGATCATTTATAAACCTAATTCATTTCATAACCTAGTGTATAGTATTTCACCATATAATTATAGTACAATTAATCTTCCCATTTCTCCAGAATGGACAATTTAGATTGTTAGCAATTTTTTTTAATTAAGAGACTTTATTATTTTTTTTACAAGTTTTAGATTTACAGTGAAACTCAGTGAAAAGTACAGTGAGTTCCCAAATACTTTCTTTCTGCTGCTGCTCCCCACCCCCATACAGCCTCTACTGCCCCCCAACCCCATACAGCCTCTACTACCATCTGTACCAGTATAGTGCCTATCCATGAAGTCCATAGTTTATATTGGGATTTATTCATACTGCAGGTTTGACAATATAAAGTGACATGTATCCACTACTATATTTACATACAGAATATTGCTCCAGAAATCCCCTGTGTTCCACCTGTTTCTTCCTAGCTTCCCACTACCACCAGAAGCCTCTGGCAACCACGGATATTTTTACTGTCTTCACAGTTCTGACATTTCCATATAGCATAATAGTTGGAATCATGCTGTTTATAGCCTCTTCAGATTGGCATGTTTGACTTAGTAATATGCATTTATTTATTTATCTGTTTATTTATTTATTTATTTATTTTTATACTGGAGATTGAACTCAGGGATGCTTTATCACTGAGCTACATTCCCAGTCCTTTTTATTTTGTATTTTGAGACAGGTATCACTAAGTTGCTTAGGGTCTCACTAAATTGCTTAAGGCCTCACTAAGTTAATGATAGTGGCCTCAGGGCTGGGGATGTGGCTCAAGCGGTAGCGAGCTCGCCTGGCGGGCGGCCCGGGTTCGATCCTTAGCACCACATACCAACAAAGATATTGTGTCCGCCGAGAACTAAAAAAAAAAAAATATATTAAAAATTCTCTCTCTCTCTCTCTCTCTCTCTCTCTCTCTCTCTTTAAAAAAAAAGGGGGGGTTGATTAAAAATAATAGGCCTGGGGCAGAGTGCTTGCCTAGCATGTGTGAGGCACTGGGTTCAATCCTGAACACCACATAAAAAACTAAATAAATAAAGGCATGGTGTCCATGTACAACTATAAATTTTTTTTTAAAAATTAAAAACCATAGTTATCTGGGTGCAGTGGCACACACCTGTAATCCCAGCAACTCAGGAGGCTGAGGCAGGAGGATCACAAGTTCAAAGCCAGCCTCAGCAAAAGCGAGGTGCTAAGCAACTCAGTGAGACCTTGTCTCTAAGTGAAATACAAAATAGGGCTGGGGATGTGGCTCAGTGGTCAAGTACTCCTGGGTCCAATCCCTGGTACCCACCCCACACCTGCAAAAACAAAAACAAAAACAAAACAAATAGATGTCAGGAATGGTGGTGTATACTTGTAATCCCAGTGACTCAAGAGGCTAAAGCAGGATTCCAGTTTTGAGGCCAGCTCAGCGATTTAGTGAGGCCTTAAACAACTTACCAAGACCCTGTCTCAAAATTAAAAAAAATTAGAAAGGGGGCTGGAGTTCTGGCTCAGAGATAGAGAGCTCACCTAGAATGTATGAGGCACTGGGTTCTATCATCAACACCACATAAAAATAAAATAAAGGTATTGTGTCCACCTACAACTAAATAAATAAACAAATAGGGCTGGGATGTGGCTTCATGGTAAAGTGCCCCTCACCTTAATCCCTAGTACCAAATAAACATATAAATAAAAGTGAAGGGCCTTATAAAATTTAATTCAAAATGGATTAAAATGTCAAAACTATAAAATTCTTAGGAGACATAGTTTTGATACATCTCTGTGACCTTGCATTAGGCAACAGTTTATTAGATATGACAACAAAAGCATGCAACAGAAAAATAAATTGGACTTTAATCAAATCAAAAGTAAAGGGTTCTTGTTGGGCGCTGTGGCTCACCCCTGGAACCCTGGAGACTCGGGAGGCTGAGGAAGGGACATTGCAAATTTGAGGACAGCTTCAGCAACTTAGTAAGACTCTATCTCAAAAATTTTTTTAAAAAGGGGCTGGGGATGTGGCTCAAGCGGTAGAGCACTCGCCTGGCATGCATAGGGCCCCGGTTCCATCCTCAGCACCACATACAAACAAAGATGTTGTGTCCGCCGAGAACTAAAAAATAAATATTAAAAAATTCTCTCTCTCTCTCTCTCCCTCCCTCCTTAAAAAAATGGGGGGAAAGGGGGCTGGGATTGTGGCTCAGCAGTTGAGTACTCACCTTGCATGTGTGAGGTCTTGGGTTCGATCCTCAGCACCACATAAAAATAAATAAATAAAATAAAGGTATTGTGTCCAACTACAACTAAAAAGTAAAAATTAAAAAAAAAAAAAAAGAAATGGGGGAAAGTTGACAGAATGGAAGAAAAATATTTGCAAGTCATATATCTGATAATGGGTCTGGTGCCCAGAATGTGTAAAGACCTCTTACAACTCAATTTTTAAAAATCCAATTTAATAAATAAGCAAAAGACTTGAATGACACTTCTCTAAAGGAGATAGAAAAATGACCTTTAAGCACATAAAAATATTTTCAACATTATTAATCACTAAGGAACAGCCACACCCACTAATTTGTCTACAATAAAAAAGTCAGGTAATAATTTTTGGTGAGATTTGGAGAAATTGGTACCTCAGTGAATTGGTGGTGGGGCTATAAAATGATGCTGTAACCTTGAAAAGCAATTTCACACTTCCTCAAATGTAAGCATAGTTATCATAAATCCTGTAGTTCAACTCCTAGGTTGTTATAAGTTAAGCAGAGGGGTGGGGATTAGAGAATGAGTATACTTATGAGATATATACTTATGAGATGTATAGATTTATAAAATTGGTAGACATTACATGTTATAACTAAATCTAAAATCAGACTATATCTACATCAAGAGGAAAGTAAAACCTAAACCAAACAGTATCTGCCAAATCGATGTAGCCCCAGATCTTAATAAATTCTAGTGCCAATCTAGATTTTCTCTCACACTTTTCAAACAACAAAGAGAAAATATTGAAAATCATATCAACGGAATTAAGCTGGCTAAAGAGTAATTCTCAGTGTGCAACTCTTGGATCAGCATCTCTTAAGTACTTACTAGAACTACAGCTTCCTGGGTCCTGTGCCAGACTTAATCAAAAATTTGAAGGCCAAGTCTCAATAAATTTGGTTAACAAATCCACCAGGTCATTCATATGCCCAAGTTATTATTCAAGTTATGTATTGTAATAGCACTTTGTCATAAATAAACCACAGTTATTAAGTTACTAAATCATGTGGTCTGCTTGACCTAGATTCTCTAAGACCAAACCCTTTCAAGTGGCTAGAATGGACTTAAAGTCTCTCTCTGTGTGTGTATGTCTTCCAATATGGACTAAAGATCTTTTTAAAAAGAGTATTGTGCGCCACACTAGCCAGCTATGATCTATTTAAAAAGCTCTGAGCTAGAGAAAAAATAATTATCACATTGAGGAAATAAAAATTTCTTTTATCATCTACAATCCCCACAAAGGAGAGGACTTCTCTTAACTCCCTATGACTTGACCATCAAAGTCTCAGGCACCCAGAGCCAACTAACACATCAAGAAACATATTGTGAGGAACATACTGTTTTGTCAAGTTTTGGCTCACTGCCCACTTGCAACATCTGCCCTTGCAACAATTCTTTTCTTTTTTTATAAGTTTATTGTACATCTATTACATTGCTCCATTACAATAATCCCCCTTATTTATAGTTTCAACCTCTGAGATTTCAGTTATCCACGATTCAAGAATATTAATTAAGGCCTATCAATTCATAAATTTTAAATTGTGTGCCGTTCTGAGTAGTGTGATGAATCTTTTGTCATCCACTCCATCCCTCCCTGTACATGAATCATCTCCCCAATCAGTGGATCCATGCTGTATATGCTACCCACTAGTTAGACACTTAGTTGCCCTCTTGTCATCAGATTGGCTTTTATGTTATTGCAGTGCTTGTGTTCCACCTTTATATTACTTGGTAATGGTCCTGAACTATGAGAACAATGATGCTGACAATTCAGATATGACAAAAAAGTAGTTGTGAAGTGCTTTTAAATGAAAAGGTGAAATTTCTTGACCTAATAAGGGGGTAAAGAAATCATATGCTGACATTGCTAAGATCTATGATAGAAATGAAACATAGTATATAGAGAGTTTGATACTCTCCAAGGTTTGAGGCATCCTGGGGTCTTGGAATATACCCACTGGGGGTCTTGCAGGACTGTGAACTGCTTTTCCAAATCAGACCCTTCAAAAGATCCCTTTAGGGCTGGGGATGTGGCTCAAGTGGTAGTGTGCTCACCTGGCATGCATGGGGCACTGGGTTCAATCCTCAACACCACATAAAAATAAAAAATAAAGATATTGTGTCCACCTAAAACTAAAAAATAAATATTAAAAAAAATCCCTTTATCTAGAAAACATGTTTCTCTTGTCAGTCTCCCTTTCAGCCTTATGAGTGTTTAAGATCTTTACCTAAAGTAGTTAATATCAAGTTTCTTTGTATGATATCAACCTCAGAAAATCAAACTATCTAGCTAATACTTATATGCCATAGAGTTCACATTGCTAAACCTGTGCTGTTCTGACTACCCAAGGCCCTGTCTTGCTTTCTTTGCTGACTGGGATTTTGTCATTATTTCACCTGGTCAATCTGTGCTATGATCATGCAGCTAGAAGTGGCAGCTTTGCATTTGCCAATCCTGCAAATGTAAGGCAAGAAGGTCTAAGAGAGAACCCTACCATTCAAACTAATAACCATGTAATTTACCTTTTTAAAAAAAATATTTTTAGTTGTAGATAGACATAGTACCTTTATTTTTTATTTTATTTTATTTATTTTTATGTTTTGCTGAGGATCAAACCCAGTGCTAGATCAAACACGTGCTAGGCAAGCACTGTACCACTGAGCTACACCCCAAACCCCATGGGATTTACTCTTGGTCTAATTGGCCAAGAACATTGATAATCAGTATTTTTTTTAATAAAAAATTGAAAATGCCCTGTAATAATCAGCATTTTATTTATAACAAAAATCATGGTATTGGGTTTTTTTAAAAAGATATTTTTATTTATTTTATATATATCTTTTATGTGGTGCTGAGGATCGAACCCAGTACCTCACAAGTGCGAGGCAAGCCCTCTACTGCTGAGCTATAACCCAGCCCCATGGTATTGGTTTAAAAGACTTCTGCACCATCCATTTCAAAACATTTTTAAAACAGCCTTATGGCGATATATTTCTCTTCTAAATTTTGTCTTTTGTTTATTATATGAACCTCAATATAACCTATGCTTTAGAATTATCATGCAACCTTCAAATATTGGTGGTGTTTATGATTAAGTTTTAAATTCATGTCTTCAACATATATACTTTTATTTACTTATTGGTACTGGGGATTACTGAGCTACATCCCTAGCCCTTTTCAAAATTTTATTATCAGACGGGATCTTGCTAAATTGCCCAGGTTGGCCTAGAACTTGCAATCTTCTGCTTCAGCATCCCAAGTAGTAGGAATTATGGGTGTTTTGTGCCACTGCATCTGACTACAATTCATTTTTTATTTTCTGATATGTTTTAAATTTATTGCCACCAATCAAATGCAAGTACATCATTCTTTTTATTTTTTAAATCCAAATTTCAATTAGAACAATGATGTATCATTAATGTTTATTAATAATCATCAATAGCACAAACTACCACATTTCAAATACTCTTCTAAATATTTAAATTGACAGTTTTATTGAAACAAGACAATATAAAACAATAACTTTTGCGGGTGGGGTTGAGGCTCAGCAGCAGAGTGCTCCTCTAGCATGTGTGAGGCCCTGGATTCCATCCTCAGCATCACATAAACATAAATAAAATAAAGGTATTGTGTCAGTACACCTAAAAAATAAATATTTTTTTAAAAAACAATAACTTTTTCACCTCAAAAATAATACTTAGGGCTGGGGATGTGGCTCAAGCGGTAGCGCGCTCGCCTCGCATGCGTGCGGCCCGGGTTCGATCCTCAGCACCACATACAAACAAAGATGTTGTGTCCGCCGAGAACTAAGAAATAAATATTAAAATTCTCTCTCTCTCCCCTCTCTCTCCTCTCTCACTCTCTCTTAAAAAAAAAAATAATAATACTTATAGCCGCTTAGTGGTGAATGCTTGTAATCCCAGCGGCTTGGGAGGCTGAGTCAGGAGGATCATGAGTTCAAAGCCAGCATCAGCAACAGTGAAGCGCTAAGCAACTCAGTGAGAGCCTGTCTCTAAATAAAATACAAAATAGGGCTGGGGATGTTGCTCAGTGGTCTAGTGTCCCTGAGTTCAATCCCTGGTACTACCACTGAGTGGTAGTTTGTAATATCCAATAATATATATATATATATATATATATATATATATATACACACACACACACACACACACATACATACACACACACCAATGTGTCATGAGGAATATTGATGGACACTAAAAAATAATAATTAAAAAATATTAATGCTTATAACCAGGTGTAGTGGTCCATGCCTATAATCCCAGCTACTAGGCTAAGGCAGGGAAAATTGAGTTCCAGGCCAGCCTGAGCAATTTTATTTTCTCAAAATAAAATATAAATAAATAAATAAGGGTTTTGGGTGTAGCTGCGTTGCAGAGCATTTGCCTAGCAACTCTTGCCTAGTTTTTGCAAAATCAGGAAGTAACATTGCCTTGTTCCCATTACAGGGGTGGGAGGAGATGGGGGGCCCCTGAGGGTGAGGCTCAGGGGCAGAAGTGGTTGCCCTGGGTTCCATCCCCAGCATTGCAAACAAAACAAAACAAAAATCTACATCTAGTGCATTCAATAATATGTATTTAATAAATTTAACTTCTTCTAAAGTAAATTGAATAAACTGAAATCTGTGATTTCCATCTAAATTTATCCAGAGTGCCGAATGAGCATTTTCTTTTCTGCTGTGCAAGCTTTCCTTAAAGTTCTGAACTTGTAAAACATTTCTGGGCAGGGGAAGGGGGAGGAAAATTCATTTCTATTGTGGAATTTAAAAACCCACCAATAGTAACATAATAATTACAAAAGTAAAATAGCTGGAAACATACAACACTCTTACTTGACTGGAGCTTAAGACTCCAATGAAATCTCATCTGCTCAAGGCCTGAGCAGAGGTAAGGGATGTTTTTCCAGGAGGTCTTCAAGAACGCAATAACAAGAGGGCTAATTGTTTATTATTAACTACCAGTTCAAACTTGGTCTAAAATGCATAATTACTAGATTGGAAATTAATTCTTGTTGTCAGACTTCCACAGTCCTTCCTGCTTAAAAGAGAGTGTGAGGCTTCAATTATAATTTCCAATATTATATATCTCCCAGTGTGTCATGAGGAATGTTGATGGACATTAACCTGCATATTTTGCCTTTTTAAAAATTCTCACTACATAAATATTTCACCGATAAGTGTTCAATACAAATTCTGTTGCTAGACATTGGCTGGTCTTAAAAAGATTCTGTTCTATTTCTGCATGTGGTATTTCTAGAATAGCAATCTTGAAATTATCTTATGAAAAGTTTTCTCAATAGAATAAACTACATTGGATTTTGAAAAATGAGTGCCCAGGATAAGCTCAAAAGAGAGGTTCCTATTTCTTTGCAATTATTCAAAACACTGTGTTGGACATCTGCAAAAAAAAAGAAAAAAAGAAAGAAAATAACATTCACAATTCACTTTCATTGTTCTTGATAGAGTAGTCCTAAAATAATTGGGAGTAGGATGTAAATTCTAACATTATCTACACATTAAAGTATATTGAGTTAGAATTACCAGTGAAAACTAACCAGGATGTTGAGATTTGAAAGTATTTGATTAACTTATTTTTAATTAGTTCAGTATTAAAAAGAAAGTCCTTTTTGATGAAAATCCTTTTAAATTTATACATAAACACTTCATGACTTTGTAATTAACTCTAATCTTTCTTTGACAATGGAGAGTCTAATCTCCCTCACAGTGGATAACTGGAACAAAAAGTCTTTAGACCCTGATCTGGAAGTTAGAGGCAAATTTTCCTAAAAGGGTATTTCAACAATGATTTATTCTTTGGTATGTGACTTTCTTGCAATGCTGAGGATGGAACCCAGGGTCTTGTGCATGTTAGGCAAGCATTCTACCACAGAGCTATATCCCTAGCCTCTGGTATGGGACATTTTTATATAACTGTTTTATGCAGTTGTTTCCGATGTGTTTATTTATTTATTTTGCAGTACTGAGGATTGAACTTGGGGCATTCCACCACTGAACTACATCCCCAGTCCTCTTTATTTCTTATTTTGAGACAGAATCTCAATAAGGTGCCCAGGCTAGCCTTGAACTGGAGATCCTCCTGCCTCAGCCTCCTAAGTGGCTGGAATTACAGGTGTGAGCCACTGTGCCCAGATTACGGTGTTTTTAAAATTTTATCATAAACTAATAAAACTTCTACATGGCTAAATAAAAATTTAAAACGGAATTAAGATGTAAAAAAGGAAAAATTAAAATCTCTTTCCACTTTTAGTCAAATATTCTGACACCTCAGAGGTGACTACTGTTAATCAGCTCTTCTGTTGACTTTTAAAAAAATGTATACATTGGCTTGCATAGCCTTTTAAAAGTTAATATAAGTAAAAATGAACTACATGTATGATTCTGTAGTTTTCTTCATTTAGAAATGTGTCTGAAGGGTCTATGGAACTTTAATGGCTGTGTATGTTTTTTTCTTATAGCATAATTTAGATAGCATTCTATTTGTACATTTAGGATATTGTTGTTTTTAAAAATTGCAATATGCTGGGTATGGTGGCACACTTCTGTAATCCCAGGGCTTGAGAGACTGAGGCAGGAAGGTTGAGAGTCTGAGTCTAGCCTGGGCAATTTTTTTAAAAAACATTTTTTTAAATTGCAGATGGACTCAGTACCTTTTATTTTATTTATTTATTTTTATGTGGTGCTGATGATCGAACCCAGGGTCTTGCATTTTTGAGGCGAGCGCTCTACCATTGAGCTACGCCCCAGCCCCTAGCCTGGGCAATTTAGTGAAATCCTATCTCAAAGTAAATTAAAATGAGCTGGAGTACGGAGCTATGGTTGTGGCTCAGTGGTAGAGCACTTGCCTTGCATGTGTGAGGCACTGGGTTTGATTATCAGAACCACATACAAATAAATAAGTAAAATAAAGGTCCATCAGCAACTAAATAAATAAATAATATTTTGTATTTTATTTAGAGACAGGGTCTCACTGAGTTGCTTTGTGCCTCACCATTGCTGAGGCTGGCTTTGGACACAAGATCCTCCTGCCTCAGCCTCCCGAACTGCTAGGATTACAGGCCTGTGCCACCATACCTGCCCCTATATGTATATATATGTGCATGCTGGAGTATTGCCCAGCACACGCAAGGCCCCGGGTTCAATCCTCAGTACAGGGAAAAAAAAAAGTAAAAATGAGAGTCATACAGTGACCATCATTTCAAACACATTTTATTCATTTATGAGAAGTGGAAGTGATTAGTCAGAACTTTTGTGAATTTTTTTATGTTGACAGATGTTTTAAAATTGCCCTCCAGATACCTTGTATCAATTTACATTACCTCTAATGACATATAAGAGGACCTCTTTTCCAATTTACCACCAGCTTTGGCTGGATGTTATTGAACTTTCCTGTTTTTTCATTCTGAATAAAAAATGCCTCATTTTGATAATTATTTTTATTGTTTCATTTTATATTTACTTATTTATAAGGTTAAGCATTTTTCCAAATGTTTATTTTTTTATTTGCTTTATATATTCATATCCTTTGTTAAATTTTCCTTAGGGTTGTCTTGCTGGTTTGTGGGAGCTCTTTGCATACTATCCCATTCTCTATGATACATATATCATAGAAATATTTACCAAATTTCAAATGGTAAATATATATTCCACTTAGATAATATCATATATACAGTATTATAAGGGAACATTTTGAATAGATAATAACAACAACAAAGGGGGCAAACTCTATACATACTTACACGGAATTAATTCTCAAGTATTTCAAAGAAAAAGAAGAAGGGGAAGAAAAGTAGACTTCCACTTAATGACTAAAACCAGATATATATATATACCTATATTCATTCTACAATGTGTGTGTGTGTGTGTGTGTGTGCACGCGCACACATGCACGTGTACATGTACCCAGAATATCTCTGGAATGATATCCAAGAAATTGGTTGTAGTGATTGCCACTGGGAAGAGGAGTGGGGAGACAGAGTGGGATAATACTCACTTCTCACTTTTTTTTTTTTTGACACTGGGGCAGTCTACCACTGAGCCACATCCCCAGCCCTTTTTATTTTTTATTTTGATACAGGGCCTTGCTTAGTTGCTTAAGGTCTTGCTGAGTTACTGAGGCTGGCCTCAAACTAGCAATCCTCCTGCCTCGGCCTCCTAAGTCACTGGGAATACAGTTGTGCATCCCCACATCCAGCCAAATGCTATTTTAAAAGTGTTTTGGGAATATTTTCATATTTCTAAATATTTTATCAGTCAAATTTGTATTCATGGGTCTGGGGATGTGGCTCAAGCAGTAGCGCGCTCGCCTGGCATGCATGCGGCTCGGGTTGGATCCTCAGCACCACATATAAACAAAGATGTTGTGTCCGCCAGTAACTAAAAACAATAAATATTAAAATTCTCTCTCTCTTTTCTCTTTAAAAAAAGTTTGTATTCATTCATTTTAATCACAGTTTCATAGTATTAAGTACCTTCTCATTGTTATACAACCATTACTACCATCTGTCTCCAGAATCTAGATAAATTCTAAGAAAATTCTGTCAAGTTTGAAAAAATAATACTGTTGGTATTCATCATGATATTCTATGTATAGATTAATTTACATAGACATAATACTCCTACAATATTAAATCTTTTTCACCAAGCATAATATATGTCTTTCCTTCCTTATTCATTTGTTCATTCATTCACTCAACAAATATTGAGATCCTAGTATGCCAAGAATTCTACTTTGCACTGGAAATATAAATGTAACCAAAATATATGTTATCTTGGATCTTATGAAATCCAGAAGAAGAGAAAGGGATTAAACATATATTTGTACCAAAAGGCATAAAAATCATGGTTTTAATGCTAAGAGGGAGATAAATGCTCTTATGGTGGTTTTGTTGTTGTTGTTTTGGTACTGGAAAGTGAATCCAGGGGTCCTTAACCACTGAGCAATATCCCCAGCTCTGTTTTGTATTTTATTTAGAGCCAAGGTCTCACTGAGTTACTTAGGGCCTAGCTAAATTGTTGAGGCTGGCTTTGAACTCGCAATCCTCCTGCCTCTGCCTCCTGAGCCACTGGGATTACAGGTGAGTGCCACCATGCCTGACTTATGGTGGGTTTTATATTAAGTGATTTTATCTATGATGGGGGGTCCATACAGTGTTTCCTGAAGAAGTGATAACTGGATAATACACTCAAGACATCTTCAATTGACTTCATACTGACCCTGCACATTTCTTCATTTTTCTTTTCTTTCTTTCTTTAAAAACTTTTTTAGCACTAAGAGTGAACCCAGGGATGCGCTGCCATTGAGTTACATTCATACACCCCCCCCCCTTTTTTTTTGGTATCAGGGATTGAACCCAGCTGCACTCAACCATGGAGCCACATCCCCAGCCCTATTTTGTATTTTATTTAGAGACAGGGTCTCACTGGGTTGCTTAGTGCCTCACCATTGCTGAGGCTGGCTTTGGACACAAGATCCTCCTCCCTCAGCCTCCCGAGCTGCTAGGATTACAGGCCTGTGCCACCATACCTGCCTCTATCCCTTTTTGTTTTTAATTTTGAGGTAGGGTCTAAGTTACCTGAGCTGACCTTGAACTTGCCCTACCTCACCCCAAGTAGCCACGTGCTCACCTATTCTAACTTTCTTTTTAAATTTATGGCAAAGCTATTGAGATTTGTATATGAGATTTATAACCAGCTGCCTTTAGAATTTTATTATTTTAATTTTCATTATTGGTGCATAATAATAACACATAATAGTGGGATTCATTATGCCATATTCATATATGCATGTAACATACTTTGATCAGTCTCATTCCCCAGTACCTTCCTTTTTTTGCCTCCCTGCTTCTCTCTCCTGATCTACTTGCTCTACTGATCTCCTTTCTAACATTGTTTCAGTTAGTGTTATAATTATATATATATAATTGAGACTTAATGTCATATATTCATACATGAACATAGCATAATTTGGTCAATTTCATTCCCAATACTTCCCTAAGTTCACACCTTTTCCCTCCCTCTTGATACCCCTTCTTCTACTTTATTGGTTTCCCCTGTATTTTTGTGATTCCCCTTTTATTTTATTCCTTCTTTTTCCTCTCTCTTCTTGCTCTCTAGTTTTGCATGAGAAAAATATTCAACCTTTGACTTTCAGAGTCTGGCTCATTTCACTTGCCATAATGTTCTCAAGTTCCATCCATTTACTAGTAAATGACAAAATTTCATTCTTCCTTATGACTGAGTAGAACTCCATTGTGTATATACCACACTGTCCGAATCCATTCGTCTGTTGCTGGGCATCTGTTTCCATAACTTTGCTATTGTGAATTGTGCTGCTATAAATATTGATGTGTTTGTATCACAATAATATGCTGATTTCAATTCTTTTGGATAAATCCCAGGAAGTAAGGTCAGCTGGGTTTACATGGTGGATTCATTCCTACTCTCTTCAGGTTGCCATACTGCTTTCGAAAGTGTGTGTACTAATTTGCAGTCAAACCAACAATGCATAAGTGTACCTCCCCACCACATCCTCTCCAGCATTGTAATTTGTATTTTTGATGAGTGCCATTCTAACTGGAGTATGATGAAATCTCAGTATAGTTTTGATTTGCATTTTCCTGATTGCTAAGGATGTTGAACATTTTTTTCATATATTTATTGGCCATTTGCATTTCTTTTCTTGAGAAATATCTGTTTAGATCATTTGCCCATTTATTGATTAGTTTGTGTGTTTACTTATATTTAATATTAAATTTTTTGTACTCTTTATGTAGTATGGATACCTATCCCCTGTTGGAAGAGCAGGTGGCAAAGATTTTCTCCCATTCTGTAGACCTTCTCTTCGCATCCAGAATTATTATTTCCTTTGCTATACAAAACTTTTGTTTTGCCAGGGGGCAGTGGGGATGGGGTTGTGGCTCAGCGGTAGAGCGCTCACCTCGCACGTTTGAGGATCTGGGTTCGATCCTCAGCACCACTTAAAAATAAATAAAATAAAGGTATTGTGTCCAACTGCAACTAAAAAATGTATTTTTTTAAAAAAACTATTTTTTTGTTCTCATATTGGGGATTGAACCTGGGGAACACTTTACCACTAAGCTACATCCCCATTTTTATTTTTTATTTTGAGACAGGATCTTGCTAAGTTGCTGAGGGCGTCACTAAGTTCCTGAGGCTGACTTCAAGTTTGCAGTCAACCTGCTTTAGCTTCCTGAGTCACTGGGATTACAGGCCTGTGCCACTGTGCCCAGCACAGAAGCTTTCTAATTGGATGCCATCTCAATCACTAACATTTGGTTTTGTTTTTTGAGCTTTAGGAGACTTATTGAGACCAGGTATTGTGATGCCTCCTGCTCACTCTTCTTGGTCTGGATTACCTTGTCTGTTCTGGGTCTTTTACTCTCCCACATGAATTTGGGGTTTGTATTTTCAAGTTCTATGAAGAATGTTATTGGTATTTTGATGGGGCTCACATTGAATCTGTGGATGAATTTGGGGTTTGTATTTTCAAGTTCTATGAAGAATGTTATTGGTATTTTGATGGGGCTCACATTGAATCTGTGGATTACTTTTGGTAATATGACCGTTTTGACAATATTAATTCTGCCTCTCCAACAACATGAGAGGTCTTGCCAACTTCCTGTATCTTTTTCAGTTTCTTTCTTTAGTATTCCATATTTTACTTTTTTTTTTTTTTTTTTTTTTGGTACCAGGGATTGAACCCAGGGGCACTTGGCCACTGAGCCACATCCCCCACCCTATTTTATATTTTGTGCCTTGCTCATGCTAGGCAAGCGCTCTACCATTAATCCATATCCCCAGCCCTTTTTTACTTTATTTTGATATAGCGTCTCACTATGTGTAGTGGCGCACACCTGTTATCCCAGTGGCTTGGGAGGCTGACATCGTGAGATCAAAGCCAACCTCAGCAATGGTGAGGCCCTAAGCAACTCAGTGAGACCTGTCTCAAACTTGTGTTTATTATACACACACACACACACACACACACACATATATATTAGTTTTCGGCAGACACAACATCTTTATTTGTATGTGGTGCTGAGGGTCGAACCCAAGCCGCACGCATGCCAGGCGAGCGCGCTACCGCTTGAGCCACATCCCCAGCCCTGTGTTTTGTTTTTTTTTTTTTATTTTTGAGACAGTCTCATGAAGTTGCTTAGGGCCTTGCTAAATTGCTGAGGCTGGTCTCAAACTTGAAATCCTCCTGCCTCAGCTTCCCAAGTCTCTGGGATTACAGGCACTGACCAACATGCCCGGCTGCATTTTTAGTTTTAGAAAAATTAATTCAGGCCTGTGTGGTGGCACATGCCTGAGGCACTAAGTAACCCATAGGGCTGGGGATATGGCTCAATGGTCGACTGCCCCTGAGTTCAATCACTGGTACCCTCCCCACCCATGAAAGAAAGAAAGAAAAAGGAAGGAAGGAAGGAAGAAAGGAAGGAAGGAAGGAAGGAAGGAAGCAGGGAGGGAGGGAGGGAGGGAAGGAAGGGAATTCAAATCCACTGTAAATCTTAAATCAAACAGGTTTGACAATTCTGTTTCTAAATTTCAATGTACTTGAATTTTTATAGGTGACAAACATAATTTTCAGCAATAAAATTACAGAATGACACAAACACTTCAAATTACACTTGCTTTTGATAAGCAATTACGTTTCCATTCATTGTTTAAATGTCACTATTACCTTGAAGGAACAGATAAGTTTTCTTTTATTTTTTTCTTTCCTATTCCCCAAAATAATATCTGCATAGTGTGAGATTTGCTTGTTCATACAGGAAAGGTCAGGAAATATAAAAAAGCTTTCCTTTTTATAAAAGAAAATTGCACTATTTATCTTCACTTTGGCCTGTTTTATTAAGTATTTTGCCACAAAATACTGGAGAATCAGTCTGTTGTATGAAAAAATTTTATGCTGTCGTGTCCATTGCCCAGTTGTGCCAGGCCCATTGGTTAGGTTGCTGAAAGGCCAAAGAAAATGACTAGAGACAGCATGGGAGACACAGGATTTATTGGGGAAAACTTTCAAGAGATCAGTAATTGCCTCAAGAAGAGTTTAATGGCAACAGGCTTAACTGGTATCACTTTTGTCCCTAACAACCCTGTTCCAGAAAAAAGCTCCTCTATTTTTCATAGCACTTTGTCCAGTGGCAACTGGCTGGACCATTGACACATGTCCTCTTCACAGTGCCCTTGGTTCTGTGCTCATCCCCACTCAGAGGGGGTTTTTATATGTTAGCCTGAAGAAACAGTGACAGCATCAGCATTAGCCTGCTTAGTGAGTTTGTATGACCAGCATCCCAAGGAGTGATGGGCCTGGCATACGTGCAAGAAAGTAGCTTTCTACAGATAACGCTAACTTGTCCTAGTTCCCAGTGTGCATGAGAGAAAGCCTGTGTCCTTCAAGATAATGTGTATCTGGACTTTCTGGCCTAGGCTTGCTCTCATTGT
Organism: Spermophilus citellus; assembly: GCF_964194105.1. Classification (NCBI taxonomy): domain Eukaryota; kingdom Metazoa; phylum Chordata; class Mammalia; order Rodentia; family Sciuridae; genus Spermophilus; species Spermophilus citellus. The sequence goes on along the minus strand of NC_138185.1, from coordinate 159,052,268 downwards.
TCCCATAACTTGGCTAGATTTTGGGAATAGAAAGGGGACATTCAGGGACTTGATGTTTTACTGTTCTCCTTTCCTTAAGAATGATGGCGAAGTCTATTCAACAGATCACTAAAAACTATTGTAAAGTGGCTATACTGAAAATTTAAAGTATCATTTTTATTAAAATAATTAAATTAATGATATCATGGAGAAGTTTGTGCAATCTGGTTCCAACCTTCTTGTTATAATAACTTGTCAGTGAAGACACGTTACTACAGACAAGAATGTATATCAGACAAAAAGTATTTGATTCCATATGTGTTAGCATTGTAACCACATTGCAGAAAATTCATCTGTTCTAATGAAGTCAGTGCTCCACTAAAAAAAAAAGAAAGTAATAAAGAAAAAAATTATTTTCCCATGAATAAACAATAAAAAAATTGTTTTATTAAGCAACTAATTAGGGGGCTGGGGTTGTGACTCAGTGGTAGAGCACTCACCTAGTACATGTGAGGCCCTGGGTTTGATGCTCAGCACACACATAAATAAATATATTGTGTAAAATTTAAAAAAGTAACTAATTTTAAAAATAACCTCTCTGGGATACTTTTTTTTCCTAATCAAATTTCTACTTGATTATCATTTTTTCTTGGCTCCACAGCTGATATAACCCAGAACAAAAGGAAGAGCATGACTAAGAATGAGAGAGGAAAAGAATGTTTAATTCAGAAAAACTAGGATTTTTATGGCTAGAATGTGGAGGGGTTATAAATGACACATAATATCTAGCTTTTCAAATAATGAAAATACATTGATTCAACCGATATTTGTTGGGCAGTTATTAAACATATACCCCTAAAGTTGAATAAAATAGCATTTCTGTCACTAAGAAACACATCACTTTAATGGTGAGGGTGGGAGGATAAGGCATAGATAACATGGGCAGGTTGCCAGAAGTTCATAGGGCTTTATCAGTCCATATGTCATGACCACAGAAAGAAGAGCAAGAAACAAAGCTAGATATAGCAGAATTTCTCGTTGTCACTGGAACATACATCACTTCCTTGAAAATACTAAAAATATTAAGGTGATCTTAGTGGTTGGCCTTGTCCTCTCCATCTCCTATCTCCTATCCATAATAAAATAGAAAGTGGGCAGGGCTTCTCCAAGGTGCCCCTGGCAAGAACCTCAGTGAGATGGTAAGAAAAGTCATTTCCACAGCAGTCTTCAATGGTCAGAGGAGACATTTCCATAGACATCAGAAACAGGCATAGGATTTCCTGAAAATGATGGGAAATCTAAGATGAAGAAAGAACTGGTTGCTTTCAAGTTAGATTATCCTTTAGGTTTCTTCAGTAACTGTACTTTTTTTTTTTTTTTTTTTTTTGGTACTGGGGATTGAACCCAGGGGTGCTTTAGAACTGAACCAGATCCCCAGACCTTTCTATTTGAGATAGTCTCACTAAGTTACTGAGTATCTCATGTAATTGCTGAAGCTGGCCTTGAACTTGAGATCCTCCTGCCTCAGCCTCCCAAATTGCTGGGATTACATGTGTGCATGTAATAACTATAATCTTAATTATGTGGGTTTATTCATTCCTTTTTTCACTCACTGACTTACCAACTCACTATGGAATAACTTTCTTGTAATGTCTATCAAAAAAAAATCCTTCTTGTATTTCTTTATTGACTCAGAAGTTAGCAAATACATAAGTTGGGACATAGATACACTTTCACTTTCATCAAAATGAATAGGAACTTCCCACACTGCATAATTTATTCTACTACTTATTTCTGTACCTTTGCCATATTTTCTAAGCAGATTCCCTTTATTGTATGTTAACTAAAGAATGTGATTTGAGTTTGACTTTTTAAAAAATTCTATAAATTATCCTAATTATTTTAACTGTGGCAGAAAATAAATATTTCTTCAGTGGTATATAAGTTATTTTCTTCTTAGTTGCTTTTTTTTTTAAATTTTGGCATTCATTATTAAGAAATATTGGTGCTGGGTGCAATGCCACACACCTATAATTCCAGTGACTTAGGAGGCTGAGGCAGGAGGATCGCTGAGTTCGAAGCCAGCCTCAGAAATTTAGTGATACCCTGTCTCAAAATAAAACATGAAGAAGACTGGGGATATGGCTCAGTGGTTAAGTGTCCCTGGGTTCAATCCCTGGTACCAAAAAAAGAAAAGAAAAGAAGCCTTGGAAATAAAAAATATCAGAATTCTAAACACATTTAATTTAGTAAAATTGTTTCAAGTGTTGCATTGATATTAAATACTTTGCTAATAGTAATGCTTTTATATTATCCTTACTCTATCAAACTCTATCAAACTCTATCAAACCACTATAGTCACTAAGGCAAGATTCAATTGTTAAGGATGGAATTGTGGCTCAGTAGTAGAATAATTGCCTAGCATGTGTGAGGCACTGGATTCAATTCTCAGCACCGCATATAAATAAAATAAAGGTCTATCAATAACTAAAAATATATTTGAAGAAAAAAATTATAAAAAAAGATTCAATTGTTAGGAAAATGGGTAGAAATCCATTTTTCAATTAGTCTTCTTTGTAATTTCAAATTGTTTTAGATGACCTCTTGTTAAACTGCCTTTTTTTGTCACATATTTTGCCTAGGAAGAGATTGTGCTGGTAGTAGGACAAGAATTCTTTCTGCCATCGTGTTATTGTAGCTGTGGTGTTTATTACTGATCTTTTCAATCCTTCTTTTCTTTGAATGACTATTTAGAATCATATGCTTATTGTTTTAGGTCAAGTTCTCAAGAAGCAGAGCCTGACATGGGGATTCTTGTACTGGATTTTATCTGAGTGAGCTCAGCTGAAACCAAAAAGAGAATGAGTGGAACAGAATAGCATAGGGGAACAGGGGGGGCAAAGACATGGGTTCCACTCAAGTCTCTCCTAAGTTTGACCTCAGAAGGTACCGCAGTCTTGTTTCACCTGGAGGCCACAAGGCAGGCCTCTTGCACCCTATTATCATTTGGTCATACAAACCGCCCAGGAGCATGGGGGTGGGGTCTAAGTGTATAACCTTCCAGTTAGGCAACTCCTATCATTTAAGGTAGTTCTCTCAAGCAGGATGCAGGTTGTGACCTGTTAGCAACCAAGAGTGGGGCATGTGAAGAGTGGGGGCAGTGACCCGTAAGTGGGATGTGGGTAGGGCACCAACACCCACTTTATGGGGTTAGTTTAGTTAAAGTTAGATAGTATAATTGGTAAACCTTTTACTTGTACAATGTGCCATAAGGTGCTGAAAAGGAGCAAACAAGTGAGGGTGACACAATTCCTGCTCTTGTCTCTAGAAACCCTCTACCTTACATAAACATCTGACCTTTGGACTGGTAAAAATACAATGTCAATCCACAAACTAAATTTTAGGAAAAAATTAATTTCTTGCTTTTAGATTTTAAAAAATATACATAAATGGAAAAGAAAAAACAAAAGTATATATACAAATAGAAATTCTAAGATTTTCTTCATGAACCCTGGGGAGTCATTTTGCAAACTCTACTTTGGAGATCACTGTACCAGTCATTAAAGATCAGGAAACACAGACCTACAAAATGTGAAACAGAAAAAGCTGATTTACATCCTTCCACCTGCCCTTTCAGTGTCTTTTTTGCTTTGGACACCCTATCCCATATTTTCCCAATGTCCTCATGCTATATATATTTCTTTAAGTTTGCCAGAATCCTCCATTTCCAGCACTGTCTTCCTATAGAAAGTTTCCACAAATCAGTAAAATAAATAATCTAATAGAGCAATGTCATTTAAGATCGTTCTCCCAAGCAGGATGCAGGTTGTGACCTGTTAGCAACCAAGAGTGGGGCATGTGGAGAGTAGGGGCAGTGACCTGTAAGTAGAATCTGGGCAGGGCACCAGATGGAAAACTTATAATAGAAATAATAATCAAAACTATCATGCAATACCATTTTTGTTTATCATATGACAGAAAATAATTTCATAATATATTGTGTGGAATAGGGTCTGAGAAATAGATAATTTATGGAGGTCAGTTTTAGAAGTAGCTATCAAACTGTGAAAGGCACATCCCTTTGACTCAAAAATTCTGTTTCTAATAATTTATGAAGCAATATACTTGTGTATATGCATGCATGAGAAGTATAAATAGAGGCATTTATCATAGCATTGTTTATAATAATGGAAGATTAAGCAATAATGTTATAGCCACAATAAGCAGCATTTGCTTTGTACGTGAACAAATCTCTAAGGTGTGTTATTAATTGAAGAAAAGCAAAGTGTAAAACAGGCTGTTTATGCCACACACTAGCTAATATATGCAGAATGTTTCCAGCAGGAAAGACAAGAAACTGAGAATGCCGGTTGCCTCCTACAAGAGAAACTGGTTGGCTAAGGGACAGGGGCACAGGCAGATTTTTTCCCCACATGTCTTTTACACCATGTGCTTGAAATACCTTTTAAATGGTAGGGGTGGGGGCCTGGGCTTGGGCATCTAGGGGTACAGTTAAGAGGTAGAGTACATGCTTAGCATGCTTGAAGCCCTGTGTTCAATCCCCAGCACCAAAACAAAACAAAAACCTCACAAGTGCTCCGTTCTCTGTCTCACAGGTGCTGGGAATGGGAGCAGTTACCTAACAAATAGGTCCTGCTGGAGGATTAAATAACTGAGTACAACCTAGAGAAGGGAGTCTCCAAACGTGGACAAGAGATCCTTGAAGGTTCCTTAAACCCCTTTAAGGGGAATCTAAAATTTCCTCCCTTCTGCTCTTTGTCTGTGTGAGGCCAGATTTTCTTCAAATTATTTAATCAAAGCAACATATCACAATGGATTGCACGCAAAGGCAGCTATGAGAATCCAGGTTTCTTCTACATGACAGACATTAAAGAGATTTGTAAATATATAAAACAGAACAGTTCTTCTTACTACCCATTCTTCTCTATTTTAGAAAATATATTTTTATAAAATGTCATATTAACATACAGTGGGTTAATATTGCTAACTAAAAATGAGTAAATACTTTCAAATGTTTAATTTCTAATATAATAGTAAGTGTTGATAGATATAACCTGCATAAATAAAATCTCTTTAGGATAATCAATCATTTTTTGTTTTTTGGTTTTTGTTTTCATACTGAACCCAGGGGCACTTTACCACTAAGCCATATCCCCAGCCCTTTTTGTCATTTTGAGACAAGGTCTCATCGTTGCTGGGGGATCTTGCTAATTGCTCAGGCTAGCCTAGAATTTACAATCTTCCTGCCTCAGCCTCCCGAGTTGCTGGGATTACAGGTGTACACCATCATGCCTGGCCTCATAATTTTTAAGAGTTCCTAACACCGAAAAGTTTGAGAATCACTAGTTTAGAAAACTCTCTACTTCATTCAGATTCTCTCTCTTCCCAGCACTATCATGTTCCATCTTGTTCGCACAGATTGGCATACCTGTGTTATTCCTCCTCCTACTTGAAAGGAAGGGACTTTATTCACCACAGTACTTAGCAATGCCTTGCATGCAACAGAGGCTCAATAACTATTTGCAGAATTTCAAAAAAATGCTGTCCTGGTTTTCTTACAAATTTGCTCCCCTTATTCAAATTCATCTTTGCTTGACTCTGATGCTTGTTACTGATAGCTGTTGACTCTTTTTTTCTTTTATTGCTAAAACTTCTCATGGTCTTCTCTTAGCCCTAGATCAAGGGTGGTATCTTATCCAGTGTGGAGTTTGGGAAGGGAACAGACCAGGAATTCAGTTTTGTTTCCTGTTAATTTACCTACTCACCTTGCTCAAAGATTGGTATTGTTATTCTTGCCCAGGAGATGATAATATCCCTGTTTACAACCTCATGCATAAATACCTCTGCCTATGTTTGTGTTCACAGCTTTATTCCACCTACCAGTCTATCTCCCATTAACCCAGAAGCACTCCTTCTCCAAGTCAGGTTGCTAGCCCTGGCCACTCCCACCACATGGTTAGATGCTACCCATCCACCCCAGTGTTAGATCACACCATCTCCAGGAAATCTTGAATTATCTTTTCTTTCTTCCATTACCTGGAATTACAGGCTCTGGGATAGAGACTAGTGATACAGAATCAGCTACATATAGTCCCTGTCATCATCAGGACATTTGGGGAGACAGACATGATGATCATAAATACTATGGTCCACGTATTTTAAATGAATTATCTCACATTATCCTCAAAATAAGCCAATCAGATCACTGGTCCTATTGCCTCTGTCTGAGAAATGAAGTAACTGGGCTGGGGTAGAGAGCTTGCCTAGTGTACACAAGGCCCTTGATTCCCTCTCCAGTACCGAAAACACAACAAACAAAATAAAGTAATTGAATGCTAAGTGGATGTGTGGCTTCCCCTATTACCAATCTAAGAAGTGATAAGAGTCTTTAGAACTCTCAAACTGGCGTTCTTAATTATTGCCTTGTAATACTTCCAGACAGAAATAGACTCAGAGCAAAACCGGCAAAGTGATTAGGATGTAAGGGGAAAAGTCTTTGTCCCTGGGAGAGAGAGAAGGCAGGACTAGTGAGAACAGCCTCATGGTGCTTCTGTACCTATGTGCATACGCATACACACATACACACACACACACACACACCCCAAACACATTGATCAACATCAAGGGCATGCAGTGGTGAGTGAGACACAAACATGGGATTTTGGATTCCCACAGAAATATTGTTGTCCCTGCTTTTTTTTTTTAAATTTTTTTATTGATTATTTAAAGCATTACATAGCTCATGATATATCATCTTTTATACATTTGACTCAAATTGTGTTTTGAACTCCCATTTTTACCCCAAATACAGATTGCAGAATCACATCTGTTACATATTCACATTTTTACATAATGCCATATTAGTGACTGTTGTATTCTGCTACCTTTCCTATCCCCTACTATCCCCCCTCCCCTCCCCTCCCCTCCCATCTTCCCTCTCTACCTCCCCTGCTGTTGTTCAATTCTCTCCCTTTTTTCCCCTCCCCCTTGCCCCTCATAACCTCTTATAATTTTATGTATCATTGAAGGTCTCCTACTATTTCCATGTGCTTTCCCTTCTCTCTCCGTTTCTCCGTTGTCCCTGCTTTTACATGGAATTCACTGAAGCATATTGATTTGTTTATACTTCTGTTCCTGCCGTTAGACCATTCCTTCAGGATAGGAAAAATGTTTACCCATCTTCCTATACTTGCTAGCACACAAGAAGGGGCTCAGTATGTGTCATTAAAGGAATGTGGTCACCACACTACGTATGTGAATCTGAGGACAGAGTGCTGACAGATGAGATCAGAAGGCAGGAGAAGGCCTGACTTTAGAGAGTGTGATGTGGAGATTTAAGTTAAGTTGCTCAGGCTAGCCTTGAACTTGGATCTTCATGCCTAAGGCTCCCATGGTACAAGCCTGGCTTGACATTATTTTTTTTTTTTTTATTTTTTGGTACCAGGGATTGAACTCAGGGACACTAAACCACTGAGCCACATCCCCAGCCCTCTTTTGTATTTTATTTAGAGACAGGGTATCACTGAGTTGCTTAGGGCCTTGCTTTTGCTGAGGCTAGTTTTGAACTTGTGATCCTCCTATCTCAGAGTCCCGAGCTGCTAGGATTACAGGCATGTACCACCATGCGCAGCTTGATATTATTTTTATTTTGTTTTTATATTTTAGTTATAAATGGACACAATACCTTTATTTTATTTACCTATTTATATGTGATGCTGAGTATCAAACCCAGTGCCTCACACATGCTAGGCAAGTGATCTACCACTGAGCCACAGTCCAAATGACGTTATTTTTAAACATTGCTTTTTTATCAAAGTGTATGAGGACTTTGTTAGGCCAAGGCCCACCCTTTTCATCACTGTGGGTGATTTCCAGGTCTTCTCTGTAGGCCAAGATACTGACATTTCACCAAATGTGTCTTAGTGTGTGTTCTCATTGTTTGGGGTGAGCAGTGGAGTTTTAAGTCCTTCTGTTTTCAGACATTTTCTTATGTTATTTCTCTGACAAATTATCATTCTCTGTTGTATCCCTTTTCTCTTTCAGACCTCATATTAATCAATCTTTTGAACATATTCTCTAAGAATTTTTTCCTCTTTTTTTCTTTTTATTCTATTTCCCAGGAGCTTTTATATATACATACTAAAATACATAATATACAATGTATGTCAAATTATTTGTTAACTGAGATATACTACAATTAAATATATCAATTAATAAGAAAGATATTTACTTGATATATATTACATAATCATATATAAATATGCCTGTTACTATTTTGAGGATGCAAATTATTCTTATAATTATTTTAAAGCTTTCCCTGAATTGCCCCTATTTTCCAGGTTCTTTTTCTCTATTTATTTTTTAATACTTATTTTTTTAGTTGTAGTTGGACACAATACCTTTTCTTTATTTTATTTATTTTTATATAGTGCTGAGGATTGAACCCAGGGCTTTGCACATGCTAGGAGGTGAGCGCTCTACTGATAAGCCACAAACCCAGCCCCTATTTATTTGTTTTATGAAGACTATGTCACAAGTTTTTCTCAAATGTCTGAAATTTTTGACTTTTTTTTTTTTTGAGTGAGGAGCTCTGAAATGGGAGGGGGAACTGGGTGGGATTCCAATAACTTTGAGTGCAGACTTTTGTTCCTATGTCTAATGTTCTCTTGTAGACTTGATACTGAGCCTCTGAAGCCTTCTTCATGGCTAATTAGCTTTCTTTTCATTAACATTTTTGATTTTTGCTCTTTAAATTGTGACTTCCTCAATGCTATTAAATCAATTACCACACTTCCCTCCAATTTCCATCTTTTATAAATCCATTAAAATCTTTTTATTGCTGGGTGCAGTGGTACAAGCCTATGATCCAGAAAAGTCAGATGGCTGAGACCAGAGGAATGTAAATTTGAGGCCATTCTCGGCAATTTAGTGAGGCCCTGTCTCACAAAATCAAAAAGTAAAAGGGCTGAGGAGGTAGCTCCGTGGTAAAGCGTCCATAAATCCAATCTCCACTACCAAAACAAACAAACAAATGAAAAATATTTTTCTTCTGTGTTTACTTTGTCCTTTATAATTAACTTTTAAAAAATTCTTTTATAATCATTTTAGAAAATGGGAGGGAAAAGAAGCTCTTGGATTACTGCACAGTTTTAAACCAAAAGTCCACTGAAGGTTTAGTTAGGAATTAATTAAGAGTTAAGAATTTACATTTTTATTTTTTAATTATTTATCTAAAATATTTTTAGTTATAGATACACACAGTGCCTTTATTTTATTTGTTTTTATGTGGTGCTGAGGATTGAACCATGCCGAAGTCTGGCTGGGCACAATCAGGAGCCACTTGTCAAAAGAAACTAACTTTATTTTTAGAACCACACACGCCAAACAAAACAGCTCCTCAGGAAAAACCCTCAGAGCCCAACTGCCACCACCGGCTTCCCACAAGCCTCTCTCCCCACCACAAGCCTCTCTCCCCACCACAAGCCTCTCCACCTCCCACAATCCTCCTGCTCTTGAGGCCCATTCGCTGGGTTGCATGGGCGGAGCCAAAATAGTCCCCCAATGAGCAGCTCCCTGGTCTGAAAGGGCAGGGAAACAATGAGTATCCAATGAGTATCACCGCAGAGGAGCCAATCAGCTAGATGTTGCTGGGGCCACTGTGAGCCAATCATCAGCTGGCAGTCTGAAAGTTTGCTGGGGCTCCTTCGGCTGTGGCTCTCAACAGAACCCAGTGCCTCACACATGCTAGGCAAGCACTCTACCACTGAGCCAAAACCCTAGCCCACACATTTTTATTTTTAAAGAGGGACAAAACAACTGAGCCTGGTGGCACGCGTCTGAAATCCCAGCAACTTGGAAGGCTGAGTGAGGCAGGAGGATCGCAAGTTCCAAGGCAGCCTCAGCAACTTAGTGACACCCTAAGCAACTTAGTTAGATCCTGTCTCAAAATAAAAATAAAAAGGGCTAAGATGTAACTTAGTGGTAAAGTGCCCCTGGGTTCAATCCCAGTACAAAATACACACACACACACACACACACATGCTTTTATTTACTTTGAATGAAAGGGTCACAAAAATAATTTCTAAGGTCAATATCAAGCAAATAGAAAGGTGCTTTAGAAATCCAGTTACCTTGGAGTTTATTTAAACTAAGAGGAAAAGGTCATAATGTTTTCATGCAACACATATTTGGCTTTTTAAACAATTGTGGCAAAAAGCAGAAAGACTTAAGAAAAACTGAGCTTGTGATCCATACAAAACACCAACATTTTGGATTGAACATAATGAAATATTTCACCTTTTGAAACACTATGCTAGACAATACATAGAGGAATGCCTTAGGTGGGTGTAGGAATACAGGTTAAAAAGAAAGAAAAAATCACATTGGAACTTCTTAATTTCTTTAAAATCACTGAGAAAGAAAACCAGCACTGACCTTCCTTGCTAATGTTACACAGTTTCTATATAGTACCTTGACTTAAATCCAAGAACAAAAGTTAATACTCTACTTTATTTTGGTAAACAACTGCATGGTAAATTTAGATGAATTCCACCCTGGATTTTACCTGGGAGTAGCCTTTTTTAATATTTTATTTAAAAGAGGGCAGGTTTGGCACTTTAATACTAATGTTGCCAATGTTAATATTTCTCATATTTCTCCAGTTTATTTTATGCATTAATTTGTGAAATCCTCATTCACCTTGGTCTCCAATAACATTCCCTTATCACCATGTCCACAAAAATATTGTGTACCTTATCCACATGGAAAATTAAATCCAGTTCACAGACACACCAATACTTGAATTGGATCTAAAATGCCAAGATCACTTTCTGAAGAATCTACACAGAAGATAAAATACGGCATTGTATAATGTCTACAAATCAGTGTGTCCTCAGATCTTCCAATTAATTAGATTCAAATCCATAGGTCACAGTAAATCTTAAGACTGATTATGAGCCAGGTGTGGTGGTGCACACCTGTAATACCACTAGCTTGGGAGGCTGAGGCAGGAGGATCTCGTATTCAAAGTCAGTCTCAACAACTTAGTGAGTACCTAAGCAACTTAGTGAGACTCTCTCTCTCTCTAAAAAAAGGGAGGGCTGGGGATGTAGCTCAGTGGTTAAGTGTCACTGATTATGAAAATTCTGCTTCTGGAAAATTACATTGTCAACATTTTCATCTTACTTAGATACTCAATGGAAAGTCTTCCTCTTCCTGATGACTTGCTGCTGCAGATCTTCACAGTAGGCTGTTAGAACTTGGAGAAGACAGGATCACCTGGATAGATGGCTGCTGGGGGACAGGGCTGGACAGGCACTTGCCCCTGGTGCTCAGGATTACCCGCTTCCAGCTCTGTACTGGGCAAGCACTGTACAAGGGAGCCACATGCCCAGCTCCTTGTTTTTCCCTTTTAAAAGATAAAACATTGGTGACTGGAAAAAATATTGGGGGAGGGGCAACATGTAGGAAGACAAAGGTGATTTAAAGCTACAGCAAAGTGCAAGCAGACCATGGTGAGGGGCTGACTTGTTGCAAGAGTACAGCAAGAGTACAGGAAAATGCTTTTTCTTCCCCAGGCACCATCAACCAGTAGCTGAATGCAGAGTATCAAGTTGAGGGTTAAAAATGATGTCAAGGGTTTCAGTGTAGTTGACTGGGATGGTGAAGCACTAATATAGGAAACACAGAAGGAGGAGAGTGTTATGGAACATGGGGACACTTACAATTAGGAGAGGCCAAAGGACTTAAGACTGGGATAGAGCAGAATCAAAGGGGAAAGGTGTTTTATGAGATGGCTGGGCAGTCACGTCAGATAAAAGTAGAGAAAGCTCTTGTATTTGGTCATTAAGGAGTTGATTTGTGACCTTTAAGAGAGGTTTTCACAGAAGCCCAGAGACTAAAGCTATATTCTAGGAGATCAAAGGGAGATGATGAAATGGAGGCAGTATATAAAATTTCATAGAAATTGAAATAATAAATTAAAGGTAGAGTCACAGGTTGTTGTTGTTGTTGTTGTTTTGGGGGTAGGGGTACTGGGGACTGAACCCAGAGGTACTTAACCTCTGAGCTAAATCTCCAGCTCCTTTTATTTTTTGAGACAGGGTCTAACTAAGTTGCTTAGGGCCTCCCTAAATTGCTGAGGCTGGCTTTGAAATGGCAATCCTCTTGCCTCAGTGTCCTCAGCTGCTGGGATTACAGACTTGTGCCACCCCACCCAGCAGGAAATTATTTTTCACAATGGAAGAGACTTGCAGATTTTCAGGAAGAAGACAAATCTAGTCCTAAAAAATAGGTTAAAAATAAAATGAGGATACAATTGTTAGTTCAAGGCATCAGAAGACATGTGATCAAGCTCTTGGAAAGAGATCAACTTCAGAGAGAAGTGCACTTGTGATGTTCCTAGTATCTCCTTCTAGTAATCTCTGCTGTCCTTAAAATTCACCCACTCACAAGGTTTGGGTCTTACACCAGTTTAATCTGCAGGAAGCAATAATTCATTGTAATACTATTCTGAAGTATGAATTCAGTACAGAGCAAGATGAAGGAGCATCATCAGAAGAATCTAAGGTTAACTTTTTAAAAATTCTGTTGGTGCATTATAATTATACATAATTGTGGGGTTCGTTGTTATATATTTGTACATGCATACAATATAAGAATATGACTTGGTCAGTTTTAAGGTTTACTTTGGCACTCCCAGTTCTAGTCACCACTGAGGTCTCTTCATCAGTGTGAGGTAAATAGACGTTGCCCAGTCTATTTAGTCACCCAACAGATAACTGCTGCATCTCGCATGCACAAGCACACACACAAACTCCCAAGTCCACCTTACTTCTCAAAAAGAGTACCGAGTTACTCCATCACTCTCCATCCTCTTTGCTTACTTTCTTTTTTTCATAACACCAATTAATATTCAGCTAATATATTTTAGCATGGCTGTATCAGTTGCTGTATTATTGGAATATTTGACTACTGCTAGGAGCCACAAGCAAATAATATGATGCATGGCACCTTTGGTTGTAAAGCGACGCCAGCTAGCCACTGAGATGATATGATTATGTTAAGATTTACATTCACGATTTCTCCGCATGGAGGGTAGCAGTACCTGGTTGGCGGACCGCCCCGCTGATGGAGTCTGGGGCGTGCGCTAGTTAGTTAGCGGCGAGGTACCAGAGCGGGATTACAGCGAAGCGGATTCTGGAGGCTTCTGCCAGCGGTGCACTGGCCGCGCTGAGTGCTGAGTTCCGGCCTTGAGACAGAGGAGAGAACCGGTCCAGTTCGATTCCCGACACCGGTCGGAACACGGAGGAGGACAGCAGCCGCCATCTTGGAGAGCTGATGCAATCATCCCTGTTTTCTACTGATCTCAGCTCATTCAACTACGGAACAGGTGATTCCAGGCTGGTATTTGCCTGCGTCTCGCAGACAGATCGCTCAGGCTCGGGACTGGAGAACCTGAGGAGAATACTCTTCGGGGCTCACCCCTGGCAAGGCGGGCGCCGGACTTTGAGCGGCCAGATTCTAGCTCCCCGGGTTGCTTTGGCCCAGGGCGGGGGATCCTTCGGGGACTCCGGGTTGAGGCCAGTTACATGTGGATTGTGCACTGAGGGGTGGCGTGGCTCGGACTCCCGGAACAGTTTTGGCCCGGGGCTAGGGAGCCTGCGGGGACTGCGTCTTTGACCCTGCCCCTGGCGGAGCGTACACTGAGCTGGGAGAGGTTGGAGTGGCCAGGCTCGGGCTCCCGGGGCTGCTGGGGCCTGAGGCTGGGGTACCTCTGTGGAGCCTGCTCCTAGCAGAGTGTGGCAGGGATCGGAGAGGCTGGGTTCTGGCTCCCGTAGCTGCTTGAGCCCAGGGCCGGGGAACCTGCGGGGACTGCGAGCTGAGGCCAGCTACAAGTGAAACTTGCGACGAGGGGCAGCGGGACTCTGACTCCCAGAACAGTTTTGGCCCGGGGCTGGGGAGCCCGCGGGAACTGCGTCTTTGACTCTGCTCCCAGCGAAGCGTGCACCGAGCAGGGAGAGTCTGGTGCGGCCAGGCTTGGGCACCGAGCAGGGAGAGTCTGGTGCGGCCAGGCGTGGGCTCCCGGGGCTGCTTTGGCCTGGGGTTGGAGAACCCGCGGCGGTTGCTCTGTGGAGCCTGCTCCTAGCAGAACGTGGCAGGGACCGGAGAGGCCGGCTCCTGACTCCCGAAGCTGCTCTGGCTCAGGGTTGGGGATCCTATAGGGACTGTTTCTCGGTCCGGGTCCTGCTGGGTGCTGCGGGGGCCTGGGGGGCAGAGTGGAGCTGCCACCTGCGCCCAGAGCAAGCTAAGGGACCCGTCGGTATGGTATCACGACACCCCAACTGCAGCTGGGGCCGAGGAGAGTAGCCGCACACGCCTGGAACAGGACCAGCGACCCGACGGCAGGGTAGCCAAGTCACCCCACTTGGAGTGGAGGCCATGAAGAGCCGCCGTCTGATCCTGCAAGGTAGGCAGACCTGCGTCCCACTGGCAGGACAGGCTCGGCAGCCTGCCAGTGTGGTGGACAAGTAGCATCGAGGAAGTCACGTCACACTGGCTGGAGTGGGGGTTGAACAGAGCCGCCGCCAGTGTCCGGAAAAGGCCCAGCGACCCGTTGGAGAGGCAGTTAGGTACCCCCACTGGGAGTGGGGGCTGAGCAGAACTGCCGCCCAAGCCCGCAAGGTAGGCAGATCTGAGACCCACCGGCGGAACAGGCTTAGAGGCCGACCAGCGTGGTAGACACGTCACACCAATTGGAGTAGGGGTGGAGCAGAGCTGCCGCCCACATCCGGATAAGGACCAATGATCCGAGGACATGGTAGGAACGTCACCACAATGGGAGTGGGGGCAGAGTAGAGCAGCCACCCGTGCCCGCAGGGTGGGCAGACCTACGACCAACCAGCGTGGTAGATAGATCACTCTAATTAGAGGAGGAGCACAGCCACTACCCACCCTACAAGAGAGATATCCCAACTATACAAGAGCAATATAAATAAATAGGGGGAAAATTTCAAAAACACAACAGTTTCACCAAGCAGAAAGACACGCAAGCAATATGAAAAGACAAGGAAAGAAAGGTCCACAAGCAATGCAGGTCAACTCAACTCTAGAAGAGGTAATAGCTGCAACAGATGAAATGTCAGATAAAGAGTTCAGGATATACATGCTTCAGATGATCTGGAGACTCAAAGAAGACATGAGACAGCAAAATCAGACAATGAAAGATCACATTGACAAGGAACTACAGAAACAAATCCAGGAAGTAAAAGATCAATTTCACAGGGAGTTAGAAGTAATAAAAAACAAACAAATAGAAATCCTAGAAATGCAGGAAGCAATAAACCAACTTAAAACCTCAATTGACAATACTACCAGCAGAATAGATCACTTAGAAGATAGAACATCAGACAATGAAGACAAAGTATTTCAACTTGAAAAGAACATAGACAGCTCAGCAAGACTGTTAAGGAACCATGAGCAGAACATTCAAGAATTATGGGATAACATTAAAAGACCAAACTTAAGAGTCATTGGGATACAGGAAGGCACAGAGCTCCAAACCAAAGGAATAAACAATCTATTCAATGAAATAATACGAGAAAACTTCCCAGACTTGAAGAATGAAACAGAATCCCATATCCTAGAAGCCTACAGGACGCCGAAAGTGCAAAATCATAAGAGATCCACACCTAGACACATTATAATGAAGATGCCCAACATACAGAATAAGGAGAGAATTTTAAAAGCTACAAGAGAAAGAAAGCAGATTACATTTAGGGGCAAACCAATCAGGATAACAGCTGATCTCTCAACACAGACTCTGAAAGCTAGAAGATCCTGGAATAACATTTTTCAAACACTGAAAGAAAATGGGTTCCAACCAAGAATCGTGTATCCGGCGAAATTAAGCTTCAGGATGGAAGATGAAATTAAAACCTTTCACGATAAACAAAAGTTAAAAGAATTCGCAGCTAGAAAACCATCTCTTCAAAAAATCCTTGGCAAAACATTACAGGAAGAGGAAACTGAAAATAACATTGAAAACCATCAGTGGGAGGTAGGACAGTAAAGGGGGGAAAGTAATCAAAGAGGAAAACTAATCAGGTTTAGTAACATAAATAAACAAATATGACTGGAGGAACAAACCAAATCTCAATAATAACCCTAAATGTTAATGGCTTAAACTCACCAATTAAGAGACACAGTCTAGTCGAATGGATCACAAAACAAGATCCAACAATATGTTGCCTACAGGAGACGCATTTGATAGGAAAAGATATACACAGACTGAAGGTGAAAGGCTGGGAAAAATCATTCCACTCATATGGACTGCGGAAACAAGCAGGAGTGTCCATACTCATATCAAACAAAATAGATTTCAAGCCAAAGTTAATCAAAAAGGATAAAGAGGGACACTGCATACTGCTCAAGGGAACCATACACCAACAAGACATAACAATCATAAATATATATGCCCCAAACAATGGTGCAGCTACGTTCATCAAGCAAACTCTTCTCAAGTACAAGAGTCTAATAGACCACCATACAATAATCATGGGAGACTTCAACACACCTCTCTCACCACTGGACAGATCTTCCAAACAAAAGTTAAATAAGGAAACTATAGAACTCAACAACACAATTAACAACCTAGACTTAATCGACATATATAGAATATACCACCCAACATCAAGTAGTTACACTTTTTTCTCAGCAGCACATGGATCCTTCACAAAAATAGATCATATATTATGTCACAGGGCAACTCTTAGACAATATAAAGGAGTAGAAATAATACCATGCATCTTATCTGATCATAATGGAATGAAACTGAAAATCAACGATAAAAGAAGGAAGGAAAAATCATGCATCACTTGGAGAATGAACAATAGGTTACTGAATGATCAATGGGTTATAGAAGACATTAAGGAGGAAATTAAAAACTTCTTAGAGTTAAATGAAATCACAGACACAACATATCGGAATCTATGGGACACATTGAAAGCAGTTTTAAGAGGAAAATTCATCGCCTGGTGGTCATTCCTCAAAAAAAGAAAAAACCAACAAATAAATGAGCTCACACTTCATCTCAAAGCCCTAGAAAAGGAAGAGCAACACATCAGCAAAAGAAGTAGAAGGCAAGAAATAATTAAAATCAGAGCTGAAAATAATGAAATCGAAACAAAAGAAACAATTGAAAAAATTGACAAAACCAAAAGTTGGTTCTTTGAAAAAATAAATAAAATCGACAGACCCTTAGCCATGCTAACGAAGAGAAGAAGAGAGAGAACCCAAATTACTAGCATACGGGATGAAAAAGGCAATATCACAACAGACACCTCAGAAATACAGAAGATAATCAGAAATTACTTTGAATCCTTATACTCCAATAAAATAGAAGATAGTGAAGGCATCGATAAATTTCTTAAGTCATATGATCTGCCCAGATTGAGTCAGGAAGATATAGACAGCCTAAACAGACCAATAACAATAGAGGAAATAGAAGAAACCATCAAAAGACTACCAACTAAGAAAAGCCCAGGACCGGACGGGTATACAGCAGAGTTTTACAAAACCTTTAAAGAGGAACTAACACCAATACTTTTCAAGCTATTTCAGGAAATAGAAAAAGAGGGAGAACTTCCAAAGACATTCTACGAGGCCAACATCACCCTGATACCTAAACCAGACAGAGACACCTCAAAGAAAGAAAACTACAGACCAATATCTCTAATGAACCTAGATGCAAAAATCCTCAATAAAATCCTGGCGAATCGGATTCAAAATCGTATCAAAAAAATTATACACCATGATCAAGTAGGATTCATCCCTGGGATGCAAGGCTGGTTCAATATACGGAAATCAATAAATGTTATTCACCACATCAATAGACATAAAAATAAGAACCATACGACAACAAGTGCTGGCGAGGATGCGGGGAAATGGGTACACTTGTTCATTGTTGGTGGGACTGCAAAATGGTGCAGCCAATTTGGAAAGCAGTATGGAGATTTCTTGGAAAGCTGGGAATGGAACCACCATTTGACCCAGCTATTCCCCTTCTCGGTCTATTCCCTAAAGACCTAACAAGAGCATGCTACAGGGACACTGCTACATCGATGTTCATAGCAGCACAATTCACGATAGCAAGATTGTGGAACCAACCTAGAAGCCCTTCAATAGATGAATGGATTAAAACATGTGGCATTTATACACAATGGAGTATTACTCTGCAATAAGAAATGACAAAATCATAGAATTTGGAGGGAAATGGATGGCATTAGAGCAGATTATGCTAAGCGAAGATAGCCAATCCTTAAAAAACAAATGCCAAATGTCTTCTTTGATATAAGGGGAGTAACCAAGGACAGGGTAGAGACGAAGAGCTTGAGAAGAAGATTAACATTAAACAGGGATGATAGGCGGGAGGGAAAGGGAGAGAGAAGGGAAATTGCATGGAATTGGAAGGTGAGCCTCAGGGCTATACACAATTACATATAAGAGGAAAGGAGGGGTAGGAGAAAAATTATGTAAGTGGAAGAAACGATTTATAGTAGAAGGGGTGGAGAGAGAGAAGGGGAGGGGAGGGGAGGGGAGGGGAGGGGGGATAGTGGAGAATGGGATAGACAGCAGAATACATCAGTCACTAGAAAGGCAATTTGTAAATCAATGGAAATGTAACTGATGTGACACAGCAATCTGTATAGGGGGTAAAAATGGGAGTTCATAACCCACTTGAATCAATCTGTGAAATATGGTATATTAAGAACTATGTAATGTTTTGAACAACCAACAATAAAATTAAAAAAAAAAAGATTTACATTCATATGGAAATTGGACTCCTGCTGTTCACCTTGGCCTGCTACCGGACTCATGTTACGGGACTCCTGGAGAGTTCCCATTGGTTGGGGAAGGATAGTAGGAGGAAATTCCGGGGGAGTTCCAGGCCCCCCGGTTCGGGGAGACGTGCGGTTCCGGTAGACGCCCGCGTGGGAGGACCGGGTTTGGCTTGCTGGCGCCTACGGAGTATTGGCGGCTTTTTCAAAAATAAAGTTTTGTTCCTGCTTGAGTGGCTCGTGATTCTGTGCCCAGCCAAGACTGCAGCATTTGGTGTCCCGTGCGGGGAACGCCTGAAACTTAGAGGTGAGTAAAATTGCTCGCTCCTGACGGAAGGCGACAGAATGGGTGACCATTTCAAAAAACAATGTGTTCTTGTTTTGATTTATTTTGTTTTTATTTCAAGCTCCCTAGCCCTAGAATTTTCTCAGGCGAACCGGGAAAAATGGTTGGCTCAAGGTTTGAAGTTATTCGGCCCTGAGAAAGAGAAAATTGATACAACCATTCTCTGTTCCGTTTTGTTTCATTCTGTTTTGGCTTTGTTTTATGCTATCTTATTGGGTTACGTTACCTTTATAGTAGATTAGAATCTAGTAAAAAAACAAACCGAAAAACTGTTAAGTAAATTGTTAGAGGTCCAAACTATGGTAGAAAAAAACGCTAGGTCAACCAAAAGAGAAGGTCTCTCAAGCTAGTCAGACAGAGGAAAATTGAAAGAAAGAAAGCTTAGAGGAAAAACAGCCATCAGGTGGAGAATTACAACAGGAGGTTGCTACTAACTCCGTTCCATCACCAGAGGGCGTAATTCAACCAACAGCTCCATCTACAACTGAGCGGCCCTCAACTCCCATAGTTGATGGACGGAATTCTGAGGCAGGACCCCAAAGATTAGCATACCCTGTACTTGAGCAGGCAGGAGGGCAATGAATTCACCGTGCTTTAGATTTCAAAACAGTAAAGCAATTAAAGGAGGCTGTAACAACCTATGGGCCGCAAGCTCCCTTCACGATAAGCATGGTCGAATCTGTTACCAACTTGGATATGACACCAGCAGATTGGGCTAACATGTGTCGATCTGTGCTAAACGGAGGACAATATTTGTTATGGAAGGTTGCCAATGAGGAATTTTGAATGGAGACAGCTAGGCGAAATGCAGAAGCCGGTTACCCTCAAAGAAATATAGATATGCTATTGGGAAAGGGACCTTATGAGGGTCAAAGACAGCAAATTGAATATGACCCTGGCGTATACGCACAAATTGCTGTAGATGCAGTTAGGGCATGGAAAACTTTACAGGGGCATGGAGACTTACAAGGTCAATTATCTAAGGTAATACAAGGAACTAATGAACCTTACGCTGAATTTGTAGACAGCCTCTAGGATATTTGGAAATACAGAACAGGTAATGCCATTTATAAAACAACTGGCTTATGACCAAGCAAATCGTTGCTGCAGAGAGGTCATTAGACCATGGAGACATGAAGATTTAAACACATATATTAAATTATGTAGAGACATTAATGAACAAGGGCAAGTCTTAGCAGCAGTACAACAGGCTTTAGATGCCAGGCCAAAAACATGCTATAATTGTAATCAAACAGGACATTTTAAAAGGAGCTGCCCCATAAGAGGAGGGTTTAACAAATCTGGGTATCAAAGGAATAGAATACCGGGTATTTGCCCACGATGCCAGAGAGGGAAACATTGGGCTAATGAATGCCGTTCTCAAACCGCCAGAGGGTATTCCGTTATCAAAAAACGGACAAGGACCAAGTGTTTACCCACGATATCGTGGAGAAAGGTATCAAGCTCCATTGCCAAAAAACGGACTAGAGGGCCCAATGCCCCGGGACCCAAAACCACAAATATATGGGGCAATGGAGGAACCCAGCAGCACCATCAAGGTAGTGCCCAAGACGCATTATCCATTAAATCCCTCATCAGACAAACTAGAGGGAGCGCAGGGCTGGACATCTGCGCCTCTGCCAGAGCAGTACTAACTCCAGAGATGGGAGTTCAAATCATTCCCACAGGAGTAAAAGGACCTCTTCCCCAGGGAACAGTAGGCTTATTATTGGGACGCAGTTCTTCTACACTAAAAGGACTTATGATAAGTCCTGGGGTAATTGATCCCGATTATGAGGGTGAAATAAAAATTATAGCTAGTTCTCCAAGAGGTATATCAGTAATTTCACCAGAAGATAGAATAGCACAGTTATTAATAATACCCAGCCTACATGATAAATTTTCCAGTTGTAATGTAGAAAGAGGTTCCAAGGGATTAGGCTCCACAGGTGTAGATTGGGCTATGCTGTCTTTAAATTTAGATTCTCGCCCAATGCTAAAATTAAATATTCAAGGACATGACTTTAATGGGCTGCTGGACACAGGAGCTGACCTCAGCATCATATCTCGTCAAGAATGGCCAAAACATTGGCCATTACAACAAGCCACTCAAACGCTTCGAGGCCTAGGAGTGGCAACAAATCCCCATAGAAGTGCTATGGTATTAGATTGGAGGGATCCTGAAGGATGTGAAGGAACTATACAGCCCTATGTATTGGATCATCTTCCCATAAATTTATGGGGACGAGATGTCCTAGATCAATTAGGATTGACATTAACAAATAACATCAATCCTAACGCGCCCACTACTAGGGCTAAACAAGTCTTTAGGAAAGAAAAAAGATTAAGAGAACAAGAACAAGGTATGACAGCACCTATTCAAATAGATCAAGAAATAATTAGACATGGATTGGGTTTTCAGAAAGGGCCACTGTGACAATCAAAATTACTTGGAAATCAGAAAGACCAGTGTGGGTTCCTCAGTGGCCCCTGACTAAAGAAAAGATACAAGTAGCCCATGACTTGGTCAGACAACAATTAGCGGAAGGACATATACAACCTTCCGTATCCCCCCATAATACTCCCATTTTTGTCATTAAAAAGAAATCTGGTAAATGGAGATTATTACAAGATTTAAGAGCCATTAATAATGAGATGGTTATTATGGGACCTGCTCAATCAGGGATTCCCCAGTTGTCTGCTTTACCAAAAACCTGGCATGTTTTAGCTATAGATATTAAAGATTGTTTCTTTTCAATTCCAATTCATCCCGAGGATAGTCCACATTTTGCATTTACTATCCCTGCACTGAATCATGAAGGTCCTGATCAGAGATATGAATGGAAAGTACTCCCTCAAGGGATGGCTAACAGCCCAACTATGTGTCAAATTTATGTTAATAAAGCAATCCAGCCACTTAGAAATCAAAATCCTGAACTACAAATATTTCACTATATGGATGATGTGTTATTGGCACATAAAGATAAAAACACATTACTAGAATGTTATGCCACACTTACTAACTTATTGAAAAATTATAATCTAGAGATTGCAATAGATAAAGCACAATTAAATCTTCCAATTAACTATTTAGGAATTCTATTGTCCTCAACCATTGTCCGTCCACCAAAAATTCAAATACGAGTAGATCAACTCAAATCACTTAATGACTTTCAAAAGTTATTGGGAGACATAAATTGGATAAGGCCTTATCTAGGCATACCAACAGGAGAGTTAGGACCTTTATTTGATATTCTAAAAGGTCCATCAGATCCAAATTCACCCCGCATGTTAACGCCTGAAGCAAGAAAAACATTAAAAATCACTGAAACATATATGGAAAATATGCATTTGGATAGAATTGATATAAGTTTGCCTTTATTATTTATTGTACTACCAACAAAAAATATTCCTACAGGAGTATTTTGGCAAGAAGGTCCATTATTGTGGATACATTTATCTTATTCTCCTAACACTATTCTTACTAGATATCCTGAGGCTGTAGGACAATTAATACTCAAAGGAATAAAAGCAGCAGAGGGGGTGTTTGGGATTTCTCCCAATAAAATTATTACTCCATATACTATGGATCAAATTGATGAGTTAGCTAATGAGTTAAATACTTGGGCAATAATCATGTGTAAAACTAGTGTTTCATTTGATAATCACTTACCATCTAATCCTTTGTTGTCTTTTTGGTCTAAGCATCCTGTAGTTTTTCCAAAAATGACAAGAAAAACCCCTATCATAAATGCTCCAAATATATTCACTGATGGGTCAAACAATGGTACAGCAGCAGTAGTTACTCCTGATCAAACTTTTACATTTTTAGTACCCAAACAATCAGCTCAAAAGGTAGAGCTTAATGCAGTATTACAAGCTTTTATGATGTTTAAAGATTCTGTATTTAATTTATTTTCTGATAGTCAGTATGTAGTTAATGCTATAGTATCCCTTGAAGATGCTGGTAGGATTTCACCTTCTTCTACTCTTTTCTCTTTGTTTTCCGCTATACAAAGTCTAATCTGGGACCGAAAAGATCCATTCTTTATAGGTCATATCAGGGCACATACAGGATTGCCTGGAGCCCTTAGTATGGGCAATGAACTAGCAGATAAATCTACACATGACATACATATTTTCTCCACAATAGAAGAAGCTATAAATTTTCATAAAAGGTTCCATGTCAATGCTAATACTTTACAAAAGCGTTTTAAAATAACTAAAGAACAAGCCAGACATATAATAAAACAATGTCAAAATTGTGTGACATTTTTACCACAAGTTAATCTTGGAGTCAATCCTAGAGGAATAATACCTAACCATATTTGGCAGATGGACGTCACACACTTGCCAGAATTTGGAAAATTAAAATATTTACATGTTACAGTTGATACTTCTTCCGGATTTTTGATGGGCTCCCTTCATGCCGGAGAAAAAACTAAAGATGTTATAGCTCATTGCTTACAAAATTTTGCCACTTTGGACGTTCCAAAACAGTTAAAAACGGACAATGGTCCTGGTTATACTTCCACCTCTTTTAAACAATTTTGCTCATCATTTGGCATTACTCACATAACAGGAATTCCATACAATCCACAAGGACAAGGCATAGTTGAAAGAGCTCATCAAACTATTAAAATGTACTTATTAAAACAAAAGGAGGGAATTGGAAAGGGGTATATATCCCCCAAAGATAAACTTAAAATAACCCTTTTTACTCTAAACTTTTTAAATTTGGATTCATCGGGACTTAGTGCTGCGGAAAGACATTTGTACCCCAAAAATGTACATAAGCCTAAGGTACTTTGGAAAGATATTCTAACAGGACAATGGAAAGGCCCGGATCCAGTGATAGTCTGGAATCGGGGCTGTGTCTGTGTTTTTCCACAGGAGGAACAGCAACCGATTTGGATTCCAGAGAGATTAACTAAAACAATTTCTACAGAAAAAGAAGATGATTTGACTCAAATCCATAACAGCTGATATCCAGAGCTCCAGCTTGGCTATTCTTACATCTGTGACAGTGATTAACCAAGGTGTTTTTTTTTTCAATATCTATTTTATTATTGCATTTTTCCCACATCATAAAGTTCTATTTTATCTTTGAGCTCATACAAACCTAGGTTAATGTTTTTCTGATCAGTTTTATTTTTTGACTGTGTTTTATTTTTTGACTGTGGAGTTTTTAAACATTACAATGGAGATTTCACCTAGGTATAGCTACAAGGCCTTTATTTACTATTGTCTTATGTGTTGTATGTTGTGTGCACACTTCTTTTTTGTGTTGTATGTCTGTATGTGTGTATGTCCATATTTCTTATATGAGGAGCGCTCATGAAAAAATGGATCCGAATTTTTTCTTTATTCACGTGATTTATATGGTTTAATTTAAATTAGGTGAACAGCTGTTAATGATTGTTTTTAAAGATGGTTAACAGATCTGTTTGTTTACTAATTTAAATTAGGTAAACAGCTGTTAAGGATTGTTTTTAAAGGAGTTTAACAGATCTGTTTGTTTACTTTCACCTTTCCTTTTCATTATATTTAATAATTCTGTTCAGGATAATGTCTCTTTAGCATCATTGCCAGAATTTCCATCTCCATCCCAATTCCGGTGAAGACTAAGATAAAACCAAACTACAGCTTCTATGATAGCTATCACAGTAAACTGTATAAACTGATGCATCAATGAATATAACTCAACAAGTAATGCTCAATCAAGGACTTGATTTACTTTGGGAGGAAATGGACATATTGATAGACTCCTCCGATTTGAACTGCCTGCAGAACTTGCCTGGACTATATATCAGTTGCATGCATTGTGAAATATCATCTGGTGCACCGAATTGTGGTACTGCTGGCATATCTTTGCTGATGGTGTCACCAGTGATGCAATTTCCTTGCCAGCTCACCCCATGTTAATTGTGGTAATGCTGGCATATCTTTCCTGATGGTGTCACCAGTGACGCAATTTTCCCAAAGGAGCCATCAATTGGCTTGGTGTTGTGGCATTTCTGTATCCTCCTCCCTTCTACTAGTGATGGTCTAAAATTTGGGGGCCAACAGAGGTGAGGCAAAGAACCTCACCCCCCCACTGGCACCAAGGCAAAATTTGGGGGCCAACAGAGGTGAGGCAAGAACCTCACCCCCCCCACTGGTGCATAGGCCTATCCACAAGCATGGCTGAATGCTGGACCGGTAGTCAGTGACGGGTTGATCTGATTGCAGTGGATTCAACCTAAGACAGGAAGCTGACGCCTAAAGGTCAGTTCTCCCATGACGGGTAAGAACCATATGTTGAATTGGACAACCTACCAGGCACGGTCCCTAGCCACATTGCTTGTTGCTTAATTAAACAGAAGGGGGCAGATGCTAGGAGCCACAAGCAAATAATATGATGCATGGCACCTTTGGTTGTAAAGCGACGCCAGCTAGCCACTGAGATGATATGATTATGTTAAGATTTACATTCATATGGAAATTGGACTCCTGCTGTTCACCTTGGCCTGCTACCGGACTCATGTTACGGGACTCCTGGAGAGTTCCCATTGGTTGGGGAAGGATAGTAGGAGGAAATTCCGGGGGAGGTCCGGGCCCCCCGGTTTGGGGAGACGCGTGGTTCCGGTAGACGCCCGCGTGGGAGGACCAGGTTTGGCTTGCCGGCGCCTACGGAGTATTGGCGGCTTTTTCAAAAATAAAGTTTTGTTCCTGCTTGAGTGGCTCGTGATTCTGTGCCCAGCCAAGACTGCGGCAGACTACCAAGCTGATAAGGAAATAGCTGCTGCCTTAGATCCTGAGTGCATCCACCCTCCTCCTACTCCAGTCTTCCTAGACCTTCCCATTATCCAGCAACTAAAGACAGAATGCCAGTCACAAGGAGGCTAAGACTAGCTCATGTTCTGACTGGGCCAAGGTAGGAGTAAGGAGGGGAGTACGTGGGAACCAATCATATGCTCAAATTTATATAACAATTCCCTGTTATCAGCAGGGGATTTGTTCCAAGACCCCCAGTGGATATCTGAAACCTTGGAGAGTAGAATATTTTCTTCTATACTTGCATAATGGTGATAAAGTTTAATTTATAAATTAGGCACAGTAAGAGATTAACAATAACTAATAATGAAATAGAACTATAATATTATGCTGTGAAAAAGGTTGCATCACTACTTTTGTGCTCTGGAGCCATTGTCAAGTAAAATAAGGGTTATTTGAACATAAGCATTGTGATACTATGATAGTCAATCTGATAGTCAAGAGGATTTACTAAGTGACTAATGGGTCTATAAAACTTATGTTTATTTCTGAAATTTTCTATTTAATATTTTTGGACATGGTTGACTGTGGGTAACTGAAAGGGCAGAAAGTGAAACTAGGAAAAAGGGGGACTATTGTATAGTAACAATTTATTGGCAAGTTCAATGTCAATGAAGTAGGTGTGAGTGGAAAAGGGGGAATCAGAGAAGGAAGATGGCAAATATAAGGGAGCACAGAGGATGTGCATCATAGTTACCATAGCTAAAGTTACATTATGTACTTTTTTTTTTTATAACATTGTACCTTTTTAAGTATTTTTTTAGTTGTTCATGGTCATAATGCCTTTATTTCATTTTTATGGGGCACTGAGGCTCCAACGCAGTGCCTCATGTGTGCTAGGCAAATGTTCTACCACTGAGTCACGACCACATTATATACTTTTTTTGTTTTCGTTTTTTAATATTTTTTTTAGTTGTAGGTGGACACAATATCTCTATTTTATTTATTTATTTTTATGTGGTGCTGGGATTGAACCCAGGGCCTTGTGCATGTGAAGCAAGCACTCTACTAACTGAGCTATATCCCCAGCCCCCCACATCATGTACTTTTAAATATAAATTATAAATATTGTTTTTCTGCCTACCAGAAAATAAGCCGCATGAGGTCAGGTTTCTGTTCCTCATTTTTTACCCTCCAGTCTTCTATTTAAGCCCAAAGTTCTATTTATATATAGGAAATGAGGATGAGGGACTGAGGCTGTATCTCAGTGGTAGAATGTGTGTTTTGCATGCCCCAGGCCCTGGGTTCCATCCTCAGCACTCTATACTTTCCCAAATGAGGACCATAATCATAACCATTTCCTTTCATAGTCACTACATCTAGGGTGAGTAACTTCACCTATTCCAAGATCCAGCAAACCATTAAATTCTCGCTTTTCCTTATCTTAGCTGTCCAAATAGGTCATTAAGTAATCTATAAATAAAAGAAGAATTGCCTAGAGCATTCTAGGGGTTGGGAGCAAATACTATAATTTATTCTACTTGGTATACATTTATGATTTTAGTTTTTCTTATTTTTATTCTCTTCTTTTCTCTTTGCTGCTGGAATTGAATATAGGGCCTCACATATGCTGAGCGAACACTCTGACACTGAACTACAATACAACCCCAGCCTCATGATTTTGCTTTTGTGTGTGTGTGTGTGTGTGTGTGTGTGTGTGTGTGTGTGTAGTACCACAGATTGAACTCAGGGGCACTTGACACTTGAACCACATCCCCCCATTTTGTATTTTACTTAGAGACAGGGTCTCACTGAGTTGCTTAGTGCCTCACTTTTGCTGAGGCTGGCTTTGAACTTGCAATCCTCCTGCCTCAGCCTCTTGAGATGCTGGGATTACAGGCATGCACCACTGAGCCTGGCTGATTTTGCTTTTTGAAAGAATAATTTTCTTCTTTTTTTTCACTGCTCATTTTGTTCTAAGTGGTAGTCAAATAAGTTTTTGTAATTTTTTTTTTAATGTGGAAGATTTCTGGAAGAAGTTATTACATGCTACAAGTTTAGGGGAGAAATGCTTATCAAAAGTAATAAATATTGTAGCACAAACCAACAATTATCATGCATCAATTTTTAATATTTAAACCTAAGGGTGGGAAATGTTAATTAATTAAATGAATATATTCATGTTGAGACTGTAATCTACTTAATGTTCTTTTAAACTTCTATCAAACCTAGGAATAAGTTTCACTTCATGAGCCTGACAGCAATCATCTGTAATTATTTGTAATCATCTGATTACAAATTTATTCAAGCTGCTGGCTCTCATGGTGAGTATTTATCTCCATCACAACATTTTTTTTTTTTTTTTTTTGGTACTGGGTATTGACCTAGGGGTGCTTTACCACTGAGCCATTTCTCCAGTCCTTTTATTTTTTTGAGACAGGGTTTCTCTAAATTGCTTAGGGCCTCGATAAACGACTGAGGCTGCCCTTGAATTTATGATCCTCTTGTTGCTAAGATTAAAAGCATGTGCCAAAACACATTTTTTTTTTTTTTTTGCAGTATTGAGATTGAACCCCAGGCTCTAGGGATGCTAGACAGGCTCTCTCCAGCATTTTAAAGATAGTCTCCCTGAGTTTATTAGGCTGACCTTGATTTTTTTTTTTAATACTAGGGGTTGAATCCATGGATACTTTACTACTGAGCTACATCTCCAGCCCTTTTTATTTTTTATTTTGAGAGATGATCTTACTAAATTGCTTAGGTTGACCTCAACTTGCATCTTCCTGCTTCAGCCTCAGTTGCTGGGATTACAGGCCTATGCCACTGAGCCCAGAAGGCTGGCCTTGAATTTGTATTCCCCTGCTTTAGCCTCCCAAGGTAGCTGGGATTATAGGCATGCACCACCATGCCCACCTTAAATGTATTTTTAAAAATGAGAGAAAACATGGCATGATTGCAATATGATACTACTATTATTGCTCATATTATTAATGATCCTTGCAATCAAGCCTGGGTGTTGTGGTCCAGGACTATAATCCCACCTACTGGGGGAGGATCACAAATTCAAGGCCAGCCTTGGAAATGTAGTGAGACCCTATTTCAAAAACAGAAAATAAAAAGGGTCAGGGATGTAATGGTAGAGTGTCCCTGGGTTCAATCCCAGTAAAACACACACACACACACACACACACACACACACACACACACACAACCCTAACAATCATGATAAGACCTATCTTTAAAATCTTTGGTGCATTTTAAGATATTGCATTAATCTGGCATGGAATTTTGTTTAATATAATGCTTAGAAAATTAAAATCCAACCTCCTAACAAATTCTTCCAAAAAGAGACACACAGTGAGTAGAGATACTATTGGTATGTATTTGAGTCTGTGGGCCAATGTTTCCAGGAATCCTACAAAACAAAGTGGAAGGTTGTCCTATTTTTTTAGAGCTCAGTGTGTGTGTGTATGTGGGTGGGGGGGGGGAGTTGGGAATGTGGCTCAATGGTTAAGTACCTCTGGGTTAAATCCTCAGTATTAAAAAAAAAAAAATAAGACTAAAAGGTAAGAAAGGAAAGTGTAAATGTGTAGTTGTATTCATTTAGCAATTCAATAGCTCTGTTTTTTTGGTCCTGGGGTGGGGGTGGGGGCAGTTCTACCCGAGGTACATCCCAAACCCTTTGGATTTTTAAATTTTGAGAGTCTTGCTAAATTCCTGAGGCTGGTCTCAAACTTGCAATCCTTCTGTCCTAGCCTCCTGAATTGCTGCAGTTGTAGGTGTGTACCACCGTGCTAGGCAGTAATTCAATCTCTTTCAGCTCTTCATTTATATACATTTAGAGTCAATCTGGTAGCATACTCCTTTGATTAACTTCACATGAAAGGGTAAATATGCACTTTCACATTTTATGTAATAAAGAAATGAAATTTTTTTCATATAATTACTAAGATCCCAAGCCATTCCTTTTGGTCCTACCATATTTCTCTGTTTAAAATAAAGCATGGTCCTAATCCTTAATTAAACAGAAGATCCAAACACTAGTTTGTCAAATACTTTTTTTTCCTTCTTCTCCTAATTCCATGCATTTGTAACTATTTTGATATTTGTTCATTCTTTTAACTTCAAAGGGGTAGGAAGAGAATAATGAAGCATGGGACTAAGGGTATAGCTCAGTTGGTAGAGTGCCTGCCTTGCATGAACAATGCTCTGGGTTCAATCCCCAGCACCTCAAAAATAAATAAGAGAGAATAATGAAGCTTAAACATCACTTTTTGGTAGCTGTATGAAAAAGTTTTCTGGAGGTAGGTGGTATTTTTGATTAACATAATTATCAGTTTCAGTACCAGCCCTACCTCCTCCCCCACTTTCATCTCTACAAAGCAAAAGAGGTTAATAAAGTCCATCTTAAAACTGAAGGAGTTTTAACACCACTACCTCTTGAAAAGAGCAGTTTGTCATAGTGACTGGTATAAAACCAGCCAGCACCTGTCACAAGATGTTCTCACCACCCCCAACCTCTGGTTTCAAGGACAGCCTTGTTGACATTTCCGGAAGCTCCAGAGTTGGTGGCTTGCCAGCAAGTACTCCTTATGTAGCAGAGGCAGTGGTAGAGCCATGTCTGGGTGTGGGCCTCTATATATTGGGCAATCTTCAAAGAACTCTGGGATTCAAGATTTGGGCCAAGGAACATGGTGCTTAGGACTAGCCCTTAAAAAGCTAGGGTCTCAAAGATAGTCAGTGGAATAAGGCAGGGAATTAGAGAGCCAAGGCCAGGGCTGTTCCTTTCAGAGATATTTTATCAGAAAGGGGAAATGAGATCGTTTATATATATATTATATGCTTATATAAACCTACTCCCACAAATATAACAAAATATCAAACATGGTTCTCTGGAATAAATTCTAAGTCTCAAACCCTACTCTTTAATGATCTGAAGTTCTTCTATATATATGACTGTAATAATCAGTTTTCAACTTGATGATCAGTACCTATTCAAATACTCTGTGTTGCTGGGAAGGTATTTGTAGATAAGATTAACATTTCATAATCAGTAGATTTTAAGGAGATTATCCTTGATAATCTGAGTGAACCTGAATCAACTGAAAGGCCTTCAGAGCAAAACAGCAGAACAGGTTTGCCCAACAAAATTCTTCTTGGACTGTAGGTCATGCCTGAGAATTCCAGCCTGCCTTCCCTGATGGCCTGCTCTACTGTTTCAGACTTGCCTAGCCAGCCCCCAACAACTGTATGAATCAATTCCTTGGGGAAAAAAACAAAACAAAACCTTACAGTATCTCTCCTATGGGTTCCTTTTCTCTGGCTGAGCTAGATATAGTGATTAAGTGTAAGAATTTGCAAGCAGTATTATGTACAATTTGGGCTTTGCAGCATATTTTATATATATATATATATATATATATATATATATATATATATATATATATTTTACATATTATATATATAAATATCTTTATATTTATTTATTTCTATGTGGTGCTGAGGATTGAACCCAGGGCCTCAGGTGTGCAAGGCAAACACTCTACCACTGAGCCACGACTCCAGCCCTTATATAGTATATTTTAATAGTAGCAAATACAAATATTTTGTGTACATATGTGTGTATATGGGTATATATAATTTTTGATTTACCATTTTAATAGTAGTTTCTTAAATGATAATTTACCCCCTTCATAATGCAATTTAAAACTATTTCTTAAAACTAGCTCTTTAGTGATTAAAGAATAACCTCTTTCCTTCTTTTTGGTGGGGTGGGATATGGGATTTACTGGGGATTAAACCCAGGGGCTTTATTACTGAGCTACATCCCCATCCCTTTTTATTTTGAGATAGGATCTCACTATATTGCTGAGGCTGTCCTCAAATTTATGATCTTCCTGCCTGAGCCTCCCAAATTGTTGAGATTACAAGTGTGAGCCACTGCACCTGGCCTTCATTGATTTTTTTTTAAACATTTTATTTTATTTTTTAAAAAAGAGAGTGAGAGAGGGAGAGAGAGAGACAGAATTTTAATATTTATTTTTTAGTTCTCGGCGGACACAACATCTTTGTTTGTATGTGGTGCTGAGGATCGAACCCGGGCCGCACGCATGCCAGGCGAGCGCACTACCGCTTGAGCCACATCCCCAGCCCTTCATTGATTTTTTGATTGATTTATTTTTGATCACATAAGTCAATACCAAAATTATCACTTATTCTAATACAAATTTATTTTTACATATATATCAAAAAGTTTACACTATTATATCATGTACAAAATTTTTAAAACACAGAGATGAGAAGAAAAATAAGGTTAAAAAGTAAATACAGGGGCTGGGGATGTGGCTCAAATGGTAGCGTGCTCGCCTGGCATGCATGCGGCCCGGGTTCGATCCTCAGCACCACATACAAACAAAGATGTTGTGTCCACTGAAAACTAAAAAATAAATATTAAAATTCTCTCTCTTTCTTAAAAAAAAAGTAAATACAAATAGGGGTTCTAATATTTTCTCCCTGCATCTCAAAAGTCACCTTATATTTACTTTGATGCACTCCTTAAGCTACAGTCCAACAGATGATGTACAAAGATGATTGAGAGGTTCATCCCATTAAAAAAAATAATGGTATCTGTTTGAGTTTCAGTTTTTAAATTCACACACAAAAAAAGTGATTAAAACTTTTTCTCTTTAAAATAGAACACTTAAGAAAATAGGCAGTGGTGCACAACTGTAATCTCAGTGACTCAAGAGGTTGAGGCAGGAGGATCCCAAACTCAGACCAGCCTGCTCAACTTAACAAAGCTCTAAGCAACTTAGCAAGACCCTGTCTCAAAAAAAAAAAAAAAAAAAAAAAGGGCTGGGGATGTGACTAGTGGTAAAGCACCCCTAGGTTTAATCTCCAGTACCAATGAATGAAAGA
The DNA here is from genome assembly GCF_964194105.1 of Spermophilus citellus. Lineage (NCBI taxonomy): Eukaryota > Metazoa > Chordata > Mammalia > Rodentia > Sciuridae > Spermophilus > Spermophilus citellus. The sequence continues at coordinate 159,019,412 of NC_138185.1, read as the reverse complement.
ATGAATGATGAATGAATAAAAGGAATACTTAGGGCCTGGGGGTGTAACTCAGGGGTAGAGTATATGTTTAGCATGTGGGAGGGCTCGGTTTAATCCCTAGCACCCCCCCCCAAAGTGAACAGTTATTAAACAAATCAACAATATTACATTTAGGTTTGCACCCAAGAGAAATAGAAACACATACCATGCACATATTAAATTAAAAAAAAAAAAAGAAATGAAATGGAACACTTGGGGATCGTCCAAAAGCCCTGTGAGAACTTAAAAAAGTTTATACACAACAGCTGGGGATGTGGCTCAAGCAGTAACGTGTTCCCCTGGTATGCTCAGGGCGCTGGGTTCAATCCTCAGCACCACAATCAAATAAAATAAAGATGTTGTGTCCACCGAGAAACTAAAAAATAAATATTAAAAAAAATCTCTCTCTCTCTCAAAAAGAGCTTCACCTCACCTCTTAAAAAAAAAGTTTATACACAACAGGCCAAAGTGCACACAATTTATTCAGTCAGTTGATTTATCACTTAGCTAACCACTGCTAACCACAATAACAGCCTTGATGCCTTGAATCACAGAAGCCTTGATACAGTTTTTAATGGGTTTTATTCTTAGTCATAGAATATTCAATTTATATCCCAAATGGATCACTGATTTAAAATAGGATGCAAAAGCAAAGAAAAGAACATAAAACAGGAGGTTAAAAAAATACTATTAAAATGTTGATTAATGAAAGCATTAAAACGTAATTTTGCATTTTTGACTCAAGGTAATCTTTACTGTAATGATACATTTCACTTAGTATACTGCACAGAATATTAAAGGAGAACTAAAGTGGTTTTTCATCAATGTGACACTTCATTTATTGGGAATAAAGAGTTACATCTGTAATGTTCCATTTACATACAACCTGAAACCTCTAATGATTTTGAAGAAAAAATACAGGACAATACTTTTTTAAATAATTTTATTTTTTAAACAAAGATGAAGTAATTCCAACCATCAGTCGTAATTTTTAAATCTAGAAAAATTGCTTTTGGGGGAGTACCAGGCATTGAACCAAAGGGGTACTTAATCACCAAGCAACATCTCCAGCCCTTTTTATATTTTATCAGAGACAGGGTCTCGTTGAGTTGCTTAGGGCATCGGAAAGTTGCTCAGGCTGGCTTTGCACTCAAGAGCCTCCTGCCTCAGGCTCCCCAACCGCTGGGATTACAGGCGTACACAACCCACCGCACCAGGCTGTTCAAATATTTTCAATGGTCACCCATATGAAAATTAAAGGCGGTTTTGTTGTAATAGCAAAAATTTACAAACAATTTTAATGCACACTAACTATGAACACCTAGCAGAGTGCCCGACACATCAGTCAGTAAACAAGTTTCTTGAAAACACTAACATTTATCTTTTATGAGCACACATGACATTTTTCAATTTTATCTTTGCCTTTAACAGTGTTGATATACGAAAGGATAAAAGCATAATAAACATCAAAACCACAATAAACGTCAACAGGTATTAAGAACAATGCGGTAAAACTACAGCAACCACCACACTTATCCTTTAGGACCTCAGCGTCCGGGACTACAAATCCCAGAGCACCCTGGGGCTAAGGCGGAGCTACTTACAAATTGATAACTTTTTCATCCAATGATAACCACAGAATTTCTAAACCACAGTCGCGCCAGTGAGAAGTAGAAGGAGTGGACCCTCCGCGTTCAAACATGGAATTAGGCTTCCTGCCCTGATTTTTCAGGGCCTGACTCTACCAAATTATTTCTCACCCTCAGTACAAGTCTCCTAGTCACCATAACAGTTCTCTACCCGTGTTTGGATCAGTGGAAGCGCTAGCGTCTAAACGCTGAAAAGAACCCACATATCCTGATATCAACAGGAAGTTTTGGAGCGCTGAGGAAGAGGTGGAACCTGCTTTTTTCTTGCCCTTTATTGGACGCAGCTGAAACTTCCATCCCAACCAATGGGGTGGTTGAAACTTCCGTTAACGCAGCGTATGGACGGTGCTGTGTGACGCTTTACGTAAACTGGGTCTACGCAGACGCATACGCCTTTCTACCGTCCAATCGGGAGCTAGCTAGAGGACAGACCTGGCGCCTTCACTCCCCTGCTTTTTTCTTCCTCGGGGTTTTGGCCGCCTTTCTCCTGCTAACCAATCCTCTGCATTTTCCTTTGCGCTTTTATCCAATCAAAGAGGTGGGGGGGCGGAGTTCCGGACGTCAGCTCTCAGCTACTATCGAACTCGCGATTTTTCTCCAGCTCCAGTTTGGGGTTTGCAGCAGAGGTACTCTTTTGCAGGGCTGAGCGGGGACGGTCCCGGGATGGGCAGCTGTCTTTTGGCAGGCGACTAGAGCCCGGGTGGAGTCATGAAAGCCCGAGTCACTGAACCTCTAGGGTGGGGAACTCCGAGGGAAATCGGAAATGACGGGGAGGAGGGAGCACGTGTTGGGGCTTCTCGCATGGGGTCAGAGTCCCTGGATCAAACCGGCACGTCCTGCTGCATTGCAGTGCCTTGTGCAGGTCAGACTGGTGTTGCCGACGCCTTCCCCAGCTCCTGTGCTCTGGGTTATTTTTATGGTAAAAGCTAAGCACCAGTTTCCAAGGAAGGGTCACAAGTCCTTTTTTCCTTCACTTTCCCTCTCCTCACGCCTTCTGCGTTTGGCATTTTTCCATGTTAGCAGATTTTCACCAGGGAGGAGACCCTGGTGAAAATCTGTAGTATGTGCTATAATAACAGCTACTGTGCTAAGCACTTTGTATGTATTATAACATTGAATCTTCACAGCATTCTAGAGGTAGGCGCTGTTAATAGTTCTCATTTTCACAGAAAGAAACGGTCTTAGACATTAATTTACCCGTCCATGTGTGTAGCTTTATTGAATAAAAGCGCAAAGGAAAATGCAGAGTGTGGCATTCGGCTTACAGGGATGTAAAATTAAAAGATTGTATTACTTACAAAATGCTACTTCTGTTTTCTAATTTGAGATTATTTAAAATTACTTTAAAATAAATTTGAAATTAAGTTGATTATGATAATGGTGGTAAACTGATAAAGTAGAAAGACATCAGAGTGGAGGCAGTTTTGGACCTTTGGTTAAGTCATCCTCTGCTTCTTCAACTGTAGAATTAAAATCAGTAGCAAATTTGCCTATTTCTTACAGTTGTGAGGAACAGATGAGAAGTTTATATAAAATGTGTTACATCAACTACACCTGACTGTATCTGCGTTTCAGATTCTGTTCTGACATTTGGACGTCATTTGAACCCACTGTACAGAGTAGAACAGTGGTAGCACGTAGCATAGAAACACACCTCTATCTATCTAGATCACTTGCCTTCTTGTCCTGGATTCAGGACAGTTCTGGTGTGCGAACTGAGAAGTGTCTGGATTGTGTTCTTTCCTTAGGCTGTTCTATGTTTAAGACAAAAATAAATCAGCCCACATAACTGCTTTTCTGAGTTCTTTTCTCTCACCTTGTTCATCAGTATTTGAGTTGTATTTTTGTTTTAACCTAAAGTTATGACTACCCTTTCTGCAGCTTAAAACACTGAGTTCCATCCCCAGGCCTTTTTTATTTTTTATTTTGAGACAGGGTCTTGCTAAGTTGCTTAGGAACTCACTAAGTTGCTGAGTCTGGCTTTGAACTTATCCTTCTGCCTTAGCCTCCCTAGTCGATGGGATTGCAGGCACTGTGCCACTATGCCCATCTCTTTTGTTTTTTCACCATACTTCTTTGAAGGAACTGTATTTGCAGTGATTTCTGTGTATTTTCATTTACTTGATAGCAAAAAACAAGAAAATTTCTCTATTTCTAAACTGGAGCGATCCTCATGTTAATTCAGTTTAATATAAGTTGGATCATGTGCACATCGCTGCTAAACTATCAAAAAGGTGTATTAATTTTGTATGGCCACTATAACAAATTATCACAAAACTTACTGATAAAACAAATATGTTTTCTTTCAGTTTTGGAGGTCTGAAGCCTGACTGAAATAATTTTCACTGGGCTAAAGTTAAGATATTGCAGGCCGGATTCTTTCTGATGAAGGAAGATCCATTTCCTAGCCTTTTTCAGCTTCTACTGTTTTTTTATATTCCTTGGCTTGTGGCTCCTTTTTCCAAAGCGTATCATTCCATCATCATATCACCTTCTCTTCTTCAGTCCAGTCCCCCTCTGTTTCCCTTTTATGAGAGCACTCATATTTACATGTAGGGCCCATCCAGATAATCAAGGATAATTGCTCCATCTCCAGATGCTTAGTAACACTTCTAAAGCCCTTTTGTTGTCATATAATGAATATTTATAGGTTCTAGGAATTAGGACTTAGGTATCTTGGGGGTCATATTCACTCTAACACAAAGTATATAACGATTTAGTAGTGGGGCTGAGGCTGTAGCTCAGTGGCAGAGTAGTTGCCTAGCATGTGTGAGGCATTGGGGTCAATCCTTAGCATCACATAAAAAAATAAACAAAATAAAGGTATACTGTCCATCTGATTTAGTAGGGGATATAAGAGGAAAAAAATCATGTTAAATGACTAGTGAATTAGACTTTCAGTTTGCTATGAAAAGAACTTTCAGAGTTGCCGGAGGTTGGTGCTTCTCCAACTTTTCCATTGAATTATCTCTAACAGCAGAGGTAAATGAACATTCCTATCATATCTGCACTTAAGACCTGAATTCTTTTAGAAGAGTAAATCTTAAATACTTATCTTCTACCTTAAAAAATTCATGTGATGTAAGCATTCAGTTTCTTGATATGCTCATGATTGATGCTGTTTAATTATCTATTACTTCATAACATTGCAGTTTGAAGGAGAAAGATTACTGTTTATACTGTTGCCTCCTTCCCAGTTTACTGTAGTAATAGGTTTGTGTCTTGTCAGTTTAAGTAGTATGACGTCAAGTGATGGGAATTCATGATAAGAAACCATTCAACCATCAAATTAATCCTCTGAGTCCCATTGCACCTATCCCAGAATGTTTAGTAGGCTTTATAGAGAGAGAACTGGACCGATAGGATCCCCTACAGCCTCCCATCAAGAAGTCAGTAGCTCTGATGACTTCAGGTTTTTTTCTTAGAAGAAAGTGCTTGATTTCTAGAATTGCTGGCTAGAATTCATAATTTTCAGAAGACAGGCTCTGATTGAGTTGATGTTTTAGTCAGCTTTTTTGCTGTGTGAATAAAGGATTTGATCAGAACAACTATAGAGGAGGAAAAGTTTATTTGAGGGCTCATGGTATCAGAGGTCTGAGTCCATAGAAGGCCGGCTCCATTTTGGGGGGCTTAAGATGAGGCCGAACATCATGATGGTGTGTGTGGCAGAGGGAAGCAGCTCACATCGTGATCAAGAAGTAGAGAGAGAGACTCTACTTGGCAGATACAAATATATACACCAAAGCCATGCCCCAATTCCCACCTCCTCCAGCCATACCCTACCACTTCAGTTAACCCCATCAGGGATTAACTCACTGATTAGGCTATTTCTTATTTTTCCTCCAAATCTTCTTCTATTGTCTCACATGTGAGCTTTTGGGGGACACCTCACATCCAAACCATAGAATGATGTACCATTTAGTCCTGCCAAAATGACCCTGGAACCCAAGAAAAATCTGGGTTTGTTCCCTATGATACTGGTATAGATACATCAGGATAACAGAATGTATGAAAATCAGCTTAAGTTTGGTATTCAACATAGAGTAACTATTCAGTGACAATCTCTGCTTCTTGCAGGGAGTAGGAAGGGCAAAGAGCAAGAAACACAAGTTGAGAAGTTTCAGACCAGGGAGGAAATGACCCATATTGTTTTCTCTTACATCCTGTTAGTTAAGAAGTTTATCACATATCTATACCTAACTGATGTAATTTTTGTCTCTAGCTAGTGATCTGCTGATGTGCTAGCAGTCTGTGCTATCTATATTGGTGATACATCTAGCCAGCTATTTAACAGTCCTTAGTTTCCAGTCCTTTAAACTTTTCTTTAAAACTTCCCATTGTCATCTAAATGTTTCTTATTGGGCAAAGTCCCTTTTAAGCTGTCTCCAGACCTGTGATGCTGACATATCCACAACAAAAAGCCTTTCATTTTATTTATTTATTTTTTTACTACTGGGGATTGAACCAAGGGGGCACTTAACCACTGAGCCACATCCCAACCCTTTTTATCTTTTATTTAGAGATAGGGTCTCCCTGAGCTGTGGAGGGTCTTGCTAAGTGGCTGAGGCTGGCTTTGAACTTGCAGTCCTCCTACCTCAGCCTTCCAAGCCCCCTAAGATTACAGGCATGTATCACCAAACCCAGCATAAGTCTCTCATCCTTTGCTCTAATAAAGTGTGAGTAGTCAAGCCCATAACAGTGTAGTGCAGCCAGTTCTCCTTTTGCTATGTGAGCAGTTAGCCAGCACAGTCTCTTAGAATTTTCTAGCATGACTCCTGTATCAGCAGTTTACAGGGGACCAGGTCAAAACTGTGCTTGTACATAGCTGAAAACAAGGAAAAAAATTCTACAATAGTCCATATAAACTTTTTCCAAAGAAATCTTTCCAACTTCTTTACTCTGGTACTTACATTCTTCAGTGTAGGTGTCAGATAAATTATGGAACTAGTGTTGGTCCATCTCCAATTTAAGTGGTCTACCACTCAATTTCAGGATATGAAGATATATATAGTATACAATTTATAGGCCACAAAATTTTAAATTTTGGGGGGAGGGTACTGGGAATTGAACCCAGGGGTATTTGACCACTGAGCCACATCCCTGGCCCTTTTTTATATCTTATTTAGAGACAGGGTCTCCCTAAGTTACTTAGGGCCTCGCTACATTGCTGAGACTTTGAATTCACAATCCAGCCTCAGCCTCTGGAGTCTGGGATTATAGGCATGCAACAGTACACCCAGTGAAGATTTTAATGTTTATACACTTCATTTTTGTGAAGAGTTTTCTTAATTATCTAATTATATAATTTAAACAATAATTCTTTCCAGTAACCTAAACCTAAACTATTTCACTTATTTGTTAGATGCTTACATTGGGTTCACTAGCCCTGTTTTTTTTTTTCCCCCCAATTAGCCCTGTTTCTTGATCTAGTAAGTGGCCTTCAAGTGACTAAGATCCAAAACTTTTTGAGTACCAACAGATGCCACAATGGACAGTTTGATATCATGAGTTTTTTTCAGAATCACTAAAAACTGTAAAATTACCTTTAGGCTATGTATATAAGGTGTATAGGAAGCCTTTTGAATTTTGTGTTCAGACTTGGGTCCTATTCTAAGATATCTCATTATGAATATGGAAATATTCCAAAATTCAAAACACTTCTGGTACCAAGCATTTCAGATAAGGGATACCCAACCCATACTGTTGCATGGCCATATTATTTCATATTTAAGCATTTAAATTAGATTCACTTAGTTTTAAATGCAGATTTTTCTTGGGTTCCAGGTTCATTTTGGCAGGACTAAATGGTACATCCTTCTAGCTAGTTAGATTGTACAGCACATGATAATTAGTAAAACTCTATTAACATTTTAAAGATCATAAAACTCCATTTTATGTTCTGTATTATTTTCCAAATTTTCTTGGCCAAGCATTAATTGTTGTAAAACAACTTGAACAAGTATAAAGCATAAAATTGTTGGCAACATGGTGTGAGAGAAGCGCTTTGAGTCAGAATATATATATCTAGATCATGCAAAATGTTTAACTTTTCTAAGTTTTGTGTATTCACTTATAAAATAAGAATAATTTTTACAAGTACTTGTCCTACTTGCGAAGTTGTAGAATCAGACAAGATGATAAATACTGTCATCCTTTGCAAAATGGTAAAATTATTTTATAAACAAAATGTAAGGTTATATTCTCAATCTCACCTTAAAAGAATTCAAATTTAGTGTTCTGTTTTAAATTCTACGAGTATATGTGATTTCTTTTCTCTCTCTTTTTTTAAAGCTCTTTGACAGTTTTCCTCTTCATGTGTTGAATGGATCAAAAAAAATGTAAAACATTTTGTCTCTCTGAGGTTTTAAGTTGATATTACCATGCCTCAAAATTTAATTTTGCTTTGGTAATACTACAAAGTCATAGGAAAATTAGAAGAGCCCTCTTCTAAAGCTTAGTGTTCCATCTTAACCAAAAACATTTTCCTGATAATTTAGATCAGTCTGTCATGTCTAAGTATTTCTTTTACGTGTTCCTTGGTGTTAGTAGGTATCTTTTTTTTTTTTTTTTTTTTAATTTTTTATTTGGCAGCAGGGATTGAACCCAGGCTCTTAACCACTGTGCCAAATCTCCAACCCTTTTTTGGTTTTGAGGTAGGGTCTTCCTAAATTGCTCAAGGTGGCTTTGAATTTTCGATCCTTCTGCTTCAGCCTCCTGAGCTGCTAGGATTGCAGGCATGTGCCACCTCGACCTACAGTAGTAACAATAAGTACCTTGTAGGATGTCATCAGAATTAAACTAGTGTTGGGTGCTGGGGATATCTCTCAGTTGGTAGAGTGCTTGCCTCACATGCACAAGGCCCTGGGTTCAATCCCCAGACCTCAAAAATAATAATAATAATAATAATAATAATAATAATAATAATAATAACATTAGTGATTATTTAAAGGACTTAAAACAAATACTGTTAAATAAATTATGTTCCTTCCCCACTGGTTTTATTCAGTATCATTAATCAACAAGTGTTAATGTGATATAAGAAAACAAGCTACATAAGATGGCTATTTTTAATTTATTATGTATCACAACTGATACTATTTTAAATCTTTTTTTTAAGCCTATAAGTATTTAGAAATTTGCATGTGTGCTACAGGTAACCACAATTTGCACTGGATTTCACGTCATTGATATTTTCATTTCTTAAAAATAAATTTTTTTTCATTTAATATCAAGGCTTTTCACATGTATGTATTTAAAATATTTTAATAGTATGATTGTTCAAATTATTATCAATTTCCTTAGGGTAAATAATAATTCTAATAATACAGTGAACATTTAAAAATGTTTTATATGGGCTGGGGCTATAGCTCAGTGGCAGAGTGTTTACCTAGCATGTGTGAGGCACTGGGTTCCATCCTTGGCACCATATTAAAAAATAAATAAATAAATAAATAATAAAATAAAGCATGCTGCCCCTCTACGATTACCAAAAAAAATTAATGAAAAAAAAGTTAAAATGCTGTGTAATAGGTCCTTTGTATCATTTGAGTGGCAGTATAGGTAAGTGTTTAACAGTGTGGGCTCCTACAACCAGATTTGAGTTCCAGTTCTTGCTTTGCATTTGTGAACTGAGTGACCTTAGGGAAAACACCTACCCTTTCTAAGCCTTTTTGTCCTAATTATAAAATGGAAGGAGTGTACCTAATTTATACAGCTGTCTGGAAGGCTGAGGTATACTGTATAATAAAGTTATTTAGAAAAATGTCTTGCATATAGCAGGAATTCAGTAATGTTAGTTAATATTGTATCATCAATGCACACAAAATAAACAGTCATTAGAACAAATGGCAAGGTGGTGCTCAGGTGCCTGTAATCCCAGTGACTTGGGAGGCTGAGGCAGGAGGATACCAGGTTTGAGGCCAGCCTCAGCAATTTGGCAAGACCCTCTTTCAAAAAATAAAAAGGACTGAGGTTTTAGCCTTTAAACCCCAGCACGCGCGCCTGCACACACATGCACCAAAAAAAAAAAACGTGGTATGTGAAAAAAAACAAGGTTTAGGTAGAATCTGAGATTCACTGAAGTTCAACCCTCCTGTCAAAAAAGTAAGCCCCATCCTGTCAAATGTCTCCTGCAGGTGTTTTCCTGTAAAAATGCTGCCTCTTTTCCCACAGCATCACCTCTTCAGCTCATGCTGAATGCCAGGAATGCCGCGTTCATTTCTCATTTTGTTTTCCAACTCCTATGTGCTGTCACTGTATTTTTATGGAGATTCTCATTCTGTCAGAGCCCTTCCCTTTTCTTTCTTGATCCTTCATCAGCTTTGCATTACGGAGACCTAAAGCTGTTAGTATGTGGAACAGCAGTATATTTTCAGAAAAAAAGAAATAGGCATTAAAGCTAAATTTCTCACATTGTTTGGTTGATTTCCAACCCCTCCCTACCCGTGTGCTCTCACTAATTTTCATTTAATGTAATACTGAGTTGTTGTTATTTTATTCCCCCTAAACATATTCCCTGAGATTATAAAATCAAATTAATGTTTTTCTTAGGAGCTATGCAGTTTGAGAGTCAAATCCCCTGAGGCATTTCTGATAAGAGGAGTATAATTTATGAATCAATGGGTTATTTTTAAAGTCTTGAATGATTAGTTATATGGATTTTTTGTACCAAAACATGTTTATGTCATATAATATTTATTACATACTGGAAATTTGAGATAGTTTGATCCTATAAGGTATTCTGTGAGATCAAAGTAGCATTTTGAATATATTATTTACTTTTGAGTTTCTAGAACCTAGCTAGTTACTACATTTAAACTGTCAAATGTTTATTGAATACTTTCTGTTCATCAGTTACTGTGGAAGACTGGAAGGTAATGTTTCCAAATTTTAACCCTTTTTTAGCTTCCTGACACTTTGGGGTGACAATTTGGGGCAAATTCACCTTCTCAAAGTTATGGTTATGGATGTTCTATCCATATTGTTACTATTCAATTTATTTCTTATGTAAGAACTTTACTTTCCTAAAAAAGGTGGGGAAGATAATTGCCTCTGAGGCTCAGGCGTTGTTTTTGTGAGCCTTTCCTGTTTAAACTGCCATTGTTTCACATATGTATGTAATTCTTATCTTTGCCTCCTTGTTTTCCTCTATTGAATATATTTTGTGTGGGTTAGTATGCATACTCCTCTTACAGGAAGTAGGATTTCTTAGACTGGCAGTAGAATTGGTATTAAAGAATTGTAGAGGGCTGGGGATGTGGCTCAAGCGGTAGCGCGCTCGCCTGGCATGCGTGCAGCCCGGGTTTGATCCTCAGCACCACATACCAACAAAGATGTTGTGTCCCCCGAGAACTAAAAAATAAATATTAAAAATTCTCTCTCTCTCTCTCTCTCTCTCTCTCTCTCTCTCTCTCTCCCTCTCTCTCTCTCTCTCCCTCTCTCTCTCTCCCCCCCACACTCTCTCTTAAAAAAAAATAAAGAATTGGAGAACGTGTTACTAGTCCTCAAGTTTTATACTATATAAAAGGGGAAAACAAAAATAAATATGTAAAACAGAGATATTAACACTCTAGTATATTTAGCATGTTATTATTGCTGTATAAATAAACAATATTTTGGCATTCAGAGGAAGTAAAAACTCATTGTATGCTGGATTAATAAAGGTATAGTAGAATTTGAAGTAGCTCTTGAGTATGGGTAGGATGTAGGATTCTTGGAGAGACTAGCAATCCTTTAAATTTTACTGACCAAAGGAATAGATTTTACACAATAAATATTGAAGATTGTACAAAATACAGATATTCACAAGTTCAATTTTTCCTTCAATGTCTGAAGCCATACAGAAACAAGAAAAGAATGTTATACTTTAAAAATACTAAGCATTAAACCGGGCGTGGTGGTGTATGCCTGTAATCCCACCTGCTCTGGAGGCTGAGACAGGAGGATTCTGAGTTCAAAGCCAGCCTCAGCAATGGAGGTGGGACACTAAGCAATGGAGGTGAGGCACTCAGTGAGACCCTATCTCTAAATAAAATACAAAATAGGGCTGGGGATGTGGCTCAGTGGCTGAGTGCCCCTGGGTTTAATCCCTGGTACTTTACCCCCTCCCCCCATAAAATATCAAGCAGTGTTTGTGAAATCATACATTTGCTTTTTTTCCCCCAGGTAATGTCATCCTGAATTTTTTTTTTTTAATGACGTGAAATTTTATGGTTGAAATTTCTTCTAGGGGATGCAAGAATTCTTCTGTTCATCTTTGTCCAGGAGCCATTAGATGTTAAATAGTGTTTCCTGTCCTCTTTGTCAGGAATGAGGTAGGTCACTGCACTTGCAGCCGAGAGATAGTGAGAAACAAAGAGGATCTTGTAAAGGCAGCTTGAGGAGATAGGTATGAAGGGTGGATTTCAAGGTAGGATTCATTGGCTAGTTGACTCTTGCTTCCCTTTAATGAAAGATGATTCTGATTCTGAACCTACCTGACCAGCTAACAGAGAGATTTTAGGGATGCAAGTTAATCTTTTGCATATATTTAATTAGAAGTTTTGGCAGCATGTTCAGATGAAGGGTTCTAGGCAGAAACACAGATTGGAATTTGGGGGAGATTAGAGTTGAAGTAAAAGTTTAGTTCATTTGGAGCCAATAATTTACATTGTTCAGGGAAGAGAGGAACTTCTGAGAAACAGTTCAATTTCAGTTATCATGATTAACAGCAGAACTTTAATTATTAATATGTTAAAATATCCTTATGTTTGGAGTTACATTTTGATTTTTTTCAGTTCTCTTATTTTTGAACCTGCTGCTAGATGGCAGTAGTAATCAATGCCAGGGGCAAGGAACACAAGTATTGAAACAGTTTCATAGCAGAAGTCTTATTTGAAAGTAAAGTTGCAGTTAATAGTACATTATTTGCAGTCTTTTTCATCCATCACGCTTTTCTGTAAAAGTGTGAAATTTTTTTCTCTTAATATCCGGCTTTTACAGAATTATGCCTTTTGTTAGTTGTTTCTCTGATGTCAGGATCTTCTACTGTGTTTAGAGGAAAGGAAATGAGTTTAGAACTTCCTAGATTCTGATCTTCCCATGACACAGCACAAGTGTTTAATACTCTATAGCACAAGTATTGGACAAGCTATAAATATTGATGTTCAAGGCCTTTACCACTTTTTAAATTTTTGTTTCAACATATTCCTTTTGAATATACTCTGAATTTGGAGTTTGTTTTTTTAGTTTCAGTAAATTTCTTTTATTTATATATGACAGCAGAATGCACTACAATTCTTATTACACAATTTTTCATATCTCTGATTGTATACAAAGTATATTCACACCAATACATGTCTTCATACGTGTACTTTGGATAGTAATGTCCATCACATTCCACCATCATTTCTAACCCCATGCCTCCTCTCTCTCCCTCCAACCCCTCTGCGCTATCTAGAGTTCTTCAATTCTTCCCTTGCTCCTCCCTCTCCCTATTCTACTATGAATTAGGCTTCTTATAGCAGAGAAAACTTTTGGCATTTGGTTTGGGGGGATTGGCTAACTTCACTTAGAATTGTCTTCTCCAACACCATCTATTTACCTGCAAATGCCATGATTTTATTCTCTTTTATTGCTGAGTAATATTCCATTGTGTATATATGCCACCTTTTTTAATCCATTCATCTATTAAAGGGCATCTAGGTTGGTTCCACAGTTTCTAATCAATAAATGGGCCAAGGACTTGAATAGATACTTCTCAGAAGATTATATTCAATCAACAAATATATGAAAACATGTTCATCATCGCTAGCAATTAGAGAAATGCAAATCAAAACTACTCTAAGATTTCATTTCACTCCAGTCAGAGTGGCAGCTATTATGAAGACAAATAACAGTAAGTGTTGGCAAGGATGTGGGGAAAAGGTATACTCATACACTGCTGGTGGGACTGCAAATTGGTGCATCCAATTAGGAAAGCAGTATGGAGATTTCTTGGAAAATTGGGAATGGAAACACCATTTGACCCAGCTATCCCTCTCCTCTGTCTATACGCAAAGAACTTAAAAACAGCATACTACAGGGACACAGCCACATCAGTGTTTATAGCAGCACAATTCAAATAGCTAAACTGTGGAACCAACCTACATGCCCTTCAATAGATGAATTTGGAGTTATTAAGTAGCGATTTTTACCTCAAAATGTAAAGAAAAGCATCTCTACCTTTCCATTTAAAAAATGTTGCCTGGCCAGCGGTGGAGCATGCCTGTAATCCCAGCAGCTCAAGAGATTGAAACTGGAGAATTGTGAGTTCAAAGCCAGCCTCAGCAAAAGCAAGGTGCTAAGCAACTCAGTGAGACCCTGTCTCTAAATAAAATACAAAATAGGGCTAGAGTTGTGGCTCAGTGATTGAGTACACCTGGGTTCAATCCCTGCTATCCCCCCAAAAAAAATTTTGCCTGAGCTGGGGGTATGTAGCTCAACGGTACAGTGCCTGCTTAGCATGTGCAAAGCCCTAGGCTTAATCCCCACCACCTCCCCCGCCCCCCCAAAAATAAATTTTAAAAAAAATTTCTTTATTGTATAAAAGATGCTAACGTGTCTATAAGCTATCCAGTGTCAGGAAATTCTGGCTTAATTTTATTGGCTTGATCTCATTCTGGCTTTATCTTATTTCAGTCTCTGGTTAACAGTGGAAATTTTTTCAAAGTTTACTTATTTATTCTAAATAGGCATATATGGCAGCAAAATGCATTTGATTCATTGTACACAATTTCAGCACAATGTTTCATTTCTCTGGTTGTACAGGATATAGCATAGCACCATATGTGCAGTCATACATGTACCTAGGGTAATGATGTTCATCTCATTACACCATCTTTCCTGCCCCCATTCCCCCGTGCCCCCTCCCGTAACTTGCCCAAAGTTCCTCTATTCTTCCCATGCACCCCATTATGGATCAGCATCCTAATAGTGGAAACAGTGGAAATTTTAAAAATCCTTAATGTAAATACATTAAAAGTGTCTTTGTGCTAGGTGACTTAGGGTAGCATTTTTGGAGGCACATTTACACTGAATATACTTTAGACGTATCTAATTATGTATACACACATGTGTTTGTGTAGAAATCAAAGTTCATTATATGAATCTTAACATAGTTTTCTTTTTTTTTTTCCATTCAGCAGACCATAGATATTAATGTTATTTCCAGGCATTTGGCTGTTAATTGTGATGAATGGTTGTATACAGGTCTTTGGGTAGACATGTTTTTATTTCTCTTGAGTAAGTACCTAAAAGTGGGATTGCTGAGTAAGTGTATATTTAACTTAAACCGGTTTCCAAAGTGGCTATACCATTGTACCATCAATGTAGTAAAGTTCCTGAAGATTTGCATTCTCACTAGCATTTGGTTTCGTCAATCCTTTTTAATTGTAGTCAGTTTAGTAAACGTGTCTTAGTGTTTTATTGTGGTTTAAATTTGCATATCCCTGATGACTAATAATGCTGAGCCTATTTTCATGTGCTTATTTGTCATTCATATACTTTAGTGAAGTATCTCTTCAAAATGTTTTATCATTTAAATATTATTTATTTAGTTGTACTGGGGATTGAAACTAGTGCCTTGCACATGCTCTGTAAGCACTCTACCATTCAGCTAATCCCCAGTCTCCTTTCCTTTTTTGAGACAGGGTCTTGCTAAGTTGTCCAGGCTGGCCTCAAACTCTTGGTCCTCCTGACTCAGCTTCCCACATAGTTGTGATTATAGGCATAGCCCCAGGCCCATCTTGCATACATTTTTCTTTTCCCCTGAAAGTTCTGATTCTTTCTTCACCTGGTTTGAGTCTACTGATAAACCCTTTTATTTATTTGTTTCTTTATTGGGGTACCACGATTGAATTCAGGGGCACTCAACCCCAGCCCTATTTTTGTATTTTATTTATAGAGACAGGGTCTCACTGAGTTGCTTAGTGCCTCACTGTTGCTGAGGCTGGCTTTGAACTCACAATTCTCCTGTTTCAGCCTCCCTAGCTGCTGGGATTACAGGGGTGTACTACTTTGCCAGATTGAACAATATCTTCATTTATTTATTTTTTATGTGGTGCTGAGGATTGAATCCATGTGAGGCAAGCACTCACCCACTGAGCTACAACCCCAACAAGTTAAACTTCCTCTTTTTAATATTTAATAAAGTGGAATCACACATCATGTGATCTTTCATATCAGGCTTTTTTTACATAGCATAATGTTTTCAAGATTCATCCATGATGTAGCATGTATCATACTTCATTCCTTCTAGGTCTAAATAATATTCCATTGTATGGCTGCATATACATTTTGTTTATCCATTTGTTGGTTGATGGCTATTTGAGTTGTTTCACTTTATGGCTATTATGAATAAAGCTACTATGAATATTCATAGATGAAAATGTATTAAACTTTCTGAGAAACTGCCAGACTTTTTCAGAAAGGCTGATATATTTTAAATTCCCACCAGCACTGTAGAAGGGTTCCAATTTCATATTACTTTTTTTTAAAGTTTTCTTTTATTCTTCCCTCTCACTCCCCAAGAACTGGGTTTGAACCCAGGGCTTTGTACATGCTAGGCAACTGCCCTACCACTGAGCTACATCCCCAGCCCTTTTCATTTTTTGAGAAAAGGGCCTCATTCCATTGCCAAAGCTGCCTTGAGCTTGCAGTCTTCCTGCCTCAGTTTCCCAAATAGCTGGACTTACAGGTGTGTGCTACCATGCCCAGAAAATTTTATTTTCTTTTATTGACAGATATTGTGGTTTAGTCCCCCCCCAAAAAAACTCCTGTGTTAATGCAGGAAGTGAAATAATTGGGATTATGAGGGCTATAATCTAATCAGTTGATTAATCCATTTGATTTATCCTTATTTCACAAATAATACGATTTCCTTCTTTTTAAAGGCTGAATAGCATCCCCTGTATTCATTAATGATTAGGTGGATTACATGTCTTAGCTATTGTGAATAGTATTGCAATGAACTTGGGCAATGAACAATATAGATAGCTCTTCAACATAACTAATTTTAGTCCCAGCTGCTTGGAAGGCTGAGGCAGAAGGACCACTTAAAGCCCATGAATTTGAGAATAGCCTGGACAACACAGCAAGACCTCATCTCAAAACTTTTTTAAAGAACAAGACTGGGGTTGTGGCTCAGTGGTAGAGCGATTGCCTAGCATGTGTGAGGCACTGGGTTCAATCCCCAGCACCACATAAAATAATAATAATAAATAAAATAAAGGTATTGTGAAAAATAATTTTTTTAGTTAAAAAAAGAATATTGGTTTCAAATTCTTAGGATATATGCTTAATAGTACAATTATTGGATCATATAATAGTTTTATATATAATTTTTTGAAAACTTCCATATGATTTTCTATAATGTCTTTCCTATAGTTTGTTCACATTTTTGTCGACCCTTAATATTTTCTATCTTTCAGTTTTTCATGGGACTTTATTTTTTTGTTTTTGGTGCCAGGGATTTGAATCTGGGCACTGTTGCACACTCAGCATGCATTCAACGTCTCAGCTGCACCACCAGCCTCTGGGTTTGTACAAAATAGTCAATTCATAATTATTTTAAAGTCCATCATCAAGTTGATCTTGATGTCTGTTATATTGTTCGATTCATTTCTCGACAATTTGGGAGGTTTGGGGTTTGGGTTTTTTCTTTTTTTTTTTCTTTAAAACTGAATTCTGGACATCAGAATCATTGCTCTTTTCTCAGTAGGGTACTTCTCAAGTAAGAGTCCTTCTCAAGGCTGGGAGCCCTTCTCCATGATGGTTTGTTTGTTTTGTATTCTTTTTTTACGTAGAAATATAATTATTAATTACATAGAAATGTAATTATTCCCACATACTTGGCTGGCTAAAAAACTTCTCAGTTAGAAATAATTTCCATCCAGGCAGGTGCGGTGGCACACACTTGCAATCCCAGGGGCTCCAGAGGCCAACGCAGGAGGATTGTAAGTTCAAAGCAGCCTCAGCAAGGACGAGGCGCTAAGCAACTCAGTGAAACCCTAACTGTAAATAAAATACAAAATAGGGCTGGGGATGTAGCTCAGTGACCAAGTGCCCCTAAGTTCAATCCCTGGTACCAAAAAAAAAAAAAAAGAAAGAAAGAAAGAAAGAAAAGAAAGAAAGAATTTGGATCTAGAATTTTGAAGACATTATTTCATTTCCCCCGCTATGAAATGTCTGATGCTATTATGATTCTTTGGTTTTTTTATGTGACCTCTTTTCTCCGTGAACATATTTATGTATATATGTATTTCTAGTTTTGCAGTGCTGGGGATTGAACCCAGTGCCTCACACATGCTAGGCAAACTCTCTACTACTGAGCTACATCCCAGCCCTCCTTGGACACTTTTAAAATCTTTCCTTTTAAGCTGGCGCAATGGTGCATGCCTGTAATCCCAGGGGTTCGGGAGGCTGAGGCAGGAGGATCACGAGTTCAAAGCCAGCCTCAGCAAAAGCAAGGTACTGAGCAATTCATTGAGACCCTGTCTCTAAACAAAATACAAAATAGGGCTGGGGATGTAGCTTAGTGGTTGAGTGTCCCTGAGTTCAACCCCTGGTACCCCACCCCCGTCAATATCTTTCCTTTATTGCCAGTGGGCTAAATTTTGAGACATTTGTGTCTTAGTATGACACTCTTTATGTTTCCTTTATTTTTGTTTTGGTGCTAGTGATCAAACCCAGTGCCTGGCGCAAGCTAGGCAGGTAATGTACCACTGAATTGTGTCCCAGTCTTTGTTAAAATGTACCTAGAATATGGAATGCTTCATGAACATGTATGTCATCCTTGTACAGTGCCATGCCAATCTTGTCTGTATCATTTCGATTTTTAGATATATGCTTTGAAAGCGAGTACCATGATGACTTTTTATTTTAAAATATATACACTTGTTCATAATCACCACCCAGAAAATTCCCTTATTCTCTCTCCCAGTCCATATCCCCTCAAAAGGTAACTAGTGCCTGTAATCCCAGCATCTCAGGAGGCTGAGATAAGAGGATCATGAGTTTTAAGTCAGCCTCAGCAAAAAGCGAGCTGCTAAGCAACTCAGTGAGACCCTGTCTCTAAATAAAATTCAAAATTGGGCTAGGGATGTGGCTCAGTGATTAAGTGCCCCTGAGTTCAATCCCCGATACCAAAAAAAAAAAAAAAAAAAGTAACTAGTACTCTGATTTCCATTATAGATTTGTTTTGCTTATTCCTAAACTTCGTATAAATGAAATTATAATCAGTCATGGTAGCACATGCCTGTAATCCTGGTGACTTGGAAGGCTGAGGCAGGATGATCATAAGTTCAAAGCCCACCTCAGCAATTTAATGAGACCTGTGTCAAAATTTAAAAGGCTCTAAATTAATAGATAGGGGCTAAAAATAATTATTTTCAACTGTATTGTGTCACTGACTTTAAGGAAAATATATGTAGAGTAATAAACAAGAAAATAAAATAATTATTTCTATACTTAACTTTTTATAGTATTAGGCACTTTAAATTTCAAAAGGCAGTTTTGTATACATTATTGAATTAATTTCTATGTTCTTTTTTTTATTGTTGGTTGTTCAAAACATTACATAGTTCTTAATATACCATATTTCACAGATTGATTCAAGTGGGTTATGAACTCCCATTTTTACCCCCTATACAGATTGCTGTGTCACATCAGTTACATTTCCATTGATTTACAAATTGCCTTTCTAGTGACTGATGTATTCTGCTGTCTATCCCATTCTCCACTATCCCCCCTCCCCTCCCCTCCCCTTCTCTCTCTCCACCCCCTCTACTATAAATCGTTTCTTCCACTTATATAATTTTTCTCCTACCCCTCCTTTCCTCTTATATGTAATTGTGTATAACCCTGAGGCTCACCTTCCAATTCCATGCAATTTCCCTTCTCTCTCCCTTTCCCTCCCGCCTATCATCCCTGTTTAATGTTAATCTTCTTCTCAAGCTCTTCGTCTCTACCCTGTCCTTGGTTACTCCCCTTATATCAAAGAAGACATTTGGCATTTGTTTTTTAGGGATTGGCTAGCTTCGCTTAGCATAATCTGCTCTAATGCCATCCATTTCCCTCCAAATTCTATGATTTTGTCATTTCTTATTGCAGAGTAATACTCCATTGTGTATAAATGCCACATGTTTTTAATCCATTCATCTATTGAAGGGCTTCTAGGTTGGTTCCACAATCTTGCTATCGTGAATTGTGCTGCTATGAACATCGATGTAGCAGTGTCCCTGTAGCATGCTCTTGTTAGGTCTTTAGGGAATAGACCGAGAAGGGGAATAGCTGGGTCAAATGGTGGTTCCATTCCCAGCTTTCCAAGAAATCTCCATACTGCTTTCCAAATTGGCTGCACCATTTTGCAGTCCCACCAACAATGAACAAGTGTACCCATTTCCCCGCATCCTCGCCAGCACTTGTTGTCGTTGGACTTCTTAATGGCTGCCAATCTTACTGGAGTGAGATGGTATCTTAGGGTGGTTTTGATTTGCATTTCTCTGACTGCTAGCGATGTTGAGCATTTTTTCATGTACTTGTTAATTGATTGTATGTCCTCCTCTGAGAAGTGTCTGTTCAGGTCCTTGGCCCATTTGTTGATTGGGTTATTTGTTATCTTATTATCTAATTTTTTGAGTTCTTTGTATACTCTGGATATTAGGGCTCTATCTGAAGTGTGTGGAGTAAAGATTTGTTCCCAGGATGTAGGCTCCCTGTTTATCTCTCTTATTGTTTCTTTTGTTGAGAGAAAACTTTTTAGTTTGAGTAAGTCCCATTTGTTGATTCTAGTTGTTAACTCTTGCGCTATGGGTGTCCTATTGAGGAATTTGGAGCCCGACCCCACAGTATGTAGATCATAGCCTACTTTTTCTTCTATCAGACGCCGTGTCTCTGATTTAATATCGAGCTCCTTGATCCATTTTGAGTTAACTTCTGTGCATGGCGAGAGAAAGGGTTTCAGTTTCATTTTGATGCAAATGGATTTCCAGTTTTCCCAGCACCATTTGTTGAAGATGCTATCCTTCCTCCATTGCATGCTTTTAGCCCCTTTATCAAATATAAGATAGTTGTAGTTTTGTGGATTGGTTACTGTGTCTTCTATTCTGTACCATTGGTCCACTCACCTGTTTTGGTACCAGTACCATGCTGTTTTTGTTACTATTGCTCTGTAGTATAGTTTGAAGTCTGGTATCGCTATACCGCCTGATTCACACTTCCTGCTTAGCATTGTTTTTGCTATTCTGGGTCTTTTATTATTCCATATGAATTTCCTGATTGTTTTATCTATTTCTACGAGAAATGCTGTTGGGATTTTGATTGGGATAGCATTGAACTTATAGAGAACTTTTGGTAATATCGCCATTTTGATGATGTTAGTTCTGCCTATCCATGAACAGGGTATATTTTTCCATCTTCTGAGGTCTTCTTCTGTATCTCTCTTTAGGGTTCTGTAGTTTTCATTGTATAGGTCTTTCACCTCTTTTGTTAGGTTGATTCCCAAGTATTTTATTTTTTGGGGGGATATTGTGAATGGAGTAGTTGTCCTCATTTCCGTTTCAGAGGATTTGTCGCTGATATACAGGAATGCCTTTGATTTATGCGTGTTGATTTTATATCCTGCCACTTTGCTGAATTCATTTATTAACTCTAATAGTTCCTTTGTAGACCCTTTTGGGTCTGTTAGGTATAGAATCATATCGTCTGCAAATAGTGATAATTTAAGTTCTTCTTTTCCTATTTTTATGCCTTTAATTTCTTTTGTCTGTCTAATTGCTCTGGCCAGTGTTTCGAGGACTATGTTGAACAGAAGTGGTGAGAGAGGGCATCCCTGTCTTATACCAGATCTTAGAGGGAATGCCTTCAATTTTTCTCCATTCAGAATGATGCTGGCCTGTGGCTTATCATAGATTGCTTTTACAATGTTGAGGTATGATCCTGTTATCCCTAATTTTTCTAGAGTTTTGAACATAAAGTGATGCTGTACTTTGTCGAATGCTTTTTCTGCATCTATCGAGATGATCATATGGTTCTTATTTTTAAGTCTATTGATGTGGTGAATAACATTTATTGATTTCCGTATATTGAACCAGCCTTGCATCCCAGGGATGAATCCTACTTGATCATGGTGTATAATTTTTTTGATATGATTTTGAATCCGATTCGCCAGAATTTTATTGAGGATTTTTGCATCTAGGTTCATTAGAGATATTGGTCTGTAGTTTTCTTTCTTTGAAGTGTCTCTGTCTGGTTTAGGTATCAGGGTGATGTTGGCCTCGTAGAATGTCTTTGGAAGTTCTCCCTCTTTTTCTATTTCCTGAAATAGCTTGAAAAGTATTGGTGTTAGTTCCTCTTTAAAGGTTTTGTAAAACTCTGCTGTATACCCGTCCGGTCCTGGGCTTCCGGTCCTGTCCTCTAGATTCTGGAGCACCTCAATTTCACTGGAAATTCCCACCAAGGTAGCCTTCAGCCGTTTTACCTCGTCTTTCTCCCACACAGTGACGCGGCGCACTGGGGTGCTGCTCTCCCATCGCCGCCATCTTCCAGTCTCAATTTCTATGTTCTTTATATGAACTATTTTGTAGTTACCAATTTAAAAAACCCAATCCGGGCTGGGAATGTGGCTCAAGCGTGCGGGAATGTGGCCTGGCATGCGTGCGGCCCAGGTTCGATCCTCAGCACCACATACCAACAAAGATGTTGTGTCCACCAAGAACTAAAAAAAAATAAATATTAAAAATTCTCTCTATCTCTCTCTCCTCTCTCACTCTTAAAAAAAAAAAAAGATGTTGTGTCTGCCAAAAACTAATAAAAAAATAAATAAATAAAAATTCTCTCTCTCTCTCTCTCTCTCCCCCCCCTTAAAAAAAAAAAAACAAAGATGTTGTGTCCGCCGATAACTAAAAAAAAAATATTAAAATTCTCTCTCTCTCTCTTTAAAAAAATAAAAAATAAAAAACCCAATCCAAGATTTCATACAAAGTTACATCTATACTAGAGTTGTAAGTTCTACAAAAATCCATGTTTCTTTGCTATCTTCCCTACTGATAACTCTGAAGTACATGATGAGTGCATGAATCATAGTAGGTATGCAATTAGTAGGTATGTAGTGAATATATCTGTAGAATAAATATTTAAAAATTGACTCACTATAGCTTTATCAATTGTCAATATTTATAAATTTTGTATTTCCAAACATTTCTTTGTTCATATAATTTTTAAATCTTTCATTAGGCTATGTGTAGAATGATTTATCATATATATAGTCTTTATTAAAATAGGAATAAGATACAAAAAAAATTAAAAAGGCTGAGTAGGTAACTCAGTGGTTAAATACCTCCGGGTTAAGTCCTTAGTACCAAAAGTAAAAAATAAAAATGAAATCATATAGTTCTCCTTTTGTGTCAGGTAGCTTTCACTAAGCAGATCTGTGATTTCCCCCATGTTTTTGTGTATGCCAATAGTATTTGTTGCCATGTAGAATTCCATTGCATTGATGTACTACAATCTACCAGTAACCCTATTTAAACTATTATATAATCATATGTTGTCCAATTTATCCTTTTATTATTATCTTAAAAGTTCGTAAATATCCAAAAAGTAATATGCAAACAATATATTTGTGTTGTTGCTTAGGCTAGAAACCTAGGATTTTTTTTTTTTTGGTACTAGGAATTGAACACAGGTATACTTAACCACTGAAGCACATCCCCAGCCCTTTTTATTTTTAAGTTTGACACAGGATCTCACTAGGTTGCTTATGGCCTTGCTAAATTGCTGAGGCTGGCTTCAAATCTTCGATCTTCCTGCCTCAGCCTTTTAAGCCACTGGGATTACAGGCGTGCATCACCACACCCAGCTAGAAACCTTGGATTTTTTTTGTAGTTGTAGATGGACAGAATGCCTTTATTTAGTTTATTTTTATATATTGCTAGGGATCAAACCCAGTGCCTCACACATGCTAGGCAAGTGCTCTGCCACTGAGTGTAATTATAGCCCCCTAGGAATTATTTTTGATCCCTCTTTTGGCACATATATTTAGTCTTGCCAGAAAATTCTATTTATTCTTGAAAAGATGATTTGTGATCTGAGATCAGACACTTCTTACCACCATAACTCTTGCCCAGAATTTTGCACAAATGTCTTACCTATTTTAACTCTTGCCCTAATGTCTGTTCTCTGGGCAATTACTAGAAGAATCTGTTCATAGTGTCTCTCACCTACTCTCAACCCACAGCGGCCTTCTCACTCAAGAATATACTCTAGAGTTCTTACCATGGCTTACAAAGCTCTTGCCTGGCTCTTGCTACCTCTTTAACCTACTTTGCTACACCATGCTTTCTTTCTCTGGCTCAGCTTTAACTGTACTGGCCTTCTTGTTTTTTCTCTCTACATAGAAGGCTCTTGCCCCACATAGTCCAATACCTTGTTTCATCATTTCAATCCAGTCCCAAATCAAATGTCACCTCATGGGAAAGCTTTTCCCTTGATAATTGAATCTAAAAGAACTTCCTACCTCATTTTTCTTGCCTTACCCTATGATACTTTTTTCTATCACTCATCACTGACTATTTCTATTATTATAACTAGTTATTTGCCTGTGATTCTGTCTGTCCTCTTGCTGTTTTCCCTGAGGGCAGGGACTTTGTGTTCTTTGCTGAATTTAGTTATGTCCTCACCCTGTCATATTAAAACTCTTCATAAATTGTTTTTGAATTCTATTTTGGTTGGTTGCGGTTTTATGAGTTTTTGTTTTTTTGTTTCATTTTTGTCTTTTGAGATGGAGTTTCACTATGTTGCCCAGGCTGGTTTTGAATTCCTGGGCTCATGTGGTCCTCCTTCCTCAGCCTCCAGAGTAGATGGGACTGTAGGCCACCATGCCTGGCTTTGTTTTTGAATTCTCGAATAGGACTTTTGAGTAGATTTAATGTTAGAGCTTATCAATTTCTAACTATGGTTTGCGTGGTATTTAAGTAATGTTTTGATAATGTTTATATCATTCTGTAATAAAGCATGGTTCTTTTTATTTTTCCTTTTTTGATACCAGGGATTGAACCCCCAGGGGAGCTTAACCATTGAGCCACAGCCTAAGTTGCTTAGGGCTTCATTAAATTGCTGAGGCTGGCTTTGAAATTTACAGTCTTCCTGCCTCAGCCTCCTGAGCCGCTGGGCTTACAGGCGTGCACCACCATGCCAGGCTATTTCGCCTTCTTTTTTTGCAGATATTAAAGATAGCATTTGTTTAATTTTTTAAAAGCATCTTTTTAGAATTAGAAGAAGAAATAGTAAATATATAGTAACAATTCAAGAATTGGGTTATTCCACATTGCTTGTAACTGTTCCAAATTAAGACATCTGGTGACTAGGGAAGTTTTGGTTTCTCTGTGTTTGGTTAACCAGCTGGTGGTTCTGGAAAGGGAAAGGCAGTTCATTGTTCTTGTTGAAAGAAGCTGGGCATTCATAGACTTACTGTAGGAGGGTGACTTTGGATGGAAGAGTTACTTGAGAAACTGGGCAACTCAGGATGTTATTGAGGAAAATGTGTTTTTAAAAAGTTGTTTTGAATGTCATATCTGGAATCTGAGGGATAATCTTGCATTACATGAGAAAGTATGTGTCATTCTCTTCAACCCCTCCCCCTTTGCCTTGGTAACAGATTCCTGCACTTTCAAAATTGTGCTTTTCCTTAGAATTTTAGTATATTTAATGCCTGGGATGCCATATGTTGCTGCTACCAGAATCTTGAACATTTATGTGAATAAGAAAAATATATTCACACTCACTAAACTGGATTAATTTATGAAGACATTAAGTCTCAGTCATTAATGAATATGAAATTTGAAATTATATTGCAATTGTAGCAGATGTCAGTTTAGCATACCTTCTACTAAATATTCAGCACTTCTTCCCAATTTAAAACAAATGGTTCTTTGGCAAGTTGTTTAAAGCCAATTCTATGTTAGTTTAAAATGTCACACAAATTTCTCTAAATTGTTGATATAAATGTCTTCTGGGAAATGTTCTACTGAAGTTAAATCAATGTATGCTTTTTATCCCAAGGTATTATTCCCTCTAGGACATACTGCATATGGCCATGAGTGATTTGTGCCTGTGTCAGTTTTCCGTTTTTCTGAAATGTTAATACCCAGATTCCTAGGCTTCCCCTGTGCAGTGTTGTTTTGGATAAGCTGACATTAGATAGGCTTCATAAATAATAACTCACTTTAGTGTCCAGTGTAGAGCTAGTGTGGTTACCATTAGATTTTTCAGGTTTGCCATTGACCTTGCCATAGGTACATGACATTAGACATTGGCAGATATTGTTTCCAAGTGCTCTGCTAATATTCACCCCTTTTTGAAAATTAATATGATATATGCTTCCATAAAGGTAATAGTATATCCTTATTTTTAAAAAGTATAATATACTTACTAAAGAGGCATTAATAGGAATTAATAGCATAGTATCTGGAATAAGAATGATGAATTCAGAAAGTAGTTTTATATTGGCTATGCTTTTATCATCAGTAAATGGACATGTAATACTTGGGGATTGTTAGAATGTTATTATGATCATTAAAATTTTCAACAATATAGAAAAATTAGAAAGTATACTACCCCTGCACACATACACACACATACTCCAGTTACATTGGTTTTTTTATTTTTAATATTTCTTTAGTTATTGATGGACCTTTAATTAATTAATTTATTTATTTATTTATTTATACGTGGTGCTGAGAATTGAACCAAGTGCCTCACACATGCTAGGCAAGCGCTTTACCACT
Organism: Spermophilus citellus; assembly: GCF_964194105.1. Taxonomy (NCBI): domain Eukaryota; kingdom Metazoa; phylum Chordata; class Mammalia; order Rodentia; family Sciuridae; genus Spermophilus; species Spermophilus citellus. Next base: position 158,992,945 of record NC_138185.1, on the reverse strand, counting down.
GAGCCACAACCCCAGCCTGCTCCAATTACTTTGAAATACATTTGATATTTTTCTAGACACCTTCCTTTGCAATGGACAGAATATGCATGAGTAGAAATAAAGTTATACATTTTTCTCTAAGCAGTATTCTATTTAGTTTAAGTTGAATTTAGTACACACAAAAAAATGAAAGAAATGACTATAAATCAGGTGTTTAGTACAATATTCTTGTTCTTGAAAATTTATTTCAAATTTATTTTTTTTGAAGATAAAAAAATATTAGAAGTTGAGATCTTTATAGTTGGATGTTTTATTTAAACTACATGTTACAGATATGTACACAACTAATTAACTGATGCACTCAAGCGTAGGTTTCTGTTCAACTTTCACCCTTTCAATTGCTGATGAGAGGACTTGGGCCTTCTTTTGCTTTATGGCTCTCCTGTCCAGTGGGCCTTGGAGTCCTCTGCATCAAGCCAGCAGGCAGACAAAGACACATTACCCCTTAATCACCTGGCATGATGTGGCATCCCTTTCACTGGCAAAAATGTGTTCCTGTGCTGGGGCTGTGGCAGTTCTTGCTTGGGCATCTGGGTTCTAGTCTCTCTGCTGAGGTCCCAATAAGTGCCCTGTAGCAAGTTGCACTTCCCCATGTTCCAAGTTGTTTCTCTCCTGTCAGCTGTTTCTCATTTCTCAAACTTGGCTTGGAGGCCTTAAAAATTGGCATCCCTCCCAGCTCTTTGCTGAGGCCCTCAGTATAGGCAGGAGGGTCTGCCCACCCACTCCCTCAACTACCTTCTTCCCAGGTCAGAATACTCAAGCTTTATTTTCACTTGCCTCAGTAATGCTTCAGGAAAAGGGGGTATTGTCTTGGGGAAGGAGATTCTGTTGGGCTGCTTTGCTAGTTTGTGGTAAAACAAGTGTTTAAAGTGAGGATTTTTGCTTTGGTTAAACCCATTGCTATTTTAATTGTACCACACTGGCAAGTTTTTGTTAAGCTACAAATACTTCACTGTTATGTTTACATTAAATCCAAGATGACAATTTCTGAAAGTATTCATAAGAAACTGGTAACATTTATTGCCTAGGAGAGGAAAGAGGCTTGAAGACAGAAACATTCCAAAACAGTAGTTTTGGAGCCTTCTGAATTTTGAACCATGTTGACTATATTATTCATAAATATATGTATACATTATTAGAACATACAGAAACTTCCCAGATGGAGTTGTATATTAAAATTTTTTTAATCTCTCACTTCAGTGTTGTGTTTATTTTGTTGCTGTCTTTAGAATCAGGGCTTCTACCTTAATTACTGAGTATATTTTATTGTCTTCTGAGAGTTCCTTTGTTTATCTCCTTTTCCCTTTTAATTTTGAACAAAAGCAATTGAAAGGGAAGAGAGGGGGGAACAAATGATCAAAGTTCCTGTCTTTAATATGAATGAAATTGATTCCTGTGTGCTCCCTAAAGTTTTCTAAATTAAGTCAATACTTGGTAATATATCTAAGACTTTATTTGATTATCTCTAATTAAGGGGATTCTGATTGCATTAACAAAAAATTCTGCAGCAAACTGACAAATAATCAGGAGATGTCAAATCCCATAACTATGGTGTAAAAAGTTCTGTTCATCAATTGGCTTGGTTCCAGTTTAGAACTTCTGATAGGGAGGGGCATGGATGCCCAGAGTGGCATTTTTGTAAGGTTTCTGAATCAATTAATGATGAAAAGGATAAGATGCTGTGGTTGGTCTAGGCTAATCAAGGTTGGTCCCTGGAGCTGAAGTGAAATCCAGAAACCATCCTGGTACCACATGGAGGATAAGAAGGAGGATTTGAGGAGTACCATCATTCTGTCCATTCAGGTTTCTTAATTGCTCTTCAAATGAAATATTACACACAACTGACCCCTCTGTAACTAATAGTAACTTTTGGAGAATGTAATTATTTGTTCGGAGTGAGGGCTTTAGGGGGTTTCTTTTACTATTCTCTACTCCATAACAAAAAGTTTGTTAAAATAAAAGTGGAGGGGCTGTGGTTGTGTCTAGCATGTGTGAGGCCTTGGGTTCAATCCTCAGCACCACATATAAAGAAAGAAAGAAAGAAAGAAAGAAAGGAATTGTGTCCAACTACAACTAAAAATAAATAAATAAATAAATAAATAAATAAATAAAAGTAGAATACAAAAATTAAAAGTAAAGGATGGTGCCAGGCACGGTGGTGCACTTGTAATCCCAGTGACTTGGCCTGAGGCAGGAGGATCCCAAGATCAAAGCCAGCCTCAGCAACTTAGCGAGCCCCTAAGCAACTCAGTGAGACCCTGTCTCTAAATAAAATACAAAAAAGAGCTGGTAGTGTGGCTGAGTGGCAGAGTGCTTGCCTAGCAGGTGTGAGGCACTGGGTTCGATCCTTAGCACCGCATAAAAATAAATAAAAGGCATTCTCTCCATCTACAACTACCAAAAATAAAATAAAAAGGGCTGGGGATGTGGCTTAGTGGTTTACTCCCCCTGGATTCAATCCCTGGTACCAAAAAAAAACAAAGGATGTTGCTTACAATAAACTTTTCTAGGTTGGTATGTTTTTCCGATCATACTGCTTCGTTTTTCTCAAAGCCTAATGTGCTTATTCTTTTTTTTTATTTTTTAAATTTAAATTTATTTATTTTAATTAGGTATATATGACATTAGAACACATTTTGATTCATTGTACACAATTGCAGCACAACTCTTCATTTCTCTGGTTGTACATGATGTAGTTTCACACCATACGTGCAGTCATACATGTACCTACGGTAATGATGTCCATCTCATTCCATCATCTTTCCTGTCCCCATGCCCCTTCCCTTCCTCTCCCTCCCTTTAACCCAAAGTTCTCCATTTTTTTCATCCCCCCCCATTATGGATCAACATTCACATATCAGAGAGAACATTCAGCCTTTGGTTTGGGGGGATTAGGTTACTTCACTTAGCATGATATTCTCCAACTTCATCCATTTACCTGCAAATGCCATAATTTTATTCTCTTTTAATACTGAGTAATATTCCATTGTGTATATATACCACAGTTTCTTTATCCATTCATCTATTGAAGGGCATCTAGGTTGCTTCCACAGTTTAGCTATTGTGGATTGAGGTGCTATAAACATTGATATGGCTGCAATCACTATAGTATGCTGATTTTAGGTCCTTTGGGTATAGACCAAGGAGTGGAATAGCTCGGTAATGGTGGTTTCATACCAAGTTTTCTAAGGAATCTCCATACAGCTTTCCAGATTGGCTGCACCAATTTGCAGTCCCACCAGCAATGTGTGCCTTTCCCCTCACATCCTCACCAACACTTACTGTTGTTTGTATTCCTGATAAGTGCCATTCTGACTGGCATGAGATAAAATCTTAGAATAGTTTGGATTTGCATTTCTCTAATTACTAGAGATGTTGAACACTTTTTTAAATGTATTTTTCGATCACTTCTATATCTTCTTCTGAGAAGTGTCTGTTCAGCTCCTTAACCCATATATTGATTGATTGTTTTTTTTTTTTTTTTTTTTTTTTTTTTTTTTTGGTGGGTGTTAAGTTTTTTGAGTTCTCTATATATCCTGGAGGTTAGTGCTCTATGTGATGTGCATGTGGCAAAAATTGGCTCCCGAATGTAGGCTCTCTCTTCACATCATTGATTGTTTCTTTTGCCGAGAAGAAGGTTTTTAGTTTTAATCCATCCCATTTATTAATTCTTGATTTTATTTCTTGCGCTTTAGGAGTCTTGTTAAGGAAGTCGGGGCCTAATCTGACACGATGAAATTTGGGCTGATTTTTTCCTCTATTAGGCTCAAGGTTTCTGGTCTAATTTCTAGGTTCTTGATCCACTTTGAATTGAATTTTGTGCATGTGAGAGAGAGGGGTATAGTTTCATTTTGCTGCATATGAATTTCCAGTTTTCCCAGAACCATTTGTTGAAGAGGCTAGCTTTTCTCCAATGTATGTTTTGGCTCCTTTGTCTAGTATGAGATAACTGTATTCATGTGGGTTTGTCTCTGTGTCTTCTATTCTTTTTTTAAATATTTATTTTAGTTGCAGTTGGACACAATACTTGTATTTTATTCAGTTATTTTTATGTGGTGCTGAGGATTGAACCTAGGGTCTCACATGTGCGAGGCGAGTGCTGTACCGCTGAGCCACAACCCCAGCCCCTATTCTGTACCATTGGTCTACATGTCTATTTTGGTGTCAATACCATGCCGTTTTTAAAATTATAGCTTTATAGTATAGTTTAAGGTCTGGTACTGTGATGCCTCCTGCTTCACTCTTTTTTTTTTTTTTTATTGGTTGTTCACAACATTACAAAGCTCTTGACATATCATACTTCATACATTAGATTGAAGTGGGTCATGAACCCCCAATTTTACCCCAAATGCAGACCGCAGAATCACGTCGGCTACACATCCACAATTTTACACAATGCCCCATTAGCAACTGCCGTACTCTGCCACCCCTCCTATCCCCCACTATCCCCCCTCCCCACCCCTCCCAACTTCTCTCTCTACCCCATCTACTGTAATTCATTTCTCTCCTTGTTTATTTTCCCATTCCCCTCACAACCTCTTATATGTCATTTTGTATAGCAATGAGGGTCTCCCTTCATTTCCATGCAATTTCCCTTTTCTCTCCCTTTCCCTCCCATCTCATGTCTCTGTTTAATGTTAATCTTTTCTTCCTACTCTTCCTCCCTGCTCTGTTCATAGTTGCTCTCATTATATCAAAGAAGACATTTGGTATTTGTTTTTTAGGGATTGGCTAGCTTCACTAAGCATAATCTGCTCTAGTGCCATCCATTTCCCTGCAAATTCTATGATTTTGTCATTTTTTATTGCTGCATAGTACTCCATTGTGTATAGATGCCACATTTTTTTTATCCATTCATCTATTGAAGGGCATCTGGGTTGGTTCCACAGTCTAGCTATTGTGAATTGTGCTGCTATGAACATCGATGTGGCAGTATCCCTGTAGCATGCTCTTTTAAGGTCTTCAGGGAATAGTCCAAGAAGGGCAATAGCAGGGTCAAATGGTGGTTCCATTCCCAGCTTTCCCAGGAATCTCCAAACTGCTTTCCAAATTGGCCGCACCAATTTGCAGTCCCACCAGCAATGTACAAGTGTACCCTTTTCTCCACATCCTCGCCAGCACTTGTTGTTTGACTTCATAGTGGCTGCCAATCTTACTGGAGTGAGATGGTATCTTAGGGTGGTTTTGATTTGCATTTCTCTGACTGCTAGAGATGGAGAGCATTTTTTCATGTACTTGTTGATTGATTGTATATCCTCCTCTGAGAAGTGTCTGTTCAGGTCCTTGGCCCATTTGTTGATTGGGTTATTTGTTATCTTATTGTCTAATTTTTTGAGTTCTTTGTATACTCTGGATATTAGGGCTCTATCTGAAGTGTGAGGAGTAAAAATTTGTTCCCAGGATGTAGGCTCCCTATTTACCTCTCTTATTGTTTCTTTTGCTGAGAAAAAACTTTTAAGTTTAATTAAGTCCCATTTGTTGATTCTAGTTGTTAACTCTTGTGCTATGGGTGTCCTATTAAGGAATTTGGAGCCCGACCCCACAATCTGTAGATCGGAGCCAACTATTTCTTCTATCGGACGCAGAGTTTCTGATTTGATATCAAGCTCCTTGATCCATTTTGAGTTAACTTTTGTGCATGGCGAGAGAAAGGGATTCAGTTTCATTTTGTTGCATATGGATTTCCAGTTTTCCCAACACCATTTGTTGAAGATGCTATCCTTCCTCCATTGCATGCTTTTAGCCCCTTTATCAAATATAAGATAGTTGTAACTTTGTGGGTTAGTCTCTGTGTCCTCTATTTTATACCATTGGTCCACCCGCCTGTTTTGGTACCAGTACCATGCTGTTTTTGTCACTATTGCTCTGTAATATAGTTTGAAATCTGGTATCGCTATACCGCCTGATTCACTCTTTCTGCTTAGAATTGCTTTTGCTATTCTGGGTCTTTTATTTTTCCATATGAATTTCATGATTGCTTTATCTATTTCTACAAGAAATGCTGTTGGGATTTTGATTGGCATTGCATTAAATCTATAGAGAACTTTTGGTAATATCGCCATTTTGATGATGTTAGTTCTGCCTATCCATGAACAGGGTATATTTTTCCATCTTCTAAGATCTTCTTCTACTTCTCTCTTTAGGGTTCTGTAGTTTTCATTGTATAGGTCTTTCACCTCTTTTGTTAGGTTGATTCCCAAGTATTTTATTTTTTTTGAGGATATTGTGAATGGGGTGTTTTTCCTCATTTCCATTTCAGAAGTTTTGTCGCTGATATACAGAAATGCCTTTGATTTATGCGTGTTGATTTTATATCCTGCCACTTTGCTGAATTCATTTATTAGTTCTAGTAGTTTCTTTGTAGACCCTTTTGGGTCTGCTAGGTATAGAATCATGTCATCTGCAAATAGTGATAATTTAACTTCTTCTTTTCCAATTTTTATGCCTTTAATTTCTTTTGTCTGTCTAATTGCTCTGGCCAGTGTTTCGAGAACTATATTGAATAGAAGTGGAGATAGAGGGCATCCCTGTCTTGTTCCGGATTTTAGAGGGAATGCCTTCAACTTTTGTCCATTCAGAATGATGCTAGCCTGAGGCTTAGCATAGATAGCTTTTACATTGTCAAGGTAAGTTCCTGTTATCCCTAGTTTTTCTAATGTTTTGAACATAAAGGGATGCTGTACTTTGTCGAATGCTTTCTCTGCATCTATCGAGATGATCATATGGTTCTTATCTTTAAGTCTATTGATGTGGTGAATAACATTTATTGATTTCCGTATGTTGAACCATCCTTGCATCCCAGGGATGAATCCTACTTGATCATGGTGCACAATTTTTTTGATGTGTTTTTGTATTTGATTCACCAGAATTTTATTGAGGATTTTTGCATCTAGGTTCATTAGAGATATTGGTCTGTAGTTTTCTTTCTTTGAGGTGTCTTTGTCTGGTTTCGGAATCAGGGTGATGTTGGCCTCATAGAATGAATTTGGAAGAGCTCCCTCTTTTTCTATTTCCTGAAATAACTTGAAAAGTATTGGTATTAATTCTTCTTTAAAGGTTTTATAAAACTCCGCTGTATACCCATCCGGTCCTGGGCTTTTCTTGGTTGGTAGTCTTTTGATGCCTTCTTCAATTTCATCCATTGATATTGGTCTGTTCAGATTGTGTGTATCCTCCTGACTCAGTCTGGGCAAATCATATGACTTAAGAAATTTATCGATGTCTTCACTATCCTCTATTTTATTGGAATATAGGTTTTCAAAATAATTTCTAATTGTCTTCTGTATTTCTGTAGCATCTGTTGTGATATTGGCTTTTTCATCCCGTATGTTAGTAATTTGAGTTCTCTCTCTTCTTCTCTTCGTTAGCATGGCTAAAGGTCTGTCGATCTTATTTATTTTTTCGAAGAACCAACTTTTAGTTTTGTTAATTTTTTAATAGTTTCTTTTGTTTCAATTTCATTGATTTCCACTCTGATTTTAATTATTTCTTGCCTTCTGCTACATTTGCTGATGTTTTGCTCTTCCTTTTCTAGGGCTTTGAGATGAAGTGTGAGCTCATTTATTTGTTGGTTTTTTCTTTTTTTGAGGAATGACCACCAGGCGATGAATTTTCCTCTTAAAACTGCTTTCATTGTGTCCCATAGATTCCGATATGTTGTGTCTGTATTTTCGTTTATCTCTAAGAATTTTTTGATTTCCTCCTTTATGTCTTCTGTAATCCATTGATCATTCAGTAACATATTGTTCATTTTCCATGTGATGTAGGATTTTTCCTTCCTTCTTTTATCATTGATTTCCAGTTTCATTCCATTATGATCAGATAAAATGCATGGTATTATCTCCACCCCTTTATATTTACTGAGGGTTGCCCTATGGCATAATATATGGTCTATTTTTGAGAAGGATCCATGTGCTGCTGAGAAAAAAGTATAGCCATTTGATGATGGTTGATATATTCTATATAAGTCAGTTAAGTCTAGGTTATTGATTGTGGTATTGAGTTCTATAGTTTCTTTATTCAACTTTCGTTTAGAGGATCTGTCCAATGGTGAGAGAGGTGTGTTGAAGTCTCCCATAATTATTGTGTTGTGGTCTATTTGATTCTTGAACTTGAGGAGTATTTGTTTTATGAATGTCGCAGCACCATTATTTGGTGCGTAAATATTGATAATTGTTATGTCTTGTTGGTGAATGGTTCCTTTTAACAGTATATAATGACCTTCTTTATCCCTTTTGATTAACTTAGTCTTGAAGTCGATTTTATTCGATATGAGGATGGCCACCCCTGCTTGCTTACGAGGACCGTGTGCGTGGTATATTTTTTCCCATCCTTTCACCTTCAGCCTGTGTATGTCTTTTCCAATCAGATGTGTCTCCTGGAGGCAGCATATTGTTGGATTTGTTTTTTTAATCCATGATACCAGCCTATGTCGCTTTATTGGAGAGTTTAAGCCATTAACATTCAGAGTTACTATTGATATATGGTTTGTACTTCCATCCATGTTTGATTGTTTATCCTTTTTAAAAAAATTTTTAGTTTGTTTCTCCATGATTGTCTTTCCCCTCGCCCTCTGTCTTTACTGAGGCACTTCCCACTGATGGTTTTGGTTATTGTTTTTCATTTCTTCCTCATGTAGTGTTTTGCTCAAAATGCTTTGCAATGCTGGTTTTCTGGCTGCAAATTCTTTTAACTTTTGTTTATCATGAAAGATTTTTATTTCGTTGTCATACCTGAAGCTTAATTTTGCTGGATACAGAATTCTTGGTTGGCAACCATTGTCTTTCAGTGTTTGAAATACATTGTTCCATGACCTTCTTGCTTTCAGCGTCTGTTATGAAAAATCCGTTGTTAACCTTATTGGTTTACCCCTGAATGTAATCTGTCTCCTTTCTCTTGTAGCTTTTAATATTTTCTCTTTGTTCTGTATATTGGATATCTTCATAACAATGTGTCTTGGCGTTGGTCTACTGTGATTTTGTGTGCTCGGTGTCCTGTATGCATCTTCAATTTGTATATCTGTTTCCTTTTTTATTTCTGGAAAGTTTTCAGTAATTATTTCATTCAGCAGATTACTCATTCCCTTGGTTTGATTCTCTGTACCTTCTTCTATCCCGATGACTCGTAAGTTTGGTTTTTTTATGTTATCCCATAACTCTTGGATGTTTTTCTCGTGATTTTTTACCAGCCTTTCTGAGTTGGCTAGGCTCTTTTCAAGATGGTATATTTTGTCTTCATTATCTGACGTTCTGGCTTCTACTTGCTCCACTCTGTTAGTGATACTCTCAATTGAGTTTTTAATTTGGTTTATTGTTTCCTTCATTTCTAGAATTATTGTTTGATTATTTTTTATAATCTCTATCTCCTGATAAAGATGCTTAACTTCTTCTTTTATCTGTTTATGAAATTCATTCTCAATGTGTCCTTTCGCTGCTTGAATTTGCTGTCTTGTATCCTCTTTAAGGTTCCATTCCATCTGTCTAAGGTGTTCCTTGAGTTCTTTATATGACCATTTTTCTGATGACTCTAGGTCCTCCTGAATATTTAGGCTGTCCTGCATTGTTTGTACTCCTTTTCTTCCTTGTTTTTTGAAGCTGCTCATGTTACTTCTTGTTCTGTTTGACTGCTGAGTTACTGTTTACTCCTATAAATTAATTTGATGCTTGGGAGGAAAGGTATTTGAAGGGAAGGGAAGAAGTCACTAAAGAGAATGAGAGTAGGCAGGTAGAATTCAAGGAAAGGGGGATAAGAAAAATGAAAAGACTAAAGAAGAAAAAAATAGGAACTAAAAAAAAGAAAAAAATTAAATAATAATAATAATAATTAAAAAAATTAAAATTAAAATTAGTAGAAAAAAAATTTAAAAAATATTTTGTAAAAAAAATTAATAAAACAACAAGAAAGAAAAATGAAAATGAAAGAAAAACCCAAATCAAAAAAAAAAAGAGAAAAGAAAAAAAAAACTAATAAATGCCATCTTAGAGTTTGATTAACTTCTCTTCCAGTAGGTGGCGCTCTGCCCACCAGGCCACGTTTCTCCTGTCAATACGCGGGAACCAATCACTGTGCAGCACCTCCTCCCAGACTAGGCGAGTCTCCAATTCTGAGTGTCTAGGGCCTCCTCTTGTGTCTAGTCACTTCCCACTTTTTCTCTAGCCAGGCCCCTCTCACCACAATACTGGCTACACGCCAGGTCTGCTGCTCCCGGGAGCCCTGTTTTCATGAACGACTGGGCACACTCTTCCAGTTTGCCATTCCCTCAAACCCTAAGTTTGTAGAGCTTGGGGCTGAGAATCCTCAGTGGATTTTACTTGCCCTCCGGTATCCACTTCCCCGTAGCTGGTGCAAGAGACCTCAGCAGTCAGCCCTGGTGGGAGCGGTAGTTCCGCACCGCGGGTCCCACACCACCTCTGATCCCCTCGGGCTGGCTGTAGCTCTCACGGGAGAGCTGGGAGGGGCCCTTAAGGTTTCCCCGATGTGTGGAGAGGGAAGGCTAGGGGATCACACACCTGTAGTGCAGGTTTCAATGAAGTTATCTCCTCCGCCGCAGTCTGATGACGTCAGTTCTCTGCCATAGTGGTGTCTCTTGCAAATGGCGACAGTTCGTTTCCCTTTGCCGGGCGACCAATGCAACGGGTGGGTCCTTACTGTCTCTCCCAAGCCCGGTTTCAAACCTGTGGCCACTACTTATGAAGGCTCGGTAGGCATTTACCTTCGTAGTCTGAGAAGGGCTGACCAGTTGTTTCAGCCGGATGGATTAATGCTGAGTCATAGCTGTTTGTCTGCGGGAAGCAGGTGACCGGGAGTTTGAATTCAGCCGATCAGGGCTCAGTGCGTGTTCTCGGATCACTTGGATTTTAAATTGTCACTCATCTTATCCGCTGTTTCATTTAACTCGGCAGGTCACTCGCGAGGTGAAGAGTCTGCTCTATGGTGCTCCGCGGGAGGCGGCGGCGGCGGCCTTCGGGACCCCTGGGGAGGGGGTGCGGGTTGGGGGAGGGGAGGCGGCGCCTCGGGGCCGCGCGGGCCGGGTACCGGACATGCGGGAGAGCAGGCGGGGTGGGGGAAAGAAATTGAGATCTAGATTTAGAGACTGAGCTTGGGAGGAGAGACAGCTGGGGAGAAGCAAAGCAGAGAGGCGGAGAGGAGAAGGAGATGGGGCCGATAGAGCCGTGCAGCTGGGGCTGCAGCCTTACTGCTCGTGCTGAAGTCGTGATGGACTCCCTCCACCTTGGCTGGATTCGTGGCGGATTCACTCCACCTAGGCCCCTTTCTTGACACGGTGCTGGGTTTTTGTCGACAGATCTCCTTTAATGATCTTTACCTCATCTTTTCAGACGCGGCGGCGCGGAGCACGGAGCGGCTTACTCACTTCCCACCGCCATCTTCCATTAATCGGATGTGCTTATTCTTAATTAAAGTTGATAATAAAGATTGAGTGTCTTAAGTGTTTCAGATTTTAGAGTTTTTCAGATTTGGGAATATTTGTGCATGTGGAGGTGTCCTGAGGATGGAACCCAAGTTTAAACACAAATTAATTTCTGTTTCATATACATCTTTTACACATAGCCTGAAAACAATTTCATAAAATATTTTTAGTACAACTGTGTTTTGAATGTGCTCCATCACAAGATTGAGCATAAAATTTTCTGTCATGTCAGCTCTAAAAAGATTTTGAATTTTAGAGTGCTTTGGGTTTTTGGAACATTTTGAGTTTTTGGTTAAGGAAAAAATAAAACCTGTAATACTTCGGTTCAGCAATAGCTTAGTATTTGAATGAATATAGATTCACAGGTTTTGAGGTTACTTGAATTTCAAACCAGATTCCCCCAGTATGGTCACTCATGCTCTCAAGCTATGAGACAGCATAGACAAGTGAGCTCATGAGCTTCAGTGTTCTCTGTAAAATGTTGATGATAATACTGTCTCACAGGGTTAAATAAGATTTTAGAAAAAGCTGGAGATAACGTTTCTGACATATAACCTAGTATTTCTTAAACTCCAATTGTGATTTTCTTCTCTGGCTTAATTATCCTTGCCCAATTTAATAGATGTAGTGACATTATTGTTAAATCGTAAGTATGGGTCACTAAATTTTTAAAGCCCATTTCGGAATGATCTTTCCCATTATACTTCTTTCTTTGTTAGGGACTTTTGTATTTCACAATCATCACAGCTAGGTCCTTAGAGTCAGTAGGTGATATTGAGTTCCAGCTGTGGGGAATTAGGATTTTTCAATCCATATCTGATAAATTGTCTCAAAAAAATATATACTTTTTTTTTAAGAGAGAGTGAGAGTTTTTTTAATATTTATTTTTTAGTTTTCGGCGGACACAACATCTTTGTTTGTATGTGATGCTGAGGATCGAGCCTGGGCCGCACGAATGCCAGGCGAGCGCGCTACCGCTTGAGCCACATCCCCAGCCCCAAGAAAATCATATACTTATGTGCAATTGTTAATTGTGTTGTCAAATCTTTCACATAAAATGATGAACATTTCAACCTGAAAAGTAAAAATAGACTTCTAAGAGTACTGCTTATATTTTATTTTACACAAAAATAATACTCAGAGGGATGGGGTTATAGCTCAGTGGTAGAGTGCTTGCCTTGCATGCACAAGGCCCTGGGTTCGATCCTTAGCACCACATAAAAATAAATAAATAAAGATATATCCATCTACAACTAAAAGAAATATTTTTAAAAAATAATAATTCGCAGAGACTTCCACTATAGTACATTTCATAAGGTATTTTAATACTTTTATCTACTTCCTCTTTTATTAAATTATTTAAATTAGGCTCTTTGTCATATTTCATATTCAAACTGAGCCAGTTGAGGAATAAGCAATACTCAGTTGAAGTTGGATTTATTTAAGATGTATTTTAAAATAGGAAGAACATATTATTTGGTTTCTTTTAATAGGAAATAAAATGAAATAACATTTGATATATAAAAATAGCTTAAATTTTATTTAGGCAAAAACTGCAAGAGGGCTGGGGTTGTGGCTTAGTGGTAGAGCACTTACCTTGCATGTGGGAGGCACTGGATTGGATCCTCAGCACCACATGAAAATAAATAAATGAAATAAACGTATTGTGTCCATCTACAACTTAATTTTTTTTTTTCAAAGCTGCAAGAGTGCCTGGTGTGGTGGGCACATGCCTGTAATCCCAGCAGCTCTGAAGGCTGAGGCAGGAGGATTGCAAGTTCAAAGGCAGCCTCAGCAAAAGAAAGGTGCTAAGTGAAGGGTAAGCAAGGAACGAGAGACAGGTAAGCAAGAAATGAAAGACAGAGACCAGGCAGAGATATACACAAGAGTTTGTCAGAGCTGACAAAGGCCATCTCTCTATAGGAGAGAGATGCAAAACAGGTGTGGGTTCTGGGACTTTTATGTGGGTTCTGAGACTTTTATGGGGGAGGCTCAGGAATCAGAACCAGGCAGGTCCTAATGAGGAAGGTTAAGTGTTGGGTTGGTATGAGGGAGTAGTGAAACTTTTTCCTTAAAATGGCAGCTGTCACTTAAGATGGCCATCCAGATGCTAAGCAAGGACCTTAGACTAAGCAATTTAGTGAGACCCTGTCTCTAAATAAAATACAGAATAGGGCTGGGGATGTGGCTCAGTGGTCAAGTGCCCCTGAGTTCAATCCCTGGTACCAGAAAAAATAGAAAAAAAAAAACCTGCAAGAGGAGTTCATTCTTAAGTTTAGTGATTTTGTTATTAAGTAGTCAACCTTTTGTTGTTGTTGTTTTGGTACTGGGGGTTGAGCCCAGGAGCACTTAACCACTGAGCCACATCCCCAGCCCTTTTTGTGACACAGGGTTTTGCTAAATTGTTTAGGGCCTCACTAAATTTCGGAGGCTGGCCTTGAACTCACATCCTACTGCCTCAGCCTCCCGAGCTGCTAGGATTATAGGCATGCACCACTGTGTCCAGCTAGTAGTCAGCTAAGAACAATGATTCAGATCAGAGATTAGTCAGCATTTCTCATGTAATATATTGCAAGATGGGCCAGGTGCAATGGTACATGCCTGTAATCCCATCAGTTTGGGAGGCTGAAACAGGATTGAAAGTTCAAGGCTAGCCTCAATAATTTAGTAAAACCCTGTCTCAAAATAAATAAAAAAGGACTGAGGATGTAGCTCAGAGGTAAAGCACCCTCTGGGTTCAATCCCTAGTATCCCTCCCTGAAAATGTTGCAGGATAGCTGTTCAACAAGTAGTTATTATTTGAAGCCCCAAGGTATCCATTGAGGTATCTTTCTAAATTTCTCCCAGCCACTGCACTATTTTCATACCTGAGAATTTTGTATCCCAGTAACAATCACAACAGCTGCCATGGCTCAGCACCAGGGCACTGCTAGTTTTCTGCTATTTCTTGGACTGAAGTAGATAGCTCTTTGAAGGAATTATAGGTCAAGATGAGATATTAGGGGCTGAGGCTGTAGCTCAGTGGTAAAGTGCTTGCCTTGTATGTGTGAGGCACTGGATTCAATCCTCAGCACCACATAAAAATAAATAAAGATATTGTGTGTTCAACTACAACAAAATAAATATTTTTAAAAAAAGATGAGATATTAGTTATTATTCTACCTCCATTCCCAGAACAGTTAGGTCCAAATTTAAATTGGATGTGGTTGCTTGCTATGTCCTCTAATTCAAGGACAGGGAATTTCTTTTGAGTGAAGAAAAACATTTTTTAGCCAAGTAAACTATCACAGCTTCTTTCTACCATTTTCTTTCTTTCTTCTTTTTTTTAATATCTTTACTTTTTTATTGTTATGTGGTGTTGAGGATCAAACCCAGCACCCTGCGCATGCCAGGCGAGCGCGCTACTTCTTGAGCCACATCCCCAGCCCTCTACCTGTTTCTTTTTCTGGACCTTCTCTTCTCTCCTCTCAGTGTTGGGAAGGGTATGGACAGCAGTGTATCTGTAGGATTGAAAAGGAAGTAGCAGTAACTTCGCTTTCACTTATGTATTTCTCTTTATTGATCTCTTTTTGCTTATCTTCATTTACTCTCTCCTTTGGTACTCTTTTCTGTACCTCCATGTGTGTGTAGGTGTGTGTGTGTGTGTGTGTGTGTGTGTGTGTGTGTGTGTGTGTTCTCATATATCTGTTCTAGTCAGCTTTTTTGCTGCTGTGACCAAAAGACCTGAAATAACTTTGGAAGGGTGGGGTGGGTGTTAGGGATTGAACCTTGAAGGGCACTTAGAACTACTGAGCCATTTCCCTAGCCTTTTTTTTTTTTTAAGACAAGGTCTCACTGAGTTGCTTCAGGCCCCACTAAATTACTGAGGCTGACCTCAAACTTGCAGTCCTCCTGCCTCAGCTTCCCAAGTTTCAGAGGTTTTAGTTTATAGCTCTAGGCCCAAGGTATGGCAGAACATGGAAAAGGGCATGGTGGGGGAAAGCAGTTCTGGAAATAGCAATCAGGAAGCAGAGAGAGAGCCACACTCACTAGGGACAAAATATAAACCCCAGAGGCATGCCCCCAGTGACCTGCCTTCAATTACTACATAGTTAATCCATGTCAGTGGTTCAATCCACTGATTAGGTTCAAGTCCCATAATCTAATCATTTCACCTCTGTTCTTGCATTGTCTCATACGTAAGTTCTTTTTTGGGAAGATACCACATATCTAAACCATAATATTCTCATTTCACCTCCTTAGCTCTCTCTGTAATATTTCTTAAGCTGTTGAGATTTAGAATGCTAATTAAGCATTATTTTGTGCATCTAACAAACAAAACAGACAAAAAAAGATTAAATTCATGGTTAATTTTGTTCTCCACATGTGTTGGTTAGGTTGAGCCATATGAAATTGTCAATATCATTTTGATCTACAGAAATAGATTTAATCTAATGTTTCTCTAAGCAGCTTGCTCAAAAGTAGGATTTGGAGATTGAATGAGTGGTCTGAATGGAAGAGTGAAATATTTATGAGGATTTCCAACGTGAGAACTAGATAGAGCAAGGTACCATTATGATGCAAACACCATTGAACAAAATGGAGACAATTGAGACTTATAAATTGTTTAGTATTTTTCAAGGGCAAGGTTTTGGGAAGAGGGGAGCATAAATAACCACTTTTGGGGCTGGGGATGTGGCTCAAGCGGTAACGTGCTCCTCTGACATGTGCGGGGCACTGGGTTCGATCCTCAGTACCACATAAAAATAAAAGATGTGTCCACCGAAAACTAAAAGATAAATATTAAAAAATTATCTCTCTCTCAAAAAATAAATAAATAAATAAATAAATAGCCACTTTTGTTTTGGGGTATGGTAGGACACATCCAAGGAGAAATCACCAGTAGACAGCTGGATATGTGGATTTGTGTATAGATAGATGGGATTGTTCACTGACAATTTAAAACATGAATGTAAATGAGGTCACCCTGTAATTGTGGACTGAAAAGTTAAATGCGCATTTTAGGATATTTTGAATATCTTGTGGTAAAAGTTATGTTAAATAATGTTTTTCTTAACAAATGTAAAATCTTAGTAATTTCATTTTGTACTTTGAATGCCTTCGTTTTACAAATTCCCATGAGTGGAATTCCCCTGCAAACACACAGATGCATGCAATGTCCTTTCAGGTTTATTCTGTTGCTCCTAGAACTCTCAGGCTATTTTATTATTTTTTTTAATTTTATGTATTTTTATGTGGTGCTGAGGCTCAAACCCAGTGCCTCACACATGTGAGGCAAGCACTCTACCACTGAGCTGTAGCCCCAGCCCTCAATGACCAGTTTTTAATGGCATAAGCAACCATTTTCCTATAATGTTCATTAATAAAACAGGGCTTTTCAAAAATTATTAAATGAATAGTGTAAATTTCACAGCAGATACACATAAATGTAGTTCCTTTTTATAAATTCTTAAGCATAGGACTAAAAGTTTTCGTTGTGTCTGTATTGTTTCAATTATTTAAGTAAAAATTCTGAAGCAAATGTGGCAAAAATGTTAGCATCTGTTAAATCTGAGTATTACGTATTTGGGTGTCTGTTATACTTTCTTCTACACCTATTTGTACATTTGAAGTTTTCTGTAATTAAATGATTAAATTTTTTAAATTAATAGAATAGGCAATGTGACAGGGAACAAGAGGGCTTCTTTATGTTGGTTGATGGGGAAGTTCTCTCTGGGGAGGTGACTATACTATGACCTGAATAACAGGAAGGAGTTATTCGTGTAGAAAATGTGGGGAAAGAGTATTCCAGGCAGAGAAACAGCTGTTATAGTACTGAGGTAGGAGAAACCATGATATGTTCCAGGAAAGAAGCCATTTTAGCCTGTTTGGTTGGAAAACCAACAGTTATGCTGGTAACTACCACAGCATAACTAGTCATTGGTTCTTTAGTCTCAGAATACTTAAATTGAAGGAAGTTTATTATTTTTAGTCTAATGTAATTCCATAGTTTTATCCATGTAGGGATTGTAGACTGACGGGGTAATGTTATTTAAAAAACCAAAAGTATTTCTCAGTGTCAAGTCGGAACAGTTTGGACATCAAAGGCAACAAGCTGGGTGTGGTGGCTTATGCCTGTGGTCCCAGCTGCTTGGGAGACTAAGGCAGGAGCTGCTTAAGCTTAGGAATAACTGGACAAAATAACTAGACCATATTATGGTTTGTATATGTGAAGTGTCTCCCCAAAGCTCCTGTGTTGCTGCAGGAATATACAGAGGTACAATGACTAGAAATAAGAGCTCCATTCCCACTGTCCATCCTGGAGACTGACTGGTAACAGTAAGCAGGGGCTTGTGCCCTGAGAGGGTTCATCTTCCCTGAGAGCCAACCCCTTCCCCACCCCTTCTTTCCTTTCTCTGCTTCCTGACCTCTTTCCTCCACTGGGCCCTTCCCCCATGTTGCACTGCCCCATCTTGGGCCCAGAGCAATGGAACAGCAATCTTTGGAACTGAGGCTTCTGAAAATGTGAGCCCCAAATAAACTTTTCCGCTTTTTAAGTTGTTCTTGTTGGGTGTTTTGGTTGCAGCAATGAAAAAGCTAACAAATTCCCATCTCAAAAAAAAAAAAAAAAAAAAAGCAATGAACATTACACAATTGTTAAAAATAATTTCTTAGTGACAATGGAGAGGAAGGGAGGGGCAGAGAGTGAGAATCTTTATAGTTTTCTAGATGAAAGTCAAAATGAGGTAGAAAGAATGATTGAATAACTGCTTAGCAGATCCCAGTATAACTTGACATCATATGCCTCCCTGATGTGATGCAACAAGAAGTACTTAGTATCACCTAAATAGTATCCCTACCCACAGTGTTAAATTGCTATTTAGTCATGAGGAAACAGACACATTGAAAATGTGGGACATCTTTTGAGACAGTTGGCCTGGACTTTTAAAAACATTCAGTGTCATGAAAAACAAGGTTGGAGAGGTGTTCTTATGCTGAAATATTTAGAAATGAAGTGGTATTTCTTCTGTAACAAACTTTCAGATGGTTCACACAAAATAAGATGTATGTATATAGATACAGAGAGAAAACAAATGTGGCAAGAAGTTAACAGTTGGGGACTCTAGGAGGTTAAGGACTGTGTGTGTTTATATGTGTTCATTATATTATTCTTGCAGGTTTTATAGTTTTTATTTTTATTTATTTTTGAATTTATTTTTACTTTTATTTTTTTGGTACCCAGGATTGAATCCAGAGGTCACTTAACCACTGAGCCACATTCCCAACCCTTTATATTTTATTTTGAGAGACGGTCTCACTAAGATCTTAGGGCCTCACTAAGTTGCTGAGGCTAGTCTCAAACTTGCAATCTTCCTGCTTTAGCCTCTCCAGTCACTGGGATTACAGGCATGTACCACCATGCCCAGCAGTTTTTATAGTTTTTAAATTTCAAAATTAAAAGATGGGGATAGTTCATGTGCCAATTTTGAATGTACCTTTTAATATTTTTTCAGATGTTGATGGGCCTTTTTTTTATTTCATTCATTATGCAATGCTGAGAATCGAACCCAGTGCCTGACACACATGGTAGGCAATCCTTTTACCACTAAGCCACAACCCTAGACCCAACTTTTTGATATTTTTTTAACCACCAATTATGCTGTTTGAGGCCACTCTGATAGATCCAACTTCTTTATCATTTGGTGTTAGTGGAAAAGGTAGTGGTGATACTGGTGATTTTTACGGTGATGTTTATTGAACATGTATTATGCTATATCAGACATGAAGCAGAACACATTACACATATTATTTCAGTTAATCCTCATAACTGTTGAGTTAGTAGTCACTTCTCTTAAAGATGAAAAGATGGATGTTTCCAAAGCTATCACTAAAGCAACAGAAAAAAAATTAAGAATAAAGTTGTGAATTAGTTAGTGAAGCAGACTAGAATTTTCATTAGCGAAAAGTACCATAGAAAAACTTGTAGTGAGCTGGACATAGTGATGCACACTTGTAATCCCAGTCACTGGAGACTCAGGAGGATCTCATATTCAAAGCCAGCCTCTGAAATTGAGTGAGGCCCTAAGCAACTTAATGGGATCCTGTCTCAAAATAGAAAATAAAAAAGGGCTGAGGTTGTGGCTCAGCGGTAGAGCACTCGCCTAGCACATTTCGAGATGCTGGGTTCAATCCTCAGCACCACATAAAAATAAATAAATAAAATAAAGGTATTGTATTCAACTCCAACTATATATATATATATCTTTAAAAAAAATAGCTGGGGATGTGGCTTAGTGGTAAAGCACCCCTGGATTAAATCCCCAGTACCAAAAGAAAAAAGAAAAAAAGCTGTGATAAAGTCACTAGGAGTTCAGACTTTTCTAGCTTTGAACTTTCTCCACATAAAATCTACCAGGGAGAGGCAATCTAGTGTGGTCTTATGAGTTCATTTCCTAAAGCCAGAATCTCTGTGTTCAAATACCGGTCCCACCATTTAAAAGTTGCTACTGCCTGAGAAACACTTCTCCAAGATTCTGTCCTGGGGACTTATTAGTTTCCTATGGGGCTATAACAAATGACTACACACTTACTTCATAGCTTCTTGTTCTGAAGGTCGGAAGTCCAAAGTGGATGTCACTGGACTAAAAGTAAGATGTCAGTGGACCTGCATTTCCACTTGAATCCTCTGGAGGAGAATGCTTTCTTGCCTTTTCCAGTTTCTAGAGGCTATCTACATTTCTTGACTTATGACCTCCATCTTAAAAACCAGTGATGATGTATCTCTCTGTGCCTTTCTTTCATGTAACATCTCCCTCTGACACTTCTGTGTTTCTCTTCTACTTTTTAAAAACACTTGTGATTATATTAGGTCTACCCAGATAATCTAGGGTAATCTCCCTATTTTAAGGGCAGCTTTAAATTAGGCTAATTGGCAACCTTAATTCCATCTGCAACCTCATTTCTCCTTTTCCATGTAACCTAACTTATACTCAGGTTCCAAGGATTAAGGCATGAACATCTCTGGGGAATTTTTTTCCCCCCATGGCCTACACATCCCTGCTAAATTCTAAAGTTGTATAAGGGACCTGGGGCCAGATGATGATTCACAGTGTTTGCCAATACTGAGGACTGTGAGCAGGACCAATAATTGGGTTTGAACTAAAAGGAACTACTAAGTGATATATATATATAAAATGCTGCATTTACCATAGGTATTTCTTAGCTAGTAAGAAAAGATATAAATTATATCTTTTCTTACTAGCTAAGAAATACCTATAAATTATATCTTTTCTTACTAGCTAAGAAATACCTATGGTAAATGCAGCATTAAAGAGTAAATTAGAAGGCAACTGAGTTTTAGTTATATTGTGATAGGGAAATGATTAAAATATTAGAACAGCTTCTATTTCTATTCTGTGCCTTTTTTTTTTTTAACTAGGGATCAAACCCAAGGAACTTAACTACTGAGCTTGATCCCCAGCTCTTTTTATTTTTTATGTTGAGACTGGGCCTCACTAAGTAGCTTTAGGACTCTCCCCTAAGTTGCTGAGGCTGGCTTTGAATTTTCAACCCTCCTGCCTCAGCCTCCCAAGCTGCTGGGATTAGACATGCCACTGTGCCCAGCTGTGCCAATTTTTTTTATTACCTAATTGCAACATTAGAGAAACTAAATTTAACTTAGTTTAATTTTATGTTTTATATTTCTGTTTCACAGAGTTTTACTATCATTGGATGATACTATTGATATGGAGAAGATTGAAGAACAATTTTCTAACCTGCATATTGTTAAGCGTTCCTCGGAACCGAAGGAACCCACTTATCTGCTTGACATTGACACATCGAAAACTGTAAAAGAAGAAAAAGGAAGCTTGGTTGCTGTTTTATGTTCTAATAGATCAATAAGGATATATGATAAAGAAACATTAAACATATTACGAGAATTTAATGGATATCCTAGACTTCTTAATGGAGTCAAGTTCGCCAATTCATGTGACAGTGTGTATTCAGCAAGTACTGATGGCACTGTAAAATGTTGGGATGCTCGATTAGCCAGTGAAAAACCTGTTCAGCTGTTCAAGGGGTACACTTCCAATGTTTTCATCAGCTTTGATATCAATTGTAATGATCATGTCATTTGTGCTGGTACAGAAAAAGTGGACGATGATGCATTGTTGGTATTTTGGGATGCAAGAATTAATTCTCAGTGTTTGTCTACTAGTAGAGACCCACTGGGTACATATTCAGAGACACATAGTGATGATATCACTCAAGTACGTTTCCATCCCAGCAATCCCAACATGGTCATCTCCGGTTCAACTGATGGCTTGGTAAATGTATTTGATATTAATGTTGATAATGAAGAAGATGCACTAGTTACAACCTGTAACTCAGTGTCATCCGTAAGCTGTATTGGTTGGTCTGGGAAGGATTATAAACAGATTTACTGCATGACACATGATGAAGGATTTTGTTGGTGGGATCTTAATCATTTGGAAACTGATGAACCAATTACACGTTTGAACATCCAGGATGTCAGAGAAATAGTTAACGTGAAAGAAGGTAATTTGGACTATTTGATTGGTGGCCTCTATCATGAAAAGATGGACAAATTGTTTGTTATTGGAGGAACAAACACAGGAAGGATTCACTTAATGAACTGCACCACGTCAGGACTGACCCATGTGACTACCCTTCAGGGAGGACATGCCGCCACCGTTCGTTCTTTCTATTGGAATACACAGGATGATTCTCTGCTGACAGGGGGAGAAGATGCACAGTTGTTACTTTGGAAACCTGGAACAGTAGAGAAGATGTTTACAAAGAAAGACAGCATGAAAATAGCATCCTCTGTGCACCAGCGAGTACGCGTTCACAGTAATGATTCTTACAGGAGAAGAAAAAAGCAGTGATGTTGCATTGGGAGTTTCCTTGATAGGTTTCAAAGTTTCAAGTAATGGTTTCTGTCTGTAACCTCTAGTAAGCATGTTTAAACCTTGTATGTAACAACAAATGAGTTCACAAACAAATCCTGGACAAATGTTGAGAATGGTTTAATTCAAGAGGTCTGTTTGTATTCTAAAATATTTTTAAGCCTCCAGTTGAGTTTTGAAAATCAATGAGTTGGAAGTAAAAATTACATGCCTCATTTTAAAGACCCATCTGTTGAGTTAGTAAATGTTGGGTATGAAGAAATAGCTCTGATAAGGACTTTTTAGAAGTAGATAGCTGATGAATCTTAAAGAAACAGGTGGTTTGAGCTGTGGATTTTGTTGTTGTTTCGTTTGTTTGTTTTTGTACCAGGGATTGTACCAAGGAGCGCTTAACTACTGAGCCAAGTCTTAGCATGCATGAGGCCCTGGGTTCAGTCCCTAGCACCCTAAACAAATAAATAGAAATAAAGCATAGGCATTTACCTATAATGATAAAAACATACTTAGTTAATATTTATATTGTTTACTTTTGACTAAATAATTGCTGATGAAAAGGAAATTATCTTGTGAAATTCATTTTGATAGTCAAAATACAAAAATGTTTGTAATAGGACTATTTTTATAAATATCCTTTCGATGATATTTGTGGTAAAATTCTTTTACAGTGTTTCATCTTTAATTTTAACCTTGAAGTTTTGCTTACTGCTAATTTTGTCATTCTTTTAAAAAATATTTCTGTAAAGAATGTTAATAAAAGAAATTGATTATTCCTAGATTTGTTATCTTTTCTTAAGGGTTAGAATATCTTTGTGTAGATACTGGTAATTATATCTCTTTAAATCTTAATTAATAATGGCATCTTTGAATCTGTGATACTAGGAGAAAATCTATTTATTTATTTATTTTTGGTACTGGGGATTGAACCCAGGGCCTTGTGCATGCAGAACAAGCATTCTACCAACTGAGCTATATCCCCAGCCCAAGAAAATTTATTTTTATATAGAAAAATATAGCTTACAATTAGGCTGTGATCTAGAGTAGCTCACCTGAGACTACAAAATAGGTAAGTCATAGTTTAACGTATTCAAACTATATAATTAGTTTTCTGTTGTGTGTTCTTTGTGTGGTGCTGGGATCAAATCCAGGGCCTTACAGTTACTAAGCAAATGCTCTACCTCTGAGCTACAACCCAGCTTCCTTGCTTAGTTTTATATGACCTATGAGGTATGAATGGTTTTCATATCTTTAAATAGCAGCAAAAGCCAAATGAATATTTTTTAACATGTGAAAGCCAAAAGTTAGAGATGATTCAAGTAACCATCAGTAGATGAATGGATAGGCAAAATGTAGTACATCCATTCAGTAGGATGATATTTGGCCATTAAAAAGGAGGAGGCAGGGGCTGGGGATGTGGCTCAAGCGGTAGCACGCTCGCCTGGCATGCGTGCGGCCCGGGTTCGATCCTCAGCACCACATACCAACAAAGATGTTGTGTCCACCGAGAACTAAAAAATAAATATTAAAAAAATTCTCTCTCTCTCTCTCTCTCCTCTCTCACTCTCTCTTTAAAAAAAATAAAAAGGAGGAGGCTGACGCCTGTAATCCCAGTGGCTCTGGAGGCTGAGGCAGGAGGATCATGAGTTCAAAACCAGCCTCAGCAATTTAGTGAGGTGCTAAGCAACTCAGTGAGACCCTGTCTCTAAATAAAATACAAAATAGGCTGGGGATGTTGCTCAGTGGTTAATGCCCCTGAGTTCAATCCCTGGTACCCCCACAAAAAAAAAAAAAAAAAAAAAAGAAGAAGAAGAAGAAAGAAAATCTGTGATTTTAAAGGAAAAAAATTATATGATACTGAAGGGGAAAAAAAGATTATCTTAATTGATACAGAAAAATACACAGGAAGGTTTTATATCTGTTTAAGAAAAAAATACTAATATACCAAGCTAGCAACAGAATGCTTTTTTTTTTTTTTTTGTACTAAGGATTGAACCCAGAGGTGCTTTACCACTGAGCCACGTCCTCAGCCCTTTATATATTTTTATATTGAGATGGGGTCTCACAAAGTTCCTTAGGGCCAGTTGGGCATGGAGGCACACACCTGAAGCCTAGCTGCTTAGGAGGATCACAAATTCAAAGCCAGCCTCAGCAACATTGAGGTGCTAAGCAACTCAGTGAGACCTTGTCTCTAAATAAAATATGAAATAGGGCTGGGGATGTGGCTTAGTGGCCAAGTACCCTTGAATTCAATCCCTGGTACCCTCCCCCCCCCAAAAAAAAAACCCTACAGTAATCATTATACTTAATGTGGAAATGCTATATTAAAAGATATTACATATCCTTTAAGAAGTAATAGTTAAATTGCACCATTTTACTTTAGTCAATGTGCTTCAGATACAAGTTGTGTTTGGACTCCTTTTGGATTGTTAGAAGGGAAGTGGGTAACCTAGGTAATGACATACATTAATTCAACTCTGTTCCAGTGTTTACTATGGATCCTACAGAAGGGATACCATGGAGTGAGATGCAGTTTTGTCTTGTAAGAGGTCACAGATTATGAGATAGACATGTTTACATTAAGCATATTTAAATACAGCATCAAAAAATAAATAAATACAGCATCAAAAGAGCTGTAAGCATGAGCAAAATGTTGTGTGAAATCCAGATGGAAAAGTGCCATAATATGTACAATTGTAGTAGCAATTCACTTCTCTCCTTTGTCGTTTACCATTGTTCACTGTTCTTGCCTCCCCATCCTTTCTTCTTAAGCCTGCCAGTCAACTTGTTATAGTTGAGCTCTCCTTTTAGTGTTCAGAGTTACAGAAGTCTCTGATGATAATTGATTAAAAGATTTGCTTTGGCGCTGTGGTTGTAGCTCAGTAGAGTGCTTGCCTTACACACATGAGGCACTGTGTTTGATCTTCAGCATCACATTTTTAAAAATAAATAAAGATAATGTATCCATCTACAATTTTTAAAAATCTAATAAAAAAGAGTAAAGAAATTGGTACCCGGAGTGGGGTCATTGTTGTGACTAACCTGACCATTGGTTCACAAGTCTTTGGAACTGATTTTTCAAAGGAATTTGAAAAAGTTTGGAGATGCATGGTGGAAAAAAACTTAAAATATTGTAACCAAAGCTTAATGGGTGGTACTGGTGATGACCAGAATGTTAAGAGCATAGCAGACAGTAAAGACTGTCCATGTAGTATCAGAACAGGGACTCTATTGGAAATAGGACTAGAGGCCATTCATATTACATTCTGGCAAAGAACTTATCTACATTTCATCCATGTTCTGAGACTTTGCGTGAGGCTGAATATAAACGTGATGGACTAGTTAATCTGATGGAGAAAATTTCAAGACAGCAAAGCATTCAGATAGTAGCATGGATTCTGATGACAGCCATATTTACTGTTAGAATCAGGAGCATAAAGCAGAGCTGAAGAATTTTAAAAACTTACAATTTTCCCAGAAAAGTGCATGAAAAACTGGGGCCAAAGAAAGTGTGGTTGATAAAGAGATTTCACTCTCTCTTCTTTCTGGTCGCCATGAATAGAGTAACACCCTTCTACCATGTTCTCTTGCCTCAGCGTTCTGCCTTACCTTCAGCCAAGAGCTATCAAGTCACCCAAGCATAGACTGATCCTCTGAACCTATAACCCCAAAATAAACTTTTCCTCCTTGAAGTTATTCTTGTCAGGTATTTTAGTCACATGAAGAAAACCACAATTGCCCAGGCGGGTCTGAAACTCATGATCTTCCTGCCAAGCCTCTCAAGTATCTGTAATTAAAGGCATGTATCATCACATCCAGATCCTAATATTACTTCTATGAGTCAATCATATTAATTTGTTCTCTTCTTTAAAGATAGGATCATTGGAAAATCCTATCTTCCTTTAAAAAACTGAAAGTTTGGACTGGGGTTGTGGCTTAGTCGTAGAGCGCTCACTTAGCATGTGCGAGGCCCTGGGTTCGATCCTCAGCACCATATAAAATAAATAAACAAAATTGAGCCCAACTACAACTAAAAAAAAATTAAACAAACTGGAGGTTCAGCCGTTGTTGTATGTAATAACATATCCATCCAATTCTATTAGGTGAATTTCTATGTAAGTTGTTGAAAGCAACTACGTGAGTTTTACTTTGTTCACTGTAATTTTACCATTATATTACTGACCCATTTGTTCCTATAAAAACAAAAAAATAAGTGAAATTAGAAATACATAATATATATATGTTTGCTTTCAGCTACCTCTTACCAGCTGGATTATAGAGTATTCAACCAAGGACACAAGTGTGTGAACAGAAAGTTTCATTAGAAATAATTCATTATTGGGCTGGGGATGTGGCTTAGTGGTAAAAGCACTTGCCTAGCATGTGTGAGGCCCTGAGTTCAACACCCATCACTGCCCAAAAAAAAAAAGAAAGAAAGAATTCATTCATGCTGTAATGCCAGTGGCTCCGGAGGCTGAGGCAGAAGTATTGCAAGTTCAAAGCCAGCCTCAGCAAATTAGGGAGGCACAAAGCAATTTAGCAAGAACCTGTGTCTAAATAAAATATTTTTTAAAAAGGGTTGGGGTTGTGACTCAGTGGTTAAGCACCCCTGGGTTTATAATCCCTGTTACCAAAAAAAAAAAAAAAAAAAAAAATCCATTATACTACATTTTTGGTTTGAAACTTGGTATTCTACTTGAATTAAACTAACTGATTTTCTAATGGTCATTTTTTTATTTTTGTTTTTTTTTTTGGAGGGGGGGTACAGGGGATTGAACTCAGGGGCACTCGACCACTGAGCCACATCCCTAGCCCTATTAAAGACAGAATCTCACTGAGTTGTTTAAAACCTTGCTTTTTTTTTTAAATACTCACTAGTTAATTGACCTTTATTTTATTTATATGCAGTGCTGAGTTCCTCACACATGCTAAGCAAATGCTCTATCACTGTGCCACAAACCCAGCCCTAGAGCCTTACTTTTGCAGAGGCTGGCTTTGAACTCCTGCCTTAGCCTCCTAAACCACTGGGATTATAGGTGCATGCCACCACACCCAGCATTTTTGTGTTTTTAATGCTGAAGTTATTTGAGATACTTTCTGTAATAAAATGATGAGGAGGAAAAATTGATATCACTAAATCTGACATTGAATCAGGTGTTTCTCTTGTGATGAATTATTTGTTTTCAGCTTGGTATCACAAACACCTCCATTTTAAGAGGCTTTTTTTCTCTTTTCATTGTAGAAAAGTTAGGAACATTCCTCAGAACAGTCTTTCCCATCCATCTGGCAAATCTGCTAATAAGAGGTATTCATATTAATTTTGAAAGACAGAAAAGAATGAGACGATTATTATATAAAGATAGGTATAGGCAGATGAATGGACATATGTGAACTTTAAAACACCTTCTAGTTGAGCTTCCAGTGAATCATTTTTTATGCTGTTTTATACCTATTTCAAAGAAGTTTGTGATATTTCCTACAAATTGAAGTGAAGCTCTTATGAACTTTAATATCACCAGTGCAAATGTCTGACATTTAATATCCTAGGAATTACAGTGGTTATTTTAACCTCTAACTCTCTGTATTAAAATGATTCATGGAGGGATGGATCCTCTCTGGTGGAAGACAATATCATCAGACTACACCCAACATCTGATATTCTGTAATAAATACATAGGCACATGAAAAGATAAAACGAACTGAAAATCTATGGGAAAAGACAAAAAAAGCTGATCTAGATATTATCATTGGCAGACAAAGCCTTAATTACTAGATAATATGTATTAAATAGACAATAGATTAGAAGGATGATTATTTTAACATCAAACAATTAGTTTTTTGGTTTTTTTTTTTTTTTTGTCTTTTCTTTTTTAGAACTGGGGATCAAACCCAGGGCTTCATGCATGCGAGACAAGCAGTTTGCCCCTGAGCTACATCCCAGCCCTTAGCATCAAACTATACACACACACACACACACACACACATCCATATGGACATTTTATCACTGAATTAAGAACTCAGTGAATGAATTTTATATCAGATGTAGCAAAAGACTGTATTAGTGAACTGGAAGACAAGTTAATAAAAAATATACAAAATGCAGTAAAGAGAAAAAAAACCTTAAAAAAGGTTAGGAGACATGTGAGACCATAAGTTCTGTCATTTGTATAATTAGAGCTGTAGAAGGAACAGGGAGAGAAAATGTGGGGCAAATCAAGTATCTACAAGGATAATAGCCACAAAGTTTTCAAAAATGTCATCGATCCACAATTCATTAAATTTAGTATCTCCAAACTGGATAAATACAAAAACAAACAAACAAACAACAACAAACATGCATGGTTTCATTATCAAATTTCTGAAATCTAGAGGAAGAAAAAGGCAAGCTCCCTTCTCAGCAATAACATCAGGCTAACAACCAACTTAAGAGAAAAACTGGTATCCAGGAAGCAGAAAAGAAAATACTTAAAATGATAAAACAAGGGGCTGGGGTTATAGCTCAGAGTTAGAGAGCTTGCCTTTCACATGTGAGACATTGGGTTCGATCCTCAGCACCACATAAAAATAAGTAAATGAAATATATTGTGTCCATCTTAAGAAAAAAACTTTTAAAAAATGAAAAAACAAAAAATAACCCAGCCAATACAGAATTTTAAGCAGAAAAAAAAATTGTTAAAAAGGAAATTAAGGCTGGGGATACAGATCAGTTGGTAGAATGCTTGACTTGCATGCACAAGGCCTTGGGTTCAATGCCCAGCACCACCAAAAAAAAAAAAATAAAGTGTTTTTTAGACAAACAAATAGAATTACTCATCAGCTGGCCTGCATTAAAAGAAATACTGAGAGCATGGCACAGTGGCCTACATCCATAATCCCAGCAATTCAGGAGGCTGAGGCAGGAGGATCTGAGTTCAAAGCCAGCCTCAGCAATTTAGCGAGGCCCTAAGCAACTCAGGGAGACCCTGGTTTTTTATATAAAATACACAAAGTGTTGGGGGTATGGCTCAGGGGTTAAGCATCCTGAGTTCAATCCCTAGTACCAAAACAAAAACAACAACAACAAAAACACTACGAGGGTTATTCAGATAAAGGAAAATGATTTAAGACCAAAATCTAGAAATAAAAAAATAAAGAGTCTCCAGATAGTAACTGTGTGTGTGATAATGGTCCACTTCACCTTTTGAATATAGCCCTCACTGCTTATTTTAAAAGGTACATATTTGGGCTGGGGTTGTGGCTCAGAGTTAGAGTGCTTGCCTAGCATGTGTGAGGCACTGGGTTCTATCCTCAGTGCCCCATAAAAATAAGGGTATTATATCCACCTATAATTTAAAAATAAATATTAAAAAAAAGAAAAAGCATGTTTTTCTTCTCCTCTTCCCCTCCCTAACCTGTAGGCAGAAAACAAGATTACCTTTTTCCCTCTTGGGGAGAATTATCTGTCTTTTAGCACACACCCACCACAGAAAGGCGATGTCACTGGAAGATCTAGGCAGTGACTATCTCCCAAATTACAAGTGAATTTCAACATACCAGGGTGTACTTGAGACACCACACCCTATCCACCCCAGTCTGGGCACACCTGGAATACAGCCTTTGAAGAGCTTCTGTAAAAGCCCTCTCTTCTCTCTTAAGGGCAGAATCACAGCCTCCAGGTCAGAAGTACCCTGTGCTCCTCCTTTGCCAGCAAAACAAACTTTCTTTTCCCTTTTTTTTCCCTCAAATTTGTATTCTCCTTATTAAATTGGCATTGGGGACAAGAACCAAGCTTTCAATACCATGTGGGAAAGTATGAATTAAAATTGGTTGTAGGTCCAGTGTAGGACATGCTTGTAATCCCAGTTACTTAGCTCCATCCTTGTCCCCATTGCCAATCCAATAACAAGGACAGGGTTTTGAGAAAAAGGAAAAAGAAGGTTTATTGCTTTGCTGGCAAAGGAGAAACAGAGGGGACTCCTGTCCCAAAGGCTGTGATTCTGCCCATTAGCAGGAAAAGGAGCTTCTATAGAGATGTTTCTGAGAAAATGAGATTAGGGAGGAGAGATCAGAAAGGAGAAGGTCAAGGAAAAGAAGATCAGAGAGGAGCCAGGTGCAGTGGCGCAGGCCTGTAATCCCAGCGGCTTGGGAGGCTGAGGCAGGAAGATCATGAGTTCAAAGCCAGCCTCAGCAAAAGTGAAGTGAGACCCTATATCTAAATAAAATACAAAATAGGGCTGGGGATGTGGCTCAGTGGTCCTCCTCAATGCCCCTTGGTTCTTCTCCCCAATGCCAATGCCCCTGAGTTCAGTCCCCAGTTAACCCCCCCCCCAAAAAAAAATCAGGGATATCAGGCAGGAGAAGGTTAGGGAAAAGATCAGAGAGGAGAAGTTTAGGAAGGGAAAATATTGGGAGAAAGAAAAAAACATGTAAGTTTCAAAGCCACTGTTGTGCTTGAATTCGGGACCCCCAAAAGACCACCAGAGACCAAGATTATTGCAAACTAGCTCAATCCCCACGCACACACAGCAACTGGTGACGCTGAGAGGCCCTCAGCCCAGGGTTTGCAGCAGTTTTATGCACTCTTTTGGGAAGGCAGGGACTTCACATACATCATAGCTTCTCTTAGCAAATCATCACACACCACGGGAAAATCATAAAACAACTCTAAAACATGACTAGCACATTCACTGGCAGGAACAAGTTGGGTAAGGGTGATTAGTTACTACAAGAGGGGGATTCGTTTGAATTGATTGGTTTAAGCCAAGAGGGGTGTTCATGCTAAACTACATGGTTTCCCAACATGTTATCAACCACCATAAACTACTGAGGGGTCATCTGGCATCCCAGGTATTTTCCCTGTCTCCTACTGATTGGTGGTTGCTAGGGGGTTGCTAGGGGATTGCTATGGGTCCCCACCTAGCCTGACTGAGTCAGGGACACCTGGTGCAGCAGATCTCTCCTGTTATTTGTAGATAAACAACTCAGCAGGGTGGGTCTGTGCCTAGGAGTGCTTTGTGGGTCTTTCCAAGGACAAAGGTCATGCCCCTTCCTTGGACAGGCTTTGCTCTGAGGTGGAGGCTGGTTTTTCAACAGGATCTTTATGGGGGACACCTCAGATACAAACCATAATATCCTACGTCAGGCTCCTAAGCTCACATCCATTTCACATTGCAAAATACTTACTCCATCTCCAAGAGTTCCAACAATGCCCAAAAATCCAAGTCCAAAGTCTTCTCAGAGACTCAAGGCAATCCCTTGGTTGTGAGCCCTTATGAACATCAAAAGCAAATTACATATTTCCAATACACAGTGACACAGAGTAAACATTCTTATTCTAAAAGAAAGGAGTTGGGATATTGAAAAAAAAAGGATGAAACCAAAGCGAGACCTAAATTCAGTGGCACACACATTTCCTGTAGTTCTGCCTCCATTATGTAGGGCACAAGGTATTGATATGTTCTCTCCAAAGGACATTGGGCAGTTCCACCCCTTTCATCCAGCTGTTTGCTGTGCTCACAGGCTATCTTTAGCCAGGCTCCCCCAAATCCCCAGCAGTCAGATGCTTTCCTTGGCAGACAGTTCACATAACTGGCATCTTTTAGCTTCTCGGGGTCTCGATTCCTGCTTTGGGCTTTATCTTCATGAATTGCCCTCTCAGGGGCAGTCTGCAAGGACTCAGACCCTGCAACACTTTGCCTGGTCACCCAGGCCTTCCTTTGAAATCTTGTTGTAAGCCTCCATGACCCTTTAACTTTAGCATTCAGAATTCCCGCAAAACTAGCACCTGTGGATGAGAAGGGTGAAACAAATTCTTAGACCCTCTCTGTGCAAGAATTTCCCCTTCTATACCCTGGAGCCTGCAAGAGAATAGGTCTTGCAAATTCCTGAGATATCTTCAAGGTATCTTTCCTCTTGTCACTGTATAAAGTACTTAGCATTTCTTTAGGTGCTGTCATCTTATCGACAAGCACATTTCCTGGGCTCCAGCTTTACTTGCACTTTTCCAGCCAAACTATGTTTTTAAAATCCCTTAGCTCTTTGGGCTGGGATTGTTGGCTCAGTGGTGGAGCGCTTGCCTAGCTGGATAGATCTGCTTCACCAGGTGTCCCTGACTCAGGCTAGCTGGGGACCCATAGTAACCCCCTGGCAGCCATCAATCAGCATGAGACTGGGAAAATACCTGGGATGCCAGATGACCCTCCCAGTAGTTTATGGGGGTTGATAATGTGTGATGATTTGCTAAGAGATGCTATGATATATGTGAAGTCCCTGCCTTCTCCAAAGAAATATATAAAACTGCTGCAAACCCTGGGCTCAGGGCCTCTCAGCGTCACCAGTTGCTGTGTGTGAGCGGGGGACCACAATAAACACCTCTTTGCTGCTTACATCGATCTTGGTCTCTGGTGGTCTTTTGGGGGTCCCGAATTCGAGCATAACACTGTGTTACTGTAGGAATGTTCTGGAGGTGAAGTGACTGGATTGTGAGCTATAACCTAACCAGTTCATCTGGTTTGAATGGACTGACTGGGTGATAACTATAGGCAGGTGGGGCATGGCTGAAGGAGGTGGGGCATGGGGGCATGCCTTGGAAGTGTGCATCCTCCCAGCAGCCCCTTCTCCTCCTTTTCTGTTTCTTGGCTGCCATGGGGTAAGCAGCTTTTCCCTACCAAGCCCTTTGGCCATGATGTGCTGCTTGGTTTTGGGCCCAGAGCAATGGAGTCAGCTGTCCAGATTAAGCCCTCTAAAACCATGAGCCAAAAGAAACTTTCCTCATCTAAGTTGTTCAGGTATTTTGGTCACAGTGACACAAAGTTGACTAACACAGATATACTAGAAAGGTCTTGTGGAATTAAAAATACATGTAGAACTAAGATGTATGAAAACAATGAAAAAGGCAAGAAGGAAATACATGGAACTTAGGTGTCTGATGTTCTAGGACTGTTAAGAAGAAATAAAAGTAGCAGCGAGTGGTGGCACATGCCTGTAATCCCAGTGACTCAGGAGGCTGAGGCAGAACGATCATTAGTTCAAAGCCAGCCCCAGCAATTTAGCAGGGCCCTAAGGAACTTAGTGAGACCCTGTCTCAAAATTAAAAAAAAAAAAAAAGGTTGGGGATTTGATTCAGTGGTCGAGAGTACCCCTGAGTTCAATCCCCAGTCCCCCCCCAAAAAAACAAGTAGCAAAACTAAAGATTTGTTGTAGATGGTAATAAATTAATATGCATGTTGTAATTTATAGGTTAATCACTAAAAGAATATATACCAATTTAATAGAGGGGGATATAGAATATAAATAACATTTCATTACTTTTTTTGAGGGTGGGAAACTGAGGATTGAATTCAGGGACACAAGACCACTGAGCCACATCCCCAGCCCTATTTTGTATTATATTTTGAGACAGGGTCTCATTGAATTGCTTAGTGCCTTGCTTTTGCTGAGGTTGGCTTTGGACTCAAGATCCTTCTGCCTCAGCCTCCCGAGCCACTGTGATTGCAGGCATGTGCCACCGTGCCTGGCCTCATTTACTTTTTTTAAAAGGAGGAAAGGAGAAGCCAGTGCAATGGTACACACCTGTAATCCCAACTGTTCAGGAGGCTGAAGCAGGAGGATCACAAGTTCTAGGACAGCCTGGACAACTTTGCAAGAGCTTGTCTCAAAATAAAATACAGAGGGCTGGGGATGTACTCAGTGGTAGAGCACTTGCCTCACATGTGCAAGGGCCCTGGGTTCCAAGCCCCAGTACTGGCAGATAGGGGTGGGGGCACAAACAATAGGTAAAACAGTAAAGAAATAGCATTGTACACATAAGGATTACTAACTTCTTGCCAACTTCCTGAAAAGGAGATAACATTTGAACCCACACCTGAAGAAGAAGAGGGAGTTGTTCATTCTAGAGTATTAAAAGAAGTGCATTCCTGGTAGGGGAAACAGCAAATATGCAAACCTGAAGTAGAATGAAAAAGACATGAAGACATTTATGAAAAATAACATATATTGTAGCTCCCACATACCCTCATTTTTCAACGAGAGGCAAAAATATTAGCATATAAGTCACATTTTTGATATTGCAATATGATTCAAGAAACCCCTATTTGAGGTCATTCTCTCTTTCACCACTCTGATTATTCCCTTCTACACAATGAACACAACCTTCACTTTAGTGTTCTTGAGAATTAATAGAGGGGGATATAGAATATACATAACAACAAGGATCTTATCCATTGCTGACTGCTATGTCCCTAGCTGATGCTTGATACGTTAGTTGCTAAGAGCCACAGCCAAGTAATGTGATGCATGGCACTTTTGGTTGTAAGGTGACGCCAGCTAGCCATTGAGATGATATGATTATGTTAAGATTTGCATTCATATGGATATTGGACTCCTGCTGTTCACCTCCGTCTGCTACGGGACTCCTGGAGAGTTCCCATTGGTTGGGGAAGTACAATAGGGGGGAATTCCGGGGGAGGAACTTGTGTTCCGGGTTCTGGTAGAACCACCGCGTGGGTGGACCGGCTTCTTCCCAGACATGTACGGGGTATTGGCGGCATTTTCAAAAATAAAGTTTTGTTCCTGCTTGAGTGGCTCGTGATTCTGTGCCCAGCCAGACTGCGGCAGTTAGTGAAGGTTAACTGAATCTTATAAAACATATATTTCTTTCAGATTTGAAATTAGCAGACTGAGTAGCAAGAAGAGTTTGTAATTTTGCATTTATCATGCTCTAAAAGAAAGCATCCCTGTAATTAGACAGTAATATTGGAGAGAAGGACCACAGGGGAAACAAAGTCAGATTTGAGAAGTTAAAAAAAACTAAACTGAACAAACAGAACTCTCAAACATTTTATCCCTTAAGGGAAAAAACTTGGCTAGATGTTAATAATGCAATATAAAAACAAACAGGATTCATTTTTTAATAGTGTTTTGCCTCAGAGAAAAATAAGCCCGGTGTGTTAGTGCATGCCTGTAATCCCAGTGGCTTAGGAGGCTAAGGCGGGAGGATCACAAATTGGAGGTCAGCCTCAGCAACAGCAAGCCCCTAAGCAGTTTAGTAAGCCCTGTCTCAAAATAAAAAGGGCTAGGGATGTGGCTTAGTAATAAAGCACCTTTGGGTTTAATCCCTAGTACCAAAATTTTTTTAAAAATGAAGAAAAATGAGCATGGGAGTAAGACAATATAAGTCACATTCCTTTACTAGCAGGGCTTGATTAAACTAGTCTTTCCTTCAAGTCAACCCAACTGCACTCAATGAAGAGTAACTGCTTAAGGTTTTAAAACATTCCTAATCATCTGAGATGCTCTAAAAACCACCTTGATCTTATAATATAATAATAAGTTATAAATATATACTATTTATATTATATATAATTTTTACTAATCTGTTAGCAACAAAGTTATGACTTTGAATTCTGACACTTTACATGATTAAGAAGAAAATGGGCAATGAAATGCATAAAACCAGGCAGCGCTGAAGTATAGAAGATGTAATGTATGAGGAAAATCAAAGCCAGAAAATTGAGGGCTGATTTGTGGAGCTGAACAATAGACTTACCAAAGGGTCAGTAATTGAAGAACAAATTGATTCAATACAACATTGCTGATGATATTGGCAGAAGATGACATAAAATTTGCCAAATGAACAACAAAAATCATCTGAGATATTTTTTAGTTTCTCCTTTTAATTTTTCTAGGAAGGCCATTTTCTTTTTTCCTACTTGCCTAAACCATAATTTTTAAAAATAAATTTAATTTTTTTTTAGTTGTTGATAGACCTTTATTTATTTATGCTTGGTGCTAAGAATTGAACCCAGTGCCTCACACATGTCAGGCAAATGCGCTACCACTGAGCCATAGCCTCAGCCCTAAACCATAATTTATTTTTAAGAAATTAAGCCCCTTCTTTATCAAAGATAGGAAGGAATGTCAAACAAGGCAGGTGGCAACTAAGTGCCTACCCTGTGTATCAGGCCAGGTTCTTACAGAGATCTTCCAATCACCCCAAGAAATAGGTTTTATATTATATACAAATGAGAAAACTGGGAGTTAGAGGGATACGTTAACTTTCTAAAATGTGACAATTTGAAATTAGATGTGAATCTAGATTAGGCAAAGATAATGGGAGAGGGCAAATAAGGCAGCTAAGAGGCCACTTAGACATTGTGCTCATTAGCAAGAGCTTACTCTTCTTTTTTCCTTAAAACATGGACATAAATGCCCATTTTCAGTCTGGGTTTGTGGCTCAGTGGTAGAACTCTTGCCTAGCATGTGTGAAGCACTGGGTTTGATTCTCAGAATCACAATAAATAAATAAATAAATACCATCAAGGAGAGAAAAAAAAAGGCCCATTTCCCCCCTTCCAGTGATTGCATATGGTAGAACATTCTATTTGCCTTTTTTATTATTGAGTGATAAGATTGTTTGTATATTCTAGATATAAATCTCTTAAAACCTTTATCAGATAAAATGACTTACAAATATTTTTATTCCCATTTTGTGCCTTGTTTTTTCACTTTCTTGATTGTGTCCTTTGAAGCACCAAATTTTTTAACCTTGATGACGTTCAACTTATCCATTTTGCCTTATACATGCTAGGCAAACTCTACCACTGAGGTATATCCCTGGTCCTATTTTTTCTTTTATTGCTGATGTTTTTGGTGTTAAACTGGTTATTTTTATAAGGATCATCTGATAATGGTCCTTAGATATTGTTTTAAAATGCCTTTTTCATTCTATGTATCCCAAAACCATTTACATAGGATTACCAAGAATAGATACACTTTACAACCAATTTCTTAAAATAAAATTTATCTGCTATCTCAAAGCCTGTAAGATCTCATTGCCATCTGCCCAATCACTTGCCAACTAACTTACTATAAGTTATATAGCTAGAAGAGATTTTGAATGTTTTCACTACAAAGAAATGATAAATGTTTAAGGTGATGAATATGCTAATCACTCTGATTTGATCATTACACAATGTATACATATATGGAAATATCACACTCTACCCCATACATATGTACAATTACATGCCAATTTCAAAAAGAATAAGTTGCAAAGCTTGGGAGTATATTTGGGAAGAGACTGCTATGTTACCATTGATATCATTAGTTATCTCTGACTTCTCCTTTCTAGAATGTTTGAGCAGGAAGGACTCTGAGAACCCAATGTATCCTGTCCTCTCATTTCATAGATAAGCAAGCCAGAAAAGTTCTGTGATCTTGTTATAGTCATACCTTAGCTCCCAATATAATTGATGATATCTTGCTGCAACACATTAAGACCTGATGGAGGGCTGGGGATATGGCTCAAGTAGTAGCACGCTCGCCCGGCATGCGTGAGGCACTGGGTTCTATCCTCAGCACCACAAACAAATAAAATAAAGATGTTATGTCCACCTAAAAAAGCTAAAAAATAAATATTAAAGAAAAGACCTGATGGATTGGCATGGCCAAGAGTTTAAAGTAGATACCTGAGGAGAAGAGGGGGCTGCAAATTTCACCTGCTCCTATTTAAGCTAGCTCTGCTTTCCTTCAGTGTTTCAAGAAATATCTTCTGGGAACTGGGGTTGTAGCTCAGCGGTAGAGTGCTTGCCTAGCACATGTAAGGCCCTGGAGTCAATCCTTAGCACCACAAAAAGATAAATAAATAAAATAAAGGTATTGCATCCA
The DNA here is from genome assembly GCF_964194105.1 of Spermophilus citellus. Classification (NCBI taxonomy): domain Eukaryota; kingdom Metazoa; phylum Chordata; class Mammalia; order Rodentia; family Sciuridae; genus Spermophilus; species Spermophilus citellus. The sequence goes on along the minus strand of NC_138185.1, from coordinate 158,954,929 downwards.
TCTATAACTACAAAAAATATAAATAAATAAATAAATTAATTAATTAATTTTGTTTCTACTTGGGATGCTGAGGCAGAAGGATTGCAGGTTCAAGACATACCTGGGTAATTAGTAAGACCCTGTCATAAATTTTAAAAAATAAAATAAAATAAAGGGCTGGGAATGTATGGGGATGTAACTTAGTGGTAGGCAAAAAAAGAAAAAAGAAAAAAAAAAGAAAGACCTTGTTTCTAATTCTACATCTAGGCCAGTAGCACTACTATTTTGATAGACTATTGTGGCTACCTGAATTGGCTATATATAGACAGCAGGAGCTTAGGACAGATTTTATTTCACTGAATACTGATCTATTGTCCTTTGCTGATTCTCTTTCTAAAATCATGCTGGCAAGACATTGTCTCCCTTCCCATTTTTGCTGCAGTTTCTTTGCATTTAAAGAGAAGACATGGGAGGAATGGAGAGGGAGTCTGTTTCTCATAGGTGGTTAGTAAAATAGTCACTGCTGTCCAGGGTCGTCTTTCCATTTCTGAACAATCTCAAAACTCAGTTTATAGAATTGTCAAATTACTGAATCACTGAGTACACTGAATAGCACACACAGTCTTACCTTTATGATCTGATCTCTTGATTATCTTCCTAGCAGGTGTTCTTCCTGCCTTACACTTTATGAATAAACCAAAAGAAACTACTTAAAACTTCCTGAGTGCACCATGAAAATAATGCGTTGGTTTTGTCTTCTAAAAAATAGGCTTAAGTGTATGTGGCATATGTGACATAAATAAATAACTGTCTCCATCAGTTATTCTCTCCTTCTATAATTATAGAACCCCAAATTTTTAGGTGATGTTATGCCCAGAATAAATACTATATTTCCCAGGGTATTTTGCAGTTGATTGTGGTTATAAGACTATGTTGGGGTAATAGGATGTAGGTGGAAGCTTCTAAGAATTTACATAAAATAACATTTGTTGAGTGTCCTTTGCCCTCTTTTCTGATGTCTGAAATATAAAGAGAGAAATGGAACCAATAGAATGGATGGATGGATGGATGGATGGATGGATGGATGGATGGATGAATGGATGGAGAGGGGATATATTAGAGAAATTGACTCACAATCTTACGGCAGGCAAGAAATCCCACAACATGCTACCTGCAAGAGAAACTGGAAAGTCAGTAATATAATTTACTTCAAGTCTGAATGCTTGAGAACCAAGGATGCTGATGGTGTGACTCAGTTCCATGTCAAAACCCTGAGAAAGTGAGGGAACACTGGTGCATGTGTCAGAGTTCTGACAGAGTTTGATAGAGTTTGATAGAGTTCTGATATCCAAGGGCAAGAAAAGAGAGATGTCTCAGCTCTGAGAGAAGAAGAAGGGGAAGAAGAAGTGGGGGAGAGGGAAAAGGGAGAGAAGGTGGGGGGTGGAGAATGATGGTATTATTTTCATGGTACACTCAGGAAGTTTTAAGTAGTTTCTTTTGGTTTATTCATAAAGTGTAAGGCAGGAAGAACACCTGCTAGGAAGATAATCAAGAGATCAGATCATAAAGGTAAGACTGTGTATGCTATTCAGTTATAAAACTATAACTGACTCAGTAATTTGATTGATTCTTTTTTTTTTTTTTTTTTTTTTTTTTTTTTTTTTTTTGGTATCTGGGATTGAACCAAGGGGCACTTGACCACTAAGCCACATCCCCAGTCCTATTTTATATTTTATTTAGAGACAGCATCTACCTGAGATGCTTAGTGCCTTGCTTTTGTTGAGGCTGGCTTTGAACTTGTGACCCTCCTGCCTCAGCTACCCAAGCCACTGGGATTGAGATTACAGGGTGTGCTACCGCACCCACTTGATCAATTCTATAAACTGAGTTTTGAGATGGGAGAGGGGGAGGGGAAAGAAGGGGAGGAGGAGTGGATGGATATGTTAGAGTTCACCTTTCCTCTGCCATTTTGTGCTATCCAGATCATCTGCTGATGAATGGTTCCTGTCCGTTTTGGATGAGCACAGATTTTCCTTGTTCAGTTCAGTGATTCAAGTATCAATCTCTTCTGGAAACACCCTCACAGACATTATCAAGAAGTAATGCTTTACCAGGTTATCTGTATATCCCTTAATCCAGTCAAGTTGACACCTAAAATTAATCATCACACTTGACAAATTCCCATTTATCCTTCAACGCCTAGATCAATAGATTTCCTCTACTACGAAACGTTTTCTGATATCCAACAAGGGATTTAATTCCCCCTTTGCTTTATTTTGATTTTTAATCTTGGGCATACTTTTATAGCAAATAATACTTTTTTGTTTATACATTTGTCCTCCTATTAAACCACTTTCTTCACTAAAGCTAAACAAGCAACCATGGGGCTGGGGATATAGCTCAGTTGGTAGAGTTCTTGCCTCACATGCACAAGTTCCTGGGTTCGATCCCAGCACCACAAAGGAAAAACAAGCAACCTACAACCTGGACTCCTCCTTTAATTCAAAGTATCACAGCTTATGTAGATTCTGATAGTGCCTTCAAACCTGCTGTAGTTCAATATGCCTATCCTACAAACCATTGCTACCCACTCAGATTCTGATGTACCTCTTTGGGTAGGCTTCTCCTTTTCCTCCTCTCCTGGTCTGCGGTCAGTTGAGATGAATATGGCTATGGTATGAATATGGTTGAAGTGTATCTCCCAAAGACTGATGTGCTGGAAACTTGGCCCCCAATAAGGTAATGTTGAGAGGTAGTTTCTACAGTTTAGATCTGAGATGTCCCCCTAAGGCCCACATGTGTAAAGGCTTAGCAGTTTGGTGTTACTGGAAAGTGGTGGAAAATTTAATAAGAGATGAGGCCTAGCCAAGTTTTTTTTGGGGGGGTGAGTGCGGGGGGTATGACCTCAAGAGGACTCTGGGATACTGTCTCTCTCTTTGCTTCCTGGCTTCATGAGGTGAGCCGCTGTTCCACCACACACTTCCTGCCATGATGTACCACCTCACCACAGACTCAAAAGCAGCAGGGCCAACTCACCAGGGACTGAAGTCTTTAAAACTATGAGCTAAAATAAACCTTTCCTTTTTATAAACTGATTATTATATCAGGTATTTGTTACAGAATGGAAAGCTGACTAATACAGAGTTGGAAACTTCAAGAAGTGGGCCTAGTGGGAGGTTAAGTAATGCCCTTAGGAAGGAGTAATATATTTCTCTTGGAGACCCTGTTTAGTTTCCTTCAGTAGGAGATTGTTATAAAAGGAGTGAGCCTTGTTCCTGAATCTCTGAGGCTTTCTGTCTCATCATGGGATCTCCTCCACATAAGCTGCTGACATTGTGATGCTGTCCTCCATGGGTAGTTACTAGAGGCCAAACTGATGGTGCTGCCCGATCTTGGATTTTCAGCCTCCAAAACTATAAGCTAAATAAATCTTTTTTAAAAAATAAATTTCCCACCCTTGGGTATTTTGTTATTGCGCAGAAAAATAGAAAAAAATATAAGTACATATTGAGTCAGGCACTGTGGTAGGTGATGCTAAGGAAAAAGGTTTAGTCTCTGTCCTTATAGAGCCTGCAGTGTGCTAGGGGAGACAGATCTTCAAATAATAATAACAGCACACGGTGCAAAAGGAGAAGAGACAAGGGAATGATTCATTCTTTTCTTAGCCACAGGGTATGAAAAGATGATGCCTGGCCTGCTGTTTGAAAGAAACATAGTTTATCCAATAGACTGAGAAAAGGAAAGAAAAGGGTAACAGAAGATCAAATGGGCAGAAGGGATGACATGTGCAAAGGCACAGAGACATAAAATACGTGGTTAATTTTAGTCATAAGCATTGGACTCAGGTCTTCCCAAGTTTCTGAACAAACACATTCATAAAACATTTCCTAGGGTGAGGTACCTCTGCAGATGGCTCGTGTCATCTTTTATGTCTTGTTTCTGCACTATTTAAATTCTGAGGACAGTGTTTCCTCAAGCCTGTTCCCTAAATTCAATACCACTAGGTAATAGCTGAAATTGTTAATATTGCTATTTCTGGGAAAATGTCCCTTAGTGCCAATTCAAGGCCTACCATTGACTCATCTTGAAGTTGTGTACATTCCTTCTCAAAGCTCATTCTTTTCTCTAATATTCAGAGCATCTGCAAGAATGCCTTATAAAAACTTCCTGGTTACTTTTTATTTTCAGGGGGCAGGTACCGTGCATTGAACTCAGGGGCACTCTACCACTGAGCCACATCCCCAGTACTATTTTGTATCATATTTAGAGACAGAGTATCACTGAGTTGCTTAAGGCCTCGCTAAGTTGCTGAGGCTGGCTTTGAACTCCCAAGGCTCCCGCCTCAGCCTTCTGGGCTGCTGGGATTATAGAGGAGCACCACAGCACCCGGCCTGCTTACTTTTTACCTGCCCGTTTTTTAGTTACCAGCAGGTTCCTCCGCTTCCTGCTTCTGGGTTTAGTCCCAGCCTAGGGGCAGTGGTGCATTGGTCTAGCTGGAGTCCATTCTTTTTGATTCTTGTAGCGTCCTCATTAATTGAACTAGACTATATGTGTGAAGTTGCCTCTGTGCCTTCAGATCTCTGCTCCAGGACAGAATAAAGGATCCTGGGTCCAGGTCAAAAAGGTGGTGGCGGCAGATTCTGCATCCTGACTTTCTAGGCTGCGAGGTCGGGCCCGGCCTCAGGTGTGGTAGCCTGTGTCAGGTGGCGCCCAGGGTCCGGAGGGCTTGGCTTGCATGTGGAAGGCCCTGTCTTACTTTATCGCCCTCGGGTGTGTGTGTGGGGTTAGTGTGTGTGTGTGTGTGTGTGTGTGTGTGTGTGAGAGAGAGAGAGAGAGAGAGAGAGAGAGAGAGAGAGAATGCTGAATGCTTTCCTTGAGTCGCACCACAGAAAGCACGAGACACCTGAGTTCATGGCCTTTCCTGGTCTCCACATCAGAATCAAGGCCTTCCCCCTGGGGAGATGGTAACCATTCTCTATTCCATAACCCTTAAGTGACTTCACTTCCAACTGGTTGTGAAGGTGAATGGAGAATCTGGTCCATTACCCAGGCACTGGGACCACCGCACTGGTTTAGACCATTATTCTGTATGAAGATCAAGGAAGTACCAGAACTTAAGCTCACCTTGCTTGTAACAAATGATGCCCTTTATACGGATCTTCCATCCCTTTGTGGGGGGAAATAGCTTAAATAAATAACTTAGATTGAAAAGAAGGAAAAAAAAGAAAAAAAGAAACAACAACAAAAACGTCCTGGCTCCTTAGGACCTTTACAAATAATGTACCTTGTTTCAGAAATTGAATTAAATCCCTGTTGAGGGTCACAGCCGTCCCCAGCCCCTCTCTTCTGGCAAAATGCCATGTGTCATCCCCACTCTGCTGTGGCCCTCAACAAATCCCAGTAGGAAGTTTAACCAAATTTTCTCACCCTGGAGACCCTCAGTGGCTGTGATTCCCACAGAGATCTTACCGTCAGTTGGCTGGATGGAGCTGCAACTCTTTATCTGGCAACTCCTTTTAATGGTGGATTGATTTTTTTTTTTAAACAAGACTTAAGGGCCACTCTGGATCTAAGCACCGTCTGGTGCTGTTCTCTCTCTGCTTGCATTGTTCTTTACTCACACCTCTGTTATACGTGTGACATGTCATGGATTTTTATTTCCATTTCTGTTTGTTCCAGAAATGAATGTCTCATCTTTTGAATGCTTATTTTCTTCATGAGAACTTATTTGTTAGGCCATGACTGATAAATTAGATTGCTAGACTTCAGTGTCATTTGGACATTTAAATGTATGCATTAATAGATACTTAGCTCCTCCCCAATTAGGATTCATTGTTCTCTGTAACAGGATGGTTATTTCACTTCTCTTTACTGCTGTACCTGTTACAAAGCAATCAGTTGCTGACTCCGGCTCTAGGTTTGATCCCCTTCCTGTCATTGTGACCTGAGGTGGTGTCAAAGATAATCCTTGCAAACAACTTTGTGAGTTAGGAACCATTAATATCCCCACTTTACATATTGAGGAGACAAGGACTTATAGGGATGTTGCTTCTGACTCAAAACTGGAACAAGGAGCTATGTAGGGATGGGAAGTAGTTGTTTCCCGTTAGGGTCAGGGCTCCTCTTCAGAATATTTGAGGTAGTCATATGAAGTGGTTAGGAGTGTGAATTTGAGACCGGGCGTGGTGGTGCATGCCTGTAACCCCAGCGGCTGGGGAGGCTGAGACAGGAGGATCGAAAGTTCAAATCCAGCCTCAGCAATAGTGAAGCACTAATCAACTCACTGAGACTCTGTCTCTAATAAAATAAAAAAATTGGGCTGGAGATGTGGCTCAGTGGTTGAGTGCCCCTGAGTTAAATCCCCAGTACCCAAACAAACAGAGTGTGGACATGGATGCCAGGTTTCCTAGATTTAAATCCTCTTTATTTCTGTGATTTGGGGTGGGGGCAGGAGGGACAAATTAGATAACTTCTCTAGGCTTTAGTTTCTTCATTTGAAAAAAAAAAATGGAGGCTGGGTTGTGGCTCAGTGGTAGAGCGCTTGCCTAGCATGTGTGAGGCACTCGGTTCAATTCTCACCACCATGTATAAATAAATAAAATAAAGGTCCATCAACATTTAAAAAAAATTTTTTTAATGGGAAAATTAATATCTCTTAATCCCTATCAGTTGTAATAAGAATTAAACCAGTCAATGTGGGTTAAACACTTTTCATAGTGCTGGGGACTCAAAAAGTACTCAGTAAGTGTTGGCCACCACCACTACTGTCATCATCATTGAAACCAAGTTTGCCAGGTAGTGGAAGCCAGATAAAGTCAGATCCAGAGGTATTAGCCATTGATTATGTTATTTGGTACTTGCATAATGCTTTCCAGTCTAAAGAACTTTTGTAATCGTTATCTTGCATGATCCCATCACTGCAACACTTTTGACTAGTACTGACAATTATATCATCTTCATTTTATAGATTCATTCCTTTGATACTATTTATGAAGGACTCTTATCTATTAGGAACTATGTTCTGAGAATCTGAAGAAGGAAACTCATGGTTCCTGCTCTTATGTTTACAAGAATGGTCTTTGGGAGATTTTTCAGGAGATATTTTGCCTCCTGTACTTTGAACTTATATGATTACAAATGTATCACTTTTAAGGGTTACGGATATAGTTCATTGGTAAAGTGCTTGTTTAGCATGCTAGAGGCCCTGGGTTCAGTCCCCAGAACAACAACAACAAAAGATACCACTTTTAGAGTTAAAAATGAAAAGCTGGTAACCAGGTGTGGTGGTACATGCTTGGGAGGCTGAGGCAGCGGATCACAAGTTTAAAGCCAGCCTCAGCAATTTAGCAAGGTGCTAAACAACTCAGTAAGACCCTGCCTCTAAATAAAATAGAAAATATAGGGCTGGAGATCTGGTTCAGTGGTGGAGTGTCTCTGAGTTCAATTCCCGGTACCCCCAACAGCACCCCCCAAAAAAAAGAAGACAGAAAGGAAAAAGAAAAGCTAGTGAGAAAAGGAATTTATTGGGAAGGCAAATCTTATTACTATGATCATGCAAATAACTAATTATAATACAGTCATCACTGTGTAGGTGTAGACAGTGTAGAGAAGGTCAGTGGACATAGAGAGGTCTAAAAGAAAAGTCAGGGCTGAGTACAAGTTTGTTTGCCAAATCAATGAAGAGGTGTTAGAGCACAGGAGGTGTGAGTTAAGTATGTTTATACAGTGTTGCTTGATAAAAGTGAGCAGCAAATTATGGAAGTTAAGGCTGGTTCCATAAGTTGCAGTCCGATAATGAAGGAATGTCCTAAACAGAGATATTTGGAATTTGCCCTGTAGGCAAATGTAGGAGAGAAACATGGTCAGATTTGTATCTTTCTACTGGTGATGTGGATAATAGGTGATGACAACTGGACAATTTTCTAAAAGTCTAAAGTGGTCAAAGCAGTACCAATTCCTGAAGTCAAGTGTTTTGACCCCAAGTTTAGTTGATTTTCCACTTAGCCATGCTGACTCCTCTAAAAGCAATATATTAAAGGTCCTCACTATTTACTGTATTGATATGCTGATGTGAATTTAAATTCCTGAATAAGAATAAGAAAAGATTCCACTAGTTACTAAGCAACCTAAGCTTGTCTTCCATTCCTTTTAGAGGACAAAATAATTTTCTCTTGAATTCAGTCCCTTCATCTGAATGGAAGAGAGTTTACAATTCATTAACTCCTAAAATATGTGCAAGCATAATTTCTCCTGAATAATTTGCTCTAGGATCTATACTGTTGATAAATCTGTGCACTTTTTATTCAGTCTATTTAATGTTTATTAATTCAGTATAATCCTATTTCCTATAATTCTTTCCCCAAAATTATGCATCCACTCAAAAGATGGAAGGAGAGTAGGAGAGCTTGCTCCCTCCATGAGACAATAACTACTTTCAGTGTGTTGAATTAATTCTCTCTCTGCCCTCATGCTTGGGGTCCCATCAGAGGATGTCAGTCAACCTTGTGATCACCAATTGGCCAACGAGGAATCTGCTACCAGGTGTGACAATGTTTTTGCTTCAAGTGCTCTCTGCCTATGGGCAGGAGAGATGGGAAAGGTGGCTCTGTACTGTTAGTACTCTCCTGCCTTTTCCTTCCTAGAGCACAGTTCTACCAACCCAGCAGGACCTTATCATTAGAATTCAGATTCCCAAACTCCCTATTGCTCATGGTTGGTATGATCTTATGATCAGAGCTTTAGTCTGAATTTGTCTTAGGGATGGTATCATCATTCTGGCAAAAATCATGTCATTGACTGTCTCTTTGCCATCTGTGTTCTACTTCCTGCTTGCTGGGAACAAGAGGTACTATTCTCTGCTCCACACACACCTCCCTCCAGGGTTAAGTTCAATTTCTTAAACTATGCTCAGGAAGATGGCTTTTCATTCATGTACTTACTTGCTCTTCTATCCAATTTTTTTTTGAGTGTGTGTTATATGCCAGTTCTCTGGGGCATGGTATTGAACAAAACAGGCTCTTCTATCCTGCATCTTCTGCTCTAGTGACCCTGGATATTGGGGGCGGGGGTTGTTAAAAGTGAAGAACAGCTTGTTAACTGAGACTGGGAGGAAATGGAAGTGTCTACAGTTGCCAACAGTGTAATTGATGCATCCTAAGTAAGAAGTTTAAACATATTTTAATGGTTATATATGAGCATGATTGCTATTTTCAATTTAATTAGAGGGAAGGCAATATGCCGCCTGTTACCATGTTGCAGTAGAGTCCATGAGAATGGGCTATTTGTTCAAAAGTGAACATAATTCCTCAAAAAATTAAAAATAGAATTACCATATGATCCAACAATCCCACTTCTGAATATATACCCAAAAGATTTGAAAGCAGGAACTCAAAGAGATATTTGCACACCCATGTTCACTGCAGAATAATCATGACTGTCAGCGGGCAGAAGTGGCCAAGGTGTCTCTAGAGAGATGAATGGAAAAAGTGAATGTGGTATACACATGCAAGGGAACATTATTCAGCCTTAAAATTTAAGGAAATCCTGTCACATGCTACAATGTGGATCGACCTTGAAACATTATGCTGAGTGAAACAAATCAATTTCAAAAGGGCAGATATTCTATGATTCCACTTATATGAAACATCTGGAGTGGTCAGTATCATAGAAATGGAAAGTAAAATGGTTATTCTCAGGGAGGGGCTGGTGGGAGCAAGAAATGTGAAGCTGTTTAATGGTTGTAGAGTTTCAGTTTTGCAACATGAAAAAGACCCAGAGATATGTTATACAATGTGAATATACTACTGAACTGTTCAATTGAAAATGGTTAAGAGGAGTCAGGTGCATTGGCACATGCCTATTATCCCAGTGGCTCAAGAGGCTAAGGCAGGAGAATCTAGAGTTCAAAGCCAGTCTCAGCAATTTAGCAAGGCCCTAAATAACTCACTGATACTCTGTCTCTAAAAAAAAAAAAAAAAAAAAAAAAAAAAAAAAAAAATACAAAAATACAAAAAAGGGCTGGGGATGTGGCTTAGTGGTTGAGTGCCCCTGAGTTCAATCTCCAGTACCCCCTCAAAAAAAACCCCAAAAAACAATTAACCATTTTCTTTCTTTTTTTCCTTTTTTCTTTTTGGTACTGGGGATTAAACTCAGGGGCACTCAACCACTGAGCCATATCCCCAGCCCTATTTTGTATTTTATTTAGAGACAGGGTCTCATTGATTTGTTCAGGGCCTCACTTTTTTGAGGCTGGCTTTGAACTCCTGATCCTCCTGTTTTGGCCACCTGAGCTGCTGGGATTACAGGTGTGTGCCACCACACGCAGCAAGAGGGTAAATTTTATGTGGGTTATGTTACCAGGACTAAAAATAAAAATCCAAAATGTTTAAAAATTAGCATGATTAATGGGGAAGCAGCTGTGGATATGGCAGAAAGAATGGTAAACTGATGTCAATTAGAAGGTAGAATTGCAGACCTGGCACTATCCATTCCTAGCTGCATAACCTGGCATTTAACCTGCAAGCCTCTTTATCCTGATTGGTAGAATGGAGATCATGCTGCCTACTGCATTGAGTTTTGCAAAGGTTAAATGAGCTGGTGTGTGTGCAAGTTGGCAGACCTCAGGGCCATAGCTGGGCATGGTGAGCTATTGAGGAACTAGCTCCAGTTTCTCTTTTCCAATTTATCCTGGTACTTCTTCTACTTCCGGGCTCCAGATATATAGAAAGTGGAATGCCTAACTTGGCTGCTGCTCTTTTCACCAGCAACTGCTCTTATTGACTTCTCTCCAGGCAAGTTCTACGTGTTTCCTTTTCCTTATTTTACTTAAACTCAGAGAATCAGAGAGTTCGAAGACAGACATGTGAGGCAAGTGGATGGCAGTGTGAGATAGTGAGATGACTCCTGACAAGGATACAGATGCAGCCCAGGCCAGCCTTTGGAAGAAGGAAAGGTTTGAATAAACAAAACAAGGAGAAGTGGAAGGAAGGGTTCAAATTCTTGATGGGAGGGAATCTTATGGGCAAAAAAGTTGGAGTGAAAATCAATAAGGAATGCCGGGGGACAGGAGGATGAGGACATGGTTCTGATATAAAATTTGAGCCTGAGACATGATTGTGGGTGAGACTTGAGTTGCAGGCTGAGGGCACTGGATTTTGTGCAGTGAGGAGTTTAGTCATTTAAGTTTGAGAACATGAGAGGATCATTCTCAAATTATACATGGGCCCAAAGTAATTATAGTGAAATTCCAATGGGTTTTTTAGGACAGCTCTACAAAATGATACTGAAATTCAACTAGATGAATCATCAAGTGAGAATAAGAAAAAGAGAAAAGCTGAGTGCAAGCCGGGTATGGTGGCGCATACCTGTAATCCCAGTGGCTTGGGAGGCTGAGGCAGGAGGATTAAGAGTTCAAAGCCAGCCTCAGCAATAGTGAGGCACTAAACAACTCAGTGAGACACTGTCTAAATAAAATAAAAATAGGGCTGGGGATGTGGCTCAGTGGTCATATGTCCCTGAGTTTAATTCCCAATACAAAAACAAAAACAAAAAAACCCAAAAAATTGTGTGCAGTGGTGTATTCCTGTAATCCCAGCTACTCAAGAGGCTGAGGCAGGAGGATCACAAGTTGGAGTCAAACTGGGAATCTTAGTGAAACTGTCTTAAAATAAAAAAGGCTAAGGATACAGTTTAGTTGGTAGAGTGCTTGCCTCACAGACACAAGGCCCTGGGTTCAATCCCCAGCACCATAAAAACAAACAAACAAACAAACAAATAAATAAATAAATAAATAAATAAGAAATAAAAAGGGTTGGGGCTGGGGATGTGGCTCAAGCGGTAGCACGATCGCCTGGCATGCGTTCGGCCTGGGTTCGATCCTCAGCACCACATACAAACAAAGATGTTGTGTCCGCTGAAAACTAAAAAACAAATATTAAAAAATGAAAAAAAAAAAAGGGTTGAGAATGTAGCTCTGTAGTAGAATGCTTACCTAGCCTGTGTGAGGCCTGAGGTTCCACCCCTAGTTGTGGGGGCAGGGGAGTGTATAATGAAGAAGAAGGTGTTTGTCAATAAATGATAGCAGGAGAATTGGTTATTTATTAGTTATCAGTTCAGGTTCTTATCACAGACCACAGCCCCAAATTAATTTAATGTTGATTAGAATTTAGTGAAAAGAAAAATAAAAACAAAAATTAGAAGATAACATAGATAAATGTCTACTCTGGGTGAATAAGTTTTTTTTTTTTTAAGCCTTAGAATGTCTTAGATACTGCTAGTAGATTATAAATTGGTACAATTGTTAAGGAAAGCAATTTACTAGGTATCACTTCTAGATACACACACTAGAAAAACTACAGTATACAAGGAGATGTGCCCAGGAATGTCCACAGCACCACTGTTCAAAGTAGTAAAATGCTGGGAATAACCCAAGCCACACAAACAAGAGGATAAATAAACTACAGAGCATTTATAAATAGAATGCTACATGGCAGTGAGAGTGAGTGATCTAGTGTTCATGTCAATATGGTCAAGTTCAGAACATGATGAGCCTGGTAAAGTGGCTTATACCTGTAATCCCAGAGACTCTGGAGAGTGAGGCAGGGAGATCTTAAGTGTGAGGCCAGCCTGAGCAGTTTAGCAAGAATAAAAATAAAAAGGTCTGGGGATGTACCTTAGTGGTACAAACACCCAAAGTTTAATCCCTAGTACCTTAGAAAACAAACGAAAAATATGATGTTGAGTGAAAAATTAGGTTATAGAAGAGAACATACAGTTTAATACCAACTAATAGAATCCTAAAATATAAACACATGGAAACAGCAGAAAGTCCCCCATCTAACATTCATTTTGTGCAATATGACTTCACTGCTCAGGCGTAGTGGATTGGACCAGCTGGGCCAGGGTCTCTTTCCCAGAAACTTTGAATTAAAACTAAAGGATTATGGCAGAAAGGATTCAACCCATACCCCAAAGTCTTTACTGTTGTATCCCAGACCTTTTTTTTTTTTAATTTTTTTAGTTTTCGGTGGACACAATATCTTTATTTTATTTTTATGTGGTGTTGAGGATCGAACCCAGTGCCCTGCGCATGCTAGGCGAGTGAGCTACCGCTTGAGCCACATCCCCAGCCTATCCCAGACTTTTTCTAGGTATTTACAGGGGTTATGTCTACCCTAAATGCCCAGGTTTATTTTGTATAGATCTATGTATGTATTTCATAGCTCAGGTTTTCCTAATATAAATAAGATACTACTTTACCTATAATTTTATGATTTGCTCTTTTTTCACTTAAATCATAAACATTTTCCCATATGATAGACATTTCCTTTATATTTAATGCTTACATAGCATCCCATGGTCTGGATGCACCACAACTTTTTACTATCCTTCAGCTAATACATATTTAGGTTGTTTCTATTTTTTTGTTATTAAAATTCTACAATGAATATCCCTGTGAACCTTAGGAATATTTTCGTATGAAAGATTTCCAGGGGGAGAAATTTTTAAGGGAAAGATTTTCTAAGAATTTATGCTTAGCAAAGAAAAAAAATCCCAAAGGCAATAAATTATACTCTTCTATGTAAAATCAATTTACTTCACATAAATAAATCACAAAGACACTAAAACTGTAATAGAAAAAAAAAAAAAAGCAAAAACACCATTACTCAATTTGCAGAAAAAGAAATACAAATCACTACTAAATCCATGGAAAATATTTTAACTATTTTACCTGTGTAATTAAAGGGATGAGAGTTATAATTAGTTTCAAATATTTGGTCTATAAATGTAGACAAGGTGAGAAAGTGAGTTATAGGGTTGATAATGTGGCAGAACTTTATCAAGAACTCAAAACATTCAGATTCTTAGACTATTAAATCTACCATCATAGCTGGATGTGGGGAGGCTGAGGGAGGAGGATCACAAGTTTAAAGTCAGCCTCAGCAATTTAGTAAGGCCTTAAGTGACTTAGTGAGACCATGTCTCAAAATAAAAAATGGGCTGGAGATGTGGGTCAGTGGTTAAGTACCCCTGGGTTAAATCCCCAGGACCAAAAATAATAAAATAAAATTATAAATAAATAAATAAAATAAGTCTACTATTTTAGGATTGGGGATGTAGCTTAGTGGTAAAGTGCCCCTGGGTTGAATCCCCAGTATCCAAAACAAACAAATGAAAAACAGAACCCTACTATTCTAAATTTAATTTGAAGAAATAATCAAAGATGTTCTAAGTAGACAATTGGGTGCATTTCAGGGCTCTGGTTTCTTCTCTTTTTTTTCTCCCCAACACACATGGAAATGTCAGAATTTATGCTTAGCAATAGAAAAAAATATCTCAAAGGATTCCTTGACCAATTTTTATTTTGTGCAATATGACTATAATACCCTGGCCATAGTTGATTGGACCAGGTGAGGGTATCTTTTCCAGGAAATTTAAGTTAAAACTAAAGGATTCTAGGGGCTGAGGTTGTGGCTCAGTGGTATAGTGCTCATCAAGCACATGGGAGGCACTGGGTTCAATCCTCAGCATCACATAAAAATGAAATAAAGATATTGTGTCCACCTACAACTGAAAAATATATATTAAAAAAAAACACAAAACAACTAAAGGATTCTAGTCTAAGTTCTGGCTGTCCTCTTAAGTGGAGGCAATACAAATGTGAGAGCTTGACCTGCCATTTTGTACTACCTAGTCTCACCCCCAAAGAAAGCAAGAGAAGAAGGAAGAAAGTACAATTATGGCAAGGGATAGAGACCAAAAAGGGCCTGAGGCCTCCATCCTGCCACTAGTGTCTGCTTGCTGTGGATAGGTGCATCCCTGCCCAGAATTTGAATTATATGTTTCTCTCTTGGCTTCCATCAACCCCGGTATGTCCTCAGTAAGGTTCTTGCTGCTTCAACTGAAGAGCAAGAACCCCCAAATCTGTTTAGTACCTTGATATCACAAAGCGTAGAAAGCCAGTAAAGTGAGGGTTCTAATTTCCAATTTTTTCTTTGTTTGTAGTTTCCAATTCTGAAGGAAAAAGAGGAGGACGTTAATATTGATTTTTATGATTTGGATCTGGTGTGTCCCCTAAAATCTCTTGTGTTCATGCAGGAATATTCAGAGGTGAAATGACCACACTGTGAGAGTAACCTAATCAGTCCATCTTAAAAAGTTTGAATGGACTGCCTAGGTGGTAGGCAGGTGGGCAGCATGGCTAGAGGAGCTAGGTTAATAGGGGTGTGCTCTGGAAGGATTCATCTTCCATTTCTCCTTCCCCCTTCCCTTTCTTTGCTCCCTTGGCTGTCACGAATGGAGAAGCATTCCTCCACTGGGCCCTTTGGCCATGATGTTCTGGATTGCCTTGGACCCAGAGCAATGGACTCCACAAATGATAGACTCAACCTCTGGAACTGTGAGCCAAAATAAATTTTCCTTCTCTAAATTGTTCTTGTCAGTTTTTTCAGTCATAGCTGAAAAGCTGACTAACAAACACACTTAGTAAGATGAAAATAAATATTCTATATGAACCACTTTGGATAGTTACTGGTCCACAGGAAAGAACACCTTAAACAAACAAAAAACAAAGGAAGCATGTCCCAAGCCAGAAGTGAACAAGAGTTCTGAGTGTTACCAGTGTCACATTCTTTTCCTCCCTTTTTATTTTTCCATTTTCCCCTCCTGATCACAAGGTATTGCACCAGGATCCCATAATAATTAGCCCTTGATCATAACATCTTGTAATACTCCAGACTGAGAGCACTTACTGTGTCATAGTCATATTTGAATTTCCCCAGAGTGGGTTCCTAAATGTTTAGAATGAATATATGAGAGAATGGTTAAATAAAAGAATGAAAATGTTCATGGTGAAAAAAACAAAGAATGAAAATATGGTTAGGAAAATTCTCCTATGTTAAGTGTTGAAAATATCTGTTGAAATGTCCTGAGCATCTTGAGGATAATGATTTCTCTTGAACATTTACTACAGTTTGCCTGTGAAGCCAGTGGGTTTTTAGCTAATGATAACTTTTTTTCTTTTCCTTAGGGGTCAGGACAGCTGAGATTTTATGTTTTCAATGAGGCTCATCCAATGCTTGTTTTTCAAAGATACTTTTCCATAAATACTTTGTTCTAGTTGCCAACTGGTTTGTTAACTGGGTCACCAACCTCCCCATTCTGAGAATATAAGCTTTCTTGACTTAGAAATACCATCAAACAGAACATTTTCGAGTACTGGAGATGACTACTGCCTCTATCTTTAAACCCAAATTCTCTAGAAAATCTTCTGTTCATTAAGAGGGAGGTTGGTTTGGATCCATTCTGCAACCTAACTCTACCAGTAAAAAGTGTTTCTCATCAAAGACAGAGTGGAGATTCTTTGTGTTTTGGGAGAGACTTAAGTATCAAGGAAATGTGCTGGAAAGGCTTCATGTTTTCTATATATTCTACACAGCACCATATATAAGTTTTTTTTTTTTTTTTTGGTACCAGGGATTGAACTCAGGGGCACTTAATCATTGAACCACATCTCCAGCCCCAGCACTATATATAAACCATATTATATTGTTTTGAGACTTTCTAGGGGTGGATGGGGTGCAGGGGAGGAAAGGAATTTCACTGCCTGACTTCTAGTTTTAACTCCAACTCAAGATTTTCTACTAGATGTATGACCTTGAAAAAGAATCATAGGCTTCCTGTATCTTTGTTTCAAGATCTGTAAAGTGAGATAATGTTTCTGTCAATGTGTTATTTTGAAGTTTAAACAATATCAAACATATAAAGTACTCGCCAAAGTTCCTGGCTCATAGTTTCCAACAAATGGGAGCTCATGGTGGTGATGGGAAGATGGCATTCATTGTTTCTACTTTCTTTAAGTTATGACCTCATAGAAGATATTTAACCTGTGTATTTTAGTAGTCTTTCCTTCTGTAAGATGGAAATAATAATATTCAATTGGGGCTGGGGTTGTGGCTCTAATTTAAATCTGAACACTTGCCTCGCATGTTCGAGACCCTGGGTTCGATCCTTAGCACCACATAAAAATAAATAAGTGAAATATAGGTATTGTGTCAAAAAAATAATATTCAATTACTTGGACCCATCATTAGCAAAGAGACAGGGGTTACTTGATATTGTATGAAGAGGTCTGGCTCTTGGAAGTGTTTGAATTGTGATTCTACTAGTTACTAGTTATCTGATATTGGGCAACCTCCCTGATTCTCAAAGATGAAAATAATATGTGCCAGCAGAGTTAAGGCTCAAATTAAATAGTACATATGAAAGTGCACTGCATTGCTATGCAGATGTTTGCAGTTTTAATTACCAGTACCATGTAAGATCATATACATTGATCTTAAATGTTTATTTTGTTTTAGTAACAGTGTGCTCGGGTTTAAGTTTGTACCCTCTTTTTGTTGTCTTGCTGTTTTAGAACACTTTAGTTATGATTTACATGTTCATAGATTTTTACCCAATTTTATCACCTTAAAAGCAACGTTCTTTCTCTATACAAGATAGATAAGGGGGCTGGGGTTGTGGCTCAGCAGTAGAGCACTCGCCTAGCTGGTGCAAGGCCCTGGGTTCGATCCTCAGCACCACATAAAAAAATAAATAAAATAAAGATATTGTGGCTAACTACAACTAAAAAATAAATATTAAGAAAAAGAACACTAGCTGTAACTTTCAATTAGATTGAATTATAGAAAATATGACCTTAGTGTTTCAAAAGACAAAGTAAAAATAACTTATTCAAAGGCAGTTTGCTAAAGAATAGTGATTTTCACATTTGGTAGGTCTCTACACTGTTCCTTTCTTATATATCTGTGTTCTAGACGGACTTATACAACACAACTCTTCAAGTGTAATTCTTAAGAATATCTACTTTAAATCTGAACTTTTAAAAAAAAGTCACATGAATAAATTAAACTTGATGAGTTACATCAGGAAACAATTCCTGGCAGGGTCACTTTAAATGTTTCCCTTTCATGCATAGGATTAGATTTATTTATTTTAAATTTCTGGTACCAAGAATTTAACCCAGGGGCGCTTTACCACTGAGCCATATCTACAGCCCTTTTTATTTTTATTTTTTATTTTTGAGACAGGGTCCTGCTGAATTGCTTAGGGCCTCCCTAAATTGCTAAGGCTGACCTTGAACTTGCAATCCTGCTGCCTCAGCCTCCAAGTCACTGTAATTATAGGTGTGGGCTCTTATGCTCAGCAACATTAGATTTAATCTAAATACTTCATTTAGTTCAACTTGTAGAAAACCCCAAGTTCCAGACTTAAAGTAAATTGAAGCATGGAGCAGTTAAGTGACTTGCCTGGGCATTATTATTCAGAATTCTTTGGGTGTAAGTTATAGAACTCCTACTCCACAGTGGATTAAACAAAAAAGGGGAAAAATTTGGTGAGGAGGCTTATATATGGGAAATGAGTTTCATGAATAGCTGAATCCAGCAGTTCCAATAATTGCTAGAACTTGGTGTTTGCTCAAGTTTCTTCCAAGGGTTGGCTTCCTACAGGATGTAGCTTTACCACTTTATAGTCACAAGTAGTTCCAACTTACATGATTTCTCTTTCTCTTTCTTTCCTTCCTTCCTTTCTATATTTCTTTCTTTTCTCCTTCCTTCCTTCCTTTCCTTCCTTCCTTCTCAGCAATTGAACCACTGAGCCATATCATTAAGTTGCTTAAGGCCTTACTAAGTTGCTGGGGCTGATTTTGAATTTGGGATCTTCCTGCCTCAGCCTCCCAAATTGTTGGGATTATAGGCATGCACCACCCCACCTAGCTCCAATTTACATCATTTCTATAGGGGTAAGAAAGCATAAAGAAAAATTTCTAGATGGATAAAGATCATTAAAAATAATAAAATGAAAGATTGTAATAGCAAGTAATAACTAGTAATTTTGAGGAGTTAACATTTGCTAGGCACTAGAGTAAATATATAACTTTACTTAAATCTGATGACTATCCTGTGAATTAGGAAATGTTAGTTTGCTTATTTACAGGTGAGGAAACCAAGCTTGGGAGGAGTGAATACTTTGCCCTAGCTCCTGTCAGAGCTGGATAATCTCTGATCTCAGTCTGTTTTTTCAGCATGTAAACAGTAAATCTTCAGGAAGGTCCAGTTGATTCCTTTGACTCATGTACTCATTTCTCTGGGGGGAAGGAAGAGGGAAGCCTTGTGACCAAGAGTTACTCCAGGATCACATGAAGAATGAGAGAGTGTGGTCCCCAAAGGGAAAAGGGGTGTGTGGGAAGCATATGATCATCACACTAATGATGGCTAGACCATCATTGAAGGCAGGGTTAGGATAGAAACTAGAGCTTCAGTCCTAGGGCAGTTATAGAAGTTATGGTGGGGAAGAAAAATAGGTGAGTTTAGAAAAAAAAAACTAGTTTGAGTCTCTTAAGGAATATAAATTAGAAATGAAGATATAGCTCTGAAATGATGTTAAGTCAACTATTTCTTTTTTACTTTCAGAAGTATATATGAGTATTGTAAAATGAACCCCCTGCTATTGCTAATGAATGCTCCTACATATATTCTATCATTTAGTGAGGAAGTGGATCGAAAGGCATGTCTCTGGTTTCCTTGCTCCTTATTTTCTTCATGCTATAGGAGATATGCCAGAATAAAATTTTGAGGGGAGGGGGAAGAAAGCTTAAGGAAAATTTTCAAGATGGATAAAGAGTATTAAAAATAAGCAAATGGATGATTGTGGCAACAACTAATTATTGAGCAGTTGACATATACTAGGCATTGAAGTAAATGTATAACATTATTTAAATCTGATAACCATCCTATCAGTTAGGAACTGTTAATTTGCTTATTTTTTAAAATATTTTTTTAATTGTAGATGGACACAATACTTTTATTTTATTTTTATGTGGTGCTGAGGATCGAACCCAGTGCCCTCCACATAAGAGGTGAGCACTCTACCACTGAGCTACAACCCCAGTCCTAATTTACTTATTTATAGGCGAGGAAACCAAGATTGGGAGGAGTGAATAATTTGCTCTAGCTCCTGTCAGAGCTGGATAACCTCTGATCTGAGAGTCTGTGTTCTTCTCATAATGCTTATAATTAGGCCATTTAATTGTGTAAATTGACTATTTTACAAGCAAAAGTATTGTTTCTGGCACATCATTTTATCCTGCATGAAATAAAGTACTGTTGAAGTTGTTTTTCTCTTCTTGTTCCCATTCCCCCAACTTTCCTTCACTCTTAGTGATAGAAGACTGCTCTCCCTGCCTTGACCCTAGTGGGTGACATGGGTCCTCTCCTGAAAACAATTCAAAGGTCCTCTGATAGTCATTTCTGAATTGCAGCTCAAATTGCTAAGTAGAGAACTGGAGTACCTAAGCATTTTAAATCTCAAGCAATAATTATGAACATTAATCATAGAAAGCTATGAAAAAGCTACAACCTTGAAGTACATCCAAAAATGTAACTGTAATATTTAAATTGTGACCCAAGAAATTCGCTGCTGAAGGTATTTCCTAGTGGGTAGATGTGGCTCAAAGAAACAAGATACCAATATTCCTTTTTTACACTAGTTGTGTATATATTTCTTTTTCTTTTTTTTCCCCCCAAAGAAAGCAGCTATTGTCTCAGCTTTTTCACTATTTTTACAACAACCAGCCTCATGTACTCCTACCTTCCACACAGCCAATTTGGGCTTCTCTAACTCTGAAGATGGTATCTCATTGATAATTGGTTTGATGCTACTTCTGTTTATTACCTTAGCCCTTCCTTAGTTCACCAGTCAGCCATCGTTTGATTGTCTATGTCTTCTAATCACATGGCCAGCTGGCCAGTAGATTAATAAGCTCAGCTTTCATATCTGGGAAGTGAATATTTTCATTTTATAACAACAAACTGTGTTTTGTCAATAATGTTCTCCCAAATGGTTATAAAATATTTCTTTTCATATAATCTAGAATACGGGTCACCAAACTTTTTTTTTCAAAACTTTTTAATCATGCTTTCCTGTCAGTATATTTTTTGTGGGTATATTCTTCTAAGTATATGTATATTTGGTCATAAAGTACACATATGGTACCATCATATAGCTTATAATAGTCATAGTTATATTTAGGATGCCGTTGTTAATGATAGTAGATGTAAATTCACATTTCAAATAGTCTTTTTGATGATTTTGTTATTATTTAGCCAAAATTTGGTTGGATTTATTAGATTGTCATTTTAACTTTGAAATGTGGCTGTCAAAAATTTGATGCTAAGCCAGGGTGATGGTGCACACTTGAAATCTCAGCAGCCTAGGAAGCTGAGTCAGGAGGACTCAGCGAGTGATAAGCAATTCAGTGAGACCCTGTCTCTAAATAAAAATACAAAATAGTGCTGGGATGTAGCTCAGTGGTTGAGTACCCGAGTTGAATTCCTGGTACTGAGCAGCCTGCCAAATGATACTAAAAGCCTCAGTTCTATAATTTACTTGTTATACATTGTGGTTTCCTTGCAGAAGACACTTGTAATGTCATTTGTCTGTTTTGAGGGTTTAATTAGATTAAACCTAGATAATCTAATCATTAAATACACTTAATTTAACCCAGAAAACTGCAGTAAGTCACAACAGGTTGATGGGGGTTGACTAGATTGGATCACCACTGTCAGCCTCTGGGAATGAGTACCTCTCTCTTTTTCCATCTCTTATGCTGCTCTTGCCAAGGGACCATTTCATGGACCAAGAAAAGAGCTGTTTGTTCTGTATATATTAGGTGAGCTTAATGCTATTTTTTTAAAGAGCAAAATTAAGCATAAGTAGATTCCCTCTTTTTTTTTTTTTTTTTTTTGTTCTCCCGTCCCAAATGGATTGCTTGGCACTATCCTTGGAGTATACACACCCCTAGGATGCATGGACTCCCTTAAGAAATTATTGGTTCAGAAAACAAATTAAAACATAGGTAAGGATGTTTCTATTAAAAAACAAACAAAACCCAAACCCCAAAACCCTGCTCATTTCAGTTGCTCAGCCATTTTATAGAAATGAAATGACTTTGAAATGAATTGTCTTTATAGAGATCCATAATTTGCAAGCAAAACCCTCACTCTACAAAATGTGAAATGTTCTAAGCAACAGCTGTGAGCATTTCAAACATGCACTACTTTTTAACGGTTCAACTGTTGCCAAGGGAAATTGAATTGGCTTCAAAATCTTTCTTGGTTTTAATTCTACACTTACCCTCAATCAGAGATTGAGGAAATAGGTTCTGCTTGGCTGAGTTACTGAACTTTCATGAAGACTGAGGTATGGAAATATAAGTTTCTTGAAGGTGCAAACAGGCTGGTGGTATTCTATACTTCATCTGGCCTACTGGTAACCATAACTATTGGAGCAAAAATGGGCATAAGTTTATACAGTGGCCAATCATCTGGAGACAGTAGGGGGAGCCGGTTTCCATGTAAGACTCACCTTTTGGCATTTCCCATTTCAGTTTAAAGCAGGAATATATTTATCTTTCATGACACAAAAATCATTTTTTCACCCGTCATTTTTTGGAGCAGGCATATAAATTTGCAACAATTGAGTGTTAGATCGACAAGAGAAACACAAATGTGTTTTTTTTTTTTTTTTTGGAGGGGGCTGTCATTTGTATATATGGTTCAAAGAACTTTATAATATAATTCCATTCCCTAAGTGTATAGAAAACATGATATAATACTGAAGGGGAAAATTATGCTACAGAACAACACGGTAACATAAAAGGAAGAAAATTCCAGAAGGGAGTACACCAAAATGCTTACAGTGGTTATCTTTGAGTTGAGGAATTGTGGATGTTTATTTTTTTATCTGCCCTTCCCCCACTGTCCGAGTTTTAAACAATTGGCGGCTTGATGTTTGTAGTTCGCATTTAGGATTTCTTTCTTTTTTTGCCTCAAAAAATGTATGTAGCATGCCTTCAAACAGATGGACAATCCCAGAATATTGTCTGGAAATGCACCATTTTGGCCTAGGGTTCACCAGAGATGCAAGCACATTTGTAAATATTTTATCACGTGTTCTGGATAGAGGTGAAGTCTTCTTGGTTAAACTGTTAGGAACTCCACTTGCCAATTAAAAGCTCCTACAGTTTGCAGTTGGGTCTTCCCGACGCTGAAGCAGCCAGCTGGCCAATGAGGTGAGCCTGGTGACGGTGTTCCCTTCTGCCTTAACTGAACCCTGGCCACCACGGAGACTTGCAAGGAGCTTCAGGGAGCCCATATTCAAAACAGACATTTAGGGAAAGATGAGGTGAGAGAAATTAAAGCGTTACCCAACCCTCGGTCGGGCCCTGGGGGTTTAAATTCCCGTGTCAGGCTCAGGCCTCTTTCTACAAGGTTCTGTGGAGAGAGGCGGCTGGGGTTTTTCCCAGCGGGCTTCAAGGGACCCATTTATACTAGCAGTGGCACGCTAGCGCGGGCGGGGCACGTCACTGCTTTCTACGCGGCGTGTGGTTGAGTCTTGAATGGGACTAGTCGAGCCCGGAGGGGACACGCTAGCCACCGAACAGGGCGGACTCTGGGCCCAGGGTCTCGCCCACCCCGGCCCTCGGAATCCTCCGGTTGAAGAGGATAGCAGTCCAAAGGCTCCCATTGCACGGAGCCTCTCTTGCTGATGTGCCAGTCGCACACCTCCCGGAATTACGGAGCTTCTCCCAGCCAAAGTGACGGCCCCCTACTTTCTTCCCTTCAGCCCACCCAGCCGCTTAGCGGAAGCTGCGGCCGCACGGCCCGAGCTCGCGGCTGCATCCGGGTCCCTCACGCCTCGGCCCAATCCCCGGCCTCTTCTCTTCCCACCCTCCTGTTTCTCCGCCTCCCCCCGCCGCCAGTCCCTGATCAGGTCTCAGCCGAACATGCTGCCTGGGGAGTGAAGGCAGACGACGGCCAATGAGGTCTCGCTTCCCGTTTGAAGTCTCCAGTGGGCGGGCGTCGGAGGCGGGTGCTGCTGGCTAGGAGGTTCGGTTGAGCGTGTGCCATGGACCCAGCCGCCCGGTGATATTGACAATAGGAGAGAGAGAAAGGGGCATTGACTGGGACCCACCGCGGGTAGCGAACGGCGGCTCTGGCAGCGGCTGCTCCTGCTTCAGCGGCTCCTCCTCCTCCTCCTCCCGACTCCTCTGCCTGCTGCCGCTGCAGATCCAGTCTTCCTCCTTCCCTTCCCCCCCTCCCCACGTCGCCGCCGCCGCCGCTGGGTCCGGGGCTACGAGCTGAGGCGCCGCCCGCCGGGAATGTGAGCGAGGAGCCACCGGCGGAGCCGCAACGGGGTCGGTGCGGATTTGATGGGACGGGCCCGCGGGGGAGGATCGTGAGGCCGCCGCCGCCGCCGCTGCCGCCGGAGCGCTGAGGTTCGGGTCCGGCCCCGAGGCCTAGAAGCGCCGCCACCGCGGAACCGGAGGGACGCCGCACCGGACAGCCGTCGCCCCGGGCTCCCCGCAGCTGCCCGGACCTCCCTCCCCCTGCATCTCCCGGTTCCACCGCTCGCCCCCTCCGCGGCCCCTTCGCCCTTCTCCCGCCCCTCGAAACCACAAATCATCTTTGGATTCTTCCCCAGAAGCTTCAAGGTAACTTCGTCCCTCCAACACCGCGGCTTGCCCGCTTCCGTTCCTCCTCTCGGTTTTCTTGGGGAACCTGCAGGGCACTGGACTTGAGAAGGCCTGGCCCAGGCAGGCGAGGGGTGCGGTGGGGTGGGGTGCGGGAGAGGGAGCGCCGGTCCCACTTGTCTGATTTACCTGTAGATGTTTCTGAGGCTACCTCTTTCACTCTTCCTCCCTCACCCCTTTTTCTCCACCTTTTGAGATTGGAGGCGTTTTCTTGTTCCCCTTTATCCACTGGCGGGGTTGGTGAAAAAGGGGGGTTTGGTGTAGTGAGGGGGATTCTGTAGCAGCGTGTCTTTTCCAGGGCTTGGGGTGTAAGTGAGCATCCCTACAGCTAACCCCCGCACCCCCTCGCGGGATTATCCTGAGCCTTGGAACTGCCCCGCGCCCGCTGCTGAGAGGATGATAAAGCTTCAGGCGCCCTGGCTTAGGTGAAACCTGTTTCCCTGGGCTTTGCACGGACCCGCTGTTCCCTTACATTCAATTCTGCTTGGCTTTTTAGGGTTGATATCCTGACGTTTGTACTGGGTTGCAGGCCTAACTGGCAAATGATTAAAAAAAAAAAAAAAAAAGCTACCTTCAGATCGTCCTTAGAGATGGGAGAAGACTAAAGAAGAGATAGAGTGATGGAGGAACAGCATTTAACAGAAGTCTTGTGTTATGGTTAGAATGAAATCTAAATAATTCACTTGCAAAATTGGAAAATCCGCCCTTAAATTTACAACATACAAATGTGATGTGTCGCTTTTTGCTGATGCAGTCATTTTATTTTAAAGTGAGCATACATTTTCTATACTATTCATAGTTTACAGTTCCATTTTGAATGTCACATTATGTTTAAGGATAAGTTAGGTACATTTAAAAACATTTCCGAACTAAAGACTATCAAGGAAGTCTTCAAATTTCAATACCTTGACCTCATAGGTGTTCCCCCCCCCCCCCATGCTTTTATTTTTACTTTGCCAGAATGCAGGTAATCCAGGTAACTTTTTAGTCTTGCACATTCAGGAAGAAACTCCCATACTCATATGTAGAAGTTAAAAAAAAGTCTTATGCATTGGAATGACAGATGAGTAATTACATATCAGTATTTCCCCTGTATGCTTTATTTCTGTCCAAGTCTGCCATTAATCTTGCATGGAGCCTCAGTGCCATGGAGATGATGGCATCTGTTTAACTTTGTGAATGAAATTGAGTGTAATGCTTGTTACTTTTAGGAAATAGCCTTCAATAGCCTTTATTTTAATTATTTGAGAGGGTTAAAAAAGTAAAAGAACTACTCAGTTCCATCAGTTTGATGGAATGAAATTGATATTTGAACTTCAAAGTCTAAACCTCAAGGGAACTCAACTTGGTTTTCTAAGAAGATTGTGAAGTTATGTTTTCAGTTCACCTTGGTGTGTGGTTTCTAGTGGTTTTGATCCTTATGCTTTAATAACTTAAGATGGATTCATTCAAAAAAAGACTTCTTTAAAATGATTTTAATTATGCCTTTTGTGTGTTTAAAGAAATATAGTCTGTCCTCATTTGCAGTGTAGTGGTTTATCATAGCAAACACTGCACATTGTATTAAAAGTCATGCTTAGTTTCAGTAATTGTAAATGCACGTTGCTGTGATACATTGGTGTAAATTCTTGAAGTACAGTAAGGGTTTCAGCCCCAGAGTCTATTCATAATATTAAAAATGTTAGGAAAATATATCTGTGGGGATTTTTCAGCTGCAGAATAACTCCAAAATTACTTCAAGAATCAGATGAAGAGCTTTCTTTGAGTGAAGTAGTAAAAGCATTTGGGTTATGATATTGTTTACATGATAGTAATCTTTTTTCATCAAATTCTTATGTTTTCTCATCTTCCTAAGACTTTCTTTAATTAATTAATTTACTTTTTTTTTTTTTAAATGGTACTAGGGTTTAAACCCAGAGATACTTTACCACTGAGCTATACCAACCCTTTTTATTTTTTATTTTGAGACAGGATTTTGCTAAGTTGCTTGGGGCCCTGCTGAGTTGCTGAGGCTTACCTTGAACTTGTGATCTTCCTGCCTTAGTTTTACTAGTTGCTGGGATTATAGGCTTGCCTCACCATGTCTGGCTTATTTACTTACTTTAGCACACATTCTTATTTTCATGATTATTATATGTGAGAATTTTAGAATTTGTGTAACTCACATGTATGCTTCCACCTTGGGAATATGTTTATGATACCTCTTTCTCTTCAGTAGGGATATGTCCTCAGCACCAACTACTCCTCCATCAGTGGATAAAGTAGACGGATTTTCTCGGAAGTCCGTCAGAAAAGCCAGACAGAAGAGGTCACAAAGTTCCTCACAGTTTAGGTCTCAAGGCAAGCCTATTGAATTAACACCTCTGCCGCTGCTAAAAGGTAAGGCTTGTGACCAGGTGATTCTTTTTCAGTGAATCTTTTGTATCTATATAATTTCCTTTTTTTGTACAGTTTCATATCTGTTAAAATTCTGTGTTGCAAGTTGAAAGGATAGGTGGCTTCAGATATATCAAAGTTACCTGTGGTTTAAGTATAAAATAGGTATAAAGTATACCTATTTTCCTTTTTAAAGAGCTCAATTCAATCTAAATCGCTGTGGACAAATGAAAAGAAACTTATGCGGAGACTCTCACACTAAGTTAAAAAACTAAATGGCAGAGTCTGGGTCTGTGGTTTTTTTTTTTTTTTCTTTTGCTAACATTTAGGTGGATACGCTATATACAATGACAACTAAAAACTGTTCTGTCTTAGGAAGTAAAGGAGATGATAATTTATATGAAATGGTTTTGAAAAAAATCTATTTTTAAAAGCCAAATTTATAATTGAGTAATACATTTTTGTTTTCCGAGAGTAAAAATAGACAAAGTATATGATGATCATACTTGCCTAATAGTTTTTTTTGGAGTCCATTAAGAACTGTTATTTTTCTAAATTAGACCTTTGAACTTTTGTTTTAGTATATGGATACTGTTTGTCGCTTTAAATTTTCATCTATTTGCCTCATGTTTATGAATAGACGTTACTTGAAATGATTAGAACAATGGCTGTTATAATGTGGAAACTCTTAGAATCTACCTTTGAAGATGGAATTTTGTCTGCTGAATACTTGAGTAGGGAGGAAGGGAACATGAAAAACACAATGGACTTGGTAGTTCAGAGGAAATCAGACAATTACTAGTTAATTAATGCACATTTGTTTTCAGATGGTATTATAAGAAAAACTGGAATGTGACTGGAAAGAATCCTTACTGTTTAGGATATTTCAAACTTCTGTTTTTATATTTGTAGTCAGTGGAAACTAAATAAATACTAATATTGTAAAGACTATTTATCTATCATTTAGAAGGCTTTTGCCTATAAAGATTTTGGTGACCAGAATGACAATAGTTTGTATGAGGTTTCAGAAGGAAAATTATGGAAAAATTCTGGGATAAAACCACCGTGTTGGGGCTGGGGTTGTGGCTCAGTGGCAGAGCACTCACCTAACATGTGCAAGCCCTGGGTTCAATTCTTAGCACCACATAAAAATAAATAAAATAAAGATATTGTGTCCAACTACAACTAAAAAATAAATATTAAAAAAACCACCCATGTTTGAAATTCACAGTTGGGAGACACATTGCATTCTATAGTAACATTGAATCTGAAGTAGACATGTAATAGCTGTGGTCATCTAGATCTGGTGAAGGTTTATTTTTCGGAAGCCTAGATTAAACTTAGGAGGAGAAGTAATTTTAAAACTTAATTATTATATTAATTTCTCAGGGCTCATGGTAAACTTGTAATTTAGAATGTAACTGACCACTTATAGCCAAGGTGTTGGTTTTATGGGAAGTGAAAGAGACATGCATGAGAAAAACTTGGACATGTATTAATACTCTGTTATCCCTTTTTTTTTTTTAATTATGTAAAATATAATCTTAAAATGTACTATTTTAACCATTTTTAAGTTTGCAGTTCAGTGGCATTGACTATACTAATCTTGTTGTGTAACCATTACCACCATCCATTTTCAGAACCATTTCATCTTCCCCAACTGAAACTCTTTTACCCAGTAAACACTAAATTGTTTTCCCCTAACTCCTAACTCTTGGCAACCACTTCACTACTCTAGGTACCTCCTCTGAGTGGAGTCATGCAATATTTGTCCTTTGGTGACTGGTGTAATTCACTTAGCATAATGTTCTCAAAGTTTACTCATGCTGCAGCATATGTCAGAATTTTATTATTATTATCATTACTATTTTTGGTACTAGGGATTGAACCTGGGGGCACTTTACCTCTGAGATACATTCCCAGTCCTTTTTATTTTTTATTTTGAGACAGGATCTCACTAGGTTGTTTAGGGCCTCGCTAAGTTGCTGAGGAAGTTCTTGAACTTGTGATTTTCCTGCCTCAGCTTCCTGAGTCCCTGGGATTATAGGTGTTACACCATGAGGCTGGGCTAGAATTTTATTTTATTTTTTTAAGGCTGACTAATATTTCAGTATATGTATATATCCCCTATTTGTTTACCCATTTCTTCATTGGTGGACATTTAGGTTGGTTTCACCTTTTTGGCTGTTATGAATAATGCTACTGTGAACATGGGTGTAGAAATATCTGTTCAAGTTCCTGCTTTTATTTGTTTTGGGAACATACTTAGAAATAGAACTGCTGGATCATGTTTAATTTTTTGAGGAATTGCCATGCGGTTTTCCAGAACAGCTGCACCATTTTTCATTCTCATCAGCAATGCCACAAGGGTTTTAATTTCTCCACATCCTCTCACTAACACTTGTTATTTTCTGTTTTTTATTTTTTCCTAAAAATGGGATGCAAAGTGGCATTCCATTGTGCTTTTGATTTGTGTTTACCTAATGATTAATAATATTGAACATATTTTTTCACATGCTTATTGTCTGTATATGTATCTTTTTCTCAGTTTTAAAAGCAAAGTCTGGTAGTATCAAAAGTTTTCTGAGAACTCTTCTTTCCAAGAATAATATTTTTTGTGAATTTATATATTTTGCCAGCATTGGAGAATTAGAAAACAACAGGACTAGACACCCACAAACATAGTTCTAGACTTATTAAAAATGATTATTGTGTAGAAAGTATGTTCTGGGTAAATATTCTGGAAAATATTCCACAAATTAGATTTCCATATCCATCTATAAAATAGTAAAGAAGTATAATTAGGTGTAGACTTTGGAAATTTTTATTTGCTCTTAATTTTTATAGTGTATGTAGAAGTTGTTAAACGACCTTTGTTTTCCTTATAGTAGATTCACTTATTTGTGTTTTGTGTTCTTTTTGGAATTAATTTTATATAGTATAGAAAGTTTGTTTTCCAAGATTTATTTTTTTGGCAATATCTTAGCAAAGACCAGAATAAATTGCATATGCATGCTAAGCAATAGATAATTGATTTCATTTTCTGTAATATTTCTTCCACTAAATTAGAAGGTTTGAGTTAACTTTATTTGGGGTACAATAAAATTGCAATTGTATTTTATGAATTGCTTTAAAGAATAAAGTAAAGGACACATGTTAAGCTCTTTAATTTCAGGAGTGTTTGAATATAAAAATTGTATAAGCATAATAATTGTCTTTAATATGTAATTTTTGAAATTCAGAAATATTAAATATTCATTAATAATCACTTGATTTGTCTGTATTATTGTTTGTATGTTTATTATATGCATCACATTGTTTGACTGACAGACTTATAATACAACATTAATTCTTAGTATCTTAAGTATGTTTCCTGGCAGTACCGTAACATAAAGTGAAGGAAAAGTTTTCTATTTTGCCCTTTTCTAATAGGAGGGGTTTTGAGTTTTGCATTATTGTTATTTTCTGTAGACAGTAGCAGCAGCATGTAGTTCTGTATAAATATGTAGGGAATGACTTGGCTTAGCTATGTGTAATGAAATTACATGGTGAACTTTGCAAATATAGACATTTGAATTTTTCCATTTTGATTTACTTCTGACTGTGTTTTTAGAGAGTCCTAACATTTTTGAATCTGAAGGATTCTTACCTGTATTTCCTGATAAGGAAAACCCAGCAGAGGTTTAAACCTTAGGTTTTGGATAAGAAAGACTTAGATGCTTTTCTTTATATCTACACAGCAGGACATGAAGCAGTCTTTGATAGTTATCTAGGTAAGTCTACAGAATAATGACAATCAAACTTAACACTTAGGCAGTCTCTCTCTCTCTCTCTCTCTCTCTCTCCCCCTCCCTCCCTCTCTCTCTCTCCCTCCCCCTCCCCCCTCCCTCCCCTTCCCCCTCCCCCCTCCCTCCCCCCCTCCCCCTCCCTCCCCCCCTCCCCCCTCTCCCTTCTCTCCCTCCCTCCCTCCCCCCCTCCCCCCTCCCCCCTCTCCCCTCTCTCCCTCCCTCCCTCCCCCCTCTCCCCTCTCTCCCTCACTCACACACACACACACACACACTCTTAATGAGTAATAATAGTAGTACTTGGTTAGGGGATGTATGTTTTCCTTCTCATCACATTCTCCTTCCTTTCTTTGATTTGAAATGGTTCTATAAGTTTATATTTGAGCAGAATATTTTGAAAACACTACTTCCTTCAAGATGAAATTATAGTGGTGTCATTATTTCTAGCCTCACCATTTTGTTTCTGAGACATTTTGTAGGTAGTTTGGACATTTGGTATTAAACGTTGCAACATCTTTGATGACTCCAGGCTCTCCATTCAGCAGAGGGTACTTTTGCCCCTGGGTAGTGATACTCTTCTAATGAAAATACTTTTGTTTTCCCCCCTTTTTCTTCTTGCTGGGGATAAAACCCAGGACTTAGCATATACTAAGCAAGCACTCTACCACTGAGTTACCCCAGCCCCCAAACCCCTAAGAAAAATATTTAGGCTTAAGATTCAGCTTATATTCTTACTTTTGAGGGGGATAGTTTGTAAGAATTACAATTTAAAGGTGGTTTTTATGCTTTTCTAATGATTGAAGTCTTGTCTTTTTTATCTGCTTTGTGTAGTGTAAAACAGGAATGTGCAGTATAATTCTATATTTTTGTAAAGTGCTAATGTACTAAGGTGCATTTATAATAACAGTCTCTTAAAGTGTTTTAGTGTTTACCATCTTTATGCTTTGTGATGCGTCCTGGTGCAGGCGAAATTTCATGGGCTTTGTTGGCCTGAAAGAGTCTTAGCTCACCCACAGCTGTGTTTGTCTTGGGCAAGTGAATTAACTCCTGAAAGTCTTGGTTGTCTATAAAGTGAAGAGGTTGATAAAAATCAATAGATGTGGCAGTGCCACATTCAGTAGCTACTAGCTGTTGTTGTTTTATCTGGGAGTTTGGAGTTAGAATATGAATAATACGGAATTATTCTGACATTTTCCTAACAAAAAATCAAAATTGGAAATTTCTCTGAAAATTATAAACTGGGAGCATGGTTTTGCAGTCATGAACCCTTTTAAACCAAAACATTAAAAAAAATGTGTAGGGGCTGGGGATGTGGCTCAAGCGGTAGCGCGCTCGCCTGGCATGCGTGCAGCCCGGGTTCGATCCCCAGCACCACATACAAAACAAAGATGTTGTGTCGGCCGATAACTAAAAAATAAATATTAAAAAAATTCTCTCTCTCTCTCCCTCTCTCACTCTCTCTTTAAGAAAAAAAATGTGTAAATGTTTTGAATAGTAAGCTAGATTTTCTAAACAACTTTATCAGATGATTTTCACATAACACTGATATATTGCCATGTTATTTAATGTAACTCTATTTTTAACTGTTTTTTTTTACATAGGTTAAGTACATGCTTTAAATTTCAAAAGGTACAAAAGGATGTGTAGTGAAAAATCTTCCTCTTGATCTTGTTCTATCTTTCCTTACCCAGAAGCAACTAGTTGTAATATTCTTTTATAATAGTTATAGAGATTTTTTTTATATTTATTTCTTAGTTGTAGTTGGACACAATACCTCCATTTTATTTTTATGTGGTGCTGAGGATTGAACCTAGGGCCTCATACATGCTAGGTGAGCGAGCGCTCTACTGCTGATCCACAACCCCAGCCCAAGATTCTTAAATGAACATTTTATATATGTTTGTGTGGGAAGCCATTCTCGCATGTGATTGCACCTCCCTGATTGGGTGTGAGGAGTCCTGGCTAAACTGTGTCGGAACTAATCCCCACCCTTTCTAGGTGTGAGAGCCCATCCGTGTGGGGGGTGTGACTGACCATTGATCCTGAGACCAATCACTGACCCTGACCTTGGAATGCTGTCCCCCTCCACCTTCATTGGATGGAAATTTCCCCTGAATTTCTTGTTCCCCAATAAAAGGCCACTCCCTGGCGTGCTCTCTCTCTCTCTCCTGCTAATCCTGAGTAAGCCTTGTTGCCCCACAGGGGTGGCTGAGGCAGGAGCCAGAGGGAGGGCCATCTCAGACCTGGTCAAAGAAAAAGGTAAATTGAGTTTTGTGTGTTTATTTTGATCTCACTAGTTAACTTCTATGCTACGAACCTCTAGTATGAAGCTAGCGTGCTGGTCGTGTGGTTGATGTTTGTTTTTTTAAATGGGGCATTCAGTACCATTTTTCAGATTCTCCAGAGCGTATCTGACTCAAAATAGTTTGAAAATCATTGATCTCTTGTACCTGGGATTAATGATGTGTCTTCTTTAAATTTTTTTTTTTTTTTTTTTTTTTTTTAGTTGTAGATAGACACAGTACTTTTATTTCATTTTGTTTTATTTTTATGTGGTGCCAGGGATGGAACCCAGTGCCTCACACAAGCTAGGCAAGCACTCTATCACTGAGCTTCAATCCCAGCCCATGTGTTCTTTTTTTTTTGGTACTGGGAATTGAACCCAGGGGCACTTAACCACTGAGCCACATCTCCAACCCCTTTTTGTATTTTATTAGAGACAGGGTCTTGCTGAGTTGCTTAGGGCCTCAGGAAGTTGCTGAGGCTGGCTTTGAACATGCTATCCCTCCTGCCTCAGCCTCCTGAGCCACTGGGATTATAGGTGTGCACCACTGCTCCCTGCATGATGTATGTTCTTTTGGCATCTAAATTGGTGTGTGTGTGTGTGTGAGAAAAAATAATCACAAGCTTTGCTTTTGAACTGGAAGAACATCTGTAAGTTAACATGTTAAAGTTCAGTTTTGTACCCTTTTGAGAGACTGGTAATATGTTTCTTTGGAAGAAAGAATTAAAAGATCCTGAATAAATCCAATGCCAAACAATACATTATTTTCATGTGTGAAAGATTACACTTAA
Source organism: Spermophilus citellus (assembly GCF_964194105.1). Taxonomy (NCBI): domain Eukaryota; kingdom Metazoa; phylum Chordata; class Mammalia; order Rodentia; family Sciuridae; genus Spermophilus; species Spermophilus citellus. The sequence continues at coordinate 158,921,125 of NC_138185.1, read as the reverse complement.
AAAAAAAAAAACGATTACACTTTGTTGTAGCAAAGATGTATTTTGTTCACTTTTTAGGTGGGAGTATTTTTTCTTTAATATCTTAGTAGTTTGTTTCTGTAGTACAGAGAAAATTCCCATATAGTTATGTAGGGAATATATATTCATATTCCATTCTATCTGTATTTGATAATTACAGGTTGAGTACCCCTTAATCGAAATACTTTGGGACTAGATGTGTTTCTAATTTAGAATATTTTTTGGACTTTGAAATATTTACATATACATTTGTCCATTGAACAATGTGGGATTTAGAGGTACTCCCTACCTCCTCCCCTATGCAGTTGAGAATCTGAATATAGAATTTAAGAAATATTAAAGCCCTCATTAGGTACTTGGCAATTTGACTTTTAGAAAAAGTCAAGTTGGAGAGTTTTACTACATATTAAAAATGAACTTTAAAAAAATCTCAACTTGACTAGATATGAAACAATTTAAAAATCCTTAAGAGTGTTTTGAGAAAAACTAGGTTCAAAATCAACCAATCTATTATTACTTAAAAGAGCTGTCTTTGGATAAAAATAATAAAAACCTTATGCTACATAGTTAATAGTGATCTTATCTAATTAACTTGCAAAAAGCAAGCACTTCAGGTCTTGAGCTCCCATCTTTATTTTTTGTCTTAGCACTGAGGATTGAACCCAGGTGTGCTCTTCCTTTTTCATTTTTTATTTTGAGACTAGGTCTTGCTAAGTTGCTGAGGCTATCCTTGAACTTGTGATCTACCTGTCTCTGTCTCACTTGCCTTAGCTCCTGTCTCTGATTGCAGATGTGCACCACTGTACCTGATTTAAGTTCTCATCTTTTTTTCATTTGCTGGAATTTCTTGTTCATTTCGTCATCTTGGGTGATTTGATGATGGTAGCTATGGTAAGGTCACATTTACTCAGCCCCAGTTTACTCAGCTAGGGGAGTGCACACATACTCAGATGGTGCATATGCTGCCTTCCTCTCTGTCATCTGTGGTGTAGGGTTTTCTGAGCATCTGTGTGAGTCGTTGAAGTGAGGTTTATGTTTAAGTTAGCTGCTGGCCTGAGGTCTCATTTGTATGATTCCGCCTTTTTTTTTTTTTTTTGGTGGGGGGTACCAGGGATTGAACTGAGGGGCACTCAACCACTGAGCCACATCCCCAGCCTTATTTTGTATTTTATTAGAGATAGGGTCTCACTGAGTTGCTTAGCACCTCACTGTTGCTGAGGCTGGCTTTGAACTTGCGATCCTCCTGTCTCAGCCTCCAGAGCTGCTGGGATTACAGGTGTGGCTGATTTCCCTTATTCTCTTCATTTTTTTCTCTTCATGCAGTTTTTAGTGAGAAGGGCCCTGTAGAATTGTGGTCTATAGCCCCCAAACCTTGTTCTCCAGTACCTGGCTATTGGCTATCTCCATCACTCTTCTCCACACAGGAGGGTTGGAGTACTTTGATAGAGGCCCACAGGGACTTCACTTTAATAAGGTGGGAACCTTCACCTGTGGTAAACAAGCATTGTTGGGCTGGCCTTTGGAGCATTTCTGTGTTCTTTTTTCATTCTTACTGTTCTGATAATTGTCTAGAGAACCCCTGTGATGGGCATAGCATCTGTCATAGTTATGGTCTTCTGCATATTTATTGCCTTGAACTAGAACTCCACCTGGGCCTGTAACATTTGTTACCTCTGCATCCTTTTCTCCTTCAGCAACATGAAGCTTCATAGTCTGTTACACTGTGCAGTTACTTCCTGGAGTTATTCTTTCTGGTAGTTTGGTATACAGGTACATCTGCCTTGGTGTCTTCATCTCATGAAAGCATATCAGTAAAAGTATATCAGTAAAATGTTGAGTTGTTTTACTGTGCCTTCCTTGTAAAAGACAGTAGAATGAATCTGACATAACTTTCCCATGTACATACATTGAATATACCACAGTGTATCTCATCATCATATACATCCACAAGACAGGGATCCTAATTAGAATAAGATATATTCCATGTTTGTATAAATATATCAAGATATATTTTATTATCATATATAACTAAAATGAATAAATGAAAATTAAGAAAAAATCCAAAAACCTTCCTTGTGATGACTTTCTTGTTTCTGTCAGCAGTTACTACCCAGCTGTGCTTCCTGTACTGCTGTCCGTGGTGCTGGGCTCAATGTGAGACAGGGTGGGTTGTTGCTGGGGCTTGGCCTTATACTGCTCACACTTATGTTGATGGTGCCTGTGGCCAGCAGGGGTGCTCTCCTCCTTCTCTGGGCATAATGGCAACTAGGCATAGGACTCTCTGGGGTGAGCTTGCTACCAAATGAACTTGGTGAATTTTTTTTTTTTTTTTTTTTTTTTTGTAGCATTGGGGATTTAACCCAGGGGTGTTCTACCACTCAGCTCCAGCACACACAACCCCCCCCCCCCCACTTAAAAATTAAAAAAAATATATAGTTGTTGAGGGACAGTTGTTAATATTATGCACATCAAAGGGGTGCCTTTATTTAATTAATCTATTTATTTTATGTGGTGCTGAGGGTTGAACCCAGTGCCTCACACATGCTAGGCAAGTGCTCTGCCACTGAGCTCCAGCCCCAGCCCAGCTCCAGCCCTTTTTAATTTTTATTTTGAGACAGGATATCATTAAGCTGACCTTGAACTTATGATCCTCTTGCCTCAGCCTCCTGAGTCACTGGGATTATAGATGTGTGCCACTGTACTCAGCATCAGTATAATTTTGATTATCCAAAAACCTTGATACTAATGGCATGCTGTACATATTTAATGTTTTGTGGATTATATATGGTGAAAAATACACATGATACATGGGATAACACTTGTTTTTTTCCCCCCTCTTTTTGTTCTGCTGGGGATTGAACCCAGGGCCTCTTGCATGCTAGGTTGGTGCTCTATTGCTGAGCTATGTTCCTGACCTAAGATATCACTTTTGACGGCACCTTGAAGTTTACTGGAGGAAGGCAGTGTTTGCATGGAGGTATCACACAGCTTTAAACCAGTAATCTCTACTTTTGAGTTTACCGCAAGAAATAGGTGATGGCTCTGAAATTGTTACAGGTGTACTATGGTGAATTTTATGTAGTTTTGTTTTAATACCTCATTTTTATGTTTATTTTCCTTTCTCTTGACTGTGAATGGTGCCTTGTACATTTGTATTTGTGTGCATAACTCTGATATGTTAACTTTTTATAATTTTGTGTATGCTTTATGGTAGTAAATTATAAAATTGAGTATTATATATTTTATGCATTCATGACATACATTTTCCCTCATTTTTTGACATTTCTAGACTATGAGTTTCATCTTTTTTAAGAAAAGTTGTTGCAAATCTCCAAAAAAAAAAAAATTCCTTATGTAAGTGGACCTGCAGAACTTAAATTAAGGGTCAGCTGTACATAATGAGACCTCTTGGGAATGGGACCCAAGTCTAAACATGAATTTCATTTATGTTTTATGTATACCTCATGCACATAGCCTGAAGGTACTTTTATACAATATTTTTAGTGTAAAAGTGTTTTGACTGTAGCCTGTCACATGTATGGAATGGTATGAGGTAAGGTATGGAATTTCCACTGTGCCATCATGTTGGTGTTACAAAAGTTTCAAATTTTGTAGCATTTTGGATTTCAAATTTTTGGATTAGGGACGCTGGACCTACATTTAGTTCTTAACCTAAGGTTCATGGTTTTGGGTTGGGACAGTGCATTATGGATGGGATTCAAGTTTCCAAGAATCTCCAAAGTTTCCTTCTGTGTGCATTTTTATTTGGAGGAGAGAATTCATCGCATTCATTAAATTCTCAAAGATTCAGCCCTTCCATTCTTTTTCTTTTCCCATAGTTAAAAGCTTTTGATTTAGATTAAAAGATTGAGAATTATTGTTATTTTCTGAGTATTGTGTTTGTTAGTTGTGTGTATGTGTGGACACTCACCATAAAGTGTTATAAGCTGTAAAAAGAAATCATGATATGGGTCTGTCCAGTGTGTAACCAAAACATGGCATATAAATATTGAACTTCCAAATGAATGTTCTCATGAAGGTGAGGTTGTCCTTTTTTACTTAGGACTTTCTTTTCTGACTGCATAGTATTCCTCAGGTTTTAGCTCAAATGAGACCTCTTTGGGTTTCTTCCTTGATGATCTTTAAGAATAGTCTTCTTAGAGTTTTTATCATCCTATTGTTTCTTATCTGAAATTATTTAATCTGTTTGTTCACTTGTATATTATCTTTCTTCCCCCATTAAAAAAATATAATCTTTGGTGTAGAAACCTTATTTTTCTTTGTGGCCTCTATTAGAGTATTGTACATACTTTGCATTCAATAAATATTTCTTATTAATTGACATCTAGTTGACCAGTTTAGTAATAGTAATATAGACACTTATTTTTTCCTTCCTAAGATTAAAACATTTTCTCCCAAATCCAGGTCAGCTTATTTTAGTAAAATAACATTTTAATGCAAATTTTGTTTTAACTTATAATTTACACCAAATTATGTGGATCTATTTAATAAACCCTTTTTATTTTTAAAGAATCAAATGCTGAGTGTTCACTTAAAATCCCAAGGGTGTTTTGTTTTAAATTTTTTTTTATTCTAGTTAGTTATACATGACACTAGAATGCATTTTGACACCTCACACATTAGTATAACTTCTCATTGTACATGATGTAGAGTTAAACCGGTCATGTAATTATATATGCACTTAGGGTCTGAGAGTGGTTTTGTGTCCTGGTAATTCTTTCATGTTTCAGGTTAAAACATGAAGTGGAATGTTGTGGAGAAAGGATGGAATGGATCTTATGTCCATTACTTTGGGGTTTATCATTTTGTGTTGCAGAGTAAAGATGTTAAGTACAATGAATCCCTTTTCTCTTTTAGTGTTTGGAGATCAATTATCCGCTAGTCAGATGACCAAACTTCATATAGTTTAAAGAGAGATTAGCATATCTGAATATTATAATGGACTTTCAGAGCAGAGTTTTATGGATAATTTTCTCTCATTTGTAAAACTAATAATGTTGGCTTATATTAGTAATTAGATTTTATAGTGCTTAAAAAAGATCAGTAAAATTTCTAGATAATTTCAAAAAGGCTCTGGTGATTTTTTTGTTCACAAAGATGGCATCTTCTTACTATTAATTTTTTTCTACTTTTGTTTTTCTTTTAAACAGCCACTTAAATTTTTTTTTTTAATTTTTAGTTGCAGTTGGACATAACACCTTTATTTTGTTTATTTATATGTGGTGCTGAGAGGATTGAACCCAGTGCCTTGCACGAGCTAGGCGAACGCTCCACCACTGAGCCATAACCCCAGCCTCTTTTTCTACCTTTTTTATTTGAAGATTGTTTGAAAATAAAGATGGAATTTTATTTTCATGTTACAGTAGAATTGAGCATTTAATGAACTTTTTTTTTTTTTTTTTTTTTTTTGGTGTGGAGGATTGAACCCAGAAGCACAAACACTGAGTTATACCCCCAGCCCCTTTTATTTTTTATTTTGAAATAGGGTCATTCTAAATTGCTTAGGTCTTGCTGAGTTGCTGAGGCTGACCTTGAACTTGGAAGTCCTCCTGCCTCAGCTTCCTGAGTCACTGGGATTACAGGCTATAATGAACATCTTAATTGAACAGTGTAATTTGCATATATTACTCAAGTAAGGCAGATGGCCTTTTTCAGGTAAGAATGTAAGGCCTGGGGTCACACCTTCTTCCTACCAGGATCTAATTTCTGGGTCTACTATTCACAGCTTTTATGCCTTGATTTTCTTGTCTGTAATATTGGGAGAGTAATAGGACCTGTCTCATAGAGTCAGATTAAATGACATGAAACAGGTAAAATATTTAGTTCTGTCTGGGTACATTATAGAAACTGGAGAATACTAACTACTGTAATTATTGGAAAAATTTCACAGGTAAAATATTTAGTTCTGTCTGGGTACATTATAGAAACTGGAGAATATTAACTACTGTAATTATTGGAAAAATTTCACAGGTAAAATATTTAGTTCTGTCTGGTTACATTATAGAAACTGGAGACTATTAACTACTGTAATTATTGGAAAAATTTCACAATAGCAAATCCTTTTTCAGTTTTTTATTTTTTTAATACATAGATTATTCATATTCAAGGAAGAAAAATATGAGCATATAGAGCTGTGAGAATTAGACTTTAAAAAAAATTTTTGTAGTTGTAGATGGACAGAATGCCTTTATTTTATTTGTTTATTTTTATGTAGTGCTGAGGATCCAATCCAGTGCCTCACACATGCTAGGCAAGCCCTCTACCATTGACCTATAGCCCCAGCCCCGAGAATTAGACTTTTATTTTTATTTTTATTTTTTTATTATTTTTTTTTTAATTTTTTTTATTTTTTTATTTTTTATTTTTTTTTACTTATCGGCGGACACATCTTTGTATGTGGTGCTGAGGATCGAACCTGGGCCGCACACATGCCAGGCGAGTGCGCTACCGCTGAGCCACATCTCCAGCCCGAGAATTAGACTTTTAAAGTAAAAAGGAGAACTAGTTCTTATGGAATAATCTTAGTATTACTATTCTGTTAATGTCAGTTTCAGACTGACTTCTTGTTTCAGAAATAAGAACCTACAGTGGCTATTACAATTATTATTTTTTTTTTAAAGAGAGAGAAAATTTTTTTTTTTAATATTTATTTTTTAGTTTTCGGCAGACACAACATCTTTGTATGTGGTGCTGAGGATCAAACCCGGGTCACATGCATGCCAGGCGATTGCGCTACTGCTTGAGCCACATCCCCAGCCCTACAATTATTTTTAAGGGAAATTCCATTTGTAGAGAATGATGAGGTGAAATTATTGTTAGGTAAACTAATATTGGTAATTGTCTGCCAGGGAAGGCTTTCCAGACTTTACTGTGATTCTTACTTCTACCTAAGTATTTCCCTTACATTTGTGCTAATATACAACTATATAATATACATTAAAACATATACAAACAGATTTCAAAAAGATGATAATGAAGAGTAAAGTAGATGTTCTAATACTTAAGTTTTGCACCTCCTTTTCCTTTGCTTATCCTCCACTGGCCAGGACACAGCTTTGAGATTTTGCTTCAAAGAGAGAACCTTCTGCTGGGTGTGGTGGTGCAAGCCTGTAATCCTGGTCATTTGGGAGGCTGAGGCAGGAGGATGGCAAGTTTGAGGAAGCCTGGATAACGTGGTGAGAATTGTCTTAAAATTTTCAGAAAAAACCTGAGGATATTGCTCAGTGGTAGAGCATTTGTTGAGCATATGTGAGGCCCAGAGTTCAATTCCCAGTACTGCCAAAAATTGAGAGAAAACCTTCTCTTGAGGTTTTAAACCTAACATGTTAGTTTTGTTGCATTTTGTTTTGAACCACAGAGAGTCAGGAATAGTCAAATGAGAAAACTTGTCTTTTGCCTTTTGCCTTCTTGAGGTTTGATATTATATCTTAAGAAACAAAGTCTGAACTGAGAATTTTACCAGTGTAAGGAGTATCAGACATGGTTCTTAGTTGAGGGTTCATACCTTGTGATTAATTGATAAGTTTTAGAGGGCCCTTGATCTTCTTGAAATTTCAGCCAGTATTTTGGATCTCTGTGCAGACTGACATTTTTCTGGGCAAAGATGTAAAGCTTTCTTTAGATTCTCAAGGAGTTCACCAAAGGCTAGCAATTATTGCTCTGGATGGGAGGGCATCAGTTTTCTTAGATTTTCTTAAATTCTTAGAGAGAATTTGTTATTATAATCCAGATCTGTATAAGAAGATCTCATGACTAGGAGTTTCTTGTTCTGTAAGTTGTTTCCAATTTTTCATTTGTTTTGGTACCAAACAGAATTTTAAAAGGTGTTTAAAGATAGAAATTGCTGTGTGACTGCAGTGTAATTATTTGCAGATTTTTTGATTGGTATCATTTGAAAATTTAAGTTGGGTAAATAGGAGTACCAGTGGTAAAATTGAGTGTGCCTGTAAAAGAGCATTTTTATCCAGAACAGCTGTGGACCTAGAAGTTGAGAGGGGAAATTCAGGTTGTCTTTGCTGGTAAAGAAATATCTTGGCAGCCTGTGAAGGAGAGAACTAATATCTGTTGGCTCTGCTATGTGCCAGGCAGTGTACCACATGGTGTCTCATTTAAGCCTTCCAGCAACACCAGTAGCAAGGCGTGTTTGCTGTTAACTGGGAACCAAGGAACTTGCCCACTCCTGCAGAGAGTTTGCTGGGATTGGGACTCCAGGCTTGTCTGGCTCCAAAGCCAGTGCCTTTTCTGTTGTGGCCATTAGCATAAAGGTACCCAGATGAGAACTGGAGCTAACCTAGCTCTCACTCATTCTGTGCTGGGATGATGTACTAAATGAATTGTGTTGTATCAACTGTAGTAAGAACCATGAAAACTGTGAGGAGACTGAAGCAGGAAGGAAATCGGAGAAGAGCCATGGGAACAGCTAACCAGCAACAAAGCTCTGGGGGTGATGGGGAAGAGTCATGATACAGTAGCAGACCAGGACTCTGGGTTCCTTGAGCAGGCTGGGTAGGGAGTAGGATGGGGTAGAGAGGGAGAAGATGGTTCTCTGACTCCTATTTGACTCAAGACTGGCCCCATAAAGGCATGACAGCAACAGGGTTGTGCACAAGGGTTTGGTACACTGCGGCAGTGGTGTCCTTTATCATTCATTCATCTTTCTGTCTTTGGGGAACCCACTTATTGTGGGAAAAGGGCTGCGCTCGAGACTGGGCACTAATTCTGGCTTTGTGCATTGAGAAAACTTATTTAACCTCTTTGAGCTTTAATTTCCATTTTTGTAAAATTGAAATCCTATTTCCCCAGGTTGTTGTGGGGAGTAAGGGAGGTAAGGTGGGCAGACTGGGTGATGCATGGTCAGTTGCTTAATAAATATGTGTTCTCTTTCTTTCTGTTTGCCATTGATCTTTTTGAAGTCAGCTGTGTGGATCCAGATCTTGTTCAGAATATGCAGTGTGTGCAGCGATGTTAAATTTTAATTTAATTAATTCAGGGTTGCTTGTGCCTAAGACACTGTTCAAAGTAATATGTTAAAAACAGTAAAAAGAACATGGAAAAAGATTGGGACTTGGCATCATTTCAGGTGAAGTACCATCTTCTAATAAGGAAATATAGGCTTTGGAATTGGCCTTTTACCAAGGGCAGAGGGCAGTGTCTGGCAGTGGTAGGGGCTTCTCCTCTGCCATACCTTATGAGGAAATGCAGTGAGTTCAGGCTCCTAAGGAGCTATCTTGTCTTAGCATTGTAGAAATCACAGCTGTTGCCTGCCTTCCACATTATAGGCACACAACACTTTTCTTTTTGAATGAATATTTTGAAACCAAGGACATTTATAGGAAAAGGGAAGTTTTTTGAAGGTCAAAGGCTACTTTCAGCCTTTGCCTCATTAAGTTAGTTTTTCAGAAAGATAGACATGGATCAGAAGGTGTGGTGTTTATCCCTAATTTTGAGCAATAGTCAAAAAAACTTGGAAACAGATTGACACAGGACCTTTTAAGTAAAAAGGAAGTTTTAGTATTTCCCCTTCTGTGCTGTCTTCCATTTAGCTATCTGTCTACATTTACCTTTTCAGCTGTGTCTACAGCTGATAGAACTAACTGGTATGCTGTTTGTTTGTTTATTTTTTCCCCTTCCTTCCCTTCCTTTATTTTTTGTTCTGGGAATTGAACTCAAGCCATTGAGCATGTTAGGCAAGTGTTTTCGCACTAAGCTAAATCTTCAGCCCCTAAAGTCAATATATTTAAAAAATTATATTTATTGTTTGTTTGCTTATTTATTTATTTACTTATTTTTGAGACAGGGTCTCCTTCTGTTGCCCAGGCTAGTCTCAAACTCCTGAGCTCAAGTGATTCTCCTGAGTAGATAGGACTATAGGCACATGTCACTATGTCCAGCTTATATTTATTTTTTTAGCTGGTACATAAAAACATAAAAAAGCTATCTATTAATGTGATGTTTTGATAAAAATCAATACAATTCAAAATTATATTGTTTGTTTGCTTATTTATTTATTTTTGAGACAGGGTCTTCCTCTGTTGTCCAGGCTAGTCTCAAAAAAATTTTTTTATTCTTTTTAATTGTATATGTCAGGCAGTAGAATGTATTTTGACATACATACATGGAGTATAACTTCCCATTCTTGTGTTGTACATGATGTGGAGTGTTAGCACTGGTTGTATATTCGTATATGAACATAGGGAAGTTATGTCTGATTAATGCTACTGTCTTTCTCATTCCCATCCTTCCCTCCTTCCTCCCATTCTCCCCTGTCCAATCTGGTGAACCTCCACCCGCCTCCCCTTCCGCCTATTGTGAGTCAGCCTCTGTGTATCAGAGAGAACATCCAGCCTTTGGTTTTTTGGGACTGGATTATTTCACTTAGCATGATAGCTTCTAGTTCCATCCATTTACCAGTAAATGCTATAATTTCATTTATTTTTATAGCTGACTAATATTTCATTGTGGTATGTACCACATTTTCTTTATACATTCATCTGAAGGACATCTAGGTTGGTTCTATAGCTTAGCTATTGTAAATTGAGCTGTTATGAACATTGATGTGTCTGCATCACTATAGTAAGCTAAAAAAAAAATCAACACATTTTTATTTGAGGAATTTCATGTTTTTACTTCTTCCACTGCCCATGTAGTTCCTCTAAAGGTTGAGTCAAGATACATCTTTTTTTTTAGATTATCATCAACAATTCAGTCCTGGCATAATCCTTATGATTATCAATATTCCCATCACTTTGAACTGTCCTGGGTTTCATAATATTCTTCCTTATATGTGTCAAGATTCATATTGAATTCATGGGTTATAAAAAGATTTAGTTTTTGCACCTGTCTATAAGTCTTTGTGTACAAGTTAAAAACTATACCCAAGTGCTACTATGGCCTTTAATGATAACCTGACATTTAATATTGATTTTCATTTTACTCTAAGAAAGCTTAAAGATATTTTAATCATAACCAATTAAAATGAAGTTCTAAAACTCAGTCGCTTTAGTCTGGGATGTGGCTGATTCTTGAGAAATCTGTCTGGAACTTTTCAACTGTGAGGAACCTGATGTAGCCTTTGGCTGTTGATAAAACTTTGCACTTTATTTCTCATAGTTCTGTTTTTAAAACATATGGGACAGAGCTGGGCACAGTGGCACACACCTGTAATCCCAGTGGTTTGGGAGGCTAAGGCAGGAGAATCGTGAATTCAAAGCCAGCCTAAGTAAAAGCGAGGTGCTGAGCAACTCAGACCTTGTCTCTAAATAAAATACAAAATAAGGCTGGGGATGTGGCTCAGTGGCTGAGTGCCCCTGAGTTCAACCCCCAGCATTCCCTCCCTCAAAATGTGGGACAGCTGTATTTCTTTGTATTTACATTTACATCATAACATTGTAAAACGTATTTCAAATAATTGTGGAATTTTGGCTTTTCTGGTTTAATGGGATGTTCTATATGTCATATACTTTTGAGATACTAGAGCTTGGGAATGGTAGATTTCACTTATTCTCTTGAATTATCGGGAGGCTTGATTGTAAAAGATTGTGTATAAATGGTTTTCAAAGCATGTATGAAGTAAACAACTATGAAAGGAATCTACATATGAGCTGGTTAATTGAGTCTCCTCCAGTGAACTTAAATTCTTATTTAAATAATATGCATAATATTTTGTGATCCATTCACTCAACAAATTTCTTTTGAGCTGTTGGTATACTAGACACTGTTTTGGGAGCTTAGTGATAAGCAAAATTGGATTGGTGTCTTTTATTCTAGAAAGAGAAGACATGAATTGACTAAAAAGACAATTCCAATAATGCTAAGTTCTATTGGGAAACTTGGGTAGCCCCAGGGAAGGCTTCTTGGAGGAAGTGATATTTATGCTGAAATCTAAAAGATGGAGCATGTAGGTTGATGAATTTCTTCTCAAGGTCATGAGAGCTGGAGGTCAGAGACTGGGTGGGTTATTAAAGTTGTCAGGGGCCACATAATCCAGGCTGAGGTAGAGAGTTTATTCTTCCTCTTAAGGGCATTTGTAGATCCATAAGTAATACAACCACAAAATATATATATTACACATAGACCCCTTGTCAGTTATGAGAAATAACATTTCCTCTCATGTTTATATATTCTTTGTTATGCTTTTTTTTCCATGTTCAATGTGATGATTAATAGCATTATTGTGGAAGGTTGCTTTGAGATAGTTTTATTGTTGGAGTTGTGATTTTAAAAAGTTCTTTTGTCACAATGGCATTATGCTTGTCATATATTATGGTCCTGTGGCTTTTTTGAAAACAAATCACTTAATCATTGTTTGTTTTAGGGAAAAATGACAATTTTAATTTGAAAATGGAAAAAATATCTTGTCTTTTTAAAATGTAAGTGAAATTCATCTGTAGGTTTATCTCTGTGCTGTATAGATGACACTGGGTTATTAAAGTGCATAATTTTAAGTTTTTGGATGTTTTTAATTTTCTGTGTTATGAATTACTATTTGAATAGTGGGTACAGGAGATTTAATTATGTTTAGAATATTAGAACTAAAAGTGTCAGCACCAATTGGAGTTCAATAAATGAGTATAAGCAGTAGTAAAAACATTTACACAGGCAACGGTGAGGTGCTAAGCAATTCAGTGAGACCCTGTCTCTAAATAAAATACAAAATAGGGCTGGGGATGTGGCTCAGCGGTGGAGTGCCCACCTCTTTGTCACTCACCAATTTAAAATTTTCTTGAAATGTTGTAATGTAAATTATTGAGAGTTATCTCTACTCCATTTTTTGTAAATGGTAAAAATGGAATGGAGTGTGTTTTAGTACCAATGCTTTATTTAAGTGGAAATGGATTTGTGATGGTCTACATATAGAAAAAAGCATCAGCTTTGATTATTTCAGTCTCTGACCTGTGGTAGTCTTAACAAAGTAAATAAAAAGACCATAGAGTCTAGAGTTTTTATAGTCAGTTCTTCCATGACCACTTTTATACTTAAATGGTCAGTGAATTTCAAAATTATTTTAGTCATAGTTAATTGGACAATGTGCATTCTGGTGAGTACAGATGTATACTTGATATTAGAATAATCTTGGTGAAATTAGAAATAATCTTGGTGAAATGTTTCTTTGCAATTTTACTTAGTGGTATATTCTTACTCATTTGTGATAATGCAGTATATTTCACTTATATTTCTTGGTTAGAAGAGTATCTCATATATATATTTGAGAAGGCTGTTTACAATTGTGTATTCTCTATTAAAAGAATTTTTTGGGCTGGGGTTGTAGCTCAGTGGTAGAGTGCTTGCCTAGCACATAGGAGGCTCTGGGTTCGATCTTTAGTACCACATAAAAATAAATAAAGATATAGTGTCCATCTATAACTAAAAAAATAATTAAAAAGAATTATTTCTTCACATCAGGGTATTATAGTTAATGATTTTATACCCTTTCTGTCCATAAATGTGAGGATAATTGACCACGTATTTGCCTTTTTCTTGGTGGGCTAATCATGAAGTTTTACTTGATTGATTTAGAGAACATGAGTAGTTAAGAACCTGATGGTTATGGGGCTGTGGCTGTGGCTCAGAGATAGCACACTTGGCTAGCATGTGTGAGGCACTGGGTTCGATTCTCAGCACTGCGTATAAATAAATAAAATAAAGGTCTATCAGCATCTAAGACACATTAAAATTAAAAAAAAAAAGAAAAAAAGAACCTGGTAGTTATGAGGAGTGAATGAGTTAGTGTAGCTAATAGTTAGAACATGTCCCAGTTCATGGTAAGTGAGATATATACATATATCTATATCTGTATAAATGTTGTCTTTTTCATTGTTGCTGTTATTATCTACTTATAAATACTATTATCTGAGTCTTATTATTTCATTCTCAAGTTGATCTTGTAAAAGATGATTTCTTTTTGTATATTTTGTTTAAGAAAGTGGGTATTTATTTTTTGAAAAAATTTTAGTTCATCTGTTGATTATATAAAATAAAATAATATATCACTATTACATTTGCTTGATAAACTTTAAAAAGCATTTAAAAAGAATTTTTGAGTGAAGTAACATTTGGAAACTGCCAAAATTAGTATATTACTAAACACAAGGACTAGTCTAGCCAAGTGTGAGCTTGATTGCGTCTTGACAGATGTTAAAACATTGTGTTCACCTGTCTTCCCAACTGGTGTATGTGGTGAGTTGGAGGGGTTAGAGATTGGGGAGTTGGATGTATGTGATAATTGTGAAGCATATACTTAGGAAGTAGCTGTTAACATTGCACTTTTATCAAGTGGGAACATTGAAAAAAAATCTTAAAAAAAAATCTGAAGAAGTTAGAAGGAGTTTTGCAAAACAGTATCTTTGAAGCAGGTGGTTTAGAATATGAGTTTCATGTGTTAATTTTTTTCATCATCTGTGAATTTTTACTTAGTTATTTTTATGCACTGAAATTATGGATTGTGCACATGTAATTTTGATTAGCAGTGAAACCTGTATTTAGTCTTTCTACACTTAAATTATTTTTCTCCTTCATGGACTGTTATGGTTATTATAATGTCCCAAACACTAATTTTTATTTTTATTATTTTTTTTAATATTTTTTTTAAGAGAGAGTGAGAGAGGAGAGAGGAGAGAGGAGAGAGGAGAGAGGAGAGAGGAGAGAGAGAGAGAGAGAGAGAGAGAGAGAGAGAGAGAGAATTTTTAATATTTATTTTTTAGTTCTCGGCGGACACAACATCTTTGTTGGTATGTGGTGCTGAGGATCGAACCCGGGCCGCACGCATGCCAGGCGAGCGCGCTACCGCTTGAGCCACATCCCCAGCCCCCCAAACACTAATTTTTAAACAATTTTTTTTTTTAGTTGTAGATGTACCTTTATTTTATTTATTTGTATGTGGTGCTGAGAATCGAACCCAGGGCCTATACACGTGCTAGGCAAGCGCACTACCACTGAGCTACAATCCCAGCCCCCCAAACACTATTTTTTTTTATACTTATCTCAAGATAATGACTATTGTCATTGACATGTCTACAGCTTCTATCAAGGCTAGAAAATGTATTCACCTTGTAGATTTTTTTCTTTCATAATGAATTCAAATAAAATAAGTGGCCAAATGAACATGTTCATAAAAGCAAAATATACAGGTTTTTGAAGTAGGCATATAATAAGAGAAATGAAGGCTTTAAGAAGTCATTGACAGTTCAGTAAGTGTGATTGGACTGAGATGTCAACCAGAATTCTCTCTTCCATGTTCCCTTCTTGAGCTGGTAGATGCTGAAGTTATGTTCTACTAAAGAATTTGAGGGTGCAGTGGCACAGGACTGTAACCCTAGCAGCTCAGGAGGCTGAGGCAGGAGGATTGCAAATTGAAAGCCAGCCTCAGCAATTTAGGAAGTCTCTAAGCCACTTATCAAGACCCTATCTTAAGGACTGAGGATGTGGCTCAGAGGTTAAGTGCCTTGGTTCAGTCTCCATTAAAAAAAAAAAAAAAAAAAAAAAGAATAAAGGCCCAGAGACTAGAAAGTGAAAGCTTTAGTGATTTTAGGTAAGTACTGTTTGAATCCAGCTTTATTGATGTTTGAGGAGCAGTGTCTGTAGTTTTTTTTCCCTCTCTGTTCATTAACATTTTTTTCTCAAAATTATAAAATTGATTTTATACTCTCAGAAATGACAATAAGTGAAGAAAAATTTTCCAATAATTTTCTCCACAAACTAGAAAACTAAATAATCATTAACAGAAAATTGTGAAAACAAAACAACTGAAAGTAAATGTAGAGAATAAGAATACAGGTACTAAAGATAAGTCTTTAAACCTTCTAGAATACATAGTGCAGAAGTGATGCAGCCATCAAAGTTGAACTGAGTAAATGCATTTCCTCCACACACACAAGGAAAGGTTGGAGATGTAGTCATTGGCTAGTACAGTTGGCAACAGCATTTGTAATGATTTTATAGGTGTCAGTCCATAGATAGCCTATTCCCTGGAGAAAAGCAGCTCAGGATATGGAACCAGGAAGGGCATGGGGGTGCAGGGAGCGGGAGAGAGAGACAGACATAGAGGGAGAGGGACAAGACAGATTATACTGGAAAAATACATTTTGACTTATCTTTTTTTCCTCTTCATATTTTTCCCTCTCTTAGTTGTTTTGTAGGCTTATTTAGGCTATACAGAACTATAGCCAGGTTAGAAATAGAAGAAGCATCTGGGATGCTAGAGAGGTTGATGATTAAGACATAAAGATGCTTAAAGTTATGGGAAGAGGTTTATTTATTTTTAATTTTTTAAAAAATATATTTTCTTAGTTGTAGATGGACATAATACCTTTATTTATTCATTTATTTATTTGTTTGTTTTTGGTACTGGGGATTGAACAGGGGCACTCAACCACTGAGCCACATCCCCAGCTCTATTTTGTATTTTATTTAGAGACAGG
The DNA here is from genome assembly GCF_964194105.1 of Spermophilus citellus. Taxonomy (NCBI): domain Eukaryota; kingdom Metazoa; phylum Chordata; class Mammalia; order Rodentia; family Sciuridae; genus Spermophilus; species Spermophilus citellus. The sequence goes on along the minus strand of NC_138185.1, from coordinate 158,904,671 downwards.
GTCTCACTGAGTTGCTCAGCACCTCACTTTTGCTGAGGCTGGCTTTGAACTCAGGCTCTTCCTGTCTCAGCCTCCTGAACTGCTGGGATTACAGGTGTGTACCACCATACGTGGCTATTCTTTTATTTTTATGTAGTGCTGAGGATCGAACCTAGTGTCGGAGATGCTAGGCAATCACTCTATCACTGAGGTACAACTCCAGCCTGGTAAGAGGTTTATGAGTTAGAAGACATCTTGGAATTGCATCCAGTTTTCCTTGTAAGCTGGGTGATCTTGGCTATACAAATGACCTTCTCAGTGCCTCAGTTTGCTCATCTGTGAAGTGGTGATAATATCTTCCTTTCAGGATTCATTTGAGAGGTAATGTGTGTGAAATTCCCAGAGCAGTACCTGACATGTAGTATGTACTTGCTCATTGACAGTTGTCATTATTCCACCTATGAGGTCAGGGTCCATGACCATTCCCAATGTCTAGGATAGTATCTCCTTACATCCTCACTGCTCAATGAGTACTTGTTGAATGAAACCATCCTTTTTATATTGTATATAAAGCTATACTAATTTTTAGTACAGTATTTTCATTCTTTTTTATTTTCTAGTTTATATCTTAAATGTTCTTTTTTCTTTTTTTTTAATGGTGCTGGGGATGAACCCAGGGCCTTGTGCATGGGAGGCAAGCACTCTACCAACTGAGCTATATCCCCAGCCCTTAAATATTCTTCTAGAGTTTTTTTAAAAATTTATAAATAGTGTTTTGTATAAAACATTTGTGTAATCAACTGAGTATAGCTTTAAAGACAAAGGTTTGTGATTGTGACCACCTCCACTAACAGGAAGGTCACGGTGCTTTGGACAGAATAGTCTTTGAAAGGGCTGAGATTGTCACAGGTTGCCAAACACTTGAAAGGCTTTGAGAGGAAGTTTCCTTTTCTAGTTTTATTATCAGTCTCTTCAGCTGTGTCTGATGCTGGCAGTGTCTAGTGTGTAGGAGATATGGAATAAAATGTTGATTGAATAAATGAATGTGACAGTGTTTCATATATCAAGATTTAATGGGGTCTTTATTGGGTAGTATTTATTTGATTAGTTTTGAAAAGCAGAAAACAGTATACAGGCATTAAATGAATTTCAGTGCAGCCTTGATAATAAAACCAACTCAGTATCCTGTCACATCTTGTGCTTAGACTGGGTAGGTATTTGCCATTCCTTAAGAATTGTTGCTGGCACTAACGTGGCACTTAGCAACTCCTTTCTTGAAATCACCAGAGGGAACGCTAATCTAGAATCCAGGACCTAAAGAGTGTTGTCTTCATACAGTCTCCTGGGTGAGTACATGGAGCATATGTGAGTGGAGGAGTGAGCTACAGGACAGAGGATGGTATTCTAGTACTTTCTCTCACCCTGGCCACTCTTGCCTTATATGGATATATGTCAGTTCAGACACCAGTTCTGGCTCATCATGATTAATGAAAGATAAGCTCTATAAATTTCCTATTCTGGTCTTCTGTGTAGTTTCTCTTTCCTTTTAGATGGACAGCCTGTCTATATTTTTGTTTAATAAGTGTTCAGGAAATTTAAAAAGCTTCTTTTAATTCTTTAAACAAATGTAACTAAAAAGAAGTTTTTTTAGAAAAGCAAAAATAGTTAAAAAAAAAAGAAAAAAATGTAAAATGGAAAAGTTTGTGTTTGTTGGGTTAGGAATTCTTTCCTTCTTCTATCTCTAGCCTCTCAACCACCTCAATTGTTACTTTTTTTTTTTTTAAATACACAGGAAGAATTGAATTTTGTTTTTTGAGAGAGAGAGAGAGAGAGAGAGAGAGAATTTTTGTAATATTTATTTTTTAGTTTTCGGTGGACACAACATCTTTATTTTATTTTTATGTGGTGCTAAGGATCGAACCCAGCGCCCCATGCATGCCAGGCGAATGCGTTACCGCTTGAGCCCCATCCCCAGCCCCAGGAAGAAGTGAATTTTAGGCAATCTGTGCTTCCATCCCTTCACTATGGTGTATAATTAAGAGGTGGCAGGAAGGATATATTGTGGTCCTCTGAATTCTTAACATGAGAAGCATACTTGGTGTTTCATATTTTAGAAAGATTTTAAAGTATTTGGGGAGATTTTCTTTATTACTAGAAACCTCATTTTCCAGGCTCTTCATTTCCTGAGAAATGCATAATTTGATAAGACTCAGTTTGTCTTTGTGGTTTGTACTTGAAAGTGGTACAGTATATATTCTAAATAGGCTAGTGCATGACCCTGAGAGGCCTTTCTTTGGTGAGTATATATTCAGAAATGGGTAATCAAGATCTGTCTCCAGGAATTTTCTTTCTTCCAAGAGATTAATTTCCACATGTCAAATATAAACTGGGTCCATAAACTCTGGTGAGTATTTTCATTTAGCCATCCAAACAATTTTGGTTTCAGATCCAAAAAAGGTAATTTTCCCCCAAGCTATTTAATAGTTAAATTTCCTTTTTTGTTTCTTCTTTGTTTTTTCTTTTTAGGGAGAGTGGGGTCTTACTGCTTCTCTTTGGTGATCATAGATGAGCTATTTGAGAAATCAAGCCATTTTAATGCTTAAACTGAACATCAGAGTTTGGAAAGCTCTGATGGCGGATTACTCATGTGGGACCATTCTGCTTGACCACAGGGGCAGGAAAGAAAAATAATTTATTATTTATTTTTTTGAAGTACTGGAAATGGAACCCAGGGCCTGATCCTAGTAGCAAAAGTACATTACTGCGGAGCCACATTCCCAGCCCCAGAATTATAAATATATAATATTTTAGTTCTAAAAATTTTAGCATCTGATGATTAGATTTAAAAATAGAAGGAGATTCAAGGAAACTGTGATCATCCTTTTTTTTTTTGTATCAGGGATTGAACTCAGAGGCACTCGACCACTGAGTCACATTGTATTTTGTATTTTATTTAGAGACAGGGTCTCATTGAGTTGCTTATCACCTCACTGTTGCTGAGGCTAGCTTTGAAGTTGTGATCCTCCTGCCCTCAGCCTCCTGAGCCGCTGGTATTAAAGGTGTGCCCCATCATGCCCAGTTAATAGTGATCAATTTTGAGGTATAGGAATGGGAGATTTTACTTTCTACCTTGACATTAAAAAGGCTAAAAAAGCAGAAGGGTAGTCATGTGTTTTAGATCTGGCTGCTTTCCAACTAATAGGAAGTGAGCAAATTAGTGGTAGCAAAAATATATGAACACTGGTGATCATTAGATTAAGCCTTTATATAGTAAGTTGCAATGTGAGGAAAGACTCCTCCTGTAGAGGAATCTTTCAATGCATTGTAAATGCTTATGCTCTATTATTTGAGATATATATGTTTATCTGTCCTTCCATCCATCCTCCATCTACCCACCCATCATCCTTTTGCCTATCCACCTGTATCAGCTAAGAAAGAGAAGTACAACTTGAGACCTCTTTGACATAATTGGTTTCTTTTCTGTAACGAGAACTAAGTTGTTCATCTATACAGGTAATGTTGGAAAAGTATTATTTTCGATCTTTGGCAGGAGGGTCAAGTACTTGGTAGTTTTAAGAAATAGTGTGTAGGACTTTAAAAAGTCAATCTGTTGGTATGAAATTTTTTATTCTCATAGATTTCTGAAATTCTTAGTTTAGTGTTTTCATTGCACAAAGTACTCGGCTTCCTGGTTGTCATACTATACTTTAACGAGCTACACAGTAATTTGTAAATTATGTTCTTTCCTTTTCTACTCATCAGCTCATCAACACCATGCCCATTCTGTGTAAATTTACTTTAAGATTGAAATTTTGTTTTTTGTGTAATACTATTAGAGAAATCAAGAGAGCTTAGTGGTTTGCATTTGATTTTTAGGATATTTAGTTACTGAATCAGATTTTGCTGCTTAACAACCCCCTGCAAAACCTGGTGGCTTAAAACAACAACCATTTATTTAGCTCACCATTCTGTGGTTTGGCAATTGGGCCTGGGATTAGCTGTGGGATGGATCTTATCTCCTGCAGTCTCGCTTATGTACTTGTAGTCAGCTGGCAGTTGATGGCGTCACTCATGTATCTGAGGCTGACTGTTGGTTGGCTGGGGCTGCAGGAGTCCCTGAGCTCTGTGAGTCTTGTTTACCTAGCAGGTTAGCGTGGGCTTCTCCACATGGTGATTGTGCACTTCTTTAGAGCAACAGGAGAGGTAAAGTGCACATGTGTTAAGCACTTTTCACATTTTTATTTGCATTATGTTTGCTGTTATTTCACTGGCCCAAGCAAGTTACAAGGCCTCTGGAAATTCCAAGGATAGAAAAAGACTCCCCACTCGTCATAGGAGGAGCTCTAAAACTGTACTACAAGTGGCATGAGTATAAGGATGGAAAGAATCTGTGGCCCTTTGTGCAGTCTGCTATAAATGTTCTTGATGGCATCATATCGGTTCAGTGGATATTCTCTATTTTGAACTTATCTAGAATTCAGGGGGTTGGGGTATAGCTCAGTTGGTAAAGTGCTTGCCTTGCATGCAAAGGCCCTGGGTTTCATACCCAGCACCACCAAAAAAAAAAAAAAAAAAAAAAGTAAAAAATAACAACAAAAAAAAATCTAGAATTCACTCACTTCTTACTGCATCCTCTGTCACCTCCTAAACCACTGTCATCTTTTACCCCCTAACAGGGTTTCTGCTTCCATCTTTGTCCTTATGCTCCACAGAGCAGCCATGGTAAACTTTTAAAATTAGAACTCAAGTTGGGCATCAATGTAATCCCAGCAACTCAGAAGGCTGGAACAGGAGGATTGTAAATTGGAGGTCAGTCTCAGCAATTTGTGAGGTCCTAAAGAGTTTAGCCAGACCCTGGCTCAAATAAAAAATGAAAAGGGCCGGGTATGTAGCTAGCTCAGATGTAAGGTGCTCCTGGGTTTAATCCCCAGTCCCCCCAAAAAAAAAAGATTTAGGTGGTGGCTCCTCCTGATAGCTGAGATGATGGCTGAGTCTCAATCTTGCTGGGCTAGAGGCAGCTGATCTCCCCTGTTCTGATGCTCAGCTAGACTAGCCTAATGATTTTAATGAAGGATTCATCCTATCCCTCTTAAAAATTTTTAACAGATTTTTAGTTTGATGATATTTTAGTCTTTAGGAATATAATCATTGTATACTTCTTGTTTATGTAAATACATAAATATATATAGGTAGGTATGTGTTATGAGGAGGGTGGAACATGGAGCAGATACTCTAAGCTGGATCGTAGAGGCTAAGGTAGTTGTTAATATCTCCTGGTAATCTTGAAATTCTTGCAAACCCCAAAGTGATTTTTACTCAGGCCTATGTATCAAATTGCTTATGTCCCACTGTGCTAAATTTCCTCTGAGCTTTACCCAACCCAGGCATGAAATTGTTGTCCTCTAAGTGTAATTTGTCCCTCACTTGACTTTCCCATAACTGATTATCAGGCTTTGAATCTGGATTCTGTTCATCCACAGTTTACCATATGCAGGCATGTGTTTGTAACATAGCTAGTCCACTTATTTGGAATAATGAGATGGATAAGGATGAATAGGAGGAAAGACACTTTGGCTTCATAAAATAATCTGAATCACAGAATATTTTAAAATAAAGTCAATTATGATTTTTAAAAAATTATAGTGCATATGATAGACTAAGATATACCTGGAACATGAGCCATGGAAGCAAAATGATGGAAGTATTTTTATTTTATTTATTTTTAATGCTTTCATTAGTGTATTATAGTTATACATAAAAGTGGGGTGCATTTTGACATAATCATAGGTGTGTAGAATATAATTTGCTCCATTTCAGTCCCCAATGCTTCCTCTTTCCCTTCTCTCCCCTAGTCCTTTTCTTCTACTCTACTGGTCTAATAATGGAAGTATTTATAATTCACAGTGGGATGATCTAAGTTCATCAGCAATTTTTCTCTTTTTTTTTTTTTTGTACCGGGAATTGAACTCAGGGGCACTTAACTGCTGAGTCATATCCCTAGCCCTATTTTGTATTTAGAGACAGGGTCTCACTGAATGGCTTAACGCCTTGCTAAGTTGCTGAGGCTGGCTTTGAACTCTCCATCCTCCTGCCTCAGCTTTTCGAGCCACTGGGATAACTGGTGTGTACCACTGTGCCCGGCAGCATTATTTATTTGCCTCAGAATTTGAAGAATCTGAGAAATCTAATTTTTTCAAACCTTTGATTTGAATTAGTTACTGATTTTCGTATTAAATCCTCCCAATTTGTAAGTATCTGAAAATGTGCTCCTGTGTACTAACTTGTACTGGATTAGAATCGTTTTTGAAGTCTAAAATGTAAATTTCGAAGAGGATAAACTGAGACATGAAACTTATTGCTTCCTTTCTCTGGCTATTTTGGGTAATTCTGTTTGGAGCTGTCTCATGATTCAGAAGTGGATGGGTGTGTACTATGTTTTGTTATCCTAAAGCTGGGTTTTAAATTTTGAGACAGGGTATCACTAAGTCCCTGAGGCAGGCCTAGAACTTGTGATCCTCTTGCCTTAGCTTCTGGAGTTGTTGGGGTTACAGGCGAGAGCCACTGCATCTCCAGCAAGCTGGTTGAGTTAGAAAGCTGAGAATCAAAGCAAATAATTCAGTGAAATGAGAGTGCTGAAAATGACTGCAGGGATTATGGAACTGTTCTGGATTCTGGTCTATTATGACAGGAAAGGAAAGGGCTAAGAATATACATTCTGGGGTCAGACCAGCTAAAGTTTTAAATCCACTTGTACTATTTACTTGTTGGAGTGATCTTAGAAAAGTTATTTAACTTTTACCTCTATATGTCTCAGTTTCCTTGGTGGTTAAAAAAAAAAAAAGGTGGTGGGGTAGCACAGTTGAGTTGCATTTTAGGAGTTCTAAAGATTAAATGCTGTGTGTAAGAGGCTAATTACTATCATACCACAAAGTAGAGCACATAGTAGATGCTAAGGCAGTAAGTATTACCTCATATTTAGGGGACATATTTTTCTCAAGAATTCAGGAAAATGATGATACTACAAGGGCTTAAACAGGTACCTAGAGCGTAGTCTTCTATGACATTTTGGCCCCTACAAGAATATGGAATGCAGTTTGTGAGAGGGAAAGAATGAAGGGTAATAGCCAGAGGGAAGAGGTTGCTCAGGATTCACAAAGACTGAAGCTGTTGGGAATAGTCAGTGACCTGCTTTGTAGAGAAATGGGCAGGACATTTTACATGTGTACAGTGGCTCCAAATAAGTATGCAAAGTATGCAAGGAGGGAAAACCCCACACCTGGTAATCAAGGTCAAGAGCTAGATGGGCAGGGAGAGAAACCTTGTGTGTGTAAGAACATGTGTGTTTGAGAGTGGAGCTGGATGGGCGTTTAACAGCGGGTTTGCAGGCTTGGTTCAGGCAATCACTTTGGATTCCAAGGGCAAATAGAAGCCCTGAAGCTAGGTTTCCACAAACAGGAATGATATAAATAAACTAAGGCTGAGAAAGAATTGAGTGTTCCTGTTGGTTTATGATAGAGGCCTAGTTTCTCAAAGTTAACCAGTCAAGTGCCCCGAGGCATAAGAGAATGACCCTGTAATTTCTTTGTGAAGTCTAGTTTTTAGTTTAAAAATTTGGGGAGTTTTGTATTTCATAATTGGTTATGAATTGAGTATCCTTTATCTGAAATGCTTGGGACTAGAAGTGTTTTGGATTTCAGATTTTTGAATATTTGCATATGCATAATGAGATATCTTGGAGGATGGAACCCAAGTCTGAACATGAAATTCATTTATGTTTCATATATTCCTTATACATATAAAAGATAATTTTATGCACTATTTTTAGTGTGCTTGCTTTTTGACTGACATAGGCCATGTTTGGAATATTCTATTTGTGAGGTCATATTGCACTGAAAATTTTTTGGATTTTCAGATTAGTGCTCAATTTGGATTTTTTTTTTCATTCTAAAAGTTGCTGTTTTTAGTAAAGCTAATTGTTTCAGGGAGGAGTTCCAAGCTTATCCTGTGACTTCTTAAAGGGGTCTCTGAAGGCAACTAGCAATTGGATGGCAGGAAAGATGGGTTTTTAGCAGGGGCTTCCTACTCAAAGTTGGCTTCTTACGCCCTAAATAACTTCCTAAGATATCTGAGGAGGTTTTGAAAGCCCATTCATAGTTCTTTATTGCTCAGTGCTTACCTGAGCTACTGAGATTTTTCCTCCCTAGCATGCATTAGCACCTAGAACAGGAAGTAATGGGTGTGTGTTTAATATTCTTGTTCTCTCAGACAGTGTGGTGTTTCTAAGCTGCATTTCTGAGGCAGTTCCTGCGACTTACTCTGTTGACCTCTCTCCGCCCTTCCATTTTCTTTTCCCTGGCCTAAAATACCCAATCTCTTTGTGATAGCTTTTATATTTTAACATTTTTAATGAGATATAATTTATATACCATACAGTTCTCCAACTTACAATGTTTAGTATATTCATAGGGTTGTGCAGCTATCACCATGGTTCAATTTTGGAGCATTTTATCTTCTTAAGAGATTCCTTATCCATTGTTTATCATGCCTCATTCTCCTACATCTATCCCTGACAACCTCATCCCAAGGCTACTACTCCTGATCTACTTTCGGTCTGTATAGAATTGGCTATTCTGGACATTTTATATAAGCAGAATAATGTAATATGTGACCCTTTGTGACTAAGGTCTCTCATTTAGCATCTGGTTTTAAAATTTCTTCATGTTTTAGTTTTTCCTTTTTATTGTCAAGTAATATTCCATCATACCCATTTTGTTTATCCATTTATCAGTTGATGAACATTTGGGTTATTTCCACTTTTTGTTTTTTATGAATAATGCTAGTATGAATGTTCATGTACCAGTTTTGTGGACATAGTTTCAAGTTTGTTTTTGGGTAAACAAAAGAGCAGGATTGCTAAGTCATAAGATAACTCTTTGTTTAACATTTTGAGGAACTGCTAAACTGTTTTCCAAAGTTGCTGCACCATTTGGCATTACCACTAGTACTCTCCGAGGGATTGTTTCTCTACAGCCTTGCTAAGCCATGCTCTTTTTTGATTATAGCCATCATTTTTTAAAAATATGTATATATTTTTAGTTGTAGATGGACATAATATCTTTATTTTTTATTTTTATGTGGTGCTGAGGATCGAACCTAGTGCCTCAGGCATAGGAGGCAAATGCTCTACCACTGAGCAACAACCCCTGCCTCAAGTATAGCCATCATACTGGTGTGATTAGCATTTCCCTAACATCTTTTCCTGAGCTTCTTGGCCAATTTATATATCTTCTTGGAAAAATGTTTATTCAAATCCTTTGCCTTTTTTTTTTCTTTTAAGTTACCCCGGGTTAAGAATTCTTTTTGTATTCTGGAGCAAGTCTCTAATCAAAAAGATGACATATGGATATTTTATGCCACTCAGTGCTTTGTCCTTTCTCTATATACCGATTATCTGTTTTTTCTTTAGTTGACTGTTTTTGGTCATTGCTTTTTTTTTTTTCCTTTTGGGTACTGGGGATTGAACTCAGGGGCACTCAGCCACTGAGCCACATCCTCAGGTCTAATTTTGTGTTTTATTTAGAGATATGGTCTCACTGAGTTGTTTAGCGCCTTGCTTTTGCTGAGGCTGCCTTTGAACTTGCGATCCTTCTGTCTCAGCCTCCCAAACCGCTGGGATTACAGGTGTGTGTCACTGTACCCAGTTTGCTCATTGCTTTTTTTTTTTTAATATTTATTTTTTAGTTGTAGTTGGACATAATACCTTTATTTGTTTGTATGTAGTGCTGAGGATGGAACCCAGGGCCCCGTACTTGTTAGGCGAGTGTGCTACCACTGAGCCACAACGCCAGCCCTATTCATTGCTTTTTAACCCCTACTGATTTTGAGTTGTTGTGTTAAGATTCAGAATACCTGGGTTTTAGTTTTGCGATGAACATGCTGTCATGATTTGCTCTGCCACACCAATCTGTGCTCCACAAAAGAGATCTTTTCTTCTGGGCATGATGTATATCTAAAATTCCAGTGACCTGGGTTGGGGGATTGAGAAAGGAGGATCACAAGTTTGAGGTCAGCCTCATCAACTTGGTGAGATCCTGTCTTAAATAAAGAGGACTGTGGCTTAGTGTTAAGTGCCCTTGGGTTCAATACCTCCCCCGCCCCAGATATTTTCCTCAAAAACCCAAGTTGATTATATTATTTCCTCTACACAAATGTTCTTCTGTTTCCTGTCCATGAAAGATAAAATCTAATGCTTTTATTTGGTATTTAAAACTTTTACAGACTGATCCACTCTATTTTTTCAGCATATCTTCTCTGCACTCCATCTCAAGTTGAAGGTCTCACCTAAATCTAAGTCAGTCATATTATTGTCCTACTTCATGACTCTGTGAATTTTTTTTTTCTTCACTGAGAATGCCTTCCACATCCCCTACCTCTCTTTATGTAGTAAATACTCTTTTAGAATCTAAAGAAATGTTTATATTGTACTATGCAGCAAGCGTCTGGTAGCCCTTTTGCTGAATGAATGAATGAAATAAACAATACCTTTTCTTGAAAGCCTTGCCTGGCTTTTTATGCAAAGTTGTTATTTCCTTGCTTGGATTCCTAAGGTATATATTTCACATTATAATAACCTTCATATTGATTAGTAATTTATTTATAGTATTTCCTCTTTCACTTGATAACTTGTCCACTGTGTCCCCACCTCAGTTTTTGGCAGGTGTAATGGTACAGTATAAGGTGGTCAGTAAATATCATCTGATAGAATGCTTAAATTGCTCTGTGGAACTCTTGTCAAGTTAAAGGGAACACATTTACTTTAGATTACTGGTTGTTAGTTTTCATGAGCCAGCTTAGATTGTAATTGTAGAGTATATTCAGAAGGCTATGAAGACTTCAATGCTCAGTAAAGAATATTCTCCAGTTTGCATTCCAGATTTTATCAGAGACTGTTTGGAGATAGCTGGCACCAAAACCACAGCCTCCTTGCCTGGTTTTTTGAGTGTTTGGGGGTGGGGGTGAGTGAATGGTGAAGCATTTAGTGTGTGAGCAGGTGGTTATTGTCAGTATATTATGATAACATCAGTTCATGTGGATTTCCTCTATTTTAAAGAAATCACCACCAAGTTTAATTACCTTTTTATCTTTAGAGCCATAAAGCTGATTTTAGTAACTTTGGAAACTTCTTTGGGAGTTACAAGATTAGATGATTTTAGTAATACTTTAAGATTTCTTTCAGAGCAGTTTGTGCTGGTGCGCTGTTACAATCCCAGCAACTCAGAAGGCTGAGGAAGGAGGATCTCAAGCCTTGATACCTTATTGAGGCGGCCTTAAGCAGCTTAATGAGACCCTGACTCAAATAGAAAATTAAAGGGACTATGGAGTGTAGCTCAGTAGTTAAGTACCCCTGAGTTCAATCCCTGGGACCAAAAAAAAAAAAAAAAATTTTTTTTTTTCTTTTCAGTTCTAAGATTTCACAACTAAAGAGATTGTCTTCCCCATGATGCAGTTTTAAAATGTTTATTGTTTAGTTATAGTTGGACACAATACCCTTATTTTATTTATTTATTTTTATGTGGTGCTGAGGATTGAATCCAGGACCTTGCACGTGCTAGGTGAGTGCTCTATCGCTGAGCCACAACCCCAGCCCCCCATGATACATTTTTTGATTATATTGATCCTCAATGATTTCTGACTTCTTAACCTAAATCATACAAAACATAGCATGGTATCATGTGTTTATTCAGCACTGCTAGATGCTGCAGTGACAAAAATGACTCAATTTGTTTAACAGTGTTTATTGAACACATATTTTATGCTATGCTTGGGGATAGAGTATGGTTAAGATGGGCAAGGAACTTGCACTCTGCAGGTTGTTGCTTTTCATGGGTGTTGGTTTTCCTTCCCCAGTTAGACTATAAGATTTTTATTTTTTTCTATTTCATTCCTCTAAACATCTAACATGCTGAGTAAATAGTCCTCAAGAATCACTTGATTGACTTCTTAGATGGAGTTGTTTTGATTGCCAAGAAAAACTCTTCCAAGGAAACAAATGGTGTTTAGAGAAATCAGAACTTTATAATTTGTACAGTAGATACAGGGGCTTAAATGCAAGTGACTGTTCTTGCATTTAAGCCCCTATAGGTAGTATGGTAGGAATAATCTGTCCTTGTGACAGATTGTTTTGGAAAAGAAGTTTGGAAGTAGCTCATAGAATCATTCAGAACTTCTCATACTTTCTGGCACTTTTAAACAGATTTCATTTCTGAATAATGAACTTATGTATTTAGATTTTGGACTCAGAGGACACTGACATGTGACTTCAGAACTGCCTGCTTAATCAGAACTTCAAAGAGGTTTTTCTGTTTTGCTTTGCTTTGCTCTTAAAACCAGGCCTTTCTTAGTAAAGCCCATTTGGGCCTTAACAGGGTGCTTGAGCTGATTGGGAATTTTTCCAAATGTTTTCCCTCTTATTCATCCATCTGAACCTCCTAAATAAGGGCTTTGAAAGCCCTCATACAATTCTCATAGTTTCATTATATCTAAGAGGAGACAAATTGTTTATGGTTTTCAGCTATGAAATTCATGAAAATATGTAATACTTTAAAATGCTTTAGGTGAAGGATAACAGTAGGAAGTATTAAAACAATCTCTTTTAAGACAGTGTCTTTCCTTGCAGTATAAGTGTGTGATAAGTGTACTGTTTTTGCCTTTATTACTTTTTTTTTCTTTTGGTACTAGGATTGAACCCAGGGGCCTTAAACACTGACCACAAACCTAGCCCTTTTTAAAATATTTTATTTAGAGACAGGGTCTTGCTGAATTGCTTAGGGCCTTGGCAAGTTGCTGATGCTGGCTTTGAACTCGTGATCCTCCTGCCTCAGCTTGACCAGCTGCTGGGATTACAGGTGTGCACTGCCATGCCCAGCTGCTTTTATTACTTTCTTATTGTGTTATCTCCTTGCTCTGGAACATATGTTTTTAATTTTTTTTTTGTGCTGGGGATTGAACCTAGGGCCTTGTGCATGTGAGACAAACGCTCTACCAGCTGAGCATTATCCCCAGCCGAAGGAACAGTTGTTTTCAAATCCCACTGTGCAGAAGAATCACCTGAGGAAATGGCTCCAGTTGTTGCTTTTCATCTATATTTCCTAGTCTTGCTTACTCAGTACATCTTACCTGGGGAGGTGCAGGCCAGATGGTTTGGATGCCATGAGTCACAGATTGGCTGTTTATTTGGAAACATCACAATGTTCTTTTCTAATCCTACATGGGCCAGCTGGTGCCTCATACCCCATATTCTTTGATGGCCTCAGTGCCTTTGCTATATTCATTTTCCCTACAATGGAAATCTATCCTCTATCTCCATAGAATTTGGCCTAGGAGGTGGGCTTCCTAAAAAATCTTATTTGTCTAATCTAGTTCTCCTTGATGGTGCTTTCCTCCAACCTCTGTGCATAGGTAGTTTTATAAAATTTTGCCAATTTTCCCTATGTGATTCTTTTAGGTATTTAGTGTATAATTTCTGATTTATGGTCTGTATTGCTCATCAGACCATTTCCATTTACTGTCTTGCTATACTAGTTATATATACAGTGTCAGGTTGTACATGGTATACTATATATTTTAAGTCTCTCTCTATATATACACATATATGTATATATGTGTGTGTGTGTATATATATACACACACACAGTTGTAGATGGACACAATACCTTTATTTTACTTATTTATTTTTATATAGTGCTGAGGATGGAACCCAGTGCCTCACACATGCCAGGCAAGCACTCTACCACTGAGCCACAACCCCAGCTCCTACATGGTATAATATTATGTGCAACTTTTGTTGTTGTGTTTGAGATGGAGTCTCTCCATATTTGCCCCTGCTGGTCTTGAACTCATGAGTTAAGGCAATCATCTTGCCTCAGCCTCCAGAGTAGCTGGGACTGCAGGTGTGTACCACCACCCTGGCTTCCTCTCTCTTTAATGTAAAAAATCATCCATTGCATTCTATGAGGTTTTTTTTTTTTTTTTTTTTGGTACCAGGGACTGAACTCAGGGGACACTGGACCACATCCACAGGCCTACTTTGTATTTTAGAGACAGGGTCTCACTGAATTGCTGAGGCTGGCTTTGAACTTGTGATCATCCTGCCTCAGCCTCCTAAGCCGCTGGGATTACAGGTGTGTGCACTGTGCCTGAATCTATGAAGTTTTAAATGCCTTGAAAGTAGGAATAATCTTAAATTTTTTTTTTGTTCTTCATAGCACCCAGTAACTTTTATATTCAGTTTTTTTTCTTCTAATGTTTATTATTTCATATAGTAGAAAAATATGATGATATGATTTATCTTTTAATTAGAAGAATAGATTGTGCTAAAAAATGATTTCAGATTGGCCACAGAGCCTTACATTTGTTGAAAAAAATTTTTTATAGAGTTATTTTTTCTACTAGTGTTTTGTATCTGTTACATTTTGATAGGTGTGTAACAAGTAGAATCACTGAAGTTCTATTGATTGCATATTATTTTATGGAATGTATTAGTTGCTAAAGATTTTAAAAAATATTTTTAGTTGTAAATGGATCTTTTGTTTAATTAATTTATTTATATGTGGTGCTGAGGATTGAACCCAAGGCCTCACACATGCCAGGCAAGTGCTCTCCCACTGAGCCACAACTCCAGCCCCATTGCTAAAGATTTGATGTAAAGATTCCAGTTAGAACCCTTGAACTAGGTTTTTCTGAATTTTGCCCCCTCAACAACAACAACAACAACAACAAAAGTCAGAGGCTAGGTATAGAACCCTAGTGGATTCCATCCTCAGCAGCACACAAAGGAAAAAAAAGTCTAAACTGTTAATATGTAAATAGCTGAATGTAGGTATGTGTGTGTTTTACTATAAAAAAGAGTTTTTAGGGCTGGGGATGTGGCTCAAGTGGTAGCGCGCTCGCCTGGCATGCGTGCGGCCCGGGTTCGATTCTCAGCACCACATACAAACAAAGATGTTGTGCCCGCCGGAAACTAAAAAAAAATAAAGATTAAAAAAATTCTCTCTCTCTCTCTCTCTCTCTCTCTCTCTCTCTCTCTCTCTGTCTCTCACTCTCTCTTTAAAAAAAAAGTTTTTAGGGCTGGGGATGTGGCTCAAGCGGTAGTGCGCTCGCCTGGCATGCGTGCGGCCCGGGTTGGATCCTCAATACCACATACCAACAAAGATGTTGTGTCCACCGAGAACTAGAAAATAAATATTAAAAAAATTCTCTCTCTCTCTCTCTCTCTCTCTCTCTCTCTCTCTCTCTCTCTCTCTCTCTCTCACTCTCTCTTTAAAAAAAAAAGTTTTTAAAAGATACAGAAGTCATATATACATATATACAATACGTGTGTGTGTGTGTGTGTGTGTTACTGTAAAAAATACAGGTGAACATTAAAAGAAGATTGTAACAATCTCATCTCCAGAGATGATAGCCACTTCAAACATTTTGGTGTGTATTCTTTTAAGCTTTATTTATTTATTTTAGTGATAGTGGCTCTATTTTTATGTAATTCTGAATTTTTTTCTAAATGGACGAAATATTTTGGAGGTCTGTTGAGGCAGTAGGATCATAAGTTCAAAGTCGGCCTCAGCAATTCAGAGAAGCCCTAGGCAACTTAGTGATACCCTGTCTCTAAGTAAAATATAAAAAGGTCTGAGGATGTGGCTCAGTGATTAAGTGACCCTGGGATCATTCCCCTGTATTCCTCTCCCACAAAGTTGCACAAGTAGAGAATTTAAACTGCTTCTTTTAATACTAGCAACTTACAGAACCATCTTCTCCATCTTTTCTTCTGATTGTCTAGTTTTGAATAGATGTTACCATTGTCTTTAAGAATAGCTTTATTAAGATACAATTCACACATCACACAGTTCACTCATTTAAAATATATAATTCATTAGTTTTTAGTATATTCACAGAGTTGTATAACTAGAGCCACAATCTAAGTGTAGAACATTTTTATCACTTCTGAAAGAAACCCCAGGTCATTAGCTGTCATTTCCCACTCCTCTATCTACTTTCTCCCCAGCCCCAGGCAACCACCGATCTACTTTCTTTATTTCTATATTTACTTCTTCTGGGCATTTCATGTACTTTTCTCCCATCTTTATATCTTGTGCACATTCTCTGTGTAGATGATAGGGCTATAGTCCCTTGATTCAAAACCTGGCTGTCCCTCATGCAAGAGTCTCCCTGTGCATTTATCATTTAATTTGTCTCCTTCTTGGTTTCCTAATTTGTAAATTAGGAGATAATAATAGTATGTGCATAGAGGGTTATGAGTACAAATGAGTTAACATGCTTAAAGCACTTAAGGCTTTTTCTGGCCCAAATAAATATCTGTTTTAGCTGCTGTTGTGCTAGGATCTGTCATGCTTCTAATTGATTCATTTTGTAGTCTTCCATATTGGTGTTTGTTTCTGTTGTTAACAGTTAAACTTTCAAGTACATATATAAAAATTATTCAAATTAGTTTTCATATTGTGTCCTAAATCTTGAGTTTAGAATTTAGTCATTGTAAACTATATTCTGTCACAAAGACTTAGTTGGTGAAAAGAATTGCAGCATTTGGCAGTGTAATTATGCATCTTCATTTGGCACCTTGGTGAATTTATTTGAATGAGAGATGATGCACCCATCTGATTTAGTTAAAGTCAAAGTAAATCTAGGGCATTGTTTTTTGAAAACCCATGTTTTATTCTTCATTAAAGTGAGTTTTTTGCTGAGAAGTTGCTTTTGAAATTAATTTTTTAAAAAACACATTTATTTTTCAGACTTCCCCTGGATCAAAGAGAAAACACATTCTTATAAATCTGACAGTGCCCAAAAGATACCCACCACCACCACCTCCATACACAAGAAAACTACAGATAATTTAAGTGATCTGCCAGCTAGTTCAATGAAGCTTGAGAAATACCTCTTGAAAATAGTAATTTGTTGTCAAAATAATTTTCAATATAAATATGAATCGAATTGAGATTAAAATCTGTGAGAGGGATTGTAAAATATCAGCCAAAAAAACTGAAGTCACTGGGTGGGAACCAGTAGATCTGGGATTAGGACTTGGTACCAGTCTGCTGAATGACCTAGGGCTAGCCACTTATGTTTTCTGGGTGACTTTTTTCCTCATCTGTGAAATGAGACAATTGGATTGAAATAGATGGTCTCTTGGGGCTTATCCAGAGGGAAAATTAATTAATTTCTTATAGTTAGAAACAAGATACTACCAACTGTTGATCGGTTCTCTGTGCATTAGTAAAAGAAAGGTATGGAAGAATGTGTATTTTTACTGTACTTTTCTTTGATCTTGTGGTTACTACAAGAGCCTTTCTAGCCCAGTGAGATAGCTGTTGTATGATTTGTGTTCTTAAATTTACGCCACCATGTATATTCCCTCCTTTTCAGGCAGCTTTGTTTTTAGTTAACTGATGCTCTGGCTGGGTAGTGCAGGACTAAATAACCTTCCTTTTTTGGTGGTGGAAGTGGAAGTTGGCCCCTTGTATATTCCACTGTGTTTTATTTTTTTATTTAGAGACAGGGTCTCACTGAGTTGCTAAGTGCCTCACCAATGCTGAGGGTAGCTTTGAACTTGCTATTCTCTTGCCTCAGCCTCCTGAGCCGCTGCAATTACAGGTATGTGCAACTGTGCCTGGCTCCATTGTGTTATGAAACCTTTTTACAAGTAGTTGCATTTCTTAAAAATTACCAGTGAAGTATATGCCTGTATATAAATGATTTTTGTGAAATTTTCATTTTAAATTTGGAATTAGTAGTTTTATGGGGGGAAATCATTGACACCTGACACACAATAACTTTTCACTTAAAATTCCAGATATTTACTTTAAAGAATTATTCTGCTTGTAATTGGGAGGTTTTGTATTTCATACTTTCTGACGCTGGTTTCCACTTGTAGGCCACAAAAACTGAAGGGTATGTGAAGGTATTGTAAGGGACCTTCACATATGAATATGTGAATCCTCAAGTGCAGACTAAATAAATAGTAGGCCTTGGGTGTAAATATTTTTTACATGGGAATTAAAAAAGATTTATTTAAAAGTACTTATTTGGTTTATAAAAATATGTCATATTTTCTTTAATTATATTAGTGATGCAGTTGCCATTATATGAAGATCCAAGAAAACCTTAAATCTTTCCAATGAGTCACATACATGAAGTTTATATTTTGTTTTCTTAAACTATGTGAAGAAGTTAGTAAAGTGGTCAGAAGGACCACCTGATATTATACATTCATTTAGATGTAAGTACCTGTTAAGGAGTTTCTGTTGTAAGTACAAAGAAATTAAGAGAATTTAAGCAACCTTTGTTACATAATAAAACATACATTATCTTTTTAACAGATAAAGACCTCTAAGTCCCAAGACAAAAAACAGTAAACATTCAGAAAAGCCCACAAAAGTTGGTTGATTCTATCTAGACAGCTTAAGTTATAAAGAAAAGATAGTAACTCCATTTCTGATAAGATGGTTAGTTTTTTTTACTCGATTGGCATTTTGCTCAAAATAAGATATAAACTGTAGAAATTAAATTCAGTTACTATCAAAAGTAACAGCCATTATATTATCATTTTGTGAATAAAAAAATGAAATTTGTTGGAATTTGAACAGTAGAGGAGTGAGATGCTAAATGATACCACTACCCTAAGTGTGTTTCTGGCCATTAAAGGAACATGTTCTATGACAGCTTGAATTGATTGATGATTTACCAGTTTCTGGATACACTTTGAGTAGGTTCTTATATTATTTTCAGTTATTTTCCCTGTATTCTGGTAGTTCTATTTGGAGGGGAAGAGGTGTGGTTAAATCCAGAGATGGTACTCACAGTCAGGGAAGAAAATATTGCAGTCTTTTGATGGGGAGCCAACATTTGTGAAATCCCATGGAGTCAGTCTTCAGAGCCAGGGTTCTAATTGGCTGATGATTTTCTTCAAAGTTGTTTTGCTTCCTTGCTTTTTTCAAAGGACAGGAAATACTGTCACACCCACATTTATGCATTTCTATATAAGGTGCTTAGAAATGATATGAGATGGGTAATGTACATTTGTAATAATTACTTGAATAAAGGTCAAAATATCATGGAAAATGGGAAAACTTAAGTAGGAGAAAAGAGTTTATTTTTACCAATTTAGAATGTTTTATTTAAAAGCAGTTAAACTGACTAGAGCTGTGGATAGGGGAGGGGTTCTGGAGTGGTTTAAAGGCCATCGCTATAATGGTGAGTTGCCTGACATTGTGTTTTGAAGTGTGTTTGCCTGTGTATTTTAGAACCAGAAAAATTTCTTGAAAATTGCCTTTTCTACTGTGCATCTAGATAAAATCTATTTTATTCCAAATCTAGAGTTAAGATTTTAATTTTTTATTAATTGTCACGTCTGTCAATCTTTCAAACATTTTGCTTCTGTGATTATTTATTCAAGATTTAAGTAGGAGAAGAAAAGTCACATCAATTAGTTTTGATCTTTTAGGTCAATAAATTGAAAAGGAAAATTAGAATCATTTAAATGTACATGTAAGGTCTTACTAAATTAAACTACTCTGTATATATGTTCTTAGCTGTTGTTTGCTATGGTTCAAGAGGGCAGCTGGTGAGGTTTCTTAACTCTTTGAGGTTGATTTGGCAAATTTAATTACCCCTTAAGTGGCTTACTCTTAAGGGTTCAGCAATGTCAGTATAATGTTGATGGATAAATTATGAACACTGATACACTCCAATGTATTAGAATAATCCACAAAACTTGATTTATGAAAGTGGTAACATTCATCAAAGCAAGTCTGAGACTTATATTTGAAAATTAAGGTCTGTAGACTGGGTCTTAAAAAATATTTTAATAGACTTTAAAAACCACATTTTTTAAATGTTCAGCATCATTAGCAATTAGGGAAATGCCATTGAGAACAACAAGTTTTATCTCACACCAGTCAGAATGGTAGCCATCAGAATACAAATAATAGCTGGGCTTGGGTGTATGTCTGTAATCCCAGCAGTTTGGGAGGCTGAGAGGACGATTGCGAGTTCAAAGCCAGCCTCAGCAAAGGTGAGGTGCTAAGCAACTCAGTGAGACCCTGTCACTAAATAAAATACAAAATAGGGCTGGGGATGCGGCTCAGTAGTTGAGTGCCCCTGAGTTCAATCCCCGGTAACACTACCCCCACCCCCTGCCAAAAAAAAAAAAAAAAAAAGAATACAGATAATAATAGATGCTGGAGAGGATGTGGAAAACCAGGAACATGTAGTGATACATACATACCCATTCTTATAGCAGCACAATTCACAGTAGCCAAACTGTGGAACCAGCCCAGATATCCATCAGTGGATAAATGGATGAAGAAAATGTGGGGTGTGTGTGTGTGTGTGTGTGTGTGTGTGTGTGTGTGTATACACACACATATACATACATATATGTATGTATGTATATGTGTGTATATGTATTTTTTTCAGTCATAAAGAAAAATGAAGTTATGTCCTTTGCAAGAAAATGGACCATTATGTTAAATAAGTCAAACTTAAAAGGTTAAAGGTCATTGTTTTCTTTTGTGTGGAAACTAAAGAGGAAAAAGGAAAAGAAAGATGGGGAGGGGTAGATCTAAGGAAAATCAAAGGGAGATCAGTAGAGGAAAGGTACTAAGGAGTTGGAGATAGCATGTGGGGGGAAGTGCTGGGAAGTGATACTAGTCAAGTTATGTTGTTAAATTGTATATTGTGTGCATGTACAAATATATAATAGTAAATCCCATCAGTATGAACAGCTATAATAAAACAATAAAAAATGTGGGGAAGGGGCTAGGGTTGTAGCTTAGTGGTAGAGCATTCACCTAGTGGGTTTGATCCTCAGCACCACATAAACAAAACAAAACGAATAAAATAAAGGTTAAATTCTTTTTTTTTTTTTTAAACTTTTTAATATTTATTTTTAGTTTTCGGCGGACACCACATCTTTGTTTATATGTGGTGCTGAGGATCGAACCCGGGCCGCACGCATGCCAGGCGAGTGCGCTACCGCTTGAGCCACATCCCCAGCCCAAGGTTAAATTCTTTAAAAAAAAAAAAAAGAAAAAGAAAAAAAAAATGTGGGGAAAAGAGAAAATGCTTACATCCTTGTTAAAAAACCAAACAAACCAAATTAGTGTATATTCTTTCAGACTCTTTGATTTGTCTGTTATTTTTATACAAATAAGATTGTACTTTTCCCTATAGTCAGGCTGTCACTGAATATTCTCAGTCCTGTTAATTTTTGTTAGTTGGATGAGTCAGAAAGTGGTATCTAATTTTTATTGTAAAACTATAAAAAGTCCTTTTTTTTAAAAAAAAAAACCAAATAACTTGACAATTAGGGACAGGAACATTATCTCTTCTGTGTAGTTGACCATCATTATTGCTGAGGTTGAGAAATCCTGTGTTATAGTTTGGATCTTAAGTGTCTCCCAGAGGTCCATGTGTGAAAGTTTGTTCCCTAGAGTGGGGCTATTGTTGGAGGTCATTGGGAGCATGCCCTGGAAGGGGAGAATGAGACCTTAGCCTCTTCCTGTCTTTTTCACTTCCCAACCATGAGGTGAGTGCTTTTGTTCCACTAGTGCTTCTGCTAGGATGTGCTGCCTCAGTACAGGTACAAAGCAGTGAGACTAATTGATTATAGATTAAAACCTCCAAAAGTGTGCACCCAAACAAACCTTTTCTAATTATCTCAGGTATTTGTTATAGGGACAGAGAGTTTAACACACTGTGTCCTATACCAAGGAGTTATCTTTTTCCTTAAACTGTTTCTTACTCATTTTTTTGACTACATGCCAGACTGACTTTTTAGAGTGGCTGGCTAATTTGGTTACTTTTTTGTGTGTGTGCTGGTGAGAAAACTGGCTGTAACTTGGTTACTTTTGAAGACTGTGTTGCAGTTTCTAGTTTTAAAAAATATTTTGCTCAGAGACTGAGACCAGCAATTGAGACTGGCAGGTAGTTAGGTAAAGCTTGACAAAGTGAATGAAGCCTGGTTTCTTTTCTGGGTTGTTTAAAGACTTAGCTTCAGAGTTTTGATAATTTCTGGGTGAGAAGATTGGCTGTCATTACTTTGATAGTAAGTATGTTTCCATTCAGATGCAGAAGTAAAAAAAAAAATCACTTAGCTTAACCCCCAAACCAAAATCAAAACAAAATATCCCAAAATGAAAACAAAACACTTAGTGAGCAAGGTGAGCCTAAAGTAACTATTCTTATTCCACATTTCATGTTTGTACTTGACCTAGGCTAGCATAAGAGAAACCTAACTGGTATGACTGTCCTAATGCATTTTCAGTGAAGAGGCTGGGAGGGTCCAAAAGAATGTTTTGAGTCATCAGATCCTTTTAAAATGCTGAATTCTTTCCATGGGGTTAATTTAAACCTATTATGACCCTATTATGGCCTCAGAGCTATAACAACATGGAATGTTGCTTGTTTAGTAGAAGTCTTTCAAAGGACATCTTTATATTTGGCAACATTTCTTCTGTTATCAACCATCATATAAGATAGAAACAGGAATTTTTGAGTTCTTAACTGGAAAGAACAGCCATTTGTGGTAGAGAGTCTCATGAACTTCTTTTTCTTTTGAATGAGAAGGATGCTCATAAATAAAATAGATAGCTCTTCATTTCCCAAGACAATTTAGGTTTAGGTTAATATATGAAGTATATATGAGTGTGTAAAAATTTAGCCATATTTATTTAAGATACACCTGTAATTCTTGTTCAGAGATATTAAACTGTTATGTTATTGAAGAACAAAGAGTCATTGAGTTTCTTTTATGATCATAGAGGAGAAATTTTCTGGGCTACCTAGGCCCAAGGGAATATAAATTTGCCCTTTTGTGTTTTGTTGTCTTTCTTTGTTCCCTTTGTTTCTTATCTTGTTTCATGTTCCCCAGTAAAAAATGTGATACAAACCTGAAATGTGAACCACATATATAATTCATATTTCTAGGAGCCTGGTTTAAAAAAATAAAAAAGGAAACAGATGAAATTAATTTTCATAATATATTTTATTTAATTCATTATATCTAAAATATGGTTGGTTATCTGTTGGTATATGAGGGGGGTTGGTTCCAGTACTGCTGCAGATACCAAAATCCACAGATGCTTAAGTCCCTTATGTAAAATGGCATAATATTTACATATGACCTACTAATCACTAGCATACTTGAAATCATCTCTAAATTACTTATACTGTCCAGTGCAGTATAAATGCTATGTGAATAGTTATTATACTATATCATTTAGGCATTAACAATGAGGGAAAAAGTCTGGATGTGTTCACCATAGATACAGTTTTTTTCCCCCAAATGTTTGTGGTTCAGGGTTCTTGAATCCATGGATATTAATAAACCTATGTGTATGAAGGGCTGATTGTATTACCTTTTCAACATCTAACTAATATAAAAGTGAGTGATTTTACATTCTTGTTTTAATACTATGTCTTTGAAATGTTATGTGTATTTTTGAGTTATAGCATATCATAATTATAGCTAGTTAAATTCGAGTGTTTAGTAGTTGCATGTGGGCCAGCAATTGCCATATTGGATAGCATAATCTTAGTTTATTTCTGCTCCAAAAGAATTTTATACTTAATAGTTACAGGATTTTCAGGCAAAGGTGTTCATATACTAACACACATATAAGAAAAATACATACATTTGTATGTTATAACCTCAATTATTATCTGAAACACCCCAAACATCATGTTTTAGTGTTGTAGTTGATGGCATAAACTGGTATGGCTTTATTATATTTATAACTGTGCATGCTCCAAGTTTTCAGTGATGTGTTCTTTGAAAACAGGTATAGTAGATATATAAAACATCATCCAAAGAAAAGGAAAATGTCTTTTTATTTTTATTGAATTAAATTGTAGCATATGCTGATATAAACATTTAAAACCTCAGTGTTATCAAGAAGTTTGTTCTTTAGTGAAATACAGAAGTTTGCTCTTTGGTGAACAACATTGAGTGATGCTACATAAATTTATGAAGAAAAAAATGGACTCCACTTCCATTAATGACTTTATAAGTTGAAGGTAGGACTAAGTTGGATTTAAACTTCAGTAAATGAAACTTGGAGTTTTGGGACAAAAATGGATTGTATTGATTGAGGTATGTGAGAGGTAGTGACACTTGAATGATGAATCAATGTGCTTTTTTTCTTATACTTTTTTTTTTCAGTTGATGCATTGTAGTTGTACATAATGATAGGATTTGTTGTTATATATATTTATACATATAAATAATATAACACATAATTTGGCCAGCATCGCTCTGAATCAATGTTTTATGCTCATTTTTCATCTTCGAAATGTTCTGTGGTGAGCTTGTATTACTTTTTAAATCAGAAATAAACTCCCAAGGAAAGAAGTCTAAAGGAAAGAAAAATATCTAGATCCCCAAACCACCAATAGTACACAAAAGTGAAGAGGTTTAAAGACCTAAATTATAATTATGGTCCTGTCATTAACCATCTAGGTGATTTTGGGGTAAGTTTGTTAATGTAAATGAGTTTCTGTTGATTCATTTGCAAAACCAGAGGTTAAAAGTTAGATTCTTTAGATCTTTTTAGTTGCTTATTGGGCAAGGTGTTTTGTTTTTTTTTTTTTAAATAAATAATGAAGGGAGTTAAAAAAATATAAAAATGAAATGAAGGGAGTTAGTAGCTGTGCTTGTTGCAGGGGCTGGGTACAGTGGGTACAGGTGTAGCTTTATGTGCAACTGTGTTTAAAATAAATTACTTATTATAGAAATGTGGGTTTGAGACAGTTTATATCTGTTTGTGTTATGTGCTGGTATCATAGGTACTATAGGGACATAGATATAATTAATTTAATTCCAAAAGGGTATATCTTATTGCAGCTTGAGGTCAAATTAAGCGCTGTAAGAGAGGTGTAAGGAAGGGAGCAGAAAGGAAGGGAGAAATCATATTAGGCTGAGGTAACAGCTAGGAAAGTCTCTATGGAAGAAGCAGCATTTGAGGAGGCATCTGTGAATGGGTGGAGATGGGGAAGAAGCATCTGATATGACCAGACCAGGGGGATGAAGGCTTGGGTGTTTGAGAAAGGTTCTTGCTGTATTGCCCAGGCTGGCCTAGAACTCAGGGCTCCAGTGATCCTTTTGCCTTAGCTTCTGGAGTGCTGGTACTATAGCTACATGCCACTGCATCCAGCTTATTGTATGAGCTTTTAACTGAGCCATGGTAACCCCAGTTTGACTGGGGTATAGAGTTTATATGGTATAGCAGGGAAGAAGGAACCAGGAAAGCAGGAATGGGATAGGAAAGGAAATGGAAGGGGAGGATGGTGGAGTACTCTTCATCTCATGTGTTGCAGCTTTATATTGTGGTGTGACCCTAACAATGCTGTTAATAAACACTTGTGGTGGGTTTTATATTTAGTATGCATGTAATTTAGTACATATCACACAATAAGAATGCAGGTATATATACCTAGTATATATTTGTTTATAGAATGTGAGAGAGAAAGAAAGTAAGGGACAGAGGAGAAGGAAGAAGAGAAAAGTAAAGAGGAGGTATGAGAGAGAGAGGAGCTAGAATTATAGGTAATTAGGGTACAACTTTTAGAGGAAATGCCTTTAGGGGGTTTCTCTCACACATGTTGGTCATGTTTGTGTGGTTACATACACAATAAAAAATTCTTATACATTAAAATATCTGTAGATTTTTTTTTATACTTGGAAAAACAAAAAAAGAAAACAGGGAAGAGGTTATTCACATTTCATAGTCGACCTTGTTGCTAGTATACTTTGATTTGAATAGCAGCCCTACCAACTTGCTTGTGAATCTGATATCAGGCCAAAATTGTACAAAAGAAATTGATGCTTCATTGGATAGAACATTTACTTTTGTAAAAACAAGGAAGCTGAAAAAGAAAAAGCTATTTAAAGAAATGACTGTTAAGTTTGGATATAGTAATTGCTTCAGGGGAAAGTTTTCTTTCTTTTTTTAAAGTAAGTAGTGCTATGACATCGTTCCTTAGTATCGGAATATTGTCAGAAGTGTAATTTCTGAGGTGAGGTGAGCAAGCTTGCCAAGTTTGCTAAGGGCAATTGTTTTTTTCTGTTTATTATTGCTATAAATTAAAAAAATGTCATTGGTGTGCATGTGTTTATTATAGATCATTGAAATATTAAGCCATAAAAATTAAATTTTGTGGTGCTGGTTAAATGTTTTTAAACCTCCCTGTATTTTCAATTGCCTGAGAAAACTGTGAAGGACTTCAAAATATACTTTAGAATAGCTTGGCTTTAGAATTTGTGTTTGACCTTGTAAGTTCTGAATATTTCTTTTTGGTTTGAATTATAGTATTATTTCTGTGGCCCTGAAAATGATTTGTAATAGCCTCATACTTGCCGTTGTCTCATTCTTAAGGAGCTGCTAAACTCTTGAGTATTTGTGGGTAATGGAATCAGTGCATGCTTAAGACAGATGAAAAAATATTAATAGTAGTGTTAATGCAGGCAAGTTCTTTCTGAAAAAGAGAATGGTTAGAAACTCTTGGTACTCTTTATACTTGATCCTGTGTGTGTCAGGGGAGGGTTACCATCCATTTGGATGCATCCAGTTTCCCCTTTTAGACTATTATGTCTCTGTCTTTAGGCTTGAATTTTCTCTAGTCCAGATTTGCATTTCTAGATATTGGTTGGCACTTCAAATTTAGCATGTGCACATTTCTCCAGCATCTCTTCTTTTGTGATTCACCATTTTAGGGAAAGGCACCATGCCTTCTTTTGTGGACTGAACTCCATCTCTCTGGTCCTGAGTCTTTCTGCCAAACCTTCAGCAGCTTTTTGGGCCTCTCCTGCCTTGTCCTCCCATCACTGCTATGCTTTCATTTTTCCTATTGCAGAAGCCCCCAGTAGGTCCCTCTGACTCCAGGTTGGCCCCATTTGAGCTACCTTTCACAGAGCTGCCTCATGAGTTGATAGAATGTTCTGTGGACTTCCACTATAGAAAATAGAAACCCTTTGACTGCCCCTGCCTCCCTCTCTGAGGCTCCCTATATCCATTTGCAAATTTGGTAGACTAACTGCCAGGAGCTGTCTGGGTTGAATGAATTTGCCTCTTATTCCTCTCTACCTTCACAAGGATGATTCCTTGGCCTGGAGAGCCTGTCTTTCTCTTATGCTTCTGGCCAGTTTCTTTGGCTCTCTCAACTCTTGGCTCAGATATCATTTATCATAAGTGGAATTGTGTCTTCTTCTCTTCCTTGGCTTTAGTATTCTATGGTACTTATTGCTTTGGTGCCATAATTAGGAGAATGTCTTTTTCCCATAAGTCTATGAAGTTATTTTATTTCAAATTGTGACCTTGCCTTTCCTTGTTTCCCTTCCTTATTCTACTTTTTTTTTCTTTCTCTATTGCTCTTGTCTTCTTTCAACATACTCTGTAAAGGTCTTCTTGGTAATATTTATTTCTGTACCCTGTTTAATATAAATTCACTGGGGTAGAGCTCTTCATCTCTTTTGTCTGTTGTTATAGTATCAGTGCCTGTTACTGTGTCTCATACTTAAAAAATATAAATATTTTTGGAAGAAATGTGTATTTGTATGTCCAGGTTCCCACTTCCAGTAGGCATTGGTAAATTGAACTGATGGTGAACAGTTTATTCTATTAGACTTCCTAGGAGATGTCTGCCTGTGCTCCTGTTTGGTACTTAGAAGTACATCTAATTAAATACTTTTAAAGATTTTTTTTTTTTTTTTGTTAGCGGGGATTGAACTTGGGTACTCAACCACTGAGCCATATCCCCAGCCCTGTCTCACTGAGTTGCTTAGTGCCTCACTGTTGCTGAGGCTGGCTTTGAACTCAGCAATTCCCCTGTTTCAGCCTCTTAGCTGCTGGGATTACAGGTGTACTCCGCTTGGATTACAGGTGTGTGCCACTGTGCCCTGCTACTTTTAATGATTTTATGCATCAAAACAAATTCCTTCTTTTGTATAAGTCTGAGGTTCTGTCTATTAGTTTCATGTCTTACTCTGAGATGCGTTTCATATCCACTCATATAGCCCTCTTTCTTCTATAAGCTAAAACTCAACAACTAAAT
This sequence comes from Spermophilus citellus, assembly GCF_964194105.1. Taxonomy (NCBI): domain Eukaryota; kingdom Metazoa; phylum Chordata; class Mammalia; order Rodentia; family Sciuridae; genus Spermophilus; species Spermophilus citellus. The sequence goes on along the minus strand of NC_138185.1, from coordinate 158,876,576 downwards.
AACTTAAGACAATATTTCCCTAAAGCTCATGCTTTCAGAATACCATCCACATGGAGTTCGAAATCACATGTGCCCCATGACAGTATATTTCAAGTGTTTTTGCTTGTGTAAGCTTGGAAGAATTTTGCATTTTTGAATTGATTTTGATTTTTTTCACATTTAGATAGTTGCATAGCATGTCATTTCCAGTATATTATAAAGAGCAATATTTAAGAATCTAGACTGTTTCATTCTTAAATATGCAGCCAGAGGAATTTGTTACCACCATCGTCTCCTAAACAATGAAAAATCTCTTTAGCCCTTTTTCTAAAAATTTTTTTCAGTTGTTAATAGAGCTTTATTTTATTTATTTATATGTGTTGCTGAGAATTGAACCCAGTGCCTCCCACATGCCATAAAAGTGCGCTACTGCTGAGCCCCAGCCCCAGCTCTAGCCCTTTCTTGTTGGAAGTTATATTTCTGTTTGACTCTGCAAAATTGTATCAGAATAAAAAACATATTTTATACTTGAAAGTCTTATGATAAACCTTTTCAAAAAAAATCAATTTAAGGTTTTTTTTTAAAAAAAAGAAGGGCTGGGGATGTGGCTCAAGGGGTAGTGTGCTTGCCTGGCATGCGCGGGGTGCTGGGTTCGATCCTTAGCACCACATAAAAATAAAATAAAGATGTTGTGTCCACCGAAAACTAAAAAATAAAAAAACCCCTTCTCTTTCTCTCTCTCTCAATCTCTCTCTCTCTCTAACAAAAAAAAAAAAAAAAAAGAAAGAAAGAAAAAAAGAAAAAAAAAAGAAAATGCCTTGTGATCATAAGGCTCTAAATGTTAATTCATTTCAGAAGAAACAGAACTTGTTGGCATTACCATATAATTCAAACCAAATAAAGCAATTACACATTTTGATAAATGTTAGAAATAAAAATTGAGTATTTATTTAAATACACCTATTAAGGAGGCGAGTAAGGCTTTGCGTCTTCTTCTTCTTCTTTTTTTTTTTTAAATAAACCTTTAGTATTTGGATGAATATTGATTATTTCCAGACTGAGGATTCAGCATCAATTCTATTCCATATCTTTCTTTTTTTCTTCTGTCATTAAAAATCACTCACAAGTCCTATTTATATAAATAAAAGATGGGCATAGTCAGAATTCTATAATTGTAGTGTCATTCAGTCCTTCAAATTGTTTGAGTTATATGTCAAAAATCAGTCTATCACCAAAGATTCTTTTTGATGAAAACAACTAGACATTCTTTCAATATTGTTGAAAGCAGTGAAACTGCCAGGGTTACAAAAGAATTTGCTTTCAATTATTAGTTATTCATTTTCTTAATAGGACATCAGTTTCTCAATTGGCTCTTTGATGAGAACAAATGAAGTAAGCTGTGCTAAGGTTGGGGATCAGTGACTGGTGTCCCTTTCATAAAGTGGTAAATGGAAGATTTTAAAAGGGGAGCTGGAAAAGGAGTCTCAGCTCAGTCTCCAACAAGATTTCAGGTAGATGGGTTTTAAGAAGGAATAAAAAAGAGAATTAAACTTTAGAAATGGATTTTCTTTTAATGATCTATGGTGAAGGATTGACAAAGCCTGTTTAAAGGCTGTTGAAGCTGAGTGGTGGGTATGTCAGGGATTATACTTTCTACTTATGAGTATATTTAAATATTTACATAATAAAAAGTAACCAAAGCAACAATTCGCTTTGGAAAGTGTTACTATATGAACGTTCCAGTTTGAGGACCATTTTCTTTGATACCACTGATAACATTAGTCACAGTGCCCTATTGTATTTAAATGAATTAATATTTAAAAATTTCCCTGTTTTACTTTCTAATTTGATAAATATGGATAGATTTAATCCACATTTAAAGCTCTTTAGAGTCCTTGATAATTTTGAATAATGAAGTACCCTGAGACCAAAAGATTGAAAATTGCTGCCCTAGAATTTCCTGGTATTTTAGTTACATGTTAGTTTAATTTCTTTAATTTTTAAAAAAATTATCTGGATATTAAACATTTAATGTATTTTTTTTTTTTTTTTTTGTGGTGCTGGGGATTAAACCCAGGTGTATATGAGGCAAGCACTCTACCAACTGTGCTATATCGCCAGGAATATATATTTTTTTGCTTTGAATTATTTTTTGCTTGTGTAAATATCATATGTCCATAACTTAAAACAATATTCTTGTTTTTGTGACTAGCCTCTGAATTTTTTTGTCAGAGATCTCATAAAAGAACTTTACCCTTGGTGGTCTTGAATACCTAATGTACACTTAGCTTTGATACTTCCAGCTTCACCTGAAGAATTGCAGAAATGTTGTATGATTATTTTGTGGTAATTTACAAAAGAATTAATGATGCTCAGAAATGACCATAAGTAATTTTTATGTTAGGTTTTGAAAGGGTTGCTGGAAAAGGAGGCCCTCAGTTTAATCTCAGACAGGATTTCAGGCTGATAGGTTTTAAGAAGGAGTACATAAGAAATTTAAAACTTTGGAAATGGATTTCCTTAAAATGACCTATGGTGAAAAATCTGTGGCAAAGGCTGTTGAAAGGCTATTGAGGCTGTTAAGTAATTTTTATGTTTCGAATGACACTACTTAACTGCTATAGTTTGAATCTGGAGTGGCTCCCAAAGGCCTGTGTGTTTAATAAGACTTGGTTGCCAGCCTGTGATGCTATTAAGAGGTGGTAGAACTTTTAGGAAGTAGTACCTAGTGGAAATAAGTTAGGTCATTGGGGTTGTGCCTTTGAAGGAGATATTGGTATCCTGGCCCTTCTTCTCTTTCTCTTTTATTCCTGGTAGCCCTGAGTTGAACAGAGCTCTTCCATGAGCTGCTGCGATGATATACTGTGCCACCAGAGGCCCAGAGTGACAGGACCCAAGCAGCCATGACTGAAACCTCCTTTAAATCGATCATCTTAGGTATTTTGTCACAATAACAGAAAGCTGCTCAACATGTAAGCCATAGGATTTTAGTTTGACCTGAGTTTTGTAGGGTGACTTGCTTAGTGCAATTCTGTATGTATTTTTTCAAAAGCCCTAGACTTTAAGTGGGTACTGTGATTGTATTCTTCCTAACCAATAGATTGAACTTACTTTCTGGTGGATTTTTTTCTTCATGAATTTTGATATATGTACGTATACAATGGAGATCTCATTTAATTAATATACTTCATTTTACCTTTATTGGAAAATAGAAGATTGCATAAAAATAGAACTTTCTTGAAAAATCTAGGATGGTATTTTTCTAATTTTTTGATATTTGCAGTAAAGAATTTATTTTACATCCTGACTTTAGTACGTGCATACATATATATTAATACAAAAGTGCACATATGACCAAAAGAAAAATTAAATGATGGGCTGGGTATGTGGCTCTGTGTAGAGTACTTACCTAGCATGTGCAAGGCCTTTGGTTCAATCCCTAGGACTACACACACACACACACACACACACACACACACACACACACACTCACAAACACACACTTAGTAAAATGAAGCAGACCTTTTTCAGTATTGTATTGTATTAGATGAAAGACCCTATGTAGCTTATGGCTACCTTATGTTTCTACTTTTTTTGAAAGGGCCTGCCTTAAAATTAGTCTTTGAATTTATTTGACAGTTGACTTTTATAGGCAATACGTCTAACTTCTCTTTTTTTTTTCACTTTTTCCTTCTTCCCTCTTCCCTCCCCTTCTATCTCCTTTCTCTGCCACTGTTTTACTATGCTTTGTTTCCCTCCTTTCTCTCTTTTTTCTTTCTGTTTCTCTTCCTTTCTCCCCTCACTTCCTCCTGTCCTTCTTTCCTTCTTCAAAAATAATCAAGTAAGTTGATAGAAAAAGACATTTTAATACAAAGATTTGGGCAGACATCATTTAAATTGACTTTCTTTTTTATTCTGGAAATGTTGTTTGTAGATATGTTTTCTTCTCCTGATTTCCTTATTTTTTCCGTGTTTTCATTTTGTATGATTGTGGGAGATTCAATAACACTTGTAAAAAATTATTAGCATTTATTGAGTGAGTCTCACGTGCCAGACATGGTTCTAAGCACTTTAGAAAGCACAGTCTCTGGTGCAGGTTTTTTCACTGTCATTGTGACCTTGGGCAAAATACTTGGTCTCTACACGTCTCAGTTTTTCTATTTGTGAAGTGTGATGCCATGATATAATTTCTGCAAGGCATATAGAACATTGCCTGTCTCACTATAAAGATTCAGTGTATGTCAGCTGCTACTATTTTTTTTTTATCATTAAAGCAGGTTGGCAGTTCTTGACATGTATTGAGTACTCAGTGAGTTGTAGTTGTTTGTATTATTTAATATTACTATATTTTACTTTTGCTTTTAAGTAGTATATTGAGTTTGGCTGAGGCAAATGTGAAATAGTATTTTTGTACGTTTTCTTAATTTTTCAATGAGATTTTTTTAAATGAAATGGTGCAGAAGCTGATGCTTCATGGCTGTGATTATCATATTTAATAGATATTGTGGTCTTCATAAAGGATATTCCTAAGAATATCCCATTATTTAAATAGGAGTGGAGAGAAGATTTAGTCCTTGTAAATAACCACTTTAAAATGGAAATATAGGGGGCTGGGGTTGTGGCTCAGTGGCAGAGCACTTGTGAGGCACTGGGTTTGATCCTCAGCACCACATATAAATAAATAAAGAATAAAGGTACATCAACAAGTAAAAAATATTAAAAAAAAAAAAAGGAGATATAGCCCAGGTGTGGTGGCATGTGCCCGAAATCTCAATGGCTTGGGAGGCAGGAGGATCATGAATTCAAAGCCAGCCTCAGCAAAAGAAAGTCACTAAGCAACTCATTGAGACCGTCTCTAAATAAAATACAAAATAGGGCTGGGAATGTGGCTCCCTGAGTTGAATCCCCAGTACCAAAAAAGTGTATGGGGGGGCTGTATGTGTGTGTGCATGTGTGTTTTAAAGTCATATAACAAAAGACTAATATTTTATGGTCCAAACGATTCATCCTGTTCTTGTTTTCAGTTATTAGTGGACACTTGTCAGAGTAAAGCAGCTTTATGTTTTGTTATGTTTGTGTTAAATATGTGATCTTATTTATGAGTATCATGAAAAGTACTTTATGGATTTCCTTTAATGGGGTTGAAAGCACTTGAAATTCTAAGAAATAATGGTAGCACAGTGTCTATAATGATTTCTGTGCCAGCAGTCTATGAGTTCTGTGTGTTCATTAAGATAAAGTGTAGCCACATAATCAATGAATTATCAATTGGCTTTATAATAACACACCAGTGTAGTAGAGCATTCAGTGCTTCTGAACTGATAGTCATCTAATGATTAATATATTACTTGAGTAGATAGCTTGAGTGTGGCTTAAAAGTCAGTATGGTATGTGATACATGAACCAATTCTATCAGGGATTTGAAACCTCTTTATTGAGGGACATATTAATAAAAATTTAAGTGGAAGGAACACTTGTAAGCACTTTTAACCTACAAGATATAGGCTTGAATGTGGTTCTGGTTACCTATAATGTGTATAATTTTGAACAAATCATGTATCTTTGGTGTACTGGATATTTCCTTGATTGCAAAATGAGTATCAAAGCTAGTGAGCCTTGTTCACAAGGTTGTTTGGATCAGTGATTGAAATAATACATTTTGAGGATGCTTGAAAACTTTTGGTACTCTACAAATGTAAATTAATGTTCTTTCTACTTTCAAATGCAAGAGCCTTGTTTGGGGAGTGTTTTGACACCAGTTTGTGTTTATGGCTTTAATTTTTTTTATATGTTGATGGAGCTTTATTTTATTCACTTATTTATATGTAGTGCTAAGAATCGAACCCAGTTCCTCACACATGCTAAGCAGGTGCTCTACCACTGAGCCACAACCCTAGTCCTATGGCTTTAATTTTTTTGCTTTTTGTTTAGGTTCATCAATGGCCAGTATAAGCCTTAAGTTTCATAATCCTCTATTTTTTTTGACCACTAATTGCAATGAAGAATGTATGTATTTAACTCTGGATATATGGACATGTGCATGTGATAGCAGTGCTGTTCATGACACTGTAGTAAGTATTTGTCAGCATTTCCATTTTGAATTTCATTTTGGCTGGTCCCTCCGTCCCCCTCATTTTAGCTTGGCTTTCCTGTGGGATAAAATTATAGGGCCTGAATGTTTTAGAAGGAAACTTTTTTCCTTCTTTAGTAATGAATGTATGCTATTAAAAAAGAAAAAAAAAACTGATAACATTTTATCACAGAAGTTTTAAAAACCAGTTTATGTAACTTTCTTTAAATCATTAAGTGTATTAAATATTGTGACTTCATATTTAGAAACATTTTTATGTTATTATAGTTTTGCCTCCTAAAATCATCATTCTTTAATGTGTCATTCAAATTTAAAATTATAATTTTTGTAAACTAAATTATGATATAAAGAACCAGTGACATTGAACACCTACGTACCCATTCTAAGTTAAGATAGAGTAAACTGCTTGTAGCTTATAAACTTCCTTAGACTTTCATCAGTAAATGTGTACATTGGTCTTTGTTCTGTATATTAGTGAAGTGTGTTAGAGATAGAATACTCTATATGCTCACAGACTCTCTTCTAATGAATGTCATGTGGTATCAAGTGCTCTAGTTTTAGATAACTTGTTGAATCACCACCTGACCCAAGACCTCTACTCAAAGCAGTAATCTGCCCCAAAGGCTCTACCCAACAGAGGAGATTATCATGGTGTTCCAGTTAGAACCTGTTTTTAGGGAAGTTTGGGTTTGACAAAGATCAGCTGAAGTCAAGAACAGAAGATGAAAGTTATGAGAAAATGAAGCAAGCAAACAAAAAAAGTAACGATGGGGAAGTTGATCATCCTTTATCATTGCTTCACTGAAATTATTCTCATTAGGGCTATCTCCGAATTGGTACCTGTCTGTCAACAGCAGGTGATCTTGTCCATATTCTCCTCAGGGGAAACATATTCTTTTTTTCACTTGGGTGACATTACTTAGGTTTTCTTCCTACCTTTTCCTTTTTTTTTTTTTTTTCATTCTCTTCCTTGGCTCTTCATCTGCTCAGCTTGTTTTAGATTACTTCAGGGCTTGTGGCTTACTCTCTGCACTTACCATAGGCAGTCACATCTATCCCTTTGGCTTCAAGTCCATTCCATACACTATTGGTTCCACTTTGACCCTTTAAGTGCTGTTTTTTTTTATTAACAGTTGCTGACTGAGCATTTCCATGTCTTAACCGTCTCTTAACTTGTTCTCAGTGAAGCACCTGATTTCCTCCACCAAGTAATTTCTTCCCTTTTACTTGATGGCCCCTCTATTCACCCAGAGGTACAAACCAGACAATAAACTCTTACTTTTACTTCTATACCCTTTCCTCAGAATAGCATCTATCAGCAAGTACAGTCAATTTTATTTCCATTATGTATCTCTACTTTGTCTACTTTGTTTTCAGTCATTATTGTGACTTTTGCCATTGGCCTTCTATGTAGCAGTAGTCTCCTAACTGGTTTTCCTACTTTTTATCTTCCCTCCTTTTATTCTTTCCACCCCTAGTGACCAGAGTAATCTTTATAACAATCCAGATTATATATTGTATTTCTCCCTCAGGCTTTAATACTGTAATGGTTTCTCACTGCACTTGGAATTAAATCCAAACTCCTTCCCTTGCTTTTCTTATTCTCTTTTCACCTTGGCTTTTTATTTTTTAATTTTTTCCTTTTCTTCTTGTCTTTCATTCTTTTCTCTTTCTTTTTGAATCTAGGGCCTTGCACATACTAAGCAAGTGCTCTACCACTGAGTTATACCCCCAAGCTTTCACCTTGGCTTTTCACACAATTTTTATGACAATATAATTAAAATTTAATATTAAAATCTAATATGTGGATTCAAATTCAAATTTTCTAAAAACTTGAATGAGCTTGTCACCCACCCTATCCTTTTTTTTTCTCCCCTTAATTTAATAAAATTCATAACAAAAATCACAGCTAGCTTTTTTCTAGTTCCCTCAAGCTTTGATTTTCTTACATTTCTCAGACCTCTTTGAGGGCTTTGGATTGTCTCATTAGCATTAGGGAAAGAAAAGCTTTTACTCTTGTGTCTCCAAGTTACACTGTTAGCACTGGAACTGGCTAAGAAGCTTTACTTCTTATTTTTAGTAACACTGTATCTTCTTGGTTCTCTGTCCCATTGCATACAGAGCTTTCAGCCTCACTGAGTTTTCTTTATCTTTTTTTTTTTTTCTGAATTACCCTATGGTTTCATTTTTAACCTTTTGTTCTTAGTTTGCCATTTGCTCTCTGAGTTTATCCATTTCCGTGATTTGAGCTTTCACCTCTGGGATTCCTATTCCCTATGTTAGTCCCCTATTTCCAATCTTACCTTAAAAATTTTTTCTTCTGTCTGATGCCTTGGAGTTATCTCACACTCAGTTGTCTAAAGACTAAAACTTCTGAACTTCTGTGATAAACTAACTTTTCTGGTGATATAATTTTTAGCACTATCATCATTCTCTCAACCTGGAAACATTAGTAATTTTTGACTATCTTTTCCATTATGGCTAATGTGTCGTGTCGTGTGCCCCCCCCCCCCCCCACGTTTTCTGCCTTCTAAATGTATCTTAGACTCCTTGTATTCTTTCTTGGCCATCAGTTCAATATAGGCCCTCTTTAGGCTTGGTTTTGGTGACAGTGTTTTAGTTAGTTTGATTGTCTCTCTTCAGACACCTGTAAAACACTTCTTTTTTTTTTTTTTTAAAGAGAGAATTATTTTTAATATTTATTTTTTAGTTTTCGGTGGACACAACATCTTTGTTTGTATGTGGTGCTGAGGATCGAATTCGGGCCGCACGCATGCCAGGCGAGCGTGCTATCGCTTGAGCCACATCCCCAGCCCGGTAAAACACTTCTTCATTATGTTTGCTTGTGCCCAAATTTCTCTATTTTTAGCTAAATGATATTCACATTACACAACATTTTTCCAAATCCATCATGGCCAAATATTTTCTCTTTTTACCAAGGTGCTTCTGATTCTTCACTCTGGTTTCCTACTACTTCCAGTCAACTCTGCCTTACACATGTGCATCTTCTCTTATTTCCTCTACTATGTGCTTATTTCACTTATGTGCTATTTCTGCCTTAAATGTACTTGTGCCTTCCCTTTGTTTATTCCTTGCCCTACTCATGCTTTACTTCATGTCTTGAGCTGTGAGCAGCTCAGCCTACCTGGATGTCTTCTTGTAAGCTGTGATAATGATAATTCAAGTTTGAACACTCAATTAGACTCCACATATCAAAACTGAGAAGGTCTGTCAGGTGTTCTGGAACAAAATGAAACAATGAAACCTCTGTATAGTTACATTTCCCTGAAGAATAAATTAAATCCAAACAAAGAATGTTGAAATCTTTGAAACAAGTCAGTTTAGGTGCACAGGAGAATGTTGGAAGGCCAGAGAAAAACTTGAGATTATTTTTTGAGAGTTTTAGCATCCATATAAAGGGATTCTTTAAACATTAAGAGAAATAATAAGCCAGTTGGAGACTCTGGTCACCTTGGTAGTTGCATTTTGCTTGGTACAAAAAGGACATAGATGAATGAATGTATGTCTGCCTTGGTCTGTATTAAAGAGTCTATTAAAAAGATTAACCTTTTTAAGTGGTTCCTTCAGTGCACATTATAGTATTAGATGAAAAAAATATAAGTGGTTATTGATAAATCCATTCAGGTTACTCTTTCGCAGAAGTGGTGTACTGTGTACAGGTCCCAGATTGCTTTGTTCTGAAGCTAAACAGGCCCCATTTCCAGCTGTGTGATGGTGGGTAAGTTATTAAACATTTCTGTAACTCAATTTCCTAAATATAAAATTATCCTATAGATAATAATATCTATCACACAGCAATGTGGAAAGGATGATAGGAGTTAATTTGTGTACTGTTTAGAATAGGGACTGCTACAGAGTAAATGCTTACTAAGTTATTACTATTATTGTATTATATGTGATATGACTGGGAAAAGATGACTCATTTTTAGAAAGAACTATTCTGAAATAAGAAATGGCTCTTGAGACTGTTCTTTTTTTCATAACTGACCTACCCTCAGTGACTTGTGTGTATTTTGGAATATACATTCATTAACAAATATCTTTTGACATTGTTTATAGTATTAAAGATCCTAAAATGGCAGATTGTCTATCAGAGGCCATCATATTTTTAATTGAGGATAGATTCTGAGAAATACTCCATTGAGGATTATGTGAATGAGGATCTTCTGGCTCATCTGGATGTGGGAACCATCTGTACACAAAGCATCGGATTTCATCTGAAGTTTGAAATGTATACATTTCCATTCCTACAGAATGTATATTCTCCATTCCTATAGAGAGCCTGGTGCATGTTTTTTCGGATTTATGTAATATGAGAATTTCTGGAATATAGATGTCTTTCAAAGTAAAACTCTCCTGAGTTTGCTGCATTTGGCCCTTTGCAAGGAGACATCATGTCTGTCATCAATATGCAGTGCTTCATAGTATGAGTGTTTTGACTTTAGGGAGTGTAAAAAGTAGCTCAAAGCTATTGCTGGGTCAACTTTTTGTTATTATGGTAATTCAATGTTTAAGCAAGCAATGTCAATTGCTCAAACTTCAAAATGAGATATTTTCTTTTTCACCAAGGTAATTAAGAAAAAATTGATGATAAAGACTTTGCCTTATGCTCTTGAGACGCAGAATAGGTGTGACTGGAGAGGTTTCAAATAATCTGCCTGTTTGATGCTTGAAATTTTCATTTTTAAAACTATCCCATTGAATGATGCCATTTTGTTATTGTTACTCTGCAGTTCTTGCAATAGTATAGATGCACTTAGCCCTTTAGCAGATATTGTAACAACTACCACATTAGGCAAGGCAGTTTTTTTTTTTTTTTTTTTTTAAAGTGTGGGCAGGTTGTGAGCACAGGATGTGATTGTGATGAAAGTATTTGTGTGTGGCTTGGAGGATTGAGGTGAGCTATATATAAAGGAAGACGGAGGATGAGGAGGACAAATTCATTGCCCTGCAGTTTAAATTCCTGCTATGTCTTAAATAAATGATGAGGAAGGGTTCCATTTTGATCAAGTTCATTATACCTTCTGGTTCTGTGTCGTGCAGCTGCTTATACACCCTAGCATTGATTCATAATAATAAAAACTGAATATCTTGAAACCTCTGTTTTCTTTATTTAAAATGGGAATATTAAACCTACCTTGCAGGATTTTTGCAAAGCTTCAATAAAAAGACACTTAGGAGTATCCTACCCTATAATATTGTATATCCATGGTAGGTGCTGTTTTCCTTCTTGTTTCTGAACTTGGTCCATGAAATTTATATGTAAATGAAGGCATATTTTTGCTTTTTATTTTTTGTATGCCAATTTTGCTTCCCACCAGGCTATAATTTTTTGAGAGCAACTATTATTTCTTTTTCATTCTCTACACAGCATATAGTTTTATAATACCTTGTATCTTTTCTTAGAGTGCAAGCCATTTTACTTTTATATTTTACTTTTTTATTTAATGACTGCTTAAATAGATTCTCCTTTGGATCTGTAAGCTTCTTGAAGGCTAGACTCTTGTTTGGTTTTGCTCAGTAATGTATATTTGAGGCCTAGACTGTGCCTGGCATGTAAAAATGTGTTCTGCAAGTATTTGTGGAATGAATGAATGAATGAATGAATGAATGAATGATTTAGTTAAACATGGTAGATTCTAATCTGATACTTATTCTGGGAAGATTGAAACTATCTATCATATTCCTTCCAGGTTTAGCCTGAAGCCATAAGAAGGCTATTAAAAGTATAGAATTTTAGCTAAGATCTTTGCTCTTTAAATAACAGGGTATATGAAAGAGAAAAGAGATTTACAAAACACTTTGAAGTGATTCAGTATTTTATGTTGTTTTAGTGGGAGGTCAATAATGTTTGTTTTGAATATGTTGTAAAAACTTTTTAAGTGTAAATTATTATTACTACTTTTAGGAAATAATTATAAGTATTAACATCCATGAGTACTGATACTAATTTAAAATTTACACTCAAGGGTGAAGATGTTGAACATTGCTTGTTTGTTTCTTTCCCTTGTATAAATCTATTTGTATGGGAAGGAAACTTTGGGGATGTATGAGAACTAGTATGTCCTGGGATTGGCAATGCTCCTAATGTTGAATTCTTTATAAATCTTTGCTTCTCTGTCCCAAATGCTCAGTTTATCTGCCATTATTCATCCAAATGCTCATTGTCTTTGCCTTCCAGGATTTTGACACGATGCTGATTTATTTCCTGACAGCTGAATCTTTTCACATTGAGTCAGCACCTTCACCTTTCCTTTAATCATATTACAATTCTGAAGTAATCTTACTGGTTATTAGTAGGTCAAGCTCAACATTTTTTTTTCTTCAAATATGGTTTATCCAATTGGACACACAGGAAAGAGGGAAAACCCTATATGTTTATATGTTTACTTGTTCACTGTTTTTTTTCCCTAATCAGTTATATATGACAGCAGAATGCATTTTGATTCATTGTATACAAATGGAGCACAGTTTTTCACTTCTTTTGCTGTACATGAAGCAGAGTCACATCATTTGTTCAATCATACATGTATCTAGGATAATGATGTCTTGTCTGTCTCATTCCACCATTTTTGCTACCCCCATGCCCATGCTACTCCCTCCCTTTTGCCCAATCCAAAGTTCCTTCATTCATCCCTTGCCTCCCTCCTGCATATTATGGATCAGCATTCATTTCTCAGAGAAAACATTTGGCCTTTGGTTTTTTTGGGATTGGCTTACTTTGCTTAGCTGTTCATTGTTCTTTTAAAGGCTGACATTTATTGAACATTTTCCACATTCTAGACAGTGTGTGAAATATTTTATGTATTATCTCATGAAATCTTGAGCTATCCCTAATAGAAATAATATTCTTAAACTCATTTTTGTAGAGCATACTTAAGCTCGGCAATGCTTTTTAAACATTTTTTTTTGTAGTCTTATGCCTTTATTTCATGTATTTTTATGTGGTGCTAAGGATTGAATCCAGTGCCTCACACATACTAGATAAGTGCTCTGCCACTGAGCTACAGCCCTCACCCTTACCAATGCTTTTTAAAAACATTAATTTATCAGCTAAATTTTATTGAGCACCAAATGTGTTTCAGACATACTTCCATGTGTTTTTATTTTCATTTGCTCATTTAATTCTTAAGTCAACATTGTGAAGCAGGTACTATTTCTTATGCCCTGATTTACACATGAGGAAAGACACAGAGAAGCAAGGCCATTCTTGGAATCCAGATATTCTAACTCTGTGTCCATCGTGTCAGCATTGTACTACGTTACTCAGAATTGCTCAGCAGGTACATAGTGGTGCCTTATTAGGATTGTGCATGGCCCAGAGTACTACCTTTGCAATCTGGAAGAATGCAAAATAGGTTTCTATTTTCCTCCAAGTTCCCAATTATGCTGAAAGCAATCTAATTTGTATGACATCTGAAAACTTTCTTTGATGTTTTTCCAGAATGACAGTTGACAGACTTTTGTGAGAGTGGACTTTGTTGCCCATATTGGTTTTAATTTTATTACATTTAATAAGACAAACTCAAATTTCTCATATTTGGTCTCGCTCCTTAAGTGAAAAATATGGTAATGAACAGCAATATGTTTTCTAAAAGGGAAAGTCATTTTCATTATAACTGAAGAGAAAATGTTCGTACTACTCAGTTGACATGTTTGGCTAAGTCCTAGAGTCCCACATTGGACATAGAGTGCTGAATTACATGAAGATATGGGAAAAGACTATTCTTAGAAATGCATTATTAGCATACACATCTTTAGATTTTAGTACCTCCTCCTACCTTCAGACATAGTGTTTTGTGGCTAAGGAGCCAGCAGCATAGAAGGAATTTACTTTGTAAATATTTCAGTTGAAGCTAGTGTCAAATCTTACTATTCAGTGTTTTGAAATATTAAGCTTTCCAGGCACATTCACTTCCTTTTGAAAATCTTTGTATTACTGTTTTCCAAGTTTTGATTTTGGAACCATACACTCACATTTATATACACCTCTCTATATATTTAAGTACACACATAGAAGTTTCTCTTTATAGTTTTATGCTTGAACACTACTGGTTCTAAACATACTAAGAAATAAACTTCATTTTTCTTAATATATCTCAGACTTGAATTCTCAACTCATATTTATGGGCTTTTATTTGTATATAATTTGTATTAATATTTAAAAAATTATTTATTTATTTATTTAAGTCATCGATGGACCTGTATTAATTATTTATTTAAAAAGTATCTTTATTTTATTTTTTATTTATTTTTATGTGGTGCTCATGTATGCAAAGCAAGTGCTCTACTACTGAGCCATAGCCTGACTCCATCTATTTTTTATTTATAAGTGGTGCTGAGAATCCAACCCAGTGCCTCACACATTCGAGGCGGGTGTTCTACAACTGAGCCACAACCCCAGCCCTGTATTAATATTTTTTTTTGTATGAAGCATAGGATATTTCCATAACTAGGGTACTGTACTACATGCTATCATGGATTTTATTGCCCAGATTATGACTTTAATTATAAATGTACACTCTTTTTTACTTTTGGGATTAGAGGCCATTTCACTATACTACAGTCCTATGTCACTCCCAGGAGCTTAGGGTCTCTAAGCTGGCATTACATCATTGGATTGACTGATCTTTCTTTTCTTTTTTTTTTTTTTTTTTTTGTATTTTAAACATTTAATAAAAAACTTAATGGTGCCTTTGAGACTTAATTAACAGACTTAATTAACAGGCTTAATTGATGTTAATGTGATGCCTATCTAATTTGTTTTTAACTTCAAATCATCCTGTTAAAATAGCTGCAAGTTCATCTCATTTTGAATGATTTGCATTGGTGTTAATCTCAAAACAAAGGAAAGTACATAGGCCATTTTTATCCCTTGTAGACGTAATCTCTTAGGAGAGGGTCCTCAATTAACTTGTGTTCTTTTATTGTGATTTTGTGTGTGCACGTATGATATTCAGCTGAATGTTGAGTGCTTGTTGAAAATCTTTAATTCCACTAATTCATTTCTTTAAATTTTTTTTTGTAGTTGTAGATGGATAGAATGCCTTTATTTTATTTGTTTATTTTTATCTGGTGCTGAGGATCAAACCCAGTGCCTCATGCATGCTAGGCAGTAGCATTGCCACTGAGCTACAGCCCCAGCCCATAATTTATTTCTTTATAACAGTCATATAAGTAAAAATAGTCTTTTTTGAAGAGTTTCTTGTTGCTCATACTTCTGAAGCTCAGTGAAAATTGGACTTCACTGATGCTCTTGGGCACATCCAGAGAGTTTGCACTGTTCCTTTTTATCAGTTTATGATTTTATGATTTGCTTCTTATCTTTTAAGCCAAAAACTTATGAGAAGACAAATTATGATTATTTGCAGGTTGTAAATAGATAGTCTTTTTTAACGAGAATAAAATTTTAACAAAAATGTATTTCTAGAAAGATTTCAAAATTTTCTAAATGCTTTTAAAATAATTTTAAAGGTATGCTAAAAATAAATATGAGTAATTCTCTCCAGAAGGTAGTCTTAACATCAGTTATAAAAGAGGAAATTGATTCCATTCTGTATTGAGGATGCTTGATAAATGTTTGTCAAGAAATATTTTTTGTGAAAAATAGTTCCTTATAAATGGCTTTTATTTAATCTCACTTAACGGTGTAAAACATATTTTTTTCAATTTTATAGATAAGGAAACAATACTGAGAGACACAAGTGGCTCTACTAAATAATCTATTCACTATTTAGTTAACTGTGAAGGAGTGATTCTATTCCAGAACAGATTTCTATTCCAGAGTTTAGGACAGAGTCCGTATAGCATTTCAGGAGGCCCAAGGTAATCTGCTGCCATTAGTCTCTTGCTCTTCTTCCCTCATCTCCCTCATTTTCCTTGGTAGCTCCAGCCACATGTACTTCTTTGCTCATTCTCACATTCATCAGCATGCTTCTTCCTTCCAGGCTACCACTTGCTCTTCCTCTGCTCAGGGATGCTTTCTCCACACGTCTTTTTTGCTGAAATCGCGCTTTTTTATCTCCTTCAAATATTTGCTTAAGTGTTATCTTCCAGGTGAACAGTCTGTTTAAAATTGTACCCTATAAGCCAGGTGCGGTGGCACACTCCTGAAATCCTAGCGATTTGGGAGGCTGAGACAGGAGGATCAAGAGTTCAAAGATGATGGCAGGATGCTAAACAACTCAGTGAGACCCTCTCTCTAAATAAAATACAAAATAGGGCTGGAGATGTGGCTCAGTGGTGGAGTGCCCCTGAGTTCAACCCCCACTCCGCACACCAGTATTCGAAGTCTGCTTTGCCTCACACACTATTTTTCCCCATAGCATATGTCACATATTTATTTATTTTTTAGTTGATATTATTTGTCTCCTCCTGTTAACTTAAAAGCTCAGGATGTTTTCTCCCCACTGCCATATCCCAGTAGTATCTGGCCCTTAGTGGGTGTGTTGTGAACATTTGGTGAATGAGTGAATTTGGTGAATGAGTGCAAAGCCTTTGCATTAGGCCTTTCCATTTTTCACTTATTAATAAGTGCAACAAAATTCAGGTTGTTTTTTCAATGGAGGGCACTTTTTTTTTAAATTTATTTTTTAGTTTTCGACAGACACAACATCTATGTTTGTATGTGGTGCTGAGGATCGAACCTGGGCCGCACGCATGCGAGGCGAGCGCGCTACCACTTGAGCCACATCCCCAGCCCCTGGAGGGCACTTTTAATTCATGCTTCTTCACCAGTTATTAATGTTGTGTATTTATCTTCATTTTGAATTTTTTTTCTTATATCCCTAAATATAAACCATTCTGTTTATTCTTAAAAGTCAGCTAGAATTTTTAAATACAGTGTTAGAAAACAAGGTATTATTTTACTGGATATTAGTAGGGGGAGATAGTTCAAAGAATTGTATATTTTTATTTTTTTTAGTTATGTTTTTTCCCAACTAAGCTGGCCTGTCTCATCTTTTTCTTTGGTATTGGGGATTGAATACAGGGACACTTAACACTTCCTCAGCCCTTTTATTTTTATTTTATTTTGAGATGGGATCTTTCAGAGTTGCTTAGGGCCTCACTTAAGTTGCTGGGGTTGACTTTGAACTCACAATCCTCCTGCCTCAGCCTCCTGAGTCACTGGGATTGCAGGTATGCGCCACTGCCCCTCCCTTTTTCTACCCCATCTTTTGCATCATAAATGTTGTGTCATTAAAAATCATCCTTTTGAATCCCTAGTACTGCCAACAAAACAACACAAAACAAACCTAGTTTTTAAATTTGCACTTAAAGACTTTTTGAATTAGTGTATTAGGAAGTAGTACATTATACTTTTTTCTTTAGTATAATTTTATTTCTAGAGGAATAAGTTCTAATTTAAAATTGAATACATGGGGAAATAAGATTCAATGTGTATTTACTTACTCAACTAGTATTTATTGTATATTTAGTGTATTCTAGAAACTCCTACCAGGGACTGAGAATTAAAAGGCAAATAAGACATGTGAGGTGCTGGTTTAAAAAAAGGAAAAAAAAAAATCAAGGTCTGTCTTTGTGCTCAGTGGTACAGAGACCCTGCCTGTTGTGTGTAAGGCATTGGGTTCAATTCTCAGCACTGAATATAAATAAACAACAACAACAACAACAAAAATCACAGTATAATGTGGCAAATGTTCAAGTGGAGATATGTACAAGTTTTGTGGTAATTTTGTGATAGAGTTTTTAAGGGCTACATGGCTTCCATTCCTATACTGTGGAACATATGGTTATCTTCTCAGCTTTAAATATAATTGAAACTAGCTTACTGTTTATGCTTCTAGCAAAAGCGGGAAACAGGAGTTAATGTGACACAGGATTTGCCATTAATGGGCAAAGTGAAAAGTAAGGAGAGGGAATGGTCCAGGTAGAAAATACAGGTAGATAATACATAAGTGTGCGTGCACTTGTGTTCTCTCCCCCTCCCTTCCTCCCTCCCTCCTTCTCTCTCCTTTCTTCCCTCTTCCTCCTTTCCTCCCTCCCTCTCCCTCCCTCTCCCTCCTTCTCCCTCCTTCTCCCTCCTTCTCCCTCCTTCTCCCTCCTTCCCCCTCTCCCTCTCTCTCCCTCCCTCTGTCTCCCTCTCCTAAGGAATTTTTGTTGTTATTTTAAAGGTCTTTTCTGAGGGTCTGGTGGTGCATGCCTGGAATCTCAGTTACTCAGTCGGCTAAGGCAGGAGGATGGCAAGTTCTAGGCCAGCCTTGGTTACTGAGACCCTGTTTTGAGTGGGAGGTAAAAAAAGAAAAACAGCCAGCAGCTGGGGTTGGGGATGACTGGAATTGTTGCTGAGTGGTAGAGCATGTGGGTTCAATCCCTAGTACCATCATGGGGCAGGGAGTGTTTTTCTTTTTATAAAACTATAGTGAAAATAAATCATGACCTTTTTTTTTTTAATGCCTAACCTGGAGGAGAAATAAAAAATGGCAACTTACTTTTTTTGGTTAACTTACTAGTATATAAAGTCCTCAAAGGAGGAAACCACTGATATAGATACTGTAGAATACTGTATAAGTCTTGCAGCCTTCTTTGGCATAGCCCAGCAAGCTCCAGGAATTTCTCATGTTCAAAAGGCCTTGTCTCTATGCTGCTGATGTTTCCAACCCTGGAATAAGACCTTAGGAAATGAATTAATAATAGAGACTTTGACCAGGTGAGTCAGAGGCTTTGGTGGCTCGTGTCCTGTGGTGAGTTTGGTAGCAGGAAAGTAATTTTCACCTGTAATTAGGAGTTGGTCAGTTTTTAAATATTTTATTTCTTGTGTTGACAAATTTCATTAACTACCTTGGCATTAGTACATAACACATGAGAAACAGCAAAGTGTTCGAATGTCATGTTTGGATCCAGTTCCTAGGACATGATACCTAATTTTATTATTTGATTCATTATGAAGATTTACAGTTATCTCCTTGTTTTGATGAAATATTGTTGGTTAGATCTGTGACTTATCAGGTGTCAAAAGCAGTAAAATAAGGTTCTTTTAAGATTTCCTACACAAAGGAATGGCTTTTGCCTGTGTCTGTGTTTAGAGATAACATAAATTGGATGGACCACAGAGACATAATTATTTTACCACATGTAATGGTGTATTCTTGCTTTAGTCTTCCACGGTTCTAGTATTTTAATACTAAGCATCTTCTTAGACCTGAGGTATTATTCTTAATTTTCTGTAAATATAGACTCGTGTGTTTTATGTAAGTAAAATTTTCATGGATTTCGTTAAAGTTTATTAAGGGTAGTGTGAGGGACTTATAGCATACATGGACACCTCGAGGCAAAGTTCTAAAGGTTAGGGTGGCAGGGCTAAGAGATCATAGTTTCCACACATATTCTGTGTTGATCCCAATTTTTTTTTTTAAGTTGAAGAAATGTAAGTAAAGGGGTTGAGTGATTAATATCTTAGAATGCTTTGAAGTGAAAAGTGTTCTTAATTTAGAAGGATTGTATTTTAGCTCTTTTGGATAGAAATGTTACAAGTATAATTTATAAATATATTAATATATAATTTAAAAATATATTTCATTGAATAACAGATATTGTTCATTAGGGGGTTTTGAATAATGTTATGGTTTAGCTTCCAATGCAAACATCTATGGAAATGTTTATTCCACAGCTGATGGAAATATTTACTTTTACTATATTTCCCCACATATTTTTAATAGCTATGATCAGTAAGTTACTAGCCCAAATCTTTGTTTTATTTTTTTGGCGCCAGGGGTTGAACTTAGGGGTACTCTACCACTGAACCATATCCCCAGCCCTAGTTTGTATTGTATTTAGAGACAGGGTTTTACTGAGTTGCTTAGTGCCTTGCCATTGCTGAGGCTGGCATTGAACTCGTGATGCTCCTGTCTCAGCCTCCCAAGCTGCTGGGATTACAGGTGTGTGCCACTGTGCCCGGCTTAGCCCACATATTTTTAAAAAATTAATTAAAAAAAATTGGCGGAGCTGGGGTTGTGGCTCAGTAGTAGAGCTCTTGCCTAGCACATGTGGGGCCCTGGTTTTGATCCTCAGTACCACATAATAATAAATAAATAATAAAAAAATAAAAAATTGGCTTTGTTGTTATCATACTATGGCTAATAAATACAGTGATGTGTACCTTCTTTATTTATTGGCATATTTGCAAGTGTGAACTTAAATTCTGATTTTTCAGTAACTTAAGTTGATTGAAGTCTAATAGCACTAAAACTAAAAGACACCAAACTTGTATTTTATTTATTTTTTCTTTTGCTGCTTATTTGTTTCTCAAATTGCCAATGCTTTTCAAAGTTCTGATTGAGCCAAGCCTCAAGAGAAAGTGAGCTGACCTTGGATCCATGATCTTGTGTCCTAAACATTAGATAGGATAGAATAATGGGAGTTAATGACTAGGGAATAATAAACTTTTGCAAATGGTAAATAACAACCAACCTTTTAAGTCATAATGAGGGAAAAGGGAGTTCTCTTTCTCATACTTGTTATGATCTGTGGGCCAGGGAGAGGGGCTGTGGTTAAAAACATATGTATCTTGCAGTCTGTTCTTTATATACAAGGAGAATCTTTGCCACTGAATCTGAATTTGTACTCTTCTTTGCTCTTGAATTCTGTGTTCATTTTTTCATTGCTTATCACACTTGTTAATTTTGAAGTTATTTGTGTACGAACACTTGAAGGGGTAGTAGTCATTTTCTCTTATTGTTGACAATTGTTAGGATGCTGGGAGGTGATGATCTAAAATGTATATGGAAAACATGATTAATGCTAAAAAGGAGAGTAAGACAATGGCTGGGCATGGTGGTACACGCCTGTAATCTCAGTGGCTCAGGAGGCTGAGACAGGAGGATCGTGAGTTCAAAGCCAGCCTCAGCAACTGAGTGAGGTCCTAGCAACTCAATGAGACCTTGTGTCTAAATAAAATACAAAACAGGGCTGGGGATGTGTCTCAGTGGCTGAGTGCCTCTGAGTTCAATCCCCGTAACACCACCACCAAAATACCAAACCAAACCAAAACAACAAAACCACCACAACAACAAAACACAATACAGTGAGAAATACAATTTAGTTTGTCCCTACATTCTTTTCTTGGATGGGAAGCATATTCTGGAAATCTGTCTACTTGTTCTTCCAGATTAGTGAAGTCTGACCTGATATGTTCTTACCATCTGTGATGACTGGATCAATTATTCTCCCCTTTAAACACATACTAACATTGGATGGATAGTCGTTGTGCTAATGACCTTTGTGGTATTACATAACCACTTATCGATTCTTCGTTGTTTATGATATGATTCTGAGGAATTCTTCTCCCCAGGGGCAGGCTGGCTTTTGTTGGCCAGTTCCATTGAAAGAAAGAAGTATCCACTGCCTGGTTTGCTTGGGGAGTCTATGATGACCTTTAATTTTCTTTCTTTTTTTTCTTCATGTATAAGTTTTTTTTCCTCTTTTTAAAAAAAAATTTATTATTGGTTGTTCAAAACATTACATAGTTTTTTTATTCTTATTTTTTATTTTTTATTATTGGTTGTTCAAAACATTACATAATTCTTGACATATCATATTTCATAATTTGATTCAAGTGGGTTATGAACTCCCATTTTTACCCCGTATACAGATTGTAGAATCACATCGGTTACACATCCACTGTTTTACATATTGCATACTAGTGTCTGATGTATTCTGTTGCCTTTCCTATCCTCTACTATCCCCCCTCCCATCTTCTCTCTCTACCCCATCTACTGTAATTCATTTCTCCCCCTTGTTTTTTTCCCCTTTCCCCTCACTTCCTCTTATATGTAATTTTGTATAACAATGAGGGTCTCCTTCCATTACCTTTAATTTTCTTTTAAGTTACTTCAGAAGTGTTTATAGATTTTCAGGTGACTTGGATTTGGGAGGTGGGTAGCTAGTGCTATTTATTTAATGCATTATGATTGGAATCTGCTTTCTGTCATTTATGAGATTTTCTTTATGGCTCAGTAACTGATCCTTTTAATAAATGTTTCTTTAGAAAGAATATTTATATCTACTTTTGGGACCGGTTCCATAATACTAAACTTCTTTAATTTTATTGAAACTCTTGGGACTACTCAGAGTGTACCTTCTCTGACCCCTGGCCTATTCTACCTTTTAATTCTACCTTCAGAGCCCACAGGGGCTAGGTAGATGAGAGGAGGGGGATTGGGAGCAGCAGAGCTAGGGGGAGGAGGGATGACAATCCAAGGGCCAACTATTACTGGTACTTGCTTAGAGCAATTGTGTTTTTTGTTTTGTTCTTGAAGAGATAGTCTTGCTATGTTGTCCAGGCTAGCTTGAACTCCTATACTTAAGCCATTCACCTGCTTCACCTACTTACTCACTTTGTCCTTCCTACTAGCTGGAACTATGGGTAAACTCCACTCACTTGGCTTTTGGAGTGTTTTGATAGTTCATCCTTCCCCTGAATGAAATAGTTTCCTTCTTTTCCTTTTTAAATTGTTACTATTAAAGGAATTGCCTGTTTAAGGGACCACCCCACCTCTGGCCAGCACCACCCCAGCAGTTGTTTTTGACTGCTCAAGTTCTTCAATTTAATGGAATTCATTTTAGAAGAATTTAGTCTGTGATAAAGGATGATAAAGCATAACTTTGGCTCTGCATGTTAACCTCTGGAGAATGGTCTGGAGGGGAGATTGCCCACACGCCCCATCCCCCTCATTTTCTGGAATATGATATCACTCTGGCCTTTGATTGTGTTTGAATGGTACATGGTGATGATGAGTCCAGGCCTGGAGCCAGATTACCTGTGTTTGACTCCTGTCTCCAATGCTTATTAGCTGTATGACTATGGGCAGATTACTGAAGCAATCTCTATCTTGGTTTATTCATCTGTTAAACTTGAAATAGTACCTACTGTGTAGGGTTGTTGTAGATATTAATCAAAATGTAATATGTGTAAGTGTTTAGAATAGTACATAGTAAGTATACTAACTCTGTTCAGTAAATGTACACTTATTATCATTATTCCATCTGGCAAGTGGTTAGCCTGGTTCTCATTTGTTTATGACATGCCAGTTTGCATAAATAAAGGATAAACTCCAATTGCCTGACATTAAAAAGGATCTAAATGTTAACTGCTTGAATTTTTTGACTTGCTAAATTAATGAATTTCTTGATTGTTATTGCAGTAACCACAAACATTAATTGTGGTACTGCTTAAATGTTGATTTACTCTCAGAAAGGCTATCTATCATTTATAGATGTTTTGTAATTCTTATGTGCTGTGTTTAAGGAGTTCTCCATGTGAGTGATCTGATTTTTAGGTTTTATGAAAGTTATGATATCAAAAATTGCAATTTTCCCTGAAGATTTTAACCTTTAACTAATACCCCATTTAATAAGCTTTTTCTTATTCCCTTTACAGCATCAAAACTCCATTCAGTTTCAGGATCTGGAGTCTGGACCATGGTGGTCCTGTGCATGTAATTAGATACTGGTTAAGACTATATACACTTATATTCATAAGCAGCTGTATTTAGTTTTTGCTTATTTATTTATTTTAAACACCTGATCAGGTAGC
Organism: Spermophilus citellus; assembly: GCF_964194105.1. Classification (NCBI taxonomy): domain Eukaryota; kingdom Metazoa; phylum Chordata; class Mammalia; order Rodentia; family Sciuridae; genus Spermophilus; species Spermophilus citellus. The sequence continues at coordinate 158,852,931 of NC_138185.1, read as the reverse complement.
ACTTAAAGAGAAAGCTTGATCTGACTATGTTTGGTTCTTATGGTCCCAAGCTAGATTTTAAAAATGATTAATTTTAGAAGCACAGAATAAGTATATATTATGCCTTAAATCCAAAGTATTTGATTATAAATATATTAAGCCACTGGGAACCTTTGGGGGGTTGCGGGTAGAGTGAAACTCACTGTTTAACAATTACTAAATTTACAACTTGTTTATGCTGAGAGTAGTGGTGATACCTTCAAATGCATTTATTACTCCTTGTTTCCTAATATCCTTTGGAAAAGATCTGTTTTCCTTTCAGCTAGGTTTAACCTTAGCAGTCAGTGTTTGGGGGGAATTGTCTTTGAGGTCCAGGGTGGCTTGGTTAGTTCTCTGTCACTTGGGTTGTGGGATATGGGTAGGGGATGAGAGTTAATGGAGCTAGTCATGTGTAAAACAGGCCTAGGCTGGTTTCCATTCCGCTCTATTGGGGCTCTTGGTTGTAAGGTGGGTTCTAGATGATGTAGCATTCTCCTTCAGAGAGCAGATGGCCTACGCTGTGAAGCCACTGTATAGCATTTACTGGAAGATTGACAACTGAGGATGGTTGTTAGTGACTGGCCAAACACTGTTAAAATCCTTCTGAAGTAGTACAAAGGGAACCTGGGTGTATGGCTAGAGACCTGGGCATTGTGCCCAGCTCCATAGTTCATTCATTGTGTTCATCTCAATGACTGTGCCTGCTTTTCTTATTGAAAAATGAAGAATAACCATGCTACCTGCTTACCTCAAAGATATTCTGAGGATTAATGAGTTAATTGCCTTGGATAAAGGCAGCAGAGCCTATGTGGGTCATAATTTCATTGCCTCTCCAGTGATGCTCCAGTTTGGGGAAATAAAATAGTAGAAAAGATAGGAGTGGATTTGGTTGTCTGTAGCTCAATTGTGTATTTCAAATCCAATTGTAGGTCAGATTCCTTTCTAGCTGGAGAATTTTAATTAACCTAAAATTTCTTACATTTTTTTTTAAACCAAGCCAAATGTCTGACCTGCTGTTTGTTTTAAAAAAGAACAGATGTCTATTCTGAGAACATATTAATAAGGACGTTAGTAGTTTTTTCCCAGTGTAAGGGAAAAAGGTGGATCAAAAGAGAGTGTAGATGAAGGGAATTTGCTCTTATTTTCCTACTACTGGTGTGCTCTTTTTTGTTTTTATTTTTACTTATTTGTTTTTGTACCTAGAATTGAACCCAGGGGCACTTTACCACTGTGCCACATCTCCATCCCTTTTTATTTTTAAGATTTAAATTTTTTAAAATTTATATCACTAAGTTGCTTAGGGCCTTGCTAAGTTGCTGAGATTGGTTTTGAACTTGTGATCCTTTTGACTCAGCCACTGGGATTACAGGTATGTGCCACCATACCGTTTAGTGTGTTCTTTTTTAGAGAGTTTTTTTTTTTTTTTGTTGTTTTCAAGTGTCTTTGACAAAGAAACTTCATAAAAATCAAGCAAAAACAAAACAAAATAAGAACACACACAGTAATTGCTTTGAATATCAAGGGTGTCAGCATGAAATTAAAATGGATAGACTGACATTTCTGCTTTGAATTTTTTTAGTAAAACTAATTTAAACCAACAGTGAAAATTTCTGGCTTTACCTTATGAGGAAGAATTTGTCATTTTTCAGTGTTTTTGGATTTACGGATATTGACATCAGGGTTATTTTTTGTTGTTGTTGTTAAAATTTGCTTCAAACTTCTAATGGCTCTTGGGATTTTAGTCAATCTTTGGTTGCAGAATAGCAACCAGAGTCAATTGTGTTGGTGCATTATAGTTTTCAGAGTCAAGATCTCTGAAATAGTGTATATGTTATCCCCTCCCCCCATGTGTAACTGTTAAAAAGAACACTATTGTCATGTGAATTCTTATTCTTTTGAGCTTGCTTTTGAAGTGAATTTCGCAGAGAATTCCTGTTACTTAGAAATTGATGACAGACTTACACCATTTCCTTTTTTTTTCTTAGACGTTCCAACCTCAGAGCAGCCTGAACTGTTCCTAAAGAAACTTCAGCAGTGCTGTGTCATTTTTGACTTCATGGACACGCTATCTGATCTTAAAATGAAAGAATACAAGCGCTCCACTCTTAATGAACTGGTGGACTACATTACAATAAGCAGAGGCTGTTTGACAGAGCAGACTTACCCTGAAGTAGTTAGAATGGTGAGTTTCTTTTTTTCGCCGCTGACACTTTTAAGCATCTTCCATAGCGACTCACAAATGTATTTATTACAGAGTGAGGTCACTGGAGGTTACCTCCACAAATGAGAACCAACGTTCTGAGAGCTAAGCAAAAGTAGTCGGCACAATACTAGAATCTGAAGAGCATGATTTCATGAGGATGAAATCCAGAACTTTTCAACTACAACAGCATTGAAGGAATCAGTGACTTCAAAATATGAAGCCAAGATTGCCAGGGTATTATTGGATTTCTGGCCTTTCAAAAAGAAAAGACACAGGAGAGTCAACCCAAGTTTTAGATCTGTGTTTGAAAAATATTCAAGCCTGTTGGATGTCTTTCTTTTTTTCTCATCCCCATTCATTGTGGTATATTTGAAATGGCTTTACACTTAATAAAAATTGTGATTGTAGGGCTGGGGATGTGGCTCAAGAGGTAACGCTCTTGCCTAGCATGCGCCAGGCGCTGGGTTCGATCCTCAGCACCACATACAAATAAAATAAAGATATTGTGTCCACCAAAAACTGAAAAATAAATATTTAAAAAAAATTGTGATTGTAGACTATAGTACAACCCTCTTTTGGCTTTAGAACTAATCATTCTTTTTATAGTCTCCTTGAAATCAGGGGTGTTTTCCTTTCAAGATTTTAGGACATTGTGTTACACTTTGTATGTTTATTAGGAATTATAGGAAGAAACCTTAGTATAATGTGAGTAATTAATTATATTCTATTGTGTCAGTAGTTATATTAGTTTTTCAAAAGTTGAGCTAAAATATGATTGTTAGATTTCTTTTGGAAAATTGCCTTCCTTGACATCTCAGAAGATCTTGGATCTAGAAACGTGCTATTTGGTGGTCGGTGGAATGGAGGGTAAGGCTGGTGTATTGACTTGTGAAATTAACCTGTGGAGGTAACAGGTCAGTGCATCATTGGGAAGCCCATTAGGGGAACTGGCATGTTCTCATATACTACTGAACATCTATCTAGCTTCATTATTTAGGATTCAATAGCAGCAAAAAGAGACATTTGTGATGGAGTAGATATAGTTAGAAATGAAAATTCAGATCTGGGAAGGGCTTGAATTATCTCAGCTTGAGAAACTGATATATGAAGGTCATTTCAAAACTGCCAAATATGCCCCTCAGATCTATATATGAATGTATGTTGGAGTTGTTAATTTGCAAGGATATAGAGCTGCAATGTTTTGTAAATTACTATCATTGTAGCTCTTGAGCAGTACTTTTCAACCTGGAGAAGTTTTACTTCACAGGGGACATTTGGCAACGTTGAGATGTTTTACCAGGGACAGCAAGTAGGAGGATGTGTTCAGTATCTAGTGGCTAGCAGTGCTACTAGAAGTGTTACAGGGCAGCCCACACAATTAAGAATTATCTGGTCCCAAATGTCAGTAGTTCCATTGTTGAGAATCCTGCTCTTGAGTATGCATGCAGGCTTTTTAAATCTCTTATCCTAATATTCAGGATTTTCTGTAGTCTTTTGCCTTCTGTAGAGCACAGTCCCTTTGTTTTATGTAGCATTATCCTTAGTCAACAGATGTATATACTGTTTATAACTTTTTCCTAAATCTTCCCATTGATAATTTATGAATATATAAGCATATACAAGCATATTTGTATAAGTATTGTCAAATTTTGTAAGCACACAAGTGATGGTATAACACACACCTTTCCTGCACCTTGCTTTTTTCGCTTAGCAATATATAATATATATCATACATCTAAAGCTGCCATTTTTTTTTTTTTTAAAGAGAGAGTGGGGGAGAGAGAGAGAGAATTTTTTAATATTTATTTTTTAGTTCTCGGCGGACACAACATCTTTGTTTGTATGTGGTGCTGAGGATCGAACCTGGGCCGCACGCATGCCAGGTGAGCGTGCTACCGCTTGAGCCACATTCCCAGCCCATGCTGCCATGTTTTTTTAACCAACTACGCTATATTTCATTTTATGAATGTACCATATTATGAATATACCACTTTAACCAGTGCCCTATGAAGAAGCTCATAAACACATGAGTTTGCCCTTGTATGAAAATATCTGTATATTTGTTTATTCATTTTTAAAGATTTTATTTTTTTAGAGCAGTTTTATGATTACATAGAGGAATGTCCAGGGATTTCCCATATATCCCTGCCCCGCACAGGGATAGCTTCCCCCACCATAGTGGTACATTTTTTTTAAAAAATATTTTTTTAGTTGTAGTTGGACACAACACCTTTATTTTATTATTTGTTTAATGTGTTGCTGAGGATTGAACCCAGTGCCTTGCATGTGCTAGGCAAGGACTCTACCGTTGAGCTACAATCCCAGTCCCCATAGTGGTACATTTGTTATAATTGATGTAACTTGCACTGGCACACCATAATCACCCAGAGTCCATTGTTTAATTAGGGTTCATACTTGGTATTATCTATTCTTTGTGTTTGGACCAATAACGTAATGACATGTATCTACCATTATATTATCATACAGAGTGTTTTCTCTGCCCTGAAAATCCACTGTGTTCTGCCTTTTCATTACCATCCCCACCCCCAACTCCTTGGCAACCACTGATCTTTTTTTACTATCTTCATAGTTTTGCCTTTTTCAGAGTGTTACATAGTTGGAATCATACAGTATATACTCTTTTTAAATTGGCTTCCTTTACTTAGTAATATGCATTAAGTTTCCTTCATTTCTTTTCATTGCTTGATAATCATGCTTTTTAGTGTTGAATACTATTTCATTGTGGGGTGTACAACAGTTTATGTATTCACCTATGAAGGACAACTTGGTTGCTTCTACGTTTGGGCAGTTATGAATAAAACTTCTATGAACATCCACATGCATGCAGGCTTTTGTATAGCCATACATTTTTCAACTCCTTTTTGAGTAAATAACAAGGAGTGCAATTGCTGGATTTTATGGCAGCAATTATGTTTGGTTTTCTAAGAAACTGCCAAACTGTCTTTCAGAGTGGTTGTTCCATTTTGCATTCCCAACTAGCAATGAGTGAGAGAGTTCCTGTTGCTCCACATCCTCTCCAGCATTTGGTGTTGATTTGTTTTTTAATAGCCTATTTTGGGCCCATCATATATCCTTCAGCCCCTGCCTCCAATTCTCATTTTCCCTTCAAGGGCTTGTTTACAGTGCCGCCACTGTTTCAAAAGCCTAGTGTTTGCTTCTTCCTTGAAGTTCTCTGCTTCTTGGCAACCCACCCTTCTGGAATTTGTTTGTTTTATCCTTTCACACATTTATCTAGTTTTTCTAATTAGACTGCAAGTACTCCTTGGGAAGAGCTGTGTCTTGCATACCTTTGTGGCTTCCATAATGCCTACTAGCCCAGGCCTAATTGAAATTTGTTGAATAAATTCCCTCTTAAAAAGTAAGCATTTCAGGCTCTCAAATTATGAGTAAGATATTGGATATCACTGGATTATATTCAGTTTTTAAACCCAGTATTTTGCATAATCCTAAAAATTATTTCAGTTTTATTAACCAGCTTGGCCTTAAACCAGCTTTAATATCCTAAGAGAGACTATTTTCTCATCTCCTTCATTCCCTTCTCCCCACCCCAAAAGACTCCTGTCTTGTGTGTGTGTTTTGAAATGTACTCGAATTCTGCCTTAGGAGGTCTTGAAATTGTAGTATGCATGCTGTTCTAAGGCATTAGAAAATTAGCTTTCTGTATGTTAGCTTAAGGTTCTCAGAAATACATTCATTTTTCATAGCAGATGACCTACAAAATTATTAGTTAATAATTTTTATATGGTACTTAGACTATCTGGGGGCATTTATACAAAAGGAGGTATTTGGAGACAGTAGAAAGAGAAAGGACTTAGGAACCACACTGACCTGGGCTGAAGGGCCAGCTCTGCCTGTCTTGTACTTGCTTCATCACTGTGAGTGAGGGATTTTATCTTTGGGGCCCTCAGTTTTTGTGTAGTGCTAGGAGTCCATAGGTTTGGGGGAAGGATGGTCACAGTCTCTCCCACCCACTTCATAAATATTCTACCTAAATAACATGCCTGTGCTTTGTTTGCATATCAAGGGTCTTGCTAACTCAGATACACGTACAGTTTAACAGTTTACTTAAAGCTTAATAGGAAGACTGGAAACTAAGTCTTCATTGGTGTGCCCTACTTATATTTTGCAATCCCTTGCATATGTATAGAAATTCCGGTGCTGTTCACTTTCCTCATCTATGTCTTACTGGCCTTTTGGGGGGTTTTGTATGTAAAGCTTTTAGAACAGTGCCTAACATGACAAGAATTCAATAATATTTTTCTGTTTTAATAATTTTGTTATTAGATATTTGATTTTACAATCATTGGTGGAACTCATGATTTCTGTGGACTTAAAATGCTCTTTCAGATACATGTGTCATTTTCCATTGCCTTAGTGGTTCTCAGATTCCCTAATTCCAGGATGATCTGGCTTATTAAAAATTACTGTTCCCATCTCTTCCTCATTCTTGGTACTACAGAATAAAACTACTTAACTAGGATTAGTGAAGAAAATGTTAGTATTTTAAGTGCAGTATCAATGAAGTGGTGGCTGAGTTTCATAGGCCATAATGGATACTGACTTATAATGACATGGTATGGTGTTAGCATCAACATCAAAAGCTCATCTAACTTGATGGGAACCCGTACTTTGAGAGCTGGTATTCCTGTTGATGGGAAATGAAGTGACAGGTGAAACCAATCTGTGAGTTGGGGAAGTCATTTCTAATGTTTTAATGAAGCCTGGATAACACCTATAGACTGCTAGGAAAAAACCCAACTCTTTTGTGAGTAAACAAAACATAACAAAATAGTACATAACTTACCCACAGAAAAATAGTGTGGGGATAGTGGAAAGAGCCACAGAAAATGAATGTGGAAGCCACTGTCCTCACTTTTTACCTTCCATTTATCTAGCAGTGAGACCTTAGCTAAGTAATTTCTTCTTTTAGTCTCATTTTCTCTATTGGAAGGAATTGATGATGATGTCTTAGATCCTTCCAACTCTGAAAACTGCCAACTCTATTGATAAACATAGTCTAAGTCTTAATTTATGATGGATTCTGCCTTTAAGTTTACAAATTATTGTTTGAAGTATATGCTTAGGTAAGTGGTATGTTTCATGTATTTCTCATGGGGTCATATCTAATGGGAAAATAAGAACCTTGAGGTGTGTGTGTGTGTGTGTGTGTGTGTGTGTGTGTGTGTTTTAAATCACTTTATACTTTTTTTGGTTCTGTTGTCAGTATTCATTTGAAAGATTTCTTAGAATTTTTGGTTCTCCAAGTAATCTTGTATAAATTTTTATTTACTCAAATCTGAAATCTGTATATTTTATGTTCTTATATTTGCACATCTTTTTCAAAAATATTTCTATTGGGGATACTTCAAATGTGAGATGAGTTCTTATTGGTGAAGACATTGTTTTGTTACTTTCAGGTAGTATTTATTAAATGGCTTACAGCCATTCTTTTGCATTTTAAGGATTTAAGAAAGATGGCCTTGGGGCTGGGGTTGTGGCTCAGTGGTAGAGTGCTTGCCTAGCACATGTGAGGCACTGGCTTCAATTCTCAGCACCACATATAAATAAATGGATAAAATAAAGGTCCATCAACTTAACAAAAAAGATGGCCTTGCTCTGCCAAAGAGCTCACAATATCAAGGAGAGAACACTCTTATAATTACCTAATTAGATTTTTTCATATGTACACTCAGAAGTATATGCAAGGCAAGGAAGGAGTAGAGAGAGTGGGGTGGTTGATTATTACTATATAAGGTGGTCAAGGAGACTTTATAGAATGAGTGAAGCCTTAGTAGGATATTAAGATTGTGTGTGTTTTCCAAGTGTTGAAATGAAAAAAATTATACAAAGGAATTCCCAAACCACTTGGTGGATATAGGGAAACACTAGGAGTGCTGTGTTGTTACAGCAGTAAGAGGGAAAGGGATTGTGTGTGTGTGTGTGTGTGTGTGTGTGTGTTGGGGAGCAGGAGGAAGTGAATGGTGTCAGCTGAAGATTTCCACATAAAATTCTGAAAGAATCTCAGAGACAGTGGAAAACCACTGAAAAACTTGAACCAGGGGACTGATATAGTCAGATTTGCATTATAATGGCCGTGGGCAGATAGATTGGAAGGGGCTGAAAATGGAAAACAGAGGAATCATTTAGGGGAGGAGGAGTACTACAGAAGACGTGGAATACAAACTAGCATCAGTGAGGAAGAAAAGGAGAGGAGGGATAACACTTGGGCTAAGAATGTCTTTAAGTGGTAAATGCTTGCTTTTGTGTAAGAAAGGTTTAGCACTATGGAAAGCAGGTTTTAGGTAGAAGCCAAGGAGTTAATTTTTGATATGTTGATATTGAGGTTCCCCTGAGAGACCTAGATGCAGAGAGATGGAAATGGAGAGTGATAATTGTCAGCATGGAGTAGGGCAGGGGAGAGAAAGACCAATGATTGAACTCCAGATGTTACCATAGAATCACTATGTTTCATTGCAGTGGTATAGGAAATTGAGAGTGGATGACATGAGGAAGTTTATATGGTGATGATAGATAGATTGCTCCCACAATAGTCATACTATCTTCATTAGAGTAAAATCCTATCATTTCCCTTTTACAGAAAGTATTCAGCCTTATCACATGGTCATTGCTATTATTGTTTACATATTTTTTAAAAAAATATTTATTTTTTAGTTTTAAGTGGACACAATATCTTTATTTTATTTATTTTTATGTGGTGCTGAGGATTGAACCCAGTGCCTTGTACGTGCTAGATGAGCGCTCTACCACTGAGCCACAACCCCAGCCCCCTATCTTGTTTTTTATGTTATGGGCTTGTCTTCATTTCAAAGTCTGCCTTACTCCCAGTGTAGTAAAATCTGTATACAACTCAAATTGTAGAACATGTGATTTTTTCCAAAGTTATTGTAGTTTCAATAAAATATGGTGAAGGGTTGTTTTTTTCTGTTCTATTGAGCTGTTTCCTTGAGTCCTTTATATTGTTTCTTGGCCATTATTAGTTTTGTTTTTTCTCCACTCTGAAATTATATTCTGTAACTTGGTTATCTAAGTGCCTTATCTTTTATAAATTCTTTGATTTAACTGAAATCATAGTTCTCATTAGCCTTTTAATAGAATAATATGGTGTTGTGGGAGGTTATGTAGTCACAATTAAAGAACTCAAAAGTCTGCCTACACATATTCTTAGAGTGCTTTGTTAATTCCACTACATATGCTATTGGCTGAAGGACAGAGGATTTCTTTCCATAAGATCACAACTATCTAAATGTAGCCTCGGGAATGATAACTACCAGGGAAAAATAGGAACTTTTCATTTTTTCTCTTCCTGCATCTGATTAGAAAAATAATATATATCCTGGCTAGAATTTGTCTTAGAGGTAATTTTTTGGATTCAAAAGAAATTACAGGCTAGGGTTGGGGCTATAGGTCCAACCTAGCATGTATGAGGCACTGGGTTAGCAGCACGTAACATAAACAAATGAAAGTATGCTATCCATCTACAACTATCAAAAAAAAAAAAAAAAAAAAAAGGAAAGAAAGAAGAAATTACAGGCTAAAAGTAATGGAGGAGAATTGAGTGATAGCTGAGAAGGGCATTTAGTAACTGAAGTTATTGGGAAATTTTGAGGATAGGATAAATCTAAAGAGATAGGACCTCAGAATTAGATTAGAAATTTTAGATTTCCTTAGTGCATAGGAAAAAGGTTAGGATTTAATAATGAAAGGTACCCAAAGACATTTTTAAAAGGAGATAGGAAGAATTCACTGCTTGGGATTGGAAGCTGATTGTTAGCATTTGTAATTTGTCAGAGGGTAGAGAAACTGGTAGATACTTTGTTCTTTCCTAAATTACTGTCTTAAACTTTCCCTCTGTGCTACTCTAGTTAATGCTCATTTAACAATATTTACTTAGCATCTTAGGGTGCCCATAGATTGGTTTCATGTGTTCAGTGAACCCTCTGATATTGACTGCAAACTTTTGTAAATTCTGTTAGTATTTTGGTGGGAGAAAAATCACTTGCTTCTGATTCAACTTTCAGAGGTATATCTGACTCCAAAATTGTTTGATTTTGCCATGTATGCAGTAAACATTTATGCTAGATGTTGCCTAGTTTGAAAAAGATTAGAAAGGAGTATGGTTCTTCCATTTATGTCAACAACTAAAGATGAAAATGAACTTTCCGAATGACTTCACCAGTGAAACCATCTGGGCCTGGGGTTTTCTCTGTGGGAAGGTTTTTGGTAGTGAATTCAATTTCTTAAATACATATTTGACTGTTCAGATTTTCTGTTTTATCTTATGTCGGTTCTGGTAAACTGTTATATTACACAGATTAGAGTTTTAGTTCTATTCAATTCTTAGAAACTGTTTACAAAGATGTGTAGTAATAAAAGAGGACTGCCAGCTCTTATGTACTTTTTGTTAGCAGCATAATAATCTGGCAACTATAGTGCATGAATTAATTCGATCTTCACAACAACCCTGAGATAAGTAGTATTATAAATACCACTTTATAGATAGGGAAAGGAAGTAGAGAAGTTAAAAAACTTGTCCAAAGCCATGCCACTCACCTGGGTAAATGAGCTTTGAATCCAGAAAGTGTGGCTCTAGATACCATACCTTAGCTACTCAGCCATAATGTGTCCCTGTAATCATTCTTCATAGTAAAAATGAGGACTGAGCTGAGGTTGTAGCTCAGTGGTAGAGCACTTACCTAACATGTGCTGCTGGGCTTTGAGTTTGATCCTCCAGTGTGCACATATGTTCATGCATGTGTGTGCATGCGCGTGCACACATAAACAGGACTAAAGCCCTAAAGATTGGACTCTTGCCTTTGTACTGTTTTGTTTTTCCTTTTCCCTTGAGCTGTTCTAAATAGATGAAAAGTCTTTCCCTGTATCTCTTTCCGCTTCTGACAAGGCCAGTTTAAATAGTAGGCTCTGGAGTTAAATGTTAATTTTGGCTTAAGAAACAGATTCCCCTTTACTCCCTTTCCTCTCACCATCTCACCACCCTATACAATAACTTTACATTGCCTCTTTGTTATTCTTAAATTGATAACACTGCCTCTCAGCTTTTCCACCTACCCTACCAGTCTCTTCCTAGTATGGGAAAATACATATTGATTTGGGTTAAGGAGGAGCCCAGGAGGAGGGCTTTGCTGTTCAAAACACCACTCTATTCCACCTAAACTACAGTTCTTGAGATGATTCTTTTCCCTAAATTCACATGCTTCCTCATGCCACTTGCCTCCCTGTCCCATCATTAGAAGTTCCAAAGAAGAGGCTTCTCTGCCTAGATGTGCTCTGCATGTAGCTCTGTTAGCTGGGTGATGTGCAGTCTTACTTGTGGTTGACTTGGTTGAACTTACAAGAGTCAGAAGGAAATTCAAAAGGCCAGTGTATGAAGTTAGAGTGAGAAAAGCCACTTCTCAGTAGACAGCTGTTAGCATATATAGTTGACTATCTAAATTTGTCGGTTCTGCATCCCCTTCCACCAACAACTGCAGATAGAAAATATTTGTGAAAAACCTGCATCTGCACTGAACATGTACAGACTTTCCCCCTTGTCTTTACCTAAATAATGTAACAAGTATTCACATGGCATTTGCATTATATTAGGTATTATAAGTAATCCAGATATGATTTAAAGTATATGGAAGGATGTTTGTAGGTTATATGCAAACACTATACCATTTTATATAAGGGATTTGAGCATCTGCAGATTTTGGGTCCATGGAGGGGTCCTAGAACCAGTCCCCCATAGACACCCAAAGATTATATTTGAACTATGCCTTCTCACCCTGCAGGCATGCTGTTGGGACAGACAAGGAATTCTTAAGTTGGTTGATCAGCCTGGATTTGGAGCAAGGGGAGTTAAGTGATTTGATTGATGACTTGCACATCATTATTCCACCTCTAATCCTTAGAAGCACTTGATATATGTACAACCTGCTTTTCCTTTTTATTCTCCTGCCTGGATAAGAGATACAAATAGACCTGGACCCAACCTAGTCACTTAGTTGTGTGATCTTGAGAAGATTGTTGTGAAAATTAAAATATGAAAAATGCTTAGCACAGTTATCATTATTCGTGGTACCACCTTTGATACCTCTGATAAACCTACCTTTTCCTTTAGATAGATTTATATATTTATATATATATTTAGATAGATTTATAGTGAAGTTTTACTGGCCTGTAAGTTTTTTTTTTTTTTTTTTTTTTTTTTTGTCATCTTTGAGATGACTTCTTGGCTTTTATTTTAAACTTACCCTTTGGGAAATATCATTTCAGGTTTTCAAATTTTAAAATTTAATTTTTTTGTGTGTGTGTGGAAGAGAACTCCCTATAAATCTGCATGGGCCCATGTGTTTATGTATGTAGACTGCCCTTAGTTTACCAAAATAAAAATTTTCATGTTTCTACTACATTAGTAATTTACCATTTCTCTCCTGTAAGAATTCTCTCTTAAGGAATTTGACAGTGGTTTAAAAGTGTTTAGTTTTAATTTAAATGTGCTAAAGAGAGGATTTTTATTCAGGAAGCAACTATTTTCTTAATTTACAAGCTGTAGTTCTTCTGGCTTAACCGCTTTAAAGGTTGTTCAAAGTTTTCAATATACTTAAAATTGTTTGACAGCTGTGACTTGTCTAGTGCTAATATATCCAATAATATCATCTAAGTGTAATGAGAATACTCGCCTTCTGTCTCCAGCCCTCCCCCATGAACTGGCAGAAGAATTTGCAGGGTAAGTTATAGTATTGCATTTATGTTTTGGTGTTTCTTTTTTTCCTACCTTTTAATTTAACTTTGAAGTGAACATGTGGTTTAGGGGCTTAAGCAATGCTTCTGGAAAAATCTTACCAAGAAAATGAATGATAAAGTGGTTAACAAATATTGCCTGTGGTATGTACAAAGGGTCTTAGATAATTCTAGTGCTTGGTTCATTTGTACAGATTGATTGCCTCTCTGCTGAGAGATAGAAATGGGAAAGGGATTTGTTGATTAATTGTCTAAGGAGTAAACTAGTTGCATCATAGTGATGTTTTATTAGTTGGGGAAAGTTGCAGAAACCTAGTGTCCTCAATGTAGAATTCTTTTCTTTTTGTTAATATATATATCTATTTTAACTGTAGATGGACACAATACCTTTTTATTTTGGTGGTGCTGGGGATTGAACCCAGGGCTTTATGCATGTGAAGCAAACGCTCTACAAACTGAGCTATATTCCCAGCCTTGTGAATGTGGAATTCTTGATTAGAATTAAGATTAGACTGTGGTATACACCTGTAATTCTAGCTACTGGGGAAATTGAGTCAGGAGGATCAAAAGTTTGTAGCCAGCCTCTGCAATTTAATGAGATTCTGTCTCAAAATAAAAAATGCACAGGGCCCTGGTTTCAATCCCCAGCACCAATAAACAAATAAATAAAACCACCAAGCAAGAAAAGAAAAGAGTGGGTCATTTCCAGGAGGTAGTTGACAGCTGAACAATATTTAAAGCCAAACTTGATCTGTAAATGAAGAAAAAAAAAAGAAAAATAAAAGAAATATGTATCCATTATCTACTGACTTATTAGGTGAAAGTTGCTTCTGCAAAGTGGAAAGAAGATAAGGCACTTTGAGAATAAAAACACAATTACATTGTTAAATAGAGGGAGGCAGTAGAGAAAAGAATGGGATGAGTTCTGGCAAGGAAGAATATAGTTATTAGAGCAAGGGATGACAGGTACAGAAAAGGATGTTTCTTTTTTTTTTTAGGTATTTTTTTTTATTGGTTGTTCACAACATTACAAAGCTCTTGACATATCATATTTCATACATTAGATTGAAGTGGGTTATGAACCCCCAATTTTACCCCAAATGCAGATTGCAGAATCACGTCGGTTACGCATCCACAATTTTACATAATGTCCTATTAGTAATTGTTGTATTCTGCTACCTTTCCTATCCCCTACTATCCCCCCTCCCCTCCCCTCCCATCTTCTCTCCCTACCCCATCTACTGTAATTCATTTCTCTCCTTGTTTATTTTCCCATTCCCCTCACAACCTCTTATATGCAATTTTGTATAGCAATGAGGGTCTCCCTTCATTTCCATGCAATTTCCCTTTTTTCTCCCTTTCCCTCCCATCTCATGTCTCTGTTTAATGTTAATCTTTTCTTCCTGCTCTTCCTCCCTGCTCTGTTCATAGTTGCTCTCATTATATCAAAGAAGACATTTGGTATTTGTTTTTTAGGGATTGGCTAGCTTCACTAAGCATAATCTGCTCTAGTGCCATCCATTTCCCTGCAAATTCTATGATTTTGTCATTTTTATTGCTGCATAGTACTCCATTGTGTATAGATGCCACATTTTTTTTTTATCCATTCATCTATTGAAGGGCATCTGGGTTGGTTCCACAGTCTAGCTATTGTGAATTGTGCTGCTATGAACATCGATGTGGCAGTATCCCTGTAGCATGCTCTTTTAAGGTCTTCAGGGAATAGTCCGAGAAGGGCAATAGCAGGGTCAAATGGTGGTTCCATTCCCAGCTTTCCCAGGAAAGGAAAGGATGTTTCTAAGTGAAAACAAGACTGGCTATAATTACCTGAGAAGTTGGACAGCCATGTTTTGTTTTGTTTTGTTTTTTAAATAAAATGGATAAACAAGCTATACTGTTGTTTCTGGACCCTTTGGATAAATGGTTAACAAGTAGATTGAGGCACTTAATGGGCAGCCTTGGAATGCTGTGGAATTGCCCTTCCTGCAGAAGTTAAATCCTTTAGGAGAATAGGGTAAAACACCATCTGGGATAATGCAGGCTTCTTCCTTTTGAGGGACTTTTGTCTTTTTCTCTTAGAAAAGCTTGAAAAATTTGTTAAATTTCTACAACATGGAGCTGGAAAATTGAGTTTTGTATTTGTGCTGCTCTCCCCACCCCTTCCTCTCCCCTCCCCTCCCCTCCCATCACTTCTCTCTACCCAATCTAATGTGACACACTTTCTCCCCCCTCCCCCCACATTGTCATACATGTATTCTGTATAACGTTGAGGGTCTCCTTCCATCTTCTGTGCAATTCCCTTTCTCCCTCCCCTTCCCTCCCACCTCTCTTTGTGCTGCTCTTAATAACAAAGTGGGGAAACTGTTGTATCCTTACTGGGAAGGGTATGAGTAGTAGTTATTTGAGACACAGAATACTCAAAAAGCAGTGATGTTTAAAAGCACATTTAAAATGTAAGCTAACAGGGACTGTGGGCAGTCCCTATCCCTGAGAGCCCTCTCTTAGTTTCCTTCAGAGGAATTTTAATTTCAGAGGAATTAACCTGCTCTCTCTCTCAACTGTCCCCCCTTGGAGTGGTATGTCTTCCCCAATTTATTATGAGCAATAAATTTTGAGTAAGGAGGCTGTTAATATATAGTCAGACTCTGTAGTCACATATAGGTCAGGTGCATTTTAATTACTCACCAATCAGTTCAGGGCTTTTTGTTTTACTAATGAGAAGTTTCAGAGACAGTCATACCAACCCCTGAGTAAGAGACAGTAGTGATAGTTTTGACAATATTTCCTGTTTATTTTTAGTGATTTCAAATAAGAACACATACCCAGTAGCCAGAATTAAACATTAGGAGCTTCATGTGTTTTGTGTATGCTTTTTTAAAGTCAAAATTCAAGACCTTTAGTTTTTTGTGGAGTATTAGCTGAATTTTGAACTGTGAAGTGTTCAAAACTGCCATTCAGAATTTGTGTTCTCATAAAAGCCCTGTGTTGTTATTGTTTTATCACCTTGTGCACTTTATAAATCACTTTTTTCACCAGATTTAGTAATTTTCTGGGATTTAGGATCCATAGTACACAGATTGTAAAGTGCAGTAAAACCCTAGAATTGTAATGCTAGTGAGTATGGGAGGCACCAGTGTGTGACTAACATGAGGCCCCTGTGCTGTATTTACACAGTAAGCACTATGACTATTGCAGTGTTTACATCTCTTATTTTTGGATTCTAAGATTTAATATCAACAGTCTTCACTTTTGGATCCACTGCTACATTTCCAGTTTTGGAGAGAGTGCAATATTATTGTTTCTGTGTGAAACGTCATTTTCCTGTGATAGTTTTGTATGGGGAATAACAGACTCTAGAAAGTTAATGTAACATTATGGTCATCATTTCATCAGAAGAAAAGATGTCTGAGCAATGTTTAATCTTGAAATAGAAGTCTACCGGAATAGAGGATTTTTAGTTGGAATTTGGGAGTAATGAGGTGGAGAGGCAGGGATGGGTCTAGGTTAGAGAGAGTTGGGCAAGCCAAATAGAGAAAGTTAGACATAATCTTGTCAATAGTGAGCAGAAAGTTATAAGAGGTTTTGAATAGACATGGAATACAAATAATATTCTTACTTTTCATTTGTTAGCTCCTATAAGAAAACTTTTGCTCCTTTAAGGAGGATAAGACTAGCATTTTTTAAAAAAATATTTTTTAGTTGTAGTTGGACACTATGCCTTTATTTCATTTATTTTTATGTGCTGCTGAGGATCAAATCCAAGGCCTTGCACATGCTAGGCGAGCGCTCTACCACTGAGTCACAACCCCAGTCCAAGACTGGCATTTTAACCCAAGATGATGGATAGTTGAGGTCTCTTGTCATCACCTTGTCAGGAAGATGAAATGGTAAAGAAAATGTAAAGAAACTCTCCTCCTATATTTATTTCCCCAGGATCATCAAAGAAAAGAAAGAAAAATCACCGATGGTTCATTATTTAAATTCAATTACTGTTCACATTTTGGCCAATTCTTTCCATTTTTTAAAATGAGTTTTCCCTTTATTATTATTATTATTATTTTTTAAATTAAACATTTTTAATATACAATAAAGGGGTGTATGTGTGAGGATGTGTGTGTGTGTGTGTGTGTTTTGGTACTGGGTATTGAATCCAGGGAGCCCAACCACTGAGCCACATCCCCAACCCTTTTTTATATTTTATTTAGAGACAGGACCTCACTGAGTTAGTAAAATGTGTTGCATATTCTTGGTCAGTTCTTCATGAGTAAGAAGAGATGGATAAGTAAACAAGTAGTTGCTCCCACCCATGTTGAGCACTGTCACTGTGTTTGTATGTCCAAAGGTACTTTCTTGGTCTTTTACCCAGATTTTTCACTATAGAAAAGTCCCCCCCCCCCTTCCATGGTTTACTATCATGCATTGGAAAAAGAAAATTAAAAAAAAAAACTTGTTAAAGAGTACAGTACATCTAAATTACTTGGGATGAAAACTCAGTTTTTGAAATACATGTATAGTTTAATGAGGATTCAAAATTGACTGGTTGAAGGAAGTTGTAGGTGGATGATTATGTGCTATGTCACTGGTTTCTTCACAAACGTAATTTCTAATAATTATTAGAAGGGGCAAAAATAATACAACTGAGCATACTTGCTTCATTAGCCATAGCAAGAATGTAATTTAATATGATCCCCCTTTTTTCTGTCTTTCAAACTAAAGAGCAAAAACATGTGTCTCCTTATTCACTCTGGGAATCCTGAAAATCTAGGTCCCCAAGTAATTCTGCAGGTTGTTGATTGTAACCTGGGAGCTTAACAGGGGTGCATTGTTTTCTTGGTGTTGAATTGGGGATGCTGGTAGTACATATTTTACAGGGCTATCAAATCCAGTAGCTACTGCTCTGTGTTTTAGCCTCAGAAGCACTGGTTGCTGTTTTCTTCTTCTTAAAGCATTTTCTCTCAGCTCTGGAGACCCCCAAACTCTGGTGCTTCTCCCCCTGCTCCTTTTCATTTGATGTTCTTGGCTCTCCTTCTACCACATTTCTAATTATAGGGTGCTTAAGGGCCCTTTCCTTTCTGTTCCCTCATTTGTTCCCTGTGGCTTTAGATATTGTCTATATGCTGGTGAATCTTTATGTGCCTCCATCCCTGACCTGTCTAGTTCAGAAGTCCAGATTCATATGTATGGTTGTCTACTAGATATTGCTGCTTTAATACATCCCTAGATGAAACCTCTGGATCTTTCCATCAAAATAAGCAAGCAAAGAAAGAAACCTTTTGCCTTTCCTAGTTCTCTCCACTTTGGGTAAATAGCCTTGAAACTATGACTCATCCTTCATTCTTTTCTTTCCTTCACTTTATGCATCTAAACCTGTAGCAGCTATTACCTCCAGAAATCTATATCATGTTTCCTCTGCTGCTGTCCTATTCTAAGCCAACATTATCTCTTGTCACAGCAACAGCCAGCTTGTCACCTTCTCATTCTATAAATAGCTACTGGAGTGATTTTTTTTTAAAGCAAAAATCAGATGATGTCATTTATCTATTTTAAGATCTCTACTATTTTCCCATAGCATGTAAAATAAAATCTCATTTTTGGAGCTTACACATCTGAGTTTAGTTTCCATAGCTAGGAAATGGAGGCATTGTGACTTTAACTAGAATATAATTACCACAAGGGGCATGGATTTATTTATTTATTTTTAGTACCAGGGATTGAACCCAGGGACATTTAACCAGTAAGCCATATCCCCAATCCCACTTAAAAAAATTTTTTTTTAAACTTTTTTTTGGTGGTGGTGGGTGTATCAGGGATTGAACTCAGGGGCACTTGACCACTGAGCCACATCCCCAGCCCAATTTGGTATTTTATTTAGAAATAGAGTCTCACTGAATTGCTCAGCGCCTCGCTTTTGCTGAGGCTGGCCTTGAACTCATGATCCTCCTGTTTCAGCCTCCTGAGCAACTGGGATTACAGATGTGGGCCATTACACCCAGACAGGCATGAATTTTTTTTGTCTGCTTCTTTCATGATCATTTTTCTTGTGCCAAGAACAGTGTGTGCACGTAATGGACACTTAATAAATGCTTATTGGGGTGAATAAACACATTCTGCTTATATGGAGCCCCCAGAACTTTTCTTTTCTCTTTCAAAGTATTGTATTATAGCTCAGCATATTTGCATAGCTTAGAAAGTCCATGGAAGACTTCCAGTGCAATGTCTCTTTTTCTTTCACCTTCTATACATATTTCCCCTAACCCCATGGTTTATTTATCAGATTAGAAGATATTTAGGTCATTGGGAGAAGATAGGTTAGTACATAAGATACAAAATAACATGGAAATTAAATAAGCATTTAACTTTAGAAATACAGTTGTAGTAGATATGATAAATTTTTACTCTATCACCCTGTTTCAACAGTCATCAATAAACGGCTGTTCTTTGAACAACTAGCATTTAATTTGGACATTGCCTATGGCTAAAGAATGTCTAGTTTTATAGAAGTTTATAGCATAGATCTACTTTATCCTGGGCATCATTACTATTTTGGTAAACCAATCAAGGACAAATTAGGTATGATTTTAAGGATATTAGAAATGTCCTGAAATACCTTTTATGATTTGTGTGTCTGTGTGTGCATGTGTGTGTGCATGAGTGCATGCATGTGTATATGTGAATGCCTGAAATTTGATCATTAGCTGAGCTATAAATTTGTAAATTGTGAATAAGGCAGAGAAGGAAAGTACTTGTAGCCCATCAACAGTTATTTATATCTTATTGTAATGAGGTTAATTAGAAGCATGCTTGATTGCTAAGTAACGAGGAACAGGCTTTGATGGGAAGTCTAGAATCACAGGGACCTGGGATGGGGATTGCTAACTAAGGACAATTAATATTGTTCAAGAGGGTAGGAAGGTGCTGCACTGAACTTTGCCTTTGAGGCATTTTTAGCTTCAAAACCTGTGGAATGAAATCCCTACTCCAGTTTGGTGGTGCTCCCACACCTTGTCATCTGGGTTTCCTTTGGCTGGCCACAAGTAAATCTGCCCAGGAGGTGCTTCCAGCTAACTCTGATGCTTGTTTACTTTTAGGTATCTTGCAATATATTCAGAACTCTCCCTCCTAGTGACAGCAATGAATTTGATCCAGAAGAAGATGAACCTACCCTTGAGGCATCGTGGCCACATTTACAGGTACTTTGAATTATCCTGTGTTTCAAAGGAAAGATCCATTAACTTCTTGTTCTCTTGTATTCTTACTGCTTGGCTCCAGTTCACTGAGTTGCAATTTAGTTTGAAAGTTTTCATTGATTCGCATGGGAATTCCTTGAAGGCCTTTGTTCACCAGAAGTTAAATTAGAATATATTGATGAGAAAACTGAAGAATGCTTTTTGTTTCCCACTCTTCATAATTAGGATATAAACATAATAAAATAATTTTATTGCAGTGCTTTCGTGTGGGCTTCCCCATGTTACAGGTCCAGCCAGTATTTCTTATTCTTTTTTTAGAGCTTATTTGTGATCCTACACACTGGAATTTTAAACATGAATAGAACTGTTTTTACATTAATATTAGTTGTATGTGATTAGTTCACAGAGTACATGTATCATTTTTAGCAGTTAATACCCTGGGGAGTTTGTATGTCTTGTCTTTGTGATAACCACAAATGTGTTTCTTTAGTCCAGAAGGGCAAATCCCAACTGCAATCACTGTTTCTTCCCCAGGTTGTAAGAAGGAGAAACAGCAGAGTGAAAACATGGCCTGTTTTGTTCTGGTACACTGAGAAGGCCAAGTTGCCCAATCATAATCTTACGCCAGGATGGGTTAGGGGTATCACTATACCTATTTTTCTAACACCAGCCCCATCTGTGTTGCATACCTGGTCATTTTCCAGCTTGTCCTTTCTCTGCTGCATTCTCTCAAGGCCATAATTTCTCAAGAGAATAGAATAAGGAGATTTGAATGTATCAAACCCCAAAGTCAAGTTTCTGTCTATCAGAAAGTCTACAGTGGCTGGGGAGACAAATGGCAAGGAGGAACAATATGGAGAGAAGGAGTAGAACCCTGTACATCTCCACCCCTAGGCAGAATTCTCTGCTGCTTTGTAGAAGTGTGCTGATGGTTACTAGTTGACATTTTGGAGAGCTGAGGACTGTGCAGCAGAGAGATGAAGCTTAGATCTAGACATGCTTATGAATTTACATTTTTCCCCACTTGAGAATTTTTTACATAAATTTGCAACTTGGGCCTGTCCTGCTTTGGCAGCTCCTGGTTGCTACAGGTATGTATGTATGCTCTTTCTCCTAATTACACAAGAGCTTTCCGAGCTGTTTTTTACTTAGGCATGTGATACGTATATGTTCCTATTACCAATGCCAAGATTGGTAGATAAATTATTTAAGACACTGTGGTCGTTCGATTAAAATTTTTAAAAAATATTTTATTTTATTTTATTTATTTGGCACTGAAGATTGAACCCAGGGATGCTTAACCACTGAGCTACATCCCCAGCCCAAGTTTCTTAGGGCCTGGCTAAGTTGCTGAGGCTGCCTTTGAACTTGTGATTCTTCTGCCTCAGCCTCCTGAATTGCTGGAATTACAGGCATGTGCCACTGTGCCCGTCAATGTTTTATTTTTTTAAAAGATGCCAGACATACTATTTGTAGTCTAAGATATTTGTAAAATAATTTGTGCATTTCATAGGTATATCCCAGATTGTGACAAAACCCAAAACAAACTCTTTTGAATAGGTGGACTTCTTGTTCTGTTGTATTCTTACTGCTTGGCTCCAGTTCACTGAGTTGCAATTTAGTTTGAAAGTTTTAGGTTTTTTTTTTTTTTTAAAGAAAATCTCCTTGAGGAAGGCCCACATTTTATGGTAGAAAATACACAGAGATCCTCAAAACTTCAACTTGCTGTTTTCTCTATATTCCAAAGAAGAGGTCACTCTTGCCATTTAGAAGAGCATTTTGAACACTTTAAATCACCATCACATAGATATAAGTTTCTCCAAAAGTACAATAAAGTTGAATAACTCAGTATTTCAGATAATCCTTCCCTTAGTGAATGACTCTTATATAGGACCAAATTAATTTCTCAAGTTAACTAAATTTGCCACCCAGAATTTTAGCCTACACTGTGGGAGTATTAATCATTAGTTCATCTGAAACCCTAAAACCAAAGCAACATTGAAAGATGGTGATAACAAACCATTTCAAATAGACTAGTTTCATCTGTTTTGACACCCTGTTCAAGCTTATAATCCATCAGGTCCCGTCTTTAGCTCAGGGGGAGGTATGACTGAGTAAGGCTGGATTAACTGAAGGAAATTTACTTTTAAAATTCACAAATTGTCCATCATTCATAGTAAAGGTCAGGCCAGAAAGCGCACTTCATTTATCTGTTGCTTTGTGGATATCTTTGTATAGGGTCTGGCATGTTTCAAGAGGCTGGTATTTCCTTTGTATAGTCTTCCTGCACTGATTAGTCCCGTTTCCAGTTTCATTGAGAGGTGGTTTTAACTGAGAGAGAGCACTCATTGAAAATTTCAGAAATCTTTTTTTCTATGCACTATAGGTCATTTGTGTCACAGTCACCCATGATTAAATTTAATAGTTTGCTTTTTAAAAAAATATCTATTTTCTAGTTACAGGTGGACACGATATCTTTATTTTTAATTTTGTTTTTAAATGTGGTGCTGAGGATCAAACCCAGTGCCTCACACATGCCAGAGGAGCGCTCTACCTCTGAGCTACAACCCCAGCCCCAATAGTTTACTTTTTAATTGATCCAGTAGTCTCTTTTTTTCTGACCAAAACATAGCATAATTTTAGATTTTTTTTTACTTTTTCTTAACTTCATAATTAGTAATATGCTTTCTTTTCTGGACCATATTTTTTATAAGGAGGCACAGTAAAAATATCTAATAATGGTAGTAGCTAACAACAAAATTACATTGAGATCTAATTATTGGGTGGTTGGCCAGGCTCATTGCCCAGTGTCTATTCCTGCATACCTCTTCTTTGTTTTAAATTTGTGGTCCATACAAAATTACTGATAATAAAAAAAAATCATTGATCTTTGGAGATATTTTAAAATATACATAATATTAAATTCACAATTTTTTACTTCGTATATGTCAAGATGTTACTTGATCTCCTATCTGTATTGGTGTCTTTTAAACTCAGTTACCTTGATTATTGTTTATGTGTTTTCTGAAATTAGGTCTGTTTTTCCAGCAGAGTACAATTTTGCAGGACTTCTGTTTGTAATTAAGAAATTGTAGTGCTTTATACTTGAGACTTGAAAAACATGGATGCTGAATTCTTGTTTAGATTGCTTGGAGATTCCTCTTATGTGACCTTGAAAAGTAATTTATTTCCCATAGTCTTTCCCTTTAGAAACTCAAGGGAGTTTTTTGTTTTTGTTTTTTAATTTTTTAGTTGTATATGGACACAATACATTTATTTTATTTATTTAGTTTTATGTGGTGCTGGAGATCGAGCCCAGGGCTCTATCACTGAGCTACAACCCCAGCCCCTCAAGGGAGATTTCTGATTCCAAGGTTTAATCTCTTTCTTAAGTGCACAACACATTTATTTATGCTTATTAATAAATGTGTCTGAAGTGTTTCCATGAAACTATTTTAAACTACAAACTGCTTTCAAGGGACATGAGGGGAGAACACACTCTGCCATTCCCTCTGGAAACCTTTGCTGGCTAGGTCAGGCCTGAAAGATGAGAATTTTTTTTTACTTTGTGAGAGTGAAGAGACATTCTGTTTGTAAAGCCAAGTCTGAAGGCACAAGGCTGCTGTAGAAAGCATTTAAATCAATGATAATCTGCGGATTCTTAGTGGGGCCTGAGACTTGATTTCCAGCAGACTTCAAGGTCAATACTTGACCTTTTCACTGAGTTGACTATTCATTGTTTGTAGTATTTGTTGTAAAAGTAATGATGGTTAAGATTGTGGTTGCCTGATCAAGTAGTTATTGTTTTCCTTACTGCCACATATTTCTTGTTTTTAAAAAAAAGCCAATTTCATTTGAGAAAGTCCTTGAAGAAGTAGTAAAAATTGGTAATTTTATTAAATTTTAGCTCTTGAGGATAAACCCTTTGTTTATTTAGTTGTAGTTGGACACAATACCTTTATTTTATTTTTATGTGGTACTGAGGATCGAACCCAGGGCCTTGAACATACTAGAAGATGCTGAGCCACAACCCCAGCCCCTTAAAAACTTTTTGTATGATGAAATTGAAATCTACATAAATCACATGAAGTTGGTGGGCTATCTTATGGAAAGACACTTGGATAATTTTTTGAGCTTCAGGCTGAACTACTGTTTTTTTCATGAAACATCATTTTTATTTGAAGGAGCAGCTAACAACAACGACAACAACAACTATGGTTATTAAGACGGGTGTATTTGATGGATATATTCTCTAAAACAAGGAAACTAGTTGGCAACATTTATTTTCACTGATAGAATTAGAGCAGTCAAAGTAAAATTTAGAAATAGAATTTCAGAAAATTTGTATCTGTCTTATATGTCACTTTGAGTATTACCACTTCCCAAAGTTTAAAGACTGAAGCAAGGGGGATATAATATGATTTCTTTCTTTCTTTTTTTTTAAAGAATAAAATTTAATGAAATGTGAAAGCCTTTGAAAGGTCTGCCTAACTCTGTGAACTGATACTTTCCAGTTGGCAAATGAATGTTAGGAAGCCATACATGGATAAAGGGCCATTCAAAATGCAAGACAGAGGATTGGATTTTAGTGTAACAAAGTATGAAAAGTTCATTGATAGCATTTCAGATTCCATGTTGCAGCTAATTTTTAAGAAATGAAAATTTGTTGAGTTTTGGTGTAGTATGGGGGGAAATATCCAGTTTTATGAAAAGATTCAAAGATTCTCCGTTTTTCAGCTTCTAGACTGTTTAAGGATTGACAGGGTTTTTAAAAAACATTCTTTTACCAAAAAAATACATCACAACAGATTGAACACAGAAGCAGGTGAGAATGTGTCTTTTATTAAGCTAGCCATTAAAGAGATTTGCTAAAATATAAAATAATACTTCTTAATAACTTTTTTGGAAAATAGTATTGTTCATAAAAACATACTTATATTAACACGTAATGCATTTTATTGTTTTAAAAATTAATATTAAAATTGTCTTTTTCTAATTATATTTAAATATAAAGACTAATTATACACAATTTATACATATATCTCAAATAAAAGCTTTCAGGGGTCCTTGTTACTTATTACTAATGGTAAAGAGTAAGACTGATATATTTGCAAATGCTTTAGGCAATATGAGGGTAAATCTGTGTGTGTTTTTCACTCTGCAGAAAGCTTTGTGTGTAATATCACGTTTAACCTTAGGGCTTATCACCTTCATTATGAAACTGAAGAAAAGTTTCAGAGAAAGTAACTTGTTTCGGATTACATAGTAAGGAATAGAGTAAGGCTTTTTTAGTTCAGTATCTGTCTCTTTAAAGCTCTGGTTTTGATATATTGTTGTATAGTATACCAGCATCTAATAGAACTTTTAACATAGATTTGTTACTCAAAGAAACTATAATTCTTCTCTGATTATCAAAACAGTTATTGGAGGTTTCTTCTTTGCAGCTGAGAATATTCTTATTCTTTATTTAAATGAGAATATTGGTTACACCACCATATTAATTGGAGGAATGTAAATTGCCTTACATTCTTTGAAGGAAATTTAGCCATAAGTATCAAAAATTCTGAATGTTTGCATATCTTTTGACCTAGAATTTCCACTTTTAGAAATATTTTTACTTGTGAAATAATTGAAGAAGCACACCCTGATATATGTTCTATGATATACATTGTGGCATGATTTGATAGAGAATTCAGAGACTACTTAAATGTCTAAGCATAGGAGATAGGTTAAATTAATTATGAATAATAGAATTATTTATTATAAATTATAATGATCTACTTAAATCTACTAAGAATGATGGTTTAGATGTTACTGATATAAATTGTTCATAGTGCATTGTTTAAATGGCAAAAGTAGTTTACCATACTATGTAAAGATATATTTATAGTATATTGATGTGTTGTAGAAGGAGGTTTAAAATTAAAATAACAGTCTCTGAATGGTAAGATTAATGGAGAATTTTTATTTCCTTTTTTTTTTTTGGCTTTGTTTCCTAATTTTTAACTTTGAAAGGTTTAAAACAAAAAACAGAAGGAGCTGTGAGCCACAAACCAAACCAAACAAAAAAACCTAGCTTGGCTCATTAATATCCACCCCCCCCCAACCCCGTAATGTTTAAGGTGCTGTCAGTTATCAGTTCTGGCATAAAAGGCTAGCATTACAGTTTTTAATGTTATTCCTATTGAATTATATTATTCTTAGTGAATTATAACTTGAAATTAATATGTTTGTTGCAGCTTGTATATGAATTTTTCATACGATTTTTGGAAAGCCAAGAATTTCAACCCAGCATTGCCAAAAAATACATAGATCAGAAATTTGTATTACAGGTAAGCAAATTCTTATAACTGTGTATATTTGTTATTCAGTTATTAATACTTTGTCTCATTTTTTCTTGGATGTTTGTTAAAAAATAACTCACACTAGTATTATATCACCTCATAAACACACATACACACACATGTACACATAAATTTCTGTTACTGTCTATTTAAAGTAATAGGCACCTCAGTTATTTGTGGTAGAAATAAATTACATTTAAACAGCCTGAAATGCTGATGCCTGTAGTTTTCTTTTTAAAGTTTAATTATAAAGGAATTTCAAATATATAATCTTGGTGTGTGTGAATTTTAGGTAGCTTTAAAAACTTTGATTTCTGTAAGGATTCTTGAATAATTGTTGCATAGCTCTGTTAAAACTGAGTAGGAAAACTCAGACTGCAGAGCATAAGTAACTTTTAATAAATAATCAAAATGAGAGTTATTGGAGAGTTTTTACTGCCAGGAAATTGCTTAGCTTGACACTTTAAAATTTCCCACCAGGATTAACCTATCCTTTTGGGAATTCTCAGCGAATGTAGTTTCCCTGACTTCTCATTTTTTGTTTTATAATCATAGACTTTATCTTCCTTCTTATCTGGGACATGGAGTATTTTTGTGGCAATGAATTTTTAGAACCTTCTTGCTCCTCTTGTTGATATTCATCAATAGAAATGGACACTGGAAAGAGTAAATATCTCCTAGGGAGCCAATAAACTAACTTCAGATTAAAAACATCAATTTGGCAGAATAAATATATATATAAAATTTAAAAAAAATTTTTTTAAATTTTATATGGTGCTGAGGATTGAACCCAGTGCCTCACGCCCATGAGGCAAGTGCTGTACCACTGAGCTACAATTCCAGCCCAGTTTGGCAGAATATTGATCTCCATTGCCGTATGAGGCAAGATAAAGGCTGATACCTCATGATGACTTCATTTTCTTTTCTAATTAAATTAATAAATTTAGAATTAAGGATAGACAGGTGAGCCATAGCTGATATTTTGACTGCTTTTGACACTCAGAACATAGCAGAGTCAGTCACAGGGTTCATTCTATCAGAATGCCAGAGAGCCGAGAGCCATGAAGGCCTCTGTATGCCCTGGGTATGTGGCTCCGTAGAGTTAAACCCTAAGTTCAGATCTCAGCTCAGAACTAAAAAGGAGCTTTGGTGTCTTGTAGGAGAAGAGTGGTCAGGATAACTCATTAGCATCTGTTTACTCATTCTAGGCAGATCATTGGACATTTGAGTATTTTGGCACAGCATTAATGAGTCGTGGCTCACAACTTAACATGGAAGGCTTTGGATCTGGCCCATTGATTGTCAATATGTGTTCTCTATCATTGATTGCCAGTATGTGACTAAGTGCTTAGTTCTTTCAACCTTTTTTCATTTGTCAGATTTTGAAGTCTACAACATCTGGATGTCCATTTGTCTTCATGCATGACATGTACCTTTGAACACAATGAATGGAACCTGGTCATGCCAGGACAGCTTAGATCTAGGTTTCCCATTCCCTTGTCTGCTTGTCTGGACTCAGTTTCCTCCCTCCCTCCCTTTTTTTCTTTCTTTTTCTTTTTTTTTAAACCAGGGATTGAACCCAGTGGCACTTAACCAACCATTGAGCCACATCCCCATCCCTTTTAAAAATATTTTATTTAGAGACAGGGCCTTGATAAATTGCCGAGGCTGGCTTTTTGTTTATGAGACTTTCCATTAGCATTTCTTGCTTTGCTTTGCATGACTTTGCCAACTTATGTTAAACTTGTGGTCCTAACTGACTTATAATTGACCTTTGCTGTAAAACTATTTTCTTGTTATTCAACTTTTTTGTTTTTTTAAATCTAAGTATAGGACAAGACATATTTCCATGGTATATGATTTCTTTCTAGTCTTTGGAGGTCTTTCTGTATCTTTATTTTGTCACCCACTTTATTTAGTCTTCTTTGTATCTTTACAACATCTTCTTTAAATATGCTAACCTTTGGCCTCATCTAAGTCATAGATTAAAATTGTTAAACTACCCAAGGCTTATAGAAGCTTTGGACTTGTCTTTAGAAATGCCCTTACTTTAACATAGATTCACTAATCAGTAATCTTTGAATTCTTAAAGTAGTTAGAAATTTACTTCAGTATGTTATCATCTTTCCTGTGGTACTTAGTTTTGATCATAAGGAGAGCATTTTGTTAGATGCTATGGTAAAAGCCAGGAATTGTTGTTTATAGTGTTCCCCCTCATTTATGACTTTATCTTAAAAAGGAAGGCCATTCATCTGCTATGATGTGAACTCCTAGAGCTACTGCTATTTATTCATGCACTAAGTACTTGCAAACCATGGAATTGTCTGTCTATCCCAGAGTTTTGCCAGAGAGAAGGAATGAAGTACAAATACCATTTATATACTTTACAGTTTCAGTGCCTTCCTCATTTTTTCCAACCTTTGCCTTCTTTATTTTCCTTCCACTTCCTTTCTTTACCCTTTAGTCTGCTGACAACTAAACCTGGAATCCAAACCCTTCTAAAAGTGAAGCCTCAATTCCCTATATGGTTCTGAGCTCCCTTCCTATATGGTTTGGTCCTGACTTGGGTCCTGCAGGGATCTTGGAGCTTGAGAGGTTATTGCTGACATTTCATTCTTTTACCCCCATCTTGCCCACATCCCTTCCTTCCTCTATATTATTGCCTATATATTGGCTACTCCTGCCCACTTCCGTGTTCCCAGTTCAGGTCTCTTTTTATGCCCTCACTTTTTCCTTGCTTGTTTCTCCCATGCCACTTGGTCCTAGTGTGTTTTGTACCTGGTTCACTCCTGACATAGAAACACTCATAGTATTTATTTATTTTATTTTATATTATTTTGGGGGGAGGCAAATCCAGATGACATTTACCTTTTTCTTTTCTTGGGCAGATTTCTTATATTCTGTAGATCCTCAACAATCTCTAAAGGAGTTTGGTGATTTAAATTTAAAACTTCTTTACTAATATAATATAATCCAGCCATGAGATTTAAACTTATTTTATGTAGCATCTTGATATATTGTTTGTTTTTTTCCTGACTCTTACCCAACCTGTCATTGAATACAAAAGTTAAAATAACAATTTAGCTATTTTGTCATGATGTAGTGGAAAATTAGGAAGCTCTGGGTTTGATCTTGAATTCCGTATGTACTATAAGTATACTTTAGGAGGTAAGACTGTGAACTGTGGGGACAGAAGAAACTGCATTTAGGAGCTGGGGATTTGGCTCAGTGGTAGAGTGCTTGCCTAGTATGTGTGAGGCACGGGGTTCAATCCTCAGCCCCACATAAAAATAAATAAAAGTATTATGTCCATATACAACTAAATTTTTTTTTAAAAGAGGCTATGTTTAACCCCCCCCGCCCTTTTAATATCTACTTGCAGCAAGACTTTCAAGTATGTACACTTGATTACCAAACCTGAGTTTCCTCATTTGTGACGTGGGGGTGGCAGGAAAAAAATAATAATAATATAGGAGGCACTTCAAAGTTGACAACTATTAAGTCTTCTTAGTTCACTTGGCAGTGTGGCTACAAAAATGGGATCCCTACCTTTAGTCTTAAATAGAGTAAAAATCTTGGGCAGATTGTTGCTGACTATTCTTGAGACCAAATGTATCCTTTTATAAAATGGCAGTAAGAGTCACCTCTGTTATAAGTCACAAATAAAATAAAATGAGATGACTTGTAAAAATGCTTTTTGGTATCCTGTATGGGCATAGTAGTTACTCATTAAATATTAGTTATTTTCATACTTGTCATATTATCTATCCACATTGACAGAATATCTTATTTTTCTTGCCAATATTAATTTAAAAATCTTCACTTTTTGAAACCTTTTTTTCTTTTTTGGTGCCAAGGATTGAACCTGTGTCCTTGGGTATGCTAAGCATGTGCTTCACCACTAAGCTACATCCCCAACCTTGAAACAAAATTAAAAAAATCCATACAAAACTTACACTAAACTTTTGCAAAGCATGCTTGAATAAATGCACAAATGTAACATATTTCTAGATGGGAAAACTTGCCATCATAAAGTTGTCCATATAATCTCCAAGTTAATTATATATTTAGTGCAGTCCTAATTAAAATTCCAGTAGCTTTTTTATTTGAAATTTTTAGAGTTCATGAAATAAATTTTTGAGAAAGATGATTGATTGATGATAGGTTACTTTACCTATTAGACAATAAAATAATTCATTTCTCAGCACTACAAAAAATAAATAAATAAAACATACTATGAAGTCACTTAATTAAAACTGTGGTTTTTGAACAGAAAAATGGAGCATAATAGAAGCTTGGGTGGAAGAAGACTCTTTTGAGTATGCTCTAAAACCCATAAGAAGATGTACTAATAAATAATAGATGTTATATAGGCCGCAAATTGCTATAAGTTCTGAAGAGGAAACCTGGTAGTATTCTGTCACAATTAAATTTTGACCCAGCAAGTCCATGAGAAGTATTCAGTTGTATGTACAAAAATAAACATAAATATACTGAATGTATTGTTTTTAATAATTATTATGAAATTGGAAACAATAATTCCTCAGCAGGAGTTAATTGAAAAAACTGGACATTCACACAGTGAAATATTCATCAATAAAAAGAATGTGATAGAGTTACACAGTCTTGTTTTTTCTTTTTAATATTTTATTTGTTTTAGTTAGTTACACATGACAGTAAAATGCACTTATATACTTTGACATATCATACATAGATGGGATATAATTTCTCATTTTTCTGAGTATACATATTGTAGAATCATTGGTCATACAGTCATATATATATATATATATATATATATATATATATATATATATATAGTAATAATGTCTGTTTCATTCTACTATGTTTCTTTTTTTTTTTTTTTTAAATATTTATTTTTTAGTTTTTGGCAGACACAACGTCTTTGTTGGTATGTGGTGCTGAGGATCGAACCCGGGCCGCACGCATGCCAGGCGAGCGCACTACCGCTTGAGCCACATCCCCAGCCCCTCTACTATGTTTCTTATCCCCACATCCTCTCCTTCCACTTCTCTCTACCTAATCTAAGGTAGCACTGTTCTTCTTCTTCTTTTTTTTTGCATTACAATTCTTAATACACATATATACCACAATTTTTGTATCTCTGTTTGTATATAAAGTATGTTGACACCCAATTCAAGTCTTCCTACATGTACTTTGGATAATGATGTCCATCACATTCCGCCATCTTGCTAATCCCCTGCCCCCTCCCTTTCCCTCCCACCCCTCTTCCCTATCTAGAATTCACAGGCTTGTTTTTTAAGTGAAGCATGCATGCTATAGAACATGATGGTTTTGAGCCTTCATCTGTTATTTTAGGGAAAAGGAATGTTTGTAATTTTTGTCTTAGTCTGTTTGTACTACAACAACGGAACATGTTGGTTCCCCCCTATCCATGAAAGATGTGTTCCAAGAGTCCCCAATGGATGCCTGAAACTGCAGATAGTACTGAACTTTATACACAAACAATGCATTGCAAAGACAGTTAATCTGATAACCCAGACGGCTACTAAGTGATGAATGAGTGGATATCCTCTACAGTGTGGATATGTTGGACAAAAGATGATTCACATTCAGGCAGGATGAAGTGGGACGTTGAGGTTTTTCATATGCTGTTCGGAATGGCATGCAATTTAAAACTAATTGTTTTTGGGAATAGTCCGAGAAGGGCAATAGCAGGGTCAAATGGTGGTTCCATTCCCATCTTTCCCAGGAATCTCCAAACTGCTTTCCAAATTGGCCGCACCAATTTGCAGTCCCACCAGCAATGTACAAGTGTACCCTTTTCTCCACATCCTCACCAGCACTTGTTGTTGTTTGACTTCATAGTGGCTGCCAATCTTACTGGAGTGAGATGGTATCTTAGGGTGGTTTTGATTTGCATTTCTCTGACTGCTAGAGATGGTGAGCATTTTTTCATGTACTTGTTGATTGATTGTATATCCTCCTCTGAGAAGTGTCTGTTCAGGTCCTTGGCCCATTTGTTGATTGGGTTATTTGTTATCTTATTGTCTAATTTTTTGAGTTCTTTGTATACTGTGGATATTAGGGCTCTATCTGAAGTGTGAGGAGTAAAAATTTGTTCCCAGGATATATGCTCCCTATTTACCTCTCTTATTGTTTCTCTTGCTGAGAAAAAACTTTTTAGTTTGAGTAAGTCCCATTTGTTGATTCTTGTTATTAACTCTTGTGCTATGGGTGTCCTATTAAGGAATTTGGAGCCCGACCCCACAATCTGTAGATCGGAGCCAACTTTTTCTTCTATCAGACGCAGAGTCTCTGATTTGATATCAAGCTCCTAGATCCATTTTGAGTTAACTTTTGTGCATGGCGAGAGAAAGGGATTCAGTTTCATTTTGTTGCATATGGATTTCCAGTTTTCCCAACACCATTTGTTGAAGATGCTATCCTTCCTCCATTGCATGCTTTTAGCCCCTTAATCAAATATAAGATAGTTGTAACTTTGTGGATTAGTCTCTGTGTCCTCTATTCTATACCATTGGTCCACCCGCCTGTTTTGGTACCAGTACCATGCTGTTTTTGACACTATTGCTTAAAAGAGCATGCTACAGGGATACTGCCACATCGATGTTCATAGCAGCACAATTCACAATAGCTAGACTGTGGAACCAACCCAGATGCCCTTCAATAGATGAATGGATAAAAAAAAATGTGGCATCTATACACAATGGAGTACTATGCAGCAATAAAAAAATGACAAAATCATAGAATTTGCAGGGAAATGGATGGCACTAGAGCAGATTATGCTTAGTGAAGCTAGCCAAACCCTAAAAAACAAATACCAAAGGTCTTCTTTGATATAATGAGAGCAACTATGAACAGAGCAGGGAGGAAGAGCAAGAAGAAAAGATTACATTAAACAGAGACATGAGATGGGAGGGAAAGGGAGAGAAAAGGGAAATTGCATGGAAATGAAGGGAGACCCTCATTGCTATACAAAATGACATATAAGAGGTTGTGAGGGGAATGGGAAAATAAACAAGGAGAGAAATGAATTACAGTAGATGGGGTAGAGAGAGAAGATAGGAGGGGAGGGGAGAGGGGATAGTGGGGGATAGGAAAGGTAGCAGAATACAACAATTACTAATAGGGCATTATGTAAAATTGTGGATGTGTAACTGACGTGATTCTGCAATCTGCATTTGGGGTAAAATTGGGGGTTCATAACCCACTTCAATCTGATGTATGAAATATGATATGTCAAGAGCTTTGTAATGTTGTGAACAACCAATAAAACAAATTAAAAACAAAACCAAAAAAAGGCAAAAAAAAAAACCTAATTGTTTTTGGAATTCCATTTAATATTTTTAGATCAGGATTGTCTATGGGTAACTGAAATGAAAAGCTGCTTAACGGGGGACTGCTGTACCTGAGTTGGATGATTTATGAAGAACAGAAATTTATTTCTCATAGTTTTAGAAACTAGGAAGTCCAAGGTCAGGGTGTTAGCATCTGGTGAGGGTCTTACTGTGTCCTTAGATGGCAGAAGACAGAAAGACTAGAGAGTTAACCTGTTTGTGCAGTCACTTTAGAGAGGCATCAGTCCATTCCGGAGGGTGGAACCCTTATGACCTAAACACTTCCCAAAAGAATTCACCTAATAATTTTGCATTGGGAATTGAGTTTTCACAAGGTGAATTTTGGGGGATTCATGCAGATCATAGCAGTATGCATTATGATTTTGGAAGGAGATAAACAAGATTGTTAGTTGTCTGGAAGGGCATAATTATGTGTGATTGTCACTTTCTATTTCATATACATACACACATATATACTTGTAACTAAAAAATAATGAACATATATATTATAATCAATAAGAATTGTAAACATATTTCAATTTCAAGTACATTCTTCTTTTATTGTTTTTCAGTTTTCATAAACCTGAGCATGAATTTGTGCATTAGCTTTTATAAGCCTTTTTTTTTTTTTTTTTGGTAGGACCGTGTGAACCATTCTTTTATGTTCAATATTCATTTTATTCCTTACTTTTGGCATTTGAATATGTTCTTTTAAAATCTGAAGCTCACAAGAAAGCTTCCTGTATTGTCTCAAGAGTCTTTTCAATACTTTGAATTATTCTTTCCCATCAGGAAGCAGTATAGATTGGCGGTTAAGTGTAGAGGTTGGCTTGAACTCAGAATCTGACATTTTTCATTGTGTGACCTTGGGCAAGTTATATAACTTCTTTGTGTCTCAGTTTCCTTATCTGGAAAGTAGATGCAAAATATTCTTAATATGGTTATTAGATCATAAAGT
This sequence comes from Spermophilus citellus, assembly GCF_964194105.1. Lineage (NCBI taxonomy): Eukaryota > Metazoa > Chordata > Mammalia > Rodentia > Sciuridae > Spermophilus > Spermophilus citellus. The sequence goes on along the minus strand of NC_138185.1, from coordinate 158,818,099 downwards.
TGTAGAGATGTAGAGTGAATATCATATTAACACTTAAAATAGTTACTGATACAGGTAAGTGGTCAGTAAATGTTGTGCTGTTCTGTTACTAGTATTTTTATTAAGATCTGTTCTTGTTTTGAGAATCTGCTTTAGCTGTATTTTCTTAAATAGCTTCAGTCTGAAGCCAAACAATGTTTTCTATCATGTCTTACCATGTGTGTTATGAATTATTTGATATCTGACTCTTATCCTAAAAATCATTGGTACCCTCTGGCACTCTATTTATATGGTTCTTCTTGGGCTGTCAGGACCTTTCATGTGTTATGTATGGTCTCTCATATCCCTGGATTTTTACTATTCAATGTTGCCAGTTTCTTCCAATTGATATTGGAAATGAATGTTAATTGATGCCAGGAGCATGTGAATTATAATATGTGAAAGCCAGAGGACAGACAAGTGATATATAATGAAGTAGTCTTGGTATGATCAAAGGGAATGCTAGAAACTAGTAATTGGAGAGAGTGGGCTCTACTGCTGGCCGCCATTCCCACTAACCAGCCAAGTGTTTCTGGATCTTCAGGTTTTTCAGGAGAAGCTGGAAATCTAGATTGTGTATGAGCCAGACAAAACAGCTGTTTTTTTTTTTTTTCCATACAAGGGTTTTGAATGTCCTTATTTGAAGGGTTTCATTTTTTTTTTATGTCGCCTACTGGAATTTCTTTGTGATTTTTATTAAATCTAGATTTACATAACCTTTACCATTTTTTATGCACTCATCTAAGGCTTTACATAAGAAGGCTGTCAGACACTTTTCAGATAATCAATTCTTTGAATAGTGCCCTTGTGTCTATGATAATGTTGATTTTAGACTTACATAACTTGGTGAACTGCCTTCTGAGCTAGAAGTTCAAGTTGTAGACTACTCTAGGTTATGGATCAATTTTGTCTGTTCTCAATAGAGATTATTTTCATCTGTGTTAGAAGGGTTTAAGTTTCTCCCTACTTTTTCTTTAGAAACAAATAAATTGCCAAACCTTGAATTATTTCATTGGGTGAATTATTATGGTCAGAGTTTTAGCAGCATATTTCTAAAGATTGCTTTCAACCACTCTGCAAATCTGAAAAACAGTGGTTGCTAAGAGACATACAATTCAAGTATCCCCATAAACATATGTACTGCTGGCGATTGCTGTTTAGTAATTTGTATTTCACATTTACAGTTATATTTAGCTGAAAGGTGCTGTAATTATCATGCACATTATGCAAATAATCCAACCTGTCCTTAAAGATGACCTTTTGTTATTGTTTTTGTAAAAATTCAAGACAAATTGGACATGACACAAATCAAGCTGTTAAAAAATTTAAAGTTCTTGGGCTGGGGTTGTGGCTCAGTGGTAGAGCGCTGGCTTAGGATGTGCGAGGCCCTGAATTCGATCCTCAGCACCACATAACAATAAAAAAAATGAAATAAATATTAAAAAAATTAAAGTTCTGAACGGAAATAAATTCTACAAAGCCTTGAGTTTTAGCTCCAATAAAAGTTATTTTTCCAAACAAGTTCCTCGAATATGTCAAAATGTTTACATTACTCTCTCAGATCATATAGCAAATCAAACTTTAGTGAAATTTATTTATGCCTGAAATTTTATCAGATAGCCAGTAAGCGGTTAACAGTAAATTGTCTGATCCTGTCCTGTCCAATATTTGACTTCAAAACCTTAAAAAAGGGAGTTGCTGCTCTGGCTCCTGCATCCAGATATAGCTTCATGGTCACACAATATATGCAGTTGTGTCAGTACTCTGAGTGGAAGGGACTTGTGCTTGGTTTAATGCTCTGCTGTGGTTGTTTTGAAATTATTAATACTGTATGTTCATTTTACCCTGGGCCCCATGAACTTTGTAGCTGATCTCTGTCTGCATCTCACTAGTGCATCATTTAGTACAACAGCTCTTTTTCAAATGCTGTTCAAATTGTCCTAAAATTTTAAATCACAAGGCATTCTTAAATCAGCTTGAATACTTAAGAAAGAGAGGGAGGATAGACTTACCTACTGTTCTGAAAGAATTCCTGAAATTAGGAGAACAGAGTGACTTGGTAGAGTTGTTCATATTTGTATGTCTTTCATCTTTGAAAATTTTATACTTCATTTCCATAGGGGTCTTGACATCAAAATTGGTAGAACCTTTTGATCCTTGTCCTCACTATACTTTCTCATTGGTTGCCCTTCATTTTTTATAGGGGTTTCCTTGACTCTTGATTCATTGGAGTTGGGCTACCATTGACTCTTGTTTCTTGGTTCTGGGCTGTTCTTAGTTTTTAGGTGTTAGAATAAGTTAATATTGCTGACAAAGCCAGAAATGTGGAGGTCTAATTTTAGTGTTCTTTGTCGGTTTGGATGAAAACATTTAGAATACCAATTTTAATGATTATTAAAGATTTCTGATGTTCTTTAAAATCTTACATTATATGAAGCAGGGCAATTACTGCTCTATTGTAGTAGAAGGCAGCCTAATGTTTTACTTGAAATCTTTTGCTCTCAGTGACTTTTTAAAATATTTTTTATTAAAAGAGTAATATCTACTTTGAAATTCAAATGTATAGTTTATAAAGAAAAGTAACAATCCTCTGCCTCATCCTTCCCATTCCCTGGAAAGTCTGTCAGACATTAAATCTTCTGGATTCTAGTCTATAGATTTATTTGATTTATTAACTCCATATTTCTAAATACTATGCTTATTGCTGTTTCTTGATTTTTCATTTTAGATTTTATCTGTAGTTGACAGATAAAATCTAAAATGAAAAATCAAGAAACAGCAATATAAGAAATATATAATATTAGAAATTATTATATATTTTTCTCTGTATTTTCCCCCTCCACATCCAGTGTAGTTGTGCTTCCACAGTCCTGGGTGGAGACCTGACTCTGGGGATCCAATAAATCAGGTCTGGCCACTTGTTCCAAAAACCAAACAGAAAAGGTAGTATTAATCAGTGTAGGTATGCTGGGAAGACAAGGGACCCTTGTCTTTAAGGGACTGACAATGACCCTGAGGCTTTAGGAAAGGGGTATGTGGGCAAGGGTTAAGACGGTTTACAACCTAGAGGCTTTTCACAGCTGCCAAAGCAGGTGATCTTGATCAGGTTTGATCTGTCCATCATCTCAGGATTGGCCAGGTGGGGGCCTCTTCTCCGAGGCTGCCTGGAGGGTAGCTTCCACTTAATAAGATCTTTATAGAATCAGATATTATTCCTAGAATCCAAGGAAATGCAGACTGAAGGAGACAGATGCAAAAATGGAGGCAAAATCGTCAAGTCTATTTTTAAAAAATATTTTAGGAATACAGTAGCTTTATTTATTTATTTTATGTGGTACTGAGGATCAAACCCAGAGCCTCACATTTGCAAGGCAGGTGCTCCGCCACTGAGCCACAACCCCTGCCTAAGATGCCAAGTCTTTAGTCCTGCTTTTTTATTTTTTTAATATATTTGTTTGTAGGTGGACACATAACCTTTATTTTATTTTTGTGGTGCTGAGGATCAAACCCAGTGCCTTATGCGTACTAGGCAAGCACTCTACGCTGAGCCACAACCCCAGCCCCTGCTTTTATCCATCTATTGGGCATTTGTAGGCAAAAATGAAGAGTCTTAAGTCTTTTTTTACAGTTACATCACAAATTTCAACTAAATCAAAGTATTGTGTTTACTTTAGCATGATTGTATACATGTTGTTCATACTCAAAGCACATCTCTCCCCTCCCCTCTCCTCCCCTCCCCTCCGCCCTCCTCCCCTTCCCACAAAACAAAACAAAACAAAACCCTGGAACTAATAGTTGCCTTATTGCAGAGCAAGACCATATTCAGAGCTGAAAAGACCGTAGAGCTGCAAAGGTCCTTAGTCACTGGTTCTTTGTGATCACACCAGAAGGATTTCAGATAAATAACTCAGGGTAGCAGGCATGAATTTATTAGAAAGGATAGGAAAAGAAAAAAGAGAGAATATTCTCAAGGGAGAAAGAGAGAAGGTGGGTCCCCTCAGAGAGAACAGGGACAGCACTCCCTTCCTGCCCTCCTGTTTTATTGGGGGTTTCAGAGAAGTTTCCAAAGAATCTCACCCAGGACATCTCTTGACTTCTGACAGCAGGATCACATCAGACTTTCAAGTATCCACTGTGCATGGTTTACCCTGTGTAGGGAGATTTTACTATTATAATAACATGTTAAATATCCAATTCTAATTGAAACTTAGTCTTAGAGATTTTATGGTTGGGGAGCTTTGCTTCTAGTTATCCTGTTTCCCTGCATTTGGATTCTGGTCTGTGTAAAGGGCATAAAAGTCTCCCTTCAAGGGCAGACTGTACCCTGCTTATCAGGGAGAAGTTCTTAGACTAGTATTCTCAAGTCAGAGAGGGCTAGAGCAGCCTTAGGCAAATTGCCTTTCAAAAGAAAGGATGTGGGCTCAGCATGTGAGTCCAGTCCATGGAACATCCCATAACCTCAAGTTCCCACTGCCCATGTTACCACCTATCAGCCATATATTTGCTTGCTTTCCTATGTGTTGGTCACTAATTTATCCCCTAGTTCTCTGAGATGGCCAGATAGCTCTTCTCAGTGTGGCATATACATCAGCTAATGTATCAACTCTCCCCCCATCCTTCTTCTCCCTTGGAGGCCTCCTCCTGGAAGCTCTGTTCATCCTGCTCTACTTGTACTGGTGGCATCCCCCTAGGCTGTATCCATTGTGGTCATCCTGAGACTTCCTTTGCCACTCTTCTGGGCCATGCCTTTTCTTTCTTAACTTTTTCTCTTTCTAGATAATTCCTAAGAAAGCATGAATGAGATGTTAATTTTCACGGAGTGCTTGTATGAAAACAACTTTATTCTGCCCACATACTTGATTAACATTTTGGGTAGGTATAAATTTATATCATTCTATTCATCTACTACAGAATTGTTCCATTGACTTTTAGCTTCCATTTTTGAATCAAGAAGGTATGGGCCAGCAGAATGCCTTATCCTTTACAATGATCAGTTTTCTCTGTAACCTTTTGAGATCTTCTCTTTGTTCCCAAGTCCACAGACTTCAAAGTGACATTCCTTAGTGTGGGAATTTATTCATTGTGTATAGCATCCCATGAGCTATATCTATACGTCTTTTTTTTTCCCCTTGGAAAATTGCGTTGAATTGATGTCTTCCTCAGATAATTTTCTTTTCTGTTTTCTGTCCCTGTGATTCTCTGGATAACTTTTTACTAATGTATCAGAATTTCTGGATCAACCCTTTGATTTTTTTTATCCTTTTTTCCTTTTGTATGCTATTTTTTTGGTTTTACTTCTGAGGGGGTAGATTTGCTAATTTTAATGTTCTAGTCCTTCTGAAATTTTTATTCACATTATATTTTCAATTTCTAAAAGCTCTTTTCAATTTTCTGAATGTTTATCTGTAATAGCACTGTTTTTTGTTTCAGGGATCCAATGTATTTGTTTTGTCTCTGAGACTGTTAGAGGTTCCTTTTTGCAGTTTTTTTTCTACTCCTTGCATGGTGCCTGTTTCCTCTTGAGTTCCCTAAATTTGTTTTGTTTTCTGGTCTTTTTTGTTATAATTCTGGTGATTCTTGATCTTGTAGTCATCATTACATATTATTTCATCAAAAAGTTAATTGGAACCTGTGTGTGTGTGTGTGTGTGTGTGTGTGTGTACACACAAGCATGCATGTGCCCACAGGTGTATATATTTGTGTGACACTTAGCAGCTGGTGACTTTCAATGGGATAATTTGGCAAGGATCTTACCTTTTTTACTGAGAACCCTTCAGATGTTGGTTTATCTGAAGGTCTTTCCTCTTCAGGCTATTAGTTTCCCCCAAAAGAGATCTTTTGATTTCTTGCCTTATCCAAAATTGAGAGCCTAATTAGGGAAGGATGGAAAAGATCTTACTCTTAAGTATGCAGGGTTTTATTTAATCTTGTTATTTTCAGTAAATGCTTCATTAGCAGTGTGTGAAGCTCCAAGAGTAGATACTTGGTCATTTATTCTTTCTAGACTTAAATGGAGGTCTTTATAATGTTGCATGGGACAGGGATCCAGGGGGCTCGTGTCTCCTTCTACAGACTTTCAACCAGTCCTCCTGTTTTTATATTTCTCATATACTGATTGTCAAATATGTCTGCATGCCTTCAATTCTTAAGCCTTTAAGAATCTCTGGTGTAAATTGGCATGCTCATTGTTAGCTTTCCTCCCTTTCTACAAAATGGAAAAACACTTAGCAGAATGGTGTGACAGAAATCCTAAGATGGTTACCTCTTGTCATCGACTTCCAGTCTGTGAAAAATCTGCAAGCATGTCTGCTGTCCTCTGGTCTTCTCTGCTCTTTGGGTTTATTCCATTGTTTTTCTTTCAGTGTCATTTCAGGGAGGTTTTATGAGGAAAGTTTCAGTTCCCCATGTCTAACTGGAAGGCATGGTCCTCCTCATTTCACTATAGGTTTATTATGACATTCAAATAAGGATTCTTTGGCTAAAACACTATGCAATTCATCCTTGTTAGCTTCAGGAAAGGTGCTTTTTTTCTTTTTAATTTTGAAGTCAGTATGTTGACAGCTCTGTCTTTGCTCTTTAATCACCTTGGAACTCTTGTTTTTCTTTTAACAACAAATTACCTGTTATATTGTGGACGGCACAGTTCACCTAGGCATTTATAAATGTCAAGTTAATATTTCTTATTGGTTTTTCTGTTACATTTGTGTTTTATTACAGAAATCCACTTTTGTATCTATGCTTATTATACTTTCTCTTTTGTCTTATACATCATAAAATCATCAAAATTATGTTCTATAGAGCACGAGAAAAGTAGTTTAATATTGTAGTTCATCTTCCTTTCTCATAGAACAGGATACAATTAATATTTATGCCTTGTAAATAACTAATTTGAGACCTGGTGATACTTTGAGAACTGTCTTAGCTTTTTGTCACTGTGGACCTATTTTGTGGCACAACATTATGATGGGGAGCATGTAGCAGAGCAGAGCTGCTTCCTTCATGTCTGCTGGGAAGGTGAGAGAGCATGAGAATGCTTAAGAGCTTGAGTGAGAGCACAAGCCAGCAACCAGGGACCACTAGGACACACCCCTAGAACTAGCTCCCTTGAACCTAGGTTCCACCTCCTCCTGTTTCCGTCCTCTCTCATTTGTCCATTCAGCTCTGAATCCATAATGGACTAATTCAGTGATGAGGTTAAAGTCCTAACCGTTACAAGAACTTAATGAAAACTTTAGTTAAATAATTGTTATTTAATGATATGTTTATTATAAAATTAAAGATTAACTTCATAAGCATAGTTGATTCAAGTTTTACTAAGATTACACCCCCTCAAACCTTCTCTTATGTTGGCTGCAAATTAGTCATTAAGCCCTTTTGCAACACTTAAAAACAGAAACCAAATGAAAAAATAGAACTTGAAAAGTTAATCATTTCTATTAATAAGGAATGAAACGGGGTGGGTCAGATACCTTTTATCAATTTGAGCAAGTTCATAAAGATATACTGAGTCCATCTGGGTCTTCTGGTGTTTTTTTTTTTTTTTTTTGGAGTAAGGGTTGGGTGGGGAGGCTGTGGGATTCTAGGCCTCTCTTTTGTACATGAAATGTTTTAACTTGCTCATTGCCTCTCATAGTGAGCTCCAAGTTCGTTCAACACTTTGTGTGTGCCCAGCAACAAGAACCATCCCTGGCATGTGGAAAGAACACTACTAAGGGGTCAGAAAGATGACAGGTGTTATTAACAGCATCTTCTATTCAGATAGGTTGCTGGTGAGGGTGTGTACTATTGAATCTTTCATAAACATTGCTATAGTTTTGTGTGCCCTTCAAGGCTTGGTTCCCTGGGTGTAGCCTAGTAGAATGTCTGTAAGTCATTTGAGGTGTGCTTTTGGAAGGGATTATGGGACACCAGTCTCTCCCTCTTCTCTTGTTAGAGATTTAATCATATACTTGCTCCCACATAATTGATATCTATACCATGAGGTGATGCCATCAAGGGGTGGCCCTGGTCATAGAGTCTTGTGCTATGCTGTTTGGCCTTTTAGCCTCTAAAACTGTGAGCTAAATAAACCTTTTCCTCTTAGTATCCTGTGTTGAGTATTTTATTATAGTGATGAAGAATTGATAAATACAAACACTCTTGCCCTACTCCACTCTTGGGTCAGCCTGGATATCATTTCCTCTAGAAGCCTTCCCTGTCACTGCACTTCTTCCAAATAGAGTAGTTAGGTTTCTTATGCAATTATACAGCTTACCGAACTATTTGTGCCATTTATTCACCTGTGTCCCTCATTAGACTAGGCTCTGCAAAAGCAGATTGTATCTATCTAAACCATTATTGTATCCCTGGCTCCTTGGCCATTGGCTGCCAATACATATTTACCTGAAATACTCATTTTATTTTAAACAAACGGATGGCACTGTAGAACCAAAAATGATGTCCCATTTTACTTCCCATTTTGGGGAAGACTACCCTTCAGTTTGTGCTTCCTGACATATTTGAAGGATCATTTTCACAGTTTTTTCATTTGAAGAAAAGCATCATACTGAAGCACATTCATTTTATTACCACCCACTTAGTTATGCTTTTGCTGTCAATCTCAGCCTCATATTTTAACCACTTGAATTGTGCTTATGCATGTCTTGATAGTTTTTGATACAGATGTTAGTCTGCTTTCATTTGTGTGCTGCCTATATGTTCTTGAAATGTTTTGCTATAAAAGATATTACTTTTCTTTTAAAGCACTGGTAATGAATGTATTTAAAAACTCAGATCAATTTCTAATTTTGTTCTTTAGCCAGAGGGACTTGCCCACTGTCATTTTAAAAAGAAACAGCTTATTGAGTTATAGTTTACATGGCATAAAGTCACCATTTTACAGTTTACAGTTCATTGGTTTTTAGTATATTTACAGAGTTGTGCAGCTATTACCACCATATAATTGTAGATGTCCCCCAAACAAACCTGTACCCATTAGTAGTCACTTCCCATTGTACTTCTTTGTCTAGGATTTGCCTATTCTGGGTATTTCATATAAATGGAATCATACATGATATGGCTTTTGTGTTGGCTCCTTTTCCTAAGCATGATGTTTGGAAGGTTCATCCATGTTATAATAATAATATGATACACACTGCTTCTTTTCCTTTTATGACTGAATAGTATTCCATTCTATCCCATATTATCTGTCTCTTTATCAGTTGATGGACATTTGGGTTGTTTCATCTTTTGACTGTTTCAAATATTGCACTATGAACAAAGTTTTTGTATGAATATATCTGATTTCAATTCTTTTGATTGTACACCTAGGAGTGATGTTGTTTCATCATATAGCAACTAGAAATTTTGAAGAACTGTCACACTGTTTTCCAAAATGCCTATTACCATTTTACATTCTTTTTTTTTCATTTTTTTATTGGTTGCTCAAAACATTACAAAGCTCTTGACATATCATATTTCATACATGAGCTTCAAGTGAGTTGTGAACTCCCATTTTTACCCCAAACACAGATTGCAAAATCATATCAGTTACACATCCACATTTTTACATAATGCCATACTAGTAACTGTTGTATTCTGCTACCTTTCCTATCCTATACTATCCCCCCTCCCCTCCCCTCCCCTCCCATCTTCTCTATCTACCCCATCTACTGTAATTCATTTTTCTCCTTGTTTATTTTCCCATTCCCCTCACAGCCTCTTATATGTAATTTTGTATAACAATGAGGGTCTCCCTCCATTTCCATGTGATTTCCCTTTTTTTCTCCCTTTCCCTCCCGCCTCATGTCTCTGTTTAATGTTAATCTTTTCTTCCTGCTCTTCCTCCCTGTTCTGTTCTTAGTTGCTCTCATTATATCAAAGAAGACATTTGGTATTTGTTTTTTAGGGATTGGCTAGCTTCACTAAGCATAATCTGCTCTAGTGCCATCCATTTCCCTGCAAATTCCGTGATTTTGTCATTTTTTTAGTGCTGCGTAATACTCCATGGTGTATAAATGCCACATTTTTTTTTATCCATTCATCTATTGAAGGGCATCTGGGTTGATTCCACAGTCTAGCAATTGTGAATTGTGCTGCTATGAACATCGATGTGGCAGTATCCCTGTAGTGTGCTCTTTTAAGGTTTTCAGGAAATAGTCCCAGAAGGGCAATAGCTGGGTCAAATGGTGGTTCCATTCCCAGCTTTCCCAGGAATCTCCATACTGCTTTCCAAATTGGCCGCACCCGTTTGTAGTCCCACCAGCAGTGTACAAGTGTACCCTTTTCCCCACATCCTCGCCAGCACTCGTTGTTGTTTGACTTCGTCATGGCTGCCAATCTTACTGGGGTGAGGTGGTATCTTAGGGTGGTTTTGATTTGCATTTCCTTGACTGCTAGAGATGGTGAGCATTTTTTCATGTACTTGTTGATTGATTGTATGTCCTCCTCTGTGAAGTGTTTGTTCATGTCCTTGGCCCATTTGTTGATTGGGTTGTTTGTTTTCTTATTGTCTAATTTTTTGAGTTCTTTGTATACTCTGGATATTAGGGCTCTATCTGAAGTGTGAGGAGTAAAAATTTGTTCCCATGATGTGGGCTCCCTATTTACCTCTCTTATTGTTTCTCTTGCTGAGAAAAAACTTTTCAGTTTAAGAAAGTCCCATTTGTTGATTCTTGTTATTAACTCTTGTGCTATGGGTGTCCTGTTAAGGAATTTTGAGCCCGTCTCCACAATCTGTAGATCGGAGCCAACTTTTTCTTCTATCAGACGGAGAGTCTCTGATTTGATATCTAGCTCCTTTGTACACTTTGAGTTGACTTTTGTGCATGGCGAGAGTAGGGGATTCAGTTTCATTTTGTTGCATATGGATTTCCAGTTTTCCCAACACCATTTGTTGAAGATGCTATCCTTTCTCCATTGCATGTTTTTAGCTCCATTATCAAATATAAGATAGTTGTAGCTTTGTGGATTAGTCTCTGTGTCCTCTATTCTGTACCATTGGTCCACCCGCCTGTTCTGGTACCAGTACCATGCTGTTTTTATTACTATTGCTCTGTAATATAGTTTGAAATCTGGTATCGCTATACCACCTGATTCACACTTCCTGCTTAGAATTGTTTTTGCTATTCTTGGTCTTTTATTTTTCCATATGAATTTCATGATTGCTTTATCTATTTCTACAAGAAATGCCATTGGGATTTTGATTGGCATTGCATTGAACCTATAGAGAACTTTTGGTAATATCGCCATTTTGATGATGTTAGTTCTGCCTATCCATGAACAAGGTATATTTTTCCATCTTCTACGATCCTCTTCTATTTCTTTCTTTAGGGTTCTGTAGTTTTCATTGTATAGGTCTTTTTTTTTTGGAAGGATTCTACTTTATATCCTTCATGAGCCAGCAATAGTTGTAACATGAAGGTTCCTTTCAGTTACAGTTGCAAAAGTCATTTACATTTATGAGGTTTTGACATCTCTTGGAAGGAAGCAAACTAGGAGACTGATTTGGATCTGCTTAAATGGATAACAATTTCACTAGGAATCCAGAGGAAATGCTGGTAACGTTGAAGTAACCATGCCTATACTCATATGTAAGTTCAGTCAGCTCATTGAGATACTGTCTCCAAATCTTTAAGTGACACATTTGAATTGAGTCACTGTGAAGAGATGGTCTTGACTCCACCGGCTGTGGTTATTTTCTTTGATCTGAATGTCTATCAATCCTTACCAGCCGTAGCAGCAACTGCTTGGTAAAACTTTGCCACGAAGTCTGGGTCACTGACCTCCAGTTGTCTGACAAATTCATTGCGTTCCTGCTCAGCCCAACCTTGAAACCACTGATCCCAAAGACGTAGCTGACATTCAAAGATACAAGGTGGTCGGTTTACACCAGATACACTAAGTTGCTCCAGACCATCCAGCAGTGGCTGTAATTTTCCTGGCACTGCCTTTGCTACCAGGTCCTGTAGAAAACGTTCATGCTGGGGAACTGACCAACTGGCAAACCAGTGAAGAATACACTTCATCTCCTGGGAAGTGATGTAAGACATGGGGGGAGGGGAAGAGTTGGTAATATTGTCTGGTACTGAGGGTAATGGAGAAGGGAAGGATAGTGGCATTGAAGAGGAAGATGATTCCAGTGGCATCCTCCTGGAGTCTCAGAGAACACGGAGACTGTCACACGAGTTCTTTGACTCCAACTACCGCCGCTGCTTCCATATTTCCTGAAAGCCCTAAACAGGGCCAGACCGGCAGCCCACGCACTTCCGGTCTCGAACCAGCCCCAAACACCCAAGAGCCCCAGTGCTTCAGCTCCAAGACCGGAGATGGCCGAATATCTCCGATTACGGCCATGCCAAAGTCGAGGGCTTCCGAATAGATTCGATTTAAAGCCTCGGCAAGGCGAATATAACCGAGCCTCAAAGCAGGGTGAGGGAGGAGAAGCTGCAGGGCGGAGGCAAAGAACCGATTGGTGCTGATATCTGTATAGGTCTTTCACCTCTTTTGTTAGGTTGATTCCCAAGTATTTTATTTTTTTTGAGGATATTGTGAATGGAGTGTTTTTCCTCATTTCCATTTCAGAAGTTTTGTCGCTGATATACAGAAATGCCTTTGATTTATGTGTGTTGATTTTATATCCTGTCACTTTGCTGAATTCATTTATTAGTTCTAGTAGTTTTTTTGTAGACCCTTTTGGGTCTTCTAGGTATAGAATCATGTCATCCGCAAATAGTGATAATTTAAGTTCTTCTTTTCCTATTTTTATGCCTTTAATTTCTTTCGTCTGTCTAATTGCTCTGGCCAGTGTTTCGAGAACTATATTGAATAGAAGTGGTGATAGGGGGCTTCCCTGTCTTGTTCCAGATTTTAGAGGGAATGCCTTCAATTTTTCTCCATTTAGAATGATGCTAGCCTGAGGCTTAGCATAGATAGCTTTTACAATGTCGAGGTAAGTTCCTGTTATCCCTAGTTTTTCTAATGTTTTGAACATAAAGGGATGCTGTACTTTGTCAAATGCTTTTTCTGCGTCTATCAAGATGATCATATGGTTCTTATCTTTAAGTCTATTGATGTGGTGAATAACATTTATTGATTTCCATATATTGAACCATCCTTGCATCCCAGGGATGAATCCTACTTGATCATGGTGCACAATTTTTTTGATGTGCCTTTGTATCCGATTCGCCAGAATTTTATTGAGGATTTTTGCATCTAGGTTCATTAGAGATATTGGTCTGTAGTTTTCTTTCTTTGAGGTGTCTTTGTCTGGTTTCGGAATCAGGGTGATGTTGGCCTCATAGACTGAATTTGGAAGAGCTCTCTCTTTTTCTATTTCCTGAAATAACTTGAAAAGTATTGGTATTAATTCTTCTTTAAAGGTTTTGTAGAACTCCGCTGTATACCCATCCGGTCCTGGGCTTTTCTTGGTTGGAAGTCTTTTGATTGCTTCTTCTATTTCGTCTATTGATATTGGTCTGTTTAAGTTGTGAGTTTCCTCCTGACTCAGTCTGGGCAAATCATGTGACTTAAGGAATTTATCGATGTCTTCACTATCTTCTATTTTATTGGAATATAGGTTTTCAAAATAATTTCTAATTTTTTTCTGTATTTCTGAAGTGTCTGTTGTGATATTGCCTTTTTCATCCCGTATGTTAGTAATTTGAGTTCTCTCTCTTCTTCTCTTCGTTAGTATGGCTAGGGGTCTGTCGATCTTATTTATTTTTTCAAAGAACCAACTTTTTGTTTTGTTAATTTTTTCAATAGTTTCTTTTGTTTCAATTTCATTGATTTCTGCTCTGATTTTAATTAATTCTTGCCTTCTGCTACATTTGCTATTGTTTTGCTCTTCCTTTTCTAGGGCTTTGAGATGAAGTGTAAGCTCATTTATTTGTTGGTTTTTCCTTTTTTTGAGGAATGACCTCCAGGCGATGAATTTCCCTCTTAAAACTGCTTTCATTGTGTCCCATAGATTCCGATATGTTGTGTCTATATTTTCATTTATCTCTAAGAATTTTTTGATTTCCTCCTTTATGTCTTCTGTAACCCATTGATCATTCAGTAACGTATTGTTCATTGTCCATGTGATGTAGGATTTTTCCTTCCTTCTTTTATCATTGATTTCCAGTTTCATTCCATTATGATCTGATAAAGTGCATGGTATTATCTCAACCCCTTTATATTTACTGACGGTTGCCCTATGGCATAATATATGATCTATTTTTGAGAAGGTTCCATGTGCTGCTGAGAAAAAAGTATATCCACTTGAAGATGGTTGATATATTCTATATATGTCAGTTAAGTCTAGGTTATTGATTGTGATATTGAGGTCAATAGTTTCTTTATTCAACTTTTGTTTGGAGGATCTGTCCAATGGTGAGAGCGGTGTGTTGAAGTCACCCATGATTATTGTGTTGTGGTCTATTTGATTCTTGAACTTGAGGAGAGTTTGTTTTATGAACGTCGCAGTGCCATTATTTGGTGCATAAATATTGATAATTGTTATGTCTTGTTGGTGAATGGTTCTTTTTAACAGTATATAATGTCCTTCCTTATCCCTTTTGATTAACTTAGTCTTGAAGTCGATTTTATTCGATATGAGAATGGCCACCCCTGCTTGCTAACGAGGACCGTGTGCGTGGTATATTTTTTCCCAACCTTTTACCTTGAGCCTGTGTATGTCTTTTCCAATCAGATGTGTCTCCTGGAGGCAGCATATTGTTGGATTTGTTTTTTTAATCCATGTTACCAGCCTATGTCGCTTTATTGGAGAGTTTAAGCCATTAACGTTTAGAGTTACTATTGATATATGGTTTGTACTTCCTGCCATGTTTGATTATTTATCTCTTTTTTTCCCCTAATTTAGTTTGTTTCTCCATGATTAGCTTTCCCCCCGTCCTCTGTCTTTACCGAGGCACTTCCCGCTGATGGTTTTGGTTATCGTTTTCCATTTCTTCCTCGTGTAGAGTTTTGCTCAAGACGCTTTGCAATGCTGGTTTTCTGGCTACAAATTCTTGTAGCTTTTTTTTATCATGAAAGATTTTTATTTCGTTGTCGTATCTGAAGCTTAATTTTGCTGGATACAGAATTCTTGGTTGGCATCCATTGTCTTTCAGTGTTTGAAATACGTTGTTCCAGGATCTTCTCGCTTTCAGCGTCTGTGATGAAAAATCCGTTGTCAACCTTATTGGTTTACCCCTAAATGTAATCTGCCTCTTTTCTCTTGTAGCTTTTAATATTTTCTCTTTGTTCTGTGTATTGGATAGCTTCATAACAATGTGTCTTGGTGTTGGTCTACTGTGATTTTGTGTGCTCGGTGTCCTGTATGCATCTACAATTTGTATATCTGTTTCCTTTTTTATTTCTGGAAAGTTTTCTGTAATTATTTCCTTCAGCAAGTTACTCATTCCCTTGGCATGAATCTCTGTGCCTTCCTCTATCCTGATGACTCGTAAGTTTGGTTTTTTTAAATTATCCCAAATCTCTTGGATGTTTTTCTCGTGATTTTTTACCTGTCTATCTGAGTTGGCTAGACTCTTTTCAAGATGATATATTTTGTCTTCATTATCTGACGTTCTGGCTTCTACTTGCTCCACTCTGTTAGTGATACTCTCGATTGAGTTTTTAATTTGGTTTATCGTTTCCTTCATTTCTAGAATTATTGTTTGATTTTTTTTATAATCTCTATCTCCTGATAAAGATGCTTAACTTCTTCTTTTATCTGTTTATGTAATTCATTTTCAATGTGATCTTTAAGGTTCCTTTCCATCTGTCTAAGGTGTTCCTTGAGTTCTTTATATGGCCATTTTTCTGATGACTCCACGTCCTCCTGAATATTTAGGCTGTCTTTCATTGTTTGTACTCCTTTTCTTCCTTGCTTTTTTATGCTCATGATACTTCTTGTTCTGTTTGACTGCTGAGTTACTGTTTACTCTTATAAATTTATTTGATGCTTGGGAGGAGAGGTATTAGAAGGGAAGGGAAGAAGTGACTAAAGAGAGTGAGTGTAGCCAGGTGGAATTCAAGAGAGGGGGAATAAGAAAATTGAAAAGAAATGAAAAGACAAAAGAAAAAAAAGTGAAAAGAAAGAAAAAATGAAAAAATAAAAATTTAAAACAAACAAAAAAAATTATAATGATAATAAAAAAATGGAAATTGAAGTTTAAAAAATAATAATAATAATAGAATAAAAAGAATTAAAAAAAATTGAAACCATTAATAAGAAAGTTAAAGAACAACAACAACATCAACTACAAAAAGTGAGAATAAAAAAAATACTAATAATAATCATTAAAAATAATAATAATAATAAATGCAGTCATAGAGCTCGATTAACTTCTCTTCCAGTAGGTGGAGCTATGCCCACTGGGCCAGGCTTCTCCTCGTGATAGGTGGGAACCAATCACTGTGCCTCAGCTCTTCTTCCCAGACTGTGCGAGTCTCCAGTCCTGAGTGCCTAGGTCCTTCTCTTGTGGTTCCTCAATCCAGGCCCCACTCACCTGTGACGCTTACCACATTACTGGCTACACGCCGGGTCTGCTGCTCCTGGGAGCCCTGTTTTCACGGATGCCTGGGCACACCCTTTCTGTTTGCCTCCCTCGGACCCTAAGTTTGTAGGGCTTGGGGCTGAGGACCCCCAGCGAATTTGTTTGCCCTCAGGTAGCAACTCCCCTGGTAGCTGGTGCAAGGGACCTCTGTTGTCAGCCCTGGTGGGAGCGATAGCTAGGGGTTCTGCGTCGCTAGTCCCACGTCACTCCTGATTCCCTGGGTTTGGCTATGGTGCTCAGTTGGCTTTTACCTCTGTGAGATTAGGTGGGCCGACTAGTTATTTCAGCAGGATCGTTAGTGCTGAGTCACGAGAAGCAGGCGATCCGGGGCTTAAATGCAGCAGATTCGTGCTCAGTGTGTGTTTTCTGAGGGGCCCAAAGTGTACGCCCTAGCTCCACGTCAGCTCAGCATTGCCTAGTGATCCTGAGCAAATAGGCTTTAGATAATTTACAGCTCCCTATGCTCGCGCAGTTGAAGAGGTCAGAGACTTGATCTCTCCGCGCCTGCCGCCATGTTAGACCTCCTCAATGATATTCATGTTACCCTTACAGTTTCCTGGCATAAGCAAGATCTTGGGGTTATACACACTGCTGCTTCTGTTTCCAGTCCAGTTTTCTAGAACTGAAACCCTGCTGCCTTCGCCTCCACCTCTGGTCCGCGCTCTTGGGCGCCGCGCTTGTCCGCGACCTTAGCAGCGCCGCCGCGGAGGGCCCAAGCGGCTGCCGCCGCGCCTCTCTAGCCCCGTCCTCCGGAGCACGGGTCCCCTCGCAGGGGGATGCCGAACGACCCCAGAGCAGGCTCTGCCCCAAGGTGCAGCAGGGAACAGGCGACCGAGGCACTTGAGGCCGTGGTCCAGCCTTCGGAGGACAGGGCTCGGCACGCAGCCCAGTTCCAGTCTCTAGATGCGGCAGCTGGACCGTGTAGAGAGGGCCATCAAGACAGCATGCAGAAAGCAAATGGCGGCTCCCGCGGAGTGGATTTTCGGCCCCGAAACTACAGCCCTGCCAACAGTTCCAATCCACTAACTCTCCCTGTATAGACAATATTCAAAAAAAAAAAAAAAAAAAAAAAAGGGCTGGGTGTACTGAGCTTTCTTTGCCTCAGGTACTTACAATCTACTGCTGATTACCCATTCAGCTATTCTGCCGGGAGCGAAGTGAAAGAGGAAGCAGATGGGCGCAAAGCGCCCGCGGCTCTGAGCAGGAAAGTGTCCGGGAGCCAAGTGTCTCTTTTTCAATCTCTTTGTTTTTTCTGCTGCTTGGCCGGGTGGTCCACTACAGATTAATGGTGAAAGGAGCTCTAACAAGCTGGGCGAAGTCTCGATTAAAGCCGCTGTTCTGAGCACCAGGCTCAGCACTTCAGCAACCCCCTTACGCAGCGGCCATCTTCCCCATTTTACGTTCTTATGAACAAATTGGATCCCTTACATATTGTTTCTTTGTTTGCCAAGACTCTTTATCACCCCCCCTTTTTAATTAGAGCTGTCAAATAAGTAGTATCTTCTTCTTTTGCATTTCTGTAGTGATTAGTGAAATATATAACTGTTTCATGTGTCTTTTAGCCATTTGTATACATTCTTTGTGATTTGTCTATTCAAAAACTGTCCTTTTTCCGTTTTTGCATTGAACTCACATCTTAGGTTTAATTATCCATTTTGAGTTGACTATGTGGTGTGGGGTAGGGATCTAGGTTTATTCTTTTGTGTGTGGAAATCCAATTGTTATCAGCACCACTGGTTGAAAAGACTATTCTTTCTGCATTGAGTTATCTTGGCATCCTCATTGAAAAATGTTTGACTGTAAATTTGAGGGATTATTTTGGGATCCTCAGTTCTATTCTGTGATCTGCCTGTCTGTCTTGACAGTATCACACTCTGTCAGTTACTGGAAGCTTTACACTAAGTTTTGAAATTGAAAAGAATATTACAAGTATCACTGGGGCCTTTTTTTCCCCTTTCTTTGTGGGATTGAACTATCTAGTTCAGTCTCAAATTTAATATGAAAAACTGAAGAGCATTTTAGACAGTTTACCAAATGGCATTCTTCCTAAAAGAATAACTGGGCCCTTCAACAGATGAATGGATAAAGAAATTGTGGTATATATACACAATGAAATATTAGAACCCAAGGCCTTGTGCCTACAAAGCAAGCATTCTACCAACTGAGCTATATCCCCAGCCCTCACTGGGGACTTTCGATATTTTACCTCATGTTCTGGTAGAGCTGAAAGTTTATCCTAACTGTATATTTGGAACATAAGATTAGTAGGTAGCGTAAACACTGTTTTGAGGTTATGGACTTCAGGCCTTGACTGGGTTCTGATCCTAACTCTACTACTTATTATCTCTGATACCATGGGGAAGTTACTTAACCTTTCTATACCTCAGTTTTCTTGTCTGTAAAACTGACATATAAAAACTACTTCATTGGGAGAATTCAGATGTGTGGATTGCTTAGAAAAGTGCCTGATAATTATAGTAAATGCTATGTGTGTTGGCTATTATTATTAATGTTATTATTGTGTTTCTGTTCACTGCAATAGAAGCCCTTTGTCTGACTTATTTATCACTATATTCCTGGATTAACACAGTGCTTGGCGCATAATGGATAGTAAATACTTTTGTTGAGGAAGGAAGAAATGAAGGGAGGGATTTTAAATAATGAATGATCATATGCCTAAATTCTTTCCCGAAGCAGCTTTTGACAGCTGTACTGTCTTTCATTTCCCACAGCTTTTGGAGCTATTTGACAGTGAAGACCCTCGGGAACGAGACTACTTAAAAACAGTTCTACATAGAATTTATGGCAAGTTTCTTGGTCTTAGAGCATTTATCCGAAAACAGATTAACAATATTTTTCTAAGGTAAGTGGAGTGTGGGGGATCGGGATATGCAAAGTTGATGTTTTTATAGAAATACTAAATAAGCCTCCAATATTTGAACATAGTGTACTGACTATTCCAACTCACTTCCTTCCCTTCCTCCTTCCTTTCCTGCCCTCTCCTCTCTCTTCTGTTTTAAGGTTTGTTTATGAAACAGAACATTTCAATGGTGTAGCTGAACTTCTGGAAATATTAGGAAGGTAAGCGCTTTCTATGTAATTACTTATCTCAGGTGAATATTATTCTGAAGATTGGGTTCAGGTGGCACAGAGAAATGCTGGCCTAGGTCTCTTACTGTATATACTCTGGTTCTCTCTCATTTGTGCCTAGCATGTTTCCCAACTGACTCTACAAGACACTATTTCCTCTTCCTCTTGTTCCATAATTATGCGTTGCTCATTCCTCTGGAATGATTGAAAAAGCCAAAAGTTCATTTATTACAATAGAGATAATATATAATTGTAGTCAGGCCAGTCACACCAAAACATTCTATTTTATAAGCATAGTTTCTAGGCTACCCCTCCTTTGCCATATCTGTTGAAAGCAAGTTTATAATAGATTGGGAAAATTGGCCATTTTCAGTGGAACAATGTACCCAGGTGTAGTTCTGGAACAGCTGCTGCCTGGCATAGTGGAACAAATTGAAAAGACACAGCCTAATGTTGCCAGACAATGGGATAACTTAGTTTTTTCTCTTGATTTGAGGAGAAAAAGAAAGTGAAACTCACCCAATTTTCTCCCATTGACCTCCCAAGGTTGGCCAGAGATTTCAGGAATGAGAAGGAATAATATCTGGAAAAGGAAAGAGATATATTAAAGGAGGAAGTTAGCAAAGCAGGCATCATATGGAGAAGATAAAGGAGGAGGAAGGAAAAAGTTAGGGCTTTTTATAAAAATCTTTTGGAAACCATTGGACTAGTTTTAAGAGCACTGGAGCCTTTGTTGGGTGATCATAAGCAAATTCACTTTTCTTAAACTTCCTTCCTACTTAAATGAACTCTTTGAAGTAACTAAAAAGTCTTGAATGCCACTGGTTGGTTTTGGTTATGGTTCTGGTCAAACAACTGATTAATACTTAACCAGGCTCACAGAACAGTTTCTTTTGGTCTTACGTGTTGTGGTAACATTGCTAATTTGTGTCTCTTTTCTTTTTCCTAGTATTATCAATGGCTTTGCTTTACCTCTTAAGGCAGAACACAAACAGTTTCTGGTGAAAGTGTTGATCCCTTTACACACTGTCAGGAGCTTATCACTCTTCCACGCCCAGGTAGAATTTTAAAGTGCAATTACTTTTGAAGCAAGATAAAAAGTTTGCAAACTCAGTGGTTTTGATATTGATATTTCCTTTATTTAAAAAAAACCAAGTCTCATTAAAGTTTAAAAATACTCCCTGATGATAATTAGAATGTATAAATTATTTTTTCTGTTTACAGAAGAACTGTGGGAATATTTATAAGATGGGGCAGCTGGTGTTCAGTCTTGTTTTTTTTTTTATGATTTTTCCAAGTTCACACAGATATTGAACATATTGCCTACAATAGAATGTATGTGGGCTCTTCAGATTCAGATCTTTGGACATTGTGTAATAATTTTTTTAATGTTCTTGAATATTTTGTTCTACCTTACTTTGCATTGGTTCATTAGTTGCCCTTTTGTCCCCTCTTCTACTTCATTCACCATTTCTTTTTCACTTTGCACACAGAAATGAACATTCTCACAAGTAAACAAGTTTCCAAAATTTTTACTTTTTTTTTTAAACCTTCATTACCTTAGAAAGCATATCCCGTCTTGTCCCCATTCTAGTTTCTGTGTGAACACTACCTTGCATGGTAAGCATGTCACTAGAAGGCAGATGATCTAGGGGTATTTTTAATTTTAGTATTTCAAACCTCTGATTCCCTTCTCCTTCCAGTGGAAATGCTATTAGTTTGCATTAAAATGTAGCAATTTTATACATAATGTTTCTCTTTAAATGTGAAAATCTGTGTTTTGAGGAAAAATCAATCCATTATATTTCTAATTTAGAATACTATCAAAATGTTGGTGTTTGTGAGGGTGGATTTCTTGTTTAAGAATTTTAACAAGCCCTTCACACATATTGCCATTTATTTTTTGTAATGGGCTATCACATTTTGTGATCATTTAAAAGAATTTTTTCTTAGATATATTAGTATCAGATTGGGACTCTGTATTTCTCTAGGTTCTTAACTGTGACAGGTACAGTCTTTTATCTCTTTGTGAAATTGTTAGTTTGTGCTTGCCATTGCAGGCAACCAGCTGGGTCTTGAGAAAGTGCCTACCCCCTCTGTAGGATTCTTCTGAAAAGCACACTAAAACCTAGTACTATTGATGTTAGCAAAAAGAGAAAGAAAGCCCATGAGATAAGCCCTAATAGTATGTAAATATGATATTTTCAGAATATACTGAATATAATGTTTCACTTCTGCTTTTCATTAGCTGCAGATGCTTCATGTCTCAATACTCTTAAAAAAAAATTCTCTTGGAACCGTTTTAGTGTTTGTCTTTGGCTAGAAAAAGTAGCTTTTAGCTGGGTATTATGTTGCACTCCTATAGTCCCTACTCAGAAGGCTGAGGAAGGAGGATCACTTGAACCCAGAAATTCAAGACCAACCTGGGCAACACAGCGTAGCCAGACCTTGTCATTTTTTGAAAAAGAGCTTTATATTTTGCTTGATATATTTTATTTTTATGATAGTTAAAATGAGTTCATAGTGCAGTTAAGACCAGAGTCTGGAGACATTTTAGGAAGTTTTAATACTTTATATTTTGAGCCATTAGTATAAGAGTTCACAATTTTGTCTTTCATATTTTGTTTCTTCAGTTGGCATATTGTATAGTCCAGTTTCTGGAGAAAGATCCTTCACTCACAGAACCAGTAAGTAATGTTTTTTTCCTCTCAATTCAGAACTTAACTTTAAGAAAAATAACTTTTCCTGAAAGTAGTAGGAAAAATTAAATGCCACATGTTTTTTTCTCCTTTCTTATTAGGTTATTAGGGGATTAATGAAATTTTGGCCTAAAACATGCAGTCAAAAAGAGGTAAGTGCTTAGTGTCAAGAAGTAACAATAGCTTACTAAGTGCTTTGCCAAGTGCCAGGCATTGAGCTAAATATGTAAATATACATCATCCAAAGCTCATTTGTAGCTCTATGAGGCAGGACTGTCCATCTCCTTTCATTAATAATGAAATTGAGGCTTAAAGGGGAAGGAAGTAGCCCACTCAAGCACACTAAGAACAGGTAAGTTGATCAGAAACCACCTCCCTAACTCCTGATCATGAGACTTTTATCCACTGTGTTGCTTGGTCTCAGGTAACCCCAGATGAGGTCCCATTTTATATGTTCAGTTGTCAATTCTGTTGTTCCCTTCCTAGTCATTCCCTTCGTAGTATGTAGATTTTGCTGTCACTATAGATGCTATAGCAAACTTCTCACATGCTTCTTAAAACACAGTATGGATGGGATCTTAATATGTATAATCTTAAATTATATAATAGCCTTTAGTTTCATTCACAAGTAGCTCTAGAAGGTTCTGACCTACAGTCATTTGCATCTTTGCTGAGACCTAAGCAGGAACACACACAGTGTGAGGTTTTGGGAAGTGAATCCTCAAGCATGCAGCTTAGAGGTGAGCCTAACTGAATCTGCCCCAGATCTTTCGTCACTCTGCTGAAAGGTTAAAACTACGTGGAACCTGGTCTAGAAACCAAGTTCAGCTGTTAGGTTTATATTTTGTGAGAATTTTAGGTAAACTTTTATTTCTATCATTTTTTTCATTATATTTAATATAATTGACCAAGTCAACTATTATTCCTGTTCCATCTTATAACCTAATATTGCTGGTCTCTAGGCACATAGTGCTGAAGCCATGAGATTCACTGTGCTCTCTAAAGAGCTTATGTGTATGTGTGCAAGTACATAGAATGGGGTCAGTGTTTGTTGACAAGTTTATGTGATACCTTCATGTGGGTGAGTTTGCTCATTTGTGTTGTTCATATGACTTTTTTCTATTCTGTTAATTGGTGTATCCTATAGGAGTACTTACTGCAGTAGCAGAGACCACATTCACTTGGCAGATGACTGCCTGTACCACTGTGTATTTCTACGTGTTCATACCATAGGCCCCCCTCCCATTGTTTGAAAAAAGGTGGGGTAGGAGAGGTGGAGATAGCTAGGTTGCTAGCAGTAGAGAGGAAAGCCTGCTGGGAGAGTCCTGTTTCCCAGAGGCCAGGTGCAGTATGTGAGTGCTCCCTGGCATGTGTAGGAGTAGACTGCTTTTTTCAAACTAGGTTGGATTCTGTTTTCAGTGTTGTAGGGAACTTTTGACGTATATCCTATGGTATGAATTCTTTGTAAAATGGGATAATGCATGTTTGTTTGGTTTTATGTGTATGTTTTTCTTAAAGTGGGGTGAACTATCATTAATCATCAACAATCATGTTGATTTTTAAATTAAGTGCCTCTCATTTATGTTTTGCTTCTACTTATAGGTCATGTTCCTTGGGGAGCTGGAAGAAATTTTGGATGTGATTGAACCTTCACAATTTGTTAAAATTCAAGAACCTTTGTTTAAACAAATTGCCAAGTGTGTATCTAGTCCCCATTTTCAGGTTGGTAGTAAAGAGGACATGAGCAAGAGTGTCCTGTAGAACATGAATTGTTTTGGTTTGATTTCACTTGTCTTGAAGGAGATGTAATGAATGACAGCTGCTTTTAAAAAAAATTATTAGTTTTTGTTTGTTGTTTTATTTGCTGCTTTTTATTTGAATTTTCTCACATAACGGTTCTTAACAGCCACCCTGTCTTGAGCACCTGTTGCCTAATGGCTACTGTAATGGTGCCTTCTTGAATTCCTAAATACCCTGCAAGGAAGGCATTCTGTTTTTTGTTTGTTTGTTTGTTTGAAAAGATTTACAGATAGAAATAACTTATCTCAGGGAAATTACTATAACTTATCTCAGGGAAGTTACTGAGTACGAAGTGGGCTGGTTGGGTTCTTGAATCTATTAGAAGACTAAATAATACTTAGGAGAAAAAAAAATGACCCTAACATTCTTTCTATACTGTGCTAGATGCTTTATGTACATTATTATCCTCTGAGGCTCTTTTCCATTTTTTGGATGAGGTTCAGAGAATGCTTTGCACGAAGTTCCAAATTAATAGGGCATGGAGTTAAATTTTGATCTTAACTGTAGCTTCTTGCTGAAGCCCATGACCTTCACATGGCCTGCTCTGCCTCCTTGTGGCCACTCAGGGAGAACATGGGGGAGGCCGACCTTGACACCTGCTTTCAATGGTGGAGCCCTTGCTGCAGTGCTATGGAACCCACATAGGAGAAAAGAAATGGGAATCAGGGTTGAAAACATGTTTTTTTTTTTTTTTTTTTTTTTTTTAATCCTCTGGCTGTCTCACTGAAGATCCATCTCACAAACCTAGAGGATTGACTGCTTGTCACTTTGAAGAGATTGTTCAGATTGTAGTTTGCAGCACAAAAGCACATTTCAAATGGAGTCAGTTGATGGGAACTTTCCCTTTAGTTGTCATTATCCAGCAGAGGCAGAGAGGTTGGCTCTTGCTGTTTTAATTTTTTTTTTTTTTTTTTTTTAGCTGTAGATGAACACAATGCTTTTATTTTATTTACTTATTTTTATGTGGTACTAGGAATCAAACCCAGTGCCTCACACATGCTAGGCAAGTGCTCTACCACTGAGCCACAACTCCAGCCCTGTTGTTTTAATTTTTGACATAGAGATGCATCATTTTGTCAAAGCAGCATTCTTATAAGAATCTAATGTTTGTGCTACAAAGAAAGAGGAAGAAAACAAGTAGAGACCATTACATGAACTATTGAGGTGACATAATACATATCTGGATAAAAATAGAAAACTGCAGAACAGTATATAGATGATTTGCATATTGCACCTGTAATGCTCAAACATCTGGATTATTCACCTTGTTTTTTCCTTTTCATCAGGATGTTCGGTGTAAAAGAGGTCAAGGAACCAGGTTTTCTTTTAAATGGGTATCACTGGGGAGGTTTAAATGATGCTCAGAAGCTTAGAAAGGAGAGATAATGTCTATGGTAGCACAGGCTGCCATTACAAAATAGCACAAATTAAGTGGCTTAAACACAGATTCATTTTCTCATAGTTCTGGAGGCTGGAAAGCTGAAATCAGAGTGCTAGCATGGTTGGTTACTGGTGAAGTCCTGCTTTCTGGCATGCACATTGCCTCCTTACTCTGTCCTCACATGACCTTTGTTTGGTATATATAGATAGATAATTCATTCACTGCAGACTATTTATTCTCACTCTTCTGGTAGTTTTAAAAATGGTATCTGATACAGCCTCTGTCACAGTTTATATTGGATAGGATCATAGATGCCTCCTTCCCCTACCAGGCTATCAACACCTTAGGGATAACAAAGTAAGAAAGTTAAGAGCAGAGACTTTGGATCCAGTTACTTGCTAGCCATGTGCCCCTGAGCTAATGGCTTATCTTCTCCAAGTCTTAGTTTCCTCATCTGCAAAATAGAAATAATGGTACCAACTCTGTTGGTTGTAAAGTTTAAAAGGAGTGGAACACTTAGCGCAGTAACTGACATATAGTAAACATTCAATAATGATTACTTTCTCTGTATTCTTAACATTTAGCACCTAGTGAATCCTAGCAATTTTATTGGACCAAGTGAAATAATACAAATGGAAAGGTTCTGATTTTTCAGTCTATTGATAGGGTCATCTTGTACCATTTTTGTCTCTTGTAAGACATAATTTCTTAATCTGTATGAATTCATAAAATCTAAGATGTGCAACTCAGGCCCAACAGACCAAATAAGAATAAATTGGTAATGTGGTGGGCAAAGAATAGAAATCTAAGAGAGCAAGCTAATGTTGGTGCAGCCAGTGCCTCTGAGTCCAAAAACTAAGCAGCCATCTTTAAGCATTAAGCATCCACAGCTTTAAGCATTTACTAGCAGTATGATTTTGGATAGATTACCTGATCTCTCTAAACCTCTTGAAACCTACTTCTTGGATGTTGGTGAGGATAGTACATTGTACCTGCAGTGCAGGCTCATTGTCTGGCTACAGGAGGTGCTTAGTGAACATGGTTGCTCTACAGGGATGGGCACCTGTGGATTTTCCTGTGCATCTGTTGCTGAATACCAACCATATGCTAGGCCATGTGGTTGCTCTGAAGTATGTGGGACGAGAGAGGTGAGCCAGGAAAGGGGATCTCTAAGATGGGGTCAAGTGATGGGAAAATAGTGCAGTATGCAAAGGTAGTGTAAAGATACTTGGAATGTGAGAGTTGTGTAGGGGAAAATGAGGAGTCAGATGAGATGGGTAAAATTAAAGGAGAATATAAATAACAGGAAAAACAGTATTTTTTGCCTTCTCTTAATTGATGAATTACTTCGCAACTTTTAGAGATTTTAAATCCACAAAAAATGTAAAATGTGATTAACATTTAATTTTTACTTTTGATTGAATGATTTTAAAATATTTTTATTTGGAAAGATTATAACTTATTATATCGTTACCTTTTTCTTTTCCCAAAGGTGGCAGAAAGGGCACTCTATTATTGGAATAATGAATACATCATGAGTTTGATAGAAGAAAACTCTAATGTCATCCTTCCCATCATGTTTTCCAGTCTTTATAGGATTTCAAAAGAACATTGGAATCCGTAGGTTTTTGATTTCTTTCTCCCCCCTCCTTCCTTCTTCCTCTTTTGCATAATAAAATGTCTTGAATGCTCACTGTGTGCCAAATGATGTACTTGTTGCTAAAGACAGATATATGAAAAGATAAAATTCCTACTTTTAGGAATTTGTGGACTGGTTGGGAGACTCTGAGGTAAATAGATATTTTAACAAAATGGCA
The DNA here is from genome assembly GCF_964194105.1 of Spermophilus citellus. Lineage (NCBI taxonomy): Eukaryota > Metazoa > Chordata > Mammalia > Rodentia > Sciuridae > Spermophilus > Spermophilus citellus. Next base: position 158,790,771 of record NC_138185.1, on the reverse strand, counting down.
CTGTTTTTACTTGTAAGTCTTTGTGACCTGTCTATGAAGGTATATATTTTTGGGATACTCTGAAACTGAGAGATTTCAGAGTGGGTGATGGGTAGCAGTCCATAAATCTTCCAAAAATTTGGGATGGGAAAATCCCTTTCAGGCAGGGGCCCATCCATCACATAAAAAGACACAAAGATGTAAAAGCACCTGTCAAGTTCTGAGACCTGTGAGGTTGGGAGGATTAAGGCTCAGTGTCTTTGGGCCAGGGTGCTGGAAGATGAGGTTAGAAAAGGGAGTTAGGTGGAGGCTGTGGTGTCATACGCCTGTAATCCCAGTAACTCAGGAGGCTGAGACAGAGGATCACAAGTTCAAGGCCAGCCTCAGCTACTTAGCAAGGTTCTAAGAAACTTAGCAAGATCCTGTGTCAAAATAAAAATATACAGAGGGCTAGGATGTGGCTCAGTGGTTAAGCACCCCTGGGTTCAATCTCCAGTACCCCACCCCACCCCACCCCCAGAAAAAAAGAAAGAAAGAAAGAGGAATTAGGCCTACATGAATCCTAACTAAGTAGTTGATAAGGAGATACTGAAGGGTTTCAAAGAGGGAAGTCATCTGAGTAGATTTACATTTTATAGCAAGGTCTATTTTTAAACAACTCAATTATTAGACATATTCTATGGGGGGGGACTTTAGAATCTTCAAGAAATTTAATCCAGCCCTATGAACATTAAAGCATTCTCTATTTGAATTGCTTTACTTATTTTATATAGAACAGAAGGAAAATTTAATATAGAATTAAAGAATTAATAGATGTATTTGTGCGTTTTTAAAAAATTTGCATGTTATTGTAAAATATCACATTTCTTCATTTTCAAACTTGCCAAATTTGAAAATAGTACTTGCAGAAATAAAGGAATGGTAAACTGTTGAGTCTTATTATATCTTGATGACCTGGAGAGTAGTGTTTGGGAATGTCTGTTACTGCTCAGCATTTGGTGCTTCTCCATCACTCCCCTTGAGAGGAAGGTCAATCTGGAACCTTAACAGAAATGACCGTAAGTTTTCCTTTTAATGGATACAGGACAGACACTACTCAGCAACTACTTTCTTATAAATGTTTTGAAAAAAATCAGACTTATGGTTTTTTAATATATTAATTTTACCAATGTCATCTTAGTAGTATTGAGAGCACATTTGTTGCAAGATGGAAATAACATTGTATATTTTTGTGAAGGGTAAAGCTATTTAGATTCTAGTATGAGGCTGTCAAACCCATCATGACACAGTTCTCACATTGTCCAAGAGCTTATTCTTCCATTAATAAGAATTGGTCATGGGCTGGGATTGTGGCTCAGCGGTAGAGTGCTCGCTTAGCACGTGCGGGACCCGGGTTCGATTCTCAGCACCACATAAAAATAAAGGCATTTTGTTAAAAAAGGATGGGTCAGAATTGTGACTGTTTGTTTAGTTTTATATGTTATATAACTAACAATGACCATCACCACCATCTTGCCAGTTATCTGTCTTGTCAGCGTCAGTATTGGATCAGCAAAGGAGCTGAGCAGAGTAGATGGATTATTGATGCAAATCACAACTGGGAAAATAAATGAACATTGAGTATGAATGTGTGTGTATGTTACGTATATACATAGATGTTTGCGTATATCTGTGTATATGATTTGTTTTCATGGGAACAGCTTCTGATTTTGATTTTATGTATATTAATACTTTAAAATTTTTTGTAGCTTCAGATCTCTAAGGTTAGTCCTACCATAGGTGTTTATTTTTAGGGTGAAGTTGCTGTATTTTATTTATTTTGGGTACTGGGGATTGAACTCAGGGGCACTTGACTTCCAGCCCTATTTTGTATTTTATTCAGAGACAGCACTGAGTTGCTTAGTGCCTAACTTGTGCTGAGGCTGGCTTTGAACTTGTGATCCTCTTGCCTCAGCTTCCCGAACTGCTGGGATTACAGGTGTGCACCACTGCTCCCGGCTGAAGTTGCCTTTTGGTGAAACAAAGTTATCAGGTGGCCATGGGTACCAGTAATTAGAAGGGTAAAATTAGATTTTTCTCCCCTACTTTTTCCATCCCCCTCAGAAAGATCTTGCCTTGAACAGTAAAGAATTTAAATCCCTTTATGTGGAAGTGAACTATAGGTCACTTCTAGTTGTTCCAACTATAAAGGGATGAAAACAGTTTGCAGTTGAGCTCATTCAGACAAAAGTTGTGCTTTCGTTTTCTTCATTCAGCATCCCATTATGTAATACTAACCAATATGTTCCCTTTTCTCTGCTTCACAGGGCTATTGTGGCGTTAGTGTACAATGTGTTGAAGGCATTTATGGAAATGAACAGCACCATGTTTGATGAGCTGACAGCCACATACAAGTCAGATCGTCAGCGGTAACTTTTTAAAGCTTTTTTGTCTGTAGTGCATTAAACTATTGAGTTCTTTCCTTGTTCTTTACTGAAGTTGCCTAGTTGTACCAAATTATAGCCAGCACACTTTTGTTTATTTAGATTTTCATTTTTGCATGCTCATTAGCTGTGTCATTATTAGTGTGCCACTGAATAATAAAGCTTTCTGACAGTTTCATTTTGATAAAGCCTGCTTTCCTCCCTTCCTTTATTTCAGTTCTGCCTCAGGGTTAAGAGCCTGGCACATAACTGGTATTTCAGGCCCACATAAGGAGACCATCAGGTAGTTTGCCATCTGGATTCACTCCCATTCCTAACTTTCTTGGACTAGAATTGGGCTGATATTGTATTTCACTCCAGCAGCAGGAAGGATGAAGCACCATCATCTAGTTTTTTGGTGCAGATCTTACCTCTATTCTAGAATCCAACAAATTCATTACAATTTAAAGGCAGTGAGAAGAATGTGAAGGTTCATAATCTGTATTAGATGAATCTTAATATGTTTGAGACCATAAGGGAGAAGAATTAGTGGACACCTCTATAGTAGATGCTTATGGCTTAGTAAAGCCTTTCTTGACTTCCTTTACACAATTCTCCTGTTTTGTTATTTGTTGTCCAATATGTCCAACTTTCCAAAAGACATAAATAGGAAAATTAAGGAGTCTGGAGAACTCTTAGTAGTTTGGGCCTCTGATTTGACTTTGACCACCAAGAAGCAAATGTAAGCTTTCTAGATCACAAAACCATGGATTTCAGAGGTGCGTGTGAATGTTCATACCCAGGACCTTACTGAACCTCCTGGATAAAAGCCTGCATTTCCTTGCTTTTTTGCTTTGCCTGATTTTGAATGTATTACATGTGTTTTATTGATAAAAAGAGCAGTGAGGGGAAAGATTTGGTGGCAGAGGGCAAAGGACCATTGTATTGATATATTTTTTTTTAAATCACCAGGGATGGGGCTTATGAAAAACAAGTTTATTTTAGAATGTGGCAAGTATTAGCAACTAGCAGAGTCTGAGATTTTTTTTACCACAATATTGGGATAGATATCATTTATAGGATATGTTGTGCCACACTTGTAATGTAAATAACTTTTTCCCTTTTTCATTGGTGCATTATAATTATACACAATAGGAGATTTGTTGTTTCATATTTATATACGCAAATAACTTTATATTGCTCTATTAGCAGTTGTTGCAAATCATTAAATTTTTAATGACTCTCCATGCCCCAAACATAAATTGAAATCTTTTAAAAATGATAGCTAAGGGCACATTTTAATACCATGATACAACATTAAAGAGTGTGTAGTGCATAGCATTTGACTTTTAGAACAATAGAAAGCTCATTATTATCATCCTACTCGAATAAGGATTAAATCTATATAATCCTATCAATAATATTGGAAGGGTTGAGGGTGTAGCTCAGTAGTAGAACACTTGTCTAGCATGTGCAACACAATCTATTCAATTCCAGCATGCCAAATGAAAAAAACAGGTATGAAGAACTTATTTCTAAAATATTAAAATTAATTGGCTCATATTGAGTGAATAATGAAACTTTCATTACCACTTATGATCTAAACTAAATAGTCAAATCTCTTTAAAAGATAAGAATTAACCAAGGGGAGCAAGAATAACTAAATTTTGATAATCTGGCATAACAAAGTGAATTTTTTTTATAGTGAGTAGACTTTTTTAATGAGAGAAAGATTATTTACTTATATTTTTGGTACTTAAGAACGCAGGGGTGCTTAACCACTGAGCAACACCCCCAGTCCCCTTTAGAGATAGGGTCTTACTGAGTTGCTTAGGGCCTTGATAATTTGCTGAGGCTGGCTTTGAACTTTCGATTCTCTCCGGAGCTCCTGGGATTATAGGCATGTGCCACTGCACCTGTCTGAGAAAGATTATTATTATTATTTTGCATTTTAAAAAATTTATTTATTTTTGCATTACAATTCTTAATACAACATTATACCATAATTTATCATATCTCTGATTATATATAAGGTATGTTGACATCAAATTCACATCTTCATACATGTATTTTATATAATAATGAGGGTCTCCTTTCACCATCCATGCTATTCCCCTCTCCCTCCATTTCCTTCCCATCCCTATTCCCTATCTAGAGGTAATCTTCCTCCTTTGCTCTCCCTCCCAACCCCATTTTGAGTCACCTCCCTTATATCAGAGAAGACATTCGGCATTTGGTTTTTTGGGATTGGCTAACTTCACTTGGCATAATCTTTTCTAATGCCATCCATTTCCCTGCAAATGCCATGATCTTATTCTTTTTTATTGCTGAGTAATATTTTATTGTGTATAAATGCCACATTTTTTAAACCCATTCATCCACTGAAGGACATCTAGGTTGGCTCCACAGTTTAGCTATTGTGAATTGTGCTACTATAAACATTGATGTGGCTGTGTCCCTGTAATATGCTGTTTTTAGGTCCTTTGGGTATAGTCTGAGAAGAGGAATAGCTGGGTTAAATGGTGGTTCCATTCCCAGTTTTCCAAAGAATTTCCATACTGCACCAATTTGCAGTCCCACCAGCAGAATATGAATGTACCTTTTTCCCGCATCCTCGCCAGCACTTGTTGTTTGTCTTCATAATGGCTGCCACTCTTTCTGGAGTGTGGTGGTATCTTAGAGTAGTTTTAATTTGCATTTCTCTGATTGCTTGAGATGATGGGCATTTTTTCGTATATTTGTTGATTGATTGTATATCCTCTTCTGAGAAGTGTCTGTTCAGGTCCTTGGCCCATTTGTTGATTGGGTTATTTGATTTTTTGGTGTCTAACCTTTGAAGTTCTTTTGTATACCCTAGAGATGAGAGTGCTATCTGTTGTGTGAGGGGTAAAAATTTGTTCCCAGGATGTAAGCTCCCTATTCACCTCACATATTATTTCTGTTGCTGATAAAAAATTTTTTACTTTGAATTCATCGCATTTGTTGATTCTTGTTTTTAATTCTTGTGCTATCAGTGTCTTATTAAGGAAATTGGGGCCTAGCCCCACGTGATGGAGATTAGGGCCTACTTTTTCTTCTGTTAGACGCACAGTCTCTGGTTTAATTCCTAGATCCTTGATCCATTTTGATTTAACTTTTGTGCGTGGTGAGAGAGAGGGATTCAATTTCATTTTGTTGCATATGGATTTCCAGTTTTCCCAACACCATTTGTTGAAGATGCTATCCTTTCTCCAGTGCATGCTTTTGGCACCTTTGTCTAATATAAGGTAGTTGTAGTTTTTGTGGGTTAGTCTCTGTGTCCTCTATCCTGTACGATTGGTCCACCAGCCTGTTTTGGTGCCAGTACCATGCTGTTTTTGTTACTCTTGCTCTGTAATATAGTTTAAGATCTGGTATAACGATATCACCTGTTTCACTCTTCTAGCTTAGAATTGCTTTAGCTATTCTGGGTCTCTTATTTTTCCAGATGAATTTCATGATTGCTTTTTCTCTTTCTATGAGGAATGCCATTGGGATTTTGATCGGAATTGCCAATGCAAGCACCTGTATAGTGCTTTTGGTAGTATGGTCATTTTAATAATATTAATTCTGCCTATCCATGAGCAAGGTAGATCTTTCCATCTTCTAAGGTCTTCTTCTATTTCTCTCTTTAGGGTTCTATAGTTTTCATTATAAAGATCTTTCACCTCTTTTGTTAGTTGATTCCCAAGTATTTTATTCTTTTTGAGGATATTGTGAATGGGATAGTTTTCCTCTTCAGAGGATTTGTTACTGATACACAGAAATGCTTTTGATTTGTGGTGTTGATTTTATATCCTGCCACTTCGCTGATTTCATTTACTAGTTCGAGTAAAGTTTCTTAGTAGAGTTTTTTGGGTCTTCTAGGTATAGAATCATATCATCAGCAAATAGTGCTAGTTTAAAGTTCTTCTTTTCCTATAGATATTCCTTTAATTTCTTTCTTCTGTCTAATTGCTGTGGCCAGTATTTCAAGAACTATGTTGAATAGAAGTGGTGAGAGAGGGCATCCCTGTCTTGTTCCAGATTTTAGAGGGAATGCCTTCAGTTTTTCTCCGTTTAGAATGATGCTGGCCTGAGGCTTAGCGTAGATAGCATTTATAATGTTAATGGCTGGGATGAATCCACTTGATCATAGGGCACAATCTTTTTGATATGTTTTTGTATCCGATTTGCCAGAATTTTATTGAGGATTTTTGCATCTATATTCATTAGAGATATTGGTCTGAAGTTTTCTTTCTTTGAGGTGTCTTTGTCTGGTTTTGGAATCAAGGTGATATTGGCCCCGTAGAATGAATTTGGAAGTACTCCCTCTTTTTTTATTTCCTGAAATAGATTGTAGAGTATTGGAATTAGTTCTTCTTTAAAGGTTTTGTAAAACTCGGCTTTATATCCGTCTGGTCCTGGGCTTTTCTTGGTTGGTAATCTTTTGATGGCTTCTTCTATTTCCTCACTTGATATTGGTCTGTTTAAGTTGTGTATATCTTCCTGACTCAATCTGGGCAGATCATATGACTTAGGAATTTATCAATGCCTTCACTATCTTCTATTTTATTAGAGTATAAGGTTTCAAAATAATTTCTAATTATCTTCTGTATTTCTGTAGTGTCTATTGTGATATTGCCTTTTTTGTCACGTATGCTAGTAATTTTGGTTCTCTTCTCTTCGTTAGCATGGCTAAGGGTCTGTCAATCTTATTTATTTTTTCAAAGAACCAACTTTTAGCTTTGTCAGTTTTTTCAATTGTTTCTTTTGTTTCAATTTCATTGATTTCAGCTCTGATTTTAATTATTTCTTGCCTTCTACTGCATTTGCTGATTTGTTCTTCTTTTTCTAGGGCTTTGAGATGTAGTGTGAGGTCATTTATTTGTTGGCTTTTTCTTCTTTTAAGGAATGAACTCCATGCAATGAATTTTCCCTCTTAGTACTGCTTTCAGAGTCCCAGAGATTTCGCTATGTTGTGTCTGAGTTTTCATTTACCTCTAAGAATTTTTAAATTTTCTCCTTGATGTCTTCTGTAACCCATTGTTCATTCAGTAGCATATTGTTCATTCTCTGTGTGATGTAGGAATTTTTCTTCCTTATTTTATCGTTGATTTCCAATTTCATTCCATTATGATTGGATAAAATGCATGGTAGTATCTCTACTCCTTTGTATTTGCTAAGAGTTGCCCTGTGACTTAATATATGGTCTGTTTTTGAGAATGATCCATGTGCTGCTGAGAAAAAAGTGTATCTGCTTGATATTGGTTGATATATTCGATTAAGTCTAAGTTATTAATTATGTTATTGAGTTCTATAGTTGCTTTATTCAACTTTTGTTTGGAAGATCTGTCCAGTGGTGAGAGAGGTGTGTTAAAATCACCCATGATTATTGTGTTGTGGTCTTTTTGACTCTTGAACTTGAGAAGAGTTTGTTTGATGAACATAGCTTCACCATTGTTTGGGGCATATACATTAATGATTGTTATGTCTTGTTGGTGTATGGTTCCTTTGAGCAGTATGTAGTGTCCTTCTTTATCCCTTTTGATTAACTTTGGCTTGAAGTCTATTTTATTTGATATGAGTATAGACACCCCTACTTGCTTTTCCTATCAGATGAGTCTCCTGTAGGCAGCATATTGTTGGATCTTTTTTTTAAATCCAGTCTGCTAGCCTATGTCTTTTGATTGGTGAGTTTAAGTCATTAACATTTAGGGTTACTATTGAGATATGGTTTGTATTTCCAGCCATATTTGTTTATTTTTGTTATTTAACTTGATTTGTTTTTACTCTTTGATTAGTTTTTCCTTTACTGTACTACTTCCCACTGTTGGTTTTCATTGTTATTTTTCATTTTCTCTTCATGTAATGTTTTGCCAAGGATGTTTTGAAGCACCGGGTTTCTAGCTGCAAATTCTTTTAACTTTTGTTTATCATGGAAGGTTTTTATTTCATCTTCAAACCTAAAGCTTAATTTTGCTGGATACAAGATTCTTGGTTGGAACCCATTATCTTTTAGCGTTTGAAATATGTTGTTCCATGATCTTCTAGCTTTCAGAGTCTGTGTTGAAAGATCAGCCATTAACCTAATTGGTTTACCCCTAAATGTAATCTGCTTCCTTTTTCTTGTGGCTTTTAAAATTCTCTCCTTTTTCCGTATGTGGGGCATCTTCATTATAATGTGTCTTGATGTGGGTCTCTTGTGATTTTTGCACATTCGGCGTCCTCTGGGCTTCTAGGATTTGGATTTATGTTTCATTCTTCATGTCTCGAAAGTTTTCTAATATTATTTCATTAACAGATTCTCATTCCTTTGGTTTGGACCTCTGTACCTTCCTGTATCCCAGTAACTCTTAAATTTGGTCTCTTCATGCTATCCCATATTTCTTGGATGTTCTGCTGGTGGTTTCTTATCAGTCTCACTGTGCTATCTACATTCCTTTTGAGATGATACACTTTGTCTTTGTTGTCTGATGTTCTATCTTCTAAGTGTTCTACTCTGCTGGTGATACTCTCATTTGAATTTTTAATTTGGTTAATTATTTCCTTCATTTCCAGGATTTTTGTTTGTTGTTGTTGTGTTTTTTTGTTTTTTGTTTTTTTTTAAATAACCTCTATCTCCCTGTAGAGTTGATCTTTTGCTTCTTGGATTTGTTTATGTAATTCCTGGTCAATCCTGAAATCTTTATCTTAACATTCCTTCTGCTGCAGATGTTATCTCTTCTATATGTTGAATTGTCCTGTATCGTTTGTGGTCCTTTCTTTCCTTTTCTTTTAATACTGTTCATGTTTCTTTCCAGCTCTGTGTGACTGTTGTGTTAATGTTTTCCCCCTGTATATTTATATTGCTCTTGATAGTTCCAAAATCTCTCTGGTCAGCTGCAGAACCGCGCTGGTTGCCACGCCTAGCGATAGATGGCGAGTAACATTTTCCAAAATGGATTCCGTCTGTTTCCCATGTAGGGTGTTTGGTGAGGTGGAGGGTGCTGGGGTGACCTTGTGCTGTGTACACAGCTCTATCTGGTGACCCACAAGCAAAGCCTCTGCATTCTGCGCGCTGAACTTAAGCTTCTGGATGACCATCCACTCTTCTTGGGCTCACAGAGAAGGCCTATAGCAGTTCTCTTTCCTTGGCATCCTCTAGCATGGAAGTGGGAGAGATTTTCACTCACATGGTGCTTTTATTTATAAAATTGTTGCACTGAGAAACTCCAAACCTGGTTCCAGCAGCCCTCTACCACATAGACAGGAGCCCCCACCACAAGAGCCTCCTTCAGGCTGCAAGATGGATGGGTACACGAGCATGGAGCAGAAAGATTATGTTAAAGGAAGAGCAATATCTTGGTCAAATGAGCTATAAGCCATTATACAAAACAAATGAACACATTTATCCCTCCATAGATTTGGGAATAGGAAAAGAGAATGAAGAGATTTATTTGGTAGTGTCAAAGAAGAACTGAATGAAAGATTTCACTGTGGATGGCCAAGAAGTTAATGGTTTCAGTTCAGAACATATTTTTAATTATTAGAAATCTAAAAATGGTGGGTAGAATAAGTATTTAACATCATTAGATATATATGCCAACATTGGTTCTATGTAAAATTGAAGTTGGAAGAGAATTTGACAATATCTCCAACATGACAATGTGGTCAGATTTTGAAATTCCCACCTATAGTGATAGGTGGGAGAAAGTGGGGAAGAATAAGAGTAACAGTAAATATGTTTGTATTTACAATTTTTGAAGCTCAAGTTGTCAGTATGAAGACTCTATTATAACTCAGCATAAATTTCATCTGGGAAAAAAGCCCACAAGACAAATTGGACTGAATGCCTTAAAAGTGCTGATCAAAACATGAGTGAAGTATTTCAGTAAGACGAGAAAAGTGTAGTCAATATGTAGTTTAAACTGCAAGTTAGGGTGATATGAACCTGACATATGTTGAGCTGTTTTTCAGTTCAATAACATTCCCAGGCCCTTGCTTACCATCCCCTTTTCCTTCTTTATAAAAGAGGTAAAATGCATTAAAACTCAGTAGGATCTATAGATTAATTTATATGTGCTCAAATTGGCCCCTGAGAACATTTATTTAGATTAATATTATTCAAAAACTGTATTGAGAAACAGAAAGTGATAATTTGCAAGAGAGCTTGCTTATAGTGAAGAATCTGGATGATTGGAGGATTATCTCATCTTGCTCCTTATTACCCTGTTAAGGCAATTTTTCAGGGTTAAAATTAAGAACTAGATAACTCTTTGAAAATGATCGTGTTCACTGAAATTCATATTATGCAAATTGCATTTGAGATAGCTGAAATCAATAGTAAACAAGGCAATTATGAAACAGATTTTATCTATCCTATTGTGTAATTTAATATTTCTGCAAGATTCAGTGGAATGAGAACATACAATTACTTAGGTTTCTCTAGAGGATTTTTTTGGAGGGGAGTAGAGGGTGAAGATAAATATCTGTTGCTATAGAAGTAAGTAATGACCTTTCCAAAATTTTGGTGATAACATAAAAAGTGTGAGGCATTGGAATTATGTAGAAATTTCACTTAACCCATATGAATTTCACTTTTAGTAAAAAATTGTGCTGTGGCTGAAGTTAAATCTTTGCAAAATTAGATTGTGTAGAGAGATCAATTCTCCCATGCCTGCGATGGCAGAGCTACCATTTTCAGAAATTATTTGAATTCATGGAATTCACATGCTTTTTATTGGCTCGCTGTAACATGAGAAAACTAGGGATTAGTGTAATGATTTTTTTTTTTTTCCCAAGCAGGGTTTGAACCCAGGGGCGCTTAACCGCAGAGCCACATCCCCAGCTCTTTTTTGTATGTTTTTTAGAGACAGGGTCTCACTGAGCTGCTTACTACCTGGCTAAATTGCTGAGGCTGGCTTTAAACTTATAATACTCCTGCTTCAGCCTTCCAAACCACTGGGATTATAGGCATCAACCAATGTGCCTGGCTGAATTATTTTTAATACATATGAATTTATATAAAATTTATAAGATAGTCATGTTCTTTGATTATGTACTCCCCACTTGGTTGATATTTAAAACATCTTTCCTTATTTTTAAATATATGTTAGTTTAAAATGCCTTTGGCAATGTAAAATTTATTGACCCTATTTTGTGTTGCCTGTTTTTTCGTAAAGTTTCCCAAAAAATGAAAGTCTAGAAGTCTGGAAATCACTAGTAAAATTGGTATTGAACCAAATTTGAAGTCTCAGTAAATTAAAAAAAAAAACATATATATATATATATGAACAAAGTTCCATCCAGATCAATAATTAAAACTAAAATCACAAGTTTTCAGACACTGCCAAAGAATTTGAATATATATGGCCTAGGAAAAATTGATATGAAGAACAGAGAATATATTTTCTTCACCTTGTATGAGTGTCATTTCTGGTATTATTTCTGTGGGGAGGGGTAATGGAGATTGAACTCAGGGGCACTGGACCACTGAGCCACATCCCCTATATCCTATGTTATATTTTATTTAGAGACAGGGTCTCACTGAGTTTTTTAGCACCTCGCATTTGCTGAGTCTAACTTTGAACTCTAGATCCTCCCACTTCAGCCTCCTGAGCCACTGGGATTACAGGCATGTACCATACCAGCATCCTTTTTGAGAATCTATTTGTGGACAAAGAGAAAGTTAGATTCCCTAGGCCCCATGTTAAAATCACTCGGTGCCCTTGGTTTTAGAATAACTGAAATACATAAATCATCCTGATTTTTGTTTCTCCGTGATTTGAAGTTAATTTTCTGTATTAAGCTAAATAAAATGGGAAATTTTTTTTGAAATCTTAGTCTCTTTTTAAAAATTTTTTTAGTTGATCATGGACATCCGTCCATCCATCTATTTATTTATTTGTTTGTTTGTTTGTTTGTTTATTTATTTATTTATTTATTTATTTATATGTCATGCTGAGAATGGAACTCAGTGCCTCACACATTCTAGGCAAGCTCTCTATCTCTGAGCCAAAACCCCAGCCCTAAAATAGTCTTTTTCAGTTCTTTTCATTAGTACTACTGTTGTGTGTATATATTTTTAAATGTCATAAAAAAATACCCTATTAGAAAGACAAACCAAAAAGTAAAGCCTACCAGCTTAACGTCAAACTTTTCAAAGACATTTACAACATATCTTAGGGATAATATGTGAAGGGGCAGTTATTGTTGAACAATCTCTTTAAACCTTCTCAGCTGTTTACATTGTGTTCTGTTTCTTTCCCAGTGAGAAAAAGAAAGAAAAAGAGCGTGAAGAATTATGGAAAAAATTGGAGGATCTGGAGTTAAAGAGAGGTCTTAGACGTGATGGGATAATTCCAACTTAACAAAAATATGACAGCAACATTACTAACCTGTGGAGTCACATTTATGTAGTAGAAGATGGAGCAACAGTTTTCTGTATTGTGCAACTTTACAGTAGATTTCACATTTGTTTCATTATTACAACAACACTGTATATACCTGTCTGTAAGTAAAGGAAAAAAATAAGGACTTCAATCCAAAGTTTGGACAGTAGATGGACTTCTCAGAACTTTGCAAACATAATCATTGTTCTAACCCTCTTATAAAAAAAAAAAAAAAAAAGCAGTCTTCAAAGATCTGTTGATGAAATTGCTATGTTAAAATTCCATTATCAGGAGTTCTTATTTATCACTAGCAGAGAGTATGATACAATTTTCAAATGTGAACAATCTTAAATTTAGCTTGTCTTTCTGCTAAGCTGTTAAATGTATTTATAGTAAAGGAAGAAAAAAAAAAGACTGTCATTTCCTTATAAGTTTGTATAACATCTTCCTCTGGATAACTTGACTGTAATTTGACATTTTTCCTTTTGCACATCTTCATGAGTTGAATGTCCATGTGGAATGGGACCCTGAATTTTAAAGGTCCCGGATGAAAGTTTTGTCTGCTGGGGTGAACATCTTTCCAGTAACCAGGTAGTCCTGGTACTCCTTTAGTTTTAAAATTAGGAGTAAAAAGAGAAGAGGTGATAAAGATAGTAGGGAAGGGAATTTTGGATTCATGCATCAGTTTATGGTGAATCCAAATCAATGTCTTGAATCCTTTGAAAACAGGCACTGGGACATCACAGGCTTCAGTACCTGACCAGTATTAGTTGTATACATCATTGAACATAATATACCAGAGACATTTTAGAAATGTCAGAAAGACATCCTTTTTGGACCATATGAAATAAAGACAAACACTAAACAATAAAACCATGAAATTGATCGCCAGGATTGCGAATCTAATTGGGAAAAGAGTTGAGCAAACAGCTTGGACTGTTTGGAGTTGTTGCCTTACTTTTTAATATGTATTTATAAAGTATTCCAGCAAAAGAGGATGTGGCCTCTGGGAAAAAAACAAACATATTACAGTGTTTTTTGTAGATTCTCGTTCTGTATCTCATCACAGCGCCAGCCCTGTTTTTAGCCGGAAAGGATTCAGGATAAACATTATGCATTCTGAATTGGATGCATATTCCTAACTACTGTATTTGTTACCAAAAGTGGTTCTACAAATGCTACTGAAAAAAAAGCTGGAAATTCCTAATGTCCTGAGTATTAATAATAAAGTTTAAAAATGCTTTTATATCAAAGGTGCATTGTGACCAAATTGTTTGAGAAAAAAACAAAAAACAAAATCTAGGGCTGTATTATAGATAGATCTTATTGGCTCTCTGCTTTGTATTAAAAGAAGAATCTTACAACTTGGGTAGGTAAATTGCTGATAAAACTTGTGTACATCATGTACTTACCTAATGTGGTTGCATTATTATGTATGAAAAGATATGTTTTATGATTCGTTTCTAGGATGCTTTTGCTTTTTATGGACATGGCAGCAGTGAGTTGATAATCGTAAATCATCATTTCCAGCAGTGTTCATGATACAGAGCTCATCCTCTGTTCATATGTTAAGTTGTGATAGTAGCAAACATGAACATATGAACTATTGTTGCTCTCAGTAGAAATACAGTATAAATATGGGCTTGTATATTTTCTTCCTTCCATTGAAATATAAAGTAGAATATACAGTTTTATTGTTTCTAAGAAAAAGGGAAAAAAATAGCCGCTGACCTTTCTCCCCTATGAAATGTTTCCAGATTATTAGGTCATTGTGTGTACATAAAAGTCAGCTGATTATGAATATTATCATCTAGGTAATTGTAAAAAAAAAAGTGAATCAAAAACAAAATTTGGCATTGTTATTCCTAAAAACAAACAGCAGTAAAAAAAAAAAAAGTCATATGCATCACTAACACAACATGGTTTAATGGAATGGATAGTTTTTAAAAATTTTTTTAAACAAACAAAAAGGAACATTGATGGGGATTCAGTATAATGTTGGCAGAGGCTGCCCAAAATGAAACAACTTGCTTCAACAGTGTTGGAACAAAGGTGCAAGTTCAAATACTAATTATAAAAATAAATTTATAACAAATCTTAGCCCTTTTGGTTTTAGCCCTTCCCAGTTTTGACTCTGCATTACAGTTATTTTTTACGTGTAAACTTTTATTTGCCATTAATTCATCTTTTAGATGGAAGGCATTAAAATCACAGGTTTATGAAGAATCTCTGCCCATCAGAATGAAATGAGAAAGCCTAGTTTTCCTTTTTGCACCTTACCCTGCCCTCAGAGTTGAGGTGAATATGACCCAGCTATCCTTGGTGTCAGTTTTGTATGTTGATCATTCCAAAATGAGAAGAATAAAGCCAAGTTTTAGACATATATAAAGAAGCAATTAGAGCTACCTGGTGAAAATTAATAGGGCAACTTCTGAGAAGAAACACTGTCTTTTTTTTTTTTTTAAACTGAAAGTGACAATGTGACATTTGTCACGTTGTGTGCGGTGACACGGAATAATTTAGGTAATCTGACTGTTGCACTATGTGACATATATAAGGACGTACTTGCTGCATTTGCAGCAGCCCTCTCTCTGTCCCTTCCCGCAATTCTGCTGTTGCTGCAACTTGAGTTAATTGTGACAAATGCATCTTTGTGTTATATTTTGTTTGCTTCATAGTTTTCAGAACTATATATAAATATATTTTTTAAATAGCAAATATTTGTCGTTAGTGAGTGATGATCACTCCAACCTTATCCCTACCATATTGGTTTCAGGGGTAGGAGTAAGAGTGTCCTTGGAAGAAAAAATATACACACAACCCTGTGGTTTAGAATGATGCTGAGGCCTTAGGCTGTGGGCCCAGAACAATTATGTGAGTGAAGTGACCCATCTCCTTTGAATCAAGCATGCATTCCTTTTTCTTATTGTACAAGTGTCCCCAGTTGTTCGCCTTCAGTGTTTAGTTTTTGTCCTTTTCAAGTTTGTTATATTTTGCTCTCCCTAACATCTGTTTTTTAATAAAAGAAAAAAATTTTAAAAATAAATAATACCCTTGATGCCGCTGGATACTCACAAGCAGGGTTAAGCTCCTTCATCTTGGGCTTCTTTGCCTAAATGGAAGGATTTCATTGATTTTGTACCTCTTCCTATGCGTGGGGCATTCCAGGGTGCAGAGCCAGGAATTGCTTGTAGTTGCACCTGCTATACCTAAATGTATAGCCTTAGGCTCAATCACACTATGGAAAGAAAAAAAAAAGTATATTTAGAGCTTTAAAAGCTTTTTTATTTTTTTGTGGGGGTAGGGGTGGGGTGGGAAAGGGATGTATGGATGTTAGGATGTTATTGGCATTTTTAAGTGTTCCAGGGTTTTGTTTTGTTGTTAATGTTCCTGTTTTCCCCCCATTAATTGGATGCACTGACCTTGCCCAGGAAATGAAGAGATTCTCTCTTTGATGCTGTTACCAATGTTATCACAAAGTGACAGTCACCTGTAGCAAAAAGGTGGCACCAGACATGATCAGTGATGTTTTATTTGCACATGAATATTTTTATTTTTGTATTCTGGCTCAGCTGCTTCTCTGAGTGGAGTTAAGGAATGAGCCACAAAGGATTTTTGTAAAAGGTATATTGGCAATGCATTTTATATTCCTCTATATTTAATTTTGAAAATCTAAAAGAAGGATTGTGCATCTTGAGAGAAAGTTGAGTAAACTTTGATCTAGTGGAATGTTAATTTGTGCTGCTTCTTGTGCACGATAGCAGCAGTAGTATCTCTCTTGGAAATGAACATCCCATATTATGATGTCTATGAATATAGGTTTCCTTTTCTTCTCTCCCTCTTTCTCTCCCCCTTCCACCTTTCTCCTTCCTCCTTGCTCTCCTCCCTCCCCTGTATCTCCTTCTATTTCTTTCATCTCTCTTAGCCCTTCTCCCCTTCCCTTTCTTTACTTTTATTTTTATTTTTTGAAATCACTTATTGTAAATAAGTTGTAATCCAAACCTCATGTATCAATGGGGAACTTTCAAATATAAATATTAACAATACATCTTCTGGTTGTGGTCTGATTTTTGAATGAAGTATAATGAGAATGATATGTCCATTACTTTTAGTTTGAGGATTTTGCTTCAGCTTCATAAATCTTTGGTATTTTAGTACTTCATTGTTTTAGCAGGAGAGGGCAGCAAAAGTTCATTTTCTCTGTTAGTAATGCTGTTGTTCTTGATTGGTTTAAAACTTAGTTGTGAGTGTGTATTTTTTTAAAAAAAAAAAAAACCAGCATCTGTTTGTAGGTAGATGTAAAAATGAAACATTTTTGATATGAAAAGTTACATATGAAAATTATAGACTGGTTCAACCAGACAGTTAAGACTTCTGATCCACATCAAAGTGAAAACAAGGCTACAAAAAAATTTTCCAGCTCTGGCTAAAACATGCTACTTTTTTTTCCAAACATGATGAAATGCAAGCTGTCTTTAAACACTTGGAATTTAAAATGTTCTTTGGAAATGATTTACTTCCTTCATAATGGTAATAGAAACAAAAACGAAGGTGCTCCCAAAAAGCAATGTAATTTCCCCTTTCACAGCTGTGTGAGAGGTTCTGTACTGTGGGTGCATCACAATAAAGCAGCAGTGAAGAGTTTCCAGGTGCCTGGCTGTTTCTGTTTGTTTCTGAAGTCATACAGATGAGATGGATTGGTGAACTTTTAGTCACTGGGTTTGGTGCATTCAGGCTTTCATTTTGAGAAAATCAGTTCATGACAAGGGGTATGTAACAATGGGGAATGGTCCAGTCTTTTGCTGTGTATTAAACACTCCAAAAGAGTGGCTTCAAACAATGACAATTACTTATTCTGTTCACTAATCTATAGTTTGGCAATGACTAGTCAAGCAGGTCTTGTCTCTGATCCTCAGTATCATCTGGGTGTCTCAAATGGGGCAGAAGAATTTATTTTCAGTACCAACATGGCTCACTCAGATGGCTGGTAAGTTGGTGCTGACTTGGCTAGGAGTTTACCAGTGGTCTCAGGTCCCCCTTACAGTACTTCCTTATTGGGCTTCCTCAGTATGGCAGCTGGGTGTTAAACTTACAAGTTGCCATGCTTTGAGGCCTTGTCCCAGACAAATCTTCACCTCCATCATATTCCATCAGTCACAGCCTGAGTCAAGTGGTGGGGACACAGACTCACTGTGAATCCTTGAGAGGGTGTGAAATATTTTGCAGGCATCTTTATCATAGAATAGTTTATATGTAAAGCATTTGATTTAGGTGTGATATATTCTCTTATTTAAATCATATCAAGTTTGGAACCATGTGGTATTAAAACAGTTAATGTTCCATATTCAGTCTGGGAAGAGGAGGGAAACGCTCTTAAAAGTTTCAAGCAGTTTTGTATTTCAAAGCATAACCTTTTGTAGGATCTGAAGATCAACTTCTTGGCAATTCAAAAGAAGAAACTTGTACCAAAATATTTTAGAATTCAGAGTTTTAAGAGACAACTTCAACAGATCCATTGCATAATGTCTTCTCCTGCCTGTAAATAATTACCAAAATGGAGGCAAAGTAAATTCACTGTTCAATTCCTAATTCCCAGATTTTTACATAAGTATGTATATTAGAGGTTTCTAATAGATTATTTCACTTTAGGCACTTTTTTATAAAAGCAAACTAAAGTTTGGGTTAGCTAAGGGGAATTAAAATTTTATTTTTTCCCTGATTATGGTATAAAAGCTCCTACGAAAGTATGAATCTAAATCTGGGTTTTCTGTGCTCCGGTGGTTGATTTGTTGATTCTTATTCCAGAATCACACTGTCATGATTACCATAGCTTGCTCTTAAATCATGTTATCTATGCCCCTTCTATTTTGTCTTTCAAGATTACTCTCAATGTTTTAGGTCCTTTGTATTTCTACCATTTAGAAGCAGGGTACCAACTTCTATAAAGAAAATAAATGCCATTGGAATTGGGATTACATCAAATCTACAATTTTGGGAAGAATTGACATTTTGATAATACTGAGTCTTAAGATCTGCATTTGTTTGAATGTGTCCCCCCAAAAGAATGTGTTGGAAACAATCCCAAACAAATTTGGAGGGTGGGGCCCAATGGGAGGCACTCAGACATGAGGACTTCACACTCACAAATGGATTAATGCTGTTATCACAGGAGTGAATTCATTATAAAAGGGCAAGTTCAGTCCCCTTCTCTTTCTCTCTTGTTCCCTCTTTCACCCTCTTGTTTTCTGTCATGGGATGATGCAGCATGAAGGCCAGATGCAAGCACCTTGAAATTGGATTTTCCAGCCTCCAGAACTGTGAGAAATAAATTTCTTCTCTTCATAAATTACCTAGGGTGTACTGTGACAACATATGACATAATGAGCATGGTATATCTTCATTTATTGAATCTTTATTTTTTTCTCAGCAGTATTCTCAGCAATATTGCTACCTTCAGTGTAGACGTCTTATATATCTTTTTTGAAGATATCAATGAAATTGGTTTTTAATTTTATTTTTCAATTGTTTGCTGCTGTTATGTAACAATACAGATGATTTTGTATATTAACTGACATTGTCAAACCTTGCTAAATTATTTAATACTTTATTACTTCAATAATACTTAATTATTACTTTAATAACACTTAAAAATGTCATATGGTTGCAGTCATCATTTCTATCTAGTGCCAAAATACTTCTATCAGCCCCCAAAGGAAACTCGGTACCATAAAGTCATTCCCTGTTCTTCCCTCAGTCCTGGGTAACCATTAATCTGCTTTCTGTCTTTTAATTCATATAAATGGAATCATACAATATGTGACCTTTTTGTGTCTAGCTTCTTAGTGTAATGTTTTGAAGTTCATTCATGTTGTAGCATGAATTGATACTTCATTATTTCGTATGGCTGAATCATATTCCATTGTGTGGATAATCCCATATTTGTTTATTCATCCCACCAGCTGATGGACATTTAGATCATTTCTACCTTACAACTACTGTGAATAGTGCTGCCATGAACATTCATTGTTTATGAATACTTCTTTTTAATTCTGGGTGTTTTTTGTAGGCGTGAAATTGCTGTTTAACCTTTTGAGGAATTGCCATGCTTTTTCTATAGCAACTGCCCTGTTTTACATTCTGGCCTGTAACTTCTCCACATCTGGGCACTATTTTTTTTTAATATTTATTTTTTAGTTGTAGTTGTCAATAAATTTATTTTATTTATTTATTTTTATGTGGTGCTGAGGATCGAACCCAGGGCCTCACATGTGCTAGGCAAGCGCTCTACTGCTGAGCCACAACCCCAGACCCCTGTGCACTGATTTTTAAAAATTTTTTTTTAGTTGTAGGTGTACCAAATACCTTTATTTTATTTATTAATATGTAGTACTGAGGATCAAACCCAGTGCCTCACACATGCTAGGTGAGCACTATACCACTGAGCTACAAACCAGTTCCTGCTCTGGTATTTTTTAATGTTTATTATTATTATCATTGTCATCTTGGTATGCTGTTCATTTAAAAATAAAAAAAAAAAAACTTTTTCCAATCCATTGTTCTTCCAGTTGAATAACTTTAATTGACCTATCTTTAAAGTTCTTTCTACTGGTATTTTTGTGGATTCTTAATTACCCATCTGGTCATCTTCAGTTTCTGTTTCTCAGTTGAGACTGTGTATCTCTTCATTTGCTGTATGTTTTTCTAAACATCACTAAGTAGTAACTCATAAAAATTCTTATTTTCAAATTCTGACATTGTCATCTCAGGGTATGTCTGTTTTTAATAGTCTTTTTCTTGGGAATTTGTCACATTTTCCTAGTTCTTTATGTGTTGAGCAATTTTGGATTTTATCTTGGTGATCTTGAATATTATACCATGGAAGCTCTGGATTTTGTATATTCCTTTGAAGAATATTGATTATTTTGCTTTAGCAAACAGTTAACTTACAAGCATTCAAAATGCAAACTCCTCTCGGACTGCAGCTCCCACCTCAGTTCTTGATCCTTCTTCAGAGTTTGTTCCATGCATGCAGAGATCAGGAGTTAGCCTTAGATTTGGGCTGTTATACAAAAATCCTGGATTCTTCCTCTGGATTCTGTCTTTCTTGGGAGGACCCCCTCCCTTACTTTCCAGTGGCTGTGGTTGTACTGAACTCTATTGTTTGCTTCTTCAGATCAGATGGACTGGTTTTCTGTTGATATTCTGCTTCACATAAGGTTGACCCTCAGCCTGGAGCCCATAAAAATAGAAAACCAGTATCACCCTTTCTTCTAAGAGTTGACTTCCTTCTGGAATAGATTTTCCTCCAGACTATGCTTCTGACTGCTCTCCTGGTGAGTTCATAGGTACCATTCCCCCAACTTCCCCTTATGTTAACATCTACAGCCAATAGGACATTATTCCTTGGTACAGCTATCTTAAATACAGTGCTATTAACTAACATACAGAACTTATTCTTGTTTCACCAGTCTTTCCATTGATGTGCCTCTTCTCTTCCAGATTCCAGTTGAGACTATATTTAGTTCTTATGTCTCCCTCAGTCTTTTCACTCTGTCATGGTTCCTCAGTCTCATCTTTCCCACCTGTCACTTTTGAACTTTTCTTTAGTTCAACTTTCAGTTGTTTCTTAGGAAGTTTCTCAAATTGGGCTTTTCTAATGTTTTCTCGTGATTAGATTGAAGTTATGCATTATTTGGAAGGATGTTTCAGATGTGATGTGCTTCTCAGTGCATGGTATCAGGGAGTAAATACATGATATCCCTGTAAATTACTGGGGATTTTAACCTTAGTCATTTGCTAAAGTTCTAAAGACAGGACTTTTTTCACTGTAAAATTACTGTTTCCTTTTATGATTACTAAATAATTAGGGTGAAATACTTTATGACCATGCAAATATCTGTTTAAGCTGTTGTCCACTAACCTTTAGTATAGTGTTCTAAATGGTGATTTTTCTATTTCTCTCATTTCTAATAAATTTATTAATTGTAGTTTTCCTATAAAGAAGACTAGTTGCTTCTTCCTTATTTATTCGCATTTATTTATATCTATATGGACTTATGAATATTTTGTCTTTTGGGTTATAATCTAGTACTGTCACCATTTTGTTTTTTCAAGTTCCAACCTTGGCCATTGGGAGTTTTTAGGTTGACTCCTTTGATGTTTTGATGTGCTCCCTCCACCTCCTCTTTTAAGCACTTTCTTTCTTTTGGCACCACAAAATGCTTTAGGCTCATTCTGTATTTTCCCTGCCCAAACCTCAGGATTAACCAGTTCTTTAATAAGTCAGCAGTTTATTCCTTTATTGATGAACAGTCATTGTCTACTTGCCAATTAAGGGGCATCTGCATTGTTTCCAACTTTTGGTATTATGAGTAAAGCTACTATAAACAATGTGGGCCACTGTGTGAAACCCAAGTTTTTGTTTTTTTCCTGCTCTTTGATAGATACCTTTGATAGATACCCAGATCAAGGTATAGCCACCTCTGAGTGTTCATCAGAATGAATGAAAAGATTCTCCTTAAGGTAGGAGCTTGTGAAATGTTCAAAACATGAGGAATAAGAAGACATTCTAAAAACTTTAACTGGGAGGTAAAATCATCATATTTAAGAAATTAAGAATCAGAATGACAAATCAATTGTAAGAGATTTTAGACATAAGAGTATTCAGAAAATTTACTTCTCATGCATTTTTTCCATATTTTTGGAAATGAAGGGATTTGTTGTTACGTATTTGTACATGCACACAATGTAACAATATATTTTGGCCCATATCATTCTTATGCATTTTACTTCGGTTCAAAACTGCTTGAGGATTTATTCCAGCAAAACAAAAAGAGTAAAACAAGAAAGCAGAAGAAACAGGATCCAGGAAACAGTGGAACAAAGGTAAACTGAATTGTTGTCAAGCAGGCCTGGAGAGCACTAGCACAGACTGGAGCAGGGGAAGAACAGACTCTGGAAGTCAAGAAAAAATGGTGAGAGGGACTTGGTAGAAAAAGTGATGTAACATATGGAAAGGATTAATGACATGTAGATGGCAGATAGGGTAAGAGAAAAGGAGAGCTAATTAGAGACTCCTGGGAATGAACAGCTTTAAAGGGAGAAAATGTAATCACAGTATATTACTGGACTGACAGGAGAATATTTACACAGTCACATTACCACAAACTGATTACTGATTTAATTAAAATTGGTGCAATAACTGTATTAAGATGAGAAAGGAGAGGTAGGAGGTACAAGTGAGCTAAATTAATAGATAATGTCTATAGAGTTGCTAAACCAAGAAATAGCAATATAAGCAAATTGGAAATGTGGGAGTAATTGCTGACAGCTTAAGTTAAAATTAGTTAAAAGTAGTCAAAAGGGGAGAGAAGACAGGATCACACTAAGGAGGCATATTATCTTTTACTAAAATCTCAATACCTAAAAAATAGGTTAAATAAATGATATGCATTCTTTTTTCCAAAGCTCAGTGTAGCAGTCCTTATATGACCTCAACAGCAGGTTGAGACATGCCTGTTGATGTAAAGGGCTTTCTCCGAGGCTAGCATGATTACATCTATAAGGACAAGGCAGATCCAGGTCAAGTATCAAGAAATAATGGGTTTGGCCCTACCTCAATTTATAACTAGTTTTGTTGTTGTTTTTTCAGCTTTTGAGAATGCAGGGGGTCAAAAATTGATCTGTGCCATTGTGTTGATTATATTGTAGGTTAAAAGAAACCTGGCACAAATAACCTCCTAGCTTGCCTGAATGAAGAAAAGTGAACATCAAATGAAGTTAATAAGTTAGGAGCTGACAAGCAAGTTCACTGACACAAAAGGGATATTATCACCGTCCCCATTGCACTTTAGCACCTTGAGTGTCTCAGACAATAGTGCCTTCACATAACCAGAGAGGGTTCTGAGGTGTCAAGGGATGATGATGGAGCAAATTGAGCTTGTGGAATCGCAAGGAAGGCCAGTTTTTTTTGTAAGAACTCCAGCACTGTTTCTTGAGAAAACCCAGTGCTGGCTCCAGGAGGAATGTCTATGTCTGGGAAGGGGCCTTGCGAAGTGCCTGAGAGGGGGCCACCAAGGGCGGTAGAGGAGCTTCATTGCTTCTGCATACTGTAAACCTAAAAGCCAAAGGTCACTAGGCATCCTTGTGGGGTCTCAGTACGCATCCCTCTTAATGGCAATTGGATGAGGAATTATCAAAGAGAAACCTCTGAAGATCCATGAACAGTTTAGGTAAATTACAGTCAGTGGGGAAGGGGAGGGCTGTGCTGGGGAGAATCATTTTAAAAGCACATACAATTTGGGAGGCTTTATTTTCATTAAGAAAGCGTGCATTCTTTCATTCTTACTGTTGATTTAAATGTAGATATCCTAGCCAAAAAAAAAGTGCATGTGTCATACATGAACAGCTTGCTGAATTTTTACTGATTTCTTTATAAAGATAAAAACAGGAAACCAGAGTGTCTAGAATACAGGTTAGGAGAGACTATATTCTGCACTGTCACCATCTAGTGACAGAAGGCTGCCATGTTCCAGGGTGTGCCTGATGGCCAACTGTGGCTGATTCTCCCTGGAATCTTCTCTACTACTAGGACTATTAGGGATTTCCTTGGGTGTGACCCCCTGTGGTTATGCCCACAGCGCTTGACATCCTGGCCAATTGTGAGGTTGCACCAAGCCACACCTGGGAACGCTAGAGAAGTTCTTCAGGCCCAATTATTAAAGTAAGGAATAAGTATAAAGACCTTACTATGGTTTTTCCAGGAAACTCGGTTTATTTCCATCCCATCATTCATTACTGATTCAGACAAGTGAAAGAAAGCCTGAAGAAAAGGCAGTGAATTGTTCTAAATGCCAGATTATCTGACTCCCTTTCCTAAGGCCTTTCCATGACTACCTGATACACAAGTTATTAAATTCTTGATTAGTTAACTATTGCTGCATAATCATTTACCACATATTCTCTACCAGTCTTCCTGGTGCCAAGTTACCTGGTGACAAGTTACCTGGTGCTGTCCAAGGTGTTTCCTTATTCACTTGTCCAGGTCCTGCTGGCCCAATCCTGTTTCTTGACCATGCCTCTAGGCCCTTGTACTTATTGTTTCCTCTGCTCTAGCCATTTTGTGTGGTTAGCTTTTCACTTTTTTCTTTCTTTTGCTTAGCTGGCTTCTTCAGTGCATGACTCTGACCTATCTAAAACAGAATCTCTTCTCCCAGATCAATCCCATCTCACCATCTTATTCATTGCCTGAATAGCTTATCACAGCTTGAATTACCTTTTATTTATTTGCTTATTTGCTCACTTGCCTCTTGACTACCTCCCTTTTCTAGAACATCAACTCTAGAAGGCCAAGACTGACTGACTTACTCAGGGCTGTAACCTTGCACATGGTTGGTGCTTAGTAAGCATGTCCTTACTTAGTATGCAAGAATAAATGGTATGCATAATAAACATATACTAGGCTGAGGTATTTTCAAGGTGAGCCCACATCTTTCTCCT
The DNA here is from genome assembly GCF_964194105.1 of Spermophilus citellus. Taxonomy (NCBI): domain Eukaryota; kingdom Metazoa; phylum Chordata; class Mammalia; order Rodentia; family Sciuridae; genus Spermophilus; species Spermophilus citellus. The sequence continues at coordinate 158,765,522 of NC_138185.1, read as the reverse complement.
TTGGAAGCCCCCATGGGTCCTTGAAGAGGTCGGATATGCTACTTTCAGACTCCTGGAAAGCCCACCACCAGGTTATTAAATTCTTGATTAGTTAACTATTGCTGCATAATCATTTACCACAAACTTGGCAACTTAAAACACATTTATTTTCTTACACTTTCTGTGGATTAGGAGTCTACGAATGGCTTAGCTGGATCTGCTTCTTGGGACCTAACATGAGGTTGCTCTCAAGGAAACCAAGGTTTTTGTCTACAAGGACTAACAGGAAGGTTCTGCTTCTAAGTTCTCGTAATTATTGGCAGAATTTAGTTCCTTGCAATTATAAGATAGAGGACCTCGGTTTCTGGCTGGCCATTAGCTGAGTGCTATTCTCAGCCTCTGGCTGGTTGTTGGCCAAAGGCTTTTCTTAGTTTCTTGCTGGTGGACCTTCCCAGCATGGCTGCCTGCTAAATGAAGGAAGCTAGGAGTTCACTAGCAAGATGGTCATTGCCATGTTATGTGATGTAATCCCAGAAGTGACAGATCATCGCTTTCAGCCATAAGTCCAGACTGAAATCAAAGGGAGGGAATTACACAAGAGTCTGAATACAAGAAGTGGGGATCATTGTGGGCCATCTTGGAATCTGTCCCCCATACTCTGCTCTCTGACTCTTAATGATTCAATTTCTTCTGCATGTTTTTCCCATATTCCTCCCAGGGCCAAGTGTCTCATTCCATTACAGCCTCTGTTCAAAGTCTAGAATCTCATTTGTATAAATCAGGAATCTCACTCTGGGTGAAGTATCCCTGACTCTCTGAGTTTTCGAAACTAGAGAAATAAGTTATCACCCTGTTCCCCAGCATGCAATTTTGTACTAGTCATAGGATAAGAACCGTAGGAGATGGGAGGTACAAAGGAGTTCTGGGAATAATTCTCTTTGGCTCTTGGCTTTGTCCTCTTGAAATGGTGGTTCCACCCTCTGGACCATTCACCCTTTTTTTATATACCAGGTAGCACACACATACAGCTTGGTAGACTTATCAACTTGCTTCCTGAAGGAGGAGCTGGGGGCTCCACTTGCCTCTTTTAGTTTGTAATATCTCTGTTCCCTTTCAGTCCAAGATGGCATTGTTTTTGCTGACATGACTTTCTTCAAAACATTGTAGGTTTCTGTGTATTTCATGGGGGCTCCCATCACTCAAAAAAAGCCATGCCTCCTTTTTGAGATAACCCTTTCTACCTTGTGCTCTTGCTGAGGTGGCTGAGGGACAAGGGTTCGAAGTTTCCTACTGTCCCTCTGACACGATTAAGAGGATCTGTGAGGCACACATTTAATGTCTTGAAAGGCTTCTTTGTGTGCCTGAAAACGACTCTGATCCTCTAATCTGTCTTGAATTTTTTTTAATATTTTTATTTTTTAGTTGTAGTTGGGCACAATACCTTTATTTTATTTATTTCTATGTGGTGCTGAGGATCGAACTCAAGGCCTCGCATGTGCTAGGTGAGCGCTTTGCCGCTGAGCCACAACCCCAGCCCCCTATCTTGAGATTTTAATGACAGGCTCTGTAGTCTCACTCTTGGATTTTTCTCCATGCTGTATTTTCCTGAGAATGGTAATAAGAAACTAAAATTAATAATATTAGCATCTTTTGCCATCTGGAAAGTTTAATAACTTTCAAAGTAATTCAGTCTTATTTTTTTGGTTGTTCACCTGGTTTCCCTTAATTTATGTCTCCTCATATACTACAAGCAACAAGGAGATACTAGGGAGTACTTTCTTCACTTTGCTTGGAAATTGCTTTCACTAAGTGATGAAGGTCATTCCTTAATGTTTTGCTTTCTGTAAAACCACAGGATACAACTTTGCTAAGTTTCTGCCACTGCACAGCAAGCATTTCCCTCTCTCTTGCAAGAACTTGTTCTTTATTTCCTTCTCACTTCCCTCTAAGCCTTCACAAGCAGCCTCCTCATAGCACTCTTTCTGTTAGCACTCTTTCTGAGCCAATCTAGGTTTATTTTCTACTATACTACTCAAAACTTTTGTAGCCTCTGCCCAATCTCATAGCCATTATCACTTTTGGGGGCACTCTCTATTGATAGGCCTGTGCAGGCTGCTCACGAAGCTGGGGTAAAGGAAGTTAACATTTGGTTCACCTTGATTCTCAAAGCATTGAGAGAAAACTTACTGTTCTCCCAACAGGGTGTCAGGTGTAAGAAAAGCTATTTGGTGATAGTTATCTTTTGGGGGCAAGGATGATGCTGATGTCCCAAACTTGTTATTCTATCACCACAGACAGGTTTATTTTCCCTGCACATTTATATGCATTTTTTCAGTATCCCTGGTGAGTAAGTAGGATGAATTGAATTCCCTTGAAGCCAAGCCACTGGATAGGATATAGATTCTGGGGCTATTGGGAAATATTAACATCAAGGAAGACACAATTGGGTGAGAGTGGCTTAGGGGGGATTAGGGATGGAACATTTAGAGATGGGCTTGTGCTTCATAATTCCAACCCATCTGGAGATGTGGACTACCCAGCAGGCCCTGGGACCTCCAGCAGTCTGACCTTAAAGCAGGATGAGCAGTTCCTGTGATGCCTGTCCCCTGGAGTGGTAGCCAGGGCACAAACATCCTGACACATGATAAAGAAGCTTCAGGCTGGCAAACCCTCCTGGCAACACTATAGCTTCTAAAAAGCAGTGTTGTCAGTGGGTACCATGGCTTATGTCCACTCCTGGGGTTGCATCCTGAAGAGAAGCCTTGAGATCCCAGCCGGGGGCCTCCCACAGCTCAGGAGTGCTGCTTGACATTCATACTTGGCCCCTACTAATCTGAGATATTTCTCTGTAGCACATACTAAAATGACAAATCCATAGGCATTCCAGTTCCCTGAGGATCATGCTTGTCAAACTTGGTATGTATCTCACGAGCTTAATTCAGCATGATGTCATGAATGCCATGGGCATGTCCTTATATCTTGGTGTCCTTGCATCTCGGTTGACTGACTGAATCATTCTGCATGGGAAATTGCTATTGCATGAGCAACGTCCATTTTTATAGAAGTTTCTGTTTCATTCAGGTAAATATATTTCTTAGTTCTAGCCAAGATCCTGACCTCTACTGTTAATGTAAATGTATTTTCTTCCTCTTTTGAAGGATTCATACTTCTCTCATCTCTTAGAGAGGTTCTTTCAATCATGGTATCCCTTCCTTGTATTTACCTCTTGGAAGCCTTTGTCCAACATCCTAATCAACTAAATTAAAACCTGTTAACTGTTTTCCTCTTGGGGGTGAATAGGAAAGAGAAATCCCAGGGACAAAGTTATATGGGTAACAATATTTTTTAGGTGATGTGACACATAGGCAGTCGTGAAGTATCAGGCTAAGTACAAAATTCAACTTCATTAAAGGAAGATTCAGAAAGCCACTTAATTATTTTATTCACTTTTTAAGAGTGGGTTCATATTCAGGTAAAATGACATCTTTTTATTTCTGATCATCCAGCCTGGACGAGCTTAGCAGAGGCAAGCTTACTGTTTGTCTCTGCTTGTCTCCTCCATGAGCAGCTGTACTCTCCTCTATTCTTCTGGAGCAGTGGGTTGAATGTTGGTCCTCCAACAGATGTGGCCACAAAGAACCTGTGAACATGACCTTGTTTGGAATGGGTCATTGCAGATGTACTTAAATTAATGGTTTTGAGGTCATCCTGGTTTTAGGGTGGGCTTAAATTCCATGAAAGGTACCCTTGTAAGAGAAAGAGGGAGAAACACAGAGAGAGAAGAGAAGGTGCTCTGAAGACAGAGACAAAGAATGGAGTTGTGAAGGAATGCCAAGGGTTTCCAGCCACTTTCAGAAGCTAAGAGAAAGGACAAAACGGATTCTTTCTCATGGGCTCCAGAAGAAACCAACCTGGCGGACACCTTGCTTTTGGACTTCTAACCTCCAGGACTCTGAGAGAATAAATTATGGTTGTGATAATTTGTAATGACAGTTCTAGAAAACAAATGAACAAGGCATGAGGCAGAGATGTGAAGTGTTGGTATTTGCAGTATTATTTGGTATGATCTTTGTTCCCTTCAAGGAAAAGGACTGGAGATCAGACAAGACTTATCTAGAACTGGTTTCAGGGGCCCAGAGTGGCTATTATAAGGCCTTTGAAACCAAAGGAAGCCAAGACAGGGGCCGAAGGCTGCTTTGACCCAATAATATCAGGTATTTGCTTGAAATATGACCAGAGGAATATGCTTCTTTGAGGAGAGATGAGTCCATGCTGCTGGGACAAGATTTATTTGTCCTTAGATAATTTGGAGGGAACACAATTACAACCATTGCTGGTGGAGAGAATTGGAAACTACCATTTTCCACTCATTTGGAGAATTGGAATATATACTTTTCCCCCTTGGGGGCCATAAAAAAAATTGTACAAGTAATGCCGGTCAGAACAGAGTTACCCAGGCCCATTCTGGAAATATTTGCATTATGAATCATTGATCTTGGGCTGGGGATGTGGCTCAAGTGGTAGCGCGCTCGCCTGGCATGCGTGCGGTCCGGGTTTGATCCTCAGCACCACATACAAAGATGTTGTGTCCACCAAAAACTAAAAAATAAATATTAAAAAAAATTGTCTCTCTCTCTTTAAAAAAAAAAAGAATCATTGATCTAATGCTTTAGTAGGGTTCCTCTTAGCCTCCAAGTTGCTATAACTTTGTGAGATAGAAGTTAGGAGCTAGATGATTATTAATTAATATTACTATTACTATTATTGTATTGGGGGATTGAACCAGGATTTGGTGCATGCTAAGCAAGTGCTCTGCCTTTGAGCTACATTCCTGCTTCTGAATTATTTGATATTTCACCATCTAGAGTCCTCTAAAAATACAGGCACATCCTGATCCCTTCAGGAAAAAATATTTGGAAATAGTTAATAGAGGAGAAAAAAATGGCTGATCTTAATTCCTGGTCAGTCATGATGGAGAATCTATGGACTTTCCTAATGGTATTGCCAGAGCTTCTGGAGGGGCCAGAAGATCTGAGTTCTAGCCCCAGACAAGCTCATAGATGTGTTATCTTCTCTGAGCTAGAATAGTTTACTAGAAGCAAAGGATAACAAGCCCAGACTCATGGCCACAAGACTGGGTCCCAATTTCAGCTGTACTACTAATTTGTTTGGTACCATTATTATGTTATTTCAATTGTCCACAATACCAGAACCCCATTCCTACCCTTGGGAAAATCCAGATCTAATCTCCTACCCCTTTCCTAGGCTTTCAAATCCCTTCATCATACTGTGATGGAGGTTCTGCCAGGAGCTTGGATGTCCACTGGAGAAGGTACAAGCAGAGCAGATTGGTATCAGGTGGTGATGGTGCTAGACCTGTCCAGGATGATGGTGACCTGGTCTGTCCAGGGCCAACTAGTGTCAACTGGAGCAGGTCAGCCTAGCTCTGCTAATGACAGCCTATTCTCCAGCTTTCCCCCTCATTTCTCTTAAGTCTGGCAATGTTGGTTTCTGTTGTTTATACAACTGTGTAATTTTGTGTAAATAATACTATAAGATTAAGCTTCTTGGAGTTCTAGAATGAAAGATTGGAAGCTGAAGGACTCAAGGGGCTGACTGTGGGGTTAGAATACAAGCACGCTCACATTTCCTCCTGATCAGGAGGTGAAAGATGAGGTTTAAAAGCAGTGTAGTTTGTTATTCATTGCAGTGTTCTTTGTGGTAACAGAAGATTAAAGACAAGGAAGCAATAGAGGACAAGTTGGAATATACTGAAGTTGACATGTAATGAGTTTATTATTGTTCCTTTAAAATGAACTAGTAGTTCCATGCTTTATAAAATTCTCAAGGATTAATTTCCACTATGGTAAATATTGAGAAAAAACTCTTGGGATCCTCAAAAACTTTTGGAAGTCTCAATAATTTTACAGAGAATAATGGGATCCTATGACCAAGGAGTTTGAGAAACTTCACCAGACAGTGACTTCACCAAAAAGCTTGTGTTCATTCATGTGTAATGCAGGATTTCTATTATACTGAGTAATTTCATGTAATAAAGTCTTTAAAAATTCTCAGTTGAAGTGAAGCCTAAGCTAATATGTATATAGGACAAAGAATGATCTAGACATTTAAAGTTTTAAATATTTCTCTTAATAGTATAATATTCCCTTTTCCTATAAAGTGGGGTTAATATTACAAACTCCTGAGGTTACAGGGAGTAGATGGCATATGTAAAACACATGGCTTCACTTGTCCCTCAGTGGCTTTGATTATTATTTTTCAAGTGAACATGTTGGCTTAGCTGGGGGTTCTATTCCTCTCTGATGGCTTTGCTAACACTTGCCTATGTGGTTGCAGAGTCCTTCAGCTTTCCTCCTCCTCATCAAATAAAAATTTCATGTACGGAGTATTTTTAGACATTTTTCCTCATGCTCCATGAGAAGAATGAGTCGAACTTGCAATCCCTGAGTAATCACTGTTGTTGCTTTTGGAAAGAAGAAAAAAGTAATAAAGCCTGTTACAGAATGTTTCTTAGGGAGGGCTGGAAAACCCTTCATGATACCACATTATCCTAGAACTATCTTGGAACCTCAGTGAATTTGAGTGACACGTTCCTAATGGGAGAGATTATAGAAGTCTTTTAGTGCATTGAGAAATCCCTATTCACAACCTTTCTTTTTTCTTTACTTGACACATGATTCCTAAAAACCATTACTATTACTACTATTTTCTGTTCTTTTCAGATTCATCTACAACCTCGCTCAAAGATTCTTAGCTTTGATGTCTGAGATTTTGGAACAGTCTGTGGCTCATTATTGTGACTAGAAACCAGATCATGAAATTTGTGTTTGGCTTAACTACCAGGGAAAAGAGTGCAGAAAGATGAGCCACGTGTCTGCTCCTTTGATCAAATGTCATGTTTATGAATAATAGAAATCCTGGTTTAGCTGAAGAGTTGACCAAACAGCATAGAGTTACCTTGTTAACTCTGAAGCAAGTAAACATGTCTCTCTGTCGTCTGTGATTTTTTGAAACAGAGGCATTTTTTCAAAGTTTAATGTTTTAATGATGACATTTAATTGACAGCTTACGAACATGAATTGGTAGAAGGCTAATTATCTAAGAGATACTTTGGGAATAGCTGGAGAATGTTCCAGTAATATGTAAATATCCTTAAGGAGACTTTCCCAGGATCCAGCCATGGAAGTGGATGAGAACTGCCCCCACCCCACCCACCCCACCCCACCCCCTAGTCTGCTGGAGAAAAACTGAATAATGGACTTGGGAGAAACTTACCTAAAGGTCAACTTTTCCATATTATCTTAGTCTCTTAAATTGGCTTTATCCAGGCACTGGTTGGATTTATTGTAGCAGGATTATTGGGGGAGTCTTCCTTTTTTGTCTTCTTTCTCTTACTTCCTGATATTTGCCTATTTCATTAACACCAAAAGGATGAAGACAACACACAAGAAACTCACAGCAAGCTGAGTCTGATGGTTATTGTTAGCTCGACTTTTCTTGGTTATAAGACGGGAATTTAATATTCCCTACTCCACAGGATCGTCCTGAGGTTTAAAACAGATAATATGTGCAAAGTGTCCAGCATGGTTCCTGGTACAAAGTAAGACTAACAAATATGAATCGTAAACCATTTCATGTGAATTTGTTTTGTTGTCTGGGTTTGAATAATTGACTGAAATGAGGCTTAGATTTTATGTTTCCATCTATCTCTCCTGAATTTGTTTATCAGGGATTTCCTCATGAACCAACTCCCAGTGATTGTGCTTCTGAACTTTCTAACATAAAGACATGAATATTTCAGTTTTAATCAATGACATACTCGCTCCTTGTCACAGCAGTGGACTGTGATGAGAGGCTGCAGGTAAGGAATTCCTTCCTGTTGGTCTTATCATATCAAAAGGGATGGGGCTGCAACTAACAGGGAACAATAACTTACAAATGAGAACATTTATAAATTTAGGCATCTGAGGACTGGTTAATTTAGTGCATCAGTGAGACCCAGGGACTTTATTCTCACCACTCCCCTGTCCTTATCACACTGACTTTCATTCACAGGCTTGTCCCCTCCTGCATGCAAGATGGCTGCCATAGATCCTGGCATCATGCTCTCATCCTACTGAATCGTGAAGGAAGAGAACTTATAGGTCTCTTTTCATCAGAAAGGAAACACTGTTCTAGAAGTCTCCCAGGAGACAGCCCTCTCTTTGCTTGAATTCTCTGTATGAAGAGCATGAGTCAAATTTTTAGATTTTAAAGGATGGAGCAAAGGAAACATTAGGTAACAAAGATGAGTGATATAAATTTTACCTAATTATGGCCCTGGTACACATGCTTGCATGTGCATGCTTGCATGTGTACCCATGGTGGTGTGTGAATTCATCCATTTCATTCATTTATACATGAAGTCAATAATATTGAGCATCTACTATGCTGGGTGCTGGGGATTCAAAGATGAATGTGACATATCCTTTGATGCAAGAACCCTGTGGGCTGTCGGCCCTCTCCTGTCCCTTGCTGCCTCATCTGTCTGATTCACAGGCCTGTCTCATTTTCTTCCCACATTGAGGGCAAGGGTGTTCTCAAGCCTCCAGTGTTCCAGCTGGCCTGAAGGCCTCCTAATCTGGGCTCAGTTTGACACCATTCTTTCTGCACTCTTGCTGACCTGGGCCTCTGACAGCTTCTGAACACTCTTGTAGACCTGGGAACCAGTGTCTCTGCAGAAGTATAGCTTCAGGCTTGTCTGAGTCTTTTTGCAGTTTGGCTATCCACACCCAATTCAAGCCCTCAGTGTCTTAGGTGAGTGTATTAAAACTTACTCATTTTCTGTGAACTCCCAGTATGTGTCCATCCTCTCTCTGGATTGCTTTCCAATTTAGAGAAAAAAAATTTACACCATGAAATGCATAATTCCTAAACTTCTTGTTGGTCCCTCATTGGAAAATCCACTTGATCTTTTATTGGACTCTATTTTGGTACCACATCATTGACCTTCAATAAGGAACAACATGAGGTACAACCTAAGTGCTTAAACTTTTCTTCTTCTTCTTTTGCTACTAGGGATTGACCCCAGGGGTGCTCTACCACTAAGCTACATCCTAAGTTCTTTTTATTTTGAGATGGGGTCTCACTTAATAGGCTGAGGCTGGACTTGAACTTGAGATCCTCCTGTCTCAGCCTCCTGAGTAGTTGGAATTACAGGAGTGTGCTACCACACCTGGCTCAGTACTTAGATTTTTTCTAAGGAGATGATGTGAGAATCACAGTTCACTACATCACACACTTAATGAGGGAAAATGAGGGAAGTCTCTTAGTGTTAAGAACAGCTATGATTATTTTGAGCAACTTAATGTCATATATATTACATAAAAAATTTATCTATTTCATCTATCATTTATTATCTATTGTCTGTCTGTCTATCCATCTATCACCTCTTTATGGATATTTAAGTCTTCACCAGAACTTTGTTTTGGATAAAAGGAATCTCAGAGTTAAATTTGCACTTTATTGTACCTTGCGAGCAGGTATCAATATATGCACATGTCAACTATATACACAGGAACACATTCCAGAAAGGGATCTGGCAGTTTGGTTCAGGAAAGAACCAAAGGAGCATTTTTGAAGCAAAGGGAGCCAGGGGCTGGAAGTCTGGTACCTAGAGTCTGCTCCTAGCTCTGCCCCTTGCGGCTGGTGTGTTAATCTAGTTCCATGGCTAGTAATCTAGTATTGTGCATCTTTGAGTCTACCCTTCCTTCTCATTCATGGCAAAATCAGTAACTCGTTTTTCATGAAATATCTTATAAATGCTGGGTAACATTGGGGTTCATGTCATGGGAATATCAAAAGTCATTTGAAGAAGACATTCTTGCAGGGCAATTAGAAGACAACAACAACAAAAAAACCAGACTTAAAGTTTTATCTTTTCTGTTAGAAACAAAAGGCTTGTATTTGCTCTGGGTGGTGTTCCATCCTCCAGCATGGGAAGACTAGTGGGGTTGCCTCAACTGCTAATTACAAAGAAAATAAATTATGAGGAATTTAAAGCATCGCAGTGAAGGAGTCACAATGGAACAAAATGATCAAATCTCTCTCAGGGACCTTTTGTTAGAAGTCAGCTTCTGTTTTTGCAGAAAGTGAAATAAGATATTATAATATTATTCAGATGAAAGACAATATTTTGGAGACTTTTCAATTTTTCCATATGGCTCTATTTCCTCAGAAATTACCTTGATGCAAGAGTTGTAATGGAGCAAGCTTTTAATCAAACCATTAGTTTAACAGTTCGGGGTGTCTGCCTGGTAGAGAGTTTTCAGAAATTTACAACCTTGCTCATTTTGCAGATAAAATATTTTCTCCTGTATTGAATTGCTATTTATTCATATTGCTGGAACATGAATTTAACGACCTTTAGTTCTTTGAAGGAATATTTTGCTTTCTATATGTTTTTGTGTTTTGATACCAGCTCGAGAATCCTACTGTATCTGAAGTGTGTTTTGCTGTTTTCATTTCCTTCTCCCAAGGAAAAGGTGTGTTTAGCTTTCTTTCTCCCAGGGCTCAGGCTTTCCTGGAAGGAAACATTTTGAGGAAACTCCCTCATTGAAATGTGGTGTTTGACTCAAGAACTGTCCCCGCAAAATGATTGTGTTTCGAGATCCTGAGAGGCCACTGGAAAGATTACTCTATCAGAAAGATTTCCCTGGGCCTGGCATGGTTGTGCATTCCTGTAATCCCAGCAACTCTGGAGGTTGAGACAGGAGGATTTTAAGTTTGAGGCCAGCCCCAGCAATTTAACCAGACTATCTCAAAATAAAAAATAACAGGTCTGGGGATGTAATTCAGTGGCATGGAGTCCTGGGTTCAATCCCTAGTACTGAAAGAAAAGTAAAAAAAAAAAAAAAAAAAAAAGAAGGAAAGAAAGAATAGGGGAAGGAAAGAAAAAGGAAGGGAAGGAAACAAAGAAGTTTCCTGGGACTTGAGGAGTTTCTTTGGAGTCTGAAAACTGTAGTGATCATGTTTTCCCTCTCTGTCCAGACTCCATTTCCTCTACTTCCTACTTCTTACACAACCCTGATGCCCTTCTCTGGTGGTGAGTCCTGTTTGACGTGATCCAATCATGGGATACTATCTTGCTTGCCAGTGATTGGTTCAGGAGCAGGCCTATGAACTAAGGGTAACCAATCAGATTGTAGGGAATGACATCTCATTCTAAAGAGATTCTTTCTCTCTGGAACTCTGTGGCTCCAGTTGTTGCTGCAGCTATTTTGTGACCTTAAGGGCATCCTCTGTGTGAAGGCAAACTTATATGTGCAAGAGGGAAGAACTGAGAAGAAAAGCCAAAGCCTTGCTTTTTGCTGAAGCCTACTCTACCTCTGAAATTTTGCTATGCAAGATGATGGATTTCCTAATTGTTTAAATCTAGTGTCAAGCTTTCTTTTGCTTCAACCACACATTTAACCTGTTCCTACTTCCTGCCAGGTGCCATCTCAGGTTCTGGAGTGTGCAGCAGCGAACTATATTGTAAAAAGCATTTAACCTCATGAAACTTACTTTCTGGTAGCAGAGAAAACAATACGTGTATAAATATATAATATGTCAAGTCATAAAGAAAGGTGAGAAGGTAGAGCGCTGGGGGGTCCAATGTGTGATAAGCATGCTCTTTGAGACAGTATGGTCACATAAGCAAATAAAGCGAGAGAAGGAGCCATTGTGGCACTTGAGGAAAGAACTTTCCAGGCAGGTTCAAAGTTTTCAAGTTCCCAGCTTAGGGGTTCCAAGGCAGGAATGTCCTTGGCATGTTTTAGAAACATCCAGGAGGTTGGTGGTAAGAAGAAAGCAACTGTGAGCATACATAGGTCCTTGGAGGACAGAGTAGGGACTAGGAATTGTCTATGTGCTGGGAAACTATGGGGGAATTATGAGAATAGGAGTTATTTGTGGCCCAGGGCATCCAAAAACAGTACAGAAATAAAGCAGGTTAAATCTGAAGACAAAATCTGTGAAAAACACATAATCTCTTGGTAGCATAGATTGTTTCAAGCCTTCATTGGTCATTATATCCATTTAGTCTCCAAAGGACTCATCACACCAACTACCTGTTGCTGAGTTTTTATAGTTTTGAATAATCAAAACTCAGTATAACTACATATGTAGATACATATGTGTGTATATATACATGACATTGAGAAAGAATTTTTCAGGAATAACTTGTATTCATTTAATCATATGCTTCTGCAGCCTGTGCTGAGATGACATCATGTGTTTTTCTTTCTTTGATGCATTAATGTGGATCATTATATGAACATATTTCCTGTCACTGAATCATCCTTGCACTTCTGGAATAAACCCAAATTGGCCATAATATATCATTTGTTTAATATATTGCTGAATTCAATTTGTTAATATTTTATTTAGCATTTTTACGTCAGTCTTCATAAGAAAAATAAGATTATAGCTTTCTTATCTGGGATTTTTAAATCTGGTTTAGTATAGTGTCTTTGTAAACAGAATTGGGATGTTTTCCTCTCTGGGATTGTTTAGTGTCATAATTTTCTTTTCCTGGAGGTTTGAGATAATTCAGTTTTTGTGGTTAACACAATCTACTTACATTAAAAAAATTCAATGATAATTTTTCATACAACTTTCCAGGTTTTGTCTACAGGCTTGCATAATTGTTAAACAGAGGTAGTTACACCATTTGTTATATATGGTTTTGCATTCTGATTTTTCCCCTTAACCTTATATCAAATGCTCTTCCATATTCTACAGTTCTTATAATTTTAATTGAGGAATACTGTTCTATCAATCGTGTGGAGGGACCATACCATAGTTTCCTATCTTTGTCCAAGTAGGTAGGATATTTCCTTTTGCTATTTTTATAAAATCATACTGTGATAAATATATTCTGCATAAGATGTGTGCTATTTATTTTTTTATTTTGTGGTACTAAAGACTATTCTCATTTTAGGTTCTTTTCCTTTAGAGTAATGGTCAGGAATGGAAGAGTATGACTTTTGAGACCTATGGGCAAATTATATATATATTCTGTTATTAAGTGTACAATGGCACCATGAACATCTATTGCCCAACTAGGGAAAGGGAGGGTGATGAGGAGAGGGCTTTCCTTAAGACCCTGACCATCCCATGGAGAGTCCAGGGTTGATTTAGTCGTGCCATTTCTCAGGTGTTCTCAGAATCCTGAGTTTTAAATGAAGCCCCTGACCCAAGTCTGCTTTGTCCTACTAACTGAAGCCAAAGCCGTAACTCATCCCTGTTTGTTTTGTTTTACTCTTTAGTTAGTGTTGATTGAGTTCTTGTAACAGGCAAAGCACAGACCCCCGACTGCATTGGCTTTGAATTAGTTACCCAGCAAGGTGGGCTGGCCAGAGAATGGGAGATTTGTAGGCCAAAGGAACAAGAGCCTGCCCTGCCTGGCACCCTCCTTTCAAAGACAAAATGCCTTATTCTTTACTTCCTTTCCAACTCTCTAGTTTCATGACTGTAAATACAGATCACTATCTTCTGAGTAGCTGGCTTAAGGGAAGGGAGAAAAACCTTGGCTCTCTGTCACTGAGCTTGTGGTTCTTGCCTGGTGAATCTGTCAAAAAACAAAATACCACTTGCTGCCTTTGGAGAGAAGACCACTTATTTTTTGTGAAATCAAAGTACTTTTTTTTTTTAAAGAGAGAGAATTTTTAATATTAATTTTTAGTTTTTGGCGGACACAACATCTTTGTATGTAGTGAGAGAGAGAGAGAGAATTTTTAATATTTATTTTTCAGTTTTTGGTGGACACAACATCTTTGTATGTGGTGCTGAGGATGGAACCCAGGCGAGCGTGCTACCGCTTGAGCCACATCCCCAGCCCGTGAAATCAAAGTACTTTGTAACCCGTCAGTAAACCTTCCCCAGGAAGAGGTTCATCTGAAATAGCCACAGCTTTATAAACTCTCTTCTAGCAGGGGGTGATCGAAAGGCAATTGCTCCAGGGAGGGTGGAGGAGGATCCATGGGAGAGCAGAAACTGGTCAAGACCATGCCTGTGGTTCTAATGTTTAGTTCAGGTGAACTGGGGAAATCCAGAAGCTGAAAATATTCCTGTTTTCATAATGAGGAAGTGAAGCACATGATAAAGTCTAGAAACCAGATTTTAATTATTTTGATTGATACATAGTAACTATACATATTTATGGGGTCCATTGTGGCATTCAATATAGGTATGCAATGTACAATGATCAGATTATGGCAACCGGCATCCCTTATCACCTCAAACATTTCTTATTTCTTTGTGTTGATAATATTCAAAGTCTTCTTTTTGTGGGGAAGTACTAGGGATTGAACTCAGGGGCACTCAACCACAGAGCCACATCCCCAGCCCTATTTTGTATTTTATTTAGAGACAGGGTCTCACTGAGCCTTGACGTTGCTGAGGCTACCTTTGAACTTGCAATCCTCCTGCTTTAGCCTTCTGAACTGCTGGGATTATAGGCGTACACCACTCTGCCTGGCTCAAAGTCTTCTTACTTGCCCTTTTGAAAAATACAATCAATAGTTGTTAACCATAGTTTTCTTACTGTGCCATAGAACGCTTAAGTTATTCCTCCTATTCAGCTGTATCTCCTGCACCCAGTAACCATCCTTATTCCATCTCTTCTCCCCCATTCCCTTCATAGGCTCTGCTAAGCCCTATTCTGTAGAAAACCAGATTTCTGCTCTGAAATAAGAGAAAGAGGGGCAGAGACAAGAGGTGTGTTCTTTCTTAGATAAAAATTCTTGAATCATGTGATAAGACTCATACTTTGTTAATTTGAAGCATGTTAGACTTGCTATTTTTCTGCCTCTTCAAGAAATTATAGAATATACAATCATTATTTAGTCAGCATGTATTAAGCATATAAATATTCTTAGTTGTGCATTTGAACCTGTGGATAATAAATCAAATAAAATTTGGTCTCCACCTTCAAATCAATTATGTCTAATGTGGGGCAATAATACATGGACTGAAAAATTAGGTTTTTTGGGTGGTGGAATGGTGGGATCCTAAGGGGGTAAACACTTGGGCCAGGGTTAGCTGGGTGCTAAGCTGTTGGGCTCCTCATTCAACTTCTTGTCCCTTTTCTTTACTGCACATCTTTCCTGGGAGATCTTGTTCATCCCCAAGGACTCCACAACCTCCACATGCAAATGGCATGGTTGTCTTCTCGCCCCGACCTCTCTCTGGATTGCAGACCTGCATGTTCCCATGAAGAGGCATGTCTATTCCAGTGTCTGACAGGTATCTCAAAGTTAGCACAAGTAAGCTCTGCTATCCCCAAACCAGTTCCCCCCAGGTTCCCTGCTGGACAGTGGTGCAGCTGCCTACCTAGCTGTCAATACCTGATGGGCTGCCTGAGATACTGCTCCTTCTTCTTCCTTTATAACCGTATCCTATTGAGTCCACCTCCCTGTTAGATTTTGGTTGCTCCCTCCCCTTTTACCCACCAATTTCACCCTCCATCATCTACCACACATGCTTCATCCCTCTGGTTGGAAGGATCTACTTATAACTCTCATCTGATCACATTACTTCTTTGAATGAAATCCTCTAGTGTGTTCCTAGTGGATCCTTGCCCTTGCTTGCCTCTGGGTATACCCTCCATCTCCTGTCACGTTGCCCTACCTGAATGACTTTCAATTCCCTGAGTTTTCTTCACTTTTGAGTCCTTAAATATGCTTTGCCCAGAATGCCTTTTTTATTCTCTGTACACATTCAATCCTAGTTCTTTGCTTGCTCAGAAGATGTGCCTTCTCTCCCTCCCCTGACTAGGTTAGGTGCCTCTTCAAATCCACAGTCCCCTTTGCACATTTCTATCACCGTGTTTATCACTGTTGTAATTTTGGGCTTATCTGCTCCTGTAGACTAAGAGCTCCTCAATGGTAAGGACTGTACCAATCACTACAATGGTGCTCAGTAGATAACCTCAGGGTGACATTGTTGAAAGAGACAGTGAAACCCCCACATGCAGTGAATGTGTTCATGGATCTAGACCCAGCAAATGGCCTTCTAATAGGGCTTAAGAACTTTCTGCAGAACTATTGCTAGTGAATTTTTGAGACAGGGCAGCAAGGGAACTCAACAAATGCTGCCCAGATTTTTAAAAAAAACATTAGAAGATGAGTTATTTAAATTAGAAAGGTAATCTTGATGTGAGTATGAGTAGTTCAGGAGGCAATACTCCTTGACAGTCAACATGAGCTCACCAAAAAGTCATGTTGAACTCAAAAAGTTTTAAAACATTTTTATATTATATTTTATTTATTTATTTTAAAATATGTGTGTGTATGTGTGTGTATGTATATATTTAGTTGTAGGTGGACACAATACCTTTATTTTGTTTTTATGTAGTGCTGAGGATCAAACCCCCTCAGGCATGCCAGGCAAGTGCTCTACCACTGAGCCCCAGCCCCAGCCCTATATTTTATTGTTTTAAGAGATGGGGTCTCGAGCTGGGGTGATAGCTCAGTGGTAAAGTGCTTGCCTAGAACATGTGAGGCACTTGATCCGATCCTCAATACCATATATAAATAAATAAAATAAAGGTATTGTGTTCATCTACAATTAAAAATATAATTAAAAAAAGAAAAGAAAAGAAAGGATGGGGTCTTACTGTTGTCCAGGTTGGCCTCGAACTTTCAATCCTCCCACTTCAGCCTCTCAAGTAGCTGGGATTACAGGTTCATGCCACTGTACCCTCAAAAATATTTCTGAGAAGTGTATGCAGCCATTAAATGAGAAGGATTTAGTGCATCTTGAGTTCAGAGAAATGTGTAAAATGTCCAACAATACCTTTTTTGGCATAATGTAAGAGCACCAACATATGTGGTAGGTACTTCATATTCCAGGAGCTCTGTTTGTGGCCCAATCTGTTCTTTTTTTAAAAAAAAAATATTGATTTTTTTTTAGTTGTAGTTAGACACAATACCTTTATTTCACTTATTTATTTTTATGTGGTACTGAGGATTGAAACCAGGGTCTTGCATGTGCAAGGCGAGTGCTCTACCGCTAAGCTACAACCCCAGCCCTGCAATTTGTTCTTTCCACACCTTCCCTTCTTCCTTGTAATCTCTTCAGGAAGTTAGAGTCATTAACAAGTATTTTTAAAAAGAGTTGAATGAATGGAAACTACTTTGTTAGGGATTCAGAGAATATGTTGCGTATTTGCTGTGTTCCCTTTTTTTATGAGGCCATCCGTAGGGCCTTGGTGAGACCTTTGGATAGGAAAAAAGAAAAGATTATAAGAACTTGGTTTTCCCTCTCACTTTTGTTTTAAAATATGAAAAAAATTTAGCAAAGAAATATGTTACATGGTTAAAAATTCAAGTACTATACCAAGAATTAAAACAAAGCATAACATTCTCTGTCTCTATTCTACCCCACCTCCAGGATCAGCTATCCAGGGGCAAAAATATCTTCAACTCTCTTTTGGCTGTTTCTTGTAATTTACTTCTCCATATTCAAATATTCATGTACTCTTATTCATAGATGTATAAATTTTAGACATTATCTATTCCATTTGATGGACGTTGAGGGAGCAGGATAAGCCAGGGTTTGGTGGTTTAATTGGTCAGAAGTCCATTTCCCCTTTTCCATCCTTCAAATGCAGGTATACTTCTTCCCCAGTTTGGATTTGTTGCTCTCTAGGCCTGCTGTACACCTATTATTTCTGGACTTCTCTTCAACTTTCTCCAGTCTTAGAGTCCAGATTCCTGCTCCTGGCAGTAATTGTTGGTATTTGGGGATGATAAGTAGTCCTGTTCTTCTGCTTGCTCAGAACTTGGAAACAAGAAAGTGAGATGCGAGGATCTGACAGGAGAAGAAAAAAATATTGACTTTCTTATTGAGTGAAGTCAAATTAGAGAGTACAGCTTGATAGGCAGTCAGATTGGCCTTTGTCCTGAGTTGAACCTGCATAATTTATAGATGCTGGTGGTTGTCCACCCTACAGAAGTTCCCTGCCTTGCTCCCTGGCCAGCAGAGCTGGTCCCCAACTCTCCAGGCTGAAATGCTTGTGGTCTCTCTCATTCTCAGCCTCCCTGACAGCAGGTCACCACTAGGTGACCTGACCCTGCCCAATGTGATTAACGAGAAAATCTGCATTAAACAGTAAAAGTTATTAAAGAAAAAAAATCTGCAGGAAACTTCTGTTAGACCTTTTCTTTCTTAAAAGAGAGACGCTTGTGACAAGATGCTATCTTCCCTTTATTCTCTTTCATTTCTGTTTTTGGACATTGTGGCTTCAGGACACCAAGTCTGAGCTGGGAGGCTTGTCAACACTTGTGGGTGGCAGAGCAGAAAACAGGGAAGCACCTGGGTCTTGGATGACATTGTCGAGCAGCAACACCACAGTCGATCTTCCCGACTCTGGGCTTCTTGTTATTTAAACTTAAAAATAGCACGCCACCTTCAGTGGCTGGTACATGTACCTTGCAGCCCAATCCATCCCAATGTAGACCAGACTACGGGATGCTGAACCACTGGGACCATTTTCATTCTGACAACCTCATCAATCAGGTAAGAAACTAAGGTAGGAGTGTGGAGCAGAGAGACAGAGGCCAAATAGTCCCTCTTTGTTTCTTTTGCCTTTTAGGGAAAAATGAGTATGGAGATAAGTCTCCTGTTCCCCCACCAAGCCTGATCATAACACTGGAAGGAAAAGATGAGCATCTAAAAGAGCACTACAATTTTTTAAAAAATCAAGTCTTAGATCTGTATTTTTGTCTGGTAAATAGAGTTGAACCGAGCCTGTGTGTGTGTGTATTCTGCCGGTATTCCTAAAGCTTCACACTTTGGGCTCAGGCTGCCACAGGCCTCGTCCATCTTCAAGGCAATTCAGAAAACAGAGCATTAACAAGAGCGCCAGGCATGCCTGAAATAGGCATTTTGTTTCCAGAGCCCTGGATAAGAACAATGCAAAAAGGATGAATCTAGTGGCGACATCTTTGAGGCACAGTAATTTCATTATGAAGTTTCCTTCTTTACTTTTGCCCCTGAGGGTAGAGGATTATGACAATTATGTTATTGCCCATCAGGCTGTCAGAAAAGCCCAAACTTTTTTTTTTTTAATCCCAACAGAGCTACAGAATAGTAACATGATGGAAGCAAATAGCTGTCTGTCAATCAAATCTAATTTCCATACTCTCTGCATTTCCTTGATGAGATAGTTCAAGTTGCAAAGAGGGAAAAATGCTTAGTTTTTATCTCCCTAAGTAATGGACATTAGTAATAAAACCCAACCAAATTGAGCAAGGTACCAACAAGTGCCAAGAGGCAGATGAGTGTCCACACAGGCGAATCTGTTCACATTGGTGTGGATGGAAGTGACCAGGTTTAATGTCCTGTGTGGGAAAGGAGGTGAGGGAGAGTGGGTGCTGACCTAGCTGCCTGGGCCAGGGCTTTCAGGTCCCTGCTGTCTGGGTGAGTACATGTTGTACACATGCTGCACTACCTCATAGCGCCAGCCATTCCATGGTGACACTTATACTGGCCCTCTAGGTTCTCATTTAGATCTGGGGAGACAAATCTTGTCAGACTAAGGTTCACTTTTCTGGAAATTGATGTCAAACTTTCATGGAGACTGACAAAGTTTTAAATCAGGAGAAAAATGTTTGGTGTTGTCCACAATCATTTGAGTTATTTGTTCATTTACTTAGATGTTGATTGCTCACTGTGGGCAGGCATTGGGGACACAAGGGTGAGTAGGAGAGTCACACACAGCTACGTGGAGCCAATGGTCTAGTAGATTCAGAGACAAGTGATGAGGTGATGTGAAGGAGACATGATAGGAGAGGCGCTCGGGATCACAGGTGGCATAGGCGCCCAGCTCAGACTTGGAGGATCAGAGGGACTTTCCAAGGGAGGCAGTGCTAAGCCAGGTCCCAGATGATAGGTGGGGGTGATATAGAGGAAGAAGTTGTGACAAGGAAAGGGCAGGTGTCAAGGCCAGAGGCAAGAGGGTGATGAGCTGGGGGAGGAGGAGAGAGGCTGTGGAGCCTCTTTTATCCTGAGTGCCCAGGGACAGTGAAGAGTTTCAGCCAGAATTTACCGACTAGGGTCAGCGTCATGTTTACAAAAGAAGATTCTAGCTCTAGGGGAATGAGACAAGGAGTCAGAGGTATCAGTAAGAAGGGTCTTCAATGTTTCTGAATTAGGGAGACTGAGTCTCAAGGTGTTCAGGAGAAAGAACTGACGAGCTGTGTGTGTGTGTGTGTGTCTGGGTGCAGGATATCACAGGACCGTGTCTAGAATGAATCCAGTGGTATCATTTACAGAGATGGAAAATGCAAGATGAAGGGGTCAGGAAAGGGTCTGAAGAGAAAGACAGTGGGCTTTGTTTGGAACATAAGGTCATCGGGGTATTTCTGTGACCTCCGAGTAAGGAGCAGAAGTAGATGGTGAGGACATCAATGAATGATACTGGATGTTGAAATGCTTCTCACTGGGAGCTTAGGCTGTGTGTTTGGGCCTTTGTTGGTTTTTCCATCCGGGCTTGCTAACTCAGTCAAGGGATTGAGGCTTTTACATTGCTCGGCTCTTAAGTCTCCACCTACCTCTCTCTAATCTTGGCCATCATTACAAAGGAGGGTGACTGATTCCAGGACCCCAGAGCCACAGCGGCAGGCAGAACTGGACCTCAGATCAGTCTTAAAAATGCTGCTGTTCAATATACTCACCCCTCTCATGGCTTTAGGGCCTCTTTTGGTATTTTCCTTCTCCTCAGCCTTTACCCGTCCAGCTTGGGTGATATTTTTTTCCCCCAAATTCTATCCTTTATGATGAAATCACTCCATCTTTTTGATTATATTAGTTTCCCTTCTCTGGACCTGATTATTATTCAGGCCTCATTGTTCACTAAATGTCAGGGCCCTCTCTACTTGGGAGGAATCTCTCTGATTCAATTGGATGCAGCCTCTTCAGCGTCGTTAAGGTAAGAAGCAGTGATTCAGCCAGGCAAACGGGCATGTTTCCAAAGATGGAGAGTCTCAAGGAAGTCATCAGGCTCAGCAGATCAGAAATCATCGTTCTGGATAAATAAGCATTTTGATACATTCTGAAAAACATTCTGTTTCATGGACTCCTTGCTGCTTTAAGCTTTGAAACTTTACGTGCACAGCGGCCTGGGCTCAGCTGGCGTGGGTTCAGATATTTCTGTAAGGCTGACCTAATAATCCCCTTATGGGTTTCTCGTTGGAACAAAGTGTCTGAAACTGCCAGATACAGCCAAAATCAGGCAGTCCAAGCTGAGTTTGAATCCTAGTTCCATCACCTACTAGCTGGGAGGTGTGGAGAATTTGCTTAACCTCTCTGGGCCTCAGTTTCCTCATCATGAAGGGTAGGTATTAATACTTTATAGGATTTTGTTGTGGAAAAATTAATAAATATGCCATATGAAAAGGGTCTGGAAGGAATTTTGCTGAGCATAACACTGTCCACCATGACAGCCACGATGCATAGCTCTTGAGCACTTGAATGCAACTACTGTGAATGAGGTGTGCTGCTGATTATATGTGCTGTTAATGCACCTCAGACTCCAAAGGCTTAGTACATAAAACAAAGGATGTCAAGGGTATAAAATAGTTCACCAGTAGCTGTTTATATTAATTACATGTTAAAATGTAAACATTTTGGAGAATATTGGGTTAAATAAGATCAATTTTATTTTGATCACACTGGGATTAAGTATTGAAATGCATCTCACCTGTTTCATGTTTCCTTTTTAATGTGGCTACTGGAAAATTTAATACTCCCTCTGTGGCTTGAGTGCTGCCTCTGCGGTCAATGTGGGATTATCCTGAAGGGTGTCTAACATTTACAGCTTAGGTCAAGCACTCTTCCTAGCTGGTCTCTGCTCCAGTCTCTCGTCCCTCTGAGGCCACAGGTTCTCCCACATTCCCAATCTGCACTCCACCAGTGGCTGCCCTCCTCTTCCCTGACTCTTCCAGAGCTCACACCATGCTGCACCATTATGAACTGAGAACTCACTGTGTCTTCAGTGATTCATTCAACAAATGGTTTTTGATACTTAACTGTCAGCCAGGCAGTTTTCTAGCCATTGGGGAAATAGCAGTGGACAAGACAAAGGTCCTGATCTATAGTGGGTTCCTCTGCTTGGAATGAGTATCTTCTCACTTTCCTTCAGAGTCATCTCTCTAGGAAATTTCTCTCGACAACATATCTTCCCACCCCCATATGAGCGTCCATAGATCCTATTTTCATTTTCATCAAAGCATTTATCAAATTTTACATTGTGATGATATTTTAAAATCAAATCATTTGAGGTAATGCAGTTTTAAGAAATAATACAGAGAGTCCATGTACCCAGCATCCAGTTTTCCTTAATGATAACATCTTGTAAACTATAGTACAACATCACAACCAAGCTCTTGACATTGATACAATTTCTGGTCTTTTTCAGATGTCCTGTTTTACTTATATTTGTGTGTGTGCATTTATCTCTATACATTTTTGTTTTATGTTTCCTTCATGTATCCACCACCATAGTTCAGAGAATACTTCCATCATCACAAAAATCCTCATGTTGCCCTTTCATAACCATGCCCCATCCCTCCGGACTCCAGCCCTCCTTAATCCTGAGCAAACACTAGTTTGTTCTTCATTTGTTTGTCATTTCAAGAATTTACAATAATGGAGTAATGTAGTATGTAACCTTTCAGGATTAGTTTTTTAAACTCAGCATAACTCCTAAGACATTCATCTATTTTTTTTTTTCCTTTGGTGATGCTGGGGATTGAACTCAGGACCTGTGCATGCTAGGCAAGGGCTCTACCATTGGGCTAAACCCACAGTCCACGTTCATCTAAATTGTTGTGTGTTCTTTCCCTTTTATTGGTGAGTAGTGTCCCATGGCATGGGTACACCACAGTTTGCTTAACCATTCACCTGCTGAAGGATACCTGAGCAGTATCTAGGTTTGGACTTTTATGAATAAAGCTGCTTTGAATGAGGAGAAGTGTTCTTTTTTTTTTTTCTTCATGTGGACATAAGTTTCCATTTCTCTGGGATAAATGACCAAGAATGCAATTTCTTAGTCATATGCATGCTGATTTATTTGTCATCTTTACTAGGTATTGGCTCTTTGAGGTTGGGTTCTTAGCTCTATGCGTATTTACATCATATCTAATTGTTATGTATGTGGCATATGGTAAGACTCAATGAAGTGATCAATAATATATGGAAGGATGGAAAAAAGGAAGGAAGAAAAGAGAAAGAAAAAAATCTATGATTACTGTTCATTAGCTCTTCCCACCCTCAAGCTATCCAACATTATTATCTTTCAATTTTTTCTTATGAACCCATTGACCCTAGAACAATACAGTACCTTGCACACAGTAGTTGCTTAATATGTATTTATTAAATGATGTAATGAATACTCTGGAGAGTGGACCAGCTCCTCTTTCCTCTTCTCCCTCTTCCCACCACCCTACTCCATCACCTGTGCTCAGCAATGGGCACAAACAGACAGTATGCATACTCTGGGGCCTCGATCCCAGGACTTTTCGGGAACAAACTCAATAGCTAACAAATGGAGTGCTGTTGCTTCAAAGCTTGCTAACAACAACTTTGGCCTTGTCTGTGTGACTACTTGGGGAATTACAAATGAGGGGTTTGGGGACCCAGCAGCTTTGCAGACGCATTCCAATGAGAATACAGGATGCACTTGAAATGAAGAATGCTTCTTTGTGACTCATTAAACTCCTCTCTGTTCTTCTCTATTAGGCATGTGTCTGCCATGCCCTGCAAATCTATGACACTCCAAAGTGGAAGAGTCAGGCGGAAACAAAAACATTTCACTTCAGCGCCTAAACCATGTGCCCTTTAATTTGCAATAAATCTGTGACAACCGACAGATACTTCTTTCAGACACTCGTGGAGAAAGGCTTGACTTGTCCTAGTAAATCAGACACAGGCTTCATTATTTTTAGTCTCATTGAAAAGATGTTACCATGGAAACAACACCATCATCTAGGGCAAATGTTATCTCTTTAAGTCAATAACACGAGGAACTGAGCCACAAATACCTAGTGCTTTCAGAGGAAGAAATGGCTTTCCAATAAGATTAATTTCTTTTGCGTCTTCACCATTCATCTTCATTTGCAAACCCAGAAGTTTTCTTCCCCTGTAAATAAGAGATATTAAAAGCAATGTACAACTCTGCAAGATCCAAGGCTGACCTTTCTTGTACCTGTTTGAAGAAAATCATTAATTCTATTAGTTCCTTGAAACTTGTAGCTTTGCTTGTGGCTTTTAATTCACCCACAGGAGGCATAATGGTAATGAATTTGACCCTTGGGCAGAGCATTGTGCTTTCTGAGAGGAAAATGGGGAAAGCTACCTTGGAGCAGGAGCAGCTTTCTGTGTTCTTAAGGGACCATTTTAAGGGAAGCAGCAAACAACTTATTTCCTCTGGGCCTTCCCTTGGTGCCTGCAGAACATGGGGGTGGGGTGCTCAGTAAGTGTTGGTGGCTTAGTCAGTTGGACCCCATATTTAGTCAAAACTGAAATTCTTTGTTAGTATTTGTGAAGATTTATTAATATATTGAATTTTGCAACTATGGTAAATTCGCATCCCACCCCCAAAGTATAAAAAAATTTGGACCTTAAAAATTAAATCTAATCCTTCAAGCTTTTTCTCCTACCAAAAATCATGTTAATTTTAGTGTCAGATCAAAGCACCACAGATTGAGTGGGGGAAGCAAGTTGGGACACCCTTGGCCTTGTTTTGGAGTGCTGCTGAGGTCTTACAGTCCCCAAACACTTTGTGTCCTCTATTCTCAGACTTACATTTCCCCCCACATCTAATACCATTGAAATCAGGGTAATAACTGTTGGTGTGACCAAACTTTCTCTTGGAAGCTTTTGATTTCTTATAATGGTGCTGCAGTTCCTGGGAAGGAAAGAGACGCGCCTGTGTACTACTCATTGAGCACTGGGATGTGCAGGGACCCTTGCCAAGGAGGTGTTTTAATGTGTGGGAAGCTGAGGCTCAGAAAGGTTACAAGACTTGTCCAAGATAGCAAGTTGGTAATTGGCAGAGTCAAGATTTGAACCCAAATTGGATGACTTTATTGTAGTCAAATGACCCCTCAGATTTTCCATCTGATTTGCCCTTAGCTTGTTTTGTTCATAAGAGTTTACAAATCCTTAAATTTGGGGGCTGGGAAGCACCTTATAAGTCATAGGGCTTAACCAGCCATTTACAGTTGAGGAAAGTGAGGCTGAGAGAAGCAACTCACCAAAGGTAAAGGAAGTCATGCCACTGAGAATCAGCACGGCTGAGCCAGGAACAAGAGATTTTCAAGCTCTTTCAATGCCTCCATCCCAAGTGCCGGCTGATGAAAGTTTGCTGGGGTCCCTTTGGCTGTGGCTCTCAACACCAAGGACACAGTGAGGCCCCTGGGGACCAGGCTCACGTGCTCAGCCACTCCTTCTGACACTCTGCTCATTCCTCCTCTGTTGTCCAATTCCCCCAGACCTCAAGATGATCGCTTACAACAACCCCTCTCTATTAGTCCATTTCTTGTTGCCAATAACACAATATCATAGGATAAGTGAATTATTAAAATAATAATAATAATAATAATAATAATAAAACTTTGGCTTCCAGTTCTGGAGATGCAAAGTCAAGAGGCTGCATCTGGTAATGGTCTTTTTATCAGAATCCCATGGTGACATAGGACATCACTCAGCAAGAGATGGGGAATGTACATGCAGATGTATGTCCTCTGGTTTCTCTCTCTCTAATAAAGCCACTAGGATTCAATCATGGGGTTCCACTCATATGACCTTATCTCATCCAATCACCTCCTGAAGGCCTCATCTCTAAACACCTGAGTCAGATTAAGTTTTTACCCTCTTAATATCTCACAATGGGGATTACATTTTAATGCCTGAACTCGTGGGGGGGGCATATTCAAACCACATCCAGGCTATAGCACCACTTCTCCCCTTTCTTTACCCCTAGCGAACCTGTGTCTTCTGATTTGTCCTCCAAGGTGATAATGAATCCATGTGAAGATGATCATGGAGCACAGTGAGGGAGGCTTCTCCCCAACCTGTGCTTGGAGATGTTATTTATATCTTTGCTGCCTCAAGAAAGCAAGAAGCTTGGTATAACTGGAAAAGAAGGTGGCAGGTGCACAGACCATGGTACCGAGATATCTTGTAGGAATCAGGGCCCTAAGCAGCCTTTGCAATTATGCTGCCACCTCTCACTTTGCCTGTGGAGGGGTGCATGGCACGGCAGAGGGCAAGGATTGCAAAAGGTGGCATCCATACACCACTGCCCTTTTCTGCAGCCATAATGCATCTGAGAAGCCACTGTTCTCTGCCTGCAGAATGATTTTAGTCACCTTCTTGATGCAGTGCTCCAGACAGCTACTTGGATTGACAGTAGTTGGTTACAGAGATGAAATAAACCCAGTTGCTTTCCCCAGTGTTGTTGAAGGCTTTGGAAGTAGGCAGGTTACAAGATGACCGAGTCTCTACTTCTCCCAATGTAAAAAGGAGAAATGATAATTGACTTACACAAGTTTTTGGAAGGTGTAGAGATACCGTATATAAGAGCACAGCAGATTGCATGGTGCCTGGTAGGGAACAGATGCTCGTTATTGTAAGGTTAATGCTGATGGGGCAGAAGGCAAGGATGCCAGAGCTCTGCTTTGTAAGGCGGCTGGGAATGGTGAAAGAAAGCTGCTCTTGACCTCCCTTTGTTGCCTGTCTTTATTTTGTGATATGCAGACCTAAGTACATATGTTTCAGGTCTAAGAGGCTTGAGTAGCTCTCTTCAGAAATGGTTCTCAATGTGCAGCTAACTCTTTGCCTAGCAAGACAGGGAGATCACACCATGCAGCAGTCTGTCCCCATGGTGCCCCAGTTCTGTGTATGCTACTCATGGGCTGAAGGGCCACAGAAAGTCCTTTATTTCAAGCCTAATTCCACTGTTTTTAAAATACATATGGTAATCAGATTCTGGAGAAAGGGGCGGTACATTGATGAACTCACTGAGTGTTGCTATATGTTTTGAAAATCCAAAACTTATATGAATACATTTACTTAAGGAATAACTTTCTTTGCAAAAAATAGAGATGCTTAACTTCTATATTTAGTTTCATTAGTTATTTAATATGCATATTAAATGTCTCTGGCTATGTCATGATTTACTATGATATGAAAACTCCTAAGGGCATAGATGATGTCTGCTTCATTGACTTTTTAGAGCAACCAGAAAAATGCCACAAACAAGTAGATTTTAAATCCATTTGCATGTTTTTGTTGCAGATTGGAATATAAACTATGTTCTATACTCACAAAAATTATTCCATTCTTATTTTAACCTTTTAAGACCAGAAATCTAATGGCACATTTCCACTAGAGCAGTACACGCAGTACAAACACATAAACATTACTGTATTTTAAGTTAAAATAAAGTTTAAAAATATTAATACTATTTGACTTTCTATAGTAAAAATCTTGCCAATGTAGAAAATGTGAAAACTACTAAAAACATATGGGAAAAAAAGAAAATTCATATTTTTTTCCTATATGAGTCATTTAAAATGTTATTAATAATATCTGCTACTTAACTAATTTTAAGGCTTTCAA
Source organism: Spermophilus citellus (assembly GCF_964194105.1). NCBI lineage: Eukaryota > Metazoa > Chordata > Mammalia > Rodentia > Sciuridae > Spermophilus > Spermophilus citellus. The sequence continues at coordinate 158,737,871 of NC_138185.1, read as the reverse complement.
AAATTGTTCTCACTGTGATTTTCATCTTCCAGTTAGGTTCCCATGTTCTTTCCAGAAAGCATTAATGTTTTGTTATTTTTCAAAGTATTGAAGCACATGGTAAATTCAAGGAAAAAGTTTGCCATGAGCTGCTGGTTATTTCTCCCGGCTTTAAAGGAAACTTTGAAAAGTTACCATGAAGGAAAAGTTAATCCATCATGTCCCGCTGCATTTGTTCTCTCAAAACCAGGTGAACTACCTCTGACTCTTTCCCTAGGATTATGTCACCCACCAGGGCAACTTTCTGTTTCAGTAGGTGATGTGAAGAAACAAAACAACACCCTTTAAGTTAATCAGTTTTGGAAAATAGAGACTGGCTTTATATTCCATGGCTTTGATGTGCTTAGTAGTTCCTGTAAGGATCTGCCTCTCTTTTGTTGTGATTGACAAGACCTTTCCTATATATATGAGCCACTGAGCAGCCCAGTAACAGAGGGGAGAGACATTTACCCAGAGCTAACTTCACCACTCATTACGACTTTCTAAAACCTTGGGTACAAGTGTCACCTCTAAGTGTCAGAAGAGTTGGCTCCAGCAAGATCAGGTAAGGGCCTCTCCACTTTGAGACTTCATTCCTCCCAACGGGAAGCCTAGAGAAACCACATGGTGACAGGTGGGATCTGGAAGAACAGATTTGGAAGTGCAGTCCATTTTAAGCAATAGGACGTGGGGGAATTCTGTAAATGGCTTTTCCACCCTTTTCCACCCTCACTTTAACATCCACATAGGTTCTGTCTTATGGGCCAAGCATGAAGGGTCCCTTCTGGTTACTAGACCACAGGAAACCATCCTAGTCTATCCTAGAGGATCATCCAGATATCCTATCCAGAGAGGATAGACTTGACAGCAGATTGGGATCATTTTTAAATACTCCAATGCTTTCTGCATTTGAATTAATTTGAATCACAACGAGGTGCTTATTAGAGCAGAAGCATAGAGCAGAGGCAATTTGTTGCCAAGTAGGACACATTTTTATGAATGACCATCAAGACAGGTGCCTGGTTTCATAAAATCTTCTGCATATCCACGTTGTGTGATGGGTTGAGTTAGTAACAACACGTGCAGGGCCTACTTTTATTACTTATCTATTTCCCAATCATTCCCCATGTGTGACACCAAAAATAAAATTTTGATCAAAGCATATAGCATGGGACCCAAATACCCTGGACCATCATAAAAATAACTTATGTGTATTCATGTATTATGTCAAGATATGCAATTCCTTTGTTGTTATTCATGTTTGGTGCTCATTTTGAAGAGACAAATTTCTTTAACATACAAGTCAACTCCAGCACTTGGGTTGCAGTAAGGAAAAGTCTTAGAATGCATGTCTAGGATTGGATATCCAGAAAGGTCCAGGGAATCTATACTGACTCTGTTACAGAGAACTCTGGGCACCTGTCTTGGAGTCTGTAGGTACTTACTATTTCTTGGCCCATTTTCCCTGAAATGCTAAGAGCAAGGTCCCTTTGATAGCAGCCAACGTGTTCGTGGCTGCCCCAAGGAGGGCAGCCGGATTTGTTAAACTTGATTTCTTTTCCTCTCGGGAGGAACAGCATGAAGCTGGCATACCTGTTCCTTGGTGCCACAGCCCTCCTGCTCCTGTGTGGCTGTGGCTCTGTCCTCAGCACCTCCAGTGGGGACCTGCGTACCTTTGTGGGCTGTGCTGTGAGGGAGTTTACTTTCCTGGCCAAGAAGCCGGGCTGCAGGGGCCTTCGGATCACCACGGATGCCTGCTGGGGTCGCTGTGAGACCTGGGAGGTAGGTGGTTCCACTCGTGACTGCTCAGGCCTGATTCTAAAACAGTGTTCCCTGTTTCAGTGATTGGAGGTAGAACCGGGTCATCTGCCCTCTCCTTACAGCGTCTCGTAAAGCTGATCGGGAAAGCATGATGTCACCCCCGTAACATAGCATTGATAAGATTCATAGCTTTATTCGTGGTCTCAGGGAAGTAAAAATATGCTCCTATTTCACCCATTTTACAAATCACAAGGAGGGATTGAAGGGATGGGAGGCTCCGAAGTCATGAGGAGAGTCACCGCAGGTTGGGAATGAATTCTTGTCTCCAGCCTGTGACCCAGTCTCCTCCCTGTATTCCTTCATTTGTGATAAAGTCAGCCATTTGCCAAGAAAGAGGCCCTAAGCTGTGGTGCAGGTGAGGGCTGGTCCCAGGCCTCTCCTTCAGGGCTGCCTCCGTAGCCCTGCTCCCCTCAGTTCCATGGGGCCCTCAGGGATCATCATAGACACATCTATGAAGCTCCTTTCTATTCAATTAGAACTGACCTTTCAATTCAAATGGGGATAAAAGTCTTAAACAAAGTTAAAATCCTACTGGACTCAGACGAGGAACTGGTTAAAGGGGTGAAGAGAAAGAGTTATCGAGCACTCATCAAATCACACCACACCGTGATTAGCTGACTCTTCTTACCAAGGCCCACGTTGGCAACTGAAGGAGTACCAGCTCTGATCTTGTCACCCCCAGCTCTGAAGCTTTAATCACCACCCCCTACTGTCAATTCAGTCACCAACTTTCAAGGTCCAGCAATATGGCATCTGCCTGCTTTCCTAGAGACTACATGTATTCTTAGGTTTGGCTTTGTCAGGCTGATTTTTAAATGTTTTATTAAACAACCCTCATAAAATCTCATCTTGATCTTTTTCTCATATCCCGTCTCATTTCCAACTGTCATATTATCATATTTATTCCTCATTGCTGAACTCTAGTGCCAACTTCTTCTCTGAGCCTTGTCTGGCTCTGTGGCAATTCCTTCACTATATTCTACCTTTTGTTTGACTTCCTCCCCCACCACACACATGATTTTAAGTGTTTTTGAGGACAGAAGTTCCTGATTGCAACTTTCATAGCTTTTGCCAAAGTACCATGCATGGGTGAGGCATTCAATAAATATTTCTTGATCAGAAGGGACTGACCTCTTCCTAGAGGCGTCTGTCCTCTGGTCTAATGGAAGTCAGCTTTGAAGCATGTGAGCACCACCCAAGGACTCTTCCTTTAGGGAAAAAACAGGCATTTTTCAGGGACTCAGAGAGCAAACCAATATTGCTTAAATAAAATTATGACCCTTTGAATGGAATCGGGTTATGATGCAGAAATCTACAAATTAAATGAAACTACCCCATCAAATTGGCTTCATCTTTGCATCATTCAGGAGCTTAAGATCTAATAGCCAAGTGAAAATTCAGTTTTTCTAAGTAACTGTTGCCATCAAATGAACTCAGGGAACTTGGGCACCTTCTCATGTGCAGGGCTTGGCCTGGCAGTGCCACCTTTGGATCACTGCTTGTCCCTGCGCTAGTGACAGCTCTTTGTGTACCATATCCTCAGACTCCTGTTTCTCTGCATTCGACCCATCCTCTTTTCTCTTACATGTTGGCAACTGTCTTTAGCTGGATCATGGTTACCCCCAGGAGGTCGGGGACTGTGCTCTCACTGGAGAAATGGAAACGCCAAGACAAAGAAAGGAGAGTGTCCCTAATTTTAGCTAACTTTTGTTTGTGCCTTTACTGTGTTAGGAAAATGGAGGTTACCTGGGGAAATAAATACAGATATGCGATTCATTTTCCTAGAAACTGGAGGTTTCTGAGATAAAAAGCACTGTTTGTTTGTTGTTTGGTTTTTGGTAGCATGTCTGAATTTAAGGATGTTCATGATAACAAAGTGACTGAACTTGCTTTTGAAGTGAAGCTATTGGTGCAAATAGTGATTTCTTATGACCTGGGTTTAGAATTGCCCAATTTAGCAAAAGGAAAGCAAAACAAAAACAAAACCAAAAAAATGAATCAACTAACCCAAAATACTCACCAATTTCTGCCCCCCAAAAAACAACCCCCCAAACCCCAGAGTGAAACCAAACAAACAACAACAACAACAACAACAAAAAACCCAGGAAACCCAGATAAATTTGAATTTCAGATAAAACAACAAATACTATTTTTAGTAAAAGTTTGTCCCAAATATTGCTTGGGAAGTTTTATACTAAAGGATTAATTATCCGATATACAAGGTAGCTGAGTGTCTGGTCTGCCCATGTTCCTAGAATACTGAGGTAAAAGGACACAGAGTAAATGAAAGAAGGTAGGAGAAAATGGCCCAGGACAAATTTAGCTCTTCTACATGATCATTGTTGAAGGCAAGGTTGTTATTTTCATCATCATGCAAGGACTTCATCTTGGGCCTGTCCATCTATCATCTGTGTATCTATCATCAATCTATCTACTCATCCATCTATCCATCCATTCATCCATTCACTTACCTTTTTTGCCTAGAATAAGTGAAGACACTGTCCTTTGACAGATTGTTATCATTTTTGCCATGACTTCTAATGACAGCAACAGAGTGCATTTATGGAACACTTACCTGTGCTAGGTACATATTATCTCACCTTATCTCTACAACAGTCCCATGAGGATGTCTTGTTTCACAGATAGGAACACTGAGACTTCAAGGAGTTTAGTTGATTTCTCAAGGTCTCCAACAAGTTGTAGATCTGGCAATCAAGCTTGACAGGTCTGCCTACATGACTCAAGATTTTTTCCCCTTAACTTTTTTTCCCCCATGCATACACACACACACACACACACACACATTTTCACCCTGTGACACTGGGGATTGAACCCTGGGCCTTGTGCATGCTAGGCATGCACTCTACCACTGAGCCACACCCCCAGCCCTTTTTGTTTTATTTTGGGATAGGAGGTATTGCTAAATTGCCTTGTTAGCCTTGAACTTTTGATCTTCCTGCTTTAGCTTCTTGAATAGATGAGGACCAGAGATGGGTTTTTTTTCCATATTTGGTTTTGGTGTATTATAATTATAATTATACATAATAGTGCTACTACTTGTTACATATTTGTACGTGCACACGATGTAAGGGTTGGAGATTTTTAACTACTACCTTGTGCTGAGTTTTCTCTGGCCCATATGCTCTGTTGATCAAAACTGTCTTTGAATTCAAGGTTAATACAAGGTGAAGGAAGGAAGTGAGTCCTTTGCTTATCAGAGTGACCCAGAGAACATTCAGGAAACTGCCTGGCATTCTTCTTTTGCTGACTCTATAACAGTTAGGAGAACCTCCCAGGTACCTGCCTACGTACCATAGGGAGCAAATAGACAGGAATCCCTACCGTACGAGAGCCTACTCTCTAGAGCAGGAGAAATGTCATACAAATAAAATACCTGAGATGTCATGTAAGGAGAAAAAGCAGGAAGGGGAAGAGGAAGCTCTAGGGTATGGAGGGGGATGTTACAGTTTTAAATAGCATGGTCAGGAAAGGCTTCCCTGAGAGGGTGGCATTTGAACAAAACCCCAAGGAGCAAATCCTATGGCAGAATGTTCCAGACAGAGGGAAGAGCAAATGCAAAGACCCTCTCTGGGACTGTTCCTGGTTGGGTTGGGGAATGATAGAGCCCACTGTGGCTGGAGCCTAGTGAGGAAGCCAGCAAGGTGGGACTGTCACAGAAGGTGCAGGGAAGACTGATGTAGGTGCTGGCAGGAGATCACAAGTTCTCTGGCTTTTACTAACTGAGCTGGGAAGTGAGTGGGGCTTTGAGTGGGCGGGAGTGGGGTGTGAGGCCATGTCTGATGTTTCAGGAGGATCACTTGGGTGCTGTTACAGGGTTACAGTGGAAGAAGGGACACTATAGCAGCTACACATTGACCAAGAGTATTCATTTACTAAATATTCACCTAGCACTTTCTGTGTGCTGTAGATTCTTCCAGGAGCTCAGGATATGGCAGTGAACAAAATCAGCTTCCTGCTTTCAGGAGTTTCCTTTGTACGGGGAGGAGGCAGAGCAATAAGTAAACAGATAAAAACCATGCTGATGTCTGGTAATGACAAATGGTACCAAGGAAATGAAATAGGATGGTATGTTTATGGGCTCTCTCTTTTCTCCCTATGGGGACAGAAACCCATTCTGGAACCCCCCTACATTGAAGCCTATCATCGCGTCTGTACCTACAACGAGACCAAGCAGGTGACCGTCAAGCTGCCTAACTGTGCCCCTGGAGTTGACCCCTTCTACACCTACCCTGTGGCCGTCCGCTGTGACTGCGGGGCCTGCTCCACTGCCACCACGGAGTGTGAGACCATCTGAAGCTACGAGGTCTGCAGGACGCAGCTGGTGGCCTCAAGCCTCACAGACCTACCTGCATGGGTGACACAGGTAGCTCTACCCCTGGCTTCATTCAAGGACTGTTTAATCTGACCATACCTGTGGAGGTGGTTACCTGTCTCCCTTAGCTTAGGCGCAAGGCCTGGATGCAGTATACTTACATTGAAAATGCAAAACAATATTTGTTCCTTTACCAGAATTAATTTCTCTAGTTCATATACCTACAAATTAGTTTTTCTTTGCCTTGAGTCTTGCAACATAGTTTGTATATCACAATCATCTTCCGATTTGGGCCGATAACATGCCATTGACTTAAATGCATTGGATAGAATTGGGAAATGGGGCTGTAAAGTCTTTTAAAAGTCTTATGTTCTGTTTAACCACTGACCTTTGACTAGATTTAGGAAGAAAGGGCTGGAAGTTTATCAAAACCAATGCACTCACTAATCTTCATTATCCAAAAAGAAACCCAACTTCAAGTTTCCTTAGAGAAAACTGTTCCAATTCCTTTTTAAATGAGCAATTATCTACCCAGGAAACAGACTGCTCAGATTGATAAATAGCAGGGAATTGATCAAGAGAAGAGCTCAAAGAAGGTTGGATTTGGCTTATTCTTTTCCCCAGCAACATTCCTTAAATTCCCCTATAAGATCCTTACTATAAAGAGCCTACTTTGTGATTTAAAAAAATATATAGAAAAATATGTAGCTAGAAGCTATCATTTAGGTATAAAAACTTCTGAAACTCATGTTTTTGGATGTGATATTCTCCCAAAGCGGTGGTGAAATTGTCATTTACAAATATTCTTCCTTCCTTAGCACATTTTAAATTTAAATTGTAACTCATTAAATTGAGTCTAATGTATGAAAGATGATATATCATGAGCTCTGTAATGTTTTGAACAATCAATAAAACAAACAAACAAACAAAATTCAGAAATCTTACATTTGTAGGGGTAAAACTGCACTGTAGGCTCAGAGGAGAAAGGTCTGTGATTGTCTAGCTCTTGCCTTCACCAAAATCTTAAAGTAGCTGATTCTGTGACTTTTCTTAAACTCCAATTTTATTCAAATGTCTTTCATTCTGTCATTCTGGGGGTTGAATTTAACCTTGTTCACTTTTCACAATATGCTGAGAAAATCGATATTAATGCCAATAAAGTGCATTCTCTGTCTTTTGAATTCATACAAATTTTTAGTAAAAGTCTTTTTAGCCTTGACTCTGCTTGCTCTAACATGACAAAGAATGGTTCGAAGGAACTATGAGGATTTTCACTGAAGTGTTAATTTCGGATTTCATGGTCAGTTAGGGACACAGAGGGATGACTCTGGGTATCCCAAAGGTAGTACATGCAGCCCTGAAACACAGTGCTCTGGTTTCCATAGTAGCCCTTTAAGCCATGAGTCTTCTCGAAAGAAGAACCAATGAATCCCCATGAAAAACAGTGGAGCAAATGTTGAGATTGATGGTCAAGCACCAGGGAGTGGGAGTGAACGTCTGAGAACAAAGGGCTCACGCACAATTCACCCCAACCCTTTTTGGTAGGAAAGGAAGTCACTACATAAAGAGGAGTCCAGCCAAGTGAAGTGGTGCACACTTGTAATTCCAGCAGCTCAGGAGGCTGGGGCAGGAGGATCACAAGTTCAAAGCCAGCCTCAGCAACTTAGTAAGGCCCTAAACAACTAAGTAAAATACAAAAAAAAAAAAAAAGTGAGACCCTGTCTCTAAGTAAAATACAAAAAAGGGCTGGAGATGTGGCTCAGTGGTTGAGTGCCCCGAGTTCAATCCTTGGTATCCGTCCTCCACTGTCCCCTGCCATAAATGGGAGTTGAGTGCTGTGGTCTTTGCTGGGACCATGGGTGATGATCGGAGCAACATGGGATGGCACCACTCAAGTGTTTTCAATCCATCTCTCGGAACCTCCTTTAGGATTTTCTGAATCTTGTCAGAAATTGAGAAAAGATGATTGCAGCATGGGTGAGTGTTCTGGAGGACATACTGCGTGGGATGTGCAGGAGAATTTAATGAAGAGGCTGTTTATCAGTGTGTGGGCAGAGTAAGGGAACCAACAACAGCAGGGCGAGGCACTTGTGGCTTGGAAGCACTGGGCAACCCTAGGCTGAAGGAATGAGAGAAGGAGCAGTGATCACACTCCAGGGAGAATGACAGAGAGGGACCCCTGATATAATATGAGACTTTTTTTTTGTTTTCTATTTTTTATTGGTGCACTCTAATTATACAAAATAGTGAGACTCGATGTGGCCTGTGTGTCCATGTACACAACACAATTGTAGGTCATTGCAGACCCACCTTGCTTGGGGACCATAAAGGGCCCCTGTCTGAGGAGGGTGTTTTTCATGATGACATTTGCCCTTCTCAAATGCTGCCCCCTTTTCCCTACTTTTCCCCACCCCCATTCCTTCCTGGACTCTACTTGTCTGTTTTCTATTTTCCTGAGGTCCCTTTTATTCCCCCTTTTCTCTCCAGTGGAAGCATCTTTTCTCAAATTCTGAACAGCCTCAGAAAATCCTAAAGAAGGTTCCTAGAGATGGGTTGAACTTGAGTGGTGCCATCCCATATGAGAGAAAGCATATGACCCTTGAATTCCTGAGTCTAGCTTATTTGATTATCACAATCCTCTTCCATTCCATCCACTTTCCTGCAAATGACATAATTTTGTTCTTTTTTAGGTCTATGTAAGTTTTGTGTATGTATCTCACCTTTTCTTTTGCATTCATCTGTTGATGGATGTCTAGGTTGGTTTCATAGTTTGGCTATTGTGAACTGCACAGCTATGGACATATGTATACATTGCTATAATATACTGATTTTAATTCTTTTGGATTAATACTAAGGGGCAGTATAGCTGGATCATACGGTGGTTTCATGCCTCGTCTTTTGAGGACCCTCCATACTGATTTCCTTAGTGGTTGTATTAACTTACAGTCCCACTAACAGTGTGTAAGTTTGTTTTCTCCTGCAACCTCACCAGCATTTATTATTTGTATTCTTCATTATTATGGCTCATTTATTAAAAAGACTGAATCTGCCACCCTGGACGATCTCCTGCACTTATCACATGGTCTTAGTAGGGAAGGAAAGGTGCCCAGAGACCTGGAATGGAGACAGCTAGGTGGATGTGTTGAGGTTTCCTTGTGGAAGGGGCTCACCTGCTCTTCCTTGGAGATCATAAGGGTCCCCCATCTGAGGAAGATGTTTTAGGAGGTGATGCCTGCCCTTCTCAAATACTGTCTATGGTCCCCGCTGTTCCAGATGAATAATTAGCTTCTAGTTTCAGGACGATCGGGCTGGGGAAAGGCTCGCCTTGTGAGGAAAGAAGGAGCTTCTCCACAGAAGGAGCTTCAGGATGTCACAGTGTAACCAGGAGGAACTGGCGGATGTACTTGGCCTTGGATCTTGAGAGTGCACATGGGGATTGAGGAGGAGGTGGCACAGTATGTGGCTGGATGAGAGGAGTTTACCCGATGGGGGTGCCCGCAGCATTTCCCATCGTTGGAAGGTTGCAGGATCTTGTCCCAATGTGCCATTGGGATGGGTCCTTCAAGCCTGGGGAAATGGTGGCTGGCATTAATGAGGATGTCTGAACTGTCCTCGAAGAGTATTGGGGAACAGAAGGGGGTCTGCTGGAATGGATTTACTGCAGTTGACCAAAAGACTCAGCAGCTGGCCACGTTCACCAGGAAGGTTCAGAGAACTCTCCCTTCAATACAACAGAAGGAACGTCCCAGCGGGGGCGCTGCATCGGAGGGCGGTCCCCTGGTGGCTCTGTAGCCGGGGGCTGGTGCTGGGGAAGCTGCCAGGAAACTGGGCTTCCTGGTGTCGGCAGAGGTGATGGAGTTCTGGGATAGCAGAGACCACAGGTGACAAGTGGCCGGAGGAGGCAAAGTGGACCTAATTGCTGTAGCAGGCAGCAGGGCTACAATGCAAACCAGAGCTCTGTGACCTTCAGGCTGTGTGGTCCGTGGTGCTCCTAGTCTGTGCTGTTCAAAAAACTTTGATAGTAAATATGTTTCATAACCAGAAAAGTTATTAATGAAAAAAGAGAAAAATATCTGTCAGAATTTATACGAGTGCTAGACTTGAATGTCTTTCAAAGGCCCTCTTCCCTCTTCGTTTCTTCTTTCTGCTTTCCCTTCTACAACTTTCTCTCATTTCTGCAAATATTTATTAAGTCTAATTTTGTGCAAAGCACTGGAAAATAAAGATATAAATATCATTATTATTTATGGAACCCCTACTGTAAGCAGGACCCTTTATACTAATTCTTCTTTATTCTTTGTCAACCATACTAGTAAACACTGTTATTTTATTTACCATTTTATGGAGGATGAAACCAAAGCCCAGAGAGGTCAAGTAACTTGCTCAAAGTAACACAGCTAAACACTAGCACATGTCAGGTTTCTCTGACCAAGAACCGAACCTTTTCCACTACAGCATGATGGGTTTTTTTTTGGAATGCTTCTTCCAAGTCATTCCTGCTTGGAGAAGTCTTGGAATGTATTGATGTTCGATGATCTCATACCATTGATTAGCATCTTTTCAGTCCTTCCTGCAGGTGGTGGAAGGCAAGGTTGGGTTGTTCCATGAGGATTGGAATTTTTCTCTGGTTTCTTCTGTAACCTCTAGGAAGATATTGTTTTGCTGAGCGCAAATCAAATGTTACAACAGAAGGCAATGAGCACAGAAGCAGAGGCTCAAGGGGGACTTAGAGACAAGGGTGGTGGGCTCTGTGCTTGTTGCCCAGGCAGTGTGAAAACTGGGGAGGGGTCACTGTGGTGCAGGCCTGTTAGGGCGGCTCTAGGTAAACGGTCAGTAACTCCTTATTCTGAAAATATGTTTATTTGTAGTTGATGAAAGACAAGGAGTGTGTGTGTGTAGGGGGGTCTTCCTGGATTTTTTTTTCTGTGAGTCTGTTTTTGAATGGAGAATATAAATTTTCATAGCTGATTCTATTTCTGACTTGATTAGATCTGTTACCTGCAGTGGTGATTCACACTTCCCTTCTTCTGTGGGCTAGGAAATGAATGAGCCACTAGGAAAGTACCAAATTCTTCTGCAGTGGCCCAATTAACTCTTCAGCTAATTTTATATATATATAAATAAATCTAGGGGCACTCAATCACTGAGCCACATTCCCAGCCCTATTTTGTATTTTACTTAGAGACAGGGTCTCACTGAGTTGCTTAGTGCCTTGCTTTTGCTGAGGCTGGCTTTGAACTCACAATCCTCCTGTCTCAGCCTCCCAAACCGCTGGGATTACAGGCATGTGCCACCACACCCAGCCAGATTACTTAGATTCTTAATGTAATAAAATCATTTCAGACATAACAATTGAACTGTATATATAACTGAAAATAATCTAGTCTTGATGAGAAAAGTTGTATTCAGAAAATTTTCCACAAGGACTGTTTTCTTCATCCGAGAGACTCTTCAAAATAATGTGTGCTTTTTTATTCTTTTGGGCTCTGTTCTTTGGAGCATGAAGCAAACTATTAAGAGGTAACTTTTAAACCATTCTTTAGCAAACTCTTCGAATTTTATTTTCTGTTGCAAGTTTCTACTGGCGAAACAGTCTCCTGGATTACAAGAATCAAGTTCCTCAGTTGCAAGATGAATCTTCTGGCATTTCTTTTACAGAACAATCTCCCTTTGGTTTAAGGAGTGGAATTATTTGGAATTGTGAACGGGGAAGTTGGGGAAGGCTTGGTGGCTCGTGGGATCCTGGAGGGTCTGAAGGAGGGGCCAAGGCCCTCTGAGCAGGTGGTATCTAGAGATAAGAGCAAGAAATAGAGAACAGACAAAGGAACCAGGGGGGGCAGGTGCAGGGCACTCTAACTGACAACGCCAGGCAGACTTGTCTCCCTTGAGAAGGAATTTAGAGGGATCATTCTATTCTCTTTCAGGTCCTCATTATCAGAAGGAAAGTGAAACTTTCCCAGGCTTGTTGGCTTTATTTTTGTCCCTAAGTTTCTCCAGCTGTACACTTTCTTTCATGCACTGAATAATTAAATTTTTAAAAAAAGGTGGCTTCCTGACACACAGGATAAGTTATATGCTTTGGCCTTGATTGTGAGCCATTGTGACTTTTGGAAAATCATGTCAAGCCAAAGACAAACAACCTGCCCCCTCCCCAAACCCAGACAGACATTTTCCAGGGGACCAAAAAACATCTTGCTCTAACCAGAATATTAATAATACCAAAACCCATCATGGTATTTTTTTTTGGTGATGTTGAAGAGAGGATTACAACCAAAGAATAAATGTGAATATCCCCAAGCCACAAATACAATTGAATGATTTGAAAGGACATTTATTAACTGAAAACAAACCCTATATGTATACAATAAAAGATACTGAGGAATCGCTGTTATCTTGAGGAAGTGTACACAAGGATTTTGCACTTGAAATGGGAATTTAACCCTGTCAGCTTTCAATTTCTTTCTGAATGAAATGTGTGAACAGGTGTCATGCTTTCTTGGCTTTACTGTGTTATATATGGAAAGGTCCCGAAGATGTCCCTGTGTGGAGAGGAGAGCCATCAAAGTCAGGTGACCTGAGCTTCCAGGCTGTTGTGACCCTCCATCTTCCATTTTTTTCTGGGATTCTGCACATCACAATTAAAATATGTTGGGGCACAGATTTTACTGAGTGGAATTAAAGCACCCAGCATTGTAAAATACATTGGAAAATGTTTTTAAGAGGAAGATTTTGTTCCGTTTTGGGGTCCAGCTTTTTAGAAACAAAGTCCAATTGAAACAGCTCAGCCAACTTCAGGACAAAGGGGGAAGGGACCATAAATTCACTCACACCAGTCTCCACGCTTTAAAGCTGCAGATGAGGGAGAAGAAACGGGAGGGCCCTGATGGGCGGGGAGGGGGGGTGCTTCTCTTTTTCAAGCTTGATTATTCCAGTGTGTTTTATTCAGTAGAAACCTTTCTATTCAAAAGAAGAGAGGCTTTCAGATAGCTCAGACTGGGACTTCACTGTCACAGCAAAGGGACTAGGAAACAAACTCTTAAAAATAACAAGTAAAAGGATTCTTGAAGAGAAATCAAGGCTGATGAGAGTTTTCTCCCTTTCCTAGTTTCTCACGTAGAGGCTAAAATGACTTTCCTCTGTGGCCTGGGGAAGGAAGAGTGGAAGGAGGTGCCATGTGGCCTGCCAGGCTGTGGAAGGACGTGCAGTCCCTGGTGTAAGAAGTACTTTTTGGCAGTTTGCATCAGTTCACAGGCAGGAAATCAGGGATCCATTTGCAGTTGTGGAAATAATCTTTGGTTAAGATCCCCCAATTTTTGGATTTGATCTAAGCTTTCTGAGAATGTCGGCTGCTTTGAGTAGCCAAGCTGCTCCTAGAGGTAAAAGATGTCCCGTTCAAAAGCTCCTCAGGTGAGGGATCCTCCCAGGACATAGGTGGGATTCCTATTGCTTAGGGCTTGAAGGAAGACACCTGATTGCAAGCACCAGAGTGGGGTCTCTGTCACAGTCTGAAGAGAAGCCTGCTGCAGAAGGGGGAGGCGGGCAGCCCTTCACAGAGGAGGCTGTCCCTTAGTGATGGTGCCTTCTCAGTGTTGTCAGGTCCTCATTCTGAGATCGAATCACTGACATCCTAGCCAGAGACTTAATTAAGTAGGCCATTTGCGTAGGAAGTGGTCACTCTTGTAATCTTGCTGATTTGTCTGAAGGTAGGTGTGATTTGCATTCAGAATTTCTTTGGCAATAAGGAGATTGAAAAAAACCATAGGGCTTCAGTGGGCGTGTGTGTGTGTGTGTGTGTGTGTGTGTGTGTGTGTGTGTGTGTGAGAGAGAGAGAGAGAGAGAGAGAGAGAGAGAGAGAGAGGGAGATTTTTTAAGAGCTCTGTACAGCATGGCCCACAGTGATGCTTAGTGAAGATGTGTTGAGTAAGGGAATAGATTCTGGTCTGTGCTTAAGGCGATGGAGAGGGGAGTCTACAGAATGGGTCTCTGCTCTCTCCAGAGGATAGGTCCTTTGTCCCCATCTGAAATTTAGAGCGCCATGTCCTAACCAAATGAAGCAGAAACTTTGCTAAATGTTTTATGCCTTAGAAATTTGTTTTATGTTTATTTTGTAAATTTATAATCTCATGTGGTATGAATCTTATTTCTTCAGGAAAAGTAATTTTAGAGGACATTTTTTTTCCTCTCTCCCTTGTAAACACCCCAAAGACTTTCAGAACAGAAATACTTTAGATTTAGCAGATCTTTCAAACCAGATGCTGCTTTTCTGCTCAATTCCAAAATATGCATATTCCTTTACTGCAGCTGGGTAGCACATGACAAGAAAAAGAAAGGATTTCTGACAGCCCTTTCATTCATCCAAGAGATGAAAATGACTCAATATTAATTTAGGGGATACCCACATAGCTCTACTCAGAAATTGTCTCTTTTCCCTCCAAAGAACTAACAAACTGAAGACTGCCTTGTTTAGGGTCCCAGGGAAGCTAAGCGTGATAAGCAAGGTTGCTGACTATGGGAACCTTCTCGTGGTGCCCCAGACATTACCTTAGCCTGAGAGGCTAAGTTGACGGGTCTTCATCAGGCAGCTCTGTGTTTGGATGTAGAGGCTAATAATGAACTTGACTGTCTCATAGACCAGTTCTCCCCCAATTTTAATGTGCATACAAATTACTGGGGGAGAGGGGGGTCTTATTAAAATGCAGAGTCTGATTAGGTAGGTCTAGACTAGGCCTGAGATTGTATGGCCCTAAGTGCCTTCAGATGATGCTGATGCTCCTGGGCCCCGGACCACACTCTGAGAAGCAAGAGGCCAGACAAAAAAACTTCCCATTCTATAAGAAGCCTGTGGAAAGCAGTTTACTCAAGTGATCACTGGACACACCTTCAAATGACTCACAAATGAGAGTAGGAAGAAGACTATTTAATGATTTGAAAATCAGAACATGACACAAAATAAACTGCAAGGTTAAAGAGTACATGAAATAACA
Source organism: Spermophilus citellus (assembly GCF_964194105.1). Taxonomy (NCBI): domain Eukaryota; kingdom Metazoa; phylum Chordata; class Mammalia; order Rodentia; family Sciuridae; genus Spermophilus; species Spermophilus citellus. The sequence goes on along the minus strand of NC_138185.1, from coordinate 158,722,715 downwards.
TTCCATTAATAATGACCAAGGTACATAGAATAGCCATTACATAAGACGCAGATTGTAGGAACACCAGCCAGCGAGCCGACCAGCTGTCCTTCCCTTGACTGTAGAGATTACATTGAGTAGAACATGAACTGTTACAGTTGAGAAAAAAACTCTGCCGAGATGTACTTAAACAGTAATTTCTGTTGACTCAGAGAGAAAGACAGTGTAACCAGGTGATGAGAATGTAGAATTCATTAAATTTCTTGCCTGTTGACTCCTGGAGGACAAAAGAGTCTGCTTTAAAAAAAAAAATTAAACAACGCTAGGTAGAGGTAATTTTAGATGTGTATTTACAAAGCTGTCCCAAACATGCAGCTCTACTCAGAAGCCGTCTTTCCACCCCACCACCCCTCAAAGAACTCACAAACTGAAGACTGCCTTGTACAGGGTCCCAGGGAAGCGGAAGCGTGACTATGGGAACCTTCTCCTCCTGATGCCCCGGACATAACATCCCCTATAACCCTGATCAGATCCTATTCAGCAAACTGTGTGACTGAGAGACTTGGAGGACATAGCTAAAAACCAACAGAATGACTCCAATTGTGCCTTCACAAAACTTCTGAGCCACAGCAGAACTCATAGAAATAAAACTTCCAGGGTAGGATGCGTTTAAAACACACATGCACCAAAGCAACCCTGATCCTTGACATCATATCCCCCATAAAGGAGAAGAAATATATCGTGACCAAAATTCATCATGCAGTTTTTACTCTAATTTCCTGTAGTGGAATTTCAAAGGCAAAAACTGTTGGTGACTTGCACCCCACCATTTCACAGATGAGCCAAACTTTCTTTGACTCTTTGTTTCCCTGACCCCAAGGGACACCCAAAGAGCACAGCGGAGCCCCTGATGGCTGAAGTGATGCTGAAGATAGAGCTTGGTGCTCTGGTCTTTGTTGGCCATCGAAGCACCATAAATTATTGCTTTATCATATGCGATTGCACTTGTGCCTATTAAATACAATCTTTCTTTTGGAAATACTCCATTGAAGATGCATCAATACCATTCACACAAGGAACTGTTTGTCCAGATATTCCAAAGGTCACCCTCTTCAGATTTTTAAGTCATGTTTGAGCTCAGGAAAACTTTCATTTGTTCAATCATATTTCTTGATTTTCCTTGACTGCATGTTCTGTGTAAACAGAGATGGTGAGAGGCTGAGCTCCCATCCTGCTATTAAAGACCCAAAGAACATTGTCTAGAATTTCACTCATCTGTAGTGAATCATGAGTGGAATCCCCTAGGATCGTGCCCCGAGGAGCCCTGATGATCATGGAGTGCTCTTCATAATCACAGTCCATTCCTCCCTCTGCCTCTAGAGACCAGGCAGAAAGAAGTTAACCACTCTCCAGGAGGATTCTCAGGTGTGTGTTCTGCCTTGTGTTTGGTTGGGGTTTCCTCTCCATCCTGTTACCTTTTTCTAAAATTCCTAACTTCTTTCCTAAGAAACTCAGTTTTCCATGATCTTCTCTTTTCCTTTCTGTTTCTAAGGGTCCTGGAAACAACACTATCTTGTGCAGTTTTCTTACTGATACTTGGACAGCCTACTCAGTGACTCTCTCTGTTGAGAGTGAATGCAGATTTCAAATCCTGGCAGCTAAACAAGGGTGGGTTTTAAAAATGAACATATAACTAGTTAGATAAAAATCTCCAGCATGATGTCAAGTATGCTTTTAAAACAAACCCTCAATTTGGAATCTCTTTGGTGTCATGAATGAGTTTGCATTTATGAATGTCATAGGGCATCTGGGGATGCTTGCCTCAAGTTAAATATATTTTTTCTTCTTTTAAAAATTTTTTTATTTGTTCTTTTTAGTTATATGACAGTAAATGTATTTATTTTTGAAGATGCTCAACTTTAAACATTGACCAATTTTTTGTTGGACTCAAATTTTGGATTTAGCTTTCTTTATTTTCTCCTAAAATTTTGAGTGTAATTGTGAGTGTTCTTTTGCTACCATTCTAATACTATTTTCCTATTGGGGGTCTAATGAACATTGTGTGTGGTTGCACCCACTTCTCTGATGGATTGCACATCTTCCAAAAGATACTTTGCATATCATAAACAGACATATTGCCATCAAAGTCTCAGTACCAAAGCCTTCTTGCCACATGTGTATGACTTACTTTTGACCTCCCAGCTTGGTGCTTCCTAGTTTAATGTTGCTGTAGTTCTCACCTTTAGTAATTGTCTAACTTTTCTTGGCAGAAATCAGACCAGATTTCTTATGTGGACCATGGTTTTGACTTGTGTCTTAGTCCTTCTGTATTTTTGAAATAGCCTAAGAAGTCCATTAATTCCATCAACCAACCAATCAAACATCTGAGTGAAAAAAAAATCTGTCAAACCCGAAGCAGTGGCACATGCCTGTAAACTCAGCAGCTTGGGAGGCTGAGGCAGGAGGATCACAAGTTCAAAGCCAGCCTCAGCAACTTAGCAAGACCCTAAGCAACTTAGTGAGGCTCAGTGGTTAAGTGCCCCTGAGTTCAATCCCATCCCCCCCCCCCAAAAAAAAATCTGTCAAACTATTGATTGAACCATTAGATTGGGATTACATTGCTGATTACCCTGGATTCCAGGCATATTAGAGAATAGACTGAATTCTTGTCTATAGTTTTTTAGTAGTTTGATGGCTTATCTTATTTATAGTGGCTTAACTATAAGAAGTTGTGGAGAGTAACCTTAAAGATTTCATCTTCTACTATTATTTTCTTAGCTTGCTTGAATAAAGTACTGTCAAATGCATTCCATACGGTGTAAAATCTATCACATTGGATGCTACCTTCTATCTATAAATTTTGTAATTATTATTAATAATTGAATATATGGTAAAAAATGTGTCTGAGATCTGTAGGATAAATGATATAACTCCATTGATGTGCCTACAAAACTCCAACTTAATGGGTGTGTTAATGAATCAATTGAGGCTCAAGGGCACTGGATGGGAAGCAGAAGAGCCAAGATCTGTGCTGGCTCTGGCACAACACACCTCTCTTAGGCCATTGCAGTAGAGTTTCTCATCTGTGCAGGAAGGACTGGACTACAGTTTCTGAGGCCTTTTCTAGCTCTGAAAAGTTAAGACTCTGTCCTCACATGGAGATCAGCGGCCATTTGTTGACTTTGGGAGACAGCGTGGACCATTAAAGATCCTTCTTCCGATTTCTATGTCTTTTTATATTTGTGGTTTCAGAGCATTCCATTTGATCTTACAGCAGAAACCACTTTCTAGTGAAATGAATTAGGTCTTGCCATAAAAGAGGGAATGAATGACTGATTTGGTGGGATGCTAACTCACTTGGGTTGCTTTGTTCTACTTGGTAATTGACTCCTAAGGCCTCTTGGAGGAGTCTGTATTCCATTCTGACACCAATAGTCTCTGTGTCCAGGCTCCGGCTCTGTGTGACAGTGATCTTCCCACTGTGAACCCTTTCATCCCAGTGGCCCACTAAGGAGGTGAGGACCTGGGGAGCTATGTGCCTGTGCACACATCTGGAAAATTCTCTCTGGTGGAGCTAATGTACTGCTTTCAATTTTTCATCCACATCAATGAGAAGTAAGGAGTGGCCTTTTAGCAAGATGTAGTGATGCAATAATGTAACAAAACTGACTAACAACACTTTCTTTATTACAGGGCTAAATGCTCATTATTCTTTGTAAAGGATGAACTCATAACCTCTGCAGCTATAGTTCATACATGGTTGATTTCCATTTACAAAGGCAGAAAGTCCTCATGTTCTCTAAATGTCAAGCTTTGACTTACAAAGCTCCTGTTTCCTTTTAGGTGGTGTGTGTGTGTGTGTGTGTGTGTGTGTGTGTGTGTGTGTGTTTGTTTTTAAGAAAATGCTAGCAATTAGATGGGAGAAAAGAAAAAATAGCATTTGCAATGTGGAAGAAAGGAAAACACATTTCAGAAATTCTAAACTAACTAACCAATTAACCAATAAAAACAAAAGACTGAAGGGGTATCATGAAAGGTCTTAAGAGAAAAGACTCATAATACAATTCTTTTCTATGTGGTTCTTCTAGGAGCAGAAGGGACAGAAACACTGGATTTTTTCAACAGCTTGAATATGAAAAAAAATTTGACATATTTCATACTGCAAAAACAGGCTTTGCTTATGCAATAATATAAAATGATCAAGTGACTACCTGGGTTATTCCAGGGCATGTGAAAGCAAATAAGACTAATTAGAAGCCATCTTATTCTCTATTTAAAAGGGAGGAAGTAGCTCCCTGTGACGCAAGAATTTCTGGATGTTTGGAATTGTCATATAGGAAGGTCACAAGATCCCCCTACTGTGAGCTTTTTCTTCTCCTAAGCCAAAGTCCTTGGAATGCATCATTTGGAAAAAGGATTCAGAGCTCGGTATTCACAAACCTGGTTCCTAGACAAACTTTTAGAATAATGAATATGGAGAGAGAGAGGCAGTAATTTACTGCCTGCTGTAACTGGAAAATGTCATTTAAATGGAACAGGAGCGTCCATAGTGCAAGCTAGAAGCACCTTCGGTCTGTCTAAGCAAGTGGAAAAATTGAGGCACTTTGCTTGAACCGGTAGATTTTTGAAACACTTGCTTTTTCATGTCCAATGTCCAGCTCTTTCTTTTAGGTCAGGTTATGACTGGGAAGAACAAAGGAATTGGGCACAGGAGAAAGTGTCAAATCAAGGAGGAAAAGAACATGCAACGGTGGAGGGGAGCAGGAAGCAGGGAAGTCCATTTGCTTAATATTTGAAAAGATGGGTTCTGCCATACCCTTCCTTCATGCCATTTGGAGGGAAAGCAGAATTACTTCTTTCTTAACTCAGTTCATTTTTAGTTTGCCCTGGCTGGCAATAGTAGGTGGAAAAAAGCAGTTCACTTATCAACGTAAGCCCTTTTACAGTGAATTTTTGGCCAAAAATGTGGATCTGCAAAATAATTCAGATGGTGTTTTTTTTTTTCCTCAAAAGGTATTGCTCTGTAAAATTTTGAAAAATTTAAAGTTCTCTTATAATCAGGCATTCAGAGGTACATGTTGGTTCCAATGACTTTGGTAGAAACATGCTGAAAATAGAAGCGAACATCAACCATCTTGTCTTTAGGCTGCTTTGGTATGGATTTGTAAGGCCTGAGTGAATTGAAAAAAAATTAGGAAATTTCTTGAAATAATGCAAAAGGAACGTAACACGATGGGTAAAACAGAAGATTCAGAAGAAAACTTTTTTTTTTTTTTTTTTTTTTTTATATTCCCGAGTTTTGTAAAAGATGTAAGGCCACCAATTCGGGAACTGAGCTCCTCCTCTCCCATCAGCTTTGTGCTTGTGGGAGCGGCAGGTGGAGGGCGAGATGGCCCTTGACTGTTCCCCACGAGTTTGGCAGCGACACTGTCTGAAATCCGGCTCCGCTTTAACGTCGGGGTGCGGCGTGGGTGCTTCTGGCTGGGATGGGGGACCGGAGACCGGGGACTGGGGACGTGGCAGTTGGTTGACTGGGAGGCTGTGCTGGGGAGCTCACAGGTGGGGCGGCCTTGGTGCGAGGGAATTCATTTCTGGTCCTGCCCTCCTTTTTGGCTGGAGCTGGGTGGCAGAGATTGGCTGCTGTTGCACCCTTGGGTGGGGTGGAGGCGAGTCTCCAGCAGCTTCAGATGATGGAACAGCAGCCGTGACATTCTGAGCAGCGGTTCTTCTTTTTCTTGGGGTGGAAAATGGTGAGGATGGCTTCATCAAAAACCGCTTTGAGACCCTTCTGAGTCAGGGCTGAGCATTCCAAGTAGCACTGTGCTCCGATCTTAAATACAAAAAGGGAGACAGGCCTGAGCAACAAGAAAAGAAGGGCAAAGCTCTGTGGGTCAACCCTCTGCCCAGCCAGACCTTACCTCTGCCCGCCCTATGAACAGCCTGGGGATTGTTCTGGATTATGTTTTTTTTTTTTCCTCTGCATTTCAATTTGCATCTGCAATCCTAATCTTTTTCTATTTTTCTATTGTTTTATAGTCTTGTATTAACAATAAATGGTTGTGGATCATTTTTGGTAAACAATAATTCTGAAAATGATCGACAAACCTTTTTTCCTAACAGGAAAATATAATAGGAGAGGATTTGAAACTGTGGTATGATTTGAATGTATGTTGTGAACAACAGGACCACAAGATATTGTTTTTAGCACCCTCTCTTTTGCTTGCAGTGTGGAAGTCAAGTTCAAGTGAAATGCATCTCCTGGATGAAGTAAAGCAGAATCAACCTGGCTGACAAGAGTGCATAGGATTTCTAGGTCATCCTTGATTAAAATACTTTGGATAAGCTATCTCTTAAGAAGGTAATATCTGATTGGCATTATCATTTGGTTTCAACATACTTTAAAAACATTTTAAGAATTAAAAAAAAATTTTAAAAATTTAAATTTTAAGAAATTAAAAAATATAAAAATATTTTAAAAAATCATAAGATACATTTGCTGAGGGAGACATCTTCCTCATTAGTGCACGGTCTGTATATGTAAATGGTAAGTATTTGGTACTTGTTTGGGGCTTTACTTGAAAACTTTGTAATAATGTCATTCCATGGTGTATTTCATAATCACAAAATTCCTACGAGAAACAGATATTCAGGCCAAAGCTATAGATTCTCATTAAGAAAATCACAGGCCATGAAGACCACGTTTGGCAGTCAGCCTCAATGTAGGAGACCTGAGATAAAAATGGCTCACGAGCTCAGTATGAGCCAACAACATGATGTGGGCCTCTTATTATTAAGGACATCTCGAGAAATACATGTGTTAGTTTTTGCTTCACATTAGGAGACCACCTTGAAAAAAATTAAAGAGATTCCAGAAGAGGTTGACTGGATGGCAAGTTCCTGGAAACTATAGCTGATAAATGGCTAAATGGGGCAGCAAAATCATAGGTCTATTAGGACCAATAATTTATATAAGTGAGGAAATCAGGGCTGGTGTGAGGCAATAGGGGGAAGTGAGGACTATGGATTGACTGTAAAGTACACGTCCCCTCTAGGGCAGCCAGTCTTATTCTGCTGCCATGTGAGAATGTTGGGTGATGGTTGCCCATTTTTGTATTTTTCAAGAGGAGTTGGAAATTGGGAATTTTATTATTTTATTTTGGTGCTAGGGTCTTAATCCCAGGGTCTCATACATGCAAGGCCAGCACTCTGCCATAAATCCACAACTCTAGCACCTACATTTTTATTTAATATTTACCAATTTTTAAAACCTTCTGTATGCCTTCTGATATGGGATGTATTTGACTGTTACCAGCGGCGTGTGAACTAAAGAAAAACGGAGGTTTAGCTTCGACAAGAATGGGAACAGCCCCAGGAAGGTAAAAATGAATCGTTTAAGGGATTCAATTAGAAAGTGAAAAATTAGACCTAAACTCTGGGTCTCTTGATATGTGTTCTTTTCCTTGTTCCATGACCGTAACTGTAACCCTTATGGCTCAGCTCTGCAAGAAGCTGGTCAAGTTGACAACTTAGTGAACGAGGTTGCTCTCTTATTTGAAAGGCCACAGCTATGGAGACTGAGAATGAAATAATTTTGTTTTGATTGGGTCCAAAAACTATTTCCTAATGTCTCTGTGTGAACCAAATGAAAATACCAAAAGCATGGTATTGAAATCATCAATGGAAAGCCTATTTTATGGCTTTCAATTGTCCTTTAGATTAGGAAAAAACTTTTTAAGAAAATAAATGAAAATAGTAGGGTACAAAAGGGGAATAAAGAATGAAGAAAATTTTAATTTTAATTAAAAAAATTTAATTTTAATAATGTCATCTTTTTGGGGGGCAGGGTGAATTATGTCCGTACTTGATATGCTAATTGGTTAAGATGGAAATTCAACCAATGTGCCAACTGAGTTATTGCTTGTAATGGGACAGGTTGTGTCAGTCATGCTGAAAAAATACCTAGAAAGTGCTGTGGTGACGTTCTATCTGGGAAACCTCCCCACTAATGATCACAAGCCTTAGGCTGATTCTGGAAATTTCAGGAGAGCCTGGTTGAGCCAGGTTTACACTGGGGGTCCTGCAAGATAGGCAGGGAACTCTGTCCTCTGTCCCCATAGTGCTGTGGATAAGCTTGTCAGAGTTTGCCTTTGATGATGCAGGAGGAGCCCAAACTTGTCTCTCCCAATTCCAACTTTACTAAAGATAATGAAACAGTAGATAAAGACATTATTGTGTAACAAGGTTAACATAACATCAGGCTGTACCGATAGTTCCAGGAAAAGTAGCCAAGAGATTTGGGGTGTGATTTGGGAAGTACGTGTGAGAAACAGAACCCAGTTATGAGGTAAGTACTGTTACCACGTTTCAAGGACTCTGAGGGTCAGAGAGAAGAATTCATCCTGGTTCAGGGAAAAGGCAGAGCCCCTGTTAGAGGGACTGTGGGGAGGAAAAATAATGTATGTTCTCAAAGGTGTGAAATGGAAAGCTGGCTCATGGAAATATGGCTTTTCTTACAGCAGTGACTTCATCTGTTTCTTGGTACAAAATGACCTACTCAGTCAAATATGTAGAATCCATCTGTAAGCGCTCAGGGTCTTGTTTAGATACACATGTTAACAGTCTGGAGCATGCTTTTCCAAACTGACATGTTTTCAAGAAAAAGGTGGAGATTGAGGATATCAACAGAGAGAACCTTTTTCTGATAACTTTTACAGTGGTTAAAGCTTATTGTTTCAAAAGCTGGGAAACATGCCATAGAGGTACAGAAGATCCAAGAGTCTGACAAGAAGGAATTAAACAAAAACAACAGGCCCAATGATGACCTTGATGACTAATCAAGTGAAAACCATTCATTCTTCTGGATCGCCCTGGTGTCTGTGGGGTATGTAGTAGTGTGGGACTGAAAGTAACTGGAAGAGATAAAAGCAGAGAGGCCTTCCCAGCTGTCTGAAGGGCTGCACCGATTTAACAGCCAGAGCCTGCTGACCCAGAGCTTGGGGAACATGACTGCATTTCACCACCACGAGAACTTTACAAGGCAAGTCTATCACCACCCTCATGATACAGGGTCTTGTTTAGATCCACATGTTAGCCATCTGGAGCATGCTTTACCAAACTGACATGTTTTCAAGAAAAGGGTGGAGATGGAGGTATAGCCCTGTCCCAGAGTTGCCAGGCATTCTGAAAGTTTTTTTTTTTTTTTTTTTTTAAGAAGCCAGAACAACATAAATATTTAAGTTTCCAAAGTGTTTAAATGTTGGCCCCTGAATTGCATCAAAAGTACCCATGGGCTGATCAAGATTGTGGGTGAAATTTGGCCCGTCAGTTGCCACTTTGCTCTTTTGTGTTTTAAAGGATGCCTTGGAAGGTACTGGTCTGGAATTTTTGTCTCCTGTCCCCTAATTTTGTCTATGCATGAACTCATCCTTATCCTTCATGAAGCCTGACAGAGATATCAACTGCTTCAAGAAATCTCTGAATCTTCCTTCCCTGAATGTCAGTCACTCCCTGCTCTCTGTTGCTTTAGAATTTGCTTCACGTGTCTCCTCCTCTTCCAGCCTGTGGGCCTCAGGCATTCAGATACCAGTGATGAGGTGGTGGCCTTCGAAGACCACAGGGCAAACAGGAAGGCAGGAGCTATGACTCCTCCATTCAGGAGGAAGGTATAAAGACTCCAATTGATTGAGTCTATAACATTGACTGAACATTGTTATAGCATTTTTTTTCTGCTTTAAATTCTACCTGTGTGTATCAGAAACCCAACAGGTAACAGGTATGACGTTAGAGTGACAATAAGAACAAAAGATACCAGGGGAAGACCATGGCAGGGGAGGGCAAAAAGAGGCCAAAGAGAATAAAGAAAAATAGGAACATGTCAAGAAATACCTCAGGGAGTCTGAACTTAGAAAACCCTGCTTAGGTTGTATGGAATGGAACTGAGAAAGAGAACACATGGACTATCATAATCTTAGAGCTAAGGTGTAACATAACACGAGGCACATAGTAGGTGTTTAATCAGTTATTATTGAAAAAATCTGGTAGTAAAATGGACCTTTGCGCATGTGTAGGCTGAAACTTAAGAGACACAATAATTGAAAGACAAGGAAGGAAAGAACAAGTTAAAGGGTAACAAGGAATGTTTATTAGAAATTGATGCAAAATATTTATGTGAACGTGGTTGGCTTTGGAGTGTGAAGGATGGCAAATACAGATGTTATGAAAACATCCTTTAAAAATAAAATGCCCTTTGGGACCAAAAAGAGATGATGGATGAAACACACCAAACAAAAAGAATCAGGTATGAGAACTCTGAATTCACAAAGCATTTTAAGTTTTGAGGAGAGTACTGCACAGTGAAATCGGAGTCTTCTGCACATGAAGACAGACGCCCCAAACTCAGGGTTTCGTGTCAGGCTCTAGGAAGGAGGCGGAAGAGACCGCGGTTAAAGCACTGCCCCACGTCCCAGCGCTGCGGCCTCTTAGCTGGGCGCTTCCCCTCTCTGAGCCTCAGTTTCCTCCAGGCAAGTAGAGATAACAACACACAAACCTCGGGGGGTGGCTGTGAGGATTAATTAAGATGAAGCCTGTGACGTGCTTGGCACGCAGCCCAGTGCATGATAAACACTCCATAAACACTGGCTGTTACCATAAACTACTTGACAGAAAAGTCAAAGAGTAGAGAAACTTAAAGCATCTCTATAATTACACGAATTTGTGATGAAACAAGTTAAGATCTCGCTTGGTTTTCTTCTAAATTGGGTTTTGTAAGCGAAACACGATTCTCTCTGTACCTGAGAGCAGTTGCTAGGAGAAGCTGGCAGAAGGCGATGGAGTGGTGCACTCAGCCATTGTTTCTGAAATAAGTTTGAGATGAGATGGGAGGTTTTGGAGCGACTTCTTTTCAGAGGGAAGAAACAACTGGCAAGTGACAAGTGGAGCTAGGCAGCTGACTGGATGAAGGTGGAAGACAGGCTCAGAGGCAGGGAGCAAGGAGACCGACCTCCTGCAGGGAGCTGGTGCTGAGTCGATGGGGACCTCCTGCTACAACCCACCCAGTTTTTTATGGGGCTATGCATTTGCACATGTTAATGAGAACATTTGAAGGAGAATGTTTAGGGAAAAGGTAGCAGAACCTATCCATACTTATTTTCCCAGAAGAAAAGTAAATGGTTGAAGAATGGACAGCTTACACGAGGCCAGGTGCAGGCGACAATGTCCCCAGAGCTGGATTAGAATCTTTTTCTTTTTTGGAACCAGGGATTGAATCCAGGAACATTTAACCACTATAGTCACATCCTCAGCCCCCCCCACTTTTTTGTATTTTATTTAGAGACAGGGTCTCACTGAATTGCTTAAGGCCTTGGTAAGTTGCTGAGGTTGGCTCTGAACTCATGATCCTCCTATTTCAGCCTCCTGAGCCACTGGGATTACATGCATGTGCCACTAGGATTTCTGACTTTGTTAGGGTGAATGGTGTGAATCAAACACATTTGTCTCTCGAAGACACTATTTCCTAACCTGTACTATGAGAGGAACACTGTCCACTAAAGAGAGTGTGCAGTGAGGTGGAATTTGTGAAATGTTCAGCATCCTAAGAGCTCTGAGTGGTCCTGGTGACACTGATATGACTGTGCAGGAGTGGGGACTTTACATGTTTGTGAGACGTTCTCATGCATTGAGCCATAAAAATACAATTTTCTTTAATTTGCTTCTAGTTAAGTGTATCACATTCCTTTTTGGTGCCTATAAACAAGGTTTAATATGAGAAATGTGTACATTTTTATCGATGAAGAACTCATTAAGATTCTCCACTAGCTTAGAGAGGGTGATGAACTGCTGGGGGGCATGTATCTAGCAGGGTTAGTTACTTACAAATTAAAACAGAAAAATTTAAAGTCTCCTACTTGGGTTGATGAGTTTGAGCCTAAATCATTGAGGAAGGGATTCAAATGATGGAAATATGATTTATAAGCTTTCTCTTGCACAAAGTACTTCCGTTCTCTTGTGTCTATTTTATTGGCTGCTTTGCACACATCTTGGTGATAATGGAGAGGTAGAGATTTGGTGTCTGGCAAATACTTGCTGAAGCATTTCTCCCAAAAAAAAATCACTCTACATTTCAAGACTGAAAAAAGGCCTATGAAAATAATTCAGCTCTGGGTAAGTTGCCTTTTTGTTGAGCAACTGCTTAGATTCCCCAACTAGTTACTTTTTGGTGTATGTTATTTTTTCCAGACGCTGTTGTAACACAACCCAAACTTTCTAAGTGGCTACTCATTATATAATGAGAAATATTGTATAAATATAACCTGAATCTAAGTCTCTTCCAAGAAAAATCACAAAATACCACGCAAAGGGTCATTTAGATGAGTTATGTTGATAATAAGCAGTGAGATTTACAAACAGACATCTAATGACTCCCTTTAATTCATTCTAAATATGACAACTATTTTGTAGGGTAACCTCTTTTTAGAGGTTGCTAAATAAAAATGGTAAGTGCTTTGGCTGTTTAAATTCACAAAGTTTCTGTCTTAATGAAAAACAGACAATACTGGCTGACAGGAACACTAACCAAATGGCCCCTCCAGTCTTTCTAGAACAGAGGGGAGGATCCAGAGCAGAGAGAGGATTCTAAACATGCTGCAGTTTAAAGCACACCCACATGGAGCCTGCCCATCCCAAAGCACACACCCTGCTCTTTTCTAGTAACCACTTAAAGCTGAATTAAAAATGAACAGTACCGCTTTTGCAAGCTTCACTCCATGCTCGTAAGTGAGCGGCTTCTCCTTCATATATAGCAGGCGGGCCAAGGTTTTGGGGTCATCGCGGAGATCAATCTGGCAAAACATACGTAAGACAAAGTCATTCATTTTTTCAGGGCCTGCCAAATACTTTAAACTCTGCCAACATAGTTTCTTTCTCCTGAACATCTTTGAAGTTGCTGAATTTTCTTTAAGAAAGCACGTGTGTGTGCCCAGGTTAGGTTGAAAAGGTAGAGTGATCTGCACTCGGCCACACCTGGATGTCCTTACACTTGCTCCTTCAGAGCAGTTGCTCTGAGTGCAGCGGCCTATTCCAGTGATACTCGTGTCTAGTGATTTTGAAATTGTGTGTTTATTTGCAGTTTCCACTGATAGAACATACAAGAACCAGACACTTTTGTTACCTTTCAGGGATGATTTATCAGATCCCAATTTCTATTACTCATTATTTAACAGCCTATTTCCTGACACTGTTTTTTTTTGCTTTTCCATATCAAATATTCACCCTCAAATGGATGAAGATTTGCTGCCTCTCTGACTCTTCTAACAAATAGACTGCACGCTCAAGAAGGCAGATCCCCAGGAGGAGTTTCCAAAGGGTTCGGCTTAATGAAGCATCTTTTCAAAAGCAGAACTGCCTTGAAGGGAGCATTTGTTAGGTTTGATAGTTTAATAAAGTATTTTGGTTCCTTTAAATTTTGCTGTGGCTGGGGTTGTGGCTCAATGCTACGTAGAGTGCTTGCCTGGCACATGTGAGGCACTGGGTTCGATTCTCAGCACCACATAAAAATAAATAAACAAATAAAATAAAGGTCCATCGACATCTAAAAAAACACTAAAAACAACAACAACAACAACAACAAAAACAAATGATTGTCTTTCAGAGCAGAAACATCAATTGTGTGCCAGGATCTGTGGATAAATGAATCTTTTTCTTTGTCTCTGTTCAAATAAACACATATACTCTGTATCGGTCCATATCTTTCATAGTCGATGTTTTTCTTTATGGTTTTTAAACATTTTTCTTTGTTAAGCAGAATGTAAAGTGAGAAATAGAAACAGCATATGAAATGGAAAACCATAAAGTCCCCAGAGTCATTACATTCCTATGACTTTGGAATAGTAATTTAGATTTTGAGAAAGCAAAAAACAAAATCCTTTTAAAAGTACAAAAAGTCAGGACAGGGGTTGAGGTTGTGGCTCAGAGGTAGAGCGCTCACCTAGCATGAATGAGGCACTGGGCTCGATCCTCGGCACCACATAAAAATAAAATTAAGATATTGTGTCCACCTATAACTAAAAAATAAATATTAAAAAAAATCAGGACCATCTTTGATCCATTTGTGCAACTGACTCAGAAATTCAAACTATGCAACTTCATTAGCTTTCAAAATACTTTAAAGGTCTTTAGAGTCCAGAAAGGTCTGGCATGTGTATTTTAGCTTCATTTCTAAGATCTGGAAGATCAAGGGATTTAAAGACAATAAAGTCATGAATTTCTGTCTTCCATTTCCAGGAATTCTTTCTTTTCAAGGAATTCTGTCATAATGTGCTCATTTGGATTTCCAGGGTCATTTTGACACCCACACCTATTTTGAATTTTAAAACAATTGTGGATTTTAGCTGCAAAAGTATTAGATATGTGCAGTTACTGCCCATGTTTTATTACTCTGACTCAGGGCTGGAGAAATGTCTATTTAAAAAAAAATACTTTGTTATTAAAAAACAGATTATTTTTTAAAGAACATATTAAAACAGTGCTTCATATTAAATAGTTGTTCTCTTTTCAACTCCAAGTCTTTACTCATGCACACTTTAAGAACTTCCATTCACAGGAGGGACATGTCCCGAGACCCTCTCCCTCAGTGTTTGGTAGAACACAATGTTGGTGATGTACCTAAAGGGTCTTTTCTTCTTGCAGCCCACCCACTCTGCCATCACCCGAATCTTAACCTGGGTCCCTATGAGGACGTAAGGCACATGAGGCATGCAGTCCTTCAGCTCCGGCACCCATTCCTCCTGGACATTGTGGTAAGAGGCAGGATTTACAACCGAGAAGCAGATCAAAAACACATCGGTGTTGGGGTAGGAGAGCGGCCTCAGCTGATTATAGTCCTCCTGCGGGAAGAGCAGATGAGAGTGTGTCCAACTGTAAAGGTCACACGTGGCTCCTGGGAGTGATACCGTGAAGATTCTACTACAGGCATTGTGATCCCCCTCCTCCTGGCTCTGGTCTGGTGGTCTCTATATTACTAGGAATACAGGAGCCACTGGACAGGAGAACACCTTTTTGTTGCAGATAGAGATTTGTATTGACCTCATTTAAGATGAATTTAAGAAATGTTTTAGCAGCTTTACTGAGATATGATTTACCTATCACAAAGTTCATCCACTTATTTCTCACCATTTTTTTTTTTTGGTATCAGAGATTGAACTCAGGGGGCATTTGACCACTGAGACACATCCCCAGCCCTATTTTGTATTTTATTTAGAGACAGAGTTTCACTGAGTTGCTTAGCTTAGCAACTTGCTTTTGCTGAGGCTGGCTTTGAACTTGCAATCCTCATGCCTCAGCCTACCAAGCCACTGGGATTACAGGTGTGCACCACTGTGCCTGGCTTATTTTTCACTTTTTAATGGTATGTATTTAAGGTGTACGACATGAAGTTTTGTTATATGTGCACATACTACAGTCAAGTAATTGAGCATATCCATCTCCTCACATAGTTATCTTTTTAATTGGTGACAGCATGTGAAATCTACTTTCTTAGCAAATTTCCAGAATACAACACAGATCTTATTAACTGTAGTCCTCATGCTGTGTTTATTTCTCTCTCTAGGCTTATTCATCCTCTAACCTTGACTTTGTACCCTTGACCAGCATTTCCCATTCCCCCACCCTGATAACAACCCTTTTACCCTGCTTCTATGTATTCAAAAGTTTGCCCATTTAAGGGGTATAATCCAATAAGGATCAGTGCAGTTCTCCTGTTACACTGGAAATTGTTATATGTGATATGGATTTAAATTAATAGGTGGTTAAAAAAGCAAAGAAATTCCCTCCTTATGTAATTAAAATGAAATGTTTTCAAATTTAATTTAGAATAAGATAACTAAAATACAAAGAGTTGTTGCCAAATCAGACACCATCGTTTTTGAAGAAATATGTTCAGAGCTAAGAATTTCAAATTTATTTCTAAGATTTCCTGAATACCACAGTGTGGCCAAATAAATAAAATACCAGATTTTTTTTCCCATGGACTTTCCAGATCAGAATATGTTTCTGATTGAAAGATTCCTGGTTCCACATCTGTGTATCTGTTGTTTTAGTGGGAGGTGATAAATGCCTAACGTTATCCTTCCAAACATTTTATATATATATATAATATATACATGGTTAGTGTAAAAACAATTTGATTATACAGTTCATACTTTTGTGGTGCTTATTTTAAAAAACTTAATATGTCCTCTCCATATTTTTAATATTAACCTCATTATCTTTCTATTGACTCTAAAGTATTTATAAAATGGAGTACACACATGTGCACACATATACACATACGTGACAGGCAGTAACCTTAGAAGGCAAATTGTGGTCATCTGTTTGGTGGAAATGCATTGATCTATCACTGGGCTACTCAGAGTACCCAGGGGTTCAGTATGCATGGCCACCACAGTTACTACTGCTAATGCTATTAAAACTTAAGCAAAGATTTTAGGTACCTAAATAGGATGCAATGCAAGATGGCAAGGATGGAGAAAAATAGAATCCTAAAAACTCAACCAACCAACCAATAGCAACTCTGTTACTGTGGGCTCCTTTACCACATTTCTACTAAAGCAAATGATTGAAAGTCCAGTGCACTGATGAATAAACATTAGTCATCCTGGGAAGTTGGGCCAGGCTGCCTCTCAGTGACTTGTGCCCACATCTCCCCCTGTGTTGCATGAGGTATAGGGAAGGCAGCTGGGAAAGTTCATCTCGTGGGACTACCTTCTCCTCTTTATATATCTAGCCCCAAATACCAGATTTTTCTTTCCCATGGTCTCCCTGCCTAGCTGCTTTTTCTCTGGACTATTCCCTCTGAGGGAAGCATGCTAAGAAATCTGAGGCTATAAACTACAACTGGACATGATACTACCTGCCCTCTGCCACTTTGTCTTTCCATTTGAATTGTCCAAAGTGGATCAGGTGGGCTGGGGTTGTGGCTCAGTGGTAGAGCGCTTGCCTAGCACGTGTGAGGCACTGGGTTTGACCCTCAGCACCACATAAAAATAAATAAATAATGAAAATTATGACCATCTACATATTTTTAAAATGTTTTTTAAAAAAGTGGATCAGAAAAAAAAAAGTGGATCAGGGCTCATGTTGACTTCCCCCACCATTTCCCACCTATACTCTTTCTATGGCAAATATTCCATGAATATAGTGGACTCACTAGTAGAAAAGGGATCTACAGTGACCTCCAAATGAACATGCAGTTTTCCCATGGACCATTTGCTAGCGTGGCTTTGATTAGAATCACCTGGGGAGCTTTTGAAACCTCTTGCTATTGGATAATCACTATCAGCCACTCCCAACACTGGAATCAATTAAATCATAACCTCTGGAGAGTGGCACTGGGTAGCTGCAAATCCTACATCATTTGGCCTGGGGTGTGCCTGGACTTGATGGCAACCGATTTGCATCATCTTTACCATCAACTGAGGCTGCGTTGAGGGCTCATAGCTAAGGGCCAGGTATTGTTTCAAGCAGTTATATGAACCGTCTCATTGAACTTTCACAATGGCACTGGAAATATGGCACCATCAAGAAAAAGTTAAGGTTTAGAGAATTAAGTTCATTTTTAGAGAATTTCCATAATGGACGAATGCAACAGAGTCATTAAATACCAGAAGGGGGTATCCAGCTGCATTCAGATCTGGCTCTTAATTGTGACCACACTATTGCTACAGCTCAGAATTTTAAGTGACAGAATAGGCATTTTCTTAAACTCCGTTATCTAGGAAACAGTTCTTGAGTTACCCAGGGATCTAAGTGGTAGACCATGGGGTATGTTGTGTATTTGATAGCTGCATCTGCTCAAAACTACCACACGATGGCAGCAGACACTGTATTTTAAAACCTCAAAGCCTAAAATCCAAACAAAACACCGTTGGGAGAAATGTCTAAAGAAGGTTAGGTAGGAGCAAATAACAGGTCTGAAAGAATCATGTTTATTTGATTCTTTTCTCAGCAGCTACCAGATACATTATGCTTACATTATGCAAAAGTTAAAGACCAGGGTTCGCTGGGCTAAGTGTAGGTGGGAAGGTGAGAGAAGTGTGTTTCTGATCCGAGGAAACCTTAGTCCTGTTGCATGATTCCATGTAACATGGTTTGTTGTCACTGAACGTGTAGCACTGTCAGGGATGCTATGTGAACTACACACGGTAAGTGAGAACTGGCAATTGAATTGGGAAAAGAAATGCATGAAACATCCCATTTATGTGAAATGGGGTGCACTTTTGCTTGCCTTTTGTTAGCTAGTCTGATAATGTTCTAACTGACTGAATTGGAAAAATCCAATGACAAGGCTGCAGAATGACACCTTAGACATGAGTTAGTGCAGTGGTTTCCAAATTGTGGTCCCCCTGACCAGCAGCCTGGGCGTCATGCATGCTTTCTCAGACCTCATCCAGTTCTCCTGAAGATGAAGCTGGGGGAGAAGCTGCTGCACCTGGGTCATAAGTTTCAGAAGCATAGGCTACTGCTATCCCCACCTACCACCCCTGCCGATTTTATAGTTTCAGAAACTAAGGACTCACGAGTTTAATGATTTAACAGGACTACAGAACCAAAATACTTTCTGAGAAGGCTTTACCTGGGCTGGTAGGGGCTGGTCCTTGGCAATGGCTATGAAACATGGCAGGTGTTCAGGATTGATAAAAGGAAGTGTTCCCTTGGGACTGGGGGGTTTGGTGGTGGGAGGTTGGGGTTTTGAACTGATGCCAGATGAGAGCTGGAATGATTTTTGTGATAGAGCACACTTTGACCCTAGGTTGGATGATGATGTGGAAAGATGATGTCAAGGGGCTCTGAGAAGGGGTTGAATGGTACAGATGTTATTAAGGCCCCTTCTCATATTGAAATTGAGAATGAAAGATAGGTTCTTGTGAGCTTCTTGAAGAGACAATGTTTTAACCTGCAAGAGTCACTTGATGGGGCTTTGGAAGGCTAAAGTGGGCAAAGGGATGGGGGATTTGGGGCTTTTGAGTGTTTTTTTACCCAACTTTACCCCATGAGCAAGAGAGTGTCCAGTGTGAAAGTGTACCTAATGCTCTGAGGTGGGGTGGGGGGGGGGCTATGGGTGATTATTTAAAAAGTTCAGAAGAAGCCTCAGCAGCAGATAGGCTAAACACCTGGGTCCTAAAAATGTTTGAAAATAACTGCATCAAGGTGGTACAGGTGGTGGATTAGTGAGGCACTTCTCAGATTTTACACACATTTGAATCACCTGGGGTCCTCGTTAAGGTTCAGGTTCTTATTTGGTAGCAGGTCTGGAGTAAAGCCCACAGATTTGCATTTCTAACAAGTCTTTGGGTGATGCCCATGCTGCTGGTC
The DNA here is from genome assembly GCF_964194105.1 of Spermophilus citellus. NCBI lineage: Eukaryota > Metazoa > Chordata > Mammalia > Rodentia > Sciuridae > Spermophilus > Spermophilus citellus. The sequence goes on along the minus strand of NC_138185.1, from coordinate 158,703,371 downwards.
CAGGGACCACACTTTTTTGAGTAGCAAGAAGAGTTGCGCTGAGCCCGGCTCCTGGCCCAGACTCACATTAAACAACTGGGAAGAGAATTCCGCTTCCAATTCTTTGTGGGTTTTAGTGACATTTATTCTGGATTTTTTCAGCACCATCTCATTTTCATATTCTCCCATAAGGGAGGCTTGGTTTAGAAAACCTGGGCATGCTGTGTATGGGCTGGGTGCATAGGATGGTGCTGAAGAGCATAAGCTGTGGAAACAAATTCTCCAGGTTCACATGCCTACACTGCCTGTGACTATGATGTGGTAAGTTCTGCCTCTGTTTCCTTATCAGTCAATGTGAATGATCATAGTGTTGGCCTCATAGGGTTGTTGTGAGAACAAAGTGTGTTAATATCTGTACGCTACTTGGAATGGTGTCTTGAGCATGGTAAGCACTTTAATGACCGAGTAAAACAGTCCATCCTCCATCCATGTCAACAACAGCTGCAGTTCTTGGCGCTGTTTTCCTACCCTCACTGGATACCAGGGCTGACTCTGAAATTGACTTTTTCTGAACTGAGTAGTAATGAGATCCAAATGTTTATAAACTCTGCGTCTCTCCGTCAACTTCCCTCCAGTTTCATTTTTCGTAGTTTGTGGAGAAGTAAGATCTGGTCCTCAGGTTACTTTTACCAATAACCTGTCATGTGGGCTAACTGTTCCCTAATCCTCCGAATGCATTCCTTCTAGAAACTGCAGTAAATGCCTGTGAGTAGGAAGTCTGAGTTGCTTATTGAGGGAAAAACATTTGTTCTGAGGTTTCAGGCAAACTTTCCATAGAGGGTTGAGGCCAGATCCCGTGCTCCAGATGGCTCCATGGGGTCAGCCAATAGCTAAGAGAAAGGCCTGTGTGTGTCCAAGTGGACCTTGGGTTGCCATTAATGAACCCCAGCTGTATTTCCCTCCTGCTGGCCTGTGGGCTTCTTCAGCCCGCAGGGGAAAAAGGAGCTTCAGAAATCAGATTCTGGTTGAGAAGTGCGGCCTCCAGTCCTGGGTGAGTGAGGCTCTGGGCTGATGGCTTCCTGTTCCCACATTTACTGGTGGTAGCACCACATGCAGCCCCTACTGTGTGAGGCTGGTGGGCAGAAAACTCCCGGATTTACCCTGCTGGGAAGCTTGGTGCCTGCCTAGGCTGACGGCAGGCTGCCCCTGGCTCCTGATACCAGGAGATGCTCATTTGCTTCTGGCAGTGCTGCTACCTGCCACTTTTGCAAATGCTGTCTTTGAGATATTTCCATCCTGGAGTTTGGCCCGAGAGGCCACAATCTGAGCAGGGTGTGCTCACATTGGAGGATGAGAGGGATGCAAGGCATCTTGGTACCTTTGCTGGTTCCAGCTCTAGGTGACCCACCACAGGTGGGTCTGAAGCATGACCTAGGAAAGACCCCTCTCCCAGTTTGGCATTCCTCAGGCTGTGAAAGCCCAGGGTTTGCTTCCTCTCTCCCCTTGATCTCTCATGACATGCTTTAAACAAACTGGTCTGTCTAGAGCACATCATGGAAGTCAGCTCTGGCACTCTTTCTGTAGCAGAGTGCAAGATCTGAGCTCTAGAAATCCTTTTCAGAGAGATTTTCAGCAATACACTGCAAGAGGCATGTGCCGTGCAGGACGAGTTGGCTCGACCTAAATAGATTTGACTGGAGGATTGGCCTTATCCCTCCCTAGCATGATCTGAGGGGTAAATCCCCCCACTTCATTGTCTAACCTAATGTTTGGAATCCTACCCAACAGATGAACCAGAGTTCTGAAGACTCTTTATCTTCAAAGGGCTCTGCTCAAAGTCCAAATGTTAGCTTGTTTCAGGGGGTTGAGGAGGCAGCGGCCACGTGCTGACAGCGTCTGCGTGTTGACTTCATTATAAAATGTCTTTATCAAGTGCTCGGCTGAACTGTGAAGGGGCAGGAGCGACTGGAGCCAGGGCTTTGCGGCAGCCATGCCTGAGGCAGGCGAGTACCTCGGCAGAGGGGGAACCAGGTCAAACGATTTTGTGCAAGACAGACTTTGTGGGTAGAAGTAATGAGTTCCTGTCACTTTACCTCTCAGAACACATTTGCTTCGTAAGGTGGTTTTTGTCAACTCTGACCCATGGTTAGCTCAAGACAAAGACAAGGGGCACTGCTCTTTGGTTTATTCATGTAAGAGAATCTAATTATTCAAGCAAGATGGAACTCCATAGCCACATTCAGAGACTTATTTCATTTTTTGTGGTTCAGGGATTATCAATTGGTTTTGAGATCATCTCTCGTTCCTCATTAGTAACTGGCCAAGTGCGTAATCTTGAATTAGTTAGATATTCCCTAGTCATGAGACCTCAGCAACATTCACTAGAATCTAACCAAGGAGGGGTGGATTATCCTACCTAGGACTGGAAATGGAACTTTTGGAACAATGTTTCTAAATTAAATTTGTTAAAAGCCTTCTTGGCTGTATTGTAGGATTACAGGAATCAACTTTGGGAACAGGGCTTCAACCACCAAAGACTTCAAGAGTAAGTGTTTTGCAGAGTTTAATGTGCATATAAAGTGAATTTTCAAATTCAGTGGACTGGGGAGAAGTCCCAGAGTCTGCATTTCTAATATGCTGCTGGTGATGCTGATCTGCTGGTCAGTGGATCAAACTTTGGCAATTTTCTAGAACAGTGATTCTCAAAGTATGCTGTACAGACCAGCAGCACCAGTACCAGGAATCCTGCTAGAAATGAGAATTCTTGGGACTTTACCTATACAATTAGAAACTCTGGGGGTGGGTCCAGTGTCTGGCTTTTTAACAAGCCCTATAGGTGACTTATTTGTGTTTAAGTTTGAGAAACACTGTTCTAGAAAATGACTGATTGGTTATCCTTCAGTATAATATCCCAGGATTTGAAATCTACCAAAAGTTCTACCTTGGGTCTGGCCTCATCCTTTTGCTTAAAACTCAAGTTCTTTCAGGCTTTCTTGAAGTTATCTTTTTAAAGGTCCTAATCATAGAATTTTTAGGTCTAGAAGGAAGCTTAAGAGCTATTCTGATTCCTTTTTCCTGTGCTTTATACCCACTATAAACCTTGTCCCCTTCTGAGATTTCAAAATAACTGGTGGAAAGCATTAAAGTCACAGTTAAGTTGAAGAAATATCTAGAACCCATCTGTTATTCTATTATCAGTATTTATCATTTCTGTGTCAAAGGTTTGGGCCAATCTACTTGCTTTGCTTTGGAGTTTAATGATATTTTTACAATGTCTGATAGCTTTGACTCTTATACTAATAGTATTTTTAAAAAATTTATAAAGGACAAGAGCAGTGGGAAAAAATAATTAAACTCCACAAGAGCTTTTAAACAGTATTATTGGATTTGAAATTGCATAGAGGCCTAGAGAGGTGGTTCTTGGGGGCAATTAATGTAGGGGAGCAAAAAATTGAAACAGAAAAAGGGGAAAATGGGATGGGCACCAGGGGCATAGAGGGCTTTGGAGAAAGCAAGGGAATCAGGTTTCAGAGTCATGAAATAATCCTTGTATTGAACTTTTCAAACTGGATTATATACATAAAATTTGACTACGAGCCTGGCATAGTGGCACATGCCTGTAATCCCAGTGGCTTGGGAGACTGAGGCAGGAGGATCACAAGTTCAAAGCCAGCCTCAGCAACTTATTGAGGTCCTAAGCAACTCAGTGAGACCTTATCTCTAAATAAAATACAAAAAAGGGCTGAGGATGTGGCTCAGTGGTTAAGTGTCCCTGATGAATGGGGACACCTCAATGATTGTGTGATTGGATTACAATTGGCAATTTCACCCCCCAAACAGTGCATCACTGCAGCTGGAATGCTTTATGATAGAGGAAACTACCTGTACTGAGGTCCTTGGACTTTCGTGAAGAGGAGCCAAACTGATTTTTCCAGTTTAATGAAAACGGGGTGGTGGGGGTGGGCATCATTTTCTAGCTTCGGGTCCTACTATTGATGTGAGAGGTCACCTCCACTCCCATCTGCCCATGAGGGAAAATCAGATGCTCCTAGGAGCCTTGAGTCTGGAGCTAGATTTCCCAGGTCCCCGTCCTAGCCTGCACAACACCAGCCTTTGATGTCCCACATACATCTTATACCGTGGTGCTTGCAGATGCACACAGAATTCCTCACAAAGATTTCACTTATTTATTTTCTAGCAGGGAGTTTTCAAGTGGAGCAAAATGACATAACTTCAGATAATTGTGCAAAAAGGGCGAGGCAAATGCATAAGTAATCATTACCAGGAAACCCACAGTGGGAAATAACATGGTCAAATGTTTACTCCAAAGGACTTAAAATGTATGAATTTGGACAGACTGAACAACCCGCTGATTTTGACCTAAATCAATGACCTGCAACATATGATAACAAGCTCTATCCAAGAATTTGGGCCACAGCCACCAACTGCTTATTACCTTCTCCTCCTCCAGCCTATGAACTCAGGGCATCAGAAACTTCATAAGGATGTGTGTGCGGGGCACAAGGACAGACAGTCAAGGGCATCCAATCTTTTTACCCAAGTAGATGGTGCCATTTAAGAACTGAGGACTCTAGTCCATGGTTTTACATTATTGTTTGCCCAGGTTCTCCAACTTGAGGAAACATTGCTGTCAGAGTGGAAGTATTTCAAGCATCTTAGAGAATTTAGAGTCAACTCTCAGTTCTTCACTTTGGAAAATATCCAGAATCCTGGCTTTTCTTCCAACACTTAATCTGTTGTCTTCCTGCCTCCTGATGCCTCCTCCACAGGCTCTTTTTAGACCCTTTCATAGTCCATTAGTCAATTTGAATGAAGGATGGGCAAAGAAAAATAACATGAAAAGACAGTAAAACTAAAATTTATGAGATCATCCCCTTAAGCCTGTATCAGGACTAAGTTTGGTAGGAGGAAACTTCAAAACTCTTGAACAAATATATTATTTTGGTTATTGATGGTCGTCAGTAAATGACTAAATCATTATTTATCAAAACCTTGGCTATAATAATGAGTTAGCTTTTTGTAGGTATACATTTAAAAAAATATTAGAAATGTGATTTTGGTTGTCATTTAGGTAGAAAATAAATTGGCCTCAAATGATCAGAATGGGTGATACCAGTGTGGTTAGTCCCCATATGCCTAGCCAAATGGACCATTCTTTCTCATACACCCCCTTCCCTAGCCCTTAATGAATTCAGATAATAAAAATGTACCTGTCCTGCAGTGTCATAGAGTCCGAGCAGGTGCTGCTTTCCTCCCACGGTCACTGTAACTAGGGGAGAAGAGAAGAGGAGAATCTATAAACACAAGCTTCAATCAGGAGCCTTCCCATTTCTTCATGCCAACATCTCTCTGGGCAGCAAGGATAAGCATATGCTTCACCCATGTTTATTCTAAACCAAGTTGACAGCATGATTTCCAAATGAAAGGCAACCTTGGGCTGCAGTGACAGCAGATGGTCTGAGCCAAGTCCAAATTTCTCCACTGAGATGAATATTATCGGTGCTATGAGGGCCCTCTGTAGGCTGCTCCTTGGTCCTTGTTGGGTTCTAGAATATCATGCTCCTGAGGGAAGAAAAAAGAAGCTGGACGCCTTTCGAGTTAGGTCATTGTCGTCTTTGGTTTGAGTCACCTTTCAGGAGACAGTATTGTGTACACGACTCTGTTAGAAATCTCTCAGCTTTTATCTGCCTTTGAAATGTCAATAAAACCCCGAACACAAAGAATATTAACCCACCTCCGTTGCAGGAGGAGATGTTGTATGGGTTCGATTTCACATACCTAAAGGAAATCTAGAGAGTGAAAAGTAGCCGGTTTGATTTACCCAGCAGGCTTCCTGCCTTGCTAAGCAATTGTGTCCAAGAGTGAGAAATAATATAGGATACCAAGCACTCTGTGCATGTCTGGAGATGAAATAAAGCCTCAACTTGAAACTAAACCGAGATTGAGCAGATTTAATGCAGAAGTTAGACAATTCTCTTGGTGAATAGAAAGAGCAAATTTAAATTTCTAGAAAAATCAATTTTTTTTGAAATAGGAAATAAAATATCAAGGAAAGTGTGTTTTTTCTCTAGTTGATTAAAAAAGTGTGTAAGTGCAATGATAATATGATTTGTGATTCCTCCATCACTAGCTGTGCAGGAAATGAAAGATAAACTGAATAGCAGTCTTTTATAACCATATCTCTAATCTGTGCCAGCCAGGTTCTCTAGTCTGCTGTTCAGGGTTGCTGATTTGGTACTGAGTCTTACTTTTATTTTTAGGTCCATGGGCTTAATGTATGCAAAATACCTCTATTTCTTTTCTTTCTTTCTTTCCTTCTTTATTCTGCAGTGCTGGGGATTGAACCTAAAGTCTTATACATACTAGGCAGGTGTTCTACCACTGAGCCACATCCCCAGTCTGTAAAACATTTCTTAATGCCATTCTTTGAGAAGCACTTTTTTAAAGGTACTGTCTGCCCAGACACAGGAAACTATCTAATTTACTCAGATTAACCTGTGTTCAGCTTGATAAAATGGCTCTTGCCACCCAGGTGAGTTTTTAAATGGTGAACCCAGCTCCACTGAATTTTGGTTACCATGCTGACAGAGGAAGGGCATTTAAACATTTTTACTTCTGATGGAAGGTTAAACTGGTAATGGAAATGAAGGTGAAACCATGTGGCCTAAAGTTCTTTGTCCTGTTTTATTTTCCTGTTTGTATATACTTGAGAAGAGAGCTGGGTCAGATGTTCCTGAAATCTGCCCAAATGATTTTCTTTAATGACTGGTTGGCTGCCTAGTCATGGATTAGGAATGAAGGGAAGAAATCCAGCTATTACAACATGGAATTTCCTGCCTCTAGGGAACTGGGTATAAGCAGGTCAGGGCGGCTGTTCCTGAGACCCTTAGACTGTTGGAAATAGAAGACCAGATACAGTTCTTTCTTTTTCAGAATATGAAGACAGGTGCTTTACTGGGAAGGCTTGGGCACAATGCATTGAAGCATACACTATGCCAAGGGCAGTGTGGAGGGGTGTGAGAGCCTGCAGCAGGAGAGCTAATCTGTGTGCGTGTGTGTGTACACATGCAGAATCCGAGAAGGCTTTCTGGAGGAGATGACTGATCTGAGTCCTAAAGGATCACCTGGAATTACAAGGGTGCTTTGGGGGGAGCTGAAGAGCTGGGTATACAGGGTCAGGTTGTCCTAGATCACTAACCCAGGTTTGTTCAGATGTGAAAGACCCAGATTGCTCTTTTTTTTTCTCAAAATTGTAAAGGAGAAGGATTTAAAACAATTCTTTTGGGTTAATGCAAAATGATGGGATGGTAGTGGGGAGAATACCATTTTTGGCTAGGAAGCCACGTTAGAGTTTCAGCTATGATGTGTAGTGACTGTGCATTCTGTGTGGGGTCAGCCCTGCTGAAAGAATCCAAAGGAAGGGTGTGGAACTTGTGCCCTGTCTCTAGAAGGCATGTTACACTTTCTTCTCTGTCTCTGCTTTCTCCCATTCTGTTGAAAGGAAAATAAGTGGATCATAGTTTATGCCAGAGGACATCAAGGGACCACCAGAGATGGATTTAAGTGTCCCTGTGGGTTGTGTGCATCAGTCGTGTCTTTGTGAGTCCTTATCTGGGACTAGCAGTGGATGCCACACTGTTTACCAACCTGTGTCCCATGAGGCTCCCTGGTTTGGAAAGGCACTGGCCACAACTGCATAGAGGGAAGCTGTGTCCATAAAATGCTAATGGGAAATGGAATAAGGTTGAAAGAGGAGCATCTCTCAAGTCAGACATTTCTGCATTTGAATCCTGTTTACTAGTCACCATGTAAGTGACCTTGGGAAAGTCACCTAACATCTATGAGCCCTCATTTCCTTATCTGCTAAAAGAACTCGAGAAGAAGAAATTAAATGAAAGAAAATGCCTGTTTATTGTATGTGCTGAACAATTTTTCAACAAATGTTTATTGAACTCATTTTAAAGGACAAGGGCACTGTCCCTTGCTTTCCACTGAATGCCTGGTTCATATTAACTGACACATAATGGGATCTGAATATTTGTGAATGACTAGTCACTTTCTACCCTGTGTGATCTATCTTATATCCTTGCTAGATAGAAAGACCCTTGAGGGCAGAATTTCCGTATCCAATGTGCTCCATACTACACAGCACGGTTCCTTCTGAACAGGGTCGATGCTGAATACAAAGTACAGAGACGGAGCACCAGGGGCAACTCGGGCAGACAGAGCCTTTCAGAAGGTGCAGAACTGCAGCTTGATACTCCCTGGCAAGAATCTAACTGCTGGGAGACGCCTATAGCCAGCAAAACTGCCTGGCAGACAGTGGTCAGGCTAAAATCCCAGACCACCTTCTATTCTGGGAGCTATCAGAGTTGTTTTCTGAGCTCAGAGAGGTTTTAAAGAGAGGAGGTCAAATGACCTGCTAATAGCGCAGATGGTTCTCTCAGTAAAGTGTGAAGAGTTGTCAGTGACCTGTTAAGTATGTATAACTAAGGCCTTCTTTCTCAAATCCCATTAAACTCTTTGCTTCCTTGTGTTTTTTCTTTGAGTGAATTGGAGTGGTTAATTTTGAGGCGCTATGAGGGACTAATGAAGCCTAAGTCATGGGTTTGCTCTCTGGTGGATCAATTAGTTTTGCCCAGAGGAAAAATATCCCAGGCAGGAACTAAGCCTCCTTCCTTGAGCATTTCAGTGAGCGTTTCAGTCATCTCACAAAACCGGGTGTCATTCGCAGATTGGTTGAGGCGGTGTTGTTTATGCCCTGTAGGCAGCTCAGACCATTGGTCCAGTCTGTCGGCTGCACAGAGGACCAGTTCAAAGCCCCTTCCTCATTTGGTGGTGGCCTGTCTCAGCTGCCAAGAGCAGGATTTTGAAGTCAATGAAGGAAGACATGCTGAATCCCAGGAAAGCCCTGATGGTGGACATGTGGGTCAGTGAGGAGGAAGCCCTCAAATACTCTTCAGTTTCTTGCCCACAGTCATTGTCTGTATCACTGTGTCCAGTGTCCCCTAGGAGGGGTGTGTGGTACCATAAAGAAGCTATTTTGGAGGAAGAAATGCTAGCTTTCTAATGTAGCAAGAAACAGAATTTTTAAAAAGTTAAAAACATGACTGTCATGCAAATATAAAAGAAGCACATGCCAGAGATTTATGAACTCATTAATGAGTGAACCAGTAAGATGGCAAATCTTGTCCAAAGAGCATTTTGAGGAACTAGGTGTTTATAGGGACATAAAAAGTAATTGTAGAATAAAATAGCTGGGTTCAATAGAAAACTGATTATTGTCCTATAAAAAAGATAACCTTTGATAACCTTTTGACTGAATAGGAATTATTTGCTTCTCTTCCCCCAAATATTTACAAATTAGCATGTAACCTCACAGACGAAATTTTAGTCATTTAGCAGAATGAAACAAAGTTAGTTACCTTCCCCTAGATAATTAATTAATCCTGGAGGCAGATGTGTTAAACAGGGCATCTAAAGGCCATCCTAAATGCTCATGGCCTTATATCCAACTTGCAGATAATTTTTCCTAGTGTCTGAATTCAAGTCTGTGCTTTGCTACCTGTGTGGTGAGATGTTGGGCAAGCAGTCAGTGGGCTTGTGTCTCACTTGAAAATGAACCAATCATCTTTATTCTAAAGGGGCATAAAAGTAGTTCAAAAGTCAGGGATGATCATCACAACGGGTTATCTCTGTCTAAGGGGCTTTAAGAACTGGGGAATTTAAATGAGAACTCATTTTTCTCCCTGCCTCTTGCTGTCTGGAGACCTTCAGCAGCATCCACTGCCCCTTTCCCATCTGAACTCACCCTCATTCCAGCTTTCTGTCCTTCCTTGTGTTCTGGAAGATCCTGCCTGGGACAGCAACCCACCCTGCTCTGGTGTCCCCTCCCATAGGCTGCTTGGGCATGCTTGCTACCTGTTTGAAGCCTCACAAATATGTGTGTGCATTTTATTAAGGATCCACGCAGAAGCACCAGGGAGGAAAGTCCCCACAAATCACAGGAAATTAGAAAGCAGTTCATAGGAAACCAGAAACACTGCATCTTCCTAAATATGAATGGGGGAAAATTCCTCCTTGAGGGGGGAACACCTGTGTTCCTCTTAAACCTGTTCAAGCAACTTCTCGCTCATCTAAACCAGCCTGCCTCAGCCAGCTCCTTTCTTGCAAAGGATTTCTCTTCTGTGTGTTGTGGGAAAAAAAGGTGATTTACTTCCATAATCCTTCCTTGATGCCCACCTAACTGTCTCATGCTGACTTTCCCTCAAAAAGGCTGCATATTATTTTTTTCAGCACATTCTTATTTAATGTGCTGGCCTGAGGTCTGGATTCCGAATGATGAGGGGAAAACCAAACAGGCTTCTTGAGAATCCACTAGGGTTCTGAGCTGAAGGCTTCCTCTCCTTAGAACTGTTTATTCATCCCACGGTGGCACAAGTCCTTTGAACAGGCAACATAACTGCCATGCGCCTTCTAGCCTTGGACCTGTTTCTTTTACCTGTCAGGCACCTCTGTTGTGACCAGTAGGATTTGACTTGATGTCGTACCATTTTCTAACCTCCCCGAGTTTTAAGGTGGATGAGTAGAATGGCACCCTGGATTCATTGTGAACAAACTCTGGGACCTTGGGCAAGGGACAGCTTTCCCTAAGCCACTGTTTGCTTATTGGCAAATTGAGGTTTTTTTGAGGAACAAAGAAGACGGTGAATGTGAAAATTTTGTACACCAAAGTGGTGTCCCTGAGCAGATGGCTTCTGAATTAACAGTATTTTTTTTGATGGACCTTTATTTTATTTATTTTGTGGTGCTAAGAATCGAGCCCAGTGCTTCACACATGTTAGGCAAGTGCTCTACCACTGAGCCACAACCCCAGCCTCTGAATTAACAGTATTTATGGGAATAGAATTTCCTGGAAAGATGCTACCCTGGTTTGGGTGTGGGACGAAGTTCTGGAAAGGTCTTCCCTTGTTAGTACTTGTTTGATGATGGAAGGGGAGTGGGGAGAATTTTCTCATTTCTGGACTCTTGAAACTGACTGGGGATGAGGCCAAGCCAAAGAAAGAGCCACAATTCCAAGACAACCACATTCTGGAATTTCAGTCTTGCTCGGCTCCACTTTTCCTTCCTCAATGTCATTTTTTGTTGATATCCTGACAATTCTACCTGCTAAGTATCTTCAGAATCTCCCTCCCCTTTGCCCTCCTAGAGCTGTCCCTGTATAGCTCCCAACCTCATCAGTTGGAAAAGGCTCCTAGTCTGCTTCCTTCTCAATGTTACCAGAGGCAATGCAAGATAAAAATCCAAATATCTTCTAAGAGTGTACAAAGTCCTTGGAATCTGGCCCCTGGTTTGCCTTTCTTGCTCTCTTTTATATTTTTAACCTTCCTAGAATCCAAACTTTCTGCAACCTATTATATTCATGATGTCTTTGCTTAAACTGTTCCCTCTGGAATTCTGGTAAAGGAGTTCTGGAAAACTTTCTCCACACTTGGAAAACTTACTTCCATAATCCCTCCTTGATGCCCACCCAACTATCTCATGCTTACTTTCCCACAAAGAGGGTGCATATTATTTTTTCTTGTGTCCCAGGGTCTAGTAGTGACTGGGCATACAGCTCCTTAAACATTGGTTGAGTGACTGACATGTGCATTAAACTCCTACCAAAGTGAATATTTTCTTTGAAGCATCTTTATCTCAGGCAAGTCTTTGGTATTTCCTAAAAGGTCACCACTAGCTTTTACAGACACTAAATGGCAGGATGGGGTCCCCAATCAGACCCCCTACTCTAGAGCTGATATACCTGTTGTGAGGGGCACCAGGCAAACATGGCTCTGCTGGGTGGCATCCATGCTCATGGCTGTCCTCTATTTTTCTAGCCAACTTCACTAGCTACAAGCCTGCCAGTCTCTGGGCCAGCGAGGCAGGATCTCTACCTCTTGTCCTGAGGTTCCCATAGCAACCAGGCCAGTCTGACATTAGCGTGGGAGTACAGAGAAATTGTTTTTTAAGTAAGACTCTGGGAAAAAGTGATTGGGTTTTAATTGAAATATGCTCACAGGGGCCATGGCCCACAAACCAGTGTGCTTTTTGTAAGATCCTCTGCATAAATATTTTAAAGACTCATACCAGCTCCTGTAATCATATTTATACATTGCTGTAAACTCAAAATAAGTTAAGTTGTCATTGAGGTAGAGCAGAGTAAGTACATGATTTAGAGGCTAAAACTTTGCATGGTAACTTTGACTTTGATTCGGTGATGTAAATGTTTCATAGCAGTTACCAGAGGAAGCTAGTTAAAAAACAGCTTCTTGGTTTTAAACCTCCCCTAAGATTCTGTGGAAAAGGTCTGGTTAGGGCCCAGAAGTGTGCATTTTTATTAAGATCTCGAGACAAGTGATTCAGACCTAAGTCTTAGTTCCCGCGTCTTTAAGATGAGAATCATAATAACTCTGATGAGATAACTTCTGGGGAGAAACTGAAAATGTATAAGGTGCCACTCAGACACTTCTTCTCTTGATCATAATCAACACACGAAGCAAGAGCAAGGCAGCCTGCAGGGAACAGTGCTTGCTGTCCTTGTCCAGAAATGGTCACTAAGGAATTCAAACACCTAGGTGATCCAGTAGGCCAGTAAATTCCTGTTAAGATTTTCAAAGAATTATTAGGCTCATAAAAATTCTACCAGGTACCTGCTATAACTACTGAGAAAATATGGTGGAAAGTATCCTTTTCAAAATAACAGCAAAAACTATAAAGTGTCCCAGAATGTCCAAGACCCTTATGGAAAAGGAGCACAACACTTTGCTGAGATACATAAAAGAAATGTTAAAATAGCTCCTGTTCTAGGGTGAGAGCTCTATATTGGAAAAAACCATAAAGAAAAAGATTGATATATTTGACTTAAAAAAAGGATGGTATATGTTCTGAAAAAATAGTCACAATATATGGACGGTCAGAGAAAGTTATTATTTTTGATACTTAAGCACATTTTGTAAACAATAATGATTACTTCAAAAGAAAATAAGGGAGCTGGGATTGTGGTTCAGCAGTAGGATGCTTTCCTGGCATGTGTAAGGCACTGGTCTCAATCCTTGGTACCACAGAAAAATAAAAATAAGACAAAAGTATTGTGTACATTTACAACTAAATAAAAAATTAAAAAAGAAAAAAGGAAACAATACAGTCATTTCACACACACACACACACACACACAAACGTGACATGCCAATAAATATTGGAGTAAAAAATATTTTAAATTAAGCTGGGCATGGTGGTGCACACACCAATCCTAGCAGCTCTGGAGGCTGAGACAGGAGGATTGCAAATTCAAGGCCAGCCTCAGCAACTTAGTGAGGCCCTAAACAACTTAGTGAGACCCTGTCTCAAAATAAAAAAACATAAGGGCTGGAGATATGGCTCAGTGGTAAAGCACCCCTGAGTTAAATCTACAGTACAAAAAAAATTTTTAAATTAAACAAAGACACCATCTTTGGTCTATCACATTGGCAATGATAAAGGAATGGTACCTAGTACCAATGAGTGGATGAAGATGTGGGCACTCATACATGGCTGGAGGAAATATAAATTTGCTCAAGTTTTCTGGAAAACCATTTAGTAATAGAAATTAAGAGCCTGGACGTGACATTTCCCCTCCCCCATTGACTCAGCAATCTTTTTTGTATTCCAAGTAATAATCATACAAGTGTGCAAGGATATATACATATAAGAATATTCACCATCAACATGTTTATAATAGCTGATAGTTGGAGGCAACCTACCATTCAATAAGCAGGAAAGGTCCTGCCAGTTACAGAGCACGCTTACCATGGGACCTTTTAAAGAATGAGGAGCATGATAAAATATTGAGGATATCATGTGTAGATATTAGGAAAATATTCTGCATTGTGTATGTAAAATATGTATGGAAAACTGTGTTCCCATAGTTTGATACCACAAATATTTAAAACAATAAAAAATATTGCTCAAAAATTGTGTTATTATGTTGCTATTATTATTGTTAGCTATAGATTGGATTAAATGTCATCTGAATGAATTCTGTTGTTTCTCTGGGTTTCGCTCTCTGAAGCTTTTGTGTTAGGCTTATCCAGATTTATCTTAGGTTGTAGGACCACATTAGTGGTTTTACGAGGAGAGAGTGTGATGAATAGGTGTGCAGCAGTGAGGGTTCATAAACTGTGTTGCAGAGAAACTCATCTTTTTCAGAGAATTATGATGAACCACTAATGTTCTACCTATACTGGCTTTTCAAAAGTACCAAGAAAATATTGTGCATTTGAGAACGCTGGAGCCTACCACAATGTATTAGTTGCAAAGAGAAAGAAGGATATGGCCTGTAAAGACAACAGTAGTAAATTGGTCCCAGATACAGTCCTTTATTGACAATGTCTGGGCATAGGGAGATAAACTAGCCAAGTGATATTTAGAGTGTGTGTTTCTGCTCGCAATAACTTCTTTTCCAAAGTGTTGCAAGATAATTTGGAGAACATTAAGTGATCTTTCTGTTTCTCACTTTTGTGCATGGCTGTTAACCTAAGATTGTATGTACTCTCCTGGCTTTTTGTCATTCAAAGTCCTAGGAATTTTATATAATTGTGTTTTTTTCCCCTTTATTTCATTTATCTTCATCTAATATCCCCAACCAGAAAAGAAATTCTTTTCAGGTAATAAATAGGAGTTCTTTGCAGGTAAAAATAAGATAGCCTTATTTTTCATTTCTTAATGTCTGTCAAGAAATAGTCCATCAAGAAATATTTGATTACTATTTGATAACTAATCATGATCCAAAGAGGACGTGTGGGTATGCATATATATGAATATATGTATTATATGTATTTATTATATACAATTTGAGGTAAAACAGTCCTTGGATCTTTTCTGCAATAAATATATGTGAGACTATCTTTTTCTTGTAACTTAATTATCAAGTATATGCTTATAGTTTGTAACTCCTACTGCTTTTACCTCCTTGTTCACATATTTTTCCCTAATTGTTTTTCTTCAAACCACCTAAAAATAAACATATACTTTTAGAGATGCTTATCAGCAACATACGATGCCTGGTTAGCCCATCCTATCTTTAAGGTGAGGTTCAAAGCCATAAGGGACACACTGAATGTCACCTACCATCAGAGCCTATGGGATGCACTGTCATTCAAAGCCAGGAAGATGCCGTGTGCAGTGTTTGACACCTGGGGTCAATTGTGTTGATGGATTAGTAATCTGAGGCTTTGAATCGTTCTTCTTGGTTTTGCTGATGCTTTTTTGTTATTGTTGTTATGTCTTAGGTAAAGTTTGACTTATCTGTGTGTTTAAAGGAATTTCTAAAATGTAACTCAAGTATAAGTGGGGATCCATGCAGTACAATCCCAAGGTGTTTCCATATTCAGGGAGACACAGGACCAACGGCCCAAAGTGCCTGTAAACCAGTCTGATCTTTGCTGAAAATAGACACCAAGGGAGGGTTCAAGTCATAAACCATCCCACAGCTTCTGAAAACCATCTTCTTCCCTGTGTTTTCCAAAGCCTGCCACAGCTTTGGCGCCTCACCTCTACCCTCTGTTCCTTCCCAGTCCACCTGTCAATGTTTTCACCTCTCTGGCAGCACAGTAAAGCTGAGGGTTAGCCTGGTACTTCTGTGTTTTCCTTTGGGCTTTGGGAGAGAGGGAACCTGATGTATCTTCTTTCCTCAGCAGGAATACGTGGGGTGGGGGCTGGGAAAGATGATCACCTTTACCATTTAGCACCCTTTCATGTGTTTCTAACACATTTATAATACAGCCCCCCCCCCCAAAAAAAAAAGGGTCAAGGGGTCATTTGCCAAATTCTTTTATACTAATAGTACAACTCTCTCTTAGAGCCCAAGTAGTTTAAAGGATGCTGTCAAGGCCATCTCTCCTGCAGGCTCTGCTTGACCTGAGAAAGGCTGAAGGTAGAAAAAGGAATTGGAGATGGGATGGTGCCCTCTTGGAGCTGGTCACTAGTTGGTCAGAGGCAAAACCAAGTTATGCCAGAGGAGCCATGTGGATGTGTGTGGGGGGGACTGCCCTGTGTGGAGGGTGTGGAATCATCTGCTCTGCCCTTCCTTGTGAAGTCTGTCACTCAGGCCCTCATACAGCAGTAAGGTGGTGAAGGGTGGTATCCAGTGGCTGCCAGGACTATGGAGAAATGACAAGCTTGTGAAAAAATCAGGGAGAAAAATACTTGATGGAGAAAAAGAGGGGGTTAGGGAAAGAAGAAGAGGAAGGAAGGGAGAACAGGGGGAGGGAATGGGTTTATTTGAGTCAATCTGTGGAAGCTGGGTGGCCCATTGCAGGACAGACCCTGTGCTGGGCAGTTTCAGCCAGCTGGTTTAATCTAGACACCAGGACTTTCTGGGCCTGCTCACAGCTTTTGTGACCTCTTCATTGTCATACTAAACTGACCTGGTTATGTAGAGAACTCTCGGATGGGATGTGTGGCCTCTCTGGACATCCCTGAGCCTTGATTTATGACCCGTCAGCTAGGAAAACCCAAATCACTTCTGTAGGACTATTAAACTTTTAGAGCTGGTTGTGGCAGAAGAGCATATGGCCCTGGGGTTGGTTCTGGTGTAGAGAGCTCTCAGGGGTGCCTGGGACTGGGTGAGGAGAGAGCAGAAGGTACTCTGTTCTTTTCTGGCTGGACTCTCACACCACTGAACCCTGTCCTCTAAGAAGGAGCTGGGAAAGGGTCAAGATTAGACCAAGGGTGTCACAGAGGAGCAAAGTGCTGGTACAGTGAGGAAGGCCGCAGTGACACATCTGTTACCTTCACTATGGCCGGGCAACCCTACCTTGTGAAGCTCATGCTTCTCTCTCCCCTCAATCACTGGTCTCTAATGGGGTCCATGGTGCGACTGTGCAGTCTGAGCCACAAGCTCTCTCCCAGAAGACAAATGTGTAGTATGGGGCCTGCTTTAGGGATTCAACAAATGGATAAGTAGAATACTTGTAGTCACAGAGTTCATTAGGTAATGACAAATGCTAGCTGCCAATTGGTGGATAGCATAGGGGGTAAGTGATACAGGGCATGGACTGGAAGCATGAGGTTGAATAAAAAAAAATTAAGATGCTACACTGATTTGCAAGTACATAACCACCCATGACACAAAGCATCCTTCTATTAATGGTGGAGAAAACATTCTCGTTGAAGTTCAAGGCAAGAGCCACTTCTGAAGATGCCAAGAGATGTGGCTCCAAGACAAGGGTTCCAAGAACCCTTGGAACAGGGGTCCAGGAAAAATCCTTCAGTGGAGTCTGAGAGAGTATGCCCCCTTAACTACAACCTCTCTGAGCCCCCCAGATGGTTGGCAGATATGTATGAAAGTGGGGAGTACAGTCCACAGAGGAAATGCAGACAGGATATTGGATCTGGACAGGACTGAAGTACTCATTCTTATTTGCCCCTTCACTGGTCTTCAGAAACTAAGGAGGTGTGGGCGTAAGTCCAGGAGGAGTTCTGCAAGGGGTTTTAGGGTCTGCTAGGGAACGCCTCTTGGGAGGGCTGCTGGATTCCCCAGTGGGGACTTGAGGCATGGGAAGGACTTTGGCCAAAAAGAGATAAAAGAGATGAAATTATAAACAAGCCATCTTGGGGCTTGGACTGTCTCACTCCCCTGGGTCATCATGGAGGGGATATGGATCTCAAAATCCGAGAGCATGAATCGTGAGAGGAAGACAAATGACAAGGGCAAAGGACACCGTGGGAAGGGCCGCTTTTCTTAGTTGTTTATTTCAATATTTCAGTAGATGGTACCCAGCAGGCTGGATGGTCACAAAAACCCAACAGTTTCTTTTATATGGAGACTTCTGAGTGTCTTTTTGAAGTTCTGTGACCTAATTTTTAAAAATGTGCTTTTGCATCCGTGGGAATACCTGCTTTGGCTGTGCGTCCATGTGTCCACTGTGTGGACATGGCTGTAGGGGCAGCTGGTGATGTCAACTAGTTCCTCTTCTCTGGGTGAGTTTCCTCACCCTATTTTCTCCTTTGCAGTCTGGAAATTGGCATCTTGACTTCTTCTTCTTTTACCCAAATCTCTCCTGTTTTCTTATTTCCCACCCACTGAGGTACCATATAAATGGCTAGTGACTCACTGGACTGTGTACTCCTTACAAAGACAACCCCTTCTCCCCAGGCCCAGCTTAATGCTTTATGAGTGATAGATGATCAGTCAATGGGTATATAAATGTCCCTCTGCAGTCTCCAGGAGGGCATCTGCCTCAAACAGGATCACTGCAAACTGATCAAGCGCAAATAGTGATCTCAGGAGCATCTGGTGGGTGGGAGGGGAGTGCGTGGAGTCTTACAGCTTTCCCAGCACTCAGGAAATCGCAGCAGAAGGTGCTGGTGATACTTTCTGGTGTGGATGCCAGGAGAGACAGTTGTTGAATTGAAACTGATCAATTCTAGAAAACAAGAAGGCCATTGAGCCATGGCTTGGGCACACTCCAAGATAGACAGTGATGGAGTGTTTGGCTAGATCCCAGCATGGGAAGCCTAGGCGCCTCTGACACAGCCTTGTGGGATATAAGGCAGCCATTGAAATTGTCAGTTTCAGGGTCTGAGGGGAGCAACTCAAGCCCTTGACCCCAACCTCTGCAAGGGGTTGGCTCTGCCATGGCCCCGCACTGTGCTGCCCACTGCACCACAGGGAACAGCGCTAGAGCTACGGCCACTCTGCTCCCCAGGCAGGAAGCAAAGAGAGAAATAGTGGAGCACATCTGCTAATTATGTTCCAGACTTAAAAAAAAAATAGTATAAATGAACATCTTGAGACAAATTCAAACTTTTTTTTTTTAAACTATCATATTCTGTTGATACTTCAAGTGTCAGCAAAACATTTTCTCTTTTAGACTTTGATGCATGGCTCAGGTCTTCCAGCTCACCATGAGGTGTGGCATTTGTCGCTACTTGTTTTCCACATGTGATCTCAGAAACAGTAAGAGGGGAGTAGCCTTACAGATCAATAAGTGCTGACCTGCCTAAAAATAGAAATGGCTAGAGGGATGCAGAGGATGGCAGGGAAGAAGGAAAGCAAAGAATAAAAGAGTCTACTAAAGAAACAATTTAAAATATTATCTAAACCTGTGTGCTCTTATATTCAGGGAAGGGCACTGTTAGCAGATGGGTAAATTATGAATCAGCACATGCAGGCGAATGCCAGCCTGATGCTCAGGAATAAGGGCAAAAACTCAGCTGAGTGACCCTTTGTGTGACATGACCCTGGATCCTGAAGGGCATACCTCTTGAGAATGATAGAGGTCTGGACTTTTTAGAGTTTATTGAAAGAGTAAGGAAAGGCAAGAGGAATATGCGATGAATACATGTAAATACCTGAAGCTAAAGAAGGGCTGGAAAAATTGTCTAAAAATCGTCAAGTCCCATTTGAAAGGTTACCAAAATTTTCTAATCTTTCTATCAAATATTATCTCAGCTTCATGTTCTTAAGAGATGCTACTTATCTCATCATCATGACTCTGTTCTGCAGTTTTGGGTGGGTAGGGAAGATTTAAGGGACATCAGAAAGGGTGGTGGATTCCAGGCAGGAGGAATGACAGTGCATGCTAGAGGGCTACTGATTAGGAAGCAATGAGGATTTTTTTTTTTAAGAGTTAAAAAAAAAATCAGCATTTGGAAATAACCTTTGGCTACTTTGCCAGGGTGAAAAGTATTTTATATCATGTCTTTGCACTGAATTGTTTGAATTCATGAACTGGCTTAAATGGCTAGTATTGCAGAGTGGTGATACTTCTTTGCTAGGATTTTAACCACATCCTAAGTTCATGCCTTGGCTTATCCTCAGACACCTAATTGTTAAGTGAAACTGTGTTGATAGGTGAATGATCCCCAAGGATGCTCACATCCTAATTCTCAGAACCTAATATAGCAAAAGGGGACTATGAAGGTGGTTAAATTAAGGATTTTGAGTAGGAGAGATTATCCTGGATTATCTGGTGAGCTCCATGTAAGCGGAGGAAGGAAACAGAAGAATCAAGAGTCAGAGCAGGTGATATCAGAACAGAAGCAGAGGTTGGAGTGATGTAAAGGGGCTATGAACCAAGGAACGCAGACAGCCACAAGAAGCTGGCAAAGACCAGGGATAGATCCTCCCCAGAGTCTGTAGGAATCCAGTCTGAGGGCACCTTCTTTTAGCCTAGTAAGACACATTTTGGACTTCTGACCTTCAGAATAATAAGATAATACATTTGTGGCAATTTGTTACAGCAACATTAGGAAGTAAACACAGTGACTTTGTTATAAAATACTTCCTAGCTGAGATAAAAGAATTATGAAGTCAATGATATTTGGGAAGAGAGGACAGCTTTTCTCTTGGTTTAATGCTTCTGTGTAAAGACATTTTTGGTTTGACTTGCCCCAGGGGAGTAGAGAGAATTATCTGGTGGTTCTGGGAGCAGTAACTGGTGTGTACAATTCTTAGTGATGGACCAGGAAGCCCACTGCTGCGCATGTGCCCAGGCTCACACTGTTTCTGTTTGAGGCGGTTTTCTTTCTCTCAAGCAGGGGAAAGAGATATTATTTCTTAAATCCCCTGAAACACAATCTATCACACAGATATGTTTTCTTTTTTTCCCTGAATAAGTTATTTTTGTTACTTATTTACTATGTCTCAGTTCCAGAGAGTATATAAGGTGGCTTATAAATATATTTCAATTAACCATAAGGAATAGAAGGCAAATAAAGGCAGGGTGGATTAGATGGAACCAGAGAGAGGTTCGAATGCAAAATACATCACAGGAGAGCCTGTTCTAGTGCTGTCAGGGCCTGGGGTAGGCGAGGTCCATGAATTTGGCTCTGAGCTTCCTAATCAGTCAAAGGAAAGAGAGAAAACTGATGGGTGAATGATTTATAGAATCATTACAGAATCAGAATCTCATGATTTATGAATACGGTAGCAAAACACCAACTGCATACACAAGAAAAATAAAAATTGTGAAAAGCTCCTTTCAAAGTTTTTTTTTTTTTAAGAGAATTCTTATATAATATAGTGGACAGTGTTCTAAATATCTTGAGTGAATACGGCTAGATATTTCATAAGCTATTTCTTATAATGTTTCTTAGCACAAGTAAATGACTAGAACATTTCTTTCATGTAAACTAAATAATTATTTTTTGAGCCTCTGCTGTGGGCCAGGGGTAAGGTTGGGTCCTCGGACATGCACGGGTGAGCAGAACAGAATTACTCTTGTCTTTAGGGTAAATTAAGGATTTACCTTAAAGACAAGGGAGCTCACAGTTTGAAGGGGAAGCCAGATACTGTACAAATAACCTCTCACTAGGAAAGTATGAAAAGGGCCATGGAAGTGTCAGGAGGCTTACTCTTTTTTTTTAAAAATGAAATTATTGACTTATTCTAATTTGTTATATATGAGGTAGAGTACAATTCAATTCATATTACACATATAGAGCACAATTTTTCAAGTCTCTGGTTGTACACAAAGTAGATTCACACCATTCGTATCTTCTTACATGTACTTAGGGTAATGATGACCATCTCATTCCACCATCTTTCCTACCCCCTTACCCTCTCCCTTCCATTCCCTCCCCTTTGCCCTATCTAGAGTTCCTTCATTCCTCCCATGCTCCCCTGCCCCATCCCCATTATGAGTCAGCATAGGAGGCTTACTCTTGATGAGATACCAGGGCCAACCTCTTTGAGGATGTGACATTTAAACCCTTGAGCAGTAAGTAGAGTGAGCAAGGTGAAGAGCATTTTATGTTCAGTGGGAAGAGGTCAGGTGAGTGTTCATAGAACTTTCTGGGCAGAGGAAACAACATATACAGAGGCCCTGAGATGGGAAAGATGTTGATAAAAAGAAAGGCTGGTGTGGTTAGAGTGTAATGAACTAGGAAGTGAGCTTTCATGCTTTATAGCTTGGGTGCAGTAAAAGTTGATGGTAGCTCAGACCACCATTTCCCGTGGAGAGCAGGGAGGTATGTCTGCTGGGACAGAAGTGTGCACAGAGAGGTTGGCTTGCTGTTGTGGAGAGTATTTCTCTTGATTTCTGCATTTGATTGGATCTTGGGTCAACTTTGTTTCCTCACTGATTGGCTGTAGCATTTAAAGTACTTGCAAGTGCAAATTTGACATGTTGCCGAGGAGACATCTCCATCTGTAACAAGGTTCTGCTTGTAGCAGTGGTTGTTAACCTTGACAGCACCCTGGGCCCATTACAACAGAATCTGTTGAGACCCAGGCATTGATATTTTCTAAAGCTCCCTAAGTGATTGCACTGTGAGACCAAGGTTGAGACGCACTGACTGAGAGCATCAGATGGTGATGAAGCATTAAGTGTGAGGTTAGAATTAAAAACAGCATTCAAGGTGGAAAACAAGGTAGAGGAAGAATATTTCTACTAACAGGAAGTTTGAATCCAGCTATTTGCGATTTTCTCTAACCAGCTTTACATGGGAAAAATTAAATCATGATTAATTGAGGAAACTAACATCCTTGCAAACACTTTAACTTTCAGCAGCTCTTGTCAAATTTATCTGAAACACTGAACTTTATAAATAAAGATGAATTCTTAGGCGTGGCATGAATCAAAGTGTAGGCTAAATGGACACGAAAGGTTTCACCTCTAAATCATTGCCAGAGGCCAGCAGCTTTGAGCATATGGTGGCTGCTCAGTGGTAGTTTTTAACAGAACTCTAGTCTGCATCCTGTTGCTCTGGGAAGATTCCCAGGGCATCAGAAGTGACTCACGTATGCACTGAGTTGGCCAGTTCCCATCATCCCACCAACTCTTTAGAGGCTATTAGCTCTGTAAAGACAGGGACCCTACATATCTTGTTCCTTTCAGCATTTAACTCTGTGCCCTCCTCTCCTTCCTAAAAGTGCCCAAGCTTCTCAGCCATATGGAGTAGGCTCTGCCTGGTTGAAAGGGTAAATTCTGATTAATTTACACCTTTCACATATCCTATGTCCCTGATCGGTTAGGAGTTGGGACATAGCCCAAGTCAGACCAATATAGATCAGCAAGATTTTGTTCCAGGTCCTTTATTTGAGCCATGGGGGGAAGAGGTCTTTTTCTGACTAGAAGTGAGTGAGTAGCTCCAGGAACTTCTGGCAGCCATCTTGGAACTGTGCAAAGAAACCCAAGAAGGCCAGGGTAGAAGGGTGTCCTGTGAGCAAGGCACCAGGCTTCATCCGAACCTTGGACTACTCCCATAACTCACAGTAACAGATACTGTGTCTGCCTCATTCACTCTGTGGCACCAGTATGCCAATAAACATGTGTCAAATGAAAAAATGGTGAAGAGAGAAAAGGACACAATGTTAGGAAATAGAAATCAGGGTTGAGTTTATATAACCACCGAAGGGAAAAAAAACATTATATTAACAGCCAAACTCCCAGGATTTTTCTGTCTCTGAAATCTACTCAAAATAGCAAAATATGGAATTCCCTTCTGATTACCTTACAATGACAAAAGGAGCTAAAATGGAAAAGTGCAGTAATGAATAATGTCTGGTTGTGGATGGATGGGAGGGAGCAAATTCTTTTTCCATAACACTAGTACCCAGGGAAGTCTGACTCAGGTTTAAGGCATGTAAGTCAATGAGTTCCCAAACCTAAGTATTTTATTATTTCCTCAGCTTTACAAATGTTCCTCTTTATTTACCTTGACATAAATATTAAAATTTGTCCATATTTGAATTTGTAGAATCACTGGATCATGAAGGAAAATATGTTCACATTGAGACACAAGACTCAAGACTGACATACCTCATCCAAGGTTCACATTACAATTTATTAATTACTCATAAGTCCTACCAGAAGTCTGATGATCACGATGAAGCCTGTGTCATGATTTTACCTAAGATCACATTCAGATCACAGATAAAATTCACTTTTTAAAGAATAAGAATAGTTTGCATTTTCTAATAAAAAGTTATTAGTTTCTTCCCAGGCAATGAAACATTTTTATTTCTTTCCTTAAGATTAGTTTCTTGAGTTTTCAATCCCCCTGACCCCCTCCCCCACCCCTTGCTCACTAGAACATACTAGAGTCTATGGCTAGACTATGTATGGCTAGAACATACTAGAGTCTGCTCACAGAAAAGAAGGAAATAGAAACAGAAGAAAAAGAAAAGGTTTTAATTTCAGATTTATTTGTCTGAAGACTCAGGAACTTTTGGTGAGTAGGCAGCCATGCTTGGAGATGCTGTCACAACCTGTTCCTGTCATATCCACCACTTAGGAGACTTACCAGGGCTGAGGAGTCTACATACCACTGAGTGTGTACAACAGGAAAACCCTGCATTATTTCAACATAATGCCACCAACTTTTGCTTAGTCTTTATTTGGCTACTCTCTTCTCCACCACACTCGTCACTTCAATCCACATAAAGGCCAAGATTCGTATGTCTCCTGTAGGTCACCCTGATTAACTATGATTCTTCCTGGTCCTAGACATATTTTGCAGCTCTTTCCAATTCTGTCTTGAAACCTGTAACATGGATCTGGGTAGGAACCCAGAGAACAATTAAAATAAATGAATGTGTTTATTTCCACTAAGGTCTGCCTCAAAAAAATTGTTTTATAAATCCCTAAACAGGCTGTGATCTAGTTTGTCAAACTGAACTTGGAACCTGGAATATGTTCATCCTCCTACCCCACCACTGCTCAGTGATGAAATTTCGAGGCTAGCCCACAATAGCCCATGATAAACATGACTTCTTATAAATAAATATAAAAAACAGTAGGAGATTTTTTTCCACATATTGTTAAAGTGGAAAAGTTGTTGAAATTTAATCTTGAAACCTAATGGTCAAAGAAAAGCAAGGTGCAATAAATCAGAGGAGGGAAATAATATTTATAAGGGCTAACATTCACGCATTCTTTGTACCATGTAGTCATTGCTAAGTGCTTCATGTAAATTATTTTGTTTATTTTCTCACTTTAACAGCGAAGGAAAAAGGGGACTCAGGCTTCATGACATTTCTGAGAATGTACTAGTAGTAAGAGTTGGAACTGGAAATGGAGCACAGCTTTGTCTGGGTTCAGAGCTTAGGTTTTCCCTACTATGTGGTTTTTGTAAAGATTATTAAAAAAAACTCTGGATATTACAAGGCTCTTGATGTCACAGGCTTCTTATTAAGCTCAATTTCTCTAAATACCTAAGACTTTAATTTTTAATATTTTTATTATTTCAGGTTGTGCTTTTCACTTAAGAAATGGAAGAGAAGGTAGATTGCCTGAGACTAAAAGAAAAGTATTCTGAAGACTGAGTAGAAAGGTCAGGGGTTTAGAGAGGTGTGGTTAGCTATGAAGACAAGGGGGAAGGGAGGGGGACCCGTGCTTGAGCAGGGGGTGGGAAGCAGACGTGGGGTGTTGCCCTTCCCTGGAGCCTGGCCCAGGCTGTTGGCTGTTGCCAGGAGAGAGCTCCAGAAGGGGGGAAGCAGGAGACACTCCTGAGCTGGCTCTTTGAAATATCAGGAATCCTTGCACTAGGGGTCTCTTTTGGGCTTGTGAAGAGGTCATAAATCATCTAATAGTAACATGGATATTAGGTTACAGAACTAGAATTAGAATCCTGATCTGTTTGAATATTCAAAGCCCGATTCGAATCCCTCCCTCCTTTTGACGTCTCTGATGGTCTTGAGTTACTACAACTGTGGACATCTTCTATGAGGTCCGTCCTGAGGGTGGCTATGGAGCTTAGAAGAGTTCCAGACCCTTCTCTTTGTAAGCATTTACCCATGAAGAAATCAGTTCTGGTTGATACGTAGGTCAGATTTGTATAGTTTTAAAAAACCATTTTTCCCCTCTAAAAATATGCCTCTGTTGTTGATGGAGTCATCTGTTTTCTGACACTCTTTTTAATGAGGTAAGCCAATCTTGAACTTTTTATTGAGAGGATACTGAGATAACTTAAAGGTAAGGCAAAATAAAGCTCAGAAACAACAGTGCTGGAAAGTTTATGCACACAGAGTTCTTTGGAACAAAATGGATGCTTTGGGTTTTATATTTCCAAAGATGTGATGGGAAATGTTTGGCTTTTCGTTATTCAGTGACTTTTATAGCTCAGGATGTTGATATACAAAGATGGTCACACAGAAGTAAATCCTGGACACTGTATTTAAATTCATGTTTATGTTGAGAGCTACAGCTGAAGGGGCCCCAGCAAACTTCCAGCTGCCAGCTGATGATTGGCTCACAGCAGCCCCAGCAAACTTCTAGCTGCCAACTGATTGGCTCCTCTGCGGTGATGCTCATTGGGCTGTTTCCCCGCCCTTTCAGACCACTGAGCTGCTCATTGGGGGACTTTTTTTGGCTCCGCCTATGTGACCCAGCCAATCGGCCTCAAGAGCAGGAGGAGTGGGGGAGGTTGAGAGGCTTGTGGGAAGCCAGTGTTGGCAGTTGGGCTCTGAAGGAATTCCTGAAGAGCTACTCAGAGTGGTGTGTGTGTGTGTTCTAAAAATAAAGTTCGTTTCTTTTGACAAGTGGCTCCTGAATTGTGCCCAGCCAGACTGCAGGCATGTTTATGTGACTCCAGAGCTCAGGCTACTTTCAATGTGCTCTGCTCTTGGAGTGTGTGACACATGTACACACAAACAACTGTGTGTGAGTGGACACAATCAGAGGTTAGTACAATGACACCAAAGCTAAGACCTGACAACTACTTTATTTATTTGTGGAAAATTAATTTTAAGTAGTTCTATGACCTTTAAATTATTTAATATATTTGAATTTCAGTTTTCTTGATTTTGAATTGGGATATTAATACTTACTGTGATATTATTGTAAGGATTGGAGATATTGGGTACAAATAGCTTAAGAATGCCTGAAACTTGATTGGTGTTCAAAAATGGTAGCCATTGTTAATTTATAAAGCTCATCATTTTCTACTAAACATTACTTTGATTTGATACCTTGATAATGCCCCTAATAGCTTCATGAGAAACCATAATAATAATAGTGATAGTAGTTGCTAAAATTTATGTCTTCTTGCAATATGCCAATTGCCAAGCATTTTTTTCTGAGCACATTGTATCTTACATATTCCTCCCACTAAACCTACAAGATCAGAGCTCTATCATCTTGATAGAGACTGAGAATGAGAAGTTAATAGAATCACCTGTTTTAGAAACAAATGCTGTATGTGTTCTGTTAATCAACTGACATTAGTTACAGAAATTCATTTATAAAGTGTGCTTTTTACTATGTTAACCATTGACATAGGGTCAGAGATAGGCACCATGTACATTGTGCAGAAGGCACTATTTGCCTTGGAAGAGTTATTGGACTCTTACAGCCTAATGAAGATGACTCATGATTATGTGTGTCATTGGGTCAAGTCCTTTCTGGTTCATCAGAAATATTTTTCCATGTCATATGTCACTCCAAAGAGCAGAGGAATAGGAGGGACTAGCCATGGTACTTGCTAATGGGTCCATCACTACAATGAGGACCAGTTGATGGTGATACCTACTGGGTTCCTTCAAGACCTAAGAGAAGAAATACTTTTCTTGGATTTTAGAAAGATTTGTTCAGATTAGGATGGTGAAAACCTGAACTTTTATTTGGTCACTTTCCTTCCTTTGAAAGAAAATTGAATTGAAGAAAAATTCAATTAAAAAATTATGAGAAGGTATAGTTCTCTATTTGTCCATCTTTCCACCTTAAATATTTCTGGGCCCACAGTATGCATTCCCCTGGGTTCTGAATCGAGTAGTTTCCTTGTATTGGTGACATAGATAATCCAACATGTTGACTTAAACTGTAAAACTCAATAGAAAATGGGAGCTTTATTATTTTAGCCATTTTCAGAGTTTTCTATTTATATAAAGAATATTGCATGTAGCAAACAGTTGAGACCACTCCATTTTACATCTTTGGGTTATCACTCAGCATAACTTCTAACATTGGAAGAGCTTATAAAATTTTCACTTAAAATGGGAGTTGGGAATGGCCGAAAGAAAATCATGGCACAGAAACGAATGGGGAATAGGAGGGACTAGCCATGGAACTTGATGATGGGCCTATCAGAAATGGACAGGGGACTGGGGCTATGGCTCAGTGGTAAAGCGCTTGTCTAGCACATGTGAGGCACTGGATTTGATCCTCAGAACCACACAAATAAATAAAATAAAGGTATTGTGTCTATCTACAACTAAAAAAAAATATTAAAAAAAAAAGAAATGGACAGGGCTGGTGTGCACTCTCCTGTTGGAACCTGGCTTTTCAAACTTTGTCTGAATGGTAAGAAGTGGAGAGAGTGCTTCTTCCTGCTACATCAACACCACCCAACAATACCTCCAAATAGAATTTCATTTGACATTAAAACAAAGATGGAAGTCTTATGGGATAGAATCCCACATTCACAAGACTATTAAAAATATTTTTTTTTGCAATATGCCAATTGCCAAGCATTTTTTCTGAGCACATAGTATCTTACATATTCCTCCCACTAAACCTACAAGATCAGAGCTCTCATTCCCATCTTAGAAATGATGAGACAAAGGATGAGAGGTTAATAGAATCACCTGTTTTAGTAACAAATGCTACATGTGTTCTTTGAACTTTTGTCCGTGCCATTGCTGGGTACATTCTCATCCATTGCCCCTCTCCTCCACCCCCACCCCCTGCCCCCAGTATTCCAAGCCACTCACTTCCCTTGGACCTACTACCATAGGATTTGCTTTGCAGTCATTTTCCACCACAGAATGGCATTTGGTGGGAAAATTCCAGAGGTGCTGGTGATTTCACCCATGACCCTTTAATTCACTTGAGGGTAATGTGGTCTTTAAAAATGGTATCCTCATACCACTTATTAATTTTTCTTTATTCCATGGAGTCTCCTGGCCTGAATATAAATTAGCTTGACATTTAGCTACTGGATCAACCAGTTCCTGCAGGGACTTTTCTCCTGAAGATACTCTGCAGGCCTCAGGCTGATTTCTTAGTTGGCTTTGGGAGCTGGCCTGCACTTTTGTCCTCTTAGCCCCTTAACAACGCCACTAACTGCTTTGCAAAGCTAAAAGGATATTGATGTCCTTGTTGTCTGTAAAGCTGCAGAAAAGCACAGGACAGTAGTTAATAGGAGTGTCCTTTTCTTATACTTGCTTTCCTTTATATTAGTAAATCCTAAACTCTCCCTTGAAGCCACCAAAAAATACTGGCAGGTCATCTTTCTGAATGTGTGCCAAGAGACAGGGGAACAAGTATTTGTTTAAGATATAAAATAAAACGGGCAAGTTTGATGAAATTAGAAATCTCTTCCTTTCTCCCTGTCTTGGAGCTCTGAGTATTTATGGCTATATTAAAGGCTCAGGAGGATGCAAATGATTTTTGGTACTTGCTTTCCCAGAAAGCTTAGAGGATGGATGATCAATACTATTAGGATGACATTGTATTTTTAACTTGCTGCTTAAAATCCATATTTTATGTATGTTGTCTTCCAATGACTATGGAAAGAATACACATATGGTGGGACTTCCTATCACACTTGACTCCTGCCCTCCAAGTAGCATTTTGTGAGCCACTCCAGAACGGAAAATACCCTCAGAGGAACATTGCTGGGCAGTGTTCTCATCACCTGGCATTTCTTTATATTAGTTATTATGTCTCATGAGCTCTCTGGCAAGAAGGCAAGAGAAATATTGGGAGAGGGCTTGCCAGGGATTGAATTTGTTATCGAAAGCTTTATTTTTATATTTAGTCCACTGTTGAACACATTCTTAGCAAATTACAGTTTCTACTTCATGGAACTATTATAAAAAATAGGAAAAAAAATGCAGTGGAATCCTGTTATGATGTCTCAGTTTATATATTAAATGAGTTGAATAATTTTTCTTGAAAAACCTAATTTCCTGGGAAAAAATCCTGACATAACTTGATTTCAATATGTTTTTACTTGTTCTGTAAAGACCAGTTGGCATTTATGAAGTAGCTCTTGGGTGACCTAATAATAAGAATGTAAAAGAAATGATGTTGTTGTTTGTGGGGTTGATTTTTTTTAAATTTTATTTTTGATTTAAAATTTTTTAATTTAAAAATTTTTCCATTAAATTTAAATTTTATTTTAAATTTTAAGTTTATCAATGCTGGGTACTAATCATCCATTCCTTTCCCTCACTGTTTCTACCCTGTATTCAGTGTGAATATTCTAACATGTATTTATTCACTGTTTCTTTTCTGTGGCTTGGAGCCTTCTACTTCTTCATCCAGATCTTTTTTTTTCCCCTTCTCTGAGATCAATCAACCAGCAAGTATTTGTTATGTTGTACTGTAGCAGGATTTTCAGGAATTAGACTATAATTCCTAAAGGAATGGAGAAGATTTCAGTCCAAATTGCTGTGCAGAGAAGTTAATATAGATGTATCTCATGCCAAAAAGCACTTAATAGTTTTGATTACCATAATAAATATGTGTCTTCAAAACGGACAGGGTATTTACCTTCTTTTTAAAAAATACAACTATGCTTGGACTACTCTAGAAAGTCTATTCATATCCTATTTACATTTTTTTTAATTGTAATGGACACAATTACCTTTATTTTATTTATTTATGTGTGCTGAGAATAGAACTCAGTGCCCCAAGCATGCCAGGCAAACGCTCTACCACACAGCCCCAGCCCCAGCCCCAATATCCTATTATTATTAAAACTTTTTATGATTTTGTCTGATAACCAGCCTTCACTGGTTCCTATTGATCAAATCTAGCTTCTTACTCTATTTTCAATGTTAAACAAACTATTCATTTTTATCATTGCACCAAATTTTTGGAGTACTTATCATATGGGATAAAATATAAAATTTTGTGATACTTTACACTGGAAATATAAGTTGGGATCCTTGATTCCAAGGATTGAGAGTAGTGAGATTCAAGCCAGGTGTGTGGTGGTGCATACCTGTAATCCAGGTGACAACAGAGGCTAAGGCAGGAGAATTGTAACTTTGAGACCAACCTCAGCAACTTAGAGAGTCCCTGTCTCAAAATAAAAAATAAAAAGGACTGGGACATAGCTAAGTGGTAAAGTGCCTCCTGGGTTCTATTCCCAGTACTAAAAATAAAAGGAAGTGAGATTCAGATATTCACAAGGGTTGACTTAGTTTATAACCTCCTCTTTTCTCTGCCCTTAATTCCAGAAATCTTTACAATACATTGGTAAAAAGCCTTCTCTTTCCCTTCCTCTAAATTGTCTTTAGAGAAGTCTGTTTCTCTGTCCTGCAATAGATTGCCATGGCTCCTGCAATGCTGCTTACAGTCAAAATACCCTGGCCTGACTTTCTTTCCCTTGAGCTACTTAATAGGTGCAGTAGATCAGTCAAGTCAGGGTCTGACAACCCAGTTAATGAGTTCTAGTCAAAGCAACCTTCAAAAAAAGCTGAAAGCCGTTGAAATTTCCCAAAGGAGTCAATAATAAGTATTTATATTCCTGACTTTAAAGGTTCTTAGAATAATGTGGGAACCATGAAAAGTCCATGGGACATCCTAATTTTTCTCTAATAACATGGGTCCAATTTATTGCATGAAAGTTCATTTTAAAATAGGTTATGCTTGGCCATGTGTAATAATCCAGAAAGACCCAAGGGCTAAGTTTGGGCTTCTACTCCCCTAGCACCCAGTCTAGGGCATGATATGCCCGTTTGGTTTTATGGTTGTGAGCATGGGGTGTAATTCACTCTGTTGCTTGCTCATATGCAATGTAACCATGTCCTGTTTCCTAGTTGTGCTGTATTGTTTATTGTATTGGAGAAATGGAGAAATGGAGAAATCAGTTTACCTACCAGGACCTGGAGGAATATGCACTGATATATAGGAAAACCCTCCTGATAGTTCCAGAAGCACAGCAGAACTTTATAAACTTCATGCCCATAGAGGTTGACAATCCCTGATCTGAAACCCTTGGGACCAGAGGTGTTTCAGATTTCAGAATACTTCGACATATATAATGAAATATCTTGAGGTGGGGACCCAAGTCTAAACACAGAATTCATATGTGTTTCATATATACCTTATATGCAAACCAGAAGGTAACTTTATATGATGTTTTGTAGTGTGCCTGCTTTTTGACTATGATCTGTCACATGAGGCCAGGTGCTTCAGTATTTCCCACATGTGGCTTCATGTAATGCTCAGAAAGTTTCAGGTTTGGGAGCGTTTCTGATTTTTGATTTTCGAATTAGGGATGGTCCCTCTCTGTTCTCCCACATGCAGCTACATGTAAATGGCTTAAGACTTTCTCCTGAATCTCTTAGAGTTAGATTCATACCAGGCTGATGATGACTTTTGCTTCAACAATTTACAGAGCTTCCTAAAATTCCTCTGGTCTTAACTACATTTTTTCTCATATGCCTGAAGAAAACAAGGAAATAAAGCAAGTGAGCAAGAAAAAAAAAATGCAGCATTACCTCTTATAATACTTCTAAAATCGATTTGACTTCAGATTTCTAAATAAACTTGAACTCCACAATTTTTTTTCTCATCTCTCACTTATGAGTTATTCAGAAAAATTTCTTCCCTATGTGAAAGATTCTCTGGGTTAAGCCATGATTCAAGGCTGGTGGAAACCTGAGCCAAGAGGTGAACTCATTAGCGTGACTCTGGAGTGTGGCGAATCTGGTCTGAAGCCTGCCAGTGCTCAGCAGCTGCAGGACCAGCAGGACAGAGCAGGGTGGGAGAGAAGCCAGGCTTAAGTGCGAGAAAAATTCCTTTCGCATCTAAGTTGTACTTGCTAAAGAATGAGAAGCATGTGAAAAATCCCTTTATCTCACTATGTGGACCAGGTGTGATGGAGAGAGTCCGAGGCTACACATCAATTAATTGAGTCTAACCTTCAAATCCAGTAAAAATCCATAACAAAAATTAGATTGATAAAAATGTAGAGCTAAAATTTCATCAGCATTTCTCAGTTTTATCTCTTGTGTGTACCATATTTGGATGCTAATTGGAAAACCAGATGAAGAAATTTGCCCTTTGGAACCATAAAGTTTTAAGTTAAAGGGAAACTTCACAAGTGTGTAATTGGAGTTTTTGACTAATGGCTAACAGAATGCACGTCACACACCATTTTCCTGCTGTTGGCCTTGGAGGAAAACTAGGAGGATTTAAGAGATGATAATGACTCTCAAGAGCAGACACTTTTAATTCTTAAAATTTAAAAATTTCTAGGGATTGCAATTGATCTGACATTCATACTGTTTCAAGTATTGTGTAGAAGACTTTGGAAACCAAAGAAAATTATCCTTTTTACATTTTAAAGTCTTTGCTCATGAAATAGACTTGAACTGGTTAATGTTTTGTCAGATCATACTTTTTAGATTATGTCATCTTGTTTCCTAGTAGGGCCAAGCTCAGTGTTAAAAAAAAAAGGCGGGGGGGGGACTGAATTTTTTTCTCTTGCTCATATTTTCTCTTATTTTTATAGGCAAATTATATTTCATGAAACATCTGCTAAAAGTCTTTTGGGATAAATTGTGCGTGTGTGTGTGTGTGTGTGTGTGTGTGTGTGTGTGTGTTTCAAACCTCTATTAAGAGAGAATTCTGTGCAGGGTGAGAGGGGTTAAATTTCATTCTGCTACATATGGATTTCCAGAACTATTCTTTCTGATATGCAGATCTAACACAAAGAGGGTGGGTAGGATAGATATTCAGTGGATTAGACAAAGGAGAATGAAAGGAAGGGAGGGGAATGGAAATAGGGAAAACAGTGGAATGAATCAGACATAACTTTCCTATGTTCATATATGAATACACCACAGTGAATCTCCACATCATGTACATCCACAAGAACAGGATCCTAATTAAAATAACTTATACTCCATGCATGTATAATATGTCATATATACTATCATGTATACCTAAAAAGATCAACAACAACAACAAAAAAGTAAAAAGAGAATTCTGGACCTTTCAATGCTTACTGGCTACTAGAAAATGTTCCATGCCACATATAGACTTGGGAAAAAATATTCCAAAAGGCATTAGCTGGGTCATCTATCACCACAGCTGGTTCACACAACAGGGCTTGTTGAGGAGGTCTAATTCATAGAAAAGATACTATAGTAAGTGGTTCTTGGAACTTTCATCCTCTTTTAGAACCTGTAGCATCCTAGGAACTTACTGGTCCTAGAGAAAAATTGTGGGGTCAGAGTAAGAAGAGATGGACACAGAAGGAGAGATTTGACATATGTGGAAAAATCCAGAAATGACTTAAAACTCTGTGAATGCCATGTTTAGGTTTTAGAACATTAAAATAATGAGATATATTTATGAAGGGGAACTTCTTCCGTGTTTCCATATGTACATTTTTCTCCTGGGGAATACTTGTTCAAGCAAAAAAGCATTCATGAGAGAAAGTCATAAACTTGCCTTTTGCTCTTTCCTCTGCAGGAGAAAATAATTCTAAATTCAGGTCTGTTTGATACGTTCTAGAGTAGGATTATAGAAGGTACTTTTCTGATTTAAACATAGTGCCAAAGTTAATAATCAGAAACAAACCCTGGCATCTCTGTACCATTAAACACCAGCAACAGACTTACCAGTACCAAATGAGAGTCTCGAGAAAGTGCTAGTTGTAGGACTGGCAACAGATGCTATTTTAAAAAATCTTCCTTCTTAGAGGATTTTTATTCCAATATTTTGCTTTGAAAAATTTGAAACATACTGAAAAATTAAAAGAATGATAGGAATATCCAATACCTTCCTACAACTTGGATACAGCAGTTATTTTGCTACAAATGCTTTCTCTCTCGCAACTTGCACACACCCAATACCCGCTCTGTCTCCTCACCACTCTGAACAATTTGAAAATAAATTATAGACATGGTGACATATTTTCCATAAATTCTTAGTGGAATTTCCTAAGAATAAGATCATTTTCTTATATCAGCACAGTATCATTAACATATATCCAAGGAAATTAACATTGATTTCTTAATATAATCTAAATTATTCCATCTTAAACTGCCCTTAGTTGCCTGTAAAATATTTTTAATTGTCTTTTTCTTTTAAAATCAGGATCCAGTCCAGTATGATGGCATATGCTTGTAATCCTGGAAGCTTGGGAGGCTAAGGCAAGAGGATCACAAATTCAAAGCCAGCCTCTCTCAGCAACTTAAAGAGGCCTTAAGCAATTTAGTGAGATCCTGTGTCAAAGTAAAAAATATAAAGGGCTGAGGATGTGGCTCAGTGGTTGAATACCCCTGGGTTCAATCCTTAGTATTAAAAAAAAGTCAGGATTCAATCAGGTTAAAATATATAGCATTTAATCTATAACAGTCTCTTCACCTTTTTTCCCCCATGACATTGCCTGTTTTTGGAGTCCAGGCAAGTTTTCCTGTGCATTTTATCATATTTTGGAACAAGTAATAATATCAATATGCCTTTAAAAATATTTTTAGTTGTAGATGGACACAATACCTTTATTTTGTTTATTTAGTTTTTTTTTTTCTTTTTAATTTAATGTGGTGCTGGGGATTGAACCCAGTGCCTCTGGCATGCTAGGCAAGCACTCTACCACTGAGCCATAATCCCCAGCCCTTGATATGCCTTTTGGTAATTTAGAGTTATAAAAGAAGAGAGAGCCCTAAGAACTTAGTTTGGTATATTAGTAAAGAGATACTCACCAAAGCGCTTTCATGGTAGCATAGAAACCCCAAGAGATTTAGATTGGACAGAAGGAATTTGGCAGAAAACAACTATTTTGGGATCACAATTTTTCCAAGTTTACTGGTTTTTAGATATTCTAAAATCAAGCAGAAGGGGACTAACTTCTTTAACAGGTCATCTTCCTTCAGTGGATATATTTAGCCAATGATCTGGAATGTTGGTTTGGGACTTAAATGAGAGATTGTGGTTGAATTAAAGAGTTATCTCCATCATAGTGTGATAGAGATCTGTGCATTCTTTTCATATGTATAAAATCACATTTTTTTTGGAAAAAATATATGTGAAAACTCAGAAGTGAGATAAATTATTCTCATATTAATGGTTTATTTTTTATGTTTTAATGTTCAAATATGAAAGTATAATAACTCACATATAAAAATATGTGCGTGTGTAGGTGAATATCACATATCCAACTACTTTGGCTTTTTTTTTTTTGGTATTGGGGATTGAACTCGGGGGCACTCAACCACTGAGCCACATTCCCAGCCCTATTTTATATTTTATTTAGAAACAGGGTCTCACTGAGTTGTTTAGAAACTTGCTAACTTGCTGAGCCTGGCTTTGAACTCATGATCCTCCTGCTTCAGCCTCTGAGCTGCTGGGATTACAGGCATGTGCCACCTTACTTGGCTACATATCCAGCTACTTTGGATCTGAACAAGCATAAACTTGCATTCTGTTACTAACACAAAATGTATATCTTTCATGTCAGTTTTTTTTTTTTGCACAAAAGCAAAAGAATAGTTTGAAGGTAATGCTGTCAATATTCAAATAATCTCTTTAGTTCTCTCTCTCTTATTTATCCAAGGAATTCTTCAGTACCTACAATATGTCAGGTGATATACTAGGGACTCAGTAAGGAGGAACAATACAACAGGATCCCTTTTCTTGAGGAGTCACAGTTTAGCTGGAAGAGGCAACAATGTACAAAGTTCTAGCTGTATAGAGCTGTCCTAATAAAGAGATACATAGGAGGTGCCATGTGCTTGCCCCACATCAGCCACCCAGTAAATATCTGTGGAACCATTAGATGAGTAAAGATCATGAACAGGAATCACCTAGGAGAACATCGAGGGAGGTAGAGAAGATTGCACAGAGGAGTGAAGTTGAAGTCATGTCTTAAAGGACGTACAGGAGTTTTACAAGTGGACAGTTAGACATAGTAGGCAGTTTGTCCACGTGGATGAAGCCAGAATTAGACAGGCAGTCAGTATAGAGTCAGTATAGATAGATAGTCAGGTCAGTTCTAGGAGGCCAATTTTGAGTGAGTCCTGGGAAATTGGAGACCATCCCCTGAGGGACTGAAATGTTAATCCCTTCAGAGCCCTTCCTCCACCCTTATCAAGAACCTGCCCCTGCTCCAACCTGTTGCCAAGTTAACTTGTCCCAGGGATTGTTCCTCCCTCCAGGGAGTTGTCAATTATGCCCCATTCCATCTTGGCCCATCTGCTTCTCACCTTTTGGCCATCCCACCGAGCATCTCCTGGGCCTAGTCACCTATGCAGGAAGGAGAGAGAGAAGGGGACAAGAGCAGAATAAAGGAAGCCTAAGACTTATAAAAAAAGGCAGAATGCATTCACTTTTTGGGATACCAGGATACCATCTATGGCCCCCTTCTCCCTCCCAGGAGAAGTCTGTTACCCCCTTTTTAATAAACCCTGCTTTATGTGCTTGCCTTGGTGTGCTTCTCTAACATTAGACTTCAATGTGTGAGGAAGAAGGATTGGTCACCAGTAACTGGCAGCATCATGGAGTCAAGAGCAGCAGAAGACATGTAGTGCAATTTGGCCAACCCTAGGGTTCACGCTGGGTGGTGGGCAGGAATGTGGTGAAAAGAGGAGCACAGAACCTATGGGCATTTTGAGTCTTCCTAGAACTTTCTACCTCTACTCTAGAAATGGTTGGGAGACACTGAGTGCTGTTGATTGGAAGATTGATGTACTTGGTTTATTTAGAAAACCTCCCTGAGGGTGATTTTGGAGAATGGAAAGGGAAAACATGGACTGGTTAAAAGTCTGTTGTAAGAGTCCAGGAAGTATCTGTGAATGTCAGGACAACAGCGGTGGAGAGGAGGACAGACCCAAGAGTGATTTGGCCTGGTAGCCAGCTGATACTGTAGCTGTTAGATAAAACCCTCCCTGTGCATTTAGGAACTGAGAACTTAGACGAATTTACATAAGGGGTTGAAGCAAAGATTTCTCTAGCATTATTTCAGGTATTAGCTATGATTTGGTTTGAATTTAAGTTTTACATTCAAAGGGATCTTATCATCTTCACTTTCCTTCATTTCCAATTTCAGTTGTGCCTCTTTATCCACAGTTTTGCTTTCTGTGATTTCATTATCTGAGGTCATCATGATCTGAAAACATGAAGTGGAAAATTCCAGGAAAAAATAATTTGTAAGTTTAAGTAACCATTATTACACTATATTTTTAGACTTATCCTATTTATCATTAGTTATTATTGTTAACCATTCATTTTACTAATTTACAAACTACTTTATAGTTATGTATATAGGTAGGAAAAAATGGTATATGTAAGGTTAGTAGCGGCTGTAGTTTCAGCTTCTCCTGGAGAGTTTGGGAGAAGATAGGAGAGGACTAATACATTTTTTCAGTTTTTTTAAAAATTGAGATATAATTCACATACCATATAATTCATCCCTTTAAAGTGTCCAGTTCAATAGTTTTTAGTACAGAGTTTGAAACCATTACGATAATGGATTTTAAAATATTTCAGGCATTCCAAAAAGAATCTTATACATATTAACAATCGTACCACATTTCACCTTTCCCTAGTCCATGGAAATCCCTATAGAGGGTCCCTGACTTAGGATAGTTCAACCTTTGATTTTTTTGACTTTATGGTACTTTGAAAGCTGTATGCATTCAGTAGAAATGATACTTTGAATTTTGATCTTTTATTCAGCTAGTGACATGAGGTACAGCCTTCTCTCTGGTTGCTGGGCTGGGGCATAGAACTGCAGCTCCCCGCAGCCATGAGGTTGTGAAGGTAAATAACCAACACTTGGGTAGCATGTCACTAATATGTTTAGAATCCAGGTATTCAATAAACTACATAAGCTATTCAACACCTTGTTGTACAATAGATTGGTATCACTTGATATTTGCTCACCTGTAGGCTGGTATACTGTCCTGGGCTTGTTTTAACTGGGTGTGGCTAAGCCCTGATGTTCTGTAGGTTAGTTGTATTAACTGCCTTTCAATTTATGAGGATTTTTTTTTTTTTTGGGAAGCAACTCCATTGTGAATTGAAAAGTATCTGTAATATATTTTCTGTCTCTGTGGATTAGGCAGAAAATTACTTATTTCCTGAGTTCAAAGGCTATGCTTTTGGCCATGTCTCATGATCCTCACATTCTTCTCAATTTGTAATATCTTATCTATCTTTGGCTACTTGCCTTGCCTTTTGAAGATTTAAGAAAATTCATGAAACTATGTCCTTTTTAAGAGATGGTAAGACTAGTAGTAATTCACTGTTTCCTTGTCCATCAGACAGGGCTGGGGATAAACTCCGTTGTGAAAGTGGGTCAGAATGATTCCTGTTTTACCACACAACCAACTTAGTAAGCCTTGTTACTTGAAAAGTATAGATATTTAAATAATTATTATAATTACTGAAAACATAGTTACTATTTCCTTTCAATGTTGAATGAGAAACATGATATTCTGAATTTTCAACCAACTGCAGTTTATCGAGTTTGCACATGGCAGTAGAATATTTGACTCCCATTTTTGTCTCACATCACTGATTAGTGTGGTATATAAGCTTAGGCATATTCCTGGCAGTCATTCCTACACTAGGAAGATTAGCAATAACTGTACATAAGACTAGCTAACACATATACAGAAGTGATTCAGTCCAAATTTATTAAGCTGCAACCTGTCTTTCCCTTAGCTGGATTCTAAAATATCCCATGAGTTCAAGGATAAGGAGATGATAAAGTAAGAGGGGCAAGAAAGAACTATCTTATAACACTTAAGTAGCTTAGAAAGTATCTTCTGCAATTGTTACAAAGGCATACAGCCATGTGAGCACCTTTCTAGAGCCATCAAAACTTGAAAGGTAGCCCTGAAATGAGGGTTTCTGCAACTTAATCTTCATTAGCTTCACTATAAATTTATCTCTGGTGTTTAATACTCTGCAAGTTGAGTGAGTTATTAAACTCAGATCTTTGTTGGATCTGGTGGTCCAAAACTATTTGTTGAGTAATCTATTTTTCTTCCACTCCCATTTGTCAGTTTTGATTTTCTATACTACACTATGAGATGTCAGTTGATGTTTCAGTTCCATGCTGTTTAATCCTGAGATTTTATAATTGTGCTTGAGAATTTGATAGAGCTATTGTTCCTTTTTTTTGTGGCAATTCCAGTTTGTTTTGTTTTCCTGTATCAACTTTAATGTTAGAATTTTTATTGTGACAGTGTTAAATATATAAATTACTTAGTGAGGAGTGCATCTTTGTTGTATTGGTAGACATTTCTATTTGTTCTAATTGTTTTGATGTCTAGGGATATTTTAAAATTTTCTTTATAAAGATATTATACATTATTTTTAACTAGCTAATCCTTTTTGTTTAAATGGAGTAATTTCTTCTACATTTTTCTAAGTGATGCACATATATGAAAAATGTAATGGCTATCGCTTATAAATTTAATATCTCCCTAATTGTAAACATTTAAAAAATATTTTTATAGTAGATGGACACAATACGTTTATTTTATTTTTATGTGGTGTTGAGGATCAAACCCAGTGCCTCAAACATGCCAGGCAAGCACTCCACCAGCTGAGCTACAGTCCCAGCCCAACATTTTTTGTAATAGCTTTTAAATTGATTTTTCCAGGTGTACTATTTGCAAAAAGTGGTAGTTCTGGCTCTTTCTCAATCTTTTTTACCTTTAATGTTGCATTCTTGTCCAATGACATCTTATACCTCTCATAAAATGTTTATAAAGATAATAAGGGGTAACTAATTAAAACAAACAAACAAAAGATAATAAGGGAATCCCATCTGTATTCCTGAATTCAGTATTTTCACTAATTTCTAGCCTTTCTCCATTAAGCCTGATCCTTGTTTTTGGACTGAGATATATCAAGAAAATATCCATACATTTAAGTTGCGTATTGCTGCATAACAAGCCTCACCAAAATTTGTTCTCTCTCATATTTCTGTGCTTTGACTAGAATCTGTTGGGCTATTGTTTTTTGTCTCATGATAGATTAGCATGCAGTTGTGTGGGACATCCCAGATAGCTGACTACATTGACTCAATTCTCATTTTTGTCTATCTGTATGCCTTGGATTTCACAGGATTGACAGGTGAGTTTTGACATTTAGGATTTTTATAGTTTTGTATAAGGGATTATTTCATTATTGTCAAATTTTATATAAAGTAATCTTTTCTTCATCTAATTTTTTTTAGAGAGCACTTATTATTCCTTGTCATTTTAACATAATGCAATTAACATATTTCTTTGTTTTCCTTTCTTCACCTCCTTTTTGCCTTCCCCAATTTTGGTGGATAGTATTATCTTAGGATTTATCGTATTTCTATTACTATGTTCGTTAGCTTTCTATTTTTTTTCACTTCTGGTTTTTATGGAGAAAGTAATTGAGATACATCTATATGTGTGTGTGTGTGTATATATATATTATATGTAATATATATGTATATGTATATATCACTCCCACTTATTTCTTCTTTCTGTTCCCAATTGTTAAATGTGTCATTTCTACATTGGAAAGGCTATTATAGTTATATTCTGTTCTGCCAGTTTAATCTCCACATCTGTTACATCGTTTTTTTTTTTTGCTAAAAAATATGTATGATAAACTTCTAGTGCTGTTTTGCAGATTCCCTAGTCTTTGTTGCCTGCAATTTGATCTATAATCATTTATTCCCTCAAGAAAATCTCATGACACCAATATTTCTGAAATTCTTTTTTTTTAATATTTATTTTTTAGTTTTAGGAGGACACAATATCTTTATTTTATTTTTTTTAATGTGGTGTTGAGGATTGAACCCAGTGCCTAGCACATGCCAGGTGGGCACGCTACCACTTGAACCACATCCCCAGCCCTCCTGAAATTCTTTCACATTAAAAATCAGCTTATCCTTTACTTGAAATGTTGTTATTGGACTGAATATAAACATGGTTGGCTCATAACTTCTTTCTTTGATTATCCTTAAATGTTACTTCACTATCTCCTAGCACTGGGGAGAAAACTTAGGACTACATATTGCTTCCCATTTATCCTTAGCATCTGTGATTTGAATCAGGCAGATGGAGGCTGCTGATACCTCTAAGATTAATCTTTTTTCTCCATCTCTCTTATGTACATGGGATATAGTTTTTTTCCCTTCCAGAAAAAGGATTACTTTTGTTCATAGTTTCCAAGTCCTTCCCCCATGGAACTCTGTCTCCTCAGCTTTTTTCTACTTCTTCTCATGGTCTCTTCTGTGAATTCTGCTGTTTTTGGCCTATTTTTCAAAAAAGTAATTTGATCCTTTTATCTTCTTTTCAAAGCAATTCTTCTTTGGCTTTCCTAGGAATTCTATTAGTGTTGTATTTCATGTCAATTGTCCTAGAGCAATCCTTTCAAAATGTAGATTTGTGTCTTCCCTTCTAGAACATTTTTATTCAATAATATTATTCCTATCTGTTCTTTGACATTACTTTGCTTTTATTATTTAAAAAAAAATCATTTGGGGACTCCAATTATACATATGTTGGATCTCTTTTGCCTAATTGTCCATGGATCATTTTATTTATGATGTATATTTATATTTACTTTGTATATTACTTCATATATAATTTTCTCTCTAATCCTTTTAAACAACTTATGTTAAATTTTGCTTACATTTCATATATTTATGTGTTTTCTACAGGGTTTTTGTTTCTGTGATTTTTCCAATTTTTATTTTCATTTCTCTGATGGTTTTACTTTGCTTTCTAATTTTTGTTTTCTGGGTTCTGTTAGCCTACACTCCAGTTTTTTCAGCGGTCTTTCCATTTCTGCCTTGATTTCCTGCAATTTTGCCTTCTGATCTTTTATAATAGAGGTGATTTTTTTTTTCATTAACTTTTTCTGTGTTATAGCAAAGTGTTTGTTCACAATCACCATCTGCCAGGTGGCATTGCTTTCCTTACGAGTAAGCCTCATCAGTTAAGAAATGTGCTGTTCTTTCTCCTCTTTATTTCTTTTGGCATTTATGATTTGGTGCAGTGCTTGTTTATTTTAAAAATGGATTATTATATAAAAAAGAAGTTCCCCGTACCAGCTATTTTTAAGTGGCTATCTGTAATGGGCTAACCTGGTATTACAGCTGTCCAACGTTTACAATAAAAAGCCTTATTGTTTCAGTTTGTATAGAGACCTACATCTTCCAGTAAATATGGCTTTATTTGTATTATTCTTCCTGATACCCTTAGCATCTGTGATTTGAATCAGGCAGATGGAGGCTGCTGATACCGCTAAGATTAATCTTTTTTCTCCATCTCTCTTATGTACATGGGATATAGTTCTTTTCCCTTCCAGAAAAAGGATTACTTTTGTTCATGGTTTCTGAGTCCTTCCCCCATGGAATTCTGTCTTCTCAGCTTTTTTCTACTTCTTCTCATGGTCTCTTCTGTGAATTCTGCTGTTTTTGGCCCATTTTTCAAAATATCTTAGAATCTATTCTACTTTTACTGAAAATATGGTTTGTATTTTTTCCTATTTTTTTCTTTTAGAAAGTTTTTAATACAAGAGAAGAGAAAACTAGATTTATATCATCATCATCATATCAAAAGTCCCAGTGAGATATTATTATTTTTATAGAGGTAAAAATGAAAACATGAAATTGATTTTCATAAATGATCAAAAGGCATTTTTAGAGTTGAAATTTCTTGAAAGATGAGAAGTTTCAATATG
Organism: Spermophilus citellus; assembly: GCF_964194105.1. Classification (NCBI taxonomy): domain Eukaryota; kingdom Metazoa; phylum Chordata; class Mammalia; order Rodentia; family Sciuridae; genus Spermophilus; species Spermophilus citellus. The sequence continues at coordinate 158,659,758 of NC_138185.1, read as the reverse complement.
TTTGAAAATCGAGATGAGATTATTTACAAGTGATTTTCTCTCCTTTTCTTGATAGTAAATGTAACCATTATCTAGAAAGATAGAGGCAATTTATATTGCTCTAAGGGATTTTTTCCCCTTTGTCAACTTCTACTATTTTTTAAAAGCATATCAGTTGTAGTTGTATAAGTGGTAAGGATTGTTTAAGTGATAAATGGCTTTCCTTAAAAACTGATCTCAGTCACTTTCAAAATTTCAAAGGGGCTGAGAGGTTAAGGAGGTTGGAGGTTAGTGAGAGTTTCTCTGAGTGGGGTTGTAGGATAAAACTAAGCACTAACTTCAGAAGTCACAGAATGCTAGGAAAATCATGAAAGAAACAATCACAACAAAGATCTTTCAACCAATCAAATTCTGGTCTGTTTTAGTAGGAACTGCTTACTTATAGTAGTCTCCTTTAATTAATAGTTTTTCTATTTGCGGTTTCAGTTACCTATGGTCACCATAATCTGAAATCAGTTAATGGAAAATTATAGAAATAAACAATTCATAAAATTTGAATAGGATATCATTCTGAGTAAGAGAAATCTTACACTATCCCACTCTGTCTTTCCCAGGAGGTGAAGAACACATTTGTCCAGTGTATCCATAATGTCTATGTCACCCTCTCATCAGTCTCTCAGTAGCCATCTCAGTTATCAGACTGTTGTGATATTGCAGTTACTTTTTCAAGTAACCCTTACCTAGTAGTCTAATGCTAAGTCACAATATTTGTATCATTCCCTTCACTTGATTGCATCATGTAGGCATTGTATCATCTCATATCATCCAAGAAGGGTGAGTATAGTACAAGATGCTGAGAGAAAGACAGAGGAGAGAGAGAGAGAGAGAGAGAAAGGCACACCATATTCCCATAACTTTTATTATAGTATATTATTATTATAATTGCTCTATTTTATTATTAGTTATTATTAATCTCTCAATATGTCTAATTTATACATTAAACTTTATCTGAGGCATGTATGTATAGGAAAAATAGTATTTATAGGATTTGATATTATATGTAATTTTGGGCATCCACTGGGGGTCTTGGAATATATCCTCCATAGATAAAGGGAAACTACTATAGTAAGTACTCTGAATTTGGTATAAAGCAGGCCTATAAAGCAGGCCTGGATTTTTCACTAGGCAACACATTGCTTGAGGTATAGTATCAACAGTAAACAGTACAATTACAATTATGTCTTTAGAATAGAGTGTTTTAATATCCTAATGTTCTTATTGTGAGTCTTCTTAAGGTCATAAAAATGGATTTACATGCTTGATTAGGAACGATTCTTAGCACTGCAGCTGGGTGATCTGTGCTGTGGAGATCCCCTCCCCCAACCCCACTGCTGCTGAGAAAATGCCAACAGCTCTGAGGCATTTCTACCCATAAAAGGAACCAAAAGACCGTGTGTGTAAGTTACAGCACACAAAACAGAGACCTTCAGATCTGAGCCCCTATTGCTTATGCATGTGTGAAGGAACAAATAAGATTAACTACATTCTTAGGGATGTACTGTTGGGAAAAGAGGATGTCTTTGATTTTATGATTTTACTGTAGCTTGTGGCTGTTTATACATTATGTCATTCTACACTCATGGTGCATTTAACAAGTAAAGTGATTTATTACTAAAAAGAGACATAATATTCTATAGTGCTTTCAAGCACACAAATGCTTTCATGTACATTATATAATTTGTGATGTTTGGGTGTTTTTGGATAACGCAGGTAAGTTGCTTGGGGACCCCTGCAGTATTGAGTTGTCACAGGGACAGATAATTTCCTAGATACTTGATTTCAGTGCAAAATTACATTAGAGAGAGTTGTGGTAATAAACTCAACAAAATGTTTTTAGAGGCTCTCAGGGTTGAGTGAATATGGTCTATGAAAAGAGATTATAAACACTTTTAAAAGAGATTTCATGGATTATACTACCTTTTCTTTTCTTTCTTTCTTTTTTTTTTTCTTTTTGTTACCAATGATTGAACCCAGGGGCAATTAACCGCTGACCCATATCCAAGCCCTTTTTATTTTTTATTTTGAGACAGGATCTCACTAAGTTGCTGAGGCTGACCTTGAACCTGCACTCCTCCTGCCTCAGCCTCCTGAGCTGCTAGGATTATAGGCTTTTGCCACTGTGCCTGGCTTCATACCAAAACAAAACATGTTGAAGTCATCTTTTAAGAATGAGGTTGCACCCTAATCTGAAAAAACAGAGCTATGTAGGGGCACTGGAGTGTAACACTTGAGGAATACATTAATATATCTCCTTGTTCTGCCAAGAGATCTACAACTCCTGTATTTCCATGTCTTTGTCTCTATCTCTCCCGTATACACTCAGGAACAACAATGAATTGGATTGCACTTATTTCATTCTTTTAAAAGTAGCCTTAAAATTCAATGTTGGAATATTTATATTGAAATCATCCTTCCCATTACCAATCTAATGAGGTAGTTATAGAAGTTAATCACTATGAATATTTCACGATTCTTTTCCCATGAAACTCCGCAGGTAGTAATCTCCCTGTAAGAGAAACACTGGTAGAGTGCGTGATGGAATGAGTGGGATGGTTTTTTTGGGAAATACTCAACTCACTGAATGTGTTCCCCCTTCTGTTCAACTTCGTGGATCACTTAAGATGATGGCAGCTTAAGGCAATGGCTAAACATGTCATGCATAAATGTAGAACTTGAATGAAGAGGAGATAAAGATGATCTGTGACACCAGGGAAGAGCTATCAATGGAGACATAGTTGGCACAGGGAAGATTGGTGGGGCCTTAATGACAGGGAATGATTGGAATTCTTTCCTACACTAATAGGTCCTTCAAGGACCAATAGTCTAGGTGAAGGACCTTCAATTTTCACTTCTGAACCATACCCAACAGAGTATATGAAACCTGGAGTAAGTATCTCCAAGATGGAATACCACAGGTGACTTGCACCTTCGAGTTCTTTGGAAAATAAATCTCAGGTCTATATAATTGTCCACGAACCCCACATTCTGCTCTGGCTCAATCTTATCACTTGTCATTCAACAATTATAGATGAGATGAGAGCAGGAAGGACTATTCTGTTTCTTCACCTGCCTTTTACTCCTCTGTGTTACCCAGATAAAGTTGACAAGGTAAAGATAACAAATGCTTTTTTGAAAGAATTGCGTGCTTCTGCTTTTGTTTTCTTGAGATTCAGAGACAATATACTACCAGGCCACTCTCATTGCAAAGTGAATCCTCTCATACCAATATTATCTCAGATCCCCTGAAGGGAGATGCTGCTACCATTTTGGAAATTATATGGCAATGTCATCTTCAAACCTGTCTAGTTTAAATCCCTCATTTTATATTAAAATTTTTATTTATTGATTTATTTGGGAGGATGGGGTCTTGCTATGTCACCTCGGCAGGTGTTGAACTCATGAGCTCAAATGATCCTCCTACTTCTCAAGTAACTGGAACTATAGATGTGAGCCACTATACTCAGCTCAATTCCACATTTTGTAGTTTAAGACAATATCCTTGGTGAATCTAACCAAGAAGGTGAAAGACTTCTACAAGGAAAATTATGTAGCACTGAAGAAAGAAATAGAGGAAGACACTAGAAGGTATAAAGATCTGTGTTCATGGATAGGCAGAATTAATATTATTAAAATGTCCATACTACCAAAAGTAATATACAGATTCAATGCAATCCCCATCAAAATGCCAATGGCATGCTTCACAGAACTAGGGGAAAAAAGTCCTAAAATTCCTATAGAAGAATAAAAGACCCAGAATAGCCAAAAACAATTCTAAACCAAAGAAAGCAATGTGGGAGGCATTATAATAGCTTATTTCAAATTATACTGCAGAGTTGTATTAACAAAAACTGTATGGTATTGGCATAAAAACAGACAGACCAATGGAACAGAATAGAAGACACGGAGACAAACTCACACAGATACAGTCATCCGCTCCTTGACAAAGGTGCCAAAAACATAGATTGGAGGAGAGACAGCCTTTTAAACAAACAGTGCTGGAAAAACTGGATATACATATGGAGAAGAATGACATTAGACCCACATCTCTAATCCTGCATAAAATTAATTCAAAATGGATTAAAGACTCAGGAATTAGAGAAGAAACTTTGCAAATCAGAAGAACATGTAGGGTCCACATTCCAACATATAGGTGCAGGCAATGAATTCCTCAAGAGGACTCCTAAAGCTCAGAGGTAATACCAAAAGTTAATAAAGGGATGGCATTAAATTAAAAAGCTTCTGCATGGCAAAGGAAACAAGGGCGTAGAGAGAAAGTTTATAAAACAGGAGAAAAATCTTTGCTAGCTACCCTTCTGACAGAGGATTAATATTCAGAATATGTAAAGAATACAAAAAGCTTACCACCAAAATGAATGAAATAAAACTAGGCATCTCAATGGACAAATGAACTAGACAACTTCTCAAAAGAAGAAATACAAATGGTCATATGAAATAAATATTCAATATCTAGCAATTATGGAAATGCAAATCGAATGGCATATTACTCAGCCTTAAAGAAGAATGAAATGATGGCATTTGCCAATAAATGGATGCAGCTGAAGAATATCATGTTAAGTGAAATAAGCCAATCCCACCAAACTAAAGGTCTAATTTTTTTCTTTAATATGTGGATACTAATTCACAATAAGTAGAGCAGTGGGGGGGGGTGGCGGCTAGGAAAGAATAGAATTGCTTTAGATTAAGTAGAGGGGAGTGAAGGGAGGGGAGGAGGTCTGAAGGAAGGAAGGGTAGTAGAATTAATCAGACATTATTATCCTATGTGTGTATATGGCTACATGACTGGTGTGATTGTACATCATGTACAACCAGAGGAATGAGAAATTATACCCCATTTATGTATGATGTGTCAAAGTGAATTCTACTGTCACATGTAACTAATTAGAACAAATCAAAAACGTAAGAAAGAACAAAAAATACACTGAGGCCAAAAGAACCTTGACCTTGAACAATCACAGGAAAAATTGTTACTTAATTTTTTCTTTCTGTAGATTTGATAGACATTGCTCTGGGGCAGGCTCATGCTATATCTTCTGAATTCCTGATTAATTCACCAAAGAAGAAATATGCAGTCCTTCCTAGTTCTCCTTGCATCAGAGCATAATTTCCATAACTGAATTTCTATGATTCTCTCATATACCATCAAAATGTTTCCTGAGTCTTTTTTTTCCTTGATAAAGGAAAAAATTTAAATAGCATTAGCATGAAATTTGGCATATCAGGAGCTGCTCCTCAAGTTGCTATACCACCACCTCTCAGTTGCTATACCACCACCTTTCTCTCAGACGACATGGAATTCAGCTAGAGGAAATCCAAAGGAGGAAAACTCTTTATGCACATATCAAAGAAAATTTAGGAATCTTTAGAAAAGGAGCAAAAGAGCACAAAAAAACCAAATAAGAACAAGCACAATCTTTCTTGATTAGCATGTTATTGATTTTAAGAACCATGAGGGGAAACAGTTACCATCATCAGATACTTTGTTTAAAGGTTGTTGGTGCCCATTTAAAAAAATGCTAGCATATTTTAATGGACAAATAGATTATACTGTGAATTGATCCTTCTTTCCCTCCAAATGCTTCATGTTCCTTTGGGTCTGAGTCCATTGCAGGATTTGTGGCAGTAACTGGACATGTGTCATAGTGGAGCTAAGTGTCTCATCCACCAGAGGTCCCATTCTCATTTCGCGGGAGAAAGGCTCATGAGTTACCCATGAGATGGTGAAAGATGGAAAAACTGAGGTAGTAGTGATACCAGAAAATGAAACTGGAGTGGCTTTACCAACTCCTTGTGACATGGAAGGCAAATGAAATATGTTTTTCCAAATGTATGAGGCATTGAAAGCATTTATTTATCTATATCCCAAACCCCCTGCTACTCTTTTCCATTACCATAGAATGAACACCTGGATATCACTTGAAGTTTTGGAAATTACTCGAGGGCCTGAATATAGAAAAAAATGCAATTTGAAATATTTTTTTTTATTGCAGGTATTCCTATACCTAAGGGTAGTTGATAAAATAGTAGGGTTCAAAATAATTCATGGTCTCTTGTAAGTGCCTCTGGGTTGTTTATAGTCTGGAGGGCAAAATTTCTACCTGGATCCACAAAAATGCACTGAGTTCTAGATCACCCCAGTATAGAAAATACCTTTACTATAGTATTAGAAGTCTGTAGTAATAATGAGGTTGCTCAATAGGATGCTTGGCTGGAGTACAATATCCTCAAGAAGCTTTTAATGTGTTAACCAGTGGGAAGTGAGTGAAGCAGAAGAGTTACTCAGGGTGGTTTGCAAATTACTATACACGAGATCCAGTAAGACTAGAGTATCTGTTCAAATGACAGGAGTATTCAGTACTGTAAAACACAGTGATCCATGGTAACCATTGTGACCACAATGTCTCCTATAACATCAAAAAAAAAAAAAGCCTCAACTGAAGGAGTCAAGATTGAGTGTCCTTTCAGGTGTGGCCCTTGCACTTATATGAAGGTCTCATAGCTACATTAATTCTAAGATCCACACAAATCATGTCTTTGGAAAACCTTAGCATGATATTACGGTGTACATAGACCTAGGGATAATGTAATATTTATTAAAATGTTGGGAGAGGGCTGGGGATGTGGCTCAGGCGTAGCGCGCTCGCCTGGCATGTGTGCGGCCCGGGTTCGATCCTCAGCACCACATACCAACAAAGATGTTGTGTCTGCCGAGAACTAAGAAATAAATATTAAAGATTCTCTCTCTCTCTCCTCTGTCTCCTCTCTCACTCTCTCTTTAAAAAAAAAAATGTTGGGAGAAAAATGTAATACTCTTATATTGGTGACTTCAGTTTGCTACCATTGGTTAAGTTGACCTAAATTAATTTGAATGCCAAGAGAAAAAAGCAAAAGATAGAGGTGATCTAAAAGATTGTTTAGTCTAGGCTTCACCATCCTGTTAGGACTGCACCTCAGCATGTTGACAGGCTGCCCAATCCTCTCAAAGAGTTGCAGAAGCTATGGTGTGTTTGAAGTGCAAATTGTAAGTCACTAGAAGTAAATTCATGAGAAGCTTCCCATTAGAGAAGGGAAAAGAATAGATGAAATATAAAGGGAGTTGGAAGAATTGGGATGTATGGTCTGAGGATGACAAAGATGAAAATTTCCTTGATCGTCAAATATATGAAGAGCCATTATTGTGGGAATAACAATGGGGTTTTCTCTATCACTGCTGAGCTTGAGGGACAGGAAATGGCTCTGGTCTGCAACCTTGATAGATTCTGTTAATCAGAAAGAAGGAATATAGCATGGGAGTGTTATTAAGGGGATAAATGAATGAAATGAATAGGGTAGAACTTCTACCACAAAGTAATGCCTAATACTCACACTTGAGATTTAGCATCCATTTCTCTGCCTTTTTTGAAAAGTTTGGTTAAAAGCATGTTTAAGATGGAAAATTCTTAGGGCTCTTATTTACCAGCTTGAACTATTACAAATGTCATTTGAAATTCATTTTAGCTGAGGAGAGAAGCATTTAGGGCTCTTAGTGCATACTAATCCAATATGAGTAGAGAGAAGGTATTCTGGGGAGAGAGAGCACAGCCTCCTTTCTCCTAATAACTCTTGCTTTGACAAGTATAAAGTGCCCCATTATTAGTGTAGATGAACATATTCATTGCATCTCTTGCAAGCATACTAGCTGAAAATTGCTATACTTTCTAAGAAATGAGTAGCTGCATTTTATAAACATCACTCATAATTCTTTGGAGGCTTGTACATGCTGAATATTAAGGAGATCACTTGCTTGCTATTTTCTTCCTAATTAATCTCATTATTTGAAAGAAAAGTTATATAGCACATACTTAAGAATTTTAAGTTTCTTTTTTTGCCTCTAGGATATAGCATAAGAAAAACAGAGATAAAAACTAATCCTTAATAGAGTTAGGAAAACAACTTTATGCCTATTTAAAGCACTCAGAACTCACAAGTTTGAAATTTGACTGGAAGCAAAATGTTTTGGATTTTTTTCCCCTAAACATACCAAAATTATTTTTTATGAATTTTAAACAAGGCCAATGCAATCTTTTTTTTTTTTTTAAAGAGAGAGTGAGGGGGGGGGAGAGAGAGAGAGAGAGAGAGAGAGAGAGAGAATTTTTAATATTTATTTTTTAGTTCTCGGCGGACACAACATCTTTGTTGGTATGTGGTGCTGAGGATCGAACCCGGGCCGCACGCATGCCAGGCGAGCGCGCTACCGCTTGAGCCACATCCCCAGCCCCCCCAATGCAATCTTTTTGAAAGTATGTTCTTGATGGTCAGGATGTATCTTTTTAGGATGTGGGAGAATAAAATAATTTATATATATAAAATGATCCTGACTGTTCATACAGGGTACTCACTTCAGTGAAGACTCATGGCCAAGACAGTGGGGCTGTTGGCTTGTCATTCATTCGCTCATTCAATAAACATTTCTCCATGGCTATTGTATTGTAGGCTCATTCCCAGGCATTGGGGACATAAAAGAGAACCTTGCCTTCAGTAAGTATATATTTTAGAGGGAGAATAGCATTGGGCAATTTAAATAAGCAAGATAAAATCTAGAGAGTACATAAACAAGTTCTGAAAAGGAACCCAAATTCATCACGGTGGTCTGGCCTCACTGAGGAGGTAACACTTGACCTGATAGATCTGAATCCCAATTCTACCACTTCTTAGCCTGTGATGGTGGACAGGTTGCTCCTCTGAGCTCCAGTTCCTCCCCTGTGAACTCTACTACTCAGAGATAATACAAAGCTCAAGCGTGATAGCAGAGGTCAGAAGGACCTACCCCACTATTTAATATTAGCTAATTAATATTTTTATTTGTTAACTGTGACCATTACTGCAAAAAGATCAGGCACCAGTTTTGTTTATTATGGAGCATTTGGCTTGAGCCTCAAAGCATCGTTGTGTTCTCTTGCTGGCAAGTGGGGTCATGTTTGGAGGCCTGATTTACCAATTTGTATGAAGATGGCTTGAGAGACTCCAAAGGAAGGATTGGTCCCCACCAGCAGCAGGGCTTGTCATCAGTTTTCCAGAGAAGGGTGCCTGAGTTACAATTATGCAATTTCTGCCTCTTCCAGGATTTGTTCACTCTCTCTTTCGGGAACCACATTGGAGCATATGTGTAGGCCTTTTTGGACTCAGAGAAATTGTGTTGTAGGAGGTTTTCCAGTTTTGTTTTTTCCTCTTTTCCCTCCAAATGTTAGGTCAAAGCATGAAGCAGAACAGAAGGGTTTGCAGAGGGGAAACAGATGTTTACTGTTCATTTCATAATCACAGGGCTGGATGGATATGGAAGAACAATAATAGTTTCCAAGACAGAACTGCACTAAAACCACCCCAAGGATTCCAGACTCTTTCCTGTTGTTTAAGACTGCTTTGCTTCTTCCCAGGAGAGTAGGTGTTTTCTAACTTCCCTTGGTGACCCCTCCAGAGGTTTTATAGTCATCCTGTTTTTTTTTTTTTTTATGTGCTGCAGTCTCAGGGAACAGGAATCCACACTCATGTAGCTTTGTAGGCCATGCTCAAGGTCAACACTTACTCTAAGCACCCAAGTTGGCCTGATCACTCTCCCTCTGTTAGGCTTGATGATTCCCATGTGCCCTATTCAGAATTTGGAGGCTTCTCTACCCTCCCTGCACCAGCCCTCTCCCAATACTTGCTGATTCTGTTTTCTGAGTTCACTTCTTTCCAGGGTCTCTTTCCATGTCCCAGCCATGGGTACAGATCTTTTTTGAGAGCACCCTGTTTCCTCATTTAGGAATCTGCTAGCTGTTTCTGTCAGACTCTAAAGGCCTCTTCTGTTTCACACAATCTGTTAGAAACTTCCAAGTCAAGGAGTTTTATATGCATCTATGCTTTTAAATTGGTTTTTACTGATTGATGGTTGATTATAGAATTGCTCCTTTTGGCTTGATTTATAGGCATCTTCATAGCATAAAGAAAGGTTTACCAAACTTCCTAAATTATACTAGCTTGAACTATATAGATTTATGATATTCAAGTGGTTTTGAACTACAAAAATGACAGTTTCACAGATTCTACCTAATAAGAAATGCTCAAGATGCTTATTGAAATTCATAGTCACAGCTCTTTCTTTTAGATGGTCCAGCTTAGCAGCCTGGGTATGGATCTAAGAATCTGCATTTTTTTTTTAAAGATAGAGAGAGAGAGAGAGGAGAGAGAGGGGGGGGGAGGGAATTTTTTTTAATATTTATTTTTTAGTTTTTGGCAGACACAACATCTTTGTTTATATGTGGTGCTGAGGATGGAACCCTGGCCGCACGCATGCCAGGCGAGCACGCTACTGCTGGAGCCACATCCCCAGCCCCTAAGAATCTGCATTTTTGACAACCATTTTTTTTTCCCCTCATGACCAAGTAAGTCTAAGAAATACAAGTATGTCATCTATATTGAATGAATAGCTAATTCAATATGGTGCTTGGGGCAGTTTGTCTTGCTTATATGTGACTATTGTGTTTCATAGAAGCAATTTCAACATAGTGACTGGGGTGAAGATTACTAAGTGTCGATTAAAATCTGTTTGTCCCTTCTTTGGATATATAGCTGGCCTCCCTTGAAATGTGTGGCCCACAGTCTACATTCTCTTCAGTAAAATGTGAACAAAAGGGAGGCATATCATGTGTGGGACTGCATAGTCTTCCAGTTTCTGCTAACTAGATACAGAGAACCTTAAGGACTTGGTGATGACAGAGACAAAAGTCAAAAATGGAAAGAAGTAGATCCCTGAATGACCACATGAACTAGAACCATCTCACTAACCTGAATACTTGCCCAGGTCAATTATATGATCGAGAAATAGGATTCTAACAGTTTGCACCATCATATATTAGGGTCTATTTGTTATAGCATTCTCGCTTTCCTGGTAGTGTGATACCATCATTACAAAAACCTAAAAAGCATGCTGTTGGCTTAAGCCGTTATGTGGCAGATGGTTAGAAAACAGAGCAGGTTGGATAGATGATTTTGTAAAACTATTGTCAGTGAAACCTGGATGATTAACTTAGTTCCTACTGAGTTCAGAGCACTCTATGAAAAGATTGAATGAGCCAGAATGTCAGTGTATGTGGGTTGGTACTCCATATGTTTAGTAAGACATTAAAGAAAGGTGAGAGCTGCATTGGTTGCTTTTTTAAAGCAGAGATTGATAGACATTAGTGACCTTACAGATTTTAAAGAAAAAATCCATTGTTTCTGAATTCCTCACAAATAGAATATACAATTAAGAAAGAATTTGAGCAGCGAATATCCATGAAGATGTCTGTTAAATCAGGAGAACTTTCTGTCTGTCAAAGATGGGTATTGCACACCCTCTAAGCCTACTGTTTCAGACACCATGTAGCTATTGTTAATTTGAGAGCAAAAGGAAGCAGGCTAAACATATTTAAGAATTACGTCCAAAAAAAAAAAAAAAAAAAAAGACACACATTGGTCTTGGATGCAGTTGTCAGCACAGTAACTTATCAGAAGCTTGGTGAGCATTTTTTCCTCCTCCTCCTCCTCCTCCTCCTCCTCCTCCTCTTCCTCCTCCTCCTCCTCTTCCTCCTCCTCCTCCTCCTTCTCCTTCTTCTTCTTCTTTTCTGGGGATTGAATGCAGGACCTTGTGCAGGCTAGGCAAGTGGTCTATCACTAAGCTACATCCCTAGCCCTTTAAAAAATTAAAAAACAATTTTCCCCTTATGGTATTTTTATTGATTTAGCCATGTAGTCAGAACATCAGTTCTTTATGTTACATTTAATTGTATCACATTTAAATTGAAATTTAAGTCTATGGTGCAATGTAAAGGGATTATTTAGGGTTTCTTTAGCAGTTTTAGTAAGAGGAATTGAATTTAAAAAATGCTATGAGAAACTGTTTTCAGGAACATCTATTTACTCAGTAGAATTTTTTTTGTACTGTATAAATTGCTTATTTTTTTCCTTTTTAAATTTTTATTTCGAGACGGGGTCTTGCTAAGTTTCCCAGGCTGGCCTGAAATGGTGAACATCCTACTTCAGGCTCCTGAGTAGCTGGGATTACAGGTGTGACCACCATGCCCAGCTAACCTAGTAAGTTTTTTCTTTCTTTAATTTTTTTTCTATATTTTTTTATTGGTGCATTACAGTTATACATAATGGAGGGATGCAGACCATATAATAATATAATTTGGCCAATATCATTACCCAGTAGTTCCCCATTTCTCTTCCCTCATCCCTCCCCCTGACCCGATCTCTCTTCAGTTTTCAGGAGACTAGCCCCCCTTTTCTTTTCCTTTTTCTTCTCCACATATGAGAGAAAACAGATGATCTTTGACCTTATGAGTTTTAGCTTAGTAAGATTTTGAGGGAGCTGTGTTTCCTAAGAAACTCCAAGATTGGACTGAATATGCTTATGACTATAAAATGACAGTTGAGCCCCCAAAATCACACAAGCAAGAAACAGGCTGAGAAAGCTGTGCAGCTCCCAAGGCCCAATTCAAATGTGGATCATGGAGGGAAATGGACAAGGAAGAAAGGTATTTCTCCCAGACCACAGCATCAGGGTCAATTCAAGAACCTTCCCAATGAAGATTCCCAATGTTTGCCATTAGGATTCCATTATTGCTATGTGCCTTCCAGTCTTTTCTTTCTAAAGGAGGGTGGGCACTGAATATTTTGGTCCTTCCATTCCTATTCTACCATTGTATGAGTCGTGATTGGGCAGATGGCCTAGATAAATGGCCTCTTGTTGGACAACAAGGACCCTCCTACTCACGCTCCTTCTCACGCTCCTACTCACGCTCCTACTCACGCTCCTACTCACGCTGGACTTTGGCATGGTAGCAGTGGCTCAGTGGGATTCTGGGGAGAAGTGTGAATTTGCATAAGGAAATTTGGTGGCTGGAGAGAGTGCTCATTACCATCAGAATCCATTCTCTCCTTTTTTTGGGCATGTAGGTTGTCTTTTTCCCGGCCTCCCTTAAAATGGGGTGTGACTTTCTGATTAATTATCTCCCGTGGAGAGGGATTGGAAATGATGTCTGTTACTTCCAGGCCTGGTCCACGAAACTTTTTATTCCAGATTTTCTGTGCTCATTCTCATTAGGATCATTGGATGCAGATTAGCTATACCATCCTAAAGGCTGGTCTGGTCACCAAAGGCAAGTATTCTGAGTCCCTAAGTGACCATATGGAGGAAAGTAGCCTTGCTGACTTGGATACTGGACCAGGAGCATAATATTAGCAAGGAATACCCTCCCACTCAGTTAATCCATTACGTGTTTGTGTCTGTTTGTAACAGTAGGTTAGTATACTTTAACACTGACTTTTAAATTAATGTTATTAGTTATAAAAACATAACCTATACAGTGTTCATATTGTTTATTATTCTCTGGTTCCCATTTTCTCCATTAGAAGTTTTAACCTTTGGAAAATTGATTAATATTTACATATGCTGGTTTCATCAACAGTAGAACTGAGAAAACAATGGTATCTCAGAGGATCATTGTGAGACAGCAATGAGTTAATGTATGAAAAAAATACTTCAAATATGCCTGAATCCATAGCAAAGACTGTGTAAGTGGATAGCTCTTGTTATTTGGTTGACGTATATTCTAGTGGCATCTCATGATTCAAACCATCACACTGCTTGTGTGTACATATGTGGCAATAATGAAAGGGATACTGTTTGAGAGCAAAGAATGCCATAGATTAAAGCTGTGCGATGGGCCAAAACAAGAGGCTGAGCAAATGCACATGAATCATATCCTTTTGTTTTGTGAAAATTGGGCACATCTAAAAAGTGGACTTCAGAGTGGACTCAGGGACAATGTCAGGCCACTCTGTGATTCAGAGTTGGCCCCTATTGAATTCATGATGAGATTTATCCCCAGAAAATATTTGGTTTCTGCTAACTAACCCAGAAAGTATTCGTTTGTGGGAAAGTAAAACTTCAAGCAGACGAGAACCTGCATCTTAACACCGAGGGGTCGGACTTCCATAGATCCTTGTGGATTTTGTGCTTGGGATTAATGAGGGAGGCTCTTTCTTTGAATTTTCTTCCCTGTCCTTATGTTTGTTGCCTTCCTTCATGTTGCCTTTATGGAACAGAACATTCGTATCCCAAAACACTGGGGTTCAATGTACTGAGCTGACTCCGAGTGATATGTGCTATTTGCCCCACAGGAAGAAGAGGGAGACATGGGTGGTTTCATAAAAGCTGTCCCAGGAGTTGCTTTCCTAAGGTCAGCTTTATGAAGCAGTTCTTAACCTTCACAGCGAAGGGAGCCAGGCTGGGTAGAGCCAAGTCTTGCTCAGAGGGCACCTGTCTACCAGGTGTGAGTTGGTTGCTGCCCTCGGTGTGCTGCTGGCTAAAGCTGAAATGTGGGGTGCAGGGCGGGATGAGCAAATGCAGTGTCCAACCCCGAAGTGGTCGCTCTTTCCTGATGCTACTTTGGTCACAGATATGTGCTTCTCTTTCTTCCCCCATCATTTGTTAGTCTTTTTTTCTTACTCCCAGGAAAAGAAGCTCACAGTGTATCATCTTTGCAGGACATTTCACTTCCTCAGTGCATTTCCCACTCTGGAAGCCTCAGGAGAAAGTTGCCCTCCTAAGCATCACAAGGTAGACTGTGGGAGGAACTATAGAGCAGCCATGATTCCTGCCATTGTGCATCTTTAGGGTCGCTTCCCAGAGACCAGAAACAGCCTTCACCCACATCACCCTGCCCCAGGAAGAGACATTGGGAGGTGGAATGGGATACCTATAGACTTGGGTGTTAGAAGGAACAGAGTAGGTGATGCTGGTGGCCCTCTCCTGTTTCCTCTTTCATGAACTTCTTATATACTTTTAATTAAGGTTAAGAAACTGGTGATTTATTTCATGGTCCCGTGAGAGTTGCTTTAGGTTTTCTTATAGCTTACAAAAAAATAAGACTCATTCTTTCTTTGGCATCTTCAGAAAGAGGAAAGGAGAAACTCCTGAGTCAATTTTCCCACATGGGCAGTACTGTGTCACAGTTTTCGTAGGCCTGGGACTCTGTTTTTATTCACTCATACTTCTTTTATGTCATTTCTCATACCCCCACCACCCCCACCCCCATCCCCCCAGCCTGTGGACTGGACACAGTTTTCCCGCCTGCTCTGGTCACTGTGGTTGTGACTGTATCCACCTTGGCTGGTTGCTGTTCAATTTTGTGGAAAAGTTAGCCCTGGTTTTCAGTTCTCTAGGAAAGCAGCTTCCTTTGATACCTCACTCAGCTGATAGGGTAGCTGGATTTTCCTCTTTTCCATGAATTGTGTTAGTTTCCTGCCTAGGCTGTCTGGGTTTGCAAATATTGGCTTAAAGTGAATTTTCAAATTTGACGGTTTTTGACAAAAGAGCTGTTAAGAGGGATGGGTTTTGGAGAAAGATCCTTAGACAAAATACATCTTAATTCAAAGGATGGTAGAAAGGTTAAGTCAAACTACATCAATAAATGGCTTTCAGCTGGATTTGGCTTATTTACACACCTGTATGCTTAAACATAAAAGCCTTGTGCTCAACCTCACTTATTCAATATACAATCCCACTAAACTCAAAATGCAAGTCTTATGTCATATGTTACATGAAACACTAATAGATAAAGAGACTTTGTCAGGAAAAGCTCCACGATGAAATTCAAAGCTATTGATCAGGATATGATGGGAGGAGAAATGTGATTGCCCATGGTAAACTGAAGGCTTAAAGTTGTGAAGACATCTTGCATCTCCTGGGAGCAAGTAGGAAGCGGGGCCCAGAGATGTTTTTTAGGTACATGTGTAACAAATGTGAGTGACCCACTGCATCTAGCTATTTTGTAGTCCTAGCCCTCAGTCAAATTTGGGGTGACTCTGAAATGTGCTCTCTATATAAGAACTACAAGAGTTTGAGTGGTCTATCCAAAGTTTAGGCTATCCAAAGTAATGCAAATGGAGGAATACCAAGTGACATTTACACATTATGGAGTTTCACTCTTGACAGATCTGTCAAGTGTCAGATCTGTCAAGGCATTTAATACTATTTTACAATTACAGTAGGGATAAAATGATCATCCAAAATATGATCAAAATAGCTCAAAAATAGAAACACTTAATAAATGTTTTTATAAGTTTATTTCTAAAGAGATATCTGTTGGAACAGCAATTTGTTCATTTTTCATCAAAGTCCATATGGACCACGAACTATCTAAATGCTAGAGGGACCAAGAAAATTAAGACATACTAATTAATTTATTCAATGACTATTTATTGAGAGTCTACTATTTGTCAGATGGCACTTTTTTAGAAGCTGGGGATAGCAAATAAAAATATAATGTCTTTGTAGTGTTAAATATCATGAAGAAAGATGCAGCAGAATAGAAGGTCAAAGTGAGTGTGAGGTCAAATAGAAGGTCAAGTGAGGCACATGTATTAAATAACTGAAGCTAAGGAAGATCTAGGGGAGTGTCAGGGCAGCATGAGAGCAAATATAAAGTCTTCAAGGAAGGAAGGTGTTTGGCATGTTTGAGGAATAGAGAGATGGTTAGTGTGGAGAGAGTGTTCAGAGATTAGGTGGGAGAGAAGTCAGGGACAGAGTCATGGGGTGCCTTGCACACCTGACAAAAGGTGGGGTCTGAGTACTGAGGGAAGCCCTGGAGGGAGTTGAGGCTCTGGATAGTCCCTCTGCCAGCTGGGTGGAGAATTGACTATAGGGGGAGCAAGATTGTAAGAAGGGAACTGGGAGGTGATTATTGTAGTATGGATGAGAGAGGATGTGGTGGTGGCTGGTGATCAGGTTTGAGATGTACTGTATTCTGAATGTTGAATTCAGTGGTAGGAGCAGGGCATAATAATTAATGATTTGAATGGAGAGATATGAGGTTGTTTCAAAGGAAGAAAGAAATAGAGGATAACACTTGTTCTCAGTCACTGATAGAAGGTAACGGTCATATTCTTGTAAGGCAAAGAGTAGGAAAGAGTGAGTTGGAGGCATTGAAAACTTCTGTTTGACAGATGCCCATTAGATATTCAAATGGTCAGTTGGGTATCTGAGTGTTCCCAGTTCTGGGGGTACAGATGTCAGTTTGGGAGTTATTAGTATGTAAATGAATTTTGAAGTCATCTACTAGATATCATCAACCAGGCATGAGCCTCAGTTGATAGGAGGACCAAGGGACTGCGTACTGAAGTATGCTAATATTTAGTGGTTGGGAAGAGAGGAGGTGGAGGCAGAGCAGATGGAGAGAGGTTGTTGGTAAGTGGGCTAAACACCAGTAGAATGTGGTATCTCAGAAACAAAGGGCAGAAAGTGTTTTAAGAAGGAGAGTAATAAGCCACACAAATGGCTTCCAAGAGATCACGATAAGGCCTGGATTTGGCGAGGCATGGTCCCTTCCTTCAAGGGGCTCACAGCAAGTGGGGGATGGGAAAATAAGGAAACACATAAATCGGGATACAATGGTGACGTGCCCTAGAGATGTGAACACACTTCCGGAGACGGACTGAAGACAGAGCAGGGAATGTCCCTAGAGAGTCAAAGAATGCTACATAGAGGAGATGTATTTTTGGATTCTTGAATTTAGGAAGAAGAGATTCAAACCAAGGATTCATAGAACTTATAATTTTTTTTTCTAGTTGTTTGTTGATTTTTCTCCATCACTTATGCAAAACTGGTATTTCCACCCCCCAAGTTAATATTTCACTGCTATCACTGCTATAACTCGATGCACAATTACCACTCTTCAGCACACATGGTAATTGTTTTGTAAGGACAATAATGCACTCCACCGTACTCTACTCTTCTATAGGATATTCTTGATATTACATCTTCCCTTGTCAGAGCCTTTACTTTTAGTTACATTTTAATTCACTTTCATAGGGGGTACATAAGTGTACAGAACTTATTCTTTTTTTTTTTTTAGAGAGAGAGAGAGAGAGAGAGAGAATGAGAATTTTTTAATATGTATTTTTTAGTTTTCGGTGGACACAACATCTTTGTATGTGGTGCTGAGGATCAAACCCGGGCTGCACGAATGCCAGGCGAGTGCGCTACCGCTTGAGCCACATCCCCAGCCCCAGAACTTATTCTTAATAATAACTGCTGAAAAAACTATTGCTTTTTACTTCACATGCTATAGTTCATTTTGTTTTCACAAATAATTTAAATACCTTTATTGTCCCTGATTTTACTCTGTCACAGCTGAGATACAGAGAGGTTAAGTAACTTGCTCAAAGCCTACAGAATAAGTGCCAGAGCCAGTATTAGAACTGGTCATCTGACTTTGGAGTTCATTATCATATTGTATCCAGAATAGTATGTTGTACTTTTATCCTTACTGTTATATTTCTGTGTTCCTGGGATGAGCCATTAGTTATTAGGGAAAAGTCTTTAAGGGAGAGGCTGATCTTTGATTTCATTTGCCATCTTTTTTAAGGACTCAGAAGCCCGATTACAGGTTGTCATTTCAGAGTGAGTCAGAAGAACCCAGGCACTGGACACTGGATCCAAATGGAGAAGAGTGCCTTTATATCTTTAACAATTGATTGTAGATTGTCCTGTGACTGTGTATGGATTTATGTTCAACCAGAGCATGTGTGAGGAGGGTGGTGGCAAAAGCAGCTAAAGTGTTTGTGACAGAGAGTGTCCTCTGCTAATAGAGGTGATAAGTTCATTATGATCCCAGATGTATGGGGAACACACCTTTATTTCCTTTTTAACCTTACCAAAAGTGCAGGAGAGGATTTCATATTTAAGGAAGTACAAAGTGTAAGGCAAAGCCATCGTGGTTAGGAATGCCTGCAATGCAAAGGTTCAGTGGTTGTAGTTTTCTGGATGCTCAAATAATATAGTGGCCAAAGTCTGAGATATTTTGATGTTCAAACCCCAGTAAGTGTGTACATAATTGAAATAGAAAATAATTGGATCCTAGCAGAATCTAGATATAGTTCAGCCTTGGTTTGATCTCTGATGTGTCTTTTCATAGGCCGACTTTATTTCTAACGATGGTTTTATCTTCTTCCTGACACCACTGTAATTGGTTCACCCAAGAGATGAGGATTTGGATACATAGTTTTTCTAAGCATTTGAAGTCTCTCCTTCTAGAAGATTTTGAGTTTTACCTTTGATCTAAAGGTTTCTGAAATAAGGTGCTAGCCACTTTTCCCTTCATGGTAGATAGAAGATATAGCATAAATAACTTTTGCTAGGATGTTTTCAAGAACAGTTTCTGAGTAACTTTCTAAAGGCACAGAGCCATAAATTTTATAATTAGTTTTTTTTTCTCCCTCAAGATAAAAGAATATCTGCTCTTCTCTTTATTCTGCTCTTATTAAAGTGCTCTTTTCTGGGCATAGTTATTATATTTTCAGCAAAGCTTAAGGGACCCAGCATTAAAATTTTCTCATAGTTTCAACAAGTGTAGAAAAGTTGCTGGGAAATGGATCCTGTACTTACTGCTGCTATGGGGTAATATTCTTGCAAGTTATATATGTGCCTGAGGAAGGGAAGACTTAGGTGACCATCTAGCTCTGGAAGAGAAGCTGCTTCCTACAGAAGGAGGATTTTGAATGGCCACAGAGCCAAGCAAACACTCAAACTGGCTTCCTGTGGGCCATTTCCTCTTTGCTGAAACTGATCCAAAGCCAAGGCGAAGAAAAGAAAAATTTTCCTCTTATGAAATCTCAAATCTCTGACGAGTCAACCATTCCGAACACTGTTCAAAAAACTAATGCAACTGTACATTTGAAGTATTTCACAAATTTGCATGTGAGAAACTTTATAATATTTGTTTTGAAAATTAAGGGAACAAGTCAGAATCAAAATCAGAAAATTCAGATCATGCTATCACACTGACAAGTAACACCTATTAACTTTAGAATAACAAAAGCTGAAAGTCCACTGACTACGGTATCTTAACTGTCATGCTTTAAAAGATCTTATGCTCAATTTTGTCCTTTCGGGACATGCTTTAAGAGATTCAAATTTTATGTGTACTTTTATTTTTTAAAATGTATCAATTAAAAATGTTTCTTTTAGTCTGAGATACAGATTACCTAATTAATATTTTAAAACTTCAAAAACTTTTTCTCTCCATCTAAAATCCCAAGAAAATGAAAGTACAGTATTTTGGTACCAAGTACTATAGAAAAGTTGAGTGTTTTATTTATTAATCTTAGCATTTTCATTTCTAAACAGCATGAGATAAATAGAGGAAACATAGCAAGACATTTCTTTCATCAGTTGTGTGTTTAGTGGTGTTTTTTTGTTTTTTTTTTGTTTTTTGGATAGGAAAAAATGTGTTGCAATTACACTATATCTTAAAATGTTCACAATAAAAAGTTGATGAATCTTCAAGCAAATGACTAAAATCTCTGGCCCAAAGTCTAGGGGGCAGTTCTGAGTATTTTACCAAGGGTTATTCATTTGCCTTGATTGGGGGTGGTGTTACAATACAAATTGATGTACAAATCCTTCTCCCCACAATTCTGGCCAAGTCTTTGATTGTATTTTTTGGTGATCTCCACAGTGCCTGCCAGGCCTGTGCCTAATACTGACACCGAACTCAGCCAGGTCCCTCTGAACTTGGGGTCTGGCTTCCCACGCTGTGCATCTGGATGCACGAGTCCCACTTTTTCTTACCTGCATAATGGTCAAACACAGTGGGCACGTACTCCTCGGGGAAGGCATCATTGGCATAGCTCATCAGCAGGCAGGTTTTCCCCACGGCACCGTCCCCAACCACCACACACTTCAGCATCTTTTTCTCCTCGTTGCCACTGCAACTGCAGCTGCTGTCATTTCCCTCTTTGCAGTTCATTCTTGTGGCTCCAGCTGCTGCTGCTGCTGCTGCTGCTTCCAAAGCACATGAAGCGGTGGGAAGTGAGCGCCAGGCTGGAGTTTACCCTGCCTTACTTTGGCTACCTTGGATCATGCAGGCATGTCCGAGGCGCGCGGATGCCCTGTTGCTTACCATTCTAGTAAAGTAAGGGAGCACACACTTGGGGGAATTATTAAAAGGGTCTATACCTCTTCCCTATCAGTTCCACTTAGGAGACGCTCCTTCCCGTAGAATTCTAGAGGCTTCCCCACACCTCAGAAATTTCAGCAGCCTGAGGGTTTCACTCCGCTCTCGCCCTCTCCAGCCTGGCTGAAGGCACGGAGGAATTTTGCTAAATCTTTCCCATTTTCCACCTCACATCTAACATGGAGGAAAGCTGCGCTTTTAAATGGAGATTTCCCCCTGCTTCCTCCAGCTTGCCGAGTATCAGGAAATCATGGGTTTCCTGCTGCATTCCATATTAGGATCAGTGGGCTGGGGAGGGCTGCAACAATGGGAGCTCTGTGTGTGTGTGTTTGTACTTCTGGGGAAGGATGCCAGGACATGGAGTGGGAAAACACTAGGGGTCCCACTGCAGACTCCAGCGGTCAGACTTCCTGTTCTGCCCGCTGCTAGTCAGGCTGTTTGCTTGTGGCTGGCTGGGAAGAAGCCGATGAAAGGATGGAAACCCGGAGAACTGTCTGCCACAGAAACAGGGGGAACGGTTTGAGTGAGCAGAGAGAACCACACCAGCAACTGAAGGATAACATATGACATCATCCCTCACTGAGTCACCAGTGAAAAGCTCTGCAAATTAAAAACGGACAGTTTTTTTCTTTTACTTTCTTAAAATGAGAACCCTCAAGAGATTTCTTTTTGCAATAAAAAGACAATTTTCCAGAGTTACATAGTTTCAAAAGCAAAATTTTATTATAGGTCATAGGTACCTATAGTACATGTGATCAGGTTTACAAGCTGCCACATTGGAGTGCAATGCTCAGATATGTATTCCAGACACATTTTTTTTTTATGATTGTAGCACATAAGAAATCAATTAGAGGTGGGACGTTTGCATTTTCTTATTAGTAAATAAACACACATGCGCTTGGCTCCTATTTAACACCCTTTGGAAACAAGAGGGTGAAGGATGGCTTTTTGATTTGGGTCCCCAGTGCTGTTTTTGCTTGGAGGATCCCATGTTTGATTTAGTCCTCTCCCCTTGGGTCAGGATGGCCCTCTTCAATTACAAAGGAGTCATTGGCAGCTAATTTATTTGTCGGTTGGGTCTCTCAAAATGAAGCCCCTTTGAAGTTCTGCATTTGATTAATGTACTTGGTCTTGGAAAAGAAGTGGCACTCTGCAAATGATTTGACAAATGGATTTCTCTGAGATTTTGAAGGATTCACATTATTTAATTGCTTTGAAAATTAAATAAAAAAGTTTTTCTGGGTGGGGGCAAGGTGGGAAAAGTCTGTTTTCATAAGTAGTTATCTATAATATTTATACCCACATATCATACATGTGCCATCATCTAATATAGTACCAAATTTCTTCTGTTTTAGATCAGAGTAGCATTTTCCATAATGTGTAGTGTCCCAACATTTCTTTCCTAAAAAGGAATGGTGTTTCAGTTAGGTTATGGTATGTTAGCTAGGTTATATTGCAATAACAGACAATCCCCACACCTCAGTGGTTTAAAATAACATGTATTTCTTTGCTCACCTTGTATTTTTGTTCTGTATCACTGTCATCTTTATTCAGGGATCTAGGCTGGTAAAGTAGTCATGCTGAGAATGTTGATGATCAGTGAGGCAGAAGAAGAAATGAGTATGGTAGAGGCATTGATTCTTAAATCTTCCTGGACATTATTTTTTTGCTCATGTTTATTGACTAAAGCCAGTGATATGTCTGTGCTGGGTTCAACAGGAGGATCAGAAGTTTAATCCTACCATGTGTTGGGAACCATATATTGGTGAATAGTCTGAATGATAACCAGAGAGTTGCAATATGAAAGTTGAATATTTGCAATATGAAAGTTGAATGGTTTATGTTTAGTGCCAATCTGAAGCATTTGAAAACATGTATGATTACATGTGATTTACAAATTTTTCTTTAATTTAGTCTTCCTAGAATACTTGGAATATGTGATAATAAAATTGCAATTTGAAAATATGTGTTTTATTTCTAGAAAAAAGGCTTGAATATGAATGTGGTAGCCAAATCAGTCTGTGTAGGTGAGGAAGTGGTTGGCAGTGTTGAGGATCCCTCCTAAAGATGAACAAGATCATTCTGAGCACAGTGTGATGATATGTGTTTGGTGGAACTTTGACCTTACTCCTGAGGTTGGACAGTAAATGTGGCATGATACCTCATTCATGGAGCACTGAAACATCATTACCCAGCCTGGCCAACTAAAAGCCTGTGTCCCTACACCACAAATATGCTCCTGTGCACTGAGAACTTGGTCTAGAAAAAAAAACCTGAGAAATTGGATGGAGGTGAATTTTTGCTCTATCTGTGTATAACCTAGACCTTGCACCATCAGACAAGAATATTCAAGTCCATTCTGTTTACTATGTGGACAGTGATTTGAGCCAGCTGAGAGCTTTGAAGCAGCTAATTATGGGTCCTTTATCTTGAACTCAAAGGATTGGCAATCTGCCAGATTGGATTATATACAAAGATTGGTTATGGCTATAGAGAATGTTAGCTCTATTTCTCAGATTAGATTTGTTTTTTTTTTATCATTGTTTACTGCCTCTTAAATTTAATATTTATGGAGAAAGAAAACTTTTGAGACATCCTAGTAAAAATGACAAATGTTAAAATCTTAATATCTCAGTCTGCAAAGGGGATCACATTGTCCATGAGAATAAATATTTTAAAATATTTAAATATCAAAAGACCGACATGAACCAGGATAACAAATTCTTAAAAACAATTCAGCATTGTTTTCAGAGGTCTGGGAGTCCATAGAATTATGTTTGCTTGCCCAGGTAGAATGATCAAGAATATACTTTTTTTATTCCAAAGATTTAAACATATACTAAGTTTGGAAGTGGTATGAAGACCACTGTGTAAAATACTCTACCAGATGCCTGTACTTTTGGGTCTTGGGCCATGTAAATGATTGAGTGGTGGTTACATAGCCATTAATTATTTGGTTTACTTCACCACCAAGTTTATACAAGCTTACCAGCATGTGGTGAAATCTTGTTGGGTGATATTTTCTGCTTTTCCCAAGAGATCTTAAGCACTGAATCCCTCTTGTCCTCTGAGCTTTGGCTTCCCATGAGTTTCTGCAAATGCCAGCAGTTTTTTTTTTTTTTTTTGTATAAAATTCTGATTCCTTTGATTGCTTCCAGTTTTCAGAGAAAGCTCAGTAGAAGAGCTTAAACTTCCCTGGTCTTTCTTTTCTTTTATGCTTAAAACTAGAAGTTACATGGGGGAAGTAATGCAACTGGATTAGAAACTCGGATTTTTGGACTGGTCTGTATGGAGGAGAATGTTTTGATTTTAGTTTTAGGAATGTGGGATGTGCCATGGTTTCCATGATACCAGGATGCTCAGTAGAATCAGGGGTCACCTCCACTTGGGGGAAGACATTCTCTGGGGCTAATTTGAAGTCAGATCTCTGATGGTGGTGAGTATGGTGTGAGTTGAGAGGGGCAGTGTTTTCAAGTTCTAAGGGTGCTGATCCACCTCTCCTTCTGAGACTAAACTTCAAGATCAGTTGAGGATGTTAAACTGAACAGGATATCCTAGGACTGCCCTGGACTGGAGCTGCCCCTCCCCAAGGTTGGTGAGCCATTGCCATCAGGAATGCTCGTGTGTCTATTTGTCATCTGTTAGGTCACATGTACTCAGTCTCTGGCTATTGCCCATCCCATGCACTTGTATAATGTCATATATATATAATATATAGCATATCAGCTTTGGATAATATTTTTTCATAATTCTAGAAATGGCTTTCTTTTTCCTATTTGGAGGTCTTCTCTTTTCTCCTCTAATATATTAATTCCAAGAGAAATAGGTTGCTCACCAATCTTAGGTGGGTGGGACTTCTTTCTGTCCTAGGAAGAAAGAGGCCCATTTGGTCAGTAATGATAAAGAGCTTTGTGTGTGTTTCTTGTATATTGCAATATTTCATAGCTTAACTCTGAATACAAAAACTTGTCTAAGAGTAAGAGAGTCTTGTGGGTTATCCATTGGGTGTTTTTGGTCTTCAAAGAAAACCAGAGATTAGGGAACCATTCAAATTCCTCCTATCCAGAAAATATGGAGATGAATAACAGTTTAGAGAGAACTTTCCACTGATTCTTGATCTTCCAGATGAGATGTTTTGAAAGGCAGAAGATTTGAGGTTGAGATGGTGCTGGGTTGTTTCTCCCTCAATGCCATGAATAGAAATAGCTTGTAGAAATAGCTCTCTTGGACATACACAGAGATCTTTGGTGTTTGCTTTTCTATTTAGTGATTTGACTCAAAGAAGGCTAGGCTCATTGGATTGGTCATTGTCTGGGTGGGCAATGGTACAATTGCCAGAGATTGAAATTCTGTGGGCACAGGGCCATGTCATAGTCTACTGTTCTTTTTTGTATATGGGATATTTTTAAAAAGTGAGAAAGATTGATGAAAAATTTCTACTTTTGCTATAAAAACAGCTCAAGCTTGCCTTTGGCTTTGGACACATTGATAGCATTAATGTCATATAAAAATAATATATAGAATGAAAATTTGAAAACCTCAAGCATCTCAACAATGACTGGGAAAATGGGGCTCTCTGGTATGTAAGTATGCATTTTAGTTATGACGGGATTAAATGCAAAAGGAGTCCTCCTGATGAACCTGCATGATACCTACTAACCCTCTGTTTGGTAAAACACTAAATAAGGAAGAAAACATATTCTCTATGGATGGGAATGTCTGGTTAGACTATCTGAACAGCTCATTTGCTGGTTAATCTGTATCTACAATTCACTTGGTTCAGAAGAAAGTGAGTCATAAAGAAAATCTGAACTTAAAGGAGATTATAGCTCAAATCTCAGATTTCATGTTTGAACATGGTAGGGACTGTGAGAAAAAATTTTGGAATTGACTCTCAGTGGGATAAGTGGAAGAAGAAAGTAAATCAAGAAAATACCATCAAACAAATCTATTAAAACTCCTAGGACAAAAGAAGGGGGAGAATTAAAATCTTCAGAGAGAAAGAGAGGATGGATGGACTTTTAGTATGGAAGACTGAACAGTGTTCAGGCTAAGTCCCAGAGAAGATTCCCCTACCCTTTATTGTCAAGATGGAGCATTCTGGCAATGTGTTTATTTTCCAGTCAACTTCATGATACTTCCTTTTTTTGTTGTTTTTCTATTCACTATTGTGCTGTTTTATTGAAAGCATTTTGGATTTTTCAGTGTTAAATAGTCGTTTTTTTATTTGCTTCTATTGTTTTAGACCATATTATATTTGGAGATTATTTGGTATTTTTACCTCCCTTTTTGGAAAATTAAAAAAAAATTATAATTGGTTTTGTGAAATGTATCTCTTGCCTACTCTAAAAGTCTGAAGGTAACTTCTTTTTGCTTTGATTTTGTTTGATAAAACAACCTAATTTTCAGTGACTGTGTAATGATAGGACAGGCAATATGCTATAAATTTTTGATTTTTGTAAATTTCACATATACTCTTTTATCCAACCTTCATTTTGCTCTTCCATATCAAAAGGAAGATGATCCTTTAAAACTGCCCACATCTATAAAGCATTCATTAGCTAATGCCAAGTGTAGCAAAACCCAAAGTAGCATCATTTGTTATCTTGAATGTGGAACCTTCATAGTACTATGTACCCACGCTGTATGTAGATACCCAAAGATTTATTTCTATTTTTATTTATTGTGTTTCAAAATCTTTCTAAACCTCAATGTCATTGAATCGTAAAAGAACTTTTATAATTATTAAATCCATGTTCCCAAGCAATAAAGGAATTTTTAAAAATAGGGCTCATAGGCTGTGTCCTTTTCATGAATACCATTGTTCACCATGCAAAACAGCAACAACCATTATTTACTATTTTAGTAATCAAGATGTAGTTGGCTCTGTAGTGGATGTTGGTTGTTTCTGCCCATGATTTCTTCTTCCTTTTTTTTTTTTTTTTTTTTTGGTGATAGCATTTCAGTTTCTCTTTGAGGAAGGGATTTTTCAGTCCAAGCTGTTCAGCTGGGGCTGTCACCCAGCCCTGCAATCTGGGGGTGGGCACACAAGCTATGTTTGACAAATTAGAATTATATCTGGGGTTTTTCCTGAAATTCTCCGGAAAGAGATATTCTTGTCTCAAGAAATTTCTTACACTGAGGATCACATAAACTTATTGTTGGGGGTCATCTTTGCCACCAGATGGAAAGTGCTTGCCTGAAGCTGATAATCATGAATCATGACACAGTAGTTTATATTTTGGAACTCATTTAATCTTTCCCTCAAAACCTAGAAGGTAAACATTATTATTATTATCCTCATGTTTTTCCCACATTTTTATTGGTGCATAATAGTTATACATATTGATGGGGTTTGTTGTTACATATTTGTACATGTACATGATATAATGGTATAATTTGGCCAATAACTCTCTTCAGCATTTCCCTGCTGCCTCCCTGCGGATTCTTGCCCTTTGGTCTCTTTGATTTTTTTTTTTAATCATACATGTATATAGGGTAATAATGTCTGTCTTATTCTACTGTTCTTCCCATCCCCAGAGCCCCACCCCTCCCTATCCTCATTTTATGATTAAAAATGCACAGGTGAGGTTAGGTGATAAGGTTTGTATAAAACAGCTAGCAGGTAATGGGCCCAAGATTCTAAACCTTGCAGCCTGCTTCCAGAGTCCATAATATTTACCACTACACTACAGAAAAACACAGCAGAAAGAGAATGAAAAGCAGATCCCGGATCATCATTTGAGCCCTTGACCCAGCTATTTCTTATATAGTCTGGGGTTTCCCTTTGTAATGAGCCAATGCATTCCCTTTTGGTTTAAATTAATTTGGAATGGATTTCCATTATTTGCACTTGAAAGAGCCCTGAATAATGCATGAAGGAAAAATGGGAAGTCTTGGGTAAACTGTGTTTTTCCGTGTGATATTTGAGACAACGCATGTAGAGATGGCTCTCTTAACAAGTTTATGCTTGCTTAAGCCAGCTATGAAAGCTGCGGGAGCATCCTGGCACATGTGAGGATGATCTGTGTTGATTTTCTCCTGAAATCTACTCTTTTGTATTAGAGGTTAAGACCATTAGGTTAAGACCTAGGTCCAAATCTCTTGAACCCTGGCTTGTGTGGGCTCCTGATAGATTCTCATTAAATAAGAGAATATTTGTCTTTCAAATAAAAGCATACTAATCACATCCTTATAGAATATAGTCATGAATATATAAAAAGAAAAGATAAAAGGATCTAAATTAGCTTAAGTTAAATGAGATTGGCTTAATCCATTCAGGCTGCTATAACAAAATACCTTAGATTTGGTAATTTATAAACAACAGAAATCTATTGCTTATAGTTCTGGAGGCTGGGTAGTTCTAGATCAAGGTGTAGGCAAATTCAGTGTCTGGTGAGGGCCTATTCATCATAGGAGGTACTTTCTATGAGTCCTCTCACGGTGGAAGAGAAACCAGCTCTCTTAGATTTCTTTCTCAGGATGCTAATCCTGTTTATGAGGACTCCTCCCTCATGACCTAATCACCTCCTAAAGACCCCCCACCTCTTAAAACTACTGCTTTGGTGATTGAGTTTCAACATATGACTTTGTGCGTATGTGTGGGGGTGAACAGAAACATTTCTACAATAGCAGGGATTTATGACCCTGTGACTGGACAGTCCAGGGAAGCTGGCTTTGGGTTTGGCTGATCCAGGACTCAATGTTGCCATTAAGATCCATTCCTGACCTCCTATTCTGGGCTGGCTCCATTCTCAGGTTCTGTAAGTGGACCCCTGGGCTCTCTAGGTCACCCACAGCCACAATGGAGGTAAGCTTCACATCTTCAGCCCAATAAAGAGGAGAATATACATCTTAGCATTTCCTGCACAGGACCGGATTTCTTTGTTTTGGGTTGAGATATGCTGATGGGTTTCAGTCAGGCCCCACCTCTGGTATCCATCAAACTTCAGGGCTGCAAATGATGGATGGAGATGGGAGAGGAAACTCTCATCTCCATCTCTCATTCTTGATGGTATTGAGGTTAGAAGAGTGAAAAATAGTCGAAATTGTACTAGTAATACTAGTCATTGCAGTAGTAGTATTCATAACAATGACAATCATAATAATGGCTGACAATCCACTACTTAACTATGTGTTGGCATTCGTTAACACTTCTAATCCCTATCAAAAGTCTATGAGATAGGTACCCTCAAGTCATAATTTCACAGATTAGGTAATTAAAACAGAGCAATTGGATTTATACAGCCAGAAAGCAGCAGGCCAGGGCTCAAATGTTCCCTCTGGCTATAGAACTTGCACTGTTGCATTGGCTACGTTAATCTCTGCAGCTGCTGCCAACCAGTCCTTAATTAAGGATGACACTTAAATAACATTTCCCCCAATTTTCCTGGCTATCTTTTACATAATCAAAACAGGGTTGAGCTTGTAAGTGTGAAACTTCATTGCTTGGATATAGTAACTACATCTTTAACTACATATATCTTGAGCTGATATAGAAAAGGTGCTATCTAACCTTTTGTTTTGTATTGTTATTCCTGGTAGGTAAATTTGACACATGATAGGAAATGTTTATTTCCTTTTATTTGGGCTATAAAAGCTCATGACCAGATAAGTTGACTACCTTTGTTACTATTGAGGGGGGTAACTAAATACCATTTTATCTACTCTTATTTCTTCCAAAATATATTTTGGACATAATGCATATTTTAAAAATTAAGCCATCACATCCTTTGCAACATGAAAACATAAGAGGTACTGTTTCTGGGCAAAGACAATTTGACGAATATTGTGGTGTCTTAGGAGAATGATTATGTTCATGTCTGATATTCTGTTCTTCAGTTAGTAGCTGTCTCAGGTACTTGTTCTTAGTATTTCTTAGACCACCAGAATCAATATAAACCTTAATCTTAAGTTATTCTGGACTGAATATCTTTTTAAAAAGTTTTGGAATTCTCTTTATGTCATTGAGTAAAGCTTCCTTAGAATAGATGGCTTTCAAATCTTGTGGTGGGCATGGGATTTGTGAAGCCTGATTAGCTAGCCTTCTGTGGTCTTAAATCCGGGGCTGAATAAACTGAAAGAAGGTACTCCATAAGATGAAGTGACAGCTCAATTGGTTTGATAAGCTTTTGTAGAAATACAGATTTTCCACTGTCTTTCCTTAAGCCTTTCCGAACCTCAGAAATGATTCTACAATTGATGCTGCTATAACACAGCTTCCCTCAGGGTCATGCACAGAAAAACCAAATGAGCATTTTGAGACTGAGAAAGTTCTTCTAGGAGGCAGTAGGCTGAACCTTTAAATACAGTATGGTAGATTCTGCTTAGATGCTACCATCCTCTCCTTCTTTTTTTTTTCATCCTCTCCTTCAATGTTAAGGTAGTTATCATGGCTGAATCTGGACCTGACCGCCAAACTCTTCTCAACCTAATAAAATTCTTTTCCAGCCTTGTTCAACCTTCACTAGACAGAATAACTGTGCCTGGAATCAAAGAAGAAGGAGAAATGGGAAATGAAGCTCACTAACATTTCATGAACAACTATTAAGTGTTAGGCATGATGTTGAGAAAACTTATGCAATTATCACATTTAATCCTTTCAGTAATCAGAGAGGTGAGGGTCATGATTTTCATTTTTCTTAAGTGGAAATGGAAGTTCAGGCCCAATGACACACAACTGGTAGGTAAAATGATGGAGCAGAGATTCAAGTTCAAGTCTGAATCTTAAGACCATATCTCACTTGTTCTTCAAGTCTTTATAGAATTAAATATTGTTTATTTGATTTAAAATATATATTACAAATATATAGTATAGGTTCAGGAAAATGTCTAGAATAGTTTATTATAGGTCTGTTGTTTTCTGTAACAGATATTCATTGAGTACTCCCAGTATATTGTAATGAGCAAATCAGATAAAAAAAATCACTGTCCTTTCAAAGCTAACATTCTAGTGGGAGGAGATAAATAATAAACATAGTAAACACATAAATTATTTTAACGGTGATAAGTGCTAAGGGAAAATAAAAAGCCTGAATAGCAAGGTAATGATAACTGGCCAGAAGAGAGGAGGGATTTTGAAGTCTGAACATTTAATGAGGGTGAAAGGCCCTGGTTGATCCCCAGCACTGCAAAATAAAACAACAACAACAAAAGAGAAACCTGAGCTACCATGCTTACTCTATCTTACCATATAATACCCGCTACCATGTTATGATGCAGCAAGAAAGCCCCTACCAGATGCTGAACTGATGTCCATGTTCTTGGACTCCCCAGTCTCTAGACCACAAACTAAATGAAACTCTATTATTTATATCTAAATCAGCTGATCTCAGGCATTTCATTATAGCAACAGAAAGTGGACTAAAACTCCAAGTGAAGGAAAGTGTTTCTTGAAGTAGGTACTATATATTTCAAAACACTAGAAGAAAGGATTTTTAATATTTTCACCACAAAGAATGATAAATATTCAAGGAGATAGATATACTTTTATTGATTTGAAAATTAAGTCATGCACACATGCATCAAATCATCAGGTGATTCTCCATAAATATGTACAATTTTTATGTGTCAATTAAAAAAGAAAATTCCACCCAATGCTGCTGATGTTCAGGAATGAGGGGAGCTGACCATTGGGATTTAGTAATGTGGAGGTAACTGGTACTTTTGACAAGAGTGGTTTTGGTAAAATTGAGGTGTAAGGAGGGATCAGAGTAATTGGATTATTTTTTTGAGGAAAAATTTACAGCATGTTTTTATGCTGATACGAATGATGTAATAAAAAGGAAAAAAATAATGACACAGGAGATGGAGAATTGCTGATGAGAAGAAAGGTGCTGACAAGTTTTTGCAGTGAGGGAAGAGATAAAAAAATATTTCTTCATGATGATCCGATGACAGCATTGTGTCACTAGAATATGTTTTCAAGTGGTTTGCTCAAGTGGTGTGTTTCAGTCATCTCGTAATCTCAAACCTGATCTATTGGAAAGCTGGCACATCATGATTTTTAATGTAGAGGGTAAAATAACAGGATTTGTTACAAAGACTGACCTAGAGTGAAAAGTGACCTTGATTGCTAAGAATTTGATTATTTTCCCCCTAACACATGATGATGTGCTTCTCTTGCCCTGGAAAAAAAGTGATAATATATTATTTAGGGAGAGTTGAAAACTGTATCTAAATGCTACTATAGGCCCAGAAGAAATGCTGCCAAAATTGAATGTTGTCAGAGTGGATTGGGAGCTGATTCATATTGCTCACCTTTCAGCTTTTTTTGTGTGTGATATGCTCCTTGTCTCAGCACCTGACAGCTTTGGAAGTGAACTTCAGTGAAAAATTACCCTATAATTTTTGGATTATCTACTTAATTATGAGCTCTCTGAGAGATTCATTCTAGATTGGCATTCCTGATGATCTGCAGTTGTGATTTAAGATTTTGTAGTTTATTCAAAATAAATCATAAGAAAATAAACCATCTACCTGTGGATGGAAATTGAATTATATATGTGTGGAGCTGGGTGCCTTGGGTGAAGATGTCAAACCATATTCTCTCTCTCAATTCTGTATATCCACTATCATTTTTATTTTTAAATGATGTTTTCATTACTTAATATTGGGATGAGACTTTAGTTCTCTCTTTTTAACATTTTGATAGCAGTGTGCCAATTGAGGGACCCACAATGTGATCTTCAGTTGGAGAAATAATAGATTAGTTCATGCAAGGACATGGTGGCTTTGGGGAAATGTTTGGATTTTCTTCAGGAACAATGGGAAACTGCCGAAAAGCAGTAAACAGGGGAATGTATGCTTCTAATAGTGATTTGTGAAGATCTGCTAGTAGTTGTGTAGATTAGAGAAAGACAAATGTGGGATTAGGAGACCCAGAAAGGCTAGTCTAGTGAACAGATGATGGCTGGACTAGTGGTGGCAAAGTAAGATTTATGACTTGTTGAGGACTCACTATAAGAATCCTATCATATAGATATGATTATTGGTCCTAATTTTACAGATGACAAGAGGCAAAATAACTTGACTGAGATCACACAGTCATGAGGTCGCAGCTTGGATTTCAATCCATGTCATTTTATTTGAAAATTTGTGCTTTCAATCAGCAAGATTAGTTGCCTCTATTAGATGGAAATGGGAGAAGTTAATAGATCACAAATATAGTTAGAGATAGAATCAGGAGGACTTGGCAACTCATTGCATGTGGGTGGGGGGAAGATGGCATATGCAGAAGTGACCCTGATGTTTCTCTCTGAATTGACCAGAGGGGTTCAACATGTATTGCAATATGGAAAGGCTGAAGGATACATGGATTTGGAGAAGGGAGATCAAGCGTTCAGCCTGGCAGGTACAGATGCAGATGTTCATGCAGCATCCAAGTGAACAATGCAATGGGCTGTGACCTCCATGGATCTGCAGCTCAAGAGAGAGGTCTGGGCTGAGAAGCATGTCTTTATCAAAAACTATGGTTGTGATTTAGATCCACAGATAACATGGTGCCAGACATATAACAGGGATCCATTAATACTGAGGGATTAAATTCATAGGGGAGCCATGGACCTTCAGATTTAGAGTGCTTATTATAGTAGGCATTTTTGATATTCAAAGGTTAGCTTTCTGGATGTTTGAAAACATTCAAAACTTCCCTCTTCTTAGATATTTCCAATGAAATTACTGTGAAAGAGAAGCACACTGAAAAATATCTACTTCAGACAAATATAACAACACTTAAGATGGTCAGTTTGATGCGTAGTTCTAATTATCTGTGTAATTAGTTTACTAAAAAATAAACATCATTTTTTTTTGCTCCAGAACTGGTAAGTTTATTAACCAAGATAGTGGGTATTGGAAGCTAATGATAATTTTTCTTATCTTTTGAGACTTAAAACCTCATATTTTAAAAGTTTAAACACTTTTTAATATAAAATAAATTTAAAATTAAAGAATTGAAATAATCATACAAAGAACTCCCACAGATTTTGTATCCAGATTCATTGATTATTAACATTTTGCCACATCTGCTTTATCATGCCTACTTGCTTTACATCTATTTAACATTTTCTGAACCTTTTGAGAATATGTTACAACCAGGTGTTCCCTAACTCCTGTGTACTTGAACTTGTATGTCCTAGGAATGATCACATTCTCTTGTAAAGCCAAAGTACAATGATCAAATTTAGTAACTATTATATTTTTATCATACCATTGTATCCTGTACAACTCATATTTAAATTTATTTGTAGCAATTACCCTCTCAATAGAGGATCTAAATTAGAATCATGCATGGATTTACTCTTCAATGTCTCCTTAAGCCTCCTTTAGTTTGGAAAGTCTCTTAGCCTTTATTTGTCTTTTAAGACATTTGTCATTTTTGGAGAATGTAGGTCAGTGTTTTATAAAATGTCTCTAGGTTTATCTGATGTTTACTCAGATGCATAATAAGGTTATCTTCAGGTCTTGTATTCTTGGTAGCATTCCTATGAAAAAGATGTTAACCTGTGGTCACTTGATCAGATGATATTTCCCAAATTTCCTCACTATAAACTTACAATTTTTTCCTTTATAAATATTAAGTGAACTGAAGGAGTTTATTTTTAAAGTAAAACATTTCCCCCCAAAGCAACAACTCCAACTTGAAAGCTGGTTTGCTAACTTCCAGGAGAAGGATGCATCAGGAGTCTCACAGCTGGTGACTTAACCTGGTGTTGTGATTTGTTCACTTTCTCATGAGCATTGTTTAATCATATTTAGGAGTAGGTTGGAAGGTAGTGAGATAAGACCATATTCCTGATGTGTTTCCAGCCCGTTCTGGTAGTCTTTGTACCATCTCTGCTCTCCCCCATGACCCAATTTAAAAGAGTTTATTTAATATCCAAATTATTTTGCATAAATTGACATTGCCTTCTCTCTCCTCTTCACAAGGATTCTGGAATTAGGTATTGACTTTTCCTCCTTATCTCTTAACTTCCAAACTTATCAACCTTAGGATACTAAAATGGGCCTTAAAATATCAAGAACCTATATCTATATCTGTGTAGCTATTGATATATCTATCTGAAGGAATAAACAACTTAGCTTGTTTTCGTTTTATTTAGGCATGGCATCAGTTACTAAAAAATTTGTAACAACCACAAAAACATGAGAAAAAACAACATGCTTGTGGAAGGCTTTATGCATGTTTTACCCATTTTTTAAAATTTTATAAACTTCTAGTGAATCACCAAATATAAATTTTGGCAGATGAGTATAAAATAGCACAATTCTGCAATTTTCTTGTACTCTGGTAACGTTGGGTCACATTTTGTCTTGTCTCACATCTGCTCAAAGCTTGCACAAAGTTTACCAAAACTTTGCTGTGTAAGAATGATGCTAATACAAATAATAATAAATGTTGGAGAGGATGTGGAGAAAAAAGAACACTTTTATACTGTTAGTGAGATTGTAAATTAATACAACCACTATGGAAGATTAGTAAAAATAGTTAAAAATAAAACAACTATATGATCAAGTATGGAGGTTCCTCCAAAGCCTAGGAATGGGACCACAATATGACCCAGCTATACACCACTCCTCCATATTTATCCTAAAAAATTAAAGACAGTGTATCATAGTGGTACATGCATGTCAATGTTTATAGCAGCACAATTCATAATAGGCAAACTATGAATTCAGTCTATGTGTCCATCAGTGGATGAAAGAATAAATAAAATATGGTATATATACACAGTGGAGTTTTATTGAGTCACAAAGAAGAATGAAATTATGTAATTTGCATGAAAATGGATGGAATTTGACAACATTATGTTAAGAGAAATAAGCTAAACTCAGAAAGTCAAGGGTAGTATATTTTCTTCCATATTTTAAAGCTACAGAGGAAAAAAAGAAAAGTAGGGGGCAGATCTCATGAAAATTGAAGGAAGATTAGTAGAGTGGAGGAAAGTGACCAGGTGGAAAAGGAGAAATACTGGGAAGTGATATTGGCCAAATTACATTGTTTTTTTAAAAATTTTTATTTGTTTATTTTTATGTGGTGCTGAGGATCAAACCCAGTGCTTCACACATGCTGGGCAAGACTCCTCTTAACATTCACATGGTTTGTTTTCAGTGTTCCTTATTTTGAGGTTAAAAAAAAGGTATTTTTTTATTTGTTGTTCACAACATTACAAAGCTCTTGACATATCATATTTCATACATTAGATTGAAGTGGGTTATGAACCCCCAATTTTTACCCCAAATGCAGATTGCAGAATCACGTCGGTTACACATCCACAATTTTACATAATGCCCTATTAGTAATTGTTGTATTCTGCTACCTTTCCTATCCCCTACTATCCCCCCTTCCCTTCCCTCCCATCTTCTCTCTCTACCCAATCTACTGTAATTCATTTCTCACCTTGTTTATTTTCCCATTCCCCTCACAACCTCTTATATGTAATTTTGTATAGCAATGAGGGTCTCCCTTCATTTCCATGCAATTTCCTTTTTCTCTCCCTTTCCCTCCCATCTCATGACTCTGTTTAATGTTAATCTTTTCTTCCTGCTCTTCCTCCCTGCTCTGTTCATAGTTGCTCTCATTATACCAAAGAAGACATTTGGTATTTGTTTTTTAGGGATTGGCTAGCTTCACTAAGCATAATCTGCTCTAGTGCCATCCATTTCCCTGCAAATTCCATGATTTTGTCATTTTTTAGTGCTGCGTAATACTCCATGGTATATAAATGCCACATTTTTTTTATCCATTCATCTATTGAAGGGCATCTGGGTTGGTTCCACAGTCTAGCTATTGTGAATTGTGCTGCTATGAACATCGATGTGGCAGTATCCCTGTAGTATGCTCTTTTAAGGTCTTCAGGAAATAGTCCGAGAAGGGCAATAGCTGGGTCAAATGGTGGTTCCATTCCCAGCTTTCCCAGGAATCTCCAAACTGCTTTCCAAATTGGCCACACCAATTTGCAGTCCCACCAGCAATGTACAAGTGTACCCTTTTCTCCACATCCTCGCCAGCACTTGTTGTTGTTTGACTTCATAGTGGCTGCCAATCTTACTGGAGTGAGATGGTATCTTAGGGTGGTTTTGATTTGCATTTCTCTGACTGCTAGAGATGGTGAGCATTTTTTCATGTACTTGTTGACTGATTGTATATCCTCCTCTGAGAAGTGTCTGTTCAGGTCCTTGGCCCATTTGTTGATTGGGTGATTTGTTATCTTATTGTCTAATTTTTTGAGTTCTTTGTATACTCTGGATATTAGGGCTCTATCTGAAGTGTGAGGAGTAAAAATTTGTTCCCAGGATGTAGGCTCCCTATTTACCTCTCTTATTGTTTCTCTTGCTGAGAAAAAACTTTTTAGTTTAAGTAGGTCCCATTTGTTGATTCTTGTTATTAACTCCTGTGCTATGGGTGTCCTATTAAGGAATTTGGAACCCGACCCCACAATATGTAGATCAGAGCCAACTTTTTCTTCTATCAGACACAGAGTCTCTGATTTGATATAAAGCTCCTTGATCCATTTTGAGTTAACTTTTGTGCATGGCGAGAGAAAGGGATTCAGTTTCATTTTGTTGCATATGGATTTCCAATTTTCCCAGCACCATTTGTTGAAGATGTTATCCTTCCTCCATTGCATGCTTTTAGCCCCTTTATCAAATATAAGATAGTTGTAACATTGTGGATTAGTCTCTGTGTCCTCTATTCTATACCATTGGTCCACCCGCCTGTTTTGGTACCAGTACCATGTTGTTTTTGTCACTATTGCTCTGTAATATAGTTTGAAATCTGGTATCGCTATACCGCCTGATTCACACTTCCTGCTTAGAATTGCTTTTGCTATTCTGGGTCTTTTGTTTTTCCATATGAATTTCATGATTGCTTTATCTATTTCTACAAGAAATGCCTTTGGGATTTTGATTGGCATTGCATTGAACCTATAGAGAACTTTTGGTAATATCGCCATTTTGATAATGTTAGTTCTGCCTATCCATGAACAGGGTATATTTTTCCATCTTCTAAGATCTTCTTCTACTTCTCTCTTTAGGGTTCTGTAGTTTTCATTGTATAAATCTTTCACCTCTTTTGTTAGGTTGATTCCCAAGTATTTTATTTTTTTTTTGAGGATATTGTGAATGAAGTGTTTTTCCTCATGTCCGTTTCAGAAGTTTTGTTGGTGATATACAGAAATGCCTTTGATTTATGCGTGTTGATTTTATATCCTGCCACTTTGCTGAATTCATTTATTAGTTCTAGTAGTTTCTTTGTAGACCCTTTTGGGTCTTCTAGGTATAGAATCATGTCACCCGCAAATAGTGATAATTTAAGTTCTTCTTTTCCTATTTTTATGCCTTTAATTTCTTTCGTCTGTCTAATTGCTCTGGCCAGTGTTTTGAGAACTATATTGAATAGAAGTGGTGATAGAGGACATCCCTGTCTTGTTCCAGATTTTAGAGGGAATGCCTTCAACTTTTCTCCATTCAGAATGATGCTAGCCTGAGGCTTAGCATAGATAGCTTTTACAATGTCAAGGTAAGTTCCTGTTATCCCTAGTTTTTCTAATGTTTTGAAAATAAAGGAGATTATGCTAAGTGAAGCTAGCCAATCCTTAAAAAACAAATGTCAAATGTCTTCTTTGATATAAGGGGAGTAACCAAGGACAGGGTAGAGACGAAGAGCTGGAGAAGAAGATTAACATTAAACAGGGATGATAGGTGAGAGGGAAAGTGAGAGTTAAGGGAAATTGCATGGAATTGGAAGGTGAGCCTCAGGGTTATACACAATTACATATAAGAGGAAAGGAGGAGTAGGAGAAAAATTATATAAGTGGAAGAAATGATTTATAGTAGAGGGGATGGAGAGAGAGAAGGGGAGGGGAGGGGAGGGGGGACAGTGGAGAATGGGATAGACAGCAGAATACATCAGTCACTAGAAAGGCAATTTGTAAATCAATGGAAATGTAACTGATGTGACACAGCAATCTGTATACGGGGTAAAAATGGGAGTTCATAACCCACTTGAATCAATCTGTGAAATATGGTATATTAAGAACTATGTAATGTTATGAACAACCAACAATAAAATAATTAAAAAAAAATAAAAAATAAAAAAATAAAATAACAAAATTCTGAAATCAAATTAGTACCTACTTAGGCTCTGTTCATCCTGAAAGATGTTGATGAAAGCTTTTCATTTATTGTCACAATTACTTCCCAGGAAATAAATTACTATCATGCCACTTTTCAGTGGTACAGTTAAAAAAAAAAAAAAAGAAAATAAAGGGATGCTGTACTTTGTCGAATGCTTTTTCTGCATCTATCAAGATGATCATATGGTTCTTAATTTTAAGTCTATTGATATGGTGAATAACATTTATTGATTTCTGTATAATGAACCATCCTTGCATCCCAGGGATGAATCCTACTTGATCATGGTGCACAATTTTTTTGATGTGTTTTTGTATTCAATTTGCCAGAATTTTATTGAGGATTTTTGCATCTAGGTTCATTAGAGATATTGGTCTGTAGTTTTCTTTCTTTGAGGTATCTTTGTCTGGTTTCGGAATCAGGGTGATGTTGGCCTCATAGAATGAATTTGGAAGAGCTCCCTCTTTTTCTATTTCCTGAAATAACTTGAAAAGTATTGGTATTAATTCTTCTTTAAAGGTTTTGTAAAACTCCGCTGTATACCCATCTGGTCCTGGGCTTTTCTTGGTTGGTAGTCTTTTGATTGCTTCTTCAATTTCATCCATTGATATTGGTCTGTTCAAATTGTGTGTATCCTCCTGACTCAGTCTGGGCAAATCATATGACTTAAGAAATTTATCGATGTCTTCACTATCTTCTATTTTATTGGAATATAGATTTTCAAAATAATTTCTAATTGTCTTCTGTATTTCTGTAGCCTCTGTTGTGATATTGCCTTTTTCATCCCGTATGTTAGTAATTTGAGTTCTCTCTCTTCTTCTCTTCGTTAGCATGACTAAAGGTCTGTCGATCTTATTTATTTTTTCGAAGAACCAACTTTTAGTTTTGTTAATTTTTTCAATAGTTTCTTTTTGTTTCAATTTCATTGATTTCTGCTGTGATTTTAATTATTTCTTGCCTTCTGCTACATTTGCTGTTGTTTTGCTCTTCCTTTTCTAGGGCTTTGAGATGAAGTGTGAGCTCATTTATTTGTTGGTTTTTCCTTTTTTTGAGGAATGACCTCCAGGCGATGAATTTCCCTCTTAAAACTGCTTTCATTGTGTCCCATAGATTCCGATATGTTGTGTCTGTATTTTCATTTATCTCTAAGAATTTTTTGATTTCCTCCTTTATGTCTTCTGTAACCCATTGATCATTCAGTAACATATTGTTCATTTTCCATGTGATGTAGGATTTTTCCTTCCTTCTTTTATCATTGATTTCCAGTTTCATTCCATGATGATCAGATAAAATGCAAGGTATTATCCCCACCCCCTTATATTTACTGAGGGTTGCCCTATGGCATAATATATGGTCTATTTTTGAGAAGGATCCATGTGCTGCTGATAAAAAAGTATATCCATTTGATGATGGTTGATATGTTCTATATATGTCAGTTAAGTCTAGGTTATTGATTGTGATATTGAGTTCTATAGTTTCTTTATTCAACTTTTGTTTGGAGGATCTGTCCAATGATGAGACAGGTGTGTTGAAGTCACCCATAATTATTGTGTTGTGGTCTATTTGATTCTTGAACTTGAGGAGAAATTGTTTTATGAATGTCACAGCACCATTATTTTGTGCATAAATATTGATAATTGTTATGTCTTGTTGGTGAATGGTTCCTTTTAACAGTATATAATGTCCTTCTTTATCCCTTTTGATTAACTTAGTCTTGAAGTCGATTTTATTTGATATGAGGATGGCCACCCCTGCTTGCTTACGAGGACCGTGTGCGTGGTATATTTTTTCCCATCCTTTCACCTTCAGCCTGTGTATGTCTTTTCCAATCAGATGTGTCTCCTGGAGGAAGCATATTGTTGGATTTGTTTTTTTAATCCATGATACCAGCCTATGTCGCTTTATTGGAGAGTTTAAGCCATTAACATTTAGAGTTACTATTGATATATGGTTTGTACTTCCAGCCATGTTTGATTATTTATCCTTTTTTTTAAAAAAATTAGATTGTTTTTCCATGATTATCTTCCCCCCCGCCCTCTGTCTTTACCGAGGCACTTCCCACTGATAGTTTTGGTTATTGTTTTTCATTTCTTCCTCGTGTAGTGTTTTGCTCAAGATGCTTTGCAATGCTGGTTTTCTGGCTGCAAATTCTTTTAACATTTGTTTATCATGAAAGATTTTTATTTCATTGTCATACCTGAAGCTTAATTTTGCTGGATACAGAATTCTTGGTTGGCATCCATTGTCTTTCAGTGTTTGAAATACATTGTTCCATGACCTTCTTGCTTTCAGCGTCTGTTATGAAAAATCCGTTGTTAACCTTATTGGTTTACCCCTGAATGTAATCTGCCTCCTTTCTCTTGTAGCTTTTAATATTTTCTCTTTGTTCTGTATATTGGATATCTTCATAACAATGTGTCTTGGCGTTGGTCTACTGTCATTTTGTGTGCTTGGTGTCCTGTATGCATCTACAATTTGTATATCTGTTTCCTTTTTTATTTCTGGAAAGTTTTCTGTAATCATTTCATTCAGCATGTTACTCATTCCCTTGGTTTGAATCTCTGTACCTTCTTCTATTCCGATGACTCGTAAGTTTGTTTTTTTATGTTATCCCATAACTCTTGGATGTTTTTCTCGTGATTTTTAACCAGCCTTTCTGAGTTGGCTAGACTGTTTTCAAGATGATATATTTTGTCTTCATTATCTGACGTTCTGGCTTCTACTTGCTCCACTCTGTTAGTGATACTCTAAATTGAGTTTTTAATTTGGTTTATCGTTTCCTTCATTTCTAGATAATCTCTATCTCCTGATAAAGATGCTTAACTTCTTCTTTTATCTGTTTATGTAATTCATTCTCAATGTGTTCTTTCGCTGCTTGAATTTGCTGTCTTGTATCCTCTTTAAGGTTCCATTCCATCTGTCTAAGGTGTTCCTTGAGTTCTTTATATGACCATTTTTCTGATGACTCTAGGTCCTCCTGAATATTTAGGCTGTCCTGCATTGTTTGTACTCCTTTTCTTCCTTGGTTTTTGAAGCTGCTCATGTTACTTCTTGTTCTGTTTGACTGCTGAGTTACTGTTTACTCCTATAAATTTATTTGATGCTTGGGAGGAAAGGTATTAGAAGGGAAGGGAAGAAGTCACTAAAGAGAATGAGAGTAAGCAGGTAGAATTCAAGGAAGGGGGGATAAGATAATTGAAAAGAAATGAAAAGACAAAAGAAGAAAAAAATAGGAAATAAAAAAAGAAAAAAAATTTTAAAAAATAATAATTAAAAAAATAAAAATTAAAATTAGAAGAAAAAAATAAAAAAATTAAAAAAAAATTTAAAAACAGCAAGAAAGAAAAATGAAAATGAAAAAAATAACCCAAATCAAAAGAAAAGAAAAAAAAACCTAATAAATGGAGTCTTAGAGTTTGATTAACTTCTCTTCCAGTAGGTGGAGCTGTGCCCACCAGGCCAAGCTTCTCCTGTCAATACACGGGAACCAATCACTGTGTAGCAGTTCCTCCTCCCAGACTGGGCGAGTCTCCAATCCTGAGTGCCTAGGGCCTCCTCTTGTGTCTAGTCACTTCCCCACTTTTCCTCTAGCCAGGCCCCTCTCACGGGTGCCGCTCACAATACTGGCTATATGCCAGGTCTGCTGCTCCCGGGAACCCTGTTTTCATGAACGACTGGGCACACTCTCCCTGTTTGCCATTCCCTCAGACCCTAAGTTTGTAGAGCTTGGGGCTGAGAATCCTCAGCGAATTTTACTTGCCCTCCAGTAGCCACGCCCCCGGTAGCTGGTGCAAGAGACCTCAGCTGTCAGCACTGGTGGGAGCGGTAGTTCCGCGCCGCGGGTCCCGCGCCACCTCTGATTCCCTGGGTCTGGCTATCGTGCTCACGGGAGAGCTGGGAGGGGCCCTTACGGGAGTGCTGGGAGGGGCCCTTAAGGTTTCCCCGATGTGTGGAGAGGGAAGGCTCGGGAATTACACACCTGTAGCCGCAGGTTTCAATGAAGTTATCTCCTCTTCCGCAGTCTGGTGACGTCAGTTCTCTGCCATGGTGGTATCTCTTGCAAATGGCGACAGTTTGTTTCCCTTTGCCGGGTGACCAATGCAACGGGTGGGTCCTTACTGTCTCTCCCAAGCCCGGTTTCAAACCTGTGGCCACTACCTATGAAGGCTCGTTTTGCATTTACCTCTGTAGGAACAGAAGGGCCGACCAGTTGTTTCAGCTGGATGGATTAGTGCTGAGTCACAGCTGTTTGTCTGCGGGAAGCAGGCAAAGGGGAGCTTGAATTCAGCTGATCCGGGCTCAGTGTGTGTTCTGAGAGGCCCAGACTGTTCGCCCCAGATCCACGTCAGCTCAGCATTGCCTAGTGATCCTGAACAAACAGAATTTAGACTGTTTACGACTCCCTATGCTCGCACAGCTGAAGAGGTCAGAGACTTGATCTCTCCGTGCCCGCCACCATGTTAAAAAAAACAACAACAAAAAACCCCCAAATTACATTGTTATATTGTGTGCATGTATGAATATTTGACAACAAATCCCATTACTATGTACAACTATAATGCACCAATAAAAATATGGAAAAAGAAAAAAAAGAATGTTGCTAAATATCTCATATTATTGTGTAAGAATGATGTTAATACAAACAATAATAAATGTTGGAGTGTAAGAATTCTCAGAGAGAATTCTTTTTAATAATGAATACTTGTATTTGTGTGTAATTCCCTCATAAACAATCCATTTTTTCCTTATATTTCCAGTTGTTTAATCATCAAATTAGTGAGATTGCTTTAAAAATAGTCTCCATGATTCACCCTTGAGATACTGGAATGAGCCCGAAAATAGAGAGCAAAGTGTCCTGATGCTCTTGAATGATGTATCAACTGGTAAAACCCAATCACCATATTTAGCATTAATAGATTTAAAATATTGAATATCCTAATGAAAACATCACCTGATTTGGTCAAGTATTAAGATTGGACACTTCAGAAATATGCATTGCTAACATGAGCAACTAATCTTAGCCTAATACTAGGATGAATTCTTTGAGTGCTCTTAGAATATTTTTCAACTCAAGTCAAAATTACAAAAACATTTTATTATGGAATACATAAAAAATTATAAGAAATTTTCTTGCATAACATTGTTACATTATCTTATTGTGTTTAATTGAAATAATATACTTTTCCTGTAGGGGAGTATTGAAAACTCTAATAAATTTATAATGTTCCTATTATTTTCTACTCTGAAGAGAATATCAGTCAATTTCAAATTGACCTCAAGCATTATTTGAAACTAAGGCACAGAGAGCATATTAAGAAAAAAAAAATAAGATTTTATAACATCAAGATGGAATGATACTGTGGCTTAAAGGGTATAGAGGCTTATCTCTC
The DNA here is from genome assembly GCF_964194105.1 of Spermophilus citellus. NCBI lineage: Eukaryota > Metazoa > Chordata > Mammalia > Rodentia > Sciuridae > Spermophilus > Spermophilus citellus. Next base: position 158,615,156 of record NC_138185.1, on the reverse strand, counting down.
TCCTGTAGTCTGGTGGGACTAGGGTGGACAGGTCTATTCCATGTAGTCATTCAGGAATCTATGTCCCATTCATCTCCATTATCTCATGATTAAAGGTAGGTTGTGAACATATCTATTTATTTACTAGTATTTTGAAAATGGGAGAGTATGAGGAGGTACATGCCCAACATCTTAAGTCTAGACCAAGAAATGTACACATTTGTTCTGCTCACATGCCTTGGTCACATGATCACTAGTATAAGAAAGCTGGGAAATGTAGTCTACCTGGGCAGTTGTATACATACCAAAAATTGTGGGTTTGGAAGAAGTGGGGAATTTGAGCTTTACAGAGATGTTGGATAACTTGCTTATGGTTGTGTAGCTTGTAAGGGGAAGACCTGGGATTCGAAACCAGAAAGTCTTGTTCCAGAGAAGCTGACCTCAAATGCTGTTTCAGTTTCTATTACCGTAAAACAACTGTTTCAACATATAGTTATTTGTCTTGCTTCTTTAGGTAGTCTGGGTGGTTCTTCTGTCCCCTGGCCCATTCATGGGGCTGTGCTCAGCTGTCAGATTGGTTAAGACTGGATTCATCTGGAGCTGTCAACTGGGGAGATTTGATTCTTCTTTTTGTGACTTGTTCATGTGATCAGCTTGGGCTTCCCCACAGGATTGGGGGGTTCTCAAGGCAGCATTGAAAGGGAGTATGCTGGGGGCATAAAACCAAGAGTTGCAAGGCCTCCAAGAGCCTGTATTGGCAATCAGACATCCTCACTTCTATTGCATTCTTTTAGTAAAATCAATTAAAATGCAGATTTCGGGGGAGACTCCACAGATTTATGAGAATAGTGGGAAACTCTAATTGCAAAAGGTATATAGGATGGGAGTTACAGTTGAGGCCATTTTTTAAAACAATTTACCACTACAAGGCAATTCTACTTTTCAAAATCGTTTAGGACTAGGGAGCACCTAGGGAGATTATAATCTGATCCAGAACTGAAATTGACATGGGAGCTGTAGAGGTTCTGAGATCTCTTTCCATTTTTCATTCTACCCTAAGGGGAGGTCAGGACAGGAAGTGTGCAGGGTTAGAATGAGACTAAATAAGAATGAGTGACACGTACCCTTGACTTCCTGTGGTATAATGTGTCACATTTGGTGTGTTCAAAGATTGAAGAGCCTAATTAGTTAATCTTGTTAGTTGTGTTCCTGAGAGGGTAGCTGAAGTTGGGAATGACTTCATGGAGGATATAACCAGGGGAAGATCTTTCTTAAATAAAAAGACCTGGATCATAGGGGCTGGCATGCCTCTGAGGGGGCAGTTGGTGAGAAACAGGGCATTTGGACTGTCTAGGGCAAGACAGAGGAGACAGTGTTGTATCAAATAGGGATGTGAGGGCAGTTCACAGTGGAAGAAAGGCTCACTGGGGATGACAGGGGAGGGGGACTATTGGGTGGGAAGAGAAGGACATTGAGAAGTGGTGAAAGTCCAGATGGAAACCTGAGATAAATTAGTCCCCAAATCCTCAAGGGTAAAGAGGGTATTCTATTTATTCTTATATCCCCAGAGGCAAATTGATGCTTTGCATACGGTAATCACTCATAAATGTTTATTCAAGTAAATGAATTTTACAGTGAAGAAGAAAGAAGTTTTCAATTGATACTGTCAAATTGTAGTGAGTAGTAATGAAAAGGCCAAAAGGTTTTTTTTTTTTTTTTTGGTAATTGATCATCAGAATTTGTGATTTTGAAAATCAGAGTGGGATTTGTCTTTGCCCATTTTATGGAAAGGGGTATTTAAAAGAGCTTTGGTACTTCTCTGCTACAGCCTCTGATCTGACCAGAAATGAAATCTCCATAAGTGTATCCCTGGGCATTTCTACACATAATTCCACTCTCAGTGAAATACAAATGCTTCAAATATTGGCACATTTTAAAGAGCTTTTTCTAAAATGTACTGATAAATTCCCAAATTTTGAAGGTGGCTAATCCCAGTTGTGTTAAATTATTGACTTTCAAAAACCTACTTCAGTATTTTAAAGTCTTTTTCAGTAACACAATGTTAAAAAGGCCTTTTCTAAATTTCAGTTCTATAGTTCCTATCTATCTTTAGTTTAAAGCATGCAATTGAATCTAACTTTAGAATTTCTCTTTTCTTTTTGGTCACTGATGTTTATAATTTTATGCAAAGTAAAAAAAAATCCCTGTGGAGTATTAGTGATTGACCTTGCTAGGAGCTATCAATAACCCTTAACTTATACTGTTGAATGTTTATGGTTTATTACTTATGTCAAAATATTCTATATTGTTGAACCACAGCTGGGTACATGCACCCAGGAACATTGGTGCAGCCCTTGAATATTTGTATAAAATACCTTTGGAATTTCCATATGTTATATTGCAAAGGTGTACATCAGAAAGAATCAGGATTGAAAATCTACTTCTGATTATGATTGAGAAGAGGAAAGATTCATTTCTATGGCAACAAAAAACCCAGGTAAAATTATTATTTTTACATGAGCTAGTGAAGAGGGGAGAACAGATTGAAGCCCTGGGTAAGTGAGAAGTGAGGCAGCTTCTTAATTGGGGCAGGTCACCGCCCTAGGTTTGGGAAAATGGAGCAGAAAACCTGCCATATAAGAAGATGTAGGCATGGGGAGAAATCAGTCAAGCACTAGATGACTTTGTGGGTTGGTCAGGTGGATTGGAATCTGGGAAGAACCCTAAAGACAAAAGCAAACTGCAAGGTCCAAAATTATGCCCTTATCTACTATCCTTGGACATTGTTGAGAAAGTCACAGTGGATGAAGGGGCTAGAAAGCAGAGAGAGGTTGTACTGTTTTACACATAACTATGGGACTGATTCCAGGGCTCAACCAGTACTGAATGGTGGATAAAACATATTTGAAAGTGAAGCCCATACACTTACTTGGTTGTCTAAGATCTTAAAGTGTTTGAGGTTTTCCGGTTGCAAACTACCAAGTTAGTCTGCCACAGCTTCATGGATGCAGGAAGGTGACATGAAACTCCTTGATCAAAGATGAAGGATAATTTATTACTTGCAGCAGTAGCAGTATCCAGAGAATCAGCACGTTTATGTCAGTTCACCAGGTCCCAGTTCCCACAGGGTGATGCACAGAGTGAGAGGATGTCTGAACATCCAGTAAGTTCTGTTATAAGGCAGGAATGCTGAGCTGAGGGAATCCAAATATTTTTATGATAAGCTGTAGCATACCTGCTCTTAGCTCCATGTGGAAATATTATCTCTGTCTTACAAGGATGTTTGCTATACAAACAATCTTGAAAAGATATAGCCTGGAACAAAGAGAATCAGTATCTATCTTTGCAAGATGTGAAGAAGTGTTAGAGGCCAACGGAAAAATGTCTCACAGTACTGATGATCAAAAGTACAGCAGACCAGGGAAAGAAGTGTGGTCTTGTATTTGCTATGTATGCTGTGTGGATTCTCCCTGATTGTTTTGAATATACATATTCCTGGCTAGGAGTTACTTTATAGATCTGAAATTTGAGTGAGATTATGCTTTTCAAAGTGCAAAGAATTAAATGCATGCTGGTTATTATTGTTATTTTAAGTTTTTATTTATTTGTGTGATTTCATCAGTAAACCCTGATGTTTAGTGGTGTCAGTTATTGTGGGACAGTTAGAAAACCATAGATAAAAAGTCTTTCCCCCCAAATCTTTGTGGTAGATATAATATAATATAATAGCTAACCATAATGTCATGTTTTGAAAATTAATATCACTTCCCTATTTCCATATCATTCCATATCACATAATGTGTGCTACAATATTATTTAAAGACTGCATAGTGAATCACTGTACAGGTGGACATTAATTCATGAAATTCTGTAACCTTGAGCATTTAGTTTGTTTTATATTCCTTATTATTATTCACCATTGTGCCCCTGTTTGTGCCCATTCCTAACTGCTTTTTAAGATTAGTTTTTTTGGGATTGCATTTACTCTTGCTACATATCTGCTTGCTAACTGACTTCTCAATGGCTATCCCATTTCATGAACTATTTCTATGTAACTTTTTCCTCTCTAAAGTGTACCTGGAAAAAATGACAGCCTTTCTATTGTTCTGGAGGCACATTCCAAACCAGGAAATGTGCTGTTTTGATTTTTCAGAAAATCAGATCCAAGACAAAAAGCTTTGTTTGAAAAAGAAAAAAAAAATAAAAAAAGCAAGGTGAGGCTGCAGTGGAGAAGTCACGGCTGAGGGGCTGACCCAGAATACTTCCTTCTTCCTGTTTGGCTCATGTGTTACTAGAATCATGACATGGTTTTGTTATGAGGGAAAGAATGAGAAGGATACAGTGGGTAACAGGATGAAGGGAATATATTGATAAAGTCCAGGAACAGGGCAAGGAGATAAAGGAACACACCGTGGCAGGCAGATTAATGGCCCCTAGGAGAACCACATCCTAATCCCCTGAAGCTGTTAATAATGTCACTACTCAAGTCAAAAGGGATTGTATAGATACAATTAAATTAAGGATCTTGAGATGGAGGATGATCCTGGCTCATCTGGGTGGGATCAATGTAATCATAGGGATCCTTATCGATAAAGGAGGGAGGCTCACGAATTGTCAGAGGAGATGTGATGACAGAAGTTGAGATTGGGATGTTTAAATGGCCAGTATAGGAAGGCTACAAGCCAAGGGACCGGAGCAGCCTCTAGAAAGGAAACCTGTCCTTTCCTAGAGCCTCCCAAAGGAGCACAGTCCTGCCATCACCTCGCTTTTAGCTCAGTAAGATCTGTTCTGGATTTCTTGTCTCCTGAACTAAATAAATAATAAAAAAAACAATAATAGATTTGTTTTATTTTTAACCCAGTAATCTTGTGGTGATTGTTATAGCAGTGGTAGGAAACTAGTATCATTCTTGAATTTAATTGGAGGAGTTAGGCATTGGAAGAATGTGAATATTTGCAAACAGCGTGGTATTTGGGTGGAGAGGCAACTGTGGAAGAGGGTGAACTAGGTGTGAACTTGGAATTGAAAATATGCTTGTGCAATTATTTATTTAATCTGCCTTTCCTCCTAGACTGTAAATTCTATAAGCGCAGAGACTTTTTAAAAAATATATATTTTTAGTTGTAGGTGAACAAAATACCTTTATTTCATTTTTCTTGTAATGTGGTGCTGAGGATCGAACCCAGTGCCTCATGTGTGCTAGGTAAGTGCTTTACCACTGAGCCACAACCCCAGCCCCAAGGGATTGTCTGTTTTGATTATCACAATATCCCGAGTAATCCCATAATAACTAATTATGGGTAGGATAAAGATTAAAGTGAATGAGTAAATTGGGAGCAAATACTGAAGTAGAAAAGAGAAACCCCATAGATTGATGCTTAACATTTAGCCAACTCCTTGGAGAGGTAAAACTCATTACATTGTCTGATAATGATTTTTAACCATTAGGCACAATACTCTAGTGTACTGTTTTCCTTTGCAGTTCTGGTATACTGATTGATTAAGAGCAAAAGGGGGCTTTGAAATTAGGCTTCTTTGATTCAAATTCATATCACTATGCATGCTGTCTCTAGCATGATTAAGTATTTTCTTAACATACTGAAATGTGCTAATTGTCAGTGTAACTGAGAGGTTAAAATGTAGCAAAAGGGTCCATTGATCTGTCTGTCTGTCCATCCACCCAGTTCAGTTTAGCAGTTAGGAGAAAAGCTGTGGAGCCAGTCTCCTGAGATTCTATCTCAGTTCTGCCAGTTACTAACCATGTGACTTTGGTCAAGTTATTTGAACACACAGTTTTTTGATCTGTGAAGTAGAGGTACTGGCTGGGGTTGTGGCTCCATGGTAGAGTGCTTGCCTAGCATGTGTGAGGACGTGGGTTCAATTCTCAGCACCACATATAAATAAATAAAATAAAGGTCTATTGGCAACTTAAAAAATACTTAAAATTTAAAATAAAAAAGAAATAGAGGTACTAATATGGTTGTTTAAAAGATTAAATATAGGACTGATCCCCGCGGCATGCCCCGCGGCCACAGAAGGCGGGGTGCCGCAGAGAAGCGATTAATTAGCAAGCAGGGAGGAAAATGGCTGCCATTCCGTGGAACCCCGCCGGCCAAGCCCGCACTGACCCCCGGGCTGAGTACGGGATTTCAGACGGGGAAGGAAGCGATACAGTCCTATCCCCCACAACGGAAACTCCACCAAGGCAATCAGCGGCCACCATCTTGGAGAGCTGAAGTATCCACCGCCACTCTCCAACAGACTGCAACAATAAAACAGGTCTGTGTCACTCAGCCCATCCCCCATACATCGGGGAATTCACATAAAAACTCTCCTAGGCTTTCCGGGGGAGGGAGTAACAGAGTGAGCCCGCATAAAGACTAGGGGAAAACTAGAGGCACCTGACCTTCAACTCCCGCTCCCATCAGCAGCCAAAACGAAACCTGTCTAGCCAGCGCTGGGGGAGGGGCAAGCAGAAAAAATCAAAACGATAGAGTGCCGGGGATCCCAATACCCAATTGTGCGACCATAGAGATCTGGGCTGACTGATTCGCCCGGCCTTCCCCGCGGCTACAGAAGGCGGGATGCCGCAGTGAAGTGATTAATTAGCGAGCAGGGAGAAAAGTGGCTGCGATTCTGTGGAATCCTGCCGGATGAGCCCGCACTGACCCCCAGGCTGAGTACCGGATTTCAGAGGGGGAAGGAAGCGGTACAGTTCCATCCCCCACAACGGAAACAAAACAATAGAGTGCCAGGGTTCCCAATAGACACCCTCCACACCCAACAAACAGCAGGCCCAGAGTACAGTTTGAACTGCTGAGAGCCATCACTCAGGGGAAATCTGGTCTAGCAGGAGAAACCAAGACTAGCAGGAGAAACCAGGGCACTAGAGGCCAGGCCCTCGCGACTGGGTGGCTGGAAACCGCAGGCCCGCCGGCGACAGTTCACCCACTGCCCGCGTAACTGGGCGGTAGGAGAACGCCCGCCCACTGGCTACCGACCGCAGGACTGGGTGCCTAGAGATCGCCTGCCCACCGGCGACAGCCGGCCCGCTGCCCGTGTGACTGGGTGGCTGGAGTCCACCCCCCCACCGGCGACCGATCACCCGCCCACTGCCTGAGATGCTGGGCGGCTGGAGACTGCCCGCCTGCCTCGACCGGGAGCTGAAACCAAACAGAGACAGTCCAGTCACACAGCCCCAGTAGGACACCCCAGCAAGGAGCCTGGGGCCTGTCATAGCAGAGTAGTGACGTCACTGGAACTCAGCCGTCGGAATTCCTTCCCAGCAGAATCCACGTTAGCAGGCACAGTTTAACAACACAAAGAAGAAACAACAGAGTAATACAGAACCAAAACAAATCTATAGAAGAGAGCATAAACACGGCAATCAAATAGAGCTGGAAAGTAACGTGGACAACATGAGAAAACAAGGGAAAAAAGGAGTACAAACAATGCAGGACAACTTAATTCTACAGGAGGACATAGAAACATCAGAAGCAGGGATAGGGAAAGAATTCAAGGCATACCTAACTCGAATGGAAAGGAATATTAGAGAAGACATGAGACAGCAAGTCCAAGCAATAAAAGTATATTTTGAAAATGAATTAAACAAACAAATTCAAATGGCAAAGAACGAGCTCTACCAGGAGATAGAGATCTTAAAAAAAAATCAAACAATAATCCTAGAATTGCAGGAAAATATAAACCAAATTAAAAACTCAAACGAGAATATTACAAATAGACTTGATCAAGTAGAAGTCAGAACATCAGATAATGAAGACAAGGTTTATCAACTTGAAAAGAATATAGTCAACACAGAAAGGATGCTTAAATCCCACGAGCAATCTATTCAAGAGATATGGGATGTCATAAAAAAACCAAATTTGAGGGTCATCGGGATAGAAGAATGCACAGAGACTCAAACCAAAGGAATGGACAAAATATTAAATGAAATAATTCTAGAAAACTTCCCAGAGATGAAAGATGAAATGGATTGCCAAATCCTGGAAGCCTACAGGACCCCAAACATTCAAAACCATAATAGACCAACTCCAAGACATATAATTATGAAGATAGCCAACGTACAGAACAAGGAGAGAATATTAAAAGCTACGAGAGAAAGGAGGCAGATTACATTCAGGGGTAAACCAATTAGGTTAACGACTGATTTCTCATAACAGACTTTGAAAGTGAGAAGATCCTGGAACAATGTATTTCAAATGCTGAAAAATAATGGATTCCAACCAAGAATACTGTATCCAGCAAAATTAAGCTTCAGATTTGACAATGAAATTAAAATCTTTCACGATAAACAAAAGCTAAAAGAATTCGCAGCAAGAAAACCAGCACTGCAAAGCATTTTGAGCAAAATACTACAAGAAGAGGAATTGAAAAATAGTGCCCAAAACTAACAGCAGGAGGTATCTCAGTAAAGGGGGAGGAAAATAACCAAAAAGTAAAACCAGCCAAACTAAAATAAATAAAGAAGCATGACTGGAAGTACAAATCATATCTCAATTGTAACCTTAAATGTTAATGGCCTAAACTCACCAATCAAAAGACATAGGCTAGTAACCTGGATCAAAAAAGCAAATCCAACAATATGCTGCCTTCAAGAGACTCATATGATAGGAAAAGATATACACAGGCTGAAGGTAAAAGGTTGGGAAAAATCATACCACTCACACGGCCCTCGGAAGCAAGCAGGAGTGGCCATACTCATATCGAATAAAATCAACTTTAAACCTAAGTTAATCAAGAAGGATAAAGAAGGACACTATATACTGATAAAAGGAACCATCCACCAACAAGACATAACAATTATCAATTTGTATGCACCAAACAATGGAGCTGCAACGTTCATAAAACAAACTCTCCTCAAGTTCAAGAGTCAAATAGACCACAACACAATAATTATGGGTGACTTCAACACACTGCTCTCACCATTAGAAAGATCCTCTAGACAAAAACTGAACAAAGAAACTATAGAACTCAACAGCACAATCAATAACCTAGACTTAACCGACATATATAGAATATATCAACCATCATCAAGTGGATACACGTTCTTCTCAGCAGCACATGGATCCTACTCAAAGATAGACCATATATTATGCCATAAGGCAACTCTTAGTAAGTATAAAGGCGTGGAGATAATACCATGCACCATATCTGATAATAATGGAATGAAATTGGAAATCAATGATAAAAGAAGGAAGGAAAAATCCTACATCACATGGAAAATGAACAATATGTTACTGAATGATCAATGGGTTACAGAAGACATAAAGGAGGAGATGAAAAAATTCTTAGAGATAAATGATAATACAGACACAACATACTGGAATCTATGGGACACAATGAAAGCAGTTTTAAGAGGGAAATTCATTTCTTGGAGTTCTTTCCTCAAAAAAAGAAAAAAACAACAAATAAATGAACTCACACTACACCTCAAAACCCTAGAAAAGGAAGAGAAAAACAACAGCAAATGTAGTAGAAGACAAGAAATAATTAAAATTAGAGCAGAAATCAACGAAATTGAAACAAAAAAAAACATTGAAAAAATTGATAAAACTAAAAGTTGGTTCTTTGAAAAAATAAATAAGATAGACAGGCCCTTAGCCATGCTAATGAAGAGAAGAAGAGAGAGAACTCAAATTACCAACATACGGGATGAAAAAGGCAATATCACAACAGACACTACAGAAATACAGAAGATAATTAGAAAGTATTTTGAAACCCTATATTCCAATAAAATAGAAGATAGTGAAGATATCGATAAATTTCTTAAGGCATATGATCTGCCCAGATTGAGACAGGAAGACACACACAATTTAAACAGACCAATAACAAAGGAAGAAATAGAAGAAGCCATCAAAAGACTACCAACCAAGAAAAGCCCTGGACCGGATGGGTATACAACGGAGTTCTACAAAACCTTCAAAGAAGAATTAATACCAATACTTTTCAAGTTATTTCAAGAAATAGAAAAAGAAGGAGCTCTTCCAAATTCATTCTATGAGGCCAACATCACTCTGATCCCAAAACCAGACAAAGACACTTCAAAGAAAGAAAACTACAAACCAATATCTCTAATGAACTTGGATGCAAAAATTCTCAATAAAATTCTGGCGAGTTGAATACAAAAACATATCAAAAAAACTGTGCACCATGATCAAGTAGGATTCATTCCTGGGATGCAAGGCTGGTTCAATATACGGAAATCAATAAATGCTATTCACCACATCAATAGACTTAAAGACAAGAACCATATGATCATCTCGATAGATGCAGAAAAAGCATTTGACAAAGTACAGCATCCCTTTATGTTCAAAACACTAGAAAAACTAGGGATAACAGGAACTTACCGCAACATTGTAAAAGCTATATATGCTAAACCTCAGGCTAGCATCATCCTAAATGGAGAAAAACTGAAGGCATTCCCTCTAAAATCTGGAACAAGACAGGGATGCCCTCTATCACCACTTCTATTCAATTTAGTTCTTGAAATACTAGCCAGAGCAATTAGACAGACAAAAGAAATTAAAGGCATAAAAATAGGAAAAGAAGAAATTAAATTATCGCTATTTGCGGATGACATGATAATATACTTAACAGACCCAAAAGGGTCTACAAAGAAGTTGCTAGAGTTAATAAATGAATTCAGCAAAGTGGCAGGATATAAAATCAACACGCATAAATCAAAGGCATTCCTGTATATCAGCAACAAAACCTCTGAAATGGAAATAAGGAAAACCACTCCATTCACAATATCCTCAAAGAAAATAAGATACTTGGGAATCAACCTAACAAAAGAGGTGAAAGATTTATACAATGAAAACTACAGAACCCTAAAGAGAGAGATAGAAGAAGATCTCAGAAGATGGAAAAATGTACCCTGTTCATGGATAGGCAGAACTAACATCATCAAAATGGCGATATTACCCAAAGTTCTCTACAGGTTTAATGCGATGCCAATCAAAATCCCAACGGCATTTCTTGTAGAAATAGATAAAGCAATCATGAAATTCATATGGAAAAACAAAAGACCCAGAATAGCAAAAGCAATTCTAAGCAGGAAGTGTAAATCAGGCGGTATAGCGATATCAGATTTCAAACTGTACTACAGAGCAATAGTAACAAAAACAGCATGGTACTGGTACCAAAACAGGCAGGTGGACCAGTGGTACAGAATAGAGGACACAGAGACCAATCCACAAAATTACAACTTTCTTATATTTGATAAAGGGGGTAAAAGCATGCAATGGTGGAAGGATAGTATCTTCAACAAATGGTGCTGGGAAAACTGGAAATCCATATGCAACAAAATGAAGCTGAACCCCTTTCTCTCGCTATGCACAAAAGTTAACTCAAAATGGATCAAAGAGCTTGATATCAAATCAGAGACTCTGCGTCTGATAGAAGAAAAATTTGGCTCCGATCTACACATAGTGGGGTCGGGCTCCAAATTCCTTAATAGGACGCCCATAGCCCAAGAGTTAATAACAAGAATTAACAAATGGGACTTACTTAAACTAAAAAGTTTTTTCTCAGCAAGAGAAACAATAAAAGAGGTAAATAGAGAGCCTACATCCTGGGACCAAATTTTTACCCCTCACACCTCAGATAGAGCCCTAATATCCAGAATGTACAAAGAACTCAAAAAATTAAACAATAAGATAACAAATAACCCAATCAACAAATGGGCCAAGGACCTGAACAGACATTTCTCAGAGGAGGACATACAATCAATCAACAAGTACATGAAAAAATGCTCACCATCTCTAGCAGTCAGAGAAATGCAAATCAAAACCACCCTAAGATACCATCTCACTCCAGTAAGATTGGCAGCCATTATGAAGTCAAACAACAACAAGTGTTGGCGGGGATGTGGGGAAAAGGGTACACTTGTACATTGCTGGTGGGGCTGCAAATTGGTGAGGCCAATTTGGAAAGCAGTATGGAGATTCCTGGGAAAGCTGGGAATGGATCCACCATTTGACCCAGCTATCGCCCTTCTCGGACTATTCCCTGAGGACCTTAAAAGAGTGCACTATAGGGATACGGCCATATCAATGATTATAGGGGCACAATTCACAATAGCTAGATTGTGGAACCAACCTAGATGCCCTTCAATAGATGAATGGATTAAAAAAATGTGGCATCTATACACAATGGAGTATTATGCAGCACTAAGAAATGACAAAATCATAGAATTTGCAGGGAAATGGATGGCATTAGAGCAGATTATGCTAAGTGAAGCTAGCCAAGCCCTAAAAAACAAATGCCAAATGTCTTCTTTGATATAAAGAGAGCAACTAAGAACAGAACAGGAAGGAAGAGCATGAGGAAAAGACTAACAGTAAACAAAGACGAATGGGGGGAGAGAAAGGGAGAGAGAAGGGAAAGCATATGGAAATGGTAGGAGACCTTCAATGATACACAAAATTATAAGAGGTTATGAGGGGCAAGGGGGAGGGGGAAGAAAAGGGGAGAGAATTGAACAACAGCAGAGGAGGTAGAGAGGGAAGATGGGAGGGGAGGGGAGGGGAGGGGAGAGGGGATAGTAGGGGATAGGAAAGGTAGCAGAATACAACAGCCACTAATATGCCATTATGTAATAATGTGAGTATGTAACAGATGTGATTCTGCAATGTGTATTTGGGGTAAAAATGGGAGTTCAAAACCCAATTGAGTCTAATGTATGAAAGATGATATATCATGAGCTTTGTAATGTTTTGAACAATCAAAAAAAAAAGACTAAAGAGGAAAAAAACATAAAAAAGATTAAATATAAAACAATTAGAATAATTTCTATATAAAGCAATTAGAATAATTTCTGGTACACAGTAATTATAAATATTTCCTCTTCTCCTCCTCTTCCTCCTCCTCCTCCTTCTTCCTTTACTTCTTCCTTCTTATTTAGTTGAATAAGAAAAATTTTGATTTAGTGGAAGGAAACAGAGACCATCTCTGCTATTTAGCTATATAACTTTGGTTAGACTGTGTCCTTCGGGCCAGGGAAAGCATTACATAGACCAGTGAGTCTCGTCTTTATTGTGCATATAAACTAGCTGAAGGTCCTTTAAAGATGCAGACTCTGACTCAGCAGGTCAGAGTGGAGGATGAGATCTGCTTTTCTAATAACTCCCAGGTGAGGGCGATGCTGTTACTGATGGCTCATGGACCACACTTTGGGTAGCCAGGAACTAGGTAACCTTGAAGGCTCCTTCTGGCCTCCCTAACTCTGCCATTGGTATTGCCATACCCGCAGTCTGCAGGTGATATAATCCTTTGGGTTTAGCTATTTCTTCCTTCCTATTGTTCAAACCTAATTATTTTAAATTTTTTTTCTGGTTCTGTTTCTTCCTTTAGAATGTCTCTTTAATGTTCATTGAACCTCACTTAGAATGATCTAGAAAATTGATGTAACTGCTTGATTAAGCTTCCATGAAAAAGTGTTACAAAGAATGTTAATAACTTGGCAACAATCATATAATTTAATATCATGTATGATCAAATCTAGGAGGAGAAACCCCTATCATTCTGCAACCTAGAAAAAAGGGCAGGAAGGAGATGTCCCCATGGCCCTCTCTCCCTCTATAATACACTCACATACATACACGCGCAGCGCACACAGACACATTTCTTTTTCTATGGATACAAATATCTGAAAAATGAAGACATTGTTTTCAAAGAATTACTGGAGCTGAGTCCTTCCAATCTAAAGGTATTTCTGGATTCCTTTGGGATTATTGTCTCCTTTCTCTCCTAAATATCCTTGTGAGCTTCTTTCTTCATTTTTTTCCCCCTTCTGGCTTCAGTGACAAAAAAGGCTCCACTCTCATAAGAGATTTTTATTTTCCTCTCCCCTGTGAAAGGAACCTCAATCACAGCTCCCCTGGGTCCTGCCTGATGGAAGGGATTAAACCTCATCTCCCAAGGACAGCATGGTGACAGAATGCCAGTTCCCACGTGGCCAGGTCTCACTTCAGTGTCTACCAAGGGCTGAGAGCGAGAATGCAGACACCATCCCATCTTTTCCAGAATCTTCCTGTAACTTCTTTGGGGTCCGCCTGAAAAGACGGGTGGGGATGTGGAAGGATGAAGTCAGATGCTGCGCAGCTGCAGCTGATGCCAAATGTGACTTGGGATGCAGCCCCGCAGCTGCAGAGCCAGCCAAGCAGCCAGCCACGTCCACAGCTGTGCAGTCTCCAAGGGGATGAAAGTCACAGAACCAGATGTTACTTCTAGAAAAAAAAAAAAAGTGCCGTGCTCAACTTGGCCTTGGAATGGTACTTCTGTCCAACTTATCTTCCACTTGGTCTCAGATAACAAAAAACTCTGCTAGGCAGGCCTGGAAAAAACAGCCAGAGCATAACTCGACCATGAGAAGAAAGTCATGAAGTACTAATGTTTTTGCCAAAACATTTATTCTGGAGTTTCTCAGATTTCTTAGCTTAAAGTCAGATTGTACAAAACTTCCTGGGAGGAAAGAAGCCCGGTGATTAGCTTTGAATGCAGGTTCTGCTTGATTCTACTTTTCAGGTCCCAGAGGGTTTGAGGAGGAGGCTTTGTACTTTAGAGAAGTAAAACCTTCCCCTGCCCTTTCTGGAATGAACTTTCTTCCTCTGTGGATCCACTGTCCCCTCCAGGTCTACTGGGGGTGGTTTGACAGGTTGTTTACTGACCAAGGGAGGCTGGTTGAGGAATGTGTAGGAGGCCATCATCTAGCCTGCTATCCACACATTGGGTATGCCTCACATAGGCCTGTGCCCCAGTGGGAGTGGTATTTATTTCTAAACAACAAAGATGCTGTCTACTTGCCAGACCCTGTGCCCACAGGATTATTTTTGCCTGGATAGGAGGAAGTCTTTTGCTAAGTAGCATGAAGGGTCATATGGGCCCTACCTGACCTTATCTCAGACCTCTTCCCTGGAGTTACTGCCTTCTCATTTAGGCCAGTCTCACCCAGTCTCGAAGATGGATCCGTCCTGACTGCAAACCATAAAGTCTGCAGGACTCTGTCCAGGGAGGGTCAAAGTAACAAGTCTGGCTCTGAACTTGTATCTCCATCCTAATCAGGGAGGTTTTATTTTTATTTATTTTTATTTTTTTCCTTGAGACCCAGGCCTTCTACTTATACTCAAGAGATAGATTCTTTTTTTAAAAAAATATTTATTTTTTATTTGTTCTAATTAGGTATACCTGACAGCAGAATGCATTTCATTTCATTGTACACAAATGGAGTACAACTTTTCATTTTTCTGGTTGTACACGATGTAGAGACTCTCCATATGTGCAGTCATATATGTACCTAGGGTAATGATGTCTATCTCATTCTACCATCTTTACTGGCCCCATATCCCCTCCCCTCCTTTCTCTCCTGTTTGCCCAAAGTTCCTCCACTTCCCACCCCTCCCATTATGGATCAGCATCCACTTATCAGGCTTTGGTTTTTGGGGACTGGCTTACTTTACTTTGCATGATATTCTCCAATTCCACCCATTTACCTGCAAATGCCATAATTTTATTTTCTTTTAATGCTGAATAATATATAATATATATCACAGTTTCTTTATCCATTCATCTGTTGAAGGGCATCTAGGTTGGTTTCACAGTTTAGCTATTGTGAATTGAGCTGCTATGGACATTGATGTGGCTGAGTCACTATCTTATTTTATTTCCTTAGCTAAATTCCTATCTCTGGTATCTATGTGGTGTATTGGTCCTTTTTGAGCCAGGGACTTGTCTTGGTCTGGCCATGGGCGTGCCAGGGGTTCCAGCAGTGCTCCAGCTCCCTAGCCTGGCTGCTGCTCCTTGTTTCCCTGAAGATTCTTTTCCACTTGGATCTCTGCATGTGCCCTGCTCCAGGGTGAATCTCCTTATTGTTCCACCTGCCTGCCAATTAGAGTGTGTTCCTGAAGTGGACAGTTCGCCTGGATCGTTTCCTTTATCTGATGCCTCGAATCGTCTGGACACTCGCTTCTGCATACTGGTCTGAACTTTTTCTTGAGTTCTCTATGTTGGGTGGGTCAGATTTTCTGTCTACTCTTTCCTTGATGTTGCTTCATCCTGCTGCAGGGAAGAAGGCACACACTGGGCCATAGATGTTAGCAATTAGCCCTAAGAAACAACAACCTCTGTGAGCAAATGATCACTTACTATCACAGTGGACACTCTTTCTTGAAAATATCTCTCTACCATGTGTACCATATCTGAAATTCTACCAATATCTTTACTTCTACCAGGAGTCCTCTGAAGGAAAAGGGACAGGGACAAATAAGTCCTAGCAAATATGGTTGTATGATAATAATATCATTATCTTACTAATTGCAGGAACCCAGGGCAGAATGGAGGTGCAAAAAAGGACCAGGGAGAGCAGAAAAGAAGAGGCAGAGCAAGTAGGGAGAGACAATGTCTTCTGACTTGACTTTGTCCTGGTTTTAGGGTGATAGCTTGTATAACTTTAGGTTTTGATGTAGTCTGGCAATTCACCGGCTCTGAGAGAGTTCTGGACAAAAGCATTGTCCTTTAGAGTCTTAGGAAATGAAAATGGGGAGAAAAATTGAAGAATGAGCCATAACTACACCATCTACCAGATTATAATAATAAAAAACAAAGACAAAAACGGCTAACCTCCACAATGAGTTAAGAATGAAGTTTGGGGAAAGGATGTAGGATCACAGGCAAGTCAAATAGCAGTGCTCACGTCACTACATTAGGCTTTGAGTGCAACTGTGCCCTTGCACGAGCATTCCACTCTGGGACAAATTGGGACTCCTCACTTCCTCAATGTCATTTAATATATGGGCAGTGTGGACCACGGGGAAGAGCTTAACATGTGATTGGAAGATCACTAAGTAGGAGTTTGAAGACCTCCTGGTGATTTTCCTGAAGCATTAGGGTTGCTTTATGGAAATTAACTCACCCTGGGAGGTGGTGGTCTAGAGGGGACGGAACATGGCTTTGGTGACAGCCAGGAGTGGGTTCTCTATAGTCCTGGGTGATGCATATACTAGTATTTTGTGCTTGACCACTTAACCTAAGCTTCACTTTCCTCATCTGTGAATTAGGTGTAATAGGACTTTGCTATAAGGTATTCTGAGGATTGCAAATGGGATCATATAATACTGTATGATATGCTCTTATAAAGCTCCAAATAGAATGTGTAGTGGAATGGTTTGTGAATGGTTCCTCTGTTTTTATTAGAGGGGTTCTCTATTTTCTCACAAAATATCTAGTTTACATAAGTACATGTTAACAAGTGAATGCTGTTAACGTATAGGCTGACACACAAAGCATCACACGACATGATTTTGTTATTCATGAAATCCTGGTGCCCTACAGGGGGAGTCTGGTAGGCACCCAAGTTCAAAGTTGTATGGTCTTTTGGGTCTTCTTTCTATATTTCTGTAACTAAATGTTTAACCTCATTTGGAGATAAAGTGAAAAGTCTATTTTGAGACTGGGCTAATAACTGTCCTAACCTCTCGTATAAGCCCTGACAATGAGAGATCAGTATTTCAGGAAGATCTTGATATAAGACAAGCATGAGGAGTGAGGTTGGAAGCCATCAACCATCGTTAGGAGACATGGATGAAGGTAATTCTTTCTCCAGGCAGAAGTGTCCTGTGCTCTGATGACAGGACCAGAATTAGATTCTTTCTCACTCAGTTGCCTTTTATAGATTTATCATCCCTCTTCCTAATGTAATTCATACCTTCTTAAAACTTTTATCTTTTCAGTTTTTATTTATATAAAGATGGAATATTGTTGGTCAAGAAGATAATCATATCTGTGAAACAGTTATGACTGTTCGTTTTCCTCTTTGCCAATGTTGATCAATAGGAAACCAGGAAAATATTTTCTAGTAAAAAGTGTACATATTTGGAAATGCCTAACTGTTTACATGAGGGATAAGAAAATAATAAGTACATAAAACTTTATTTGAAGAGAAGGTTAAAGTCTATATTGAAAGTCTTTTGTGAAAGTAATTAAGGCATTAAAAACAGGAGAAATGTGTAATCAGGAAAAGATTAGAAAAGAATTCAAGATCATGCTCTGATTTAAAGAGTTGAGAGAGAAAACCTATAGCAAAAAGTGTTTATTTTCTCAAATTTGCTTGAATATAAATGTCTTTTGAAATGGATGTTTTTATGAAATATTATTTAAGTTATTCAAAGATAATGGGCAATCTACTGATTGGAAGTAGTCTTAGGATGGGTCAGGACTGTTGTCCTGGTTTTCTCAAATTCACCCTTAAGAGTTTTCTTCCTTTAGGTCTTAAGACCTTTTGTCCTCCGAGGTCCCATTAAGAATGCAGCCATTCTGGATGGTATGGTCGGTTCTTTATGTTTTCTGAGGGCAAAGGTGGTAGCTGAGGGTGGTGCAGCGACTCGAGGAGGAGATGAAGGGGCAGAATCTTATTTCAAAGACATAGCTTAAGCTGCATTCCCTGTGGCTGTGCAGGAGGCTAAAGGTTGAGAGACACAACAATAAGACTCATTAATTCAAATTCTGAGGGTTATCTTGCTCAGAAGAGTACAGAACTCATTTTGGAAAGTGAATGCATAGATTCCAGGGAAAATAGTAAAGACCCCCGAGTGCATGGAATACTTGCCATCTCCATTCATAGAGATGCCTTTTGTTCACAACTGAATCTAACCTACTGTGTAGAGAGTTACTAAGTGAATCTGGGAAGCTAAAAATTCAGTTCACGCCTTTGCCTAGGGGGTCCCTGGGTATCTTTCTCCACCTAGTGGCCACAGCCTCCCGACCACAAAGCTAAAAGACAATTGGTTATTATGGCAACGAAACAAGCGAGGCTTCTTGTTTTGCAAATCCTAGAATGAAGAAGGTATTTAAGCATATGTTTGGAAAAGGCAGTGGGTGTATTAATAATGAGGTTGGCTTGCATTGAATTCATTGTTCGGATGACATGCGTAGCATTCTAGCAGAGAAAGAGTGGTCAGGAATGCTTGCCGACCAAGTAGTGTGCGTGATTGGTGAAACCCATGGTCAGCTTCATATCACACACCATTCACATATGGAACCTTCTTTTCAAGAAGCAAAAGAGATGAGAAGGACAGATGTAAAGGATCATTATTAATTTTACATGTTTTATTAGGTAATCGGTCTCAGTTATGCTCTGGGCACACTACAGGTGTTTAATAAAAGTGTATTGTATTGAATTGAATTTGATAGGTCTTCCTGTGTCTCGATTTTTATGCAATGCTCTTCTTGTGTCTAAAGTTTCCAATTAAAATAAAATATTTCTTAAGAAGGCAAATGCATCTTTTTTTTAAATGCATGTAGTGAGAGTTTTAAAGTTGTTTTCATGTTGTTTTGTACAGCATTTGACATTGTTGAATACTCCCTCCTTCTGGGAAGTTTTCTCTTCATCTCTGCTCTGGTTTCCATGACATCCACCCTCTCCTGCCTGCCTCCTGCCTCCCTGATAGGGTTGTTCTTTTGCATTTGCTTCCCAGCATCACATTCCTTCATGGTCCCTTAAATACCATTATTGTCAAAGGTTCTGCTCTTAGCCCTGTTTTCTCCATTCCATTTGTCTTCCTCACATGTCAATATTTGAACTTTAATGTAGATACTTATGTTTCCCAAGTCTCCACCTCTGGCTCTCGCTTATTCTCTCCTGAGTTCCAAACCAAATTTGTCTTCTTGTTTAATATCTCCAACACAATATCCTGCAGGCACCTGGAACCTCGTGCAATATTAATTGAGTCCATTATTTTTGTGCCTTTCTGCTCCTTGCATGCTTGCCTGCATTTCCAGGCTGGGTGTTTGTCCATATTACTCAGTTTTCAAGACCCAAAGGATGCACTAGGATCGCCTTTCTGACACCTCAGTGTTGATTCTGATGCTACTATTACTACTAGTTACAATCTGTTAAGCAGTCACCATTTTCCACTCCTTAAGCTTACATCACTCCAGAGAATTGATGAACTCATGCCACATCACCTAGCTCAGCTTGATTTTAGTGCAGCTGTGGTGAAAAGTTCGGTGCTGATTGCCATCATCCCACCTCGAGGGACATGTCTCCGCTTTCCTGCCTCAGTGATTCCTCTGAAGCTGTGGAAGGCTGCTCTGTCAGCATATAAGCCTCTGTTGTGCAGAGAAGTTAAGGTTCCCAGGAGTGAACCTCAGCAAATGGGGAGAGGAAGTTAGTGGATAAGTGCCCCAGCTCCTCATCCTTCTGAAGCATGCTTTTGAGGGCCATTGTATAAGGTTCCTCAGAAGTCCCTCTGGGAGTGAGCTGCAGTTGCTCAGAGTGGTAACCAGTCTAACAGTGCATCTTCAGTAGGTGTGGCGTGCCCCCACCCCCAGCTACCTTACTCTCTCATCTCCCTGGAGCACCTCCCAAACAAGCCATCTGAACTGAAGTCCCCACTCAGGCTTTTCAGGATTACAGAGTAATCCTGTGTGATAATGCTATCCTTAATCTTTGATGATGGCGGAACCCCAGGCATTGCAAAGGTGACTTAACTTGTACAGGGTTATTCAGCCTACTAGTAGAAGAGCTGAGATTTGAGCAGAGGTGGTCTGGCTTCACAAGCTGCTGTCAACCCGTACACTGGCCTGAGAGGAGTAAATTACCAGCAGGGCGCTAGGCAAGTGTAACCGATAGGCCATGTGTCCATATTCTGTCTCTTCAGTGGTGGGAGATGATTTTTATCAGTTTTTTTCAGTATGGTGAGAATTCTCAGCACGTTTTTGGTTTGGTGTCCAGTAGCCAGGAAAGATTTACATTATAAAGAATAGTACATCTTAAAAAAAAGCAAAGAAGACTTATACTTTCATTTAAAGGATATTAATATTTCATAAGGGGAATATGCATAATTTCTGAAAACTTTGACACTTTGTACACTTACTTTTAACACTTATATGTTCTTATGAATTCCTTTGCATAAAGGATAGATGTATCCAGAATGTTTTCATAAAATGACCACTTAGCTTCATTTAAAAAAATAATTGGTTTTTAGTTATAGGTGGACACAATATCTTTATTTTATTTTTATGTGGTGCTGAAGATTGAACCCAGTGCCTCACCCATGCTAGGCAAGTGCTCTACCTCTGAGCCACAACCCCAACACTTAGCTTCATTGTTAAAAGGCAGGTTTTTTTTTTTTTTTTTTTTTTTTTTTTTTGGTACTGGGGATTGAACACAGGGGAGCTTAACCACTGAGCCACATCCCTAACACTTTTTATTTATTTATTTCATTTTGAGACAGGGTCTCACTAAGTTGCTTTGAGCCTTGCTAATTTGCTTACCCTGGTCTTGAACTTGCAATCCTCCTTCCTCAGGCTCTCAAGCCACTGGGATTATAGTTAGAAGGCAGTTTTAAAGATAGGTAAATGTGTTGGGGCTGAGGATGTGGCTCAAGTGGTAGTGCGCTCGCCTGGCATGCGTGCGGCCCGGGTTCGATCCTCAGCACCGCGTACAAACAAAGATGTTGTGTCCGCCAATAACTAAAAAGAAATAAATATAAAAAAATAGGTAAATGTGATAATTTATATTAAAGTATGATAAGAATTTTAGAAACATTAGTGGTTTTTCATATGATCATACTGATAGCAAACAGAAGGAGAAATAAAAGATGGAATTTCACTTTGTAGTTACAGATGGGTTTTGAGTTTTTGAAACTAGAAATAGAATGAGGACAAGAAACCATTGTTGCTTATAGGTGCTTTATCTATGTGATCTTTCACTATTCAGTGACCATGCAAGTATTTTTAATCACTTTATTCACTTTACAAATGAAGAATTAAGCTTAAAGGATCTGACAAGATCTATTTAATAGGTCACACAGTTATTAAGTGGAAAAGCTGGGAATTAAGCCCTGTCTTTAGGTGGAAATAAAGTTGTAAGTGGGTATAAATAATATGGTAGCTTTTAAACAACCAAAATCTATTTCTCTGTCCTCGATGCTGGAAAATTCAAGGTTCAGGCAGATTTGGTGTCTGGTGAGGACCTGTTTCCTGGTTCATGGATGGATTCTTCTTGCTGTGACCTCACATGGTAGCCAGGGCACTCTGGAGCCTCTCTGCCCTCCTGCCTCATCACCTCCAAAAGGCTTTCATCTACTAAGGCTGTCTAGGGTGATTATATTTCCACTGGTGATTTCTGGAAGAAGAATTCAGAGCATAGCAATCCTGGTTTGAGTGATTTTCCAAACCATACTCTTTATGTTGCCTGGGAAATGGAATACATGACAAGCGTGCAAGGATTTTGCAGATGCAAATATATAATAAACATTTAAAATGTGTAACCCTTTCCAGGGTCTGTGATAAGCCGCCCAAAGGCAGATGGTGCGCTATAAGATATGCACAAATACCACTTTGGTGGACCTTGGGTTAATACAGATGATGACTTCCATTAGAATTGTACCTCCAAATTTTTCTGGCAATGCTCCCAGGAGCAATCAGGAATTTTACTTGTAATATCATCTGAAAACTATTCTAATTTAGAAAACTACCAACCGTGGCTAAATTACCACAGCAAAATGAATTAACTTGCATTGCTTTTTTATCAGGAAAAAAATGTCCCAAAGTACAATATATGGTGTTATTTTTATACTGAGATTTGGCTCACAGGCTAAATCTGATCTGCTGCTTGTTTTTGAATGGCCCACGAAATATATGTTTTCACATTACTAAATAATTGAAAAATATCAAAATGAAAAACAATATTTCATGACATGTTGCTGTGGTCTGAAAGTCTGTGCCCCCCCTCCCAAATTCATATGTTGAAATTTGATTCTCATGTGATGAAGAGATAGGGCCTTTGGAAAGTCATAGGGTGGAGACCTCATAAATGGGATTAAGGTTCTTGTAAAAGAGGCCTGAGAGCTTGTCTGTTCTCTCTGCCATGTGAGGGTTCATTGAAGGAAATATCCATGAGGAAGGAGTCCTCCCAGACACAGTCTGCTATCACCTTGATTTTGGACTCTAGCTTCCAGAACCATAAGCAATAAATCTCTGTAGCTTATAAATAACCCAGGCCAATATATTTTGCAGCCTGATCAAAATATGTCTCAGTATGTTGTAGCCTGATCATACTAAGATATGTGTGAAAATTACATGAAATTCAAATTTTAGTGTGCATAAATAAAGTTTTATTGAAACACATAGTGATTCATTTGCATATTGTGTGTAGCTGTTTTTGCACAATGGCTGAGTAATTGTGATAGAGACCATATGGCTCTCAAAGCCTAACAAAATATTTAGTGTCTGGGACTTCACAAAAGACCTTTGCTGAGTCCCTGTTTATATAATTTGGTGACTTGGAGTATTGATTTCCTATGACTTTGTTTTTGAAAAATTATTAAAATGTCTAGTGCAAATACAAAGGACATCTAAATACTAATTTGTATATCTGTTTTTTTAACACACTATGTTTTCTTTTCTCTTTCAAGACAATGCCACTTTTAGCCTCCAGAGTGAGCTCTAGCAATAAAGGGGCAGAGGAATATGAGAACCCAATTCATTTGGGAAATGAGTCATTCTCTGGAAATGATTTGCCTGGTAGGAATAAAGTAAACAGTGGTAATAATGGTCATCTAACATTTTAGAGTTTAGCTTTCATATACCAAGTCACATTTAATCTTGATATTTAACTTCTGGAGATCAAATTATTATCACTTTCTTTTTGTTTACATGTAAGGAAACTGAATCTTTGAAAGATTAATTTGACTTATCTGAGATCCCCAGTTAGTGTCAGAGCCCAGACTCAAACATGATATTTTTTCCCTTTTCTTTCCATTTTTGGAGGACATGCATTATTGTTAAAAAGAAACATTTATGTTTTTACATCTATAAGCAATAAGAATATTTTATTATTAGAAAAGTGATAAGAACATTTTATAGATAGGAATACATTTTGGAATTTGAATTTTATTTTTGAATTGCTTTACTATTTATAGTGTTCTTCAAAGCAACTTCCTCTTCTTTCTATAATTGCCAATATTTACTTTATGCCAGTTAAATGTTCAGTACTGAAATAGATTTTGCAAATAGTGACATGTGAGTGTATACTAAAATTATTTTTGCTCATAGGGGAAAGATGTTCATTTAATTATAGAAAATTTCCATTCTATATTTTTCTGAATGTAAACCACTATTTTAAATGAATTAAACACAATAAAAATAGTAAAAGTCTCAAGGCATCTGAATTAATTAGGTAACCTAGCAATAGCTCATTTGGATTTATGGTTTATCCTAAATTCCATAGAATTATTTTAGCATATTTATTTTATATTTAGAGATATTAATGTAGCACAGTTTTAGTGACTATGTCAGGTTCTTGTGACAAAGAGGTGATGCTATACCTTCATTAACTTCATGGTCTCTGGAGATGTTAGCACAAAAAGAAACAATTACAATATAACTTGGCTGGAATGCAACAGCATGGAAATCTATATAAAATGCCATGTGTGTTAACAAATCATGGTTGGGAGACGAGAAATTTGCCAGAGGATGTGCTGAAAAATTGAGTGAATAAATGGTTCCATCTAAATAGAGAATATTGATGGGAAGTTTGGGTGTTGGAGGGTGAGTGACTGGGTAAGGGGTTGGGATGAAGAGAACTTAGTGGGTTTGATTTGAACTTGTTCAAACTCTGATAGTCTAGTTGGTGCCAATATAAGGAGAGATGGTTACAATATTTCATAGAAAGGGCTGTGATTAATAGCATGGGGTGCCAAAGGAAGGCAGAAGACAGGCTTTTTTTTTTTTTTTGTATCAGGAATTGAACTCAGGGGCACTGGACCCCTGAGCCATATCCCCAGCCCTATTTTGTATTTTATTTAGAGACAGGGTCTCACTGAGTTGCTTAGTGCCTTGCTTTTGTTGAGGCTGGCTTTGA
This sequence comes from Spermophilus citellus, assembly GCF_964194105.1. Taxonomy (NCBI): domain Eukaryota; kingdom Metazoa; phylum Chordata; class Mammalia; order Rodentia; family Sciuridae; genus Spermophilus; species Spermophilus citellus. The sequence continues at coordinate 158,590,294 of NC_138185.1, read as the reverse complement.
ACTTGTGATCCTCCTTCTTCAGACTCCTGAGCCACTGGGATTACAGGAGTGCATCACTGTGCCCTGCAGAAGACAGGCTTTTATTTTGACCAAAAAAAGGAGTTGAGAAGAACTGAAAAGAGAAACCTCTAAATAAGGACTTAAAAGAGCAAAAGGCAGTGTCATATACATATACAGACACTACACAACTCCAGGGATTCTGGTTGTGTGGACTAAAGTGTGCTTGGAGTCCCCCCAAATTCTTTAGTGCACAACCTGATCAACCACACATTGTGGCCCTTTATGGAGTGGGGATTAGATGTTTAATAATAGAGAGGAATAAAAGAGGGAGAGGTTCCAGGCATAGTTGGCCAGAAGAAAAGATAAAGGCTCTGAGGCAAGAACATGACATGATTAAGGAACCAAAATCTGGATTTTAGTTTTTATTTGTGCAGTCAAGGCTTAGGGGAGGGGTGGTAGGGAAGAAATGCCAGAAATAAAACCAGAGAAAGAAATATGGCCTGATAGTTGAAATAGCAGACAGTTGGAAGTGGATAGAGTATTGGCACATGCAATGGAGAGAAATGAGTGTATGGAAGATGGATTTTGTAAATAAACTTGAGCTGTTTACAGGAAATTCTAGAAAATGATGCCCAATTAAAAAAAATAGCAAACATATCATGCTTATCATGTTTCAGGCACTATCTTAGGTATTTTATGTATACATACTATCCTAATCTGAACAGTGATCAGACGAAGTGGGTACCGTTAGTCTGCCCCTCTCCAATTCTCACAGAGATTAGATGACGTCCCCACAGCCACACAACCCAGGCATCCTAGTCCAGAGTCTGTGCTCTTGGCTACCATGCTCCTGTCCCTTTCTACAGGAGATCAAAATGCTGGGATTAAATGGAAATCAGGCACAGGGGGATGCAAATTTGGATATCATCGACAGATAGGTAGCTGGAGTCATGGGAGCAGATTAAGGACATGGGGTATCCTGTGTGCGCTTGAGATTTGCTAAGAGGGTAGGTCTAAGTATTTTTTTTTTTAGTTATAGGTGGACACAATATCTTTATTTTATTTTTATGTGGTGCTGAGGATCGAACCCGGTGCGTCATGCATGCTAGGTAAGCGCTCTACCTCTGAGCCCTAGCCCTAGCCCGAGGTCCAAGTATTTTTACCACACACACATGCACACGCATACACAGAGGCACTGGTAACTATCTGAGATGATGAATGTGTTAGCTTGATTGTGAGAATCACCATTTCATAATGTGTGTACATATCAAGCTATCATGTTGTAAACCCTTAAATGTATTTTGATTTGGAATTATGGGGGCAAAAGCTAGCACATATCAGGTTGACAAATGAATGGGAACCAGAATAACAGAGAACCAGGATGGATGCTGATAGAAATGACACAGAGGGTAGTAGGCTGAGAAGAGGTTCAGCCCAGGAGGAAAATTATCTATCATTTATCTATCTATCATCTCTCTCTCTCCCCCTCCCTCTTTTTCTCCCTCCCCCTGTCTCTCTCCATCTATCCATCATCTATCCATCTATCCATCTATCCATCTATCCATCTATTCATCTATCACTTTATTTCTGGACTCCAAGGCCTACAGAGGCTCTGTACCAACAGGTGGTGTATTCTTGACATCTATGGTATATCGGTTCTCCTGAAAATCAGTGTGCCTTTTCCTGATGCACCAGGTGGAAATGAGGAGTCCTTTAACTGCTTTCAGCTGCCTCCCGCCCCCTGCCAAGCATGCCACCCTAGAGGGGGAGGTGGTACTTAGAAAGCTGTGGAATGTTCCAGAATCTTCTCAGTGAGTTCTTCCTACCTCTCACATTTGCAGACCCACTTCACATCACTTCCTGTCTTCCTTTGAACCAGTTGGCTGTCCTGGTTGATCTAGTTTGGACCCAACTTGGAAACTCTGTAGGATATACCAATTTTTGGCCCCTGGGCACTGCTTGCCTTACCCACAGTCCTTATGGGACTGCTGGTAGGCTCACGGCAACCCTTGCAAAGACAGGAGTGACTCACCAAGTGCATTTCTAGGCATGCCTACAGACTGATGGGAAAAACCCAGTGGGAAGGACATGCTTTGTTTTCTTGATTATTGAGTTCATTTCCAGGGCCTTCTCAAATCCTTTTATTTTTTTCTCTTGCTTAAACAGAATAGTATAGCTGACTCATATTCTTTCAGACAACAATGGAAAAATAAAGCATGAACAGTAAATCTGTGCCTCTTCTCCAACGCTCTATCCTTCCTTTCTGAATCCATCCATCATTCTTTCCAACTCACATTAAGGTACTGGAAAGCAGGAACTTTTCCCCCATGGGCAGTAGCCAATTTTGTGTTTTTAGTGAGATACTTTTGTTCCATATATTTTAACTATTGAGGGTAGAAAAAGGGAGATTTATACAGAACCTATGATTCTGTCTGGGAAGGCTGATATAAAAGTTTACAGAATCATCTCAGAAGTATTTTACAGTGACGATCAAAACAAAGATTTTTTGGTGGCTATTAAAGTCATTATAAAGTGTCAAGTATCAATATATGTTGCTTGTAAAACATATCTATGAAAAGGAATTTAATTAGGAAAATTCCATAAAGTCAGGAACTGTTTTGCATTTCTGTGCTCCCAGGGTTGAGTACAGTACTTGTGAATAGTAGCTCTTAATATTATTATCATTGTTAAGTATTAGTTCAGTCGATATTTTGTTCCATTTTGCCTTTGCCTTTTGTTAATTTCATCCCATAGCTTTCTTTTGGCTTATTTTGCTATTTAAAAATGTTTGAGCTGCAAGCTATAATTATTTTAATGATTTAAGTATTAAGGCCATGAATTTTTTTCTAAGTATTACTTTAGTTCTTTTTCCTGAAGTATCCTTAAAGAATCCTATTTTCATTACTATTATTTTGTTTTTTGACTGGAACAGTCTTCTCATTTTTTTACCTTTGTAATTAGCATCCAGTTTATAAATTATTATGAGAATAAGTTTTCTGTGCTATTTCTTCTCTTTGGGGACTTTTTAAGGTTTTCTTTGTGGACTGATTTGTAATAAATCTTCATGAATGCTCCAGGGACACTTGAAGATAAGGTATGTTTTCTATTTTCAGATACAAAAGTTGGTGTATATCCATTGGCTCTACATGATAGATGGTGTTGTTAATATATTTTCTAGTCTTATTTTTTTGCTCAAATTAACTATCTTAGACCATGAGATGTAAATTGTCTCCTCTCATTAGTGCCTTCATATGTCATTGACCTGTAATTTCTGTTACATGAAAGTTACTACTGTGTTTTTTAGTATATGCATATTGAGGAAGAAGAGCAGTCCCTATTAGATGTCAGTTGGTACCTGTCCTTACCTGTCCTGCTTTGAACGTCCCTAGTTTCATAGATTATCCACATTAGAGTGGCAAAAACAAGGCCACTCTGTTATTATGTGTGAGCAATGATAAAAATAAAACCCTCTGCTTATAAGAAAAATGACCACACGTCACCTCTGCCCACTAACATGAGTGAATGCTGTTTTACTGCTTGTTATATCTTTAGCTCTTCTTGGTCCTCCTGCCTCCCAGATAAACATCATCATGATACCTGGTTACAGGGGCACCCCCGCCCCACTTTCTGACCTCACCTGGTTCAGATCAAAACACACTTTCTTGAACCTGCCTCCTAATTACCTAACAGACCCCAATCCTCTAACTTACTTATATAGTGCTTCATGGAGTGTGGTCTCCTGTAAAACAGTGGTATCAATAAACTCAACTTGAGTTGATTGCTGAACAAACATTTGTGGCTACTGTCTTCATTGTGAATTGTACCCTTAGTAATATGGTGCTGGTTTTTGGCTCTGTGGATGCTTGACTGGATTCTACCTTGTTTAATATGACAATCTCAACCTCTGTTTTTTTGTTTTTGTTTTTTTCCCTTTGAATGGTAGGGCCTTACACACACTAGGCAAGCACTCTACCACTGAACTACACCCCCAGCTCTCTACCTCTGTTTTTAAATGTGTATTTTTCATTCTATTATCTGTAAGCTGTAAAGTTGCTTAGTTTTAGGCATGTCTCTTATATATGGTACAGAATTAGATTATATTCTGTGGTCGTATCTATTAAGAGGAAGAGATCTTCCTCTTATTAGATTACTAATGCTTTGACATTTGTGTTGTTTAGTTATGTTTTCTGTGTTTATGTGTAAGAGTTTAAAAAGATTTTACTATATATGCCTTTTCAGTTTTATTTCCTTCGCCTCCATATACAGGAACTGTTCATTTTAACCCAGGGATTACCTTTCTAATGGCTTCATTCCTTTCTCATTTAAAACAGTAACCATTCCCACATGAGAAATAGCACAATTAATTTTTGTTTTCTTCTTCTGCCCCTCCAATTACCATCAAATTTTAATTAATCCAATTTATATTTTTGTTTGCTGGAGTTTTTCCTCTAGTGGTTTCCTTAAGAAACTTTCCTGCGAACAGTATTTCCAGAGCTCCTGAATTTTCAAAATGCGAATGGATCCTCATTGCTTGTGGATTCTGTATTTGAGGATGAGCTACTTTCTGAAGTTATTTGCAATTTTCAAATCCATCCCTCACTCACATCTCATCCATCACTCACAGACACATTCAGAGTGGCAGAAAATCTAAGTTGCCCAAGGTATCCAGTGTACATTGTCTCAGCTGAGGTCTGCATCCCCCGACTCATGCCCCTAAACTCTTGTATTGTAGGTAAATATCTTTTGCATGGTCAATTTAACGATAACTTTTTTTTGAAGTTTTGTGCTTTTATTGGTGAATTCACTGTTTAAAATGGCCCTCAGGCATAGTGCTGAAGACCTTGCTAGTGTTCCTGAGTACAAGAAAGCAGGGAGGTGCCCTATGGATACATGTGTTAGATGAACTTTATTCATCTTGAGTTATATGGCTGTTAGCTATGAGGTAATAGTTAATGAATCAACTATACATATAATAAGGTGTCTTTAAGCAGAAGCACACAGAAAACAAGGCTATATATTGGTCAGCTGATGGAAATGTGACTGGAGGCCTTTAGGAACCTAACCCTGTTGGGAATAATGGTTCAGTATTTGCTAATTCAGTGTTTGCAGCAATTTTGTCAAATAGATCTACTGCAAAAAAAAAAAAAAAGGTATAGAAGATTAACTGTTCCTATGGTTTGAATGTGATTTTCCTCTAAAGGCTCATGTATTGGAGGGTGGGTCCCCAGTGTGATGAGAGTAGGAGATAGTAGGACTTTTGAGAGGTGGGTGCTTCTTGTGAGGTCATTTCTAGCCATTACCTCCTTTCTGGCTTCCTTATCTCACCAAGCAATTTCTCCAGATCACATACACTCCTACCATTGGGATACCATCCACTGTGAAGTCTTCACCAGGGCCACGCTTGTGTCAGTGCCAGGCCCTTGAACTTCTAAACTGTGAGCTAAGTAATCCTCTTTCCTTTGTAAAGTATTCAGCGTCGGGCATTTCAGCAAAGTAACAACAAACAAATTTTAATACAACTGTAGTTGTCTGTGGCCTTTGCACTTAAAGGAGAGTTGAACTGGGTTTTAAATCCTTGGCTTTTACTCTCTTAATCACAAATATCTTAAAGGTGCTGCTCTCTTGTCTTCTGTAGCTTTCACTGGATGTTACTTTTATCAATAAATCTGAACTAGCTTGATTTCTTTCTCTTATAATTGACCTTGTTTTTTTTTTTACTTGATTGCCCAAGGGATTATTTTTCTTATTTTCAAATTCAAATAATTTTATTGGGTATGTCTCAGTGTTAACCATTCTGGGTCAGTTTCCCTTGATTCTTCACGTACCCTTTCTATCTGTAGAGTCAGCTCAGTGTGCCAACTTCTCTCCCTCCCTCCCTTCATTTCTTCCTTCCTTCTTTATTTCATTTCAGGAAAGTTTTTTTTATTGAAAAACTTTATATAAATATATATATATATATATATATATATATATATATATAAAAATATATATATAGATCTTTATCTCCATTTATATTTGTATATAAATAATCTCCTTCTTGTCATATTTTTCTATATAATCTAAAAAATTACATAGTACTTTCCTGTCCCTATTTCTATTTTATTTGCACTTTGATTTTCTTATTTCTGTTCTCTATATCCTTGCTGTGTTTTCTAAGGTGTCTATTCCTTCTTGTATTCCCTGTAATTTAGTCTTTCTTTCTGAAATAGTTGTATATTTTTCCTGACCAAGTTCTTTCAGTTTCTTGTCTATGGTCAGTGCCTCTGGCCTAGCTGTCTCTTAGAGTTTTGCTGTTTCTTCTTCATAGTTTGAATTGCTGTGATATATTACATTTTATCTGCTTTTCCTCAGTGCTTTCTCTGGCATTTTCACTATCTGTAAGAAGGTGATATTGTTCTTTTTCATCTTTTAAAACATTTTCCCTTGTAGTGTTTCTGTGTCAATGGAGGCATACTTCTTTTTGCTGTTTATATTTTAATGAGATGTATTTTTATGATGTTGAGCTGGAGGTTCCTATGGAGGGAAGACCAGGGTAGAGTTCTAGGCTTCAGAATTCCAGGACTTCCTCTTCTGCTGCTGCAGCAAAAGACTTAGCCCGTGGCCTTCCTGTGGAATCCACCTGTATGCATGGGTCTAACAGCCTTTGGCTTTCCACAAAGATAATCCAACAAGAGATAGAGTCCAAGTCTTCAAAGGCCACTCCCATTTTGTGATTTTGTAGATTTCCTGGCTCTTTCTGAGATTATTCTCTGTAGTCCTTCTTTATACTAACATTCCTCACTTCCTGTTCTGCTTTACCTTTGGCAGTGATTATTTGCAATTTGGAGTTTTCTGAATTTTTTTTCTCTCATACTTTCTTGAAAAACAGGGTTTGAGAGTTCATTTTTCATTTCCTTGCTGGTCTTTATAAAGGGAAGATTCAGAACTAAAAAGCTGCTGTTTTCCTACCAAATTCAGAATTCTTCTGGGTTGCTTATTCATGACAAACAGAGTCAGTGATAACGTGGTGCTCATCAATTTTCAAATATCACTTCCATTTCCCAGAACTGTAAACATATTCCAAAGACCTCAACTGAGGTGAAGAACAACAGTTATTTTTAAGAAATGCAGCATAAGGGTTCAGACAAAAACAGATTATATCTCAGCTTTTGGAAATGCAGGGAATCAATGTATATATACTTTTTTTTCCTATAGAAACTAAGGTATAATCTGGTAAATATGGAATTGATTTTAAAATTGGGATATAATTTGCATACTATAAGTTTTCTTTTATAAACTTATTTATAAAGTTGTGCACTTGTCACCACTATTCACTTCCATCATCCCCCAAAGAAATCCTATGCCCATTAGCAGTCACTCTCCAATCTCTCCTGCTCTGGGAGTTCCTGGCTTCTGCTAGTCTACTTTTTATTGCTGAGGACTTGCCAGCCTGGATATTTAATGTATATGGAATCATATAAGATGTAGCCCTTTGTATCTTTTAAATTGGTATGATATTTTCAAGGTTCTCCTGTGTTGATCTTCCTTTCACTCCTTTATTTATTTATTTAAGAGAGAGAGAGAGAGAGAGAGAGAGAGAGAGAGAGAGAGAGAGAGAGAGAATTTTTTATATTTATTTTTTAGTTTTTTGGTGGCTACAACATCTTTATTTTTTTTTAATATGGTGCTGAGGATCGAACCCAGCGCCCCGTGCATGTCAGGCGAGCGCGTTACCGCTTGAGCCACATCCCCAGCCCATTTATTTATTTTTGATCGGTGCTCTATACATACACATAAGGTGGAATTCCCTGTGGTACATATTTATATATGCACATAATGTGATTTTTAAATTCATTCCACATTTCCCCCCTTTCTCATCCCTCCTTTCTCCCTCTTGATCTCCTTTTACTTCACTGATCTTCCCTATATCTTTATAATATCGGATCCCCCTCCTCCCTGTTCCCTTATTTTGCTCCAGCTTCTGAATAAGAGAGAAAACATTTGGCCCTTGATTTTCTGAGTCTGGCTTATTTCACTTAGCTTGGTGTTCTCCACTTCCACTCATTTACTAACAGAAACCATGATTTCATTCTTGTTTATGGCTATGTAAAACTCCATTGTGTACATTCCACATTTTCTTTATTCTTTCATCTATAGAAAGGTACCTTGGCTGGTTCCATGATTTGGCTATTGTGAATTGTGCTGCTATAAACATTAATGTGAATTGTCACTATAGTATGCTGATTTTAGTTATTTTAGCTGTTGTGAATAATGTTGTTATGAACATTCACATACAAGTTGCTGTGTAGACAAATGCTTTCAATTTTCTTATATGTTTCTAGGAGTAGAATTGCAGGATGATGATGTGGTAGCTCTGTATGTTCAACTCCCCCCCCCCCCCCCAGCCCCCCCGGCCCCCGACCAATACTAGGGATTAAACCCAGGGACTTACACATACTAGACAAATGCTCTACCACTGAGCTACACCCTTATCCTTTTCCAAAAATTTTATTTTGAGACAGGGTCTTGCTGAGTTGCTGAGGCTGGTCTCAAACTTGCAATCCTCCTGCCTCAGTCCTTTTAGTAACTGGGATTATAGGCTTGTATGACTTGCCTGACTTCTGTGTTGAACTTTTTGAATAACTACCAAATGGTTTTCCAAAGTAACTGCATTATTTTTCATTCTGATCAACAATATATGAGGGCACCAATTTATCTATATCTTCCACAATACTTTATTTCTATTGTGGTCATTATAGTGGGTGTGAAGTCATACTCCAGAATTGTGATTTGCATTTCCATAATGAGTGATGATGCTGAGCATCTTTTCATGTGTTTATTGGCTTTTTGTGTATATTCTTTGGGAAAATGTTTGTTCAGATCATTTGCCCGTTGTTTAGTTGTGGGTATATATTTTGGATACTTTTCCCTTAGCAAATATGACTTAAAAATATTTCTTCCAATTCTAAAATTGTCTTTTTATTTTGTTGATAATATCTTTTGAAGGACAAAAGTTTTAATTGTAATAAATTTCAATTTATCCATTTCTTCTGTTTGTGCTTTTGTGTCATAACAAGATTAAAAGGTCACAAAGATTCATGCCTATACCTCTTCAAAATTTTTAGTGTAGTTCTTACATTTAAGTCTTTGATCCCCTTCAGTTAATTTTTGTATAGGTGTGAAGTTGAGAGTCCAAATTCATTCTCTTGCATGTGGATTTTCCAGCACCATTTATTGAAGACATTATTCTTTTCCCAATTGAATTATCTTGGCACACTTACTGAAAATCAGTTGACCATAGGATTAGAATACAACATTTCTATATTCTAATTATATCCCTGTGATCTGTATGGCTATCTTTGTGCCAGTACTGCACTGTTTTTGTTATAGTTGATTGGCAGTAAGTTCAGGAATCATAGCATATTGACATTTAAGTGATGGGCAGTGTATACAATAGCATCACCATCAGGTTTAAACACTTAGTGATGTGGTAGCTATGGTAGCTCAGGCAAGTACATACTATGATGTTTTGCACAAAGAGGAAATGACCTAACAGCACATTTCTCAGAATGTATCCCTTCCTTAAGCAATACGTGACTGCACAGATAACAGGAAATGTGAGCCTTCCAAATTTCTTCTTTTTCAAGATTGTTTTTGCTATTCTGGTTCTCTTGCATTTTCATATGAATTTTAGGATCAACTTGTGTTTTTCTGCAGAAAAAAATGCACTTGGGAATTTACAAGGGATTGTATGAATCTACAGATTAGTTTGGGGAGTATTGGCATTAACAATGTTTCATCTTCTTACCCACGAACATGGATGTTTTTCCCATTTATTTAGATTTTATGTAACTTCTTTCAGCATTTTTGTAGTTTTCAGACTGTAAGTTTTGCATGTTTTTTTTTTTTGCTAAAATTAATCACAAGTATTTTATCCTTCTTGAAGCTATAAAAATGGATTTTTAAAATTTTTATTTTTGGATTGTTTCTTTCCAGTACACAAACACTATTAGTTTTTGTATATTGATCTTGTGTCCTACAACCTTGCCAAACTCATTGGTTCTAATAGTTTTTTAGTTGATGTCTCAGGATTTTTCTAAACATGTTGTATTGTCATTGAATACAGATGATTATACCTCTTTCTTTCCAATTTGGATGACTTTTTAAAATGTTCTTGCCTATTGCTCTGGATATAACCTCCAGTTCAATGTTACATAGAATTGGTGAGAGGGACATCCCTATCCCTTCCTGATTGTGAGGCAGCCTCCAATCTTTCACCATTAAGCAATATGCTCTGTATCAGGTTAAGGATGAAATTGATTTTTAATAAAGAGAAGTTATGATATATGGGCTTCAAAGTTCTCAATTTATTTTCATTAAAAAATGTTCCAAAAAACCTGGCAGTTTCAATGCCTCAATATCCATTGTTCAGAAAATCTAATCGATAGTGTTCCACTCTTGAGAATCTATATAGCTCCTTTCCTTTTTTTCTTCCCTTCTTCTCCCCTTCCCTCCATCCCTTCTCCCCTCCCCCCTTTTCTTCCTTTCTCCATCCCTACTTTATTTTATCTTTAATATAAGATTCCCTTTCTTTCTTTTTATTTTTTTTATTTTTAAATTTTTATTTATTTTTTATTGGTTGTTCAAAACATTACAAAGCTCTTGACATATCATATTTCATACATTTGATTCAAGTGGGTTATGAACTCCCATTTTTACCCCGTATACAGATTGCAGAATCACATCGGTTACACATCCACGTTTTTACATATTGCCATACTAGTGACTGTTGTATTCTGCTACCTTTCCTATCCTCTACTATCCCCCCTCCCCTCCCCTCCCCTCCCATCTTCTATCTCTACCCCATCTACTTAATTCATTTCTCTCTCTTGTTTTTTTTCCCTTTCCCCTCACATCCTCTTATATGTAATTTTGTATAACAATGAGGGTCACCTTCCATTTCCACGCAATTTCCCTTCTCTCTCCCTTTCCCTCCCACCTCTCGTCCCTGTTTAATGTCAATCTTTTTCTCATGCTCTTCCTCCCTGCTGTTTTTAGTTGCTCTCCTTATATCAAAGAAGACATTTGGCATTTGTTTTTTAGTTCTCTATAGGTTCAATGCAATGCCAATCAAAATCCCAACGGCATTTCTTGTAGAAATAGATAAAGCAATCATGAAATTCATATGGAAAAATAAAAGACCCAGAATAGCAAAAGCAATTCTAAGCAGGAAGTGTGAATCAGGAGGTATAGTGATAGCAGATTTCAAACTGTACTACAGAGCAATAGTAACAAAAACAGCATTGTACTGGTACCAAAACAGGTGGGTGGACCAATGGTATAGAATAGAGGACACAGAAACCAATCCACAAAATTACAACTTTCTTATATTCGATAAAGGGGCTAAAAGCATGCAATGGAGGAAGGATAGCATCTTCAACAAATGGTGGTGGGAAAACTGGAAATCCATATGCAACAAAATGAAACTGAATCCCTTTCTCTCGCCATGCACAAAAGTTAACTCAAAATGGATCAAGGAGCTTGATATCAAATCAGAGACTCTGCGTCTGATAGAAGAAAAAGTTGGCTCTGATCTACATATTGTGGGGTCGGGCTCCAAATTCCTCAATAGGACACCCATAGCACAAGAGTTAAAAACAAGAATCAACAAATGGGACTTACTCAAACTAAAAAGTTTTTTTCTCAGCAAGAGAAACAATAAGAGAGGTAAATAGGGAGCCTACATCCTGGGAACAAATCTTTACTCCTCACATTTCAGATAGAGCCCTAATATCCAGAGTATACAAAGAACTCAAAAAATTAGACAATAAGATAACAAATCACCCAATCAACAAATGGGCCAAGGACCTGAACAGACACTTCTCAGAGGAGGACATACAATCAATCAACAAGTACATGAAAAAATGCTCACCATCTCTAGCAGTCAGAGAAATGCAAATCAAAACCACCCTAAGAAGACATTTGGTATTTGTTTTTTAGGGATTGGCTAGCTTCACTAAGCATAATCTGCTCTAATGCCATCCATAAGAACAGAGCAGGGAGGAAGAGCAGGAAGAAAAGATTAACATTAAACAGAGGCATGAGGTGGTAGGGAAAGGGAGAAAAAAGGGAAATTGCATGGAAATGGAGGGAGACCCTCATTGTTATACAAAATTACATATAAGAGGTTGTAAGGGGAATGGGATAATAAACAAGGAGGCAAATGAATTACAGTAGATGGGGTAGAGAGAGAAGATGGGAGGGGAGGGGAGGGGGGATAGTAGAGGATAGGAAAGGTAGCAGAATACAACAGTCACTAATATGGCAGTATGTAAAAATGTGGTTGTGTAACCGATGTGATTCTGCAATCTGTATTTGGGGTAAAATTGGGAGTTCATAACCCACTTGATTCTAATGTATGAAATATGATATGTCAAGAGCTTTGTAATGTTGTGAACAACCAATAAAAAAAAACCCAAAAAACAAACAAACAAACAAAAAAAACCCACCCTAAGATACCATCTCACTCCAGTAAGATTGGCAGCCATTATGAAGTCAAACAACAACAAGTGCTGGCGAGGATGTGGGGAAAAGGGTACATTGCTGGTGGGGCTGCAAATTGGTGCAGCCAATTTGGAAAACAGTATGGAGATTCCTGGGAAAGCTGGGAATGGAACCACCATTTGACCCAGCTATTGCCCTTCTCAGACTATTCCCTGAAGTCCTTAAAAGAGCGTATTATAGGGATACTGCTACATCGATGTTCATAGCAGCACAATTCACAATAGCTAGACTGCGGAACCAACATAGATGCCCTTCAATAGATGAATGGATTAAAATAATGTGGCATTTATACACAATGGAGTACTACTCAGCACTAAAAAATGACAAAATCATGGAATTTGCAGGGAAATGGATGGCATTAGAGCAGATTATGCTAAGTGAAGCTAGCCAATCCCTAAGATTCCCTTTCTACATTGTTTTATTTTCTGGAAGATAAAAGCTTGGAAGAGTCCATAAGCTTTCTACTAAATTTCTATTCTAACAATTGGCTTATAATCTTATATGAATGACTTAATTGTTCTCATTTTATGGTTAGGACAATGTTCACTTTTATGTAGTTTAGTACAATGTAATAATAAATGCTATTACTTTAAAAAATTTCTATATTAATAGTAGTATTGTTTTACATTTCTTTATATTTTAAAACAACTTATATTACTTTTAAATCATTTAATGTGAACATTTTCAAGCACACACAAATAGAGAATATAAAATAATAAAATCTCTCAGATTGGCCATTATTTTTTCAAGTGCTTTATTTTCTTCCTACTTTTTTGATGAAATATTTTAATATTAGTCCCAAATATTATATCATTTTGCCCCAAATGCAGCATTTTTAATACACTTAATAACATAATTGTGTATTTTTGATAAATAAGGATAAAAAAATAAACCTAACCACAGTATTACAAATTTTTGCAATGGACATTTTCACTCTCCACTGTTCTTCCCACGGCTGTGTTATGCCTAGCTCGGCCACCAGGGGTGCTCATTGTTACTTGGTTTTCTTTATAGACCTGTACAAAAGCCTCTACCTACAGGAGGTTCTTTTTTCTTGGGTGGGGGTGGACCAGGTGTTGAACCCTGGAGCACTCGGCCAGTGAGCCACATCCCCAACCCTATTTTGTATTTTATTTAGATACAGGGTCTCACTGAATTGCTTAGCACCCGCTTTTGCTGAAGATGGCTTTGAACTCAAGATCCCCCTGACTCAGTCTCACGAGCCTTTGGGATTACAGGTATGTGCCACTGTGCCTGGCCACAGGTGGTTCTTGATCACTTGAAATGTAGTTAATCCAAATTGAGATGTTTTGTAAGTTTAAAAATATACACTGGGTTTTGAAAACTTGGTATGAAAATGTCCATTCTAGGGCTGGGGTTGTGGCACAGTGGTAGAGCTTTTGCCTAGCTTGTGCCAGGTCCTGGGTTTGATTCCCAGTACCACATAAAAATAAATAAATAACATAAAGGTATTATATCCAACTATAACTAAAAAAATAAATATTAAAAAATGTCCATTCTAACATTTTTACATGGATTATATATGGGAATGAGAATATTTGTGATATTATTAAAATGAATTGCACCTGTTTCTTTTACATTTTTAAAATATAGCTATTAGAAAAGTCACTTGTGTTATATTTCTATAGGGTGTTGGTGTACTAGAACTAGATAATGACTAGAACTAGATAATGCCTATAGTTTGAAAGAGCAAAATAAATAGTGCTTTCATAGTGATTCCTCATTGATGCTAATGATGACATAGTTTTAAAATTTAAAAGACAACTAATTTTGATTTTCTATTTGTATCTCTTTCCTCTTAGACTGAAAATATAATTTCCCATTTGCTGTGTTTTCAAAGTAATAGCAGCAATACTTTTATTAAAAATGTTATAACTGGATGCCATCTATGATTTTTTTCTTTATTGAGGTGTAATGTACACATAAAATTATGTATATTTATAGTAAACAATATGATTTTTTATTGTGAAATGATTATACAATTTTTACTCTGAAATGATTATACAATCAAGTTAATTAATACATCTATCAATCTACGTGTTTATCTTTTGTGTGTGTATAGAGAAAATTAAGATCTACTCTGACAGCAATTTTCAAGTGACAATAAATTATCACTGATTACCATCACTGTGCTGTACAATAGATCTCTGAAATTTATCTATCCTGTCTAACTGAAACTGTACCCTTTGACCAAGATCTCTCCATCTGACCTCTTCAGTTCCTGGCAACCACCACTCATCCTACTCTTTACTTCTAGGAATTCAACATTTTTAGATTCCATGTATAAGTGAGATCATGTAGTGTCTGTCTTTGTGTACATGGCTTAATTCACCAAGTGTAATGTACTTCAGGTTCATTCATGTTGTTAAAAATAATGGGGTCCCCTTCTATTTAAAGGCCTCATCATATTCCACTATGTGTGTAAGCATTTGTGCACATGCTGGTGTGTGTGAAATTTTCCTTCCCTTTTCATTTGTTAGTGGTTACTGAAGTTGATTCCACAGCTTGGCTCTTATGGATATTACTACAGTGAAGAAGGGAGTACAAGTACAAATATCTCTTCAAAATACTAATTTTATTTCCTTTGGGTATATATCTTTGGGTTTACAGAATCAAATCAATCAAATCAAAATTTGGGTATATATTTTTTGGTTATAATCTTTGGGTATATATCTTTGGGTTTGCAGAATCAAATATTAGCTTTATCTTCCCTACTGTTTTCCATAATGGGTGTACTACTTTATATTCCACCAACAGTGTAAAGATGGTTCTTTTTCTTCACACCCTTGCCAACATGGATTATCTCTTGTCTTTTTGATCATAGCTATTTGAACAGGTGCAAAGTAATATCTAATTGTGGTTTTAATTTTCATTTCCCTGATGATTTGTGATGTTGAGCATTTTCCATGTATCTGCTGCCCATTTTTTCTCTCTTCTTTTGAGAAATGTCAATATCAAGTCCTGTTTTCATTTTAAAATAGAGTTATTTTCTGGCTTTTGGATCTTTGAGCACCTTATATATTTTGGATATTAACTATTAGATGAGGATTTGCAAATATTTTCTCCACCTCTAGGTTGCCTATTCATTCTGTTGATTGTTTCCTTTGCTGTGCATAAGATTCATCGTTTGATGAGATTCCATTTGTCTATTTTTGCTTGTTGCCCATGCTTTTGGAGTTATCTACAAAAAATAACTGTCAGAACAATGACAAAAATTTTTCCTGTTTTTTCTTCTAGTAGTCTTAAGTTTCAGATTTTCAATGTAAGTCTTTAATCTATTTTGAGTTGACTTTTTGCATATAGTGTGTAAGGGTGCAATTTAATTTTTTCATGTTGATATACATTTATATGCCATTTATTGAGGAGATTGCCCTTTCCCCATTGTATATCATTGGCACTTTTATCAGAGGTTAATTGACTATCGACATGTGGATTTGTTTCTAGTCTCTCTATTCCATCTTATTGGTCTAGGTGTTTGTTTTGATTGCTGTAGCTTTGAAGTATATTTTGAAGCCAGGTAGTAGGATGCCTTCAGGTTTGTTGATTATTTGGAGTCTTTTGGGTTCTATGCATATTAAATTTTTTTCTATCTGGAAAAATCACATTGGACTTTTATTAGGGGTTGCACTGAATCTGTAGATTGCTTTACATATTATTAACATTTTAACAATATTCATTATCCCAATTCATGAACATAGGCTATCTTTCCATTTATTTGAGTTTACTTCAATTTCTTTCATCAGTGTTTTAAAGTTTTCAATATATAGATTTTTTTACCTCCTTGGTAAAATTTATTCCTAATTCTTTTATTTTTTTGATGCTACTATAAATTGCATTGCTTTCTTGTGTGTCCGCATGCGTGTTTGTGTGTGTGTGATTAGTTTATTGTTAGTTTATAGAGATAATACAGATTTTTCATATGTTGATTTTTATAACCTCCAACTTTACTGAATTCATTTATCAGTTCTACATTTTATTTTATGAAATCTTTAGAATTTCTATTTATAGGATAATGCCATCTGCAAACAAAGACTGTCTTCCTTCTTTCTTTTTGGTTTGAATGTCCTTTGTATTTTTTCTTGCCTAATTGCTTTGCCTAGGTCTTCTTATACTATATTGAATAGAAGGGGTTAGACTGGACATCCTTATCTTGCTCCTGATCTTACAGGAAAAGTTTTCAGCTTTTCACAACTGAGTATGATGTTAGCTATGGGCTTGTTATATATGGACTTTATTGTGTTGAGATAAATTCGCTCTGTACCTAGTTTTTATTATGAAAGGGTATTGAATTCTGCCAAATGCCTTTTATGCACCTATTGATAAAATTGTGTGGTTTTTTTACTTTCATTCTGTTATTGTGGTATGTAACATTTATTTATTTGTGCATATTGAACCATTATCGCATCCCAGGAATATATTCTGCTTGATCATGTAGATTTGGTTTGCAGGTATTTTGCTGTGTCTATTTTTTATTGGGAATATTGTCCTGTAATTTTCTTTTCTTATAATATCCTTGTGTAGTTTTGAAGTCAGGTTAATGCTGGTCTCCTAGAGTAAGTTTGGGAGTATTGAAACCTCTTGAATTTTTTGAAAGAGTTTGAGAAGTATTGATATTAATTTTTGACATGCTTGGTACAAATCATCAGTGAAGCTACCAGGTCCTAGGCTTTTCTTCATAGGAAGGTTTTTTAAAAATGTTTTTTGTTCTTTTTATTTATACATTAGAGTAGAACATTTTTTTGATATATCATACATACATGGAGAATAACTTCCCATTTTTGTGGTTGTACATGATGTGGAGTTACACTGCTTGTGTAGTCATATATGAACATAGGAATGGTATGTCCAATTGATATCTTTCCTGTTTCCATTCCCTCTCCTTCCCTTTATTCCCCTTTGTCTAATCCAAAGCACTTCTATTCTTTCCTACCCCACCACCTTTATTTTGAGTCAGCATCCACCTATCAGAGAGAACTTTCAGCCTTTGTTTTGTTGGGATTGGCTTATTTTACTTAGCATGATATTCTCCAGTTCCATCCATTTACTGGCAAATGCATAATTTCATTCTTCTTTATGGATGAGTAATATGCCATTGTGTATATGCACGTTTTCTTTATCCATTCATCTGTTGAAGTGCACCTAGGTTAGTTCCATAGCTTAGCTATTGTGAATTGAGTTGCTATAAACATTGACGTGACCATGTCACTATAATATGCTGTTTTTAAGTCCTTTGGGTATAAACTTGCGAGTGGGATAACTGAGTCAAATGATGGTTCCATTCCAAGTTTTCTGAGGAATCTCTATATTGCTTTCTAGAGGGGTTGCACCATTTGCCATCCTACCAGCAAAGTATGAGTGTAACATTTTGTCACTGGAAGGTTTTTTGATTACTTGTTTAGTCTCCTTGTTTGTTTTTGGTCTGTTTAGATTTTATATTTCTTGTTGATTCAGTTTTAGTGTGTTGTATATTTCTATAAATCCATGAGTTCTACCTCCCTTCTCTTATACATGTAAGTCCCTGAAATCCTGCCTTCATGAACTGCTCTCAATCCTTACAAGTGGCTATTTGAAAATATTATGCTCAAGTTTTGTAATTTGACACCAGCTTCTCCATTACAACTGTGTTTGGAAGGCTTTAAATTCATTTTAAGTGAAAGAAATAGGAAAATAAAATGAGATCAAGGATATATTTATACAAGTAATTTTCACCCCTTTCTTTTTCTATATGATTTAGGCTCTGGTACAACTATTTACAAGTGTTTGGTCACACCAGCCAGTTTGAGAAGTGACAGCCTGGGGTTAATCAAGATCTTAAAAATTGGAGTTCATAACTGACTTGAATCAAATGTATAAAATATGATATGTCAAGAGCTTTGTAATGTTTTGAACAACTAATAAAAAACCTAGGAACTGAAAAATATTTAAAAAATCTATGTATTAAAAATAAATAAGAGACTAGGATTGTGGCTCAATGGTAGAGCACTTTCCTAGCATGGGCGAGGCCCTGGGTTCAATCCTCCTCATCACATAAAAATAAATAAATAATTAAAGATATTGTGTCCAACTACAACTAAAAAAATAAATACTTTTTTTCTTAAAAAAAAGAAATTAAAAAAAGAAAAGAATTAACAGTGTTTCTCTTAACCATTCTATAATGGTTAACATTTCCAAAGTGGAACCCAAAGTGTGAATATACACACAAGATACCCCAAACGTTCTAGCTTTTACAAAAATCTCTTGATAAAGTGAATGTTTAATGTCATTCCTCCTCTCTTTGCTCTAAGTATCTAGACCAGGTAATTTCAATATCATTCACAGTTCAGTGCCCCAGACAACAAGAAAGATCCAACCACAAAGTTACTTCCTATTGTCTTTAAAGTTTTAGTCTCCAAGCTTGAGACCCTTGCTCTTTCCCCTGTCACAAAATGTTCCCATTTGTCTTCTGTCACCTCTAACCAAGCTACTCTGATATGGAGCCACACATGCTTGGCACTTTCCAAGGTGCTTTGCGCATCTTCTGATGGACTGGGCATTTACATTCTTCGTTTGATTGCAGAGAACTTTATACCTTTCCTTAGCAAACTACAGTGTTACCTCCTATGCTCTGTACCCCAAAAAAATGGTAAATTTCTTCAAGAAAAGGACTTTGTCATATATGCTGTTTGTGCCTACCTCAGATTTTAACAATCTGTTGGTTCATAGCTGTTCCACGAATGTGCTCAATAGCTAAATTTCAGATTTAAATAACATCACCTTCAGAGTTGCTCTCTGTATGATTTTTCAAGGTTATTTTTTCCCAGTATTATTGATGTTCAACTTAAAAATTAATTCCTTCAGCAAACATTTTGAAGAACAAAAGTTTCAAAGACACCATAAATGTTGATATGATGCACATTGCCTATGCAGTTAGTGCTAAAGAGCAGATTTTGCCAACATTTTTGCCCATGACTCTCACCTTCAGGGACTTATAATTTCAACAGTAAAATAGTATACTTATTACATTTAAGGATGCAAGAATTCATAGTACTAAGCTTTTTTGAAAACAGTGGCACAGCATGGGCGTTACGGTTATTTTGCAGAGCTGGTTACTTGGGTCATGCTATGTCATGTCTGGGGTGGGGTGGTCATTGCCATGCAGAGCAGCCCTCATTTGTAAACCATTAATTTTGTGCCCTTGGCCGCCTTGCGAGCCAATTAATTGCAGTAGAAAAATAAGGACATTTTATAATGAGACTCAATTTATTCTGGAAATTGAAGACTATAGTGAATATTTTTCTTCTTGTATTTCCTGACAAGATTTCAAATTGAGAGACAAAAATAAATGTAAGGAATATCTAGGAGTTGTTGCTAGAAATTAAAAATGATCACCAGTTCTTTGAATTACTTTTCTGTTAACATCAAGACCTATTCCTTATTCTGTCCACACTGAGGATTCCTCTTTTTGTCAGAGAGTAATGTTCCCTCCCTTTTTGTACAAAAGATTAAAGAGGACATATAAATATGAAACATTTGCTTTTCATTAATCAAAGTTTTAATTCATCTTCTTGATAGACTTCAAAAGACAAATTGCTACATCAGAATTAGAATTGCATAATACAGCTAAAAAGAAGTGGACAGCTTTATTTTAAATATGTAAGAGCATTTAACTTATTTCTCCATTTTCCTACTAGAAGAGGAGTGGTATGATGGGTTATGATCCTTGCCTGATAATGTTATGGCCAGATGGCAATAAATCACCAAGTAGATCTTAAAGCAGGAGAGAGAACCATCTTTATTCTTCAGTTGCCAGTTCAGATTCACCAGCTGGCGGACCAAGAGGCAGGCTGCACATCTACACCCTTTGACCCCCTCCAGGGGTGAGAGCATACCTTTTAAATCATATCAGTACATTCATCATAAGTGGCAGTTGCTATGATTCAAAACCATAAACAAACATTATGAGATCATAAGCAGAAGGGGAAGTGGGTCAAAATGGTCGCTAATATCTAGACAATCATCCTCTGACAGGGTACATTGTCCAAGAAAAATGGGAACCAAAAAGAGAACAATTTCACATTATATAAGAATTGCCATTTTGTGTTGCCAAACGTGCTATGCTCAGCAACTGTTGATGGGTACAGAGGGAGGGTGTTCCTATGGGAGAAGCATTTCTTACATGACATGGAGTCTCAGAGTAAAATGGAGTCTGTTTGGTCATTGCCCATATAGCCTGGCCCATAACAATAGGATTCAAGGCATCTTTATAAAAACCCACCCCTGCTTTCTTTGTGGGAACAGTGAGGGTCTTTGGTTGGATGCTGTAGCCATACAGAAGGAAAGGTGTGTCTAGGTGAAGGTCAGTGGAGCTAGCGTATTGTAGTGCTTAGGAGATACTAGGGACCATCATTGGTGATCCCTTGGTTACAGACATGGAAAACAGACTTAAAATGGGAATGGACTTGCATCTCTTAAGTGGCCAAGAAGAAACGGATCAGGAAAGGTGCTCTTTATTACCTGAATGGTCAGCCCATACTCAGTCCCACAGCCCTGCAGGGTGTAGAGAAAGGGGGAGGAATTCTTACCTTTCCCTTATTGTTCCATGACCACAGGTGAACTAGGACTTAGCTTGAAGACCTTTGTGATGAAGTATTATAAGGTCGAATGAGCACTTTCTGGTGGCCTGGTTCTCATGCAGAATGTCTGTCAGTTCCCTTCCAGCTACCTGTTTTCACACCTGGTGAGCCAGATCCCATCTGCTCCACCAGGAGTGCAGCTCAGGTGGTATTTCCCCAGAGGGAGAGGGAGAGCTAAATGCCACACTAATTCTAACATTGATGAATTGTGCTGACTAGTACCAGATGGTTTTGGCATTGCACATAAAGGCAAAGTGATAAAAAGTTGCAATTTTCACTATTTTAAAATCTGTGAAATAAAAAAAAAATGATGTTCTGGTTGAAAATATTTAAATATCACTGAAGATTCCTCCTCTTTTCCCATCTTTCCTTTCTTGTTCCCTGGTACTCACTGGTGTCAGCGTGATCAAATTTCAGGTTGTTATTTATTTGTAAATTAAAGCATTAAATTTTAATTTTATTTATTTATTTTTACAAAAATGAGCTGTATTCTGTATCTTTTTCTTTTATCCCCAACAATCATTCTTGGATTACACTCTATCTGTTCTTAATTGGACAATGTTTTATAGTTAGGATAATCTACTAGGTATTGTAATATTTCTGTGTTGAAGGACACATAAATTGCCTCTTTTTTTGGCTTAATATTACAAGTAGTACTAGAATGAATGTCCTTCTCACATGTGTGAGCATTTCCTTTTGCTGAATCTGTAGAGGTTAATTAAGATTTTTGGTTAATGTATTTAGGCATTTAAAATTTTTCTAGATAGTCTTTTTTTATTTTTTTGGATTTGATATAGAAGTGAAATCCAAGGCAAGAGGGTAAATTTACCTAAAAGTTATGAGAATTCTGAGTACCCAAAGTCTATAGTATAAAGAAACTAAAAGAGTTGGTCATTCTACTTATCTTGACTTTTCACTCAAAGTGGCTCTGAGCCAGAGGTCTCCAAGATCACACTCAGATTTGTGATGTGCCAGAAGGACTTGTAGGACTTAGAAAAGTCCTGTTTATTACAATGAAACAATACAGTTTAAAATTGGCAAAGGTAAAAGCAAATGGGTGAAGTCTGTGAGAAGCTAGGCATGAATTTCCAGGTAGCCCTTCCCAGTGGAATTACGAAGAGACACTGAATTCTCCCAGGGCAACAACACGTGGGAAACACACCAATCTGGAAAGCCTATCTGAGCCTTGGTGCCCAGGGTGTTGAGCTTTGCAGTGTTTCAGGTCAGTCTTATGGGTACTCAGCACCCATGGGACTGACCTCAGATTGTAGTCCCTGTGAGATCAAACAGAGCTAGTATAGCCTAAGACCTCAGGCATGCTACAACAGGCCTCCTCCACAAGTAACATGCTAGCATAAACCATCTGGTCAAACTGATGCAGCTTGGCCAAAATCCTCAGAAATACAAAAATGTCTGAGTTAACCCTTTAATGAACACACTCTTTGAACTTCATTGAAGTGATTCTGTGAACATGGGTTTTGATCCACTCCAAGGGAAGGTGGTATTAATGTTACTTGGTGGATGTTTGAGCATTTCTTTATTTGAGGATGGAGCAGTTTCTATTATTTCATAAAATGGAAATACAATGAACACCAGGGGTCCGGTGTCTAACTAGGGCTGAAGTGACTTGATATGAATCCTAGTCTAAACAAGTCTGAATTCAAATCTGGAGACATTTGCCATTCCAACAAAAGCCAGAGATTTGAACATGGGAGCAAAGTAAGACTTTTCAGTGATATGAGTCTGAAGGAGGTTGGGTGTTGTCGTATTGGTTCTTTAATGGGAAAAAAGCAACATGCACTAATATTCAAGATCCAACAAAAGTTAATTCAAATAGCAAAAATAATTTTTTTAAATACCTTCCACATGCAGGTGCTAGGATATCCAAGTGGGGACAGGACCAACTATAGGTAGAGGTTCAATGGGACCAGCCACCCAATAGTATAAAGCTTTGGCAACTGTATCAATGACTCAGTTCTAAGGAGAATGAAGTCCAAGGCAAGAATATAATTTCTTGGGTAAATTGAGATAGCAGGCAGAGAATTCAGACTTTGGAAATTTTATTGTTGAAGAGAAAAAATAATAACCCCACTGTGAGGTTCTAGACTGTAAGTTGGGAAATGAGTTAAAGAACAGTAAGGGTCCAGTGTAGGGATCCAGTCACAAGGACTCAGTATGTCAAGGCAGGAAGTCAATTACTGACAAGCTAAAGTTTTCCATGAGTAAAACTAGATGTATAATTTGAGGACAGACTCCCATATTCCCATGTAGGACCAAGTTTGGCCTCAGAGTCGGGAAGGGACTTAGTGGCTCCAGGTGTAACAAACAGTTGAGGCAAACCATTCTTATGCACATGGGTGATGTTTGGCTTTTGAACTTTAAGTGACAAACAGTTCATCATATGACAGGAAAATATAGATGTAGTTGAGTTATTTGAGAAGGGAGATAGGTGGTGTGAACTGAGGAATAACAATGCAAAACCATGGAGTGTCCTAAATTTTGGTGATTACAAGTGACTTATTAACCAAGTACCACAAGCAAGTGGTTTAAACAACAGAAATATATTGCCTTATGGTTCTGGGGCCAGAAGTCCAAAATCATGATGTTGGCAGTGGACAATAGGAAGCACCAATTCTACTCTTGTCCATTCTCAGAAAGACCATCCCTTCTGTTATGGGCTGCATTATATTCCCCTGAGACATCTCCCCATTTTTATGAAAAGAAAGAAAGAAAATTGGCTGGAGTTCTAGTCTTGGACACCTCAAAGCATGAGCTTGTTTGAAGACAAGGTCCTTTCCTAGGTACTCCAGTTAAAATGAGGTCATTAATGAGTGGGTGTCCATCCAATATTGATACCAAAGTTTACTCTTTCCTCGAATTGAAGTATAACATCAGAGAAGCAGTCCAGACAAGTGTAGTCTAGAAAGTTATTTAAAGCCTTTATTTAAAGGATAGTAAAACAAGACTTCTCCCTGGAGGAAGAAGGGGCCCCCAAAAGCTGAATCCCTGGGATGAGGAAGTCCCATCCCTTTTATATCTAAAGTTTTCTTTGTCCCTCTATATTCCTCTCCTTTATCTTGATCTTTTCTCTCATTCTGCATGTGTAATGGGGAATGCAGGTGGGAAGGCTAAAAGCATGGGGAACAGGTGGGCTGAAGAGGCCTGGAGGTGTAATCTGGGCCAGAAGGGAGGCCAGGGCGAATTAATTAACTCTAGGCCAGGCTTTGGGAATATTAACATTTCAATCTCCCAGGTGTGGTTTCTGACTTCCCAGGACTCAAATCAGTCTCCATTTTCTCAGACCTGATTTACGGAGCTACACTAACTACCTGTCTTTAAATCTGGCTTCAGTGTGACGGGGTGTCCTTACACAGGGTGAAATTGGAAAGCGCAGAGACAGCAAGAAGATAGCTATCTATAAGTCAAGGAGAGAATCCTGGAACAGCCCCTTCCCTCCCAGCCCTCAGAAAGAACCAACCCTGGCAACATCTTATTTTGAACTTCTGGCTTCCAGAACTGGGGACAGTATGTTCCTACAGTTGAAGCCTCCAGATTGTGGTAATTTGTTAAAGCGATGCTAACAAACATACACCTGGCACAGCTTCCTCTTTCTCAGCCCTGCCTTCTAACTCCAAAGGCATGGACCTCTTGATATTTTACCCTGGCCTGATATTTTCTTATCCATCAATTCTCCTTTAAAATAAATGTCTGAAAGTCAAAAGAATAGATTAGCGAGATCATATTAATAAATAATGATATAGGTATTAAATAGAATGTAGCCTGGAAGTCAATAAAGAGAAAGATAAAAAATACAGTGGGGAGATTCCAAGATGGCCGCAAATAGAGTGCATCACACCCCGTGTACCGCGTCACTGCGCAGGTGAATAACGAGTTAGAACAACAAAAACCTATCTTGTTAGGAATTTACAGCAAAATTGGGGTGCACCGAAACCTAGAGGAAGGATTTCCATCACAGAGGACCGGTTATTGAGTCTCAAACTCGAGCCAACTGTGCGACTGGAGATCCAGGCTGACTGATCCGCCGCCCACCACGTGGCACGCCCTGCAGCTACAGATGGTGGGGCGCCACCGAGAAGCGACCAGCAAGCAGAGAGAAACAGTGCTTCGGATTCTGTGGAGTCCTGCCAGCTGTGCCCTCACTGAGCTCTGGGCTGAGTTCGGGGTTTGAGACGGGGAAGGAAGCGGTCCAGTTCTATCCCCGACAACGGAAAGTCCACCAAGGAAGCCAGCGGCCACCATCTTGGAGAGCTGACATCACCACCGCCAGTTTCCAACAGATTGCAACAATAAAAACAGGTGTGTGTTACTCAGCCCATCTCCCATACAGCGGGGAATTTGCATAAAATCTCTCCTAGCCTTTCCGGGGGAGGGATTATCAGAACGAGCCTGCATAGAGACACGGGGAAAAGTAGAGACACCTGACCTCCAACTCCCCCTCCCATCAGTGGCAAAAACGAAACCTGTCTTGCCAGCTCTGAGGGAGGGGCAAGTGGAAAAAAATCAAAACAATAGGGTGCCGGTTCCCAATAGCCACCCTCCACACCCAGCAAACTGCAGGCCAAGAGTACAGTTTGAACTGCCGAGAGGCATCACACAGGGGAAGGCTGGGCTAGCAGGAGAAGTCAGGGCTAGCAGGAGAAGCCAGGGGACGAGAGGCCAGGCCCTCGCGACTGGGTGGCTAGAGACCGCCCGCCCTCCGATGACCGATTGCCCGCACGCTGCCCAAGCGACTGGGCAGCTGGAGACCACCCGCCGGCCAGCGACCGCCCGCACGACTGGGTGGCTAGAGACCGCTCGCCCACCGGCGACCACCCACCCGTTGCCCGCGCAACCGGGCGGCTAGAGACCGCCCGCCCGCAGGCAACCGCACTCGGCCCCTGCGACTTGGTGGCTGGAAACCGCCCGCCCACCGGCGACCGCGCAGCTAGACCCCGAGGTGCGGCCCAGCAGGTACGGCGCAGAGACTCTAGGAAAAGGTCTATAGCCAGGCCTTCATGAAGTAGCCAACCGGGAGCTGAAACCAACCAGAGACAGACCAGTCCCACCCCTCCCTTCGGACACCCCGGCAAGGAGCCTGGGGCCTGCCATAGCAGAAAGGTGACGTCACCAGAGTTCGGCCGACGGAATTCCTTCCCAGCGGAATCCACTTTAGCAGCCATAGTCTACCACCATAAAGGAGAGACAACAGAGATATACAAAACCAAAACAAATTTATAGGAGAGAGCAGAAACACAGCAATCAAACAGAGCTGGAAAGTAATGTGAACAACATGAAAAAACAAGGGAAAAAAGGATTACAAACAATGCATGACAACTTAAATCTACAGAAGGACCTAGAAGCATCAGAAACATGGATAGGGAAAGAACTCAAGGCATACCTAACTCAGATGGAAAGGAATATTAGAGAAGACATGAGACAGCAAGTCGAAGCAATCAAAGTATATTTTGAAAATGAATTAAACAAACAAATTCAAATGGCAAAGAACGAGCTTTACCAGGAGATAGAGATTTTTAAAAAAAATCAAACAGTAATCCTAGAAATGCAGGAAACTATAAACCAAATTTAAAACTCAAATGAGAATATTACAAATAGACTAGATCAAGTAGAAGTCAGAACATCAGATAATGAAGACAAAGTTTATCAACATGAAAAGAATATAGTCAACACAGAAAGGATGCTTAAATCTCACGAGCAATCTATTCAAGAGATATGGGATGTCATAAAAAAACCAAACTTGAGAGTCATCGGGATAGAAGAAGGTATAGAGGTTTGAACCAAAGGAATGGACAACCTATTAAATAAAATAATTCTAGAAAACTTCCCAGAGATGAAAGATGGAATGGATTGCCAAATCCTGGAAGCCTACAGGACCCCAAACATTCAAAACCGTAATAGACCAACTCCAAGACATATAATTATGAAGATAGCCAATGTACAGAACAAGGAGAGAATATTAAAAGCTACGAGAGAAAGGAGGCAGATTACATTCAGGGGTAAACCAATTAGGTTAACGACTGATTTTTTATCACAGACTTTGAAAT
The DNA here is from genome assembly GCF_964194105.1 of Spermophilus citellus. NCBI lineage: Eukaryota > Metazoa > Chordata > Mammalia > Rodentia > Sciuridae > Spermophilus > Spermophilus citellus. The sequence goes on along the minus strand of NC_138185.1, from coordinate 158,563,056 downwards.
CGAGAAGATCCTGGAACAATGTATTTCCAATGCTGAAAAATAATGGATTCCAACCAAGAATACTGTATCCAGCAAAATTAAGCTTCAGATTTGACAATGAAATTAAAATATTTCACGATAAACAAAAGCTAAAAGAATTCGCAGCCAGAAAACCAGCACTGCAAAGCATTTTGAGCAAAATACTACAAGAAGAGGAATTGAAAAATAGCACCCAAAACTAACAGTGGGAGGTATCTCAGTAAAGGGGGAGAAAAATAACCAAACAGGAAAAACTAGCCAAACTAAAATAAATAAATAAATAAACATGACTGGAAGTACAAACCATATTTCAATTGTAACCTTAAATGTTAACGGCCTAAATTCACCAATCAAAAGACATAGGCTAGTAACCTGGATTAAAAAAACAAATCCAACAATATGCTGCCTTCAGGAGACTCATATGATAGGAAAAGACATACACAGGCTGAAGGTAAAAGGTTGGGAAAAATCATACCACTCACATGGCCCTCGGAAGCAAGCAGGAGTGGCCATACTCATATCAAATAAAATCAACTTCAAACCTAAGTTAATCAAAAGGGATAAAGAAGGACACTATATACTGTTAAAAGGAACCATCCACCAACAAGACATAACAATTATCAGTTTGTATACACCAAACAATGGTGCTGCAACGTTCATAAAACAAACTCTCCTCAAGTTCAAGAGTCAAATAGACCACAACACAATAATTATGGGTGACTTCAACACACCGCTCTCGCCATTAGACAGATCCTCTAGACAAAAGCTGAATAAAGAAACTATAGAACTCAATAACACAATCAATAACCTAGACTTAACCGACATATATAGAATATATCAACCATCATCAAGTGGATACACGTTCTTCTCAGCAGTACATGGATCCTACTCAAAGATAGACCATATATTATGCCATAGGGCAACTCTTAGTAAATATAAAGGTGTGGAGATAATACCATGCACCATATCTGATCATAATGGAATGAAACTGGAAATCAATGATAAAAGAAGGAAGGAAAAATCCTGCATCACCTGGAAAATGAACAATATGTTACTGAATGATCAATGGGTTACAGAAGACATAAAGGAGGAAATAAAAAAATTCTTAGAGATAAATTACAATACAGACACAACATACTGGAATCTATGGGACACAATGAAAGCAGTTTTAAGAGGGAAATTCATTTCCTGGAGTTCTTTCCTCAAAAAAAGAAAAAACCAACAAATAAATGAACTCACACTACACCTCAAAACCCTAGAAAAGGAAGAGAAAAACAACAGCAAATGTAGTAGAAGACAAGAAATAATTAAAATCAGAGCAGAAATCAATGAAATTGAAACAAAAAAAAACCATTGAAAAAATTGATAAAACTAAAAGTTGGTTCTTTGAAAAAATAAATAAGATCGACAGGCCCTTAGCAATGCTAATGAAGAGAAGAAGAGAGAGAACTCAAATTACTAACATACGGAATGGAAAAGGCAATATCACAACAGACACTACAGAAATACAGAAGATAATTAGAAAGTATTTTGAAACTCTATATTCCAATAAAATAGAAGATAGTGAAGATATCGATAAATTTCTTAAGTCATACGATCTGCCCAGATTGAGTCAGGAAGACACACACAATTTAAACAGACCAATAACAAAGGAAGAAATAGAAGAAGCCATCAAAAGACTACCAACCAAGAAAAGCCCTGGACTGGATGGGTATACATTGGAGTTTTACAAAATCTTCAAAGAAGAATTAATACCAATACTTTTCAAGCTATTTCAAGAAATAGAAAAAGAAGGAGCTCTTCCAAATTCATTCTATGAGGCCAATGTCACCCTGATCCCGAAACCAAAGACACTTCAAAGAAAGAAAACTACAAACCAATATCTCTAATGAACTTGGATGCAAAAATTCTCAATAAAATTCTGGCGAATCGAATACAAAAACATATCAAAAAAATTGTGCACCATGATCAAGTAGGATTCATCCCTGGGATGCAAGGCTGGTTCAATATACGGAAATCAATAAATGCTATTCACCACATCAATAGACTTAAAGATAAGAAACATATGATCATCTTGATAGATGCAGAAAAGGCATTCAACAAATTACAGCATCCCTTTATGTTCAAAACACTAGAAAAACTAGGGATAACAGGAACTTACCTCAACATTGTAAAAGCTATCTATGCTAAGCCTCAGGCTAGCATCATCCTAAATGGAGAAAAACTGAAGGCATTCCCTCTAAAATCTGGAACAAGACAGGGATGCCCTGTATCACCACTTCTATTCAATATAGTTCTTGAAATACTAGCCAGAGCAATTAGACAAAAGAAATTAAAGGCATAAAAATAGGAAAAGAGGAACTTAAATTATCACTATTTGTGGATGATATGATAATATATCTAACAAACCCAAAAGGGTATACAAAGAAACTACTAGAACTAATAAATGAATTCAGCAAAGTGGCAGGATATAACATCAACACGCATAAATCAAAGGCATTCCTGTATATCAGCAACAAAACTTCTGAAATGGAAATGAGGAAAACCACTCCATTCACAATATCCTCAAAGAAAATAAGATACTTGGGAATCAACCTACCAAAAGAGGTGAAAGATTTATACAATGAAAACTACAGAACCCTAAAGAGAGAAATAGAAGAAGATCTTAGAAGATGGAAAAATGTACCCTGTTCATGGATAGGTAGAACTAACATCATCAAAATGGCGATATTACCCAAAGTTCTCTACAGGTTTAATGTGATGCCAATCAAAATCCCAAGGCATTTCTTGTAGAAATAGATAAAGCAATCATGAAATTCATATGGAAAAACAAAAGACCCAGAATAGAAAAAGCAATTCTAAGCAGGAAGTGTAAATCAGGCGGTATAGCGATATCAGATTTCAAACTGTACTACAGAGCAATAGTAACAAAAACAGCATGGTACTGGTACCAAAACAGGCAGGTGGACCAGTGGTACAGAATAGAGGACACAGAGACCAATCCACAAAATTACAACTTTCTTATATTTGATAAAGGGGGTAAAAGCATGCAATGGTGGAAGGATAGTATCTTCAACAAATGGTGCTGGGAAAACTGGAAATCCATATGCAACAAAATGAAGCTGAACCCCTTTCTCTCGCTATGCACAAAAGTTAACTCAAAATGGATCAAAGAGCTTGATATCAAATCAGAGACTCTGCGTCTGATAGAAGAAAAAGTTGGCTTCAATCTACATATTGTGGGGTCAGGCTCCAAATTCCTTAATAGGATGCCCATAGCCCAAGAGTTAATAACAAGGATAAACAAATGGGACTTACTTAAACTAAAAAGTTTTTTCTCAGCAAGAGAAACAATAAGAGAGGTAAATAGAGAGCCTACATCCTGGGAACAAATTTTTACCCCTCACACTTCAGATAGAGCCCTAATATCCAGAATATACAAAGAACTCAAAAAATTAGACAATAAGATAACAAATAACCCAATCAACAAATGGGCCAAGGACCTGAACAGACACTTCTCAGAGGAGGACATACAATCAATCAACAAGTACATGAAAAAATGCTCACCATCTCTAGCAGTCAGAGAAATGCAAATCAAAACCACCCTAAGATACCATCTCACTCCTGTAAGATTGGCAGCCATTATGAAGTCAAACGACAATAAGTGTTGGCGAGGTTGTGGGGAAAAGGGTACACTTGTACATTGCTGGTGGGGCTGCAAATTGGTGAGGCCAATTTGGAAAACAGTATGGAGATTCCTGGGAAAGCTGGGAATGGATCCACCATTTGACCCAGCTATCGCCCTTCTCGGACTATTCCCTGAGGATCTTAAAAGAGTGTACTATAGGGATACTGCCACATCAATGATCATAGCAGCACAATTCACAATAGCTAGACTGTGGAACCAACCTAGATGCCCTTCAATAGATGAATGGATAAAAAAAATGTGGCATTTATACACAATGGAGTATTACGCAGCACTAAAAAATGACAAAATCATGGAATTTGCAGGGAAATGGGTGGCATTAGAGCAGATTATGCTAAGCGAAGCTAGCCAATCCTTAAAAAACAAATGCCAAATGTCTTCTTTGATATAAAGAGAGCAACTAAGAACAGAATAGGGAGGAAGAGCATGAGGAATAGATTAACATTAAACAGAGATGAGTGGGGGGAGAGAAAGGGAGAGAGAAGGGAAATCATATGGAAATGGTAGGAGACGCTCTATGTTACACAAAATTACATATAAGAGGTTGTGAAGGGAAAGGGGGGGGAACAAGGGAGAGAATTGAACAACAGCAGATGAGGTAGAGAGGGAAGATGGGAGGGGAGGGGAGGGGGATAGTAGGGGACAGAAAAGGCAGCAGAATATAACAGTCACTAATATGCCATTATGTAAAAATGTGGATGTGTAACTGATGTGATTCTGTAATTTGTATTTGGGGTAAAAATGGGAGTTCATAACCCACTTGAGTCAAATGTATGAAAGATGATATGTCATGAGCTTTGTAATGTTTTGAACAACCAATAAAAAGAAATACAGTGGGACAAAGACTTGATTGAGATAAAAGGGAGAGAACTGATTTTAAAAAGTCCTTCCTGGGGATGTTTAAAAATATGTCATCATGGAATAAATAACTAAACCAGTCCTCTACTGTGTTAACACTGCATTGCTTATAAGTTTTGATATGTAGTGATTTTATTTACTTATTAATTATTTGGTACCAGGGATAGAGCTTAGGGGTGCTTAACCACTGAACCACATCCCCAGGCCATTTTTAATATTTTTAATTTAGAGACAGGGTCTCAATAAGTTGCTTAGGGCCTCACTAAGTTGCTGAGACTGGCTTTGAACTTGTGATCCTCCTGCCTCAGCCTCCTGAGCCGTTGGGATTACAGGCATGCACCACCATGCCTGGCTAGTAATTTTATTTTTGTTCGTAATCTTTTTCATTGGTTTTCCTTCTCATTCATAGTACTTTTTTGTTGGATATAGTTGGCTTATAAAAATTTATGGTGGTTTGGTTCATTTGTCAATTCAAATTCCTCTCTTTGTGCTACTTAAGTCTTTGTCTGAAATTGGTGTGTGTCCCTGGCTTACCTTTTGTTTCTGTTTACCTCATAAATATGACACCATCCTCTAGCTGCAGACAGGTGGTTCTCCCAGCTGGATTCTTGTGTCTAGTGGGCATTGCTATGGTGTTGCATGGCCTGATGGAGGAGGATCTTACTGTACTAACTCATTGTGGCACATGAGAAATTATAATCCCTGACATCTTCTTTTCCAGATTTCTCCTTTCCTTTATTTCCCTTCAAGGTTTTGCCTTTCAGGATGAAATACTTCCTCTTGCTCTCTTCCTCCATCTACTTAGTTGTTTCCTGGAAGCAGTAGCCTGATATGCCCAGAAAGACATGTAGTACTGTATGAGCCATCCAGGCAGTGGCGGCTCAGGGAGAGGGACTTGCTCAGTCTTCTACCAGTGCAAACCCTGAATTTCTGATCTGGGGAGGCAGATAATAGGAAAAAGACACACGGCCTACAAAAACACATTTGTGTAAGATCAGGCAAGGCGGGCAGCAACCAAAGGAGGCAGATTTAAGGCTGCTGAACGAGGCTTTATTTGAGATATTGTAATGCCAGATTCGTGGGACTCCAATAGACCTCCAGGAACTGAATCTGATGCAATCACACAAGAGTCTTTATTGCAAGCTCGAGCCTGGGCTCACACTGTTTCCGATGCAGGGGTCCCGAGGAGTGAGCCCTGGCCCTTAGTTCAGTGAGGATTTATAGGGTTTTTGGGGATACTCTATGCGTCACAACACCACACAGCAAATCATTTCATACTGCGGGAAAATCAAACAACAATTCTTAACATTGATTAGCACATTCACTGGCGGGAACAAGTTGGATAAGGGTGATTGGCTAGTACAAGAGGGGGATTCCTTTGAACAGATTGGTTTAAGCCACGAGGAGAGTACGTGCTAAACTACATGGTTTCCCAACATGTTATCAACCACCAAGACCACTGGGGGGTCATCTGGTATCCCAGGTATTTCCCTGTCTCATGCTGATTGGTGGTTGCTAGGGGGTTGCTATGGATCCCCACCTAGCCTGACTGAGTCAGGGACACCTGGCGCAGCAGATCTCTCCTGTTATTTACAGACAAACAACTCAGCAGGGTGGGAATGTGCCTAGGAGTGCTCTGTGGGTTTTTACAAGGACATGGGTCACGCCCCCTCCTTTTGGACAGACCTTGAGGTAGAAGCTGGGTTTTCAAAAAATGGAGTTACATCAGTTTCTCAATATCACCCTCAGGCAGAACTGGATCAGACTGACAGAGTGGACAGGAGAAGGGTCTGAGGAGACACTGCATGGGAGCTTGACCGAACTGGACTTCTATGGGGCTCATGGCAGGAAGGGAAGGGCTTGGGACAGGAAAAGGTGTTTTTAGAGTCCCTTGTCCTGCTGGAGTTGGTCAGGGGAGTTGGCTGAACTCCAGGATTGGCCAGGGGGTCCTGCTGATTGACAGGCGTTTCCCTAATTGATGTTTCTTTCCAGCGCAGATTGCTTTGTTCTAAGTCGTTTGTACACCTGACATTATTTTTGCCAGGCCCTGTGTTGTCTGCCGCTTTGTCTGGTGCCAGACTCAATTTTTCTTTAAGAGAACCATCTCCTCTCTATTCTCCAGGGCTGACAGGAAGCAGGAACAGGGATCGACACTTTCACTAGAGCCTATTTGCCCAAAGTGATGCTTTCCTAGAAAAGGAGATCCACAGAGGTGGTGGCCGAGACACAGCTTTGCACACCCCTCCTGTCCCTGCTGGTGGAACCTGGCAGTGAAGGCTGCTGTTCTGCTCAGTCCTGTGCTTTTCTTTTTGGCTCCAGGATGGAGGCAGGTGGCTCTGGCCTGGCCAAATCACTGCAGGGATTCATTCACAGATCAGATGTGACCCGGAGCAGAGCCAGTAAGACCTCCAGGGCCACCACAGGAAGCCTGAGATCCATTCAGCCAACAGAACCCAAAGACCAGGAGGAAATGAGACTTAATAATATCGTTCCAACCCTTGGATGGAGCTCTGCCTGTACTATTATGTTCATTTTAGTTGGATTTTTTATCATCCAATGTAATTATTCAAATGGAAATAAAGGAGCCGTGGATGCTAGTGGCAGGGGGATGGTTGCTTTTCTACCCTCTTGGGATCACTTTGTCACCTATGCTTTCGCATTAAAAGAGCTACCAACAAACCCCCATCATCCCTGCTCCTACAGCAGCTGCCTTCGGGTCCACTGAAATCCCTCGCAAATTGTTCCAACAGCAGCAGCAGCCAGCCAGTTTTCTCTCCGGTTCTCGTAAATGTTTCGTAGGCGGTTGCGTGAGAGTTCATGAGGGATTCTCAGCCAGGCACGCAGCAGACCGGGATGATGGTGCCTTTGGCTCAGCTCCGACGGGTTCTCATTTTGACAATTGTTCTCAGCCATCGCGCATTGATTCCTTATTAATCACTTTTTTTTTTAAGTTTGCCTGCATGTGGCAGGAAATCCAGGTCAGACTAGTTTAATTATTTTTTGTTATTGTTTGTTTGTTTTTCTCATGAAATGAAGAAATGGAAGTGGGTACCGTGGGCTGCAGGTGGTTCTGTGATGTGATCAGGGACCTGGCTTCCTCTGTGTTTCTGCTTAAAAAAGCATGGGTCATCAACCTCGAGGGCTTCGGGTCTTGAGACAGAGCTAAGTTGAGTGGATCCTCTTAGAGAACCTTCTCGGAGGTCCCACCCAGTGAGTGACACTTCCTACTTCCCATAGCTCCGGTTGTCACTGAACCTCCCCTAGCTCCAGAGGAGGCTGGTAAGGACACAGTTACTTAAGCATGTGGTGATCCAAATACTAACAGTTCTTTTATATAAAAATATTTTTATTAGTTCTAATCATGACAGTAGAAAGCTCTTCGATTCATTGTACACAGATGGAGCAGAATTTTTCACTTCTATGGTTGTACCTAAGTAGGGTCACGTACAATCATATATTACCTAGGGTAATCTTACGTTACCTAGGGAAATGCAATCATACATTACTTAAGGTAATGATGTTTGTCTCATTCCACCATCTTTCCTACCTTCTTACCCCTCCATCCCTCCCTTTTGCCCCATCTAAGGTCACTCCATCCATCCCATGCCCCCACCCCCATTATGGATTAGCATCCACTTATCAGAGAAAACTTTAGGACCCTGTTTTTTTTTTTTGGGGGGGGATTGGCTTATCTCGTTTAGCATGATTTTCTCCAACTCCATCCATTTACCTGCAAATGCCATAATTTTATTCTCTGCTGAGAGCCATTGCCAAGTAGGAATGACGCATCGAAATTTCCTTGCCAGCGTACCCCATGTTGCTTAGAGGAAGGACTCGTGGAAATGGACTTGCCTTGGACATTCGCTGTGACATTGCATGTATGCTTTAGTAAGGTGACCTTGCTCAAGGACCAGGGCGGATCTGGGTTTAGAGCTGATCAGGTTTTAGGGAGTATCCCGTCCTTGGGTTTAGGGCAGTTCCAGGTTTAAGGTGTACCCTGCTGGGGGAATAGGGCGTATCCTGCTGCCTCAGGCACGCCCGATCCTTGAGTTCCTGTTGAGTTCTCGTGGGATTGAGAAAGTATTTGGGATTCAAAGCCTGGTGGAGTACGTGAATTTTGCGGCAGAACGTGGATTTCCCCAGAACGTGTTTGTAGGGGGCCGGTGTGAGTTCGGGAATAAAGAATTGTTGTTTGAACCTACAAGGCTGTGAGTGGCTTGTGATTCTGTGCCCAGCCAGACTGCGGCAATTCTCTTTTAATACAAATGGAACAGAATTTTTCACTTCTGAGTAATATTCCATTGTATATATGTACCACAGTTTCTTTATCCATTCATCTATTGATGGGCATCTAGGTTGCTTCCACAGCTTAGCAATGTGAATATAACAGTTCTTTTAGCAGGAAAGAAGATGAATCTTTAGGTTTAAATAACAGATGGATGGTTTCTGGAGGGTTGAAAGTCATGGGCGTTTTTTGGTAGCAAAGACCCTTTGCTTTGCTTTGGAATGTCGCATCATTTGTGTTCGTAATTCATCTTCCCTGTCCAATTGTTTTGTTCAAATCAAATGCCAGAATGATATTTCTAGTAGTTTGATGTCCTTTTGAGGAGTAGTTTGTGATTCCAATGCAAGTGTCTTTGTTATCATTACCTCTACACAAGGGGAAAAAGCAAAGCCCCTTTGTTAGAATCACTGCACATATTTATGGGGAAAGTATTTTTAAAAGGCTAGAATGATACATTTGAGCATAAGAAGCTGGTCACCTTGCCTGTGGAGGGGTGGCAATAATCTAATCATTCCAAAGACGGAGCAGAAACTAAGTCCCCCTGGAATCTGAACAGACAGGCACATGGAATTGCCATTTGGAAACTGTGACCAGCTAGTCTGGACTTTGGAGACAGATTAGCCAGGGACTTAAAGCCATGTCAAATGCAGAAACTATATTGGGACTAGAGCTATATAAATTGGAACATTAAGTGTAAGTTCTCCTCTCTCTCTCTTTGTAAAAGCATATTTGTAAACTCAAAGCTGAGCAGAAGTGACCTTTCCTGAGTTACTGAGTTAACTGTGTTCCTTCCCCTAGCTCTCCATCTTTCCTCTTTCCTTTCCTGATCACAACTTAGATTTTTTTTCTTCAAAATTAAATGGAAAACTTCCTGCCATGGATTTATTTTTCTTTGCAAGATACCTGTTCATAGGGGCTGGGATAATGGCTCAGTGGTAGAGTGCTTGCCTAGCATCCATGAGGCACTGGGTTCAATCCTCAGCACCACGTAAATGTAAAATAAAGATATTGTATCCACCTAAAACTAAAAAATAAATATTAAAAAAGATACCTATTTATCACCTTCTTTAAATATAGATGTTCCTTTATGTGTTTGAAATAAATTTCCTTTTATAATTGAAAAACTCTCTCTTGGGCTGGGGATGTGGCTCAAGCAGTAGCGTGCTCGCCTGGCATGTGTGCCTCCCAGGTTTGATCCTCAGCACTGTAAGGGTCCGGCGAAGCGTCAGAGAAGGAGATACCACACCAGACTAGCTTCATGCAATGGCAAGGGGGATTTATTAGGGATCCGTTCCAGCACGCTGGGGCTCTGTGCTCACTCAAGAAGGGAGAGCAGCCCAGAGCCCAGAGCAGAGGTCAAGCAGAGCTTAAGTACACTTTTTGGAGGGGGCGGTGGGCTTTGCATACATCAGAACAAATCATCATGAGGCGCAGGAAAATTGAACAACCATTCTGATACATGATTAGTCCATTCATTGGCAGGAACAGTTTGGGCAGGGGTGATTGGTCACTTCTAAGTGGGGTACACATTCAAACTGATTGGTTCTGGGGCCTATATGCTTATGTGCCATGCTGCCTGGAACCCTTAGCTATTAAACAACCAGGGAATCAATGGAGATATTTACTGGGCAGTTCCCGCATTGTCCTAACAACTTTACAGAGATTACAGGTTCCGGGGATAGCAGGGGAATTGTAACAATAGACTTTTTCAATTGTAACAATTGTCTTTTTACTTTTTAGCCCAGGCCTTGTAATCTAGAAGCTTTACAATGCCCTAGTCTTTTACACTTTAACTCAAGATTTTGCAGCTTAGAGATTTTACCTTTACAGCACCACATACAAACAAAGATGTTGTGTCCGCCGAGAACTAAAAAAAATAAATATTAAAAAAATTCTCTCTCTCTCTCTCTCTCTCTCTCTCTTAAAAAAAAAAGAAAAAGAAAAATTCTCTCTTTTTCTTTTTTTAAAAAAATATTTACTTTTTAGTGGTAGTTGAACATGATCTTTATTCTATCTATCTATTCATTTATTTATTATTATTTTAAAAATATCTTTATTTATTTATTTTTATGTGGTGCTGAGGATCAAACCCAGGACCTCGCACATGTGAGGTGTGTACTCTACCACTGAGCTACAACCCCAGCCCCTCTCTCTCCTTTTTTTGACCGGGGGTGGGGTGGGGGGGGAGGCCTTGAGTCTCTTTCCTTCAGGTCCCTGTTTTCTGAAGTGTCTGAAGCTCATCCATATTTGTATGCTGAAGAATCCAAGTGGATCACATGTTTCTATTAGTCACGATAATATTTTACATATTTAGGCCATACCTGGCCCAGTGGTAGGCTGGAGGGAGAACTACTGGCCCTGAGAGCTGGTTGTTAAGTGCTGGTAATTTTTAAGCCATTTATAAAATATTTCCATCATGAAAAACTGAACTATGTAAACCTACAATGAAATAAATTACAGCGCTGCACAGCCTAATGACATTTTGATCAACAATGAACACCACAGAGATGATGGTGGTACCATAGATTACATCACCTAGTAGTGGTATAGCCATCTTTCTTTGTGTTAGTACACTCTGTGATGTTTGCACAACAATTAAATTGCCTAACAGCTCATTTCTCAGCATGTGTCCCATCATTAAGTGATGTATGACTGTATATTTAAAACAAAGGAAATATACACACAAAATGAGCACATCCTCATCATTCCACTCTATATTATCTCTGTTCTTGAGGTTATTTATGTTTATCTGTATGGTGAAAATTAAATAATGATGTGCTGCTGCTCCTCTCCTCCCTATTCTAATAGCATCATGTTGGTAGCTGGAAAGGGCCATGTGTGTGTGTGGGGGGGGGTGGGTGACTGAGACCATGGAAATTAGCAAACAATGCTTAAGTTATTGTTTTGTTGATTGTCCGTCTAAAGCTAAGAAGGTGTTGGAGAAAATGCTAATAAATCTGGGTTCAACTTAAATGTGAGGTTTTGTTGTCATAGCCCCCAAATTTGAGAAAATGTTCTAGAATTGGGAAATTGTTATCTTTTTGTTCAGCAAAGAAGTAATTCATATCACAGAGGGACTAGTGAAGTTTCAACTGACATATGAATTGTTTTGCATTTGTCTTACTAACATTAACCAAACCAACCAAAATTCAAATTCAGAATCACACTCAGAGAACTACTGGTCCACCCAACATCACTGGACCCTGCCTCTAACTTCTACCTGCCTCTTAGTCTCAAATGAAACTTGTCTGGCACTGTGTTTACTGACTCCTTACTTTGTATGTGGTTTTCTTAAATCAGGTTATGTTTATTTCATTCTTTTAACAATAGATAATTGATAGATTATATTTGACCTCCATGTGGTGGACTTCAGCATTTTGGATAGTAGCAGGGCCCGCCCACTCCATTACTCCCAATTCATCCCTTCTCCCATTACATACTGGGAGGCTGGAATTTGCAGAACTTCTCAGATACTCTGATGAACAAGCATGGAGATTCTCATTACACCCCCCCTTAATTGGCTCTAACTTTATACTTCAGTGTACCAGATTGCTCCAGTTTCTCTAAGATTGATCAAACTGAGGAAAATGAGTCCAAAAAAGCTGAAATGTGTAGCAGTAGCTGCTTTTGAATATAAGAGAGGCAGCAGTATTCTTTAGAACATGGACAATTGGGCATTGTCCACCAGCTCAGTAAAATAATTTTATCAAATCACTTTTTCTTGCCAGTCTATCACATTGTTGGCTACTAAGCTGGTGGTGTTTTTCCAGATAAATAGAGAGAAATCTCATTAACTTAGACTCCACCACTGTGTAAATTTGAACAAATGCTCATTTACCTGTATATCATTTATGAAGAACAAAGAATACTAAATGAATAGTCAAACAAGAAGCAAGAGGGCATTCTTAAGTGCCTCAGCAGAATGCTTGTAAATCGTTTTGTTTTGCCAGGGTTGCTAAGTAAGCTGACCATTAACGTAGCTCTCTTGGAGGCTTCCCTTGGTAGAGTCATGTCAGTTGCTAGGCGTGTTCAACTTACTAAAAAGCAATGTGATTGTATATCTTTAAAAATCAACCATGTTCATATTTTTCACTAATTCAGATGGGTATTTTTCTTCAATTAGATATTATGGTATATGAATTTAGGCATAGTTCTCAAATATTACATATATTGCATAAAAGCTCATTGATATGTATTTCTTAGGTTGGGCACAGTGGCTCATGCCTATAATCACAACAGCTCAGGAGGCTGAAGCAAGAGTATCACAAGTTCAAAGCCAGCCTCAGCAACTTGGGGAAGTTCTAAGCAACTTAGTGAGACTCTGTCTCTACATAAAATATTTAAAAAGGGGGAGGGTGGCTAGGCATATGGCTCAGCGGTTAAGCACCTCTGGGATCAATTCCCATTATCACTCCCCAAATATTTATTATATTATTAAAATAGAATATTAGCACTTTTTTCTACTTAAGGATCATTATCCTCCAGTGAGCATTTAAATAATTATGAGTGTGAGTATGTGTATGTATGTGCATGTGTGTGTTAGAACAGAGTCTTGGGTTTCCAACTTTTCTATTTACTTGATATCACTGCTGCTTTGGGTCTGTCTTCTGTATTAGTCCATTATTTTTTACTATAACAAAACACCTGGGTCTAGGACTTTATAAAATACAAAAGTTTATTTGGTTCATATTTTGGTGTCTGGAGAGTCCAAAGAGCATGGTGCTGGCATCCTAGAAGGTCCCCTAACTATATCACAATATGGTCAGAAGGGAACGGAGTGCATTCAGAAGGGACCAGGTATATTGTGTGGCCCTACTCTGTAACAACACAATCTTACAAGAACTAACTAACTCTGTGAGACCAGCATTAATCCATCTGAGGACAAGGACAGTGCTCTGATGGCCTAACTGCCTTTCTCTAGAAGCCACCTCTTAAACGTTACACCATCTCAACACTACCACAGTGAATGCCAAGCTTCTAGTACATGAACATTTGAAGGATAAACTCAAAACCATATCCATACCATAGGATTCTGTATCCCCAAGGTTCATACCCTTCTCACAATGCAAAATACAACCATTCCAAACCCAGTGGTTTCAAAGTCTTAACTTGTTCCAGCATTGCTTAAAAGTCTAAGCCCAAAGGGTCATGTGGGCTCAAAGCAAACTCTTTACACTTGTGACCCTATTTAAAAAAAGAAAAAGTTGTTTTCTTCTAAGATACATTGGTTGGATAAGGATAGAATTAACATTCCTATTCCAAAAGGGAGAAATAAAGATGTATAAAGGAGCAATCGGCCCAAAGCAAGACTGAACCTAGCAGGGTCGATATTAAATCTTAAACCTCCAAGTCTGGATTCCTGTGTACATAGGATCAAGGTGATACTGGTGGATGTCCAGTTGGGATTCAGGTTCTTGGCATCTCTACTAAAGAATTGAACAAGACATGCAGAAATAACAAGCAAAGCATAGACTTATAAAAGGTGAAAGTGAAAGTAGTACTCTGTAGAGTGGAGTGGGCTCAGTCAGAGAGAGGCTCAAGAGCCCATGTCTGGGTGAGTCTTGTCTTGTTTTTTATTTTATTAAAATTGTTATTGTATATATTTTTTAAACCAGGGATTGAACTCAGAGGCAGTTAACCAATGAGCCACATCCTCAGCCCTTTAAATTTTGTGTTTTTATTTATTTATTTTTAAAATTTTGAGACAGGGCCTCACTAAATCGCTGAGGCTGGCTTTGAACTTGTGGTCCTCCTGCTCATCCTCAATCTTGTCTTAATGTTGAGCTGTGCCTTATTCTCTCCTCATGGGCCTGATTGAATACCTTGCCTCATTTCTTCCTATTGATTACTTTATTTTTGCCTAATTAGAAGACAGAACCAGTGGTGGGAGTTGCTATAGTACTGGGTCCCACTGTGTCAGGGATATGAGGACTCATTGCCTCCACCGTCTTGATGTCCCTAAACTCCTACCTCAAAGGGATGGGTCCCCAAGGCCTCAGGCTGCCTTACCCCGTGGCTTTTCTGGTTGCAGCCCACACAGCTGCCATGCTGATGTCTGTGACCTTTTAAAGCTGGCATCACACTCTGTGGGAGGCTCCACCATTCTGGGTCTCAAGGGCGGCAGCCCTCCTCCTGCAGCTCCATTAGATATTGTAGTGGAGAGTCTGGGCAATGACTCTGACCTTGCAATTGGCCTCTGCTTGGCTTCCCAGTCTTTCATCTGAAACCTTAGTGGAAGCCGCCATGGCTGTACAGCTTTTGTGATCTGTGTGTCTGCACAATTACCACCATGTGGAGGCCACCAAGGTTGGTCTCTTGCTCCTTTTGGAATGGCAGCATGAGCTGTGCTTGGATTTGCTTGAACCGTTGGTGCACCAGCTGTGGAGCATGTTCTGGAAAGCAGGGAACAGAATCCCTAGGTAATCCTGGTCATTGAGCCCAGAGAAAGGGCCTGGGGCCATTTCTTGAAAGAGTTTTGTTCTTGTAGGCCTCTGGGCCTGAGGTGGGAAGAGTAGCCACAAGCATTTCTGAGATGTCCTTGATGATTAGTACCTGGCTCCCTTTTATCTGTGCTGATCATTTTTAGCAAACTGAACCCTTCTTTCCTGAACAAGCTGCTTTCCCCACTCTTGATATAGACTGAGACTTCTCCAAATCTTTCCACTCTGCCTCCCTTTCAATTACACAGGCTTTAGCTGAGCCGCAGTCTAAGGCTTTGTTTACATCTTTCCTCCACCAGATATCCTGGTTCACTGCTTTAAGTTTGGACTTCCATAAAGCTCTAGGGTATGCACACGGTTCAGCCAAGTTCTTTTCTACTTCATAACAAGGATGACCTTTCCCTCCAACTTTCTGTAGAATATACCTCACTTCTATCAGCATTTTGGTCATGAACACTTAGCTAATCTCTACAACATTCTAGCTCCTTCCTGGTCCTCTTGTCTTCTGGGATCTCACAGGAGTACCCGTAATCACTATTTACAGCATTCTACCCTTCCCACCCCCAGTCCTTCCCAACTCTGCCCCTTACCCAGTTCCAGAGTTTCTCCATTTAACAAAGGGTAGATAGATATACCCTTTAAGCTCCTTGTTGAGCGATTGATGTTTTTTTTTCATTCTCCCTCTTCCTCTCATGCTTTTGCACTCCTTATTTCTCAAATGTACACTCACCCCTGAAAACAATGCAAATTCTCAGAGATAATAGAGTATAATATAATCCTACAAGATAGAAGAAGAATCACAACTACTTTATAATTTGTGAGGCTACTCCTCTAAAACTGAATATTTCACCTTATTATGTAGGGCATAGTTTACTCATCTTTATTCATTCCTCTCCATTCCCTCCAAATGGTGCCCCTTCGGTACCGTGGAGAATCAAAACCAAGCAAATAGTATATACTTCTTAAAGAAAGCATTCAGTTTGAGTAAGTCCCATTTGTTGATTCTGGTTGTTAACTCTTGCGCTATGGGTGTCCTATTGAGGAATTTGGGGCCTGACCCCACAGTATGTAGATCATAGCCGACTTTTTCTTCTATCAGACGCCGTGTCTCTGATTTAATATCGAGCTCCTTGATCCATTTTGAGTTAACTTTTGTGCATGGCGAGAGAAAGGGATTCAGTGAAACAATAAGAGAGATAAACAGGAAGCCTACATCCTGGGAACAAATCTTTACCCCACACACTTCAGATAGAGCCCTAATATCCAGAGTATATAAAGAACTCAAAAAATTAGATAATAAGATAACAAATAACCCAATCAACAAATGGGCCAAGGACCTGAACAGACACTTCTCAGAGGAGGACATACAATCAATCAACAAGTACATGAAAAAATGCTCACCATCGCTAGCAGTCAGAGAAATGCAAATCAAAACCACCCTAAGATACCATCTCACTCCAGTAAGATTGGCAGCCATTAAGAAATCCAACAACAACAAGTGCTGGCGAGGATGCGGGGAAATGGGTACACTTGTTCATTGTTGGTGGGACTGCAAAATGGTGCAGCCAATTTGGAAAGCAGTATGGAGATTTCTTGGAAAGTTGGGAATGGAACCACCATTTGACCCAGCTATTCCCCTCCTCGGTCTATTCCCTAAAGACCTAACAAAAGCATGCTACAGGGACACTGCTATATCGATGTTCATAGCAGCACAATTCACGATAGCAAGATTGTGGAACCAACCTAGAAGCCCTTCAATAGATGAATGGATTAAAAAAATGTGGCATTTATACACAATGGAGTATTACTCTGCAATAAGAAATGACAAAATCATAGAATTTGGAGGGAAATGGATGGCATTAGAGCAGATTATGCTAAGTGAAGCTAGCCAATCCTTAAAAAACAAATGTCAAATGTCTTCTTTGATATAAGGGGAGTAACCAAGGACAGGGTAGAGACGAAGAGCTGGAGAAGAAGAATAACATTAAACAGGGATGATAGGCGGGAGGGAAAGTGAGAGTTAAGGGAAATTGCATGGAACTGGAAGGTGAGCCTCAGGGTTATACACAATTACATATAAGAGGAAAGGAGGAGTAGGAGAAAAATTATATAAGTGGAAGAAACGATTTATAGTAGAGGGGATGGAGAGAGAGTAGGGGAGGGGAGGGGAGGGGAGGGGTGAGGGGACAGTGGAGAATGGGATAGACAGCAGAATACATCAGTCACTAGAAAGGCAATTTGTAAATCAATGGAAATGTAACTGATGTGACACAGCAATCTGTATACGGGGTAAAAATGGGAGTTCATAACCCACTTGAATCAATCTGTGAAATATGGTATAATAAGAACTATGTAATGTTTTGAACAACCAACAATAAAATAATTAAAAAAAAAAAAAGAAAGCATTCAGTGACAAAGTCCCAGCTTTAAGGGCTTTGTTAAGGTCTTAGATGGGTTAGCAACTGCTTTTTTAGTATTCTACCTGGGCTGGAGGAATTTAATATTTTTTTCATTTTACCACTCTTGTACATTATGCTGGAACCTACTCATTCTTCATGATCAGATATTTTAAGCTTCTCCCCAATTCTCACAATCACTCATTCCTCTGTGCTCCAATGTTAACTTTATAGATACCTTGTCTATGGTGATGTTGATGTCATGAGAGAAGAGGTGTCTCCAAGAAAGTGTCTGAGAAGTTCCTGGAGAGAAGGGAGAACTTGACTCGGGACCAGTGGGGACCTTTGCTTATGTGATGGGAAAAAAGTTCAGCACATGCATGCAGAAGCACAGACAGAAGTTTATTTGGGAAAGTAGATACATATTCAAGGAAAGATATGGGGAATCTCAAGAGAGAGAGGCCTTTGGGGTAGAGTAAGGCAAACACATTCAAGGGAGCATGTGGGCCATCTTGAGAGTGCGACATGATGTTTTGGGGTTCCAGGCTCTTTTAAAGGAAACTTCATGGGAAGGGTGAATGGGAAGGTATGTAGAAATTATATCAATCAGGCCATCTCAAAATAGTTTCTGATGGTCTAGTCAATCTCTGAATCCTTAGGCTGATATAATCTTTATTATCTGATCAGTAGATAGTGCTAGAAAGTCCCCTAAATATAGGTTTCTCAAAATATCATAACTTTCTTTAATTAATCTGTTTATTGGGGAGTTAATTAACAGTGCACAAGTAGATTTACAGATGTCTCAAGAACTTGGGAATGATAGACCTGGAAATAAGACTGACTTAGGGAACAACAGACCTAGAAAAATTTGTGGAAATTCTGAATTAAAATTTTGTTTTCTTCCTTTATTTCTCTTTTCTACCTATTTTAAAATTTCTTTTTATCTCAGGTACTCAGAGACCTGGTACCAATTTCTTTATATATTGATTTAGACTGTCCTGTCCAATAAGGTAACCACTAGCTACATATAGCTACTTATATTTAGATTAATTAGAATGAAATACAATTAAGTATTCATTACATCCGCTGCATGAGTCCCATTTGAAATGCTCCATAATCACATCTAGCTCATGGCTACCATATTGTTCAGAGAAGATACAAAACATTTCTGTAATCACAGACGTTCTTGTGGAAAGCTCTGCTGTAGAATTTAGGCTGTGAATTCCTGTATTAATAATCTTTCTTTTCCCTTCCCTTACTGTAGTAGCTCTAATAGGTGCTCAATAAATGCTTGTTGAATGAATGAATAAATAAAAGATTGACAAAGAATTCCTTTGTGAGGTTTCAGCAGTCTGGAATAAGTTTTCCATAAGTTTTTAATCTCATTTTAAAAACTGATTGGAGACACAGGCTCCATCATTTGTTCTTAAAGTGTTAAGAGTCCAGTCAAGTGGGCTGTGTTGTGGCTCAGTGGTAGAATGTTTGCCTCATATGTGTGGGGCACTAGGTTTGATCCTCAGCACCACATATAAATAAATAAAGATATTGTGTCAATCTTCAACTAAAAATTTAAAAACAAACAATAAAAAAAGTCTAGTAACGTGACTTGGAACAGGGAACAGGGCTTTCTTTGCATGGCAAACAGAACAAGGAAGGGGATCAAAGGAAGATGAAGTGACAGGAACAGAGCATCAGGTTCATAGATAATTGATAACTTAAAAGTTAGTGATGGTAACTGTAGTTGAGCCCTAACAATGTGCCAATGTGTATCCTTCCACATACTCTACGTATATTGTATCACATAATTTAGGAGGAACGTTATTATCTCCATCTTACCAATGGGAAGTCAAAGGCACAGAGAGGTGAAATGAGTTGTTTAGGTAACTCAGTAAATGACAGAGCCAAGATTCATGCTCAGTCTGACTGAAGCTGAGGCCTAAATCAACAGGTAAGGCTACCTCTCCCCCTGTGTAGGAAAGGCTGAGAGATTCGACTGGAGAGAAAGTTAGAGCCAAATCATGATGAGGCTTGCTGGGTGCTCTGAGGAATCTGAACTTTATCTTGAAGCTCAGGAAAAAAATAACTTTTTCATGTTTATTTTAGAAATATCACTGTGGTAGCCAGCATAATGGTGCACTCCGTAATCCCAGAGTTTGGGAGGCTGAGTGAAGCAGGAGGATCATGAGTTCAAAGCCAGCTTCAGCACCTTAGCGGAGCTGTAAGTGAGACCCTGTCTCTAAATAAAAAAACAAAATAGGGTTGTGGATGTGGCTCAGTGGTTAAGTGCCCCTAGGTTCAATCCCTGGTTAAAACAAACAAATAAATAAATATTACTGTGGTTGTAGGATGCAGGATGGATTATAGAGGCAGATATACTGCCAAAAGATTTACTGCCAAAAGTTAGACAAGCTATGATGAGAGTAGTCTGCAGGAGATAGTGTGGAAAGGAATTGATGTGAGAGACATTTGGGTGTTAGAAGTGACAACATTGGCAACACAATTCGATGTGTAGATAAGGAAAAGAGGAGCCTGGACAATGACTTGCCCGTCTGAGTGTTATCTATGGGAAGACATTTATTTTAATCTGGATGGAGAAGGGAGACTAAATGTTCAGGGTGAATCTTTAGATGTACGGATTTGGGATGTTTGTGGACTACTTGGAGACAACCAGGAGGTGATTGCAAATTCAAATCTGAAGCTTGGGAAAGAAGCGATGGAGATATTTGTTTATCTTAACACTCAAATGTTCCCCTTTGATCCAGTGTTATGATCACCTGGAAGTTTAACATGAGCCATCTGACAAATTTGGGGTGATGTATGCCTTTACTAGGTATTGATTTTGATTATTAGTCCTGAGTCTGGTATATTGCTTTGCTCTGGGACTTGGGCTTGTGTTCATATCCTGTTTTACCAGGATATTTGGCCAATCTGTGACTTACACAAAAGATAACCTTTCTAGGTCTCAACTTCTTGTTTTAAAAATATCAGACAAACTGGATCAGTAATTTTATTTTTAGCTATAGAACTCCTTTCTCAAATGATATAGTATGTGGGAACCTCAATATACTACAGAGAAAAAGCTATAATTGCTTTGGTTGAAATAGGGTCACATGTAACCAAATCCTATATTCTTAAATATCATGCTATCCCAATAAATGTTTTTAGAATTGAATGTTAAGTTTTTACTTAAATAGACCCAAGTCTTGAGAGTTCTCTGAGAGAAATATAGTTTGGCCAATCTGATGATGATGGTTTTAGTTGGCTTCATTCTACAGCCATGAAATACCTGAGGAAGTGAACTTATAAAGAGCAAAGTTTCATTTAGCTCACAGTTTTGGAGGTTCCAGTCCAAGATCTGGTGGCTCCATGGCTTTGGATTTCTGGTGAGCCTGCCAGACAGCAATGGTGGAGAGATGTGTAAAGCCAACTGCTCTCATTATGATCCAGGAATCTGAGAAACACTGAGAACCTGGGATCTTATAATCCCTTTGGAAGGCATGCTTCTTCCCCCAATGACCTAAGGACTTCCCCTAAGGCCCAGCCTCCTTAAGATTCCACCACTCCCATTAGCACCCCTGGGAACCAAACCTGCAGCACATAGGCCTTTGGAGGATGCTATCCATAACCAGCATAGCAATGGTAATGGTGATGACCGTGATGGCTTCTGTGATGCACAAGGCCGACCACCCTTCCTTGTCCATCTCATCTCATTTCTCACTACCCTTCGACTTTTCATCGTTGGCAGAGTTCTGATTTTGCTCTTTTTTTTTTCTTTGAATGCTCAAGAAAAGTGAACTTTCTCTCAGCTCTAGGGCATGAATCACACCTGCTCCAAGTCAGTTATGGTGATCTCATTAGGGATGGGTAGGGTGTGTAACTCAGTCTTGGTCTATAGGACTCAAGGTAATTCTGCGGAGAAGATTCTGAGAAAGGCCTTTCTCATTAATAATAACAACAATAAAAAAGCTTCATGAAGTTTACACACCTGTCCCTAGCTGGCTCTTGTCATCTACCCGTGATGTCCATGCCATAGTCATCTTGTGATTGTCAAGGGAGGAGCTGCCTGCTAAGAATCATAGAGCAGGGAGAAGAGATGAGCCTGGAGGCCTGAAGATGTTATTATGTAGCTGAAATAACTGACCCAAAGCTGCCCTATCCTTGGGCTTCTAGCTACACGATACAATAAAATTTTTTATTGTTTAAACCTCTGCTATTTGGATCCTCCATTACTTGCAGCTAAAAGGATCATAACTGATTCAACTCTTCTCTTGTCATAAAGGTTATGATCCTGAAAACCCATTCATTCCTTTATACACTCAATAAATATTAATGGAAACTGTACGCAGTGAGCATTGCCAAGGTGCTGAGCATGGAGAAGAAGAAGAGCACAGATAAGGAGTTGACAGCCTGGGATAGAGCAGAAGCAGGCACTCGGTGTGGCTGGAACATAGGGAGCTGTGTTGTGAGATTCAGTTAGAGAGACAGGAACCAAATTATGCACAGTATTGTAGGTCAGGTTGAGGATTTTGAATTTTATTCCATAAAAGGTAAGAAGCACTGAAGAATTTTAAGTGAGGGAGACATAATCAGATTTGCAGTTTTAACAGATACTCTGGCTTCTGTGTATAAAATGCATTGAAAGAAGTCTAGCATGGAAGAAGAATGGGCAGTTATTCACCACAGTCCAAGGGGAGATGAGGTTGATTTAAAAAATGGCAGTAGCATAGAAATGGAGATAATGAGGTGACTTCAAGCTATAATTTAGTGGTAGAATTATTAGTCATGGTGATCAGTTGGACCTGGGTGGCACTGGAGGAGACCCCTGGAGGAGGATGGTATAGTATTTGAGGTAAGGAACAATGGAAAAAGAGCAAATCAAAGTAACAAAAGTTCAGTTTGGGACCTGTTAATGATGAGATAAATAGGAGAAATTCAAGTGGAAATATTAAGAAGGAAAGGGGACACATGAGCCTGGATCTTAAAAGAGTCTATGAGGACATAAAGAACATATATTATCTGGTGTTCCCTTAGTTGTAGTGACTTGTGATCTGTGGTCAACTCTTTGTGGCTGAAAGCCTGCTAAATAGGCAGGCACACTCCTGGGATGTCTCATCAGATCCTAATAAAGAGGAGTGAAATTAACAGAGTATGGAGTCTGTGTTCTCAGGGTCCTGTTGGGCTTCACATAATGTGAATTAACCTGCATCCGTAAGTCACTGACATGCCTGTTGACATGACTCTCAGAATGGGGCCCAAATTCTTTTTCTTTTACCATCTTCACTACTCTAGTCCTAATTGAGGCCACCATTACATTTCATCTAGATCAGTGTCATAGGCTTCTAGGGTCCTTTGGTAGAGCTGTTAAGAAGGCAGCTGGGGGCATGGTTTGGGGGTCAGAAGAGAATTTGGATTAGAGGTGTTAATCTAGGGTCCTTGGAATGAGGTGGGAGTCAGTGTACAGGTAATCATGCAAGGGAGTCTTTCAAGAAGGGGGAAAGTGCGCAAAACACAGAGGTGTGAGAAAGAACTGCTGGGAGAGCTACCAGTTAAAAAGAAAAATAGCACTGAGCATAATTAGCCACAGAAAGCTTGTACCTTAGATAAGTAATAATGCCTCAGGGGACACAGTCAGATCTTTAAAATATATATGGGGCCAGGCATGGTGGCACACATCTTGTAATCCCAGTGGCTCAGGAGGCTGAGGCAGGAAGATTGCAAGTTCAAGCCAGACTCAACAAGGGTGAGATGATAAGCAACTCAGTGAGACCCTGTCTCAAAATAAAATACAAAATAGGGCCGGGGATGTGGCTCAGTGGATGAGTGTCCCTGAGTTCAATCCCTGGTACCAAATAAAATAAAATAAATATGGGTCCATAGGTAGTTGGCAAGAGAGATTACTAATAAGTCTGACTTGGTGCAAATACCTGGACAGTCTTATGTGCTACACAAGGCCTTTACATGTTTTGACTCTAAGAACCTATTTGTAAGCTCTGGGTGATGACATTGGAGACAATCATCTGGAAGGGAGATGAGACACAGGAACTTCTGACTGTGGTACATGTTGGGACATGAAGCCAGAGGGCCTCAGGTCAGGAGACGCGGCGAGGGAAGATGGTCCAGGGAAGGGCAGGCGGGTGAAGGACCAAGGACCCAGAGAAAGCTTTTGTGAATAAGTGAGTGAGTTTGTTGTGTGTGCAGAAGGAGACAGGACTGTCATTGTCAGCAGAACAGGTGATAGGATCAAAAAGAGATGTGGACTGAATCTGTGAGATAATCAGACTTTAACAGATGCCGGCAAATAAAGTTCTAGACTTACAAGAGATCAATTAGGAAGCAGTTAACTCTGTTACCAGTTAATACTTGGTTTCATGAAAGAAATCCCTATCAAAAACATAAGCAATACATTTTTCTCCAGGGAGAAGACAGAATCGTATTTAAAGTGTTTATGTCACTCTTCGGCTCTCACAAGAAGTAAGGTTCTAAGACCTTGTTGAAAAAACCCCTGAAAACCCTCCCTGCTATAAACAGCAACAGCTTTTTTTTTTCTCCTTGAGTGCACATGGCTCTATGGCTATGGCTCTTTTCCAGTAGCTCAAAGGCAACTGTGGGCATGCACAAAGCAGATTAAAAGTGTAGGCAATGGAAAGAGATTAACAGCCTGAGCAGGTAGTGGGGCAGTTGCTTTGGGGGAAGTTGATCACTTTGTTTTATGGACTAAGGTCATTGTGATAATATTGGTCAAAATCTGTCCCAGGGAGGCACACTGCTTTTATCAGTACTGCTGTCCGTCTGCAAACCATCAAAGTAGTTTTGTATGCGTTTTTTGGTAATTCTGTGTTAAATCTGGATAATACCATAAGCATAAAAGAGCCAGCTTAAAAAAATCAGAAAAATTTCAGAATTTACTCTGAAATCATAGGATAGATCTTAAAGGAGAAGAGAAAACAAACTTGATTTTGCTAAAGCTAGTCTGTTTTCTCTGAAAAAAATCGGAAAATCCCTAAGGTAAATCTCCCAAATTTATATTTAGAACATATAGGGGGAAAAAGAAAGCCTAAAGATTTTAATACTCATTATTTTTAGTTATATATGGACACAATATCTTTATTTTATTTATTAATTTTTATGTGGTACTGAGGATCGAACCCAGGGCCTCACATGGGTGAGGCAAGCACTCTGCCACTGAGCCACAACCCCAGCCCTTAATTAATTTAATAACTTGTTCAATGTCTATTAAAAAAATTTGCCCAATTAAGACTGTCTTCTTTTTTTAAATTTTTTAAATTTATTTTTATTTTTTTATTGATTGTTCAAAACATTACAGAGCTCATGATATATCATCTTTCGTACATTAGACTCAATTGGGTTTTGAACTCCCATTTTTAGCCCAAATACAGATTGCAGAATCACAACTGTTACATACTCACATTATTACATAATGGCATATTAGTGACTGTTGTATTCTGCTACCTTTAAGACTGTCTTCTGAAGAAATTTTTTTTGGGGGGGTGGGAAATACAGGTTTGTGTCTCTCCCTGACCTCTGTCAACCATAAGCTTCGTAGATTGAAGGTATACTATATCTTGTGTGTGCGCATGTGTGTTTAAAGCTTTTGCTAAATTGGATTTTTTTCGGAGCAATCTTACAGGAGGATTTGTGGAATCCTTTCCAGATATGATATTACATTATTGCAAAAGCTTTGCTCCTCTTATCTTTGTGGGCAGAAGGGTCACAATGGACTGCATATGAGGATTAAAATCAGCCTGCCTGGAGCAGAATAAACTGAATGGATTACACACACACACAAAAAAAATACATTTTAACAAGTGCAGAGGTCCTGGCTTGCCTTTAACTGTTACCTCTGAGATTTCAGAAAAATGTTGTGAGAACATCATTTGGTGGAAAGCAGAAATCAGATATAAAAATTCCCGTAGCTGTGAAGGCTGAACTTAGGTAAAATATTAACATTGATCTTAGTTTCAGGAACCATTTATTTTTTATTTTTTTTGGTACCAGGGATTGAACCCAGGGGCACTTAACCACTACACCACATCCTCAGCCCTTTTTATTTTTTATTTTGAAACAGGGTCTCACTAAGTTGCTGAGGGTGGCCTTGAACTTCTAATCCTCCTGCCTAAACTTCCCAAGTTGCTGGTATTATAGTCATGCACCATGCACCACCATGCTTGTTTTTTTTTTTTTTTAAATAACAGTAGAAATATTCTTACTTCTTCCTGCATTGGGGAAATAGGGCACTCTAAGGCTCTGTTCCACATTCAACTCTCCCCTCTTTTTCAAAGGAGCTCACTCCCCTCCCTGCTTTCCTCTGTAATCTACAAGTGAGGAGCTGACCAGTTCCCAGCTATACTCTCTCTGGAGCTCTCCTCACACCTGCGGGTGGGGACATCTGATTGACCACTGTAGGATTCAAAGTTCTGACACTGCCTCTCATCCAGCACAGCCAACATATATAGCCCAGCCCCTTTGAACAGTTATCACTGAAGGTTTTGTGAGAAAGTATTCACTGGAGAGCGTATTGATAGCATTGGTTGGAATGAACATGATACTTTCCCTCCAAAATGTTACAACCTGAGAATTGCATTGGCTTGCCAGTGCTCCTGGAGAATTACTAAGAGCAGCTCTTGCTACTTCCATTCTGCACAGATGAAGGTATCAATAAGTTACAAACCATGAAGGTATAAACACTAAGGTCTGTCAGTTAAAAAAAAAAATACAATGAGCATCAGCTGACTTTTTAAGTGGGCAGAATACTTGATAAAAGTGAGAGAGAAAAGCCTGGACTGGGAACTAATGAGGGGGAGGGAAAGAAAAAAAGAAGCCATTGAGCCTCTGTCCTCACTTTCTGGACATCTACCTTAGGGAACCTAGAGAAGCTGGTACACTGTTGAGCAAAGAACTCTTAGAAAAGCAGTGATATGCTCAAATCAAGCCACAGGGAGGAGTAGGGACCTAAAGTGTCGTGCACATTGAAGTGGGAGGGGAAGTTGTGAAGAATCCCAGGGGAAAAACAGCTTGAGAATCTGAGAAGCATGGAGTTTTTAGGGAGTGACTAATATTCAAATTTTTTCATGCATCCTCAATATTTGTTCCTCGATATTTGTGTTAGTTTTCTGGTACTGTAATAAATACCTGAGGTAATCAACTTATAAAGAGAAAGGGCTTATTTTCGCTCACAGTGTTAGAGGTTTTAGTCCATGATTTGGTTGGCCCTGTTGCTTTGGGCCTGAGCATCATCATGGTGAGAGTGCATATAGGAGCAAAGCCATTCCCTTCACGGTGGGGAAGTGACTGGGATCCCACAGTCCCCTCCAAGGATGATGTACCCCCCAATAACCTAAAACCTCCAACTCTTCAATTTCCCACTAGTTATCAGTTAGTGCCATGGCAGGGACTGAGCCTTTAAGACATAGGCCTTTGAAGGATATTTAAGATCCACACTGTAGCAGTCTTCATGCCTGGTATTTTGCATCGAAATCCAAGCAAAAGGGGTTATGTTCATTCTCTGACAGAGCTGGAGGGACAGAGTGAGTGTGACTAGAAAAGACAAAGTGACTCTTATGATCACCCCTGCTTGGTCCTACCTCGGGGAAGATGGTCAAGACAGCAACCTCCCATTCTCAAAATGCATCTGAATTACACCTGTCCATAGATCCTGCTTGTCAGGTATTCCCCAAAGAAAATCCAGAAATGGTAAAAATCCAGTATGGTAAAGAACATACTTAGAGAATAATCTTTAGAGCCCTCGTGACCTGAGTTTAAATAATGGATCTGAAAATAGAGAATCTGTATGACTTTGGCCAAATTTTAAGACTTAAAAAAAATGACTTCTCATTCTCAATTAAGGGTAGTGATGCTTACCCAGAGTCTTGTACTGAATTATATTTGTCAATCAAGTGGCCCTGCACCTTGGACATGTTAATACTGGCAGATTGGGTTTCTCCAGTGACACTCCAGGGTCTGCTAAAGCTGAGGGAGCGGAAGTCATGGGAGGTGGCTCATCCATTTCTCACTCCTTTGACCTTCCTCCTTTGACCTTCATTATCACATGCTCTCCCTGCTCTGTCCTGGCACTGAGGTGTTATAAACACTGAAGTCTGAACGTTGGAGGTTCAGGTGGCTATCTGTTCACAGTGTGACAACACGAAGGAAATACAAAGGGGGCCCTCAGCAGCACAGAGGAACTTCCTTGATCCTCTGGCCAAGAGAGCGCTTCCTGGTGCTCTCTTGGATGATTGAAAGTGAGGCCCTGCAGGCTGCAGAAACACCCAATGGCCTGGATTTTTATCACAACAGGGGCTTTTGGCACATGGCTCCATCACTTTCCTGGGCTGCTTTAACAAGTCAGCACAGACATGGTGGTTTCAAACTACTGATATTTACTCTGTTCCATTGCTGCAGGTCAGAAGCCAAGGTGTCTGCAGGGCTGATTCCTTCTGGAGGCTCTGAGGAAGAATCTACTCTATACCTTTTCTGGCTTCTGGAAGCTGTGGGAAATCCATGATGCTCTTGGCTGGTGGATGCATGGCTTCTGTCTGTCTCTACTTCTGTCTCCACATAGCTCTCTCTTGTGTGCCTCTGAGAATCTTCAACTTCTTGGTGTCTTTTAAGGACAACTGTTTTTGGATTTAGGTTTTAGGATCCATTCTAATCCAGGATGATCTCATCTCAAGATCCTTAACTTCCCTATGTCTGCAGAGACTTCATTTCTAAATAAGTTCACATTCATAGGAACAGGGCGTTGGGACTTGGCTGTGGCTTTCCTAATATATAAGATTAAGGCAGGGATCTTGTAAGAACTTAGCAGTGATCACTTAAGTGAGCTCCTATAGGAATATGATGTGTCAAGGATTGCTTTGGCTATTCTGGGTCTCTTATTTTTCCAAAAGAATTTTATGATGACCTTTTCTATTTCTGTGAAAAATCAAAGGTCAAATGTTTTCTCTGATATGAGGAAGCTACTCCAAAATTAGGAGGGTGGTGGATAAAAAAAGAATAGAAGTAAGATCAGAGGAGTAGACAAAGGGGAATGAAAGGAAGGGAAGAGGGTTGGGATAGAAAGTCAGTGGAATAAATCTGACCTAACTTTCCTATGTACATATACGAATATGCCACAGTGACTCTCACCAGCATGTATATCCATAAGGTACTAATTTTAAAAAAGCTATAAATAAGTAGAAAGATCAATAAATCAGAGGTAAGGGAACAGGGGTTGGGGGGTGAAGTGAGGGGAAGGTGAAGTACTAGGGATCAAATTAGAACAAATGAATATTCCATGCTTTTATAATTATGTCATAGTATATTCTGTTGTCATTTATAACTAAAAAGAACCACCACCACCAACCAAAAAAAAAAAATTAACAACCTGGGGGAAAAAAACCCAATATGATATGTCAAAAACAAAAAAAAAAAAACAAAAACAAAAAAAAACAAACAGAGCTCTGGAGATAAGAGAGGTAGCCCAGAAAGCACCCCAGCATGTGCTTTCCAGCTGTGGTCTCAGGGCCATAGTGATAATATGATTAAAAACAATGTTAATGCAATTGCAAAAAATTTCAACAGCAATTATGTTTATTCAGCTTGGATGATGTCACAGACATTGTGAAACCTGCTTGAAATACATTATCTCATTTAATTATTATCTTGAGATAGATACTCAATAAGAGTACTGAATAAACTGATTGGATTACACAAAACATTTAAATCTTATGCTGGCGCTCCTGGACTGCCTTTATCTCTTACCTCTGAGATTTCAGAAAAATGTTCTGAGAACATCACTTGGTGAAAAGCAGAAATCAGATATAAAAGTTCCTGCAGCCGTGAAGGCTGAACTTAAATCCTTTATACTTTTTTCTTTCCCCTCAAGGTGAGGAGTCTTGAGTATCTATTCTGAAGAGAATTGGGAAGCACAGAGCTTAGGTTTCTTGGCTGAGGACGCACAGACTACTACAATGGTAGAACTGGACTCCGACTCCAAAGCTGTCCCCTTAAACCCTGATGATATTGCCACAAAGCCTTGGTCCTTTCCCTTGCCAACCACCTTTCCAGCAGGATTCTCTGCAGGTCCCCTGTCAAGCCTCCTGCCTCTCTCTTAGCTACTGGAGCTCTCATGATTGATCCATGCCCAGGGTCGTTTTCCCTGGCAGAGACCATCTTCCTTTGGTTTCTGGTTTTTGTGTTGGTGTATGCACCTCAGGTGTTGCTGAAACCTACTTCTCTGTTCCCAGCACACTGTCAAGGCTGCTTATGCCAAGTGGTCTCTAGTCCTGTTTTATTTCATTTCTCTATTTTGTTCCCTGGGCCTACTCTAGTCTCCTTTCATGCATCCTATGGATACATCCCTCAAAGACAGATATTATGTGTATGTATTTATAGTTTCTCTTTATGCTATAGTTCTACATATTCTATTTCTTACTAGGTTTCACTTAACAAATATAGATCTAGGCCACATTTTGGTTGCTGTGCAATGTTCTTGCCCACGTTTTACTTACCTGTCCTTCTCGTGGTGAACTCAGGATTTTAATTAGGGAAATGCACAGACCTGGGCCTGTAACCAACAGGTGTATTACAGACCCAACCTGTTGTGTGTACTTTTAAACACCCAGATCCTTCTAGAGAATACATAAACAACTGAAATTGTCTTCTCTGATCATCCAGTTGCTCCCTAGGGGTACATGACCCGCCTGACCTCACTCCTCACCCACAGCTCATCAACAACATACCCAGGGAAAGAAAAACAAAAATTTTCAAAGTGATCAGGATGTTTTCTTCCTCACTCTCCCCTCCTTTTCTAATCTAAATCTTGTTTTTGCCTTTGTTAAATGAAATCAATCTATCATTATCATTATTATTTTTGGTTACAAGTAAAATTGAGAACTAATAATATTTTTGTTACTCTTCGATGACTCTTATTTGGCCTCTAATTCCTGCTTCCACAAACAATCTTACGTGGCACTGTATTATAAATATCTTTGGATATATTCCTTGTGCTTACAGGCAAGAGTTTCTCTGAGAATCCTGAAGAGAAAGTTAGACAGTTATAGGGAAACATGTATTTGATTCCATTAAATACTATCGAATTTCTCATGAGGATGATCATCATATTAATTTACAATCACATTAACCATGTAGGAGGGATCCCATCCATATTCTGGCACCTATTGATACTATTTGACTTTGGAGTTTTTGCCACTGTGGCATTTCTCTGATTAGAGTAATACTGAGCACCTGTTCATATGCTTGGTGGTCATTTGAATATTTCCTTCTGTGAAGTATTTGCTTGCCTTAATTGTGTTGATTTTAAGGAATTCCTCCTACATTCCATGTAGTAACTTCTTGTCGGTTTTTGACATTGTAATTATCATCTCCAAATCTGCCACCTGTATGTTAACTTACCTGTAGTGCCTTTGTTTAATAAAATTCACATTTTAATATATTAATTTTTAACTTTTTTAGCTTTTGGTATGTGCTTTTTTTTGGGGGGGGAAATGTAGCAATTTAGGAAGACTTCTCAGCATCCAAGTTGAGAGAATCTTTCATACATACCTTCCTATTAGTTTTATTGTTTGCCCTTTCATATTCATTTTTTAAAAATACAACTATATTGAGGTGTAAGCAATGTGCAATATATAGCACATATTTAAACTATAGCATAATGAAGTTTAACGTAAGTATACCCTCATGAACTCACAATATCAAATAATAGTAAACATTTCATTGCTCCCAAAAGTTTCTTTCCTTTCCTTTATAATCCATGGCTCCATGTGTTTTAGTCAGCCCTTTCACTGCTGTGACCAAAAGACCTGACAAGAACAATTAGAGGAGGAAAGTTTATTTTGGGGCTCACAGTTTCAGAGGTCTCAGCCCATAGATGGCTAACTCCATTTCTTGGGGCTGAGATAAGGCAGAACATCACAGTGGAAGTGTGTGGCAGAGGAAAGCAGTTGGGGACATCATACCAGGAAGCAGAGAGCTACCTACACCATAGACAAAATATATACCCCAAAGACGTGCCCCCAATGACCCACCTCCTCCAGCTGCACCTTACCTGCCTACACTCACCACCTAGTTAATCCCTATCAGGTATTAATGTGCTGGTTATGTTAAGGCTCTCAAAACCAAATCATTTCACCTCTAAACTTTCTTGCATTGTCTCACAATGTCCTTTGGGAGGACATCTCATAGCTAAACCATAACACTATCCAGCCCATTCACAGACAACTACTGGTCTAGATTCTATCACTCTAGTTTTAAATGATACATTATTTTATATGAATGAAATAATGCAGTATATAAACTTTTCTGGCTTTTACTCAGCATAGTGGTTTGGAGATCTGTCCATTGTGGCATGGATCAATAACTTCAAATTTATTACATTGTATAGATATATCATACTCTGTTTATTCATTTGTTCATGGACATTTGGATTTTTCCAGGTTTTAGCTATTACAAATAATGTTTTTATTGTTTTAGTTCAGGCTGCAATAAAAAGTACTATAGACTGAGTAGCTTGTCAAAAACAGAACTTTATTTCTAATGGTTCTGGAGGCTGTAAGTCCTAGGTTCAGATTTGTTGAGTTACCATTGCATTTTCACATGGTGGAATGATGGAGCAGGAGCAGGGTGTTGGGGAGAAGGGCATGCTCTCCGTCTTGTAAAAAGGCATTAAACCCATTCATGAGGGCTTTGCCATGGTGGGGATGGGGCAATATACACATTTTGTCCACAACAGCTCGGAACATTTATGTACAAGTCTTTCCATGGACATGTTTTCAGTTCTCCTTGTATATTATAGTGTATCCTAAGTTTATCTTTAACTTTGTCTGAAACTGCCAAGCTGTTTTTCAAAAGAGATGGTACCATCTTACATTCCCACATAAATTCCACTCATTCCATGTCCTTGCCAATAGTTGGTATGGCCAGGCTTAAATTTTAATGTTTTTAATTTTAATCTAATAGATATATCTCATTGTGACTGTACTTTATATTTCTAAGATGACTAAAAATGTTGAACGTTTTTTAAGGTACTTAATTTGCCATTCATCTATCTTCTCTGGAGAAGTAGCTGTTCAAATATTTTATATATTCCTGGAGGGTTATTGAGTTATAAAAGTTCTTATGTATATTGGATACAAACCATTTGTCAGATATAGGTTTGCAAATATTTTTTCAAGATCATAGCTTGCCATTTCATTTTGTTCTTTTGAAGAGCAAGTATTTTACTTTAAAATTTTTAATTGTGGTAAAATAACATAAAATTTATAAATTATAACCATTTTAAGTGCATAGTTTAGTGGTATTAAATACAATCACATTATTTTGCAACTACCACCACCACCTTCTCTAGAAGTCTTTTCATCTTATAAAACTGAAACTCTGTATCCATTGAGCAATAACTCCTCTTTACTCCCTCTCCCTTGCCCCTGGCCATCACTATCCAGTCTTTATGAATTTTACTATTCTAGGTACTTTATACAAATGCAATCGTACACTATTTGTCTTTTTGTGACTGGCTTATCTCACTTAGCATAATGGCTTCAAGGTTCAACTATGTTGTAGCATGTGTTAGAATTTTCTTCTTAATTAAGCCTGAATAATATTCCATTGTATGCATTTGTGACTATTTTGTTTGTTCACCCCTCGATAGACACTTGGGTTGGATATTATAAATATTGCTGCTATGAATATGGCTGTACATATGTCTCTTTGAAACCTTGTCCCCAATTATTTTGGATATATATCTAAAAGTGGGACTTCTGGGTCAAATGGTATTTCTATTTTTAATTTTTTTGAGGAGACTCCATACCATTTTCTATAGCAACTGCATTATTTTCATGACCATAAACAATGTACAGGTTTCCAATTTCTTGACTTTCTCACCAGCATTTACTTTATTTTTCTGTGAATGTGTGTGTGTGTGTGTGTGTGTGTTTTGGTATTGGCCATCTTAATGGGTGTGAGATGGTAATTCATTGTGGTTTTAATTTTTTTTTTATTTTGGTGAATTTCAGTTTATTGATTTGTTCTTTTTGTAGTTTATCTACTGCTGTCCTCTGGAAGGGATCATTATTTAAACAAAGATCACTAAGATTTTCTTCTGTTTGCTTCTAGAAAATTTTTTTAGTTGTAGCTCTTATATTTAGGTCTCTGATCCTGTTCAAGTCAATTTTTTTTATATTGTATGAGGCATGAGACAATGTTCACATATACATATGCTCTTTTACATACAGCTATCTACTCCAGCACTATTTGTTAAAAATAGTCTTTCCCCATCAAATTGCCCTGTCACTTTTTCAAAAACAATTTGATCATATATGTATGTATCAATTTTAGGACTCTCTATTTAGTTCTGAAAAAAAACCTATATATATATATATATATGTGTGTGTGTGTGTGTGTGTGTGTGTATGTGTGTATATATGCTGGGCATTAATATTGGCATTTTGTTGATTCTGTAAACCAACTTATTGAAAACTTACTAGTATTGAGCTATTTGGTCCATAAAATGATAATTTACTCTTATACTTAAGTCTCTATAATTTCATTCAGGGTATTTTTTGTTTTTTAATTTTCAAGGTTCATGTCTTATACATCTGTTAAAATTTTAAGAATTTATTTCATTGTTTTTGTGACTAGTATTTTTTAAAATTTAACTTCCAAGTTCTTTGCTATTATAGAGAAATGCAATTGATATCTGTATATTACTTGAAATATTTCTGCCACAGACTGTTTATCATGCCCTCCCCCATTCATATATTGAAACCTTAACCCCCAATGTGATAGTATTTAAAGATGGGCTCTTTGGGAGGTAAGCTAGTTTGGATGAAATCCTGTGAGTGGGGCTCTCATGATGGGATTAGTTCCCCTATAAAGAGAGACACCAGAGACCTTGCTCTCTCCCTATGCATGAAATGAGGAAGAGCCATTTGAGTGCACAGCAAGAAAACAGCATTTGCAAGCCAGAAAGGCGTCCTTTACCAGAACCCAACCATACTGGAGGGTTGAACTTCCAGCTTGAAACTTCTTGAACTTCCAGCTTCCAGAACTGTGAGAAAATTAATTTCTGTTATTTAAGTCACCCAATCTGTGATATTTTGCTATAGTAGCCTGAAATGACATTTACTAAATTCAATTCTGAGATTCCTTAGGGTTTCTACATACATGATCAGTTTTCTATGATTAAAAAGCTTTAATTCTTCTTTTATAATCTGCGTGTCTTTTATATTTTAAAAAACATTTCACTTGCTAGGACTTCTAGTGCAATGTTGAATAGGAGTGGTGAGAGAAGATATTCATTGCTTGTTCCAAATCTTAGACAAAAGCATTATTCAAACATTCAGAATTTCACCCAAACATTCATAATGCTTCAAAACATTCAAAATATTCTTTTTTGAGGTTGAGGTCATCTTCTATTTATAGTAGGCTGAGAGTTTTTTTAAAATCATAAAGTGATGTTGAATTTTGTCAAATATTTTTCAGCATCTAGAGTCAATTATGTAAATAAAGTAAGTTGAAATTACTGATTTTCATGTTTAGTCATCATGACATCTACTTGGTCATGATGTCATTTCCCCTTTACAAATTTTTGGAGTCAACTATCTAAGCCTTTGTTGTGGACTTTCAAGGGGGAATTGTCTGTAATTTACTTTTATGTACTATCTTTGGTTTGGCATCTGGGTAAGATTGGATTCATAGAATGAGTAGAGAAGTGTTCCCTAATCTTTTTCTGGAAGAGCTTAAGATTATTTCTTCTAAGTTTTTGTCACAGCTAATCAATAATCACTCTGTATCTGGAGTTTTATTCATGAGGAAAGTTGTAAAGCAGGAAGGCAGCCATTTGCAAGCCAGAAAGAAGACCCTTACCAGAACCGAAACCATATTGGCAGAATTTCAGTAGGTGACAGATACTAGGCAATTGAGATTATTCTTGGGTAAACTTTGAGGGTTTCTGTTTTTCAAATAATTAGACTGATTTAAGTTTTAAAACTTATTGGGATTAAATTATTTATAATATTCACCTATGGTCTTTTGAATGTGAGTAGAAATTCTAGTTATGATCTTTTCTCCATCCTGATATTGGTAATTTTCTCTTTCACGTTCTTGAACGGTGTAGGTAGACCTTAATTTTGTTGATTGGCTTTTGGTTTCATTATTTTCTCATTTTCAATTGTGTTTTGTTGTGTTCTTATCTTCATTGTTACCTTTCCTCTGCTTACATTGAACTTGCTTGAAGGCCGAGAAATTCCTGTGTTCAGTTTGATATTAACAATTCCTTGTTGCCCTCTACCTGAACCTATCCCAATGCATCCTTCCTCTCAGGGAACTTCTCTGTACCTTCATCCCACAGGTTGTTCTTTTCTAATGAATGTATCCCACCGTTTTGATAACCAGGCTCTTGGGTTGATAGAGGTGAGAGAAGGGACTGGCTCATCCTGCAGTTATTGGCTTCCTCCTGCAGTTGGCTCTTCCCAGCTGGGCCCCAGCAGAGGCTTTCAGGAGGGAAAATAACTTCTGCCAGCCTGTTCTCTGTGCATGGTGTCTGGGTCTGTTCTGCTCTCCACTACCATTTCCTGCTACTTCATGTTCAAATTGTACCTCAATAGAGGTTTCTTATGGCTTTTACCTTCTGAGTTTTGCTAACTTCTTCTTGGTATCTGGGCATCACCAAGGCTCAGTTCAAAGATGAGAATACCAGCTATATGTACCATCCTTTCCCCATCTCCATTCAGAAATGCCCCATTTTGCATCTCTGCTTCTGATCAGGTGTTATTTAGGCTATTAGAGAATTTAATTTTCTGATAGGTCTTTTGAATCTGAATGCATCTATTTAATATTGTAGAATCTTGGTTACATTGATTAAGGAGTAACTTAATTGGGCTGGGGTTGAAGCTCAGTGGTAGAGTGCTTGCCTCTCATGTGTGAGTCACTGAGTTCAGTCCTCAGCACCACATAAAAATAAATAAAATAAAGATATTGTGTCTATCTACAACTAAAAAAAATATTTTTAAAAAAGTAAATTAATCAATGAGTAACTTCAGACAAGGAGAAACTCCCAGTAGGTGTTCATCCTGAGTACTAGAGAGATATTTCAGAGCTTGTTAAATAAATAATTTGAAAAAATACCTATAAATTGTCTCACAGTCTAGTTTGAGAAAACAATAGTGTCAGGATTACATTGAACTTTATAGGATGGGTCAGGTGCAGTGGCACATGCCTGTAATCCCAGTGGCTCGGGAGGCTGAGGTAGGAGGATCATGAGTTTAAAGCCAGCCTCAACAACTTAACGAGGCCTTAAGCAACTTAGCGAGTCACTGTCTCTAAAATAAAATATAAAAAAAGACTGGAGATATGGCTCAGTGTTACATGTCCCTTTCTCTGGGTTCAATCCCTGGTAGCAAAAACAAAACAAAACACAAAAAGCCCCCAAATCAAACGTTATAAGATGGGCATTATCAAAATCATAGAACTTGAGGTATGTCTCTTTATTTTAAGATCACATTAAAGTATTCTGGAATCAAGATAAGGCTCTGGGGAAAAAAAAAGAGCTAATAAAAGCTTTCTTTGCAACATGCAAATTAGCTGTCTGGAGTGGAGGCAGAGGTGACAAATGCTGGCAATTTGGCTGATTTTGTTTCTTTTCTTGAGGGGAGGATTTGATCATCTGAAAGCACAGTGTGAAGGAAAACATTGTAACGGCAAATCATGTCTTTATGAGAAACAATGAAAAACCTATTGGAACCGGCTTAGTTGCAACATCAGCTTCTCTGAGCTATGGAACTTCAAAGTGTAATTAACTGAGTCTCGCAAAGACAATGAATTTTAAAAAGAAAAGCCAGGCAACCAAGGCAAGAACATTCCCTCGGTTTATGTGTAATACACACTACTGCCACACAATAAATTTCTTCAGTGTTTTCTAAGCTTTAATAACATTCCAATATATTTGGTATATCCAGGGAATAATTATTTTCCATTAATTAGTGATAATAATTGTTCTATATTGACCTTATGTGGCCAAATGATAACCTCTGTATTTCTGTTGCATTTTTTTGTGTTCATATTTCTTATCCCAAGACATTTTTAAATGAAATTATTATATATGTCATCTCTGTGCTCTTCAAGCGTACTTGTGAGACTACATAACACATTAAATGTCGGCTGGGCCATTTACTAGCTGTGTTGTCTTGGTCAGGCTAATTAACTCCTTGTGCTTCTGTCTCTCATGTGGAAAATGGGAATCTTGATGCTCCACACATGGGGGAAGATTTAGGAGACTTGAGAAAAGTTATGAGTGTGAAAATCGGGTTTACCCTGTGATGCAAAATACAGACGTGAGTTATTTTAATTATCCCTAATGAGATAATGATTACAGTCATTACAGAAACATGTTCCTATCATTTACTGAATAATCTGGTTTTTAGAACACTCTGTCAGGATTCAGTGGAACTTATCAAAATTCATTGTGTTAAAAGCCCCTATTTCTATGTTTAGCTTTCACAGTTAACTTTTTATTTCTTAGTGGCATAGCTACCAATGGATTCTCAGGGAAGAGCAACAACTTTGACCCTACATGACATTCCCTGGATCAGCCTCTGGTGTGTCAGTCCTTCAGTATTAACACATGTTTGAAAAATGTCCTTTTAAATCAATCACATTTATATCAATAATTTGTTTATTTTTATGAATTTGAAAATACAACTATATGATTTATTTGCCTAGATCGATCATCAAGACTCCAGCTTGGACATACAGCAGATGTCTACTGATGGTTTTGCAAACTCATTTTACCACCGCAGCTTCCATATTGCACAGTTTACGTGGTTCAAGTGGGCCCCCCGGTACCATGCTTGTCCTTGTTGGTGACCATGTTACAAAGGAAGAACGCTGAAGGCTGGCCTCCGTCCTCTGTTGAGAAGGTTCAGTTTTGCTTACTCCTTGAGTTTATTTGCAGGACAAATGGCATTCCAAAGGTATCTCCATCATTACCACTTGCTTTATTTTGTTCCAATGACCTTATCCAATTTCTCAGGGAGCTTGACTTTTGTTGCTATGGTCTAGGTTTGTGAACCAGTAGGAGTTATGACAATGACAGAGTCTCCACCTATTTGAGTTGGTTTAAGTGAGTCCAGTCTTGAAAGCAACAAAATCCACAACTGCCTGGAGACACTGCCCAGCCTAATAATTCTATGGTCCCCTAAAGAACATCATACTTAACAGGAAAATGAAACACTTCAAGGCACCACCATACTCTCTGTTTCCTTTCGTCTTCAATATTGTGACTTGGCAGAACAGCCTCTCACTCTGATCTGTCGGTAAGGAACATTGACAGTTAAGTTCCTTGTGTTCCTGCTTGAATTTAAGAGGTGCTTATGCTACAAGGTTCAAGTTGATGAAAAATGAACTCTTTAAAATCTCTGCCTTAAAGCAAAAATATCTGAGAGAGAAATTCCTGAGAAAGATACATTTCAAATTGAAACTTATAATTTTTCTCATAGGAAGACAGCCAGGGGTTATTTTGATTTTAGATCATTCTATTCTGGGTTTCTATAATTCTACATGCTTTCCCAGGTATTTGCTGTGTATTTATTTTATGTCCTTTTCTGTTTTACTTTTTAGAAAATGTTTTTATTAGTGCATTATGGCTATACATAATATTGGGGTTCATTTTGACATAAACGTATGTGCATGGAATACAACTTGGCTCCATTTCAGTTCCCAGTACTTCCTCTTTACCTCCTTTTCTCCCTCTCCCTGTTCTTCTTCCTCTATTTATTGGCCTAATATTTACTTAATGCTTTTTTTAAAATTGGTACTTATTGGCATACATAACAGTGAAATTCCCTGTTTTATATGTGTACATGGTATGATTTGGTCAATTTCATTCTACTATTCCTCCTTCCTTCCCATCCCCCTCCTTAATTCTCTTCCTCTACTCCACTGATTTTTCTTCTATTTTCATGGGACCTCGCTCCACTCTTTTCCCCTTATTTTGCTCTAGCTTCTGCATAGGAGAGAAAACATTTAACCCTTAACTTTGAGTCTGGCTCATTTCACTTAGCACCATGTTCTCCATTTCCATCCATTTGCCAGCAAATGCTATAACATCATTCTTATGGCTGAGGAAAATTCCACTACATATATACCACATTTTCTCTATTCATTCATTAGTTGAAGGGGCTGAACATTTATTAAGCCTGCTAGGTGCAAGTCACTATGCAAGGTGCATTATCTACATTATCTTGTTTAATCCATAGAGGGATATTATGAAACATGACCTATTGTCCTCATTATTTAAGTGAAAAAACAAGACAAAACAAGGAGCAAAAAGATTTGACAATTTGTTCCAGTTCCATAGTAAACAAAATACTAGGTGACAGAACTTAGATTTGAATTTAGATGTTGGGCTAAAAGGACTATAGGAAAAACCAAACCAAAGTGTTTGCTGTTTTTCCACAGTATTTCACACAGCCAACACAGACTGCTTCTGACAGCAGATGTGTGTGGGTTTTTTTCCTCACTTGCCAAGCAGTTCTCTGATAGTCCCCAGCAGACACCAGCTAGATGTCCTCTAACTCAACTTGGCTCTTAGGCCATCTACCTGGAGGTGGTGGTGACTCCCATGGGCTGAGCACTCAGTCCCACAAGGCTGTCCCCTCCTCCACCTTCAGAAGCCATTTGGGAGCACAGGTTGTGACCTATGTCTCTTCTTCTTTGGGATTGATTTGTTTGCTAGAGTGGCTCACAGAGCTCAGTGAAACACTTGCTTATGTTTCCCCATTTATTGTAAAGAATATCGCAAAGGGGACAGATTACTTCCAGGGGGAGGTATGTGGGAAGAGATGTGAAACTTCCCTGCCTTCCCCAGCAGCCCCACCCTCTAGAAACCTCCATGTGTTCAACTATTTGGAAGCTCACAGAACCCACTCCTTTTGGATTTTTATGGAAGCCTAATTACACAGGCAGAGTTGATCGAATCATTGGCTATTGACTAATCTTCAGCATCTCTTCCCTCCTCAGAAGAGCTTTTTAAAATCGTGTTAAAATGTTTTACTTATTTAATTTCCTCAGCAGCCCTGTGAATTAAATCTCAAATAGCTCATGGGGCTGCTGTGTAAATTAAATAAATAAAATATTTGGAAGAGATTGGTTCATTTTTCCATGTGGCATGTACTGATGGGCCCCATGCTGGGTACATACTGGTGTACAGAACCAGAGGAGGCTTTCGCCCCAGGAAATCTTACAGTCCAGAGAGGAGAGATGACCATTATTCACAGAGGCATACTGAAAACCATTCTCTAGCCCCTTTCTTTAGGAGAGTTAATTCATTCAGCCCTGAAAGTTATCAAGTGTGGGAGGAATATGGTTACTTGGCCTCCAGCCAGCAGTAGTGCTTGTGAGTGAAGCTGAAACCAAATTTCAGTCCATATCTTACTTACCTTAGGTTTGTCGTGAGGATATCTGTGAGCTGATTAAAGAAAGCAACAAAGAGCCCAGGTCACTTTGGAGATGAGCCAGGACTCTCTGCCTCCTCATGGATGCTGGGGCCTGTTGGCTTATGATATCTTGATTCCGTGGGTTTTCCCTCATCACACTGGCCTTCCATAGCCCACCAGGGCCCTGACAGGATTTCCTGTCCCAGCTCTGCTCATCCAGGCAACCTAATCATCTTAATAGTGTCTAATTTTAATTTCCAACTTGGAAAAGCTTTTTGCTCCATGTCACACCAAAATCCCAGAACACTGTATGAAATGCTGCTCCTCGGTCAAGGCCATGTTTTTCATCCTATCTGTTGTGGTCAGGAGTTCCCTGTGGTGGCTGATGTGATGTTCCAGGTCTCAGCAGGATACTTGGTTGAAATATTTCTCCAGACCATCTTCTTTGTGTATTCACCAGACGACAATCTTCTATTAACTTGTATGTCTTCTCAGGTGCCTGACTTTGGGAACATGGGCTGTGAATACATTATGAATGTCTGGTCACTCCATTGAAAAATAGCACATGGATATTGTGATCGATGGATTAATCTTTTGTTAGTGACCACCAACATGACCCAGCTCTAGGTCTAGTGAAAAATTGAATGTGAAAATCAGAGATCACATGGGCTAGTCATCTCTCCAACAGCCACATTCTTTTTTGTAATCTTGTTTTTTAGTCTCACTTCATTTGAGTATGGTCATGCTATTTCAGTTAAAATTTGAGAACTAATTTGCTTATATATCATATTTGAAGTTACTTTTTCTTATACAAAAGCAATGCAGAATAAATATATGAGCAAAATATATAAAATAAACATAGCTATAATCCTTCTACTGAGCAATAATCGCTATTTAGATTTTTATGTACATCCTTCCCAAAAAGGATAAAGTGTCTAAAACATAGATATTCTGGGTTTGATCCCTAGTACCACAAAAACCACCTAAACAAAACAAAACCCCACAGAAACCAAACCAAACCAAAAAACATATATACTGCTGTATTTATAAAAATGGGATTACAAAGTCGGGTGTGGTCGCACATGACTGTAGTTCTAGCAATTTGGGAGGCTGAAATAGGAAGATGTCAAATTCAAGGCCAGCATCAGCAACTCAGCAAGGCCTTAAGAAACTTAGTGAGATTCTATCCCAAAATAAAAAACAAGAAGGGCTGGTGCTGTATCGCAGTTGTAAAGCACCTCTGGGTTAAATCTCCAGTACCAAAAACATTAAACAAACAAACAAATAAATAAATAAATAAATAGGATTATATTGTTCATACTTTTGTAGTCCAGTCATCAATATTAATCAATAATACTGAAAATATTTCCACAATATCCAATTATTTCCATGATTTTTTAAATGATTTTTTTTGGGGGGGGGTACTGGGAACTGACCTCAGGGACACTCAACCACTCAGCAACATCTCCAGCCCTATTTTCTATTTTTTAAAAATTGTTCTAATTAGTTATACATGACAGCAGAATGCATTTTAATTCATTGTACACAAATGGAGTACAACTTTTCATTTCTCTGGTTGTACATGATGTAGAGTCACACCATATGAGCAGTCATCCATGTACCTGGGGTAATGATGTTCATCTCATTCCACCATCTTTTCTGTCCCCCCTGCCCCTGCACTTCTCTCCCTTCCCTTTTCCCAAAGTTCCTTCATTCTCCCCATGCCCCCACCCCACTATGGATTAGCATCCACTTATCAGAGAGAACATTCGGCCTTAGTACGTACATGATGGAATATTTCTCAGCATTAAAGGAGAATAAAATTATGGCATTTGCAGGTAAATAGATGGAGTTGGAGAATATTGTATTTTATTTAGAGATAGGGTCTGATTAAATTGCTTAGTGCCTTGCTAAATTGCTGAGGATGGCTTTGAGCTTGCAATCTTCCTGCCTCAGCCTCCCAAACCACTGGAATTATAGACTTGTGCCACTGAGCTTGGCAACCATATCTTTAATGGCTAAAAACATTCTGATACATGACCAAACATACAATTCCCAAATTTTAGGGCAACTAAATGTAGTTCTTGTTATTATAAGTGGTATCATAATGAATTAGTTTAGTGAAACATTTGCCAGCCCCTAGGAGTATTTCCTTGGGGTACTTAGTGGGTGTGGTTCATGCCTGCTCAGTCCCCTTTGTTAGAGCAGCACCCTCATCCTCTAGCTTTTGTGTTTTGGCTTCTAATGACTCATGGCTACACTCCCTTTTACCAGATAGTAGGTGTTCTCAGCTAATGGGGACCTGCTTTCTCAAAAGCTTCCAACTTCAACTCCTGGGGGCATCTGCAGCCAAAGACTGACTAACATGGGGTACCTAAGACCAGCCTTCTTGATTCAAGGTGAGGATAATTCTTCAGGGGCAATGTAGGCTCCAAACCCCCATGGATCAGGCCAAAGTTGGATTTTGAATTGGCTTTATTTTTTCTTCCTTCCTGACTGCAGCCCCTACTTCTTTAGACATTATCCTAGAGTACTCCCACTCAATACATAACCACCCACTTGAATCCACATATCTATTTCTAGGGAACGTGGATGGCCTAAGATAAAAATGAATACTTGCAAGTTTAGAGAGCACAAATAAAGGATTTTGAATTATTGATTT
Source organism: Spermophilus citellus (assembly GCF_964194105.1). NCBI lineage: Eukaryota > Metazoa > Chordata > Mammalia > Rodentia > Sciuridae > Spermophilus > Spermophilus citellus. The sequence continues at coordinate 158,519,244 of NC_138185.1, read as the reverse complement.
TTTGAATTATGTTTACTAAGGTAAAATTCACTACCATACACTTTGTCCATTTAAACAGTACAAGTCAATGGTTCTAAAATATTTAGTTATTGTGAGTAATTTTCATCATCTTAAAAAGAACCTGGGGCTGGGAGCTGTGTGCACACTTGTAATCCCTGTGCCATGGGAGGCTGAGGCAGGAGGATTGCTGGTTCAAAGCCAGCCTCAGCAAATTAGCAAGGCCCTAAGCAACTCAATGAGACCCTGACTCTAAATAAAATACAAAATAGAGCTGGGGATGTGGCTCAGTGGTTGAGTGCCCCTGAGTTCAATTCCTGGTACCCCCCCCCAAAAAAAAAAATAACCTGAGGTACTTTGACTTATCACTCTCCCCAGCCTTAAGGAGGTGCTAACTTACTTTTGGTCTATGTAGATTCATCTAATTTGGACATTTCAAATACATGAAATAATATAATTATGTGATCATTTTTCACTTAGCATGTTATTGATTTTTATAATTGTTATAGTATGTATCAGGATATCATTGCTTTTTATTATCAAACATTGCCTTGTATAGGTAGAAAACATGTTGTTTATCCATGTCAAAGGCACTTAGGACAAGATGGATCGAATGCCCTGTATTCCTACATAAAGAAAATAAAGCTTAAGCTTAATCAATCATAAATGGTCAGCTGAACATTGGTTATATAATGAGGGACTTCACCAGGATAGTCCAAACCAGGCAACTGCTCAAGCTTTAACCAATCAAATAGTCTTATACCTGTGTGTCTAACAACATAAACCTATCCTTTTAAATCCACTAGTGTTTTAAATTATGTAGAAAACAAGATGCAAAGTGATAAACCACTGTTAAAATAGTATTAGCTTTTATAATTTCCTGTGTATTTACCTTAATTGAGATTTTTTCACATATCTTGCAGGGCAGGTCTAGTGGCAACAAACTTTCTCGGCTTTTTTTTTTTTTCTTTTGAGGAGGAATACTTAATTATTCCCTTACTTCTGAAGGACAGTTTTGCTGGATATAAGATTCTTGGTTAACATTTTTTTTCTCCCTTCTAGCATTTTGAAAATACACCCCACTGTCTTCTGGCTTCCGTGTTTCTGAAAAGAAATCTGCTGATAATCTTCTTGAGGATAATTTTATGTGATCAATTGCTTCCAAGATGCTCTCTTTGTCTTTCAGAGTTTGATTATAAATCTTGCTGTGGGTCTCTTTGTGTCCATTTTACCTGAAGTTCATCTAGTATCTTGTATGCTTACATTCATGTTTTTTATCAAATTTGGAAAGATTTCAGCCATCATTTCTTTTAATACTTTCTCTGACTCTTTCTTCTCTCTTCTTTAGAGACTTGCACAAGGCTTTTTGTTGGCCCACTTGATGGTGACCCATGGGTCTCTTAGATCTTGTTCATTTTACTTTGATTTTTTTGTTTTGTTCCTCAAACTTGATAATTTCTATTGTTTTCACTTCAAGTGCACTGACTCTTTTGCCTGCTTTAATCTAATATGGCTTTGAATTTCTTTTATGATTTTTTTTCCATTTTCATTATTATAGTTTTCAACTCCAGAATTTCTTTTTGGTCTTTAAATCTTTTTCATATTTTAAATTTTGTTGCTATTGTTCATATATCATTTCCTCGACATCTTTCTTTAGTTCTTTAAGCATCTTTAAAATGATTTTTAATCACTTTTTTCCCTGGAATATTTGCTATTAGGTATTTTCCTTCCTTCCTTTTCTTTCTTTCTTCCTTTTCTTTCTTTCTTTCCTTCCCTCCCTCCCTCTCTCCCTCCCTTCCTTCCTTCCTTCTTCCCTCCCTCCCTTCCTTCCTTCCTCTCTCTTTCTTCCTTTCTTCTTTTTCTCTTTCTCCCTTTCTTTCCTTTCTTCTTTCTCTCTCTCTCTCTTTCCTTCATTCCTTCTTTCTTTTCTTTTCTTTTCTTTTCTTTCATGGGAATTGAACCCAGGGTGCTTTACTACTAGGTTACATTCCAGCCATTTTAACTTTTTTTTTGAGACAGGATCTCACTAAATTTCTGAGGATGGCACTGGGCTTGTGATCCTCCTGCCTAAGCTTCCTAGTTAGCTGGGATTACACCTGTACCCAGCTAACCTTAGTTTGGTCTTTTTCAGGGAAATTTTTGTTTATATTTTCCCCCTTTCCTTTTTCTTTGTATGCCTTGTGATTTTTGTTGTTGTTGAAAGCTGCAAATATGAATCAAATAATGTAATAACTCTGGAAATTATATCTTCCCCTTCCCTAGAGTTTGCTCACAATTTCTCTGTATGTTCATACCAATAAATGTAAGCGGGTTGCTCCAGGAGGTGTCTGCAATGAGGTGGGGTAGGGTATGGGTACCTGCTACTATGCTAAGAACTGTTAATTGACTGAAATTAACCAGAGTTTACATCCAAATATTTCCCTAGAATTTGCAAGCCTTCAATAACTCCTAAGTTCCAAAATAGTTACACAAGGCAAATTCTGCCAGTATAATTGGATTCTAGGTGAGTAGAGAGATTGGTAGGGGTACTTACTCTGCTGTCTTCCTAGAATCTTCTAGATCATTGATTTTTTAAAAAAATATTTTAATTGAATATAATGTTAAGTATACAGAAAAGTTGCAATGTTACAGGGAACTCCTATAAACATTTTATTCAGATCCACTAATTTTATATATATATATATATATATATATATATATATATATATATATATATATGTCCAAAGAATAGTTCTACTTAAAAAGTAAACAAAAGTATAATTACAAAAGATTAGTGTATTTGGTTACTTAAAATTAAGAGCTTAGCCCATAAAAATAAAATAAAATGCAAGAAAAAATTAGGAGAAAATATATGAAACACATATAAATAAAAAGGAAAGTGGCATCTGAATTGCATTTTTAAAAAGGTAGTCCATTGAAATGTGAGTAGATGACATTTCACAGAAAAGAAATCACAAATGGCCAATACACATGAGATGCTTAACCCATTTCATAATTAATAAAATGTTAATTAAAATCCTAGCAAAATATGTTTTTACACATAGTAATATGGTCCAAACTGACAATATCTCATAGTAAGAATTATTGGCAAAGGTGTAAAGTAAGAGAAACACCTAAAATACTATGGGTAACATAAAATGTTTATGGGAAGGAAAGACTGTAAATAGGAAATGAAACAGAAAAATATATTAAGAACCATATTCTGAGAACAAAGTGTATATGCAATAAGAGTTCTAAGCATGGGGTATGTGAAGAAGGCTTATTAACAAGAAAAATCACATTAATAGATGCCTTCCAAACTGCAGAATATCAACACACCATATGAATCAAAATGCATTCTGCTGTCATATATACCTAATTAAAATTTAAAAAAAGAAAGTAGGGAAGAGTGAGAGAAAGAGAGGGAACACAACTAACCTACTCTTTTGCTTATAGATTGTGCAAAGATTCATTGGTCTCTTGTTCTCATAGAAAAGCAACAGAATAACTGAGGGATTATTCTACTCTCATCAGTCTAATTTCCCAGCAACATAGTTCTCAGAACCTAACATTGGCAAATGGTTTTTAAAAATCAAAGTTAGGGTAGCTTCATTTTCAATTGGTTGAATGTGATGCTTTGAAATAGTATTTTTTAAAAATTACCTTCCATATATGTACTTCAGAAGAATAAAGTAGAGGCTTTTAATACTGTCTCAATCATTATTTCACTTACTCATATGAGACCCCAAAATGTTTTCCTTTTTCAGTTTTTATCTGGCCTATACATTTCAGTATAATAACAATGTGCTTTGACTATTGCTACACTAGTCTATTAATAGTGGCTTTGTAGAACAAAGAATTAGTCAGGCATGGAATAGACTATCTTCAGCCAACCATGTCTTTCTCCTTGACTCCTTTATTCAGGTAATATTTAAAACTCAATATTCAGGTAATATTTAAAGCTCAAAACCAGCATATTCTATTTCCTCCACCTAGTGTGATGTCTTATCAGATCACTTGGAACGCTGATAGTTCTACATCCTTTTGCTCATAATTCACTTCTTTCCTACCCTGCAGGGTGGCAATGTAAATGCGCGGCATCACTATCTTTGTTTGAGCTTTCTTCTTGAAAGTTGCATAATAAAAATATCTAGACTCAGTTTTACTTTCCTCTACCCCCATCTGAGTTTCTGAATTCTATTTACCCTAATGTAATAAATCAACTAGATTCATTTTTCACTGAATTCCAATTGTTTATATTTTGATTTCATTCACTTGCTTTATAATTTCTCTCTATATCACATACACATTATTTATCTTTTCTTTTTTTTAAATTTATTTTTCAGTTGTAGTTGGACACAATACCTTTATTTATTTATTTTTATGTGGTGCCGAGAATCGAACCCAGGGCCTCACACGTGCTAGGCGAGCTCTCTACTGCTCAGCCACAACCCCAGCCCCTTATCTTTTCTTTTTTATTGGAGTTTTATAGTTACACATAGTAGTTGTGTTATCCCAACCAACTCATACAAGCATGGGATTTGATTTCAGTTCATGATCCCCCTTTTCCCTTCCTCTTTTCCCTCCTGTCCTCTCTCCCTTCTTTCATTCTGCTTCCTTTACTCTTCTAGTCAGGCATGGAATAGACTATCTTTAGCCAACCATGCCTTTTTCCTTGACTCCTTTATTCAGGAAATATTTAAAGGCTCAAAACCAACATATTCTATTTCCTCCACCTAGTATGATATCTTTTGTTTTTCTATTAGTTTACATCTGGTTCTTTCTACCTATCATAATGGTGAAGTTCCCTGTCATATATTTATATATGCACATAACATGATTTTTAAAGAATTCATTCTGCATTGCCTTCCCTTACCCATCCCTTCACTCTTCTACATTACTGATCTTCCCTGTATCTTTATGTTATCCTATCTTTCCTTCCCCATTTCTTTTCCTTTACTATAGCTTCTGCATTTGAAAGAAAACATTTGACCTTATAGTTTCTGAGTTTGGCTTATTCATTAGCATGATATTCTCCATTTTCATCTATTTAGCAGCAAATGTAATGATTTTATTCTTTATTTAATATCTGAGGAGAATTCCATTGTGTGTGTATGGTGCATGTGTGTGTGTGTGTGTGTGTGTGTGTGTGTGTGTGTGTGTGTGTATGGGCATATGGGTTGAATCCATAATTTAGCTATTGTGAATTGTGCAGCTATAAACATTGAGCTGGCTGTATCACTGTAGTTTGCAGATTTTAGATCTTTTGGGGAAATACAATACCAAGGAGTGGGATAGCTGGGTGGTATGGTGGTTCTACCACTAGTTTTTTTTTTTTGAGGAATCTCAATACTGCTTTCCAGAGTGGTGGTACTTGTCTGCAGTCTTACCAACAATGTACCTTTCTCCTCTACAACTTTACCAGCATTTATTATTATTTGTGTTCTTGATCATTGCCATTGTGACTAGAGTGAGATGAAATCTTAGTGTAGTTGTGATTTGAATTTCCATGATTGCTAGAGATATTGAACATCTTTTCATGTATATGATGGTCATTTGTGTTTCTCTTTTGGGGGTTTCTATTTAGTTCTTTTGCTCATTTATTGGTTGGGTTATTTGTATTTTGGTGTTAAGTTTTTTGAGTTCTTTGTATATTCTAGATATTAATCCCCTATGGGAGGAGCAGCTGGCTAAGATTTTCTCCCATTTTGTAGGTTCTCTCTTCACTCTCTTAACCATTTCCTTTGCTATGCAGAATCTTTTTAATTTACTGGCCTCCTATGTATTGATTCTTGGTGTATATTTCTTATGCTTTGGGGGTTTTGTTAAGGAAGTTGGTTTCAGCATCTATATGATAGAGTGTTGACCCTGTGTTTTCTTCTAGCAGTTGTAAAGTGTCTGGTCTAATTCCTAAGAGTTTGATCTATTTCTGTTTGAATTTTGCAAGGTTAGAGATAGGAGTCTAGTTTCATTTTTATACATATAGCTATCCAGTTTTCCCAGCACCATTTGTTAAAAAGGTTGTCTTTTCTCCAGAATATATTTTTGACATGTTTGTAAAATATCATATGACTGTAAATATGTGGATTTGTCTCTGTGTCTTCTATTCTGTTCCATTGATTTTCATGTCTATTTTGATGCCAATTCTGTGCTGTTTTTGTTACTATGGCTCTGTAGTATAATTTCCGGTCAGATATTGTGATGCCTCCTGTTTTGCTTTTCTTTAGTATTGCATTGGCTATTTTGAGGTCTTATTCTTCCAAAAGAATTTAAGAATTTATTTTTTTTTCTAATTTTGTGAAGAGTGTTGTTGGTATTTTGATGGAGATTGTGTTGAACCTGTATAGTGTTTTGGTAATATGGCTATTTTGATGATATTAATTCCATCTATTCAGAACATGAAAGGTTTTTCCATCTTCTAAAATCTTCTTCAATTTCTTTCTTCAGCATACACTAGTGTTCTGAACTATTTAAAAGTAAGTTTGGGGCCTCTCAGCGTCATCAGTTGCTGTGTGTGCATGCGGAGGACCGAGCTAGCTCGCAATAAACACCTCTTTGCTGCTTATATCGATCTTGGGTCTCTGGTGGTCTTTTGGGGGTCCCGAATTTGTCCATAACATATGGGGGCTCGTCCGGAATCCCCCTAATAAGCTTACCCAGACACCCTGATTGAGAGGTGATTAAAACCCGGCCGGGCTTAGAGAAGATTTTAATGAACCAAGAAGTCTGAACATCTCTTGTAGAAGAATAAGAATTAGTTAAGTAGGATCACTAGGCAATGCTGAGCTGACGTGGATCTGGGGCGAACAGTCTGGGCCTCTCAGAACACGCACTGAGCCCAGATCGGCTGAATTCAAGCTCCTGTTCGCCTGCTTCCCACAAACAAACAGCTGTGACTCAGCACTAATCCATCCGGCTGAAACAACTGGTCAGCCCTTCTCATCCTACGGAGGTAAATGCCTACCGAGCCTTCATAGGTAGTGGCCACAGGTTTGAAACGGGGCTTGGGAGAGAAAGTCAGGACCCACCCGTTGCATTGGTCGCCCGGCAAAGGGAAACGAACTGTCACCATTTGCAAGAGACACCACCATGGCAGAGAACTGACGTCATCAGACTGCGGCGGAGGAGATAACTTCATTGAAACCTGCGGCTACAGGTGTGTAATTCCCTAGCCTTCCCTCTCCACACATCGGGAAAACCTTAAGGGCCCCTCCCAGCTCTCCCGTAAGGGCCCCTCCCAGCGCAATAGCCAGACCGAGGGAATCTGAGGTGGCGCGGGACCTGTGGCGTGGAACTACCGCTCCCACCAGTGCTGACAGCTGAGGTCTCTTGCACCAGCTACCGGGGGCGTGGCTATCGGAGGGCAAGTAAAATACGCTGAGGATTCTCAGCCCCAAGCTCTACAAACTTAGGGTCTGAGGGAATGGCAAACTGGGAGAGTGTGCCCAGTTGTTCATGAAAACAGTGCTCCTGGGAGCAGCAGACCTGGCGTGTAGCCAGTATTGTGGTGAGCGGCACCCGTGAGAGGGGCCTGGCTAGAGGAAAAGTGGGAAGTGACTAAACACAAGAGGAGGCCCTAGGCACTCAGGATTGGAGACTCGCCCAGTCTGGGAGGAGCTGCTGCACAGTGATTGGTTCCTGTGTATTGACAGGAGAAACTTGGCCTGGTGGGCACAGTGCCACCTACTGGAAGAGAAGTTAATCAAACCCTAAGACTGCATTTATTAGTTTTTTTTTTCATTTTTTCTTTTCTCTTTTTTTTTTTTTGATTTGGGTTTTTCTTTCATTTTCATTTTTCTTGTTTTTTTTAATTTTTTTTAAAAATTTTTTCTTCTAATTTTAATTTTAATTTTTTTATTATTTTTAAAATTTTTTCTCTTTTTTATTTCCTATTTTTTTCTTCTTTTGTCTTTTCATTTCTTTTCAATTATCTTATCCCCCCTTCCTTGAATTCTACCTGCTTACTCTCATTCTCTTTAGTGACTTCTTCCCTTCCCTTCTAATACCTTTCCTCCCAAGCATCTAATAAATTTATAGGAGTAAACAGTAACTCATCAGTCAAACAGAACAAGAAGTAACATGAGCAGCTTCAAAAAGCAAGGAAGAAAGGGAGTACAAACAATGCAGGACGGCCTAAATATTCAGGAGGACCTAGAGTCATCAGAAAAATGGTCATATAAAGAACTCAAGGAACACCTTAGACAGATGGAATGGAACCTTAAAGAGGATACAAGACAGCAAATTCAAACAGCGAAAAAACACATTGAGAATGAATTACATAAACAGATAAAAGAAGAAGTTAAGCATCTCTATCAGGAGATAGAGATTATAATAAATAATCAAATAATTCTAGAAATGAAGGAAACGATAAACCAAATTAAAAACTCAATTGAGAGTATCACCAACAGAGTGGAGCAAGTAGAAGCCAGAACGTCAGATAATGAAGACAAAATATATCATCTTGAAAACAGTCTAGCCAACTCAGAAAGGCTGGTAAAAAATCATGAGAAAAACATCCAAGAGTTATGGGATAACATAAAAAAACCAAACTTACGAGTCATCGGGATAGAAGAAGGTACAGAGTTTCAACCCAAGGGAATGAGTAACCTGCTGAATGAAATAATTACAGAAAACTTTCCAGAAATAAAAAAGGAAACAGATATACAAATTGAAGATGCATACAGGACACCGAGCACACAAAATAACAGTAGACCAACGCCAAGACACATTGTTATGAAGATATCCAATATACAGAACAAAGAGAAAATATTAAAAGCTACAAGAGAAAGGAGACAGATTACATTCAGGGGTAAACCAATAAGGTTAACAACGGATTTTTCATCACAGACACTGAAAGCAAGAAGGTCATGGAACAATGTATTTCAAACACTGAAAGACAATGGATGCCAACCAAGAATTCTGTATCCAGCAAAATTAAGCTTCAGGTATGACAACAAAATAAAAATCTTTCATGATAAACAAAAGTTAAAAGAATTTGCAGCCAGAAAACCAGCATTGCAAAGCATTTTGAGCAAAACACTACACGAGGAAGAAATGAAAAACAATAACCAAAACCCTCAGTAGGAAGTGCCTCCGTAAAGACAGAGGGCGAGGGGAAAGATAATCATGGAGAAACAAACTAAATTTTTTTAAAAAAGGATAAATAATCAAACATGGCTGGAAGTACAAACCATATATCAATAGTAACTCTGAATGTTAATGGCTTAAACTCTCCAATAAAGCGACATAGGCTGGTATCATGGATTAAAAAAACAAATCCAACAATATGCTGCTTCCAGGAGACACATCTGATTGGAAAAGATAAACACAGGCTGAAGGTGAAAGGATGGGAAAAGATATACCATGCACACGGTCCTCGTAAGCAAGCAGGGGTGGCCATCCTCATATCGAATAAAATCGACTTCAAGACTAAGTTAATCAAAAGGGATAAAGAAGGTCATTATATACTGTTAAAAGGAAGCATTCACCAACAAGACATAACAATTATCAATATTTATGCACCAAATAATGGTGCTGCGACATTCATAAAACAAATTCTCCTCAAGTTCAAGAATCAAATAGACCACAACACAATAATTATGGGTGACTTCAACACACCTCTCTCACCATTGGACAGATCCTCCAAACAAAAGTTGAATAAAGAAATTATAGAACTCAATACCACAATCAATAACCTAGACTTAACTGACATATATAGAATATATCAACCATCATCAAATGGATATACTTTTTTCTCAGCAGCACATGGAGCCTTCTCAAAAATAGACCATATATTATACCATAGGGCAACCCTCAGTAAATATAAAGGGGTGGAGATAATACCTTGCATTTTATCTGATCATAATGGAATGAAACTGGAAATCAATGATAAAAGAAGGAAGGAAAAATCCTACATCACATGGAAAATGAACAATATGTTACTGAATGATCAATGGGTTACAGAAGACATAAAGGAGGAAATCAAAAAATTCTTAGAGATAAATGAAAATACAGACACAACATATCGGAATCTATGGGACACAGTGAAAGCAGTTTTAAGAGGAAAATTCATCGCCTGGTGGTCACTCCTCAAAAAAAGAAAAAAACAACAAATAAATGAGCTCACACTTCATCTCAAAGCCCTAGAAAAGGAAGAGCAAAACAACAGCAAATGTAGCAGAAGGCAAGAAATAATTAAAATCAGAGCAGAAATCAATGAAATTGAAACAAAAGAAACTATTGAAAAAATTAACAAAACTAAAAGTTGGTTCTTCGAAAAAATAAATAAGATCGACAGACCTTTAGCCATGCTAATGAAGAGAAGAAGAGAGAGAACTCAAATTACTAACATACGGGATGAAAAAGGCAATATCACAACAGATGCTACAGAAATACAGAAGGCAATTAGAAATTATTTTGAAAACCTATATTCCAATAAAATAGAAGATAATGAGAGATCAATAAATTTCTTAACTCATATGATTTTCCCAGACTGAGTCAGGAGGATACACACAATTTGAACAGACCAATATCAATGGATGAAATTGAAGAAGCCATCAAAAGACTACCAACCAAGAAAAGCCCAGGACCGGATGGGTATACAGCGGAGTTTTACAAAACCTTTAAAGAAGAATTAATACCAATACTTTTCAAGTTATTTCAGGAAATAGAAAAAAGAGGGAGCTCTTCCAAATTCATTCTATGAGGCCAACATCACCCTGATTCCGAAACCAGACAAAGACACCTCAAAGAAAGAAAACTAGAGACCAATATCTCTAATGAACCTAGATGCAAAAATCCTCAATAAAATTCTGGCAAATTGAATACAAAAACACATCAAAAAAATTGTGCACCATGATCAAGTAGGATTCATCCCTGGGATGCAAGGATGGTTCAATATACGGAAATCAATAAATGTTATTCACCACATCAATAGACTTAAAGATAAGAACCATATGATCATCTCAATAGACGCAGAGAAAGCATTCGACAAAGTACAGCATCCCTTTATGTTCAAAACATTAGAAAATCTAGGGATAACAGGAACTTACCTTGACATTGTAAAAGCTATCTATGCTAAGCCTCAGGCTAGCAACATTCTGAATGGAGAAAAGTTGAAGGCATTCCCTCTAAAATCTGGAACAAGACAGGGATGCCCTCTATCACCACTTCTATTCAATATAGTTCTCGAAACACTGGCCAGAGCAATTAGACAGACGAAAGAAATTAAAGGCATAAAAATAGGAAAAGAAGAACTTAAATTATCACTATTTGCGGGTGACATGATTCTATACCTAGAAGACCCAAAAGGGTCTACAAAGAAACTACTAGAACTAATAAATGAATTCAGCAAAGTGGCAGGATATAAAATCAACACGCATAAATCAAAGGCATTTCTGTATATCAGCGACAAAACTTCTGAAATGGAAATGAGGAAAAACACTCCATTCACAATATCCTCAAAAAAAATAAAATACTTGGGAATCAACCTAACAAAAGAGGTGAAAGATTTATACAATGAAAACTGCAGAATCCTAAAGAGAGAAGTAGAAGAAGATCTTAGAAGATGGAAAAATATACCCTGTTCATGGATAGGCAGAACTAACATTATCAAAATGGCGATATTACCAAAAGTTCTCTATAGGTTTAATGCAATGCCAATCAAAATCTCAATGGCATTTCTTGTAGAAATAGATAAAGCAATCATGAAATTCATATGGAAAAATAAAAGACCCAGAATAGCAAAAGCAATTCTAAGCAGGAAGTGTGAATCAGGCGGTATAGCGATACCAGATTTCAAACTATATTACAGAGCAATAGTGACAAAAACAGCATGGTACTGGTACCAAAACAGGCGGGTGGACCAATGATATAGAATAGAGGACACAGAGACTAATCCACAAAGTTACAACTATCTTATATTTGATAAAGGGGCTAAAAGCATGCAATGGAGGAAGGATAGCATCTTCAACAAATGGTGGTGGGAAAACTGGAAATCCATATGCAACAAAATGAAACTGAATCCCTTTCTCTCGCCATGCACAAAAGTTTACTCAAAATGGATCAAGGAGCTTGATATCAAATCAGAGACTCTGCATCTGATAGAAGAAAAAGTTGGCTCTGATCTACATATTGTGGGGTCGGGTTCCAAATTCCTTAATAGGACACCCATAGCACAAGAGTTAATAACAAGAATCAACAAACGGGACTTACTTAGACTAAAAAGTTTTTTCTCAGCAAGAGAAACAATAAGAGAGGTAAATAGGGAGCCTACATCCTGGGAACAAATTTTTACTCCTCACACTTCAGACAGAGCCCTAATATCCAGAGTATACAAAGAACTCAAAAAATTAGACAATAAGATAACAAATCACCCAATCAACAAATGGGCCAAGGACCTGAACAGACACTTCTCAGAGGAGGATATACAATCAATCAACAAGTACATGAAAAAATGCTCTCCATCTCTAGCAGTCAGAGAAATGCAAATCAAAACCACCCTAAGATACCATCTCACTCCAGTAAGATTGGCAGCCACTATGAAGTGAAACAACAAGAAGTGCTGGCGAGGATGTGGAGAAAAGGGTACACTTGTACATTGCTGGTGGGACTGCAAATTGGTGCGGCCAATTTGGAAAGCAGTTTGGAGATTCCTGGGAAAGCTGGGAATGGAACCACCATTTGACCCTGCTATTGCCCTTCTCGGGCTATTCCCTGAAGACCTTGAAAGAGCATGCTACAGGGATACTGCTACATCGATGTTCATAGCAGCACAATTCACAATAGCTAGACTGTGGAACCAACCCAGATGCCCTTCAATAGATGAATGGATAAAAAAAATGTGGCATCTATACACAATGGAGTACTATGCAGCAATAAAAAATGACAAAATCATAGAATTTGCAGGGAAATGGATAGCACTAGAGCAGATTATGCTTAGTGAAGCTAGCCAATCCCTAAAAAATAAATACCAAATGTCTTCTTTGATATAATGAGAGCAACTATGAACAGAGCAGGGAGGAAGAGCAGGAAGAAAAGATTAACATTAAACAGAGACATGAGATGGGAGGGAAAGGGAGAGAAAAGGGAAATTGCATGGAAATGAAGGGAGACCCTCATTGCTATACAAAATTACATATAAGAGGTTGTGAGGGGAATGGGAAAATAAACAAGGAGAGAAATGAATTACAGTAGATGGGGTAGAGAGAGAAGATGGGAGGGAAGGGGAGGGGGGATAGTAGGGGATAGGAAAGGTAGCAGAATACAACAATTACTAATAGGGCATTATGTAAAATTGTTGATGTGTAACTGACGTGATTCTGCAATCTGCATTTGGGGTAAAATTGAGGGTTCATAACCCACTTCAATCTGATGTATGAAATATGCTATGTCAAGAGCTTTGTAATGTTTTGAACAACCAATAAAAAAAGTTGTACACAATAATTGAAAATTTAAAATAAAGTAAATCCTGTTTATGAAAAAAAATAAAAAAAATAAAAGTAATTTTGGTAAAACATGCACCATGAATATTTAAGAATATATTTTCTAAGAAAAAGAATCGTTTCCCTCCAAAGCTCTTGTACAAATATCAAAGTAAAAAAATGTAACATTGATAAAATGGTATTCTAGTTCACAGTTTATGCTATAATTTTATTATTTTGAAATTGACTGTTTACAGTTATTTTCCCCTCATTATAACATCTAATACAGAATCATGTAGTATGTTACATTTACATGTTTAAAATTTCTATGATTTCTTGGTGGATTGGCCTACTTATTATCTAAATAAATAACTTGGATATAAAGTTATTTAATTTAGAAATTCTTTGTGTAGTTTGGACACAAATTCTTTGTCAGAAGTATGTATTGCAAACTTTTCTTTCCCTGTTACGTGGCATGCCTATTTATGTTCTTGATGGTATCATCTGACAGGAATCTTTAATTTTGATAAAGTCTAATTTAATGTTATTTTTATGATTTTTGTTTTCAATATCCTATCTAAGCAACATTTGGTCTATGTCCCAAAGATATTCTCCCATTTCTTTTTTTCTAGAAGGTTTAGAGCTAAAGCATTTTCCTTAAGTCTATAACCCATTTGAAAATATTTTTGAGGTATGTTGAGGCTTGTTTTCCCCATAGGCAACATATGTATGCATAATTTTATAAATAGACTTCCTTTGTGGTCATATTGCTTAGATCTTTGTTTAAAAACAAATGATGGTAAAATTTTGCATCCATTTCTGTGATATCTACTTCTATTCATTTATTGGGTTATCTGTATGCCACTATATAACAGTCTTGATTACAATGCTTCTAGTAGTTCTTAATTTCATGTAAGTTAAGTCCTCCAACTCTATTCTCCCTCTTTAAGATACTTTGGAAAGTCGAAGTTCTCTGCTTTTTCATATATATTTTAGAAAAACATCCCCAGTTTCTGCAAAATGCCTTCTAGGATTATGATTGAAATTGTGTTGAGATGATAGATAATTTGGACATAATTAACATATTAACAATATGATTGCCAATACATGAACATAGTGTATTGCTCCATTTATTTAGGACTTCTTTAATATTAGTGATTTTTATTATAGATATCTTTATTCATGCCTAATTGTTTATTATTTTTGATGGTATTATAAATGGTGTTAAAAATATTTTTTTTCCAATGGTAAATAATTCACTTCGTTTTTGTATATTGACGTTCTGTCCTGAGACTTTGCTGAGTTCATTTAGGATCATAACAATTTTCTATTTAAATACTCATGTAGCCTGAGAAGAGACTATTTTACTTCTTTCATCCTAATTCTGCCTTATATTTTCTGTTCATGCTTTTTTCCCTGGTTAACACCTCCATCCAAGGTTGAATGGAAGTAGTTAAGAGAGGACACACATGTTTTGTTCTTGATCAATTATGAGAGAGCAATCAATTATGTACGATGGTAAGTGTCTTTCTTAGTTGCCTCTTATTAGGTTAAAAATTTCCCTTCTGTTTATAATTTGCAAAGATTTATTGTACATGGCTGTTGAATTTTGTTACATGCTGTTTTTGTGCACCCATTTAAATGATTATGTGGTTTTTCTTCTTTATTCATTTAACATGATGAATTGTATCCATTGATTTTGGCATGTCACACCAAACATGTTTCTGGGGCACATTCTGCATGATGATTCAGTGATTTACTTTTTATGTATCACAGATTTTATTTGCTAATATTTTCTTGAGTAATTTTGCAAATATGCTCCTGAGGGATGTGTGTCTTCATAAAGCTAAATGTTTTAGTCAGCTTTTTTTTGTTGCTGTGACTAAAAGAACAATTTTATAGGAGGAAAAGTTTATTTGGGGCTCACAGTTTCAGAGGTCTTGGTCCATAGATGGCCAACTCTGTTGCTCTGGACCCAAAGTGAGACAGAAAATCATGGTAGAAGGGTATAGCAGAGGAAGGCTACTCAGGACATGACAATCAGGAGGCAGAGAGAGCGCTCCACTCAACAAGCACAAAGTATAAACCCCAAAGACACGCCCCCAGTGACCCACCTCCTCTAACCACATCCTACCTGACCAGTTAATCCATTCAAGAAGATTAATGCACTGTTTAGGTTAAGGTTCTCACAATCCAATTATTTCACCTCTAAACTGTCTTACATTGCCCTAAAACAAGAGTTTTTGAGGGACATTTCATATCTAAACAATAACACTTAAAAAAAAAAAAGAAATTTAAAGCAATAATGTAGTGTCAGTTTATAATGTCTATAGTTAATGAGTGAAAAGCAGTAAGGAAATGTGTTAAAAATTTTTGACAAACTTGTATGAATTTACATATAAAGGATGAGAAATTTATAAATCCTCAATTGAAAATTGTCAAGTAGGTTATATACACAAAGACTGAAACTAGAATTTGAGGATTTTCCTTTTTTAAAAATTTTCATGTAGCAAACTTACTCTGTGTCAAGATAACGGGGATTTCTTTTATTAAGTAATTGTTTTTGGATACGCAAGTTATTGAAAAAAGATTATTTTTATTAAGGTTAAAAATGCTTATAATCATCATTACTTTTAAGAAAATATTGCATATAACTATTTTATTTTGTTTTGGGGTACTTATGACTTATGTTCTTATCTTCTTGGCGAGGCCTTCTTGATTTTTGTCTTTCCCAAAAGCAGACCCCAAATTTATAATGATAAAATTGTTAGGATGACCCTCATGTTTAAAATATCTTTGAGTTTCCTGGAATGGCCCCCAAGAAACACAAAGATTTCCTCCCTCTTACTCTTCTTGTGCTTGCTTGGCATTTTCCAGATTTTAATTGATTCAAAGCTTATTGTGAAAGTGCTTTCGTTTGCCAGACTCAGGACAAAGGAGTAATATATGAAACCAATGAGTCAAAATAGAATTTCAGCCTTCTTGAGATATTTATGTATAAATAAAATGTTAATATGAATAGATTTAGATGATTGTGTATCTTTCATATTAAAATAAACATTAGCGTGTTCATTTATAAAGACTGACACACTATCTCTAGAAAGGTTTTGTTTCTAGGTTTAAATATGCTTGTCAATCAAGGATAATCATAATATAGTTTGTGGAGAGACTAAAGGCCTAGAAATTTGTCTTTTTCTCACTTCCTAAAATATAATCTTTCTTTCAGCATAATCAGTGACTAAATCTTTATATAATTGATTTTTTTCTTATAGCTCAGTAGAGGATCCTATTATTCATTCTGATATTGTCAGGTATTATAATAAATTAACAAGAGCGTTGAGTCTTATTGTTTGCAGGATTTTCTGCTTTTTATTTTTGGTTTTATTCCTTTTTTAATTAACAAAAAATAATGGTTATATATACATTTATTGGGTACAATGCAACATTTTGATACATATATACATTGTAAAGTGATCAAATCTAGCTAGTCAATATAGCCACTGAATATATATATTTATTATTCCTTTTGATGAGGATCTTTAAAATTCTCTTTTAGCTTTTATTTTGAAGTAAACAATACATTATTAACTATAGTTACAATGCTGTGCAATAGATCACATATTATATTCACCTAAATTTCTCTGATTTAAGATTAAGACTTGGAATGTGTGTTCTGTAAGAAACACCAAAAGAATCTGAGTAAGGAATTGTAACAGGTTCCCTCCCTCCCTCCCTGTGTCATGAGCCAGGCCTTGCACAAGGCATTCTGGCCAGCATTTCCTGCTAATGTCTCCACACACAGCCAGTGTAGACCATCAGACAAGCAAATGAGCAAACTTTTAGATGACTCCAAGCCTTATCCTTCAGGTCCCAGTGAAGCAGAGATGAGCTGGCTTTACTGAACCCTGCTCAGATGGATGATCTATAGACCAATTAAATGTTGCTTTAGGTCACTAAATTTTGGAGTAATTTGTTGTACAATCATTGAAGTCATCAGATCCAGTGAAGCTATATGGGGTCCCTCAAGATTCCATGTGAATTTTATGACATGAATCTATTTTTCTATAATTAGGATATAAATAGATCATTTTGTGTCTTATATTTATTATCATAAAGCACAACCATGAAGATAATTTATCCTCCAATTCTTTGTCATATAATCTTTAGAATAATTACCGAGACACATTTTCCCACTACACGTTATTATTTTTGTAGACAATCTTCCTGTTTTGAGTTCCTTCAATAAACTTAATAGTCTTTCTTTCCCAAAGTATACTTTTAATTTTCCCCTTGTTTTTATGTACTTATTACATAAAGTCCATTATGTACTTATTCATTCGTTAAATATTTGTTGAGCTTAGCAAAAGCCAAATGTTGAGCTAAACGTTTCTTTTAGCACCCCTGATCGTATTTTTGTTGATAAAGTACTAGTTTCTACTAAATCAAGGACCATATATTTTATATTTAAGGACATAATTTGGATAATTATGGGATGCATTGCCCAAATTACTCTTAATGATATGCACGGTAGGCCTAATTTAGGGAAAAGTATTTTCATAACATTATATAAATCTTTACTGCACATCAATTTTTATTGAAATTGCTAAATACATATCTGACAAGATTTAAGCATAATTTTCCTAGATTTTTTAAAAAAGCTTTAATCCTTTACATAAAAGGAAAATCATAAATTTTAAAGCGAGAATTATAGAAAAATATTTGATAATCTATATTTAATAGTAAAAAAGAACTAATGTCTGTGGTCTGTAAAACATAAATGAAAATCTCATAGAATGATTCTTAAATGATTAAATAATTAAAATTAAAATTCTTAAACAATTAAAAATTATATATATCTTCCTGCTAAAAATTTATTTATTAATTGTTAATAGTGCTCACAGATCTATATGTCTTAATGCTTGAAAGTCATTTCCAATTTAAGACTGTGTTGACTTGAAATGCTGAAATCCTGCCCTTGGGACACACCTTCGTCCAGCATATACACCTTTTATCTCTTCTGATTCTAATTTGTATCCTTTCATGACTATAACAGCTTTTCTGAGTTTTGTGAGCCATTTTTAGCCTGAGTGCAATCTCGGGGCCCCTGACACAGGATGCCAAATGACCAGGGCCATCAAGGATGGAGTTGGATGAACAGTGTTTATTTCTCCCATGATTGTTAAGTGATGGCCTATTCAGAGCATTGGCAACCAAGAAGGCCCAGCTGGGCCTGGGTGTTTTAACTGTGGGTCAGTCAGGTTGGCATGGGGCACCAGTGTGGCTGAGTTTACTTTCTCCTCATCCAGAGGTCACCCTGGTGTAGCATGGCCCAAGGCCCTCACCTTAAGTCACACTGTTAGCCTGAACTTCCTTTCATTCCCAAGGCCCTAGGTATATACAGACAATCTTATCAAATAGGACATTCCAAAGACTTAGAGGTTATTCCCGAGGAGCTGGCCAGGGGTTAGTCTTTCCTTTGTAATGTGCAGAGATTTAATAACTTAGTCCCCTGAGTCCACCTTTGACTGCCTACACCCTGTACCTGAGGTGTTGAAATCTTGCCCATCTTTTGAGGTCCAGCACATTTTGTATCTCTCCATGAGGCTCTCCCTAAACTTCTCCCTCCACCTACTGGCACTAACTTCTCCAAACTCTGTGTTTTAAAAGCACTTTTAAAATTGAACTTGTCTTTGTATAATTCATGCAAATAACACCATGAGTTATAAATTAAGCTAGCGTATAG
This sequence comes from Spermophilus citellus, assembly GCF_964194105.1. Classification (NCBI taxonomy): domain Eukaryota; kingdom Metazoa; phylum Chordata; class Mammalia; order Rodentia; family Sciuridae; genus Spermophilus; species Spermophilus citellus. Next base: position 158,500,104 of record NC_138185.1, on the reverse strand, counting down.
TGTGGTTCCCACAGTACCTGAAATGACATCTTCCTTAGACGAGACCAATGATAACTGTTTATTGAAATGAAATATTATTATCTCTGCTCATGTTTTGTCATTCCTACTTTCTTATCAAATTACTTTCTAGGACTACATTGTCTTAATTTTAAAATAGGTACCGGTGACATTTATGAGTCATGTAACTTATTTTTCCTATCTCTGAGAAAATATAATCCCACCAAGATAAACATCGTTAAATGTTGGTGGCTGAAAATATCATGCTATTGTTCAACGGAGGAAGCAGCAAACAGAGCAGAATAATAATTTTATTTTTTGTAAATCTCCTGTCGTCACTGTCTATATGAGGAAGCTGCATCATTGGGTTTAAGTATACCAAGGAGATGCTGATCTGGTATATCAGAGGTTGTGGACCCCCAGAGGCAGTCTGCTATCTCTACCATGCCATTATTTTATTTTATTTTTTTAAAAAAGCTTTGCCTACATGGATGAATTAACATTTGACTATTTCTATTGCAATTAAATTAAATAAATCATTATTTTGCCACCTAATACATCAGAGGTAGACACTTTTATGGTTGGCAGAAACTCTTGCATTTGAAAATTTCCAGTAATTGCTAAGTATTCCTGAAAACTTCCGTCTCCTACCATGTTTTCCAAAACTGTGCAGTTTGCTTTCCAAGTTTTGAGAAGCAGAAAACACATACAATCTGATCATTTGCTCTCTCTTCTTTGCAAAGAGAAGCATGTGCTCTCCCTGTTGGCGATCTTCCACTCTGGCACAGACCCTAGAGCCCAGGTCTGTGTCTTCCATGGCACCATGCTCCCTTCTCAGAATATCTATTACTGTCCTGTCCCACTGACAGATGGGTAATGGGAGCAAAAATGATAAAACACATTAAAATCTCTCTAGTTTAGGCTCACCCCAGGCTTCATACCTACTTAAAAAGAGGAAAAATACATATTGGCATCAATACTTCTCCATCTCTTCTCTCCATCATGTGGTGGGCCTCTCCAATTTAATTTCTTTCTTCTCCTTCTTGCCAAACCCTTCCTGATTTCCTGATTCATCAATCATAGTGAATATTGGTGTCTAGATGCTTCAGGCTGGTCCCTCCCTCCATGCCTCTCTCCTTCCCTTTCCCTCAGTGCTTCGGCTTCTACTTTGCCATTTTTTTTCTTCTTTACTTAGTATTATGTTGTGTGTGTGTGTGTGTGTGTGTGTGTGTGTGTGTGTGTGTGTGTGTGTGTGGTGTTGGGGATTGAACCCAGGGCCTGTGCATATGAGGCCAGCACTCTACCAATTGAGCTATATCCCCAGCGCCCATTATCCTGCTTTTTGAAGTCTTTCTTTTACACTCAGGTTCCATCTTATATGTTCCCATCAAACTTTGTCTGTTCTTCTGTAAAAGCAATTTTTGTGCATTGTGATAATTGGACTATATACATGTGTTTCTTTTCCCCAAGGTTTTCAACTCCTTGGGGAGAGAGTCTTATAATAGTTCTCTTCTGCATTCCATTGCTTATCACAGAGGCATGCAAAAGATACTGAAATGAATAAACAAATGACTCCAAAACACAGGTTTAGTAATTAGATCTGAGCTGGCATATCAGCGCTACAACCTATTTGCTGTGTAATCTTACACAAGCTACATGTCTTTTCTGAACCTTCTTTTTATCACTTATGAAATGAGGATGTTAAAATCTTCCCCACAGGGATTTTATGCAGTTTAATGAGATTACATATGTAAAGTTTCTAACACAGGGCTTATTTTTATTCTAGATAAAAGTAGTTCCATTCCTTACTTTGCAAAATATATACTCAGTTATGTCAAAATAATCAAATACAGGAACTGATGACAGGATGGGAGAAAAGAAAATCATTTTAGGGTCATATATTTGCTACTGTGAATTTACAAAATGATGCATCTATATGTTGATTGGAAATTTATCAAGAGAAGAGGTGGGAATTTGGAATTTGGGTAGATTTAGCTTTATCAGCATTTTATCTTGTGTACCTTGAATAGAAGGTGCGTTTATAGCAATCTTCTCCTTGTGTACTTGCTGGGGCTAGATGTCTGGTTTATCACTTAGTTCATGCATGTTTTTCACTTTAACCAGTTATCAATCTTTTGGTTGTAATTGACAAAAAACAAAATTCAAACTAACTTGAACATTCAAGAGAACACATTCTAAGTGTGCATGCATGTACTTCAATTTGAAGCTCCATCTAGTGACCTACAAAGTACCAGGCTCTTTATTTTTTAATTAAAAAAAATTTTTTTAGTTGTTGATGGACCTTTGTTTTGTTCATTTATTTATATGTGGTGCTGAGAATCGAACCCAGTGCCTCACACATGCTTGGCAAGTGCTCTACCACTGAGCCACAACCTCAGCCCCAGGCTTTTTATTTTTACATATCAAAATGACTGATTTAATACTTCAAAATCTACCCAATAGGGGAGAGAGATAGCTTCTCTTTCCCAATAATGTTCAGTAAAATCATTTAATATCTTCTTTGTTCTGACTAACCAGTGTGCTCATCTTTAAATCAATCATGGTGGATAGAGTGGGTAGGAAGTGTTGATTGACTTAAGCTCCATGGGACCCCTTTCCTGGTGCAGTAGGGTGAAGGCAATCTACACAATGTGGCTGAAATTGGGAGAGGGATGGTGCCAAAGAAATTTTGGTTGCAATTTCAAAAAGACATGAGACAACAGGGAATACAGTTCAGAGACAGCCAAATTATGTCCAATACACGTCTGTTGACCATCTACCCCATTACCTGGCATTGCAGTGGTAAACACTGAGAATTTTTGACAGTATCTCTTTTAGTTTTCAGGTAGAATGTCGCACAAAAGATAATGCAGAGGGTGTAGGAGGGGGTATTCTTTTTCTTTTCTTTTCTTTTTTTTCATGTGTACTAAATAAATAGGGAATGTTGCTAGCATTATCTTGGTTATTGCCAAGAAAGAATGAGCTTGTTTTTAATTTAGAATAGAGTCATTTTCTTACATTTAATTTTTGTCATAATGGATAGATATTAGGTGTTTTCTCCAGTAAGTCCCTTGGGAAGTCACCTTTTTTCCAGTTATAGGTGCTTTGTGTTTCCTTCCATATGGAATACAATTTAAAGCAGAATGGATATTGAGCATTCCTGAACAAAGGGAGGTTTACAAACATGACATATGGAAAATATTTTTTTTAAGTTTTGTGAGTAGCATTTTAATTCCTGAGTTTATTTAGGTCGGATTCACTTTGTTACACACAAGACAAAGTGATCTGAGGAGTTGCTAATAGATTACAAAGTTCTATTACATTAATAAACATGAACTTACTCTCTGGAAATTTCATTTCAAGTGTTCCTTTTTGAAGTCATGTAGGTGTCTGAATGAAAACATTTTCTTCACTATATTTTGGTCAATTTTTCCATATCTTGAATGTAAATAATAAAGTGAATGTGTTATTTAGTACCTAACCTCTTTATAAGATGACAGAATATTTTTCATTATCTGATTATCCCTAATTATTTTGTAAGGTATTTCTAAATATCCAGTTCAGATTTTAGGAAGAAAATTTGAGACTTCTATAAGCAGGAATCTTACCATTGAAAGAGAAATCATGTGGGTTGTTGTTATGGGCTAGATCGTGTCTCCCTGAAACTTAGGTGTTGAGGTCTTAAACCCCCAAAGCCTCAGAATGCAGCTTTGTTGGGAGACAGGACATTTAAGGAGGTGATTAGTTTGTGAAGAAGTTCTGAGGGTGAGCCCTAGTTCTATCTAGAGGTTGGGACACAGATGTGAACAGAATGAGAACCCTGTGAAGACATGGTAAGAAGGGGACATCTGTGAGCCACAGAGTCCTCAGCACAAACCAGACCTGCTGGAATTCAGTCTGGGCTGGCAGCTTTCAGAACTGTAGGAATGTAGATATTTGTTGTTTAAGCCACCCGTTTGTGGCATATTGTTATGATAGCCCTCGAAAACTAATATAATCTTCTGTCAATGACGCCATGTTGTTTCCTTGTGAACTTATGGAGATCAGGGACTGAGGTGGATCCATCTGCTTCCACCTGAACGGAGCCCGCCCTGGAGGTGTGTGGAACTGCTTGTTGAATTGAACTGAACAAATACCAACTATGTTTTGATCACAGCAGTGGCAGAGCAGCTGGCTGCCAGCCTGACACCTGAAGTTTCCAGACTATTGCTTGTCTAGTTCGTCCCAAGAAAAATGACTTGTTTGTTGTTGTTCTTTCTTTTTATATAAAAGTGGAAGTAAAAGCATACAGATATAGAACTGTAATCTGGTAAAGCATTGTAAAAATTGTAAAAATAATCTGATAAAGCATTAAAGTATGGGGGAAAAAAAAGTAAAACTCACCCAGAGGTTCCCCGCCCAAAGTATTGACTATTCAAGTTTTGTGTAAATATTTTTTTCTTCAAGATTTTTCTGGGTGGCCATATCAATATTGTTATCAATTTATTTTTCCCTAGCCAAAAAAGTTGTGATTTACATAGCATATTCTTTATAATATCCTTACTCCCATATAATAGATTGCAGATATTTTTTCATCCTAGAAAATAAAATAAATGTAGATTTATAGTATCAATTTCCTTTTTAAAAAATATTTATTTTTTAGTTATAGGTGGACACAATATCTTTATTTTATTTTTATATGGTGCTGAGGATCAAACCCAGTGCCTCACGCATACTAGGTGAGCATTCTACCTCTGAGCCACAAACCCAGCCCATAAAGTAGCAATTTCAAATAGCTGGATTATAGATCATTTAAAGAGTATACAATGACTTATTTAGCCTCACCTCTGTTAATGGTGATTAGATTATTTCTTGTGTTTTCCTAATGTGAACAGTTCTGTGAGGAGTTGGTCTCTTTGTTGGTGTTCTTGTCACATCATTCCTCTTTTTTTACTTCCAATCTCTTTACTTACTAATTACAGACAGATGTAAAACCCCAGGCTCTATTCGATATGCGAGGAGTTGTAGAACTTGTGGATACAGAGGCAATGCAGTCATCTTTTGAGGTTCTGTGGAGACTTTTTTTGGATGGCTCCCAGAAACCAGAACCTTTCTTGTGAGCTCTAGACTCAACCACCAAATTGACTCCATGCCCACGGCTTGCCTGTATCAAATCCAAAATGTCCCAAATACGGCTTCTGATGTCTGTCCTGAAACCTGTCTTTCACTTATTGGCCTTTCCCCTTTGAATCAAAAATAGCAACTGTTGCTACAGTTGGAATGAAGGGGGGAATCCCTGCTTCCTCGATATGTCTTAACTTTCTACATCTATTCAGATCCCATCGGAGAATTTCTATTTTTATTTTCTTCTCCCATGATGCATCTTCAAACTACCTTGTTCTTTCTGTCTCTGCTGTCCATTTTGTTCCTTGCCTAGATGATGGCCATAGCCTTCTTACTGGTTTCCCAGTCTTCCCTCTGCTTCTTCCACGTAGCAGCAAAAGCAATCGTGCTGTACAAAGACTCACTGATATTGCTATCCCAGGATTTCTTCCATTCCTGTCTCATTATTTATGTGAACAACATTTACTGGTGCTTACAGCTATCAAAATGAAAAATGAACGTGTTTGAATGCAGTTTTCCGTTTTATGTTTAATAATACCGATTTGTAGTGAAATTTTTCATCAATTGCATATTCACAACATTAATAATGACATCTTCCAATTAAAAGATCATGCCACAGCCCATCTTAAAATGCCTCAATGGTTCCTCTTTATACTCTGATTTCAAGGAAAGTTCTAGGTCCTTGCTTTGGTCTACAAATTCAGAATGATAAGGCACTTATTTATGTGGTCTCACCTGAGATTTCACAAGTGGTTCCCCCTGGCTGGCCTGCTTTTTCTTCTTCTGGACTCCTTTCCCTCCCACTTTGCTATTTTTGCCCTCCACAGAGACACTTGCACTGAGTATCTAGTCTAAGTTGTGCCCCAACCTTTATTTTTTCTTTGCTCTCAGCCTCTTGTCCTGACCTCTTGGAACTATTTGTCTTGCAAATGTTTACTTTTATTGCTGTTGTTGTTGTTTACTGTTTAACTCCTCTACTTGAAGGTGGCTCCAAGAGGGCAGGGCTGTGTTTGTCTCAGTCACCAATGCACCTCGGAACTGTAGCACGGAGCCAAGCACACAGTAAGCTCTCAAAAAACAATCTGGTGATTTTTGTTCTTTCTGTGGTTTTCTTACACAACCATGCTTGTATAGCAGTGTTAAAGAGCTTTAACTGCAGGCTTAACCCCACTGTGAGGTTGAGGAAGTCTTAGTACCTAAGGAGATAACGTGCCTACCAGATGAGGTCTTGCTACTTTAAGCTCAAGGTCTAGTGACTTTGAGATGAATTGCTAAGTGCTTGCAGTTTGTTGAGCTACAACTTCCATTCTACCCCTCTTCCATTCTGTCTTGTCTCCCTTCTCCCAGTCTCATCCCCTTCTTCAGAGCCTGTTCCAAACTACTGGACTTCTGCCTCTGATATGGGTTCAAACTTAAGTTGTAGGCTAGGACTCGTGGTTTCTTTGCCTAAGGACCTACCAGCCCCTCTCCTGAAACTGGACTTATTCCTGAGCCCATCTATGGCCTTGGCTGGGATGTGCCTCTGATCAGATAGATTGTCCTCCTCTCCTTGTTCTTCTACCCCACCCTACCTGTTCCACTGGCCCAACTGAAAATATTGCCAATCTTTAGAGATGTCTGCCATGTGTCACCCAAGGTATGGATGACAGCCTAAACTGGACTCAAGTTCACCACTGTCATTTTGGATTTGGGGATTTGAACTGCTTGCTGCTCAGTTTCATTGGAGGCAACTCTAGGGAAGAGGCCTGGATCTGAATGTTCGTTTTGCCGCTTATTGGTTGTATGACCTTAAGTAAGTAATTGACTCATTTGAGTCTCAGTTTTCTCATCTGTAATTTGGTGGTAAATAATGTCTATATTGAAAAGTTGTTAGAATGAGAGATTGCCTCCGACAAGCACCTGGTACAGAACCTAGCACAGAACAGGTGGTTTCTGTGTTCCTAGTTCCCTTTTCCATCCCACTAGTCCATGACGCAGGTTCTGGCCTATGTCCAAGGAATCACATGGGCTTTTTCAGGCTGTTCTCTTTCTCTAAATGTGAACTGAGCTGACTTTTTTTTTTCAACTTTCTGAGTTTCTGTTTTCATTTGGCCTGTACATATCCTTTAAACAAAAGCGTTCTCTCTCTCTCTCTCTCTCTCTCTCTCTCTCTCTCTCTCAACTAACTCTGGTTCATACACCTAAGCCACTTTGATCTATTCCTTTCTAGCATAAGAGCCATTTGTTCACCTTTGGAAGTGAACATGCCACAGTTTTTTTTTTCAAAGAATCCTATAGACAGAGAAGATGTTGGCCTGATTTCCCCAAAGATGGGTATAGGGTGGACATTAGTCATTACATTCACATGAGAAGGTTATTCTTAAAATTGGAAACATTTTTTAGATGAATTCTAAAGCTATAATGGCTTTATTCTCCAAATGAAATGCAAACAATGGCTGTTCGTGATAGGAAACTTCTTTGAGATGACTTTTAAAATACACGATGCATTTTTTTTTTTCCAAAATACAATTGGAATTGCATGACCACAGAACTTCTCTGGAAGGCATAAAGCTGCTCTCTGGAGCTCAGACACCTTGGTATGCATAATTTGAAGAATTACTGGGATTCCATATGTTTCTTCATTCCTCCTAGACAGTGTTGATGTTTAGAGACTTTTTCTTAGTTTGCTCTTTGTTTAAACCAAAGCATGTTTGGTTTAATCAAAGAGGTTACATAAACTGTTCTTTAAAGAATTGGTACCATATTCAGAATGGGATGTTTGTGACACAGCAGATGGGCTTGTGATCCGACTCAATTGCCATTTTATCAAATTTAGAGTAAACTGAAGAAGATCCCTAGCAGCTAACCCAGCTCCTCAAACAACAGAAGCTTAAAATATGTTGGTAGAGAAAGAATGAATGCATAAACAACTCAGGGTTAGAACTCTATAAATTTAAATGAGTTCAGGATTATTTAATCTTAAAATGTCAGAGTAAGTAAATTTTTGTTAGTTTCTTTTCTGGAGAAAAACCATCAGAGATCACAGTGGCTTCCATTCATTGAGTACCTCCTATAATGGGTGCTATCGCTTGCTTAACTCTCTCTTGCATTTGGGAAACTGTACCTGCCTCCAAAGTCAGTGAGACTACCCATATGGTGTTTACCAGCAACCAGGATAGAGTATGTACCCCAGACTAAGCTAGTGAGATGCTGCATCTCATTTGACACTGTTCCTGGTGTTAGCATTGACGTGTAGACATGTGACCACATTAGGAGAAGTCAGGGAATTCTCTGGACTGACGATTAGATGATAGAACTCCTATAGTTTGGATCTGGATGTCCCTCAGTGACCCAGGATTACAGTTCCTAGCTGGGTGCTATTGGGAGGTCACGGAAACTTTCAGAGATGGGACCTAGTGGGAGGTCTTTCAGTCCTCACGGGCATATCCTTGAAGAAGAACATGGGATGCCCTAGCACCGTCTTCTTCTTTTTTGTTCCCTGTGGTGAGCAGTTTTGTCCACACCCCACAAGTCTCCCACCAGTATGCATTGACTAAAGGCCCAAAAGCAACGGGCCAATTGATAATGGACTGAAACATTCAAAACTATGAGCCAAAATAAACATTTCTTTTTATAAATTGATTTAATATTTGTTACAGTAATGAGAGGCTGACCAACACAGAAATAGAGAAGTTTCTTTTTACATTGATACAGCTAAATTTAGAAGTGGTGGATCTGGGCTGTAGTGTGTAGGTAACAATGTAAACAACTGGCTTTCAGGAAAAAAAATGCATATGTATGTATATACATGTATATTTAAATTCATTTCAAATTCTGTTAGATGTATAACACATACTTTTCAAATAATATCAATATAGTCAACTCTTTTTGTGTATTTCATCTAGTCCTTTGATTCTCATGGGAAATTTTCACTAATTTTTGCCCAATTCCTGGATCTATCGTCAACCTCTGGTCATAAGCAATAAAAATGTTGTTGAACAAGGATTAGTATTTTCATTTATCTTAATGATGAAAATGAAACAAAAAAGTTATATGTTAGAAATTTATACATTTGTCAATGCTATGAGCAACTTCTTTCTTGAGTAGGGTAATAGGTTTTGAATACTAAAATAGCATTTCCTTGACCTTTTTTTTTTTGTTATTTACAACGTTACTATGGTTTAAATGTTTATGCCTCCCCAAAATTCAGATCTGGGTTATTGTCATTGGATATCCAAGGTTTGGAGGTCCACACTGAGATGGGGGCAGAACTTCCTGACTCTCTCCTTCCTCTCCACCGTGTCTCCCTTCCTTTAGACCAGGGAAAATGTTCTTATCCAGGATGAAGGTGGAGCATATAGAAAGATGTTTCTTACTAGATATTTTCCTAGTCTTTTGAGTGACACTGTGGTGTAGTGGTTAAATAGAATGAGTAAGAACTTGGGCTCTGAAGGTGGAATACCTTCATAATTCTGGTACATAATTCTTGTTATATCAGATACCATCTTTGTGTCAGTTATTTAACATTTTTTTACCCTAGTTTTATTTTTGGCTCAATAGGGATAATTTAAACACCTGCTATGGTGCCTGGTGCACAGATGTATAATAAGAATTTGTTGAGTTGAATTAAATTCAATTTTACTCTATTATAATTAAATGGGAAAACGCATGTAAAGTACTTAGAACAATGCTCACACCTGGTAAGAATGTACATAGCCTTTCTTATAATACTTTTCTTATTGCATTTCTGTTAGTCTAACGCGTAGGCTTTTGAGACTCAAATACCAGGAAGAGGTGAGCTGTGGTGAGGAGTGGGAATACAGTGATAGCAAGAGGGCAATAGTATATATGGGGGTCAGGGAACATTTGATGTTTCAAAAATATCAACTCATCATATGTAATGGCTTCTTATCTGGTTTATCTAATCCTGGACTTTTCTTTCCCTAAGACATCTTGTATTCTAATTTCACACCGATTTATTTTCCTAAAATACCATGTCACTTCCTACTGAAAACATGCCTTTCATTGCACACAGAATAAAGCCCAAACTCCTTAAGTTGGCCTGACAAACCCCTAACTGTGCCTCCAAGCATCTCTCTCACTTTAAGTACAAATTTTCTACTTCTTGTCACATACACAAACTTTCCTTTCATCATGATTTTTCTTTTTTTCTTGTTCTTTTACCTAGAACTGACCACTCCGCCCTCCACCCCGCCTTCTCCCTGGGGATTCCCAGAAAGTGGCAAATAGATACGGAAACCTGATCTTCTCATAGACCAGAGTGCTCTGACTTGGACCTATCACTATCTGTAAGAGGTACTTTTTCCTAATTCTCATGAAGATGCCATAGGGGTTGGTGGCAGTTCTGGTGAAGGAAGTACACAAAGTTTCAACTGTATTTGTAATCTTTTCTCATCAGCAGTGAAGCAAATGTTGCATCTGGAAACACGGGGTGGCCTTAGAACTAGACACAGAAAATGCTTTTTGCCAAGTCTTTGGGGAATCCAAGGCCTCTTGGAGGAAGTGACATTTTTCCTATCTTCTGAAGGGTATGGCTGGTAATACAAGATATCAGTGTGGAGGAGGAGAGAGGGTGCTGTAAGTGGAAGAAATAAAAAGGCGTATAGGCAGCAAGGAAGGATGAGGATGTGGGATTGGAGTAACTGCCCAGGTAAGCAGGAGTTGTTAGGGAAGGATGTAAAAAGATGGAGTCAGGGCTTTGGACCTGAGGTAAAAGAGAATCTTGGAGGTGTTGAAACAGGGGAGTGATGTAAGCAGATTTGTGCTTTAGGAGGATCACTTCAGCTCCCACGCAGGGTGAAGAATTGATTGGGTGAAGTTTGGAGCTAGGGTGGAGGATACAGGAGCACACAGGACACAGGGAGACCAGTGAGAAGGCTGCTGGGGAGTCCACAGGAGAGATTATGGGGCCTGTCCTTCAGCGGTACCCATGGAGGAAGAGAGTAGGGAATACTTGGCAGAGAAGTATTTGTGAGGTTGAATGGACAGGATCGGACGTGGAGTTGGAGAAGCATTGAATTCACTGACTTTAATACCTGGCATGGATAGAGGGGGCAATTCTGAGGGAGAAAATTTGGGCAGGCTGCAAGTTGATGCATTTGCTTTGATTATGTTAAATGAGAGGTCCCTGCGGAATTGCCACAAGGAGAGAGTGAGTCAGGACATAGGTATATGGTTCTAAGTTGTAGGAAGGAAGTCTGTGTTTTAGAATCAAGAAATTTATAGATTTCTGTATATTTGTATCTCCTTTTTCAGGGTTATCAAACAATTAATATCTCAGCAGGAAAACATGTCAATATTCACAGCGAGTGGGATAAAGAAAGACTATAGATGGCTATATGACAGCTCAGATCAGGTTTTCCTGGCAAATAAATTTGTGGAAAATTTATGAAAAAAATACTTTATGTCAGATTTTTCTGTTTTGTAAGTATGGACACAGGATTGTCCATCTGTACTATCTAATTTAATGCTTATATCAACCATATGAAGCATTATTACTATTCTCTCTCTCTCTCTCTCTCTCTCTCTCTCTCTCTCTCTCTCTCTCTTATTATTCTCTTTTTTAACAGATAAGAAAACCCTGGCACAGAAAGGTTCAGGTGCTGAGATCTCATAATTAGTATTAAAAACCAGTCAGTCTAAGGTAGGAGAAGGTTTCCAGAAGAAGGGATTACTATTAGAGTCAAATGTCATAGGCAGGTAAAATTGCCTCACTGGATTTGGCAAATAAAAAAATGCCCTTTTGGGAGGTAATTTCAGGAACAAGTGGAGTGGACACCAGTGCATGTGGGTTAAGTGACTAGGAGGCAAGGAATGGAGCACCCTGTATAGACTCCTCTTCTGAGATTGTCCAGGAACAGAGTGCGTGGGGGAGAGAGAAAGAAACAGACAGTTATAATAATTCTTTTTTTTAGTGGTGCTAGGGATAGAACCCAGTGCTAGGCAAGTGCTCTGCCACTGAGCTATATCCCCAACCCAATGAAAGCATTTGTAAAGCATATTTAAAGTTGAAGAGGGAAAAGAGGAGACAGTCAGTAAAGTGGGTTCTCTCTAGAAGTACAGGTGAGTAGGATCCAGAGCAGAGGTGGAGGGACAGAGACCATAGTTGCTTCCTATTTGCTCAGAAGAAAGAAGGAAAAAAGAACAAAGGCAAGAGTCTAAGGATTGACAGCATGACCTGTTCTCTGTGAGTCATCTTCTGAGATTGGGAGGTGAGAGGGTGACAATTGAAGTGTGAAGAGACACAAGCTCTGAGAAAGCTACTGCAGAGAACTAAAGACACAGTGGATCGAGGAGTATAGAACTGGGTGCATGGAAATGGTCTGGTTCAGTTTGGAGGTCTGGAATTTATGGCTCATCAGTCTTGGAGGTTTTGTGATTCTCTCCTGAGATTCTCAGCAGCTACAAATACTGAAAGAACTGAGTATGCTAGAGTTGGGTTTTGCTAAGTCTTCATAACCATCTTGGATGCTGAGGTTCTTGGCACAATATCTAAATCCCAGAGATTCTCCTAGAATGAGCATTGTCCTAGATAGCGACCCTCCATCCTGATACACATTGAAACCACATGGAGAACTTAACAACAACAACAACAACAACTGACGTCAGTGTCTCATCTTCTGTTTTGGTTGATCTGGACTATGGCTTGGACTTTGAGATTTTTTGAACTCCCCAGCTCCCCAGGTGATTCTTGAGGTCAGTCAAGGAGAAAATTTTTGTTCTTCTAATTTCCTATGTCCAAATAAAGTTCAGAAACGATATCAGCCAGAATAGGCTATGTTATTGGACAGTAACAAACTGCAGAATCTCAGTGTCTTAATACAATGAAAGTTTGTTTTCTGCTTATATAATGTCTACTGCACTCATATGGGCAGCAGTCCTCCTTGTACTGCGTGGTATTCCTTAGTCACTGAGGCAGAGGAAGAGGAGCATGGGAAACTGAGTCATAGCTTTTCTATGCTTGTACCAGGAAGTAACACCCATCATCTCTGGTCATTTTTCATTGGTCAACACCAGTCACATGGCCACAACTAATTTCAAGGAAGAAGAAAAGGAAGCTGGATATCGATGAACATTAGTAATGACTACCACCTACATAGGGCCTTTATTGAAATACAAGTAGAGGGAAAGAACAGGCTTATGTATTTACTTTCACACCCTTATATAGTACTTATTGCATGCCAGATATTATTTTAATGGATTTCAAATAGGAGCTCATTTAATCCTCATAACAGCCCTATTAAGTAGCTGATTTTATGTTGATTTTTTTTCAGAAGGGGAAATTGAGGTTTAATAACTTGTTCTAAGTCATGTAAGTAGCAGAGATGAGATTTAATTCCAGGCAGTCTAGGTCCAGAGTCAAAGTGCTGAGCCCCCATTTTGCTGAGCCTCTTTAGTTTTGCTTGCTCCCAGCTTAGATCCTGTATGGGGCGAGAGGAAAGTGTGGAGGTGGAAGTGTAAGTTTAAGTGCAGGACTTTGTGCATTCAAAGGTACAAAGCAATGCTTGTATATGGCACTGCTAGTGTTCTAGAAGGGAGGCACGAAGTGAGGTTTGGGGAGAAGGAAGTGGAATGGATTGATGCTGCTGTCTCTGAGACCAACCCTAGAGAGTGACTTCTGACCTTTTCCTTCTTCCCTTCCTTCCATTCCTCCACCAGTCATCCATTCAGCATCTGTCGATTGGATTGCACCCTGGCTCTGTACTGGATTTGCTTAGAAAAAGAGAGCAGGGACAAGGAGAAAAATCATTCCCTTAGAGAGTAGTGGTTGGGCCATTGGTACATAAGGGATCAAACATTAAATCAGATTTTCTGAAAATGGATGTATAATTATAGCTACTGTCAAATAATTTTGATCTAGGCAACTCATATGGGCAGCAGTTCTCCTTGTACTGCTTGGCATTCCTTAGTCACTGAGGCAGAGGAAGAGGAGCATGGGAAGCTGAGTCATAGCTTTTCTATGCTTGTACCAGGAAGTAACACCCATCACCTCCAGTCATCTTTCATTGATCAGCACCAGTTGCGTGGCCACAACTAATTTCAAGGAGGAAGAAAAGGCAGGGGCATATTGGCAAACATTAGTATGTTCGCCATTACTCTATATTTTAAAATCCTCAAAGGAGGAGTGTTTGATAAGAAAAAATCATTCAGCAAATTGCAGATCATAAATTCCTAATATAAAAATTTTCTAAAGCTTCACTTTTCTATTGGTTTCTGTTAAAGGGGAATGAACACACCTGCAGTTCAGCTCATTGCAGTTCATTCTGTTTTGTCTTCAGAGTAAAAAAATACTTCCAGGGATTGGAACTCTGGGTTTTCATAGAGTTAATATATTAACATACCACAAGATATAAAAAAAGGGCACATGATCTCACTTTAAAATGGATTGTTTTTGCAATAAAATAAACAAAAAGAAGCCCTCTATATGACATTGAGGCTTTTAAATTCCTCTCTCACCTGTTAAGTCCTGTGGTTTGGTCACAACATATGGTCTCTGTTTGCAAAACACTTTTTTTTTTAAGAGAGAGTAGAGAGAGAGAATTTTTTAATATTTATTTTTTAGTTCTCGGCGGACACAACATCTTTGTTGGTATGTGGTGCTGAGGATTGAACCAGGGCTGCACGCATGCCAGACGAGCACGCTACGGCCTGAGCCACATCCCCAGCCCTTGCAAAACACTTTTTAAAATGCTGTATTGGCACCTCACTGCAATCTGCCAGCACAATCCTTAGGGTCAGGCAGTCCATACGGCTGCTGCTGTATTTTCCTTAACTCTGTTTTGATTGGGAGCTGTTGCAAGTTGTTTCCAGGAGCTTCTCCTTTCTTGTTCTGCAGGAGCTGTTCTGGCAATAGAGATGGCTGGATGTTGATGATTGTTGCCAAACTAATCCACTATTCAGGTTATTTTCTATTACTTACAAGGAGCTTTGGCTACAGGGTCAGGAGACCCGATTGTAGTCTCTAGCTGAGTGCTCCAGTGCACTGAGTCATCTAGGACAAGGCATTTCATCTTTCTATGTCTCACTTTCTTTCTTTACAAAATGAAAAATTTAAACTGCAAGACTAAGAAAAGTGTGTCATCCAATAATTTGACACTTTATAACCACCAATTGCTTTTTTTACAGTTATTAAAATAATCAAAAAGCTTCAATGCTGGGCAGTTATTAAGGAAAAAGAAGAAAGGACAAATGTCATTGTAATTAAATATGTAGATGGAAATAAAGGAGGATGTTCTACAAGTAATTGTGTGACTGTGTCTTAACGGAGTCCACAAGAGTTTCCTCTTTGGGAAGTGTGAGCTAATACATCCACAGAGCAATGATTAGGAACAGGGATATTTATACTAGATGGGAAATGCTGGGAAGCTGGGATTTTAAATCAATACCCAGAGGCGAGATGTGGGCAGCTGATGATGTGCAAAAGAACATATAGATTTGAAATATTCCCTGTTAATGATGATGATAGAATTATCATACCATGCTAGAAATCTAGGGTAGCAATCTGTGAGAAAAAATACACATGTATATTTTAAAAATATAAGCCTGTCTGTTCACTACCTCAGTCAGTGAATGGTTGATTAGTCTAGGATATTTTACACAGGTCGTTTAAGACCCACTAGAGGGAAAAAATTCAACTGTGTGGTTTAGGCTGGGGTGGATGTGTGGGTTTTGAGTTTCCCTACGGCTGTTGCACACCCTACCAAACTGCAGTGAGGGAGATGTAACCTCTTTCCTGAGGCAAGCTAAACATAGCGGATCCAAACTATGACTGAGTTCTTGTTATTTAACTGAAAACATCCCGACGTATTTAAAAGACATTCTAGCTGTAGGGGGATTCACTCACCTTCCCTCTCCCTTCAGGAGAAAACTAGAATAGTCTAGTATTATTACATCTAGTCTCTCTCTCTCTCTCTCTCTCTCTCTCTCTCTCTCTCTCTCTATATATATATATATATATATATATATATATATATTCTCCCCCCCCCCCAAAGGATCTTAGCAGAACAAACCACTTTTTGCTTCGTCTCACCTTCTGGTTTGCTCAGATGCCCAACATCTGGCTGGGCAGGTGGAAATTTCAGAGAGGAGAGGGAAAAAACGACCCTAAGTTAAAGTCTGGTTGTGCATTTAACTGTTTCGCCATCTCTGGACCACTGGCGCTGGTCCTTATCCAGCGTGCTCTGGAGAGGGAGGGAGGAGTAAAGGAGGAAGGTGGGCCCACGCAGGGTGGGGAGGAGGATGGTAAAAGGGTGAGTTACAAAGTCCCCTGAGGACTACAAAGTCCCCCCAAGGCAGGTGTCTTAGATGTTACCCCAACCGCAACCCAGGAAATGCCTTCTGCTTCTGGCAACCTGACCAAGATCACTTCGCGCTAATATTTTGAACCCAGCAAAAGTGGACGCATCTATCCAATTAACCTTTCGTTTTTGGCACCCAAGACTTTGCTGTCACAAAGCACTGACTCCGCTCCAGCGCACTTTGTGTCCTCCACTTATTGACCCTGCCTATACAGTCCACAGGTCCAGGTGGAGACACCCGAGGGGAAGTCTTGCTGGGCTTCTCAAACTTGAGCGTGTAACATGTTTACTGGAAGGCTCCTTAAACAACAGTTGGTTAAACTCCATTCCCAGAGTTCCTTGCTGCCTAGCTCTGGGATAAAGCTCCAAACTTTGCATTTTTAACAAGTTCTTAAGTGATACTGATGTTGCCAGTATGGACCGGACCGCTTTGAGGACCAATGCTTAGCTAAAAGAAGGTGCCACGGCTTGCGATCCCCCTTTCTTTCCATTTCTCCCCATTCTATTCGCATTTATGCAATTTTCTCTTCTCCGTGGCAATCCCTGGCTTTTGGACCGCTTTACCCGTTCCGCTGATTCTGAACGTGTATGATGGTGATGGCGGCGGTGGTGGAAAGGGGGTTGCCCCTGCCCTAGTCTTGCGCAGCTTCATCTTCACAGCCTTCACTGATTTCCCACACAAATGCCACCTGTCCCACTGTCTCGCTTGGTGGGGATTATCCACACTCTTCCTTTACTCCTTGGGTCAAATGAAATCCCTTTCTGCAACTTTTGCCACGGCGATAAGGCTTGCTGCTCGCCTCTGGCGCTCAGCAGCCTTCGGGGAAGGTCCCCTGTGAGGATCCTTGCTCTTTAGTATGCCAGACCTAGCCTAGGGCAGTGGGACCTTCCGGGTGCCAGCTCTGCCCTGGGACTCAATCTGGCTCCAGTTCGGGGCTGCGGGGTAGACTAGGTGCAGAAAGCTCCTCTGTCTAGGCTTCAGGCGCTGAAGCCCGGAGGGGGGCGGTAGCAGCGTCAGGTGGCTGCTCTGCGTCCCCGCGCACCGCCCAGTCAGATCCTACTCCGCGCTCAGCCTAGGCTGGTAAGGGAGTCCATCGGTACCTCTGCCGCTGGAGCCACGTTCGTGGGAGCTGCGGTGGCTTAGGATACCGGCCGGAGAATGAGATGTGACCCCTCCAAGTTCTCATTGCCCTCCCTGGAGCTCTCTTCTTCCACTCTAAAGCGTTTATTGGACAGCCGGCGCTAGCCTCGATCTTCAGGAAGAGAGGAGAGGCGACTAGGCGCACAGCCCAACAGAAGTTGGGCAGCGCAGGGCAGCTGTGATCCAGCTGCCCGAGCGGGGTGGGTTAGGAGACTCGGAGAGGCAGGCGCAGTAAGGGTTCTCTATCTGGGCTAAGAAGGGTCTTGAATTTGTTCTTTCTCTCCCGTGGCCCCGGGGCGCGGGGCAGTGGGAGAAATGCTGAGCCCGCGCCCAGGCGACCGCCGCCGCGGCAGCAGCCTCAGCAGCAGCCTCAGCATCAGCACCGGCGGGACAGCGACAGCGGGGGCGGCGCAGGCGCACTGTGCCCGGCGGAGCCTGCAGTTCCCGAGCCCCGTGTGCGGCACCGCCACAGTCTGGGCAGCGGCAGCCGGGGGAGCGCTACTACCATGAACTGCCTGGTCCTCCTCCCCAGAGCTGCTCATCCGGGTCGGGCTGGAGACGCAGTCAGGGGACCCCGCCGCCGCCGCCGCGCCCCCTCTTCTTTCGGATCCATCTCCTCCACCTTTTCCTCCTCTTCCTCCACCTTCTCTTCCTGCTTCCCCCCCTCCCCCGCCGCGGATCCTGGCCGCCGCTCTCCAGACCCAGGATGCCGGGGGGCAAGAGAGGGCTGGTGGCACCGCAGAACACATTTTTGGAGAACATCGTCAGGCGCTCCAGTGGTAAGGAGAGTTGCAGTTCAGAACACCCCCACTTCCATCCCACCCACGCGCGCCCCCCGTCCCATCCCTCTCTTAAGGGGGGGAGGGGGATTCAGGGAGTCTTTCCTGGTGGTTTCAGTTACTAGTGGGACCCGATTTTGGTGGGCGCGGGGTGGGAGTGAGGTGACAGAAGAAAGTTAGTTGATCTCCTTCCTGGGAGCCATACTCCCCCGCCTCCCACCTGTCCAGAGCCCCGAGCAAGGGAAGGGGGTGGGGTGGGTAGAGTATAGGTACATCCGGAGAATAGAAGTGAAATTTCGCTTTAATGAAGGTTGTCTTTCTGTTTATCCTCTTCTCATATTTATTCCCAAGTAGCCTGCAGAAACTGACCACATTTTTAAGAGTTAATCTCTGAGGAAGGATTTCCTTTGAATTGGGAATGGCTGCGAAAGGAAAGTGGCTACTTAATCAGATTTAAGTCTCTGGAAGGGCTTTTGGTCACAATTGGCACAGCTGAAAGATATCCTGTGTTAGGGAGAGTAGTTGCAGTTTAACCTAAAAAAAGAGTGCTTGAAAAATGGGAAGGAATTACTAGGGTCAAATTTGTGTTTAAAGTTTCTTTCTTTCTTTCTTTTTTTTTTTTTTTTGATTCTTTTCGTTGTGCAATGATCTATATGATATATTTCATTTGGCTTAAGCAGAGAAATGTAGACGTGAAGCAGTAGCTCCTGTGCTTTAAATGCAGTTGGAGAAGAGATTTAAAAAAATGCCATCCTACCTGGCTACTGATATGAAGGTTTTGTCTTAAAGTGTCTTTAAAATATCACTTAGGCATGTACTTCCTACAAGATAGTCTGGATAGGAATAGCTGTATAGTTCACGTTTGAGACCCTATTATAAACTTTGCATTTTTACTAAAATCTGTATCTTCTACTTGTTTTTAATTCCTTTATGTAATTTTAACCATATAAGCAACATATATGGAGTATTCTGTAAAGTTTTTCCCTCAGAGGCCTGTTATTTTATTTGAAGACCCCTTGCTAGGAGAAAAAGGAGAAAGACAGTTCTGCATATGGAGTACAGTAGACCTTGGAACAAAGCAGTGGAAATACTCTATGCAGTTCTGTAATTCCTTGTTTATTCATTCACTCATTGAAACAATATGTATTTGGGTGCCTTATACAATCAACACTCTTTGAGTCCTTTGGAAAAAAAAGTGATTGAGACACTTCTCCTGTTTTCAAGAAGCTCCTGCCTAGTGGGCAAGTCAGAGGCACACTTAAATGATAATAAATAATCAAATGCAATGATGTTTTTTTCTGACTTCGTAGATTATACTGATTCTTAGATTAGGATCTCCTCTAATACTAGGCTTGCAAATATTTCCTCTGTTTTAGGGACTATCTGTCTCATAAGGTTTCCCTTAAATCTCTGACTGGTATTTAATCTGAGTTTTGTGACTTTATTTCTTCCACTTTGGTCAATGCTCAGTGTTATAGAAGTCTAGAGAGGCTGTCTTAAAATTGGGTTGAAAAAATAAACTAATATAACCTAGTCTTGTATACATTTTAATACCTATAATATTTTTAGCATTCCAGTGTGATTTCATATGAATTTTCAATTTTTACAGTGTAAAATGTAAATTCATACTGGCATGTAATTTCTAAACTTGTACATTACTTACTTGTGCTAATACTATACATAGATTTAGAATATGAAGGAATGTTACTGTTAAAATAACCAGTCATTGGGGGGATTTAAAGATTATTGGAATCAGTTACTTACGACGAATGAGTATTATTTCAGCTTTCTCATCCTCTTGGGTTATTTCAACTCCACATAATTTGGTCTGTGAGAGGACTTTCCAGAGAAGGCCTTAGGAAACAAAACTCAGACTCTGTAACTCTGCTTAGTAGAGAGGATGAAGATGAAAATTCCTTGATTGAAGTTTACTAATATAATATCTTGGGTTGAAACTTCTTATACAGTCTGGTATTATGAGCCAGTTTTTGTAATGTTTTGCTTTTAAATATAGCATGAAATTAAGGTTTACCTTATATGGTCCAGAAATATCTGCTTCAGTTGCCTCCATTTTACGTCTACCAGCCAACTTGATGAATATTTTATCTTTTCTACGCTTCATGCTCATAATTGTTTTGGTGGTTTAATGTTTCTTCATATGGATAACACCAAGTGTGAGTGTAAATTTATCTGTTTTGGCATTTTAAAATCCCACCTCTAATTGCCTATGGTTAACTTTGAATAGCTACTTGAAACACCTAGCTTCATTTGAAATGTGTTTGAAACTTGAATGTATGTGCACACCTATATTTAATAAGTGCTGAAAAGTCTCGGTACTTCTTTCACAGGAGTTCTTCAGATAGAGAATTACAGTACTAGTCCACACATTCATGTTGGAGTATCCCATAGTTGTCATTTCTATATGATATGACAGATAAATTGAAATATTTATTTTATGAGATTGTTTAATTGAGATTAACAGAACACTTCTTCAGGGTTCTGATAGATGGATCAGGTTTTGTTTTCCACAATGAAGATTTTGTTAGTCCATAACTTAACAACATTGAAGGTGACATTTTGGCAGAGCTTTGGTGACAAAGGAAAGTAAAAGAGCCAGTTCCCAATCTGTTTAAGAATTGAGCAGAGACTTGTACTGTATATTGACCTGTACCCCATGAAAAGCTTTTTTTATTTTTCCTGGTACAATGTCCTTTTCTTCTTATGAAAAGATCAGATCTTGTAGTGAGAGTCAGATAAACATAGAAACACACACACACACACACACACACACACACACACACACACATGACATAGAAACATATAGATAAACAGGCATCCACCCAGACACAGAGACAAGACACACAGGAAGCAAACTAACTCGTGCTTTTTCACATACACAAAGGGAAAGAGAGAGAGAGAGAGAGAGAGAGAGAGAGAGAGAGAGAGAGAGAGAGAGAGAGAAAGGGAAAGAGATGTTAGACATGAAAGGGAAAGGGGCACAAAGAGAAAACATCAGGCATTTATTTTTTCCCATGGGTAGCTAATGAACAGAAATCTCAGTCAGTTAGAAATCCATCAGAGAACTTTTTGATGATGCAGAACAAAGGAGCCAGACGTATGGCATATTTGAGTATAGCTTTTAAACCTTAGAATTTCCCAGTAAAGTTTCAAACTCCTCTGCTGCAATTTCCCAGGAAAACTGTAGTATTGCCTTCCCTCAAGTAGCAACTATTGCCCATTTGCTGTTATTTTACACCTCTTGAGATTGGATTTTTATTTTCTTTATTTAGTGGACTCTGTTACTGAGAAGGATTGCAAGTTGTTACTGTTGATTCAAAGTCTATAAAATAAAATAATGAGAGCCACTGAGTAGGATGGATATCCACACACACACATGCTTTGTAGCCAAATCTCAAAATAAGACCAGTAGGGAATTCCTCTCTTTAGTTTTAAGATTCAAGACAAGTTAAGATCATTTGTAGACAAATAAAAGAAATTATAATAATTCTTTACATGTGATTCTAGTAAATTAGAGCACATTCTTACTTCAGAAGTTGGAAAGGGGAGAAGTATAAGGGGCAATAGAAATGTTTAGATAAAAATTTTTTAAATATATTTTTATTTTTGATTGACATAGTAATTACACATTTATGGGGTATAGTGTAGCATTTCAATATATGTATACAATGTATAATGATTAGATCAGGGTAATTGGTATATCTGTCGCCTCAGGCATTTATCATTTCTTTATGTTGGGAACATTCAAATTCCTCTGTACTACTTATTTTGAAATATTAAATTAATGTTATCAACCACAGTTAAGTTTAGATAAATTTTTGGTTAGTGGGATCAATAGAAGTTGTTAGGAAGGAAGGGCTTGAGGACAATGTATGAGTTCATTACATCTGAGCAGTGCCTCCTACAAGGTCCCTGCCTCAAGTATGTACTTACTAGATCTATGGAACATAATTAGGATTTCTTCCCTTATGTAAATTTTAATTATTTATGCAAGCTATTCATCAGTATAAATTGGGCTGTAGGGAGCAGTAAACTTGTGGTTACAAGTTAAATACCTGAAAGAAAGGAATTGTTTTTAGGACTTTTAGGTAGACCTTTTGATCAAGAAGATAAAAAAAAAATTGTAGCCCTCAGTCTGATTATGTCATATGTTGTCTTTGATTCCTTAATGAAGAGGCAGAAGTGATTCACTTGGGTGACAGAAAACTAGGTTTCCATTCTGAAAAATTCTAACTATAAATTAACATCTTTTTATTAGAAATCAATGACTGTTTCTCAATATTTTTAAGTACTGGGAAAAATTAGATGTTTTTCTAGTTTTATGAAAATTAGAAGTAATTTTCTTGTTGGAGGAAAAAAGGATTCAGGAAAGGAAAAAAAAACAGAGAAGATAGTGTTTTCTGAACCTCTCATCTTTCAAAAGGAGAAGCTCAATCTCCCCAATTTTCCATTGTTCTAGAGGCAGCTGGGTTGCTCAGCCAGTTTTTTACAGTCATCTTTTACTTGTAGAAAAATTGTTTTGTGCTATAATTGATATTTGTAAAAACCGAGATCTTAAACCTATAAGAGAGGAAACAGAATTAGTGATTTAAAAACAAAACCAAAGGGTAATAACTTTTAAGTATCATCCACTTTAAAATAAATGGTGGAAAGCAAATGGATTTTTTGTTATAAGGTTCTTGATTTTTTTTCTTGAAAGGCTTTCTGTAACATCTAAGACACTATTCAGGAAATATTGATAAAACCACATAGTGTTTTTGAAGCATTGGTTTACCCAGGTCTTATAATATACCACTTTAACATTTAAAATAGCAAAGAGGTTGAAATTATACTGACCACTTCCTAAATTATATTGGTAAGTAAGCCAGAGGGTAGTGGCCGGCTTTCCAGCCCACATTGCATTATGTAATGAATGAAGAGCATTGCTGACTACATGGTTGCTAACCCCTGGACACTGTTGTCTGCACTAGAAATCTGCCTCTTTGTCTATCTATTGCTTGCTTCCAGAAGTAGGATGTGTAAGAAATCCATTTACCTAGCCATCTTTTAACTGACCTACTAAAAAAGCCCATGTAAAACCACTATTTTTTAATAGAAGGGAGTAATTTTGTTTATTTTAATTGATGAGGACTGAGTAGATTTTCCAGGAAGAAACCCTTTAGTTTAATCAATGTTTACCTTTACTTTCATTGTGATGAATAGCCGTTTCCTGGGTTGGAGAATCAGTCCTTCCACATTCCCCAGATAGAGCCTCTGCAAAGGTTGTGATATTCACCCACGTTCTGTAGTTATCCTGTACCACAAGAGGTCACTGTAGGTTCTGGCACAGGTGAACCAGTAGTCAGTTTCTTTCCTTTTCTCCCTCCTTCCCTCCACCCCCACACAATCTAATTGGGAGTCAGTATATTTAATTGTTGTTCTTGGAAGAAAATATCTAAAATGTAATACAGAAAAGTTCAATGAAGTAAGGTACGTCTTTCTTTTAATTATTAAAATTTACTTTACTGCATGGCAAACAACATCATATGACTAAAGGAATGTGATATTAATACAAATATTTTAGATTAATAGAACATTTACTTTAGTGGATAAAACTTTATTATAAGTGTCATGGCAATATATATGAAATATAAAGTTTTGCAGAAAAATGCCTTAAGTATAATGCTCCCTACCAGGAATATGATAACATATTTCCTATTTCAACCAAATTCTTCCTCTACCAGATGTCTTCATATAATTTATATTAAATTTGAGAGGCAGAATCAGTTCATAACAATGCTTTAGTTTTTTTCTTTTTTTGGTACTGGGGATTGAACTTAGGGCAATCAACCACTGAACCACATCCCCAGCCCTATTTTGTATTTTATTTAGAGACAGGGTCTCACTGAGTTGCTTAGTGCCTCACTTTTGCTGAGGCTGGCTTTGAACTCTCAGTCCTCCTGCCTCAGCCTCCCAAGCCACTGGGATTACAGGAGTGTGCCACTTCACCCAACAATGCTTTAGTTTTATTGGAAGATAGTTCACAGATTTATAGTTGCTTCCCTGGGATGTTATGTTTTTCTAGTGTTTTGAAGTCATTCAAATTTTAAAAGTAAGATACAAAGCCAAAAAAAATTATTTTCAAAGTTCTCCAGGTTTTTAAACTCCAAAAGACATATGATTGGGAAATATATTAATTCCTATCAACCAGCAAATGAATTTTTATTTTAGGGATTTATTTTTTTTTGATAGGGTTGGAAACTATGTTGAGAGATGCTTTGAAATATCCCATATAAAGTTGGTTTTAATGGTAAAAGTTAAAATATGCCATAGAGTGCTTTTTTGAATGAAAGAGATATGTTGTGAAATCAGATAAACATGAATAACAAGCCTGAGACCCATGGCATTTATTGTTGTGGAAACTGAAGTCAAGGAAAGTATTGGGGTTGATGGGCTTGAAGAAATGAACATTTATAAAACATATTCTTTTTCCAATAATAGAGTAGGAGTTTAGAACAATTCTCAGCATGTTCCCCTAAATATTTTATCTTAACAATACCTGACATGACCTTTCATAATTTAAGAATGACTACAAGTAATCATTTAAATATTCTTATTTTATATAACACAGAAGTTAATATTGGAAAGGCTGAGTCTTAAAAGATATTTGATCAAGTGAAGGCAGTGATAATTATTGTCATAGAAATAAGTATTCCATATATTATTTTAGTTTTTGGTTATATGTGAATATGATTACCTAATGAAGTGACATACAGATATACAATCTTGATGGTAGTTTTGTGATTTGTTAAGTTTGCAAATGGAGAAAGATAAGTAAACGAATGGGCAAGATAATTTAGAAAGGAAGAATGATTGAAAAGCTATTTGAAATTCTATTGAAAATGTTTCTCTTTCTCTTTTTGGGTCTGATCCAATCATAGACATATGACCAGTAAGCACAAAGTCTTATGGACTTTGAGAGAGAAGAGATGTGAGATCTGAGCTTAAGTGTCCAATCATAGCAGCTTATAGCTATAATGATATATAACTGCTGTCTCCTATTCCAATTTGATGTGAAGCTGAAATATTTTCTAATCATTTTTGTTTTAATCTCCAAGGGCTTAAATGCTGGACTATTTTATATAAGACAGAACTGTTTACAGTTTTGTAGATTCTGATTACATTTTTAACAACTTTGCATTTAGTAGTTATTGATGGTAAATTTTATCTCTGGGAATCAATCCTTGCCTGCTTAAGTATCTTCTGAAAGTTTTGCCTTGGGTAAAAGCACTTACAGTCCAGCCTCAAATTGCTGAATTAAACTAAAAATTGATCAACCCACTTGGGTTGAGGGGAAATGTTAACCTTTTTCCTGATTTTTTTCTTCTGGAAGCCTTTTCTGTGGGCTTTTCTGGATGTCTTCAGCACCTTTTTTGTTTGGGGTAAGGGACGCACAATGGGTTTATTTTCATATATTTGCAGCATCGTAAAAATAGAGAAATTCTACATTGGATGTTAAATAGTTTCAGAGTGAGTCTCCTGAAAACAACTCCCACCTCTTTGCCTGACTCTCATGTCTTTTATAGCTAATTGTTCATTAATGCAACAAAATTTTATTGAGTGCCCACTGTGTGCCAGACATTGATCTAGTACTGAGAATGCAAAATAAACACAATGACAGAATAATGTTTCTCCTTAAGAGGCAATATGCACATTGGTTAGGGTAGGCCTGCTTTTGAGTCCTGGCTGATGTTCACTAACTGTGACTAACTTACTTTACTTGTACCTGGTGTCCTCATGTGTAATACAAGTAACAATAGTATGTAGCTGGTGCAGGTTAGAGTGAGGATTCATAACATAGTATGAGCAAAGTGCAGGGAATAGTATCTGGCACATAACAAGCACCATATCCATGTCATTAGTATTATTATGATTTTGTTGTTTAATACATTTAATTTCGAGTCATCATTTCCTTCCATACCTCGTGGCAGCTAATTTATATCTAGTTCCTAATGTGGAAACTTCCTAGAAGATTATAAGTGAACATTCTTGTAAATCCAGAGGCCTTTTTCTTTATCTATATTTTTGTGTCTGCAGGATTTAATATGGCACTCCCCAGCCCTCTAACAGGTGCATCTGTTAGCTTCCATGCCTACATGTTCTCTTGCCCTTCTTCCTGGATTTTTTCTAGTTCTCCTCTCTTCTCCCTTTCCTTCTCCTTCCTTGACCTCCTGAAGATCAGCCAGCCCCTGAGGTTTTCCCCTTCTTTTCTTCTTAAACCTTTGCCATGCGTTTCAGAGCAAGCTTTCTCTGCATTATTTAAACTTCATGCTCCAGTCCTGTGTTTGCAGTGATATATGGAATTTCTTTTGTTCTTCTCCCAAGTCATCTAAAACTCCATATGCCCAGAACTGAATGTTTGCTTTTGGCCTCAAACAGATGGATGTTCTTTGGTATTTTCTCATGTCTGTCAAGGGCATCTTTAATATTTTTGTCTTTTATCCTTAAAATCTTAGGGTCACCTTTGATTTCCCACTCAGTAGAACATTAGATTTACCCCCAACCTGATTTCAATCCTATGCGTAAGAATTTTGCCATCTATTTCTCTTATATTTCCTGAAAGTGCTGTTTGTAGAGTAAGTGAAATTGTGCCATTCACTATACTGACTCATCTCAGGGCAGGAAACTGACCATAACTGACCTCATATGCAGCCAATGCATTATAAATATGATGGACCAAAAAGCAACAAGAGTTGCCTCATTAGCTGAACTCAGAAACCAAAGATCTCCAAGAGTGAATAGTGAAATGTGGAACATTTCTCCTCCTGGCTGCTAAAGCAACCTCTTTCTCCACAAGAGCAACTACAGTCGAGGTTGCTGGTAAGCTTCCTAGGTCTCTGCAGGGCACTTCCAAGGCTCAGAAATACCTGTCCTGGCCCTAGCCCTTGCTTGCAGTGACACACTGAGTCTCTCCAGGAATCCAACACCTACCTTACAGTGTTGCTGGAGAGATTTGGTGAAGCCACAGATGTCACAGATCTTGCACTGCACTGCATCAGAGGAAGGACTCAGTACACAGTCACCTTTTCATATTTTTCTACATAAGGTAAGGTAGGAGAAGTTTTTTTTTTCTATTTCTTTTTGTTTTAACCTCAAGAAAGTAAAGTAATAAATAATTGAGACTTTCCTAATACAGGTTAAA
Source organism: Spermophilus citellus (assembly GCF_964194105.1). Taxonomy (NCBI): domain Eukaryota; kingdom Metazoa; phylum Chordata; class Mammalia; order Rodentia; family Sciuridae; genus Spermophilus; species Spermophilus citellus. The sequence goes on along the minus strand of NC_138185.1, from coordinate 158,472,588 downwards.
CTTAAAAGCATTTGGGTTCACTTTATCAATGGTTTACTAACTTGGAGAAAAACCCAAACCAAATGAATAAATGACTCACCCTGCCCACCTCCCTCCACCCCCAAACAAAACTTACTACTTAGAGCAAAAGAAGCATCAGCAATGGTGACCTCAGAACCTAGCAGTTCTTCAAGAAGCTGAAGAAGGAAGCAGGGCCTTTAGCCCCCTTTTGTAATTGGCCCAGTGAAGACTGGCCCAAGGAGGAAATGGAATCTGTAGGAGCATATTTTTCTCTAGAACAATTATCTTCTGTTGCATAGATTGTAGAAAAAAATTGAACAAAGATTTAGAAAATTTATTGGGTTGCAATGCATTTGGAAAAGCTTCTCTTCTGCATTTGTGCCATGTGTGCAGGTTTCATTAGTCTTTTAATTGTAGTTCTTTATCAGTTATCTTGCAATTAGTGTTTGGTTGCCTTAAAAGGTAAGCTTCAAAGAAAAGTACAGTCCTTTCAGAAAAAATGTGGTTCATTTCTAAAAGGAAATTTGGTCATTTTCAGGATTTAAAATGATGCTTGAGCACCACATATGTCATATCCTTTTTCCTGATAAACATATCTTGACTTATTTTGCTTTTATTCCTCAATATTATGTAACTAGCATATGTCTGAATGCTTTTTAGGTATTTTAAGAAATTTCATCATAACAGAATTCAGTAAAAATTTGCCATTATCTACATCATGGTGAATATTTTCTATTGTATTACAAGTCTATGAATCATATCGGTCATTATTAAACATTATTAGAATTACATTTTGCTTCTAATAATTTTGGCCAATATACATTTTACAAATTTATTTTCTTGTGAACAAAACACCAACTAGTAAAAGTAGAAACTGAATTCTTGAACTTTTTTTTGTGGAGAAAATATTTTAACAAAGTTTCTATTGTCCCTGCCATTAGAATTTCAGGCACATATGTTAAAGGAGCTCATGCATTCTGAACCAGTTTGGCTGGATGGAAGAATGATGAAGTTAATGCCATCAAAGAAACACAGAAACTTAAAAATGTACCTTTGATCTTGAAGGAGATGAAAAGTGGAGGCATATTTTTATCTTTGATGACAGCTGAACAAGTTTGAATAAATTAACAGATATTTTTTGCATATTTCAAACTCCCACAGTGATGGTCTGTTTAATGTTGCCAATATTATTATATAATAATTAGTCGCATTGTGGAAGGCACAAAGTGCATGTCTGTACACTTTTCTGTGTGGATATAGAATTGTAGGGTAAAGGTGTATTTTTGTAGGGATATGAAAGAAACCAACTCTGTATTTGGTTATTGACATAGAAACAGGCAATGCACAAACCAGAGATCAACATTGTGAATGTGGGCATGACATATAAATTATTTATGCTTTTGTTTAGCCATCTGCACGAAGATTTTATTTAACCCAAATAAAATGTGCTATGTATGCTTCAGTGATTACTCTATTACTGTTATGTGAAACTTAAATATATTTGTAGCTATCACTCACCTACAAGACAAATTTAAACAAATAATATAGATTCCATAATTTAAATTCATAAGTTACCAGATGCCATTCAAAAATGCAGGGAATTCTGTTTGGGAACACCTATTATTCTTCTTTTATTGTGTGGTCAGTTCTATATGCCTAGCTTAGTCCTTATCCACATTCTTGACAGTATCTAAGCACTGCTTTATGGTTGTTTATTGACGGTGTGACTTTAAATAGGAGTCAGAAAGTTTTTGATTGGTCACTCTTCAAACATTTGTGGATACATAGTGATGAACAAACTGACATGATTCTTGACCTTTTGAATCTCTTAGCCTGGTAGGTGAAACGGGTATTCCACAAACCCACTTCAAATATGTAATTAGAAATCGTGGGCAACAAGTGATAATGAGAAGATCAGGAGAGGTCCATCAGCAAGTGTGAAATCATGATCAAGTTCTGGAAGAAAGCAATGAGACTCATGAAGCAGAAATGCACAGTGAAGGAAACCACAATTTTCTCGAGTACAAAAAGGGTACTAAGTTTCTCTGATGGAAACCTAGGAAGGATCAGAATTAATCTAGAATATGTTAATATCACACTAACGAGAAAAGACAGAGAAAGCAGAGCAAAAAGTTATCAGTGAAATACACAAGGCAATAATTGGGCTTCAAATCCCTTGAGGATTTACTTGGAGAGACAGATATACAAATGAAGATGATAATTGTCAAACTCACTCAAGCTGGATGATTATGGGGAAAAGATTTTATATAAGAAGTAGAATTTGACCTAGTCCTGAAAACTACCATGTGTTATACAAGTAGAGTGTGTTTCTGTTTTATTTTCTTTCTTTTTTGTTTGTTTTATATGTTTCTAATACTTCCTCTCCCAAAGGATTTTGTAACATTCATGAATGTTAAAATCTACTGAATTGCTAAGAAGAATTACTCATTTTAAGTTTCTTATTTTAAAAATAAAATTTTACAAGTAATCACAGCTTTAGTGGGTAAGCAACAGATAATACTAGAAATATTTTGTTAGCAAAAGGTAATCAAGTAATATTTTTAAAGGAATGTATTTTTACTCCAAAGATCATGAAGTCCAGAAACACCTGACCCACATCCTAAACCCCTGTAGCTGTCTAATTTTAAAAGATTAAAAATGAATTTGTCAACATAAACTATAAGGGAAAAATTAAAAGGATTAACTTTCAAACAACAACAACAACAACAACAAAAAGAAATCGTGGGCAAGCATTTTGAAGGAAAAGGGGAGGGTCCTGTGATCATGTGTTAACAGAGACTAATTTTGATTGGAAAATAGTGTTAGGAAGGCCTTTCTAAGGAAGTAGTGTTAAATCGGTACCCAAAGTCAGAAGTAATGAGATAAATGGGAAGCATATTTCAGGCAAAGAACAAAATGTGTGTAAAGCTAAGGAGGGAAAGAGAAAATGAATGGCTCAGTGTATGAAACTTAAAAGTCTCATACAATTAGATTATAGAGGATATAATATAGAGACAGGGGGAAGTTTTGTGTTATATCCCACACATACTGCACAAACCTGCAGGTCACAGTGGTTGCTTGTTCAGGGCTGGAGGGAGAGGAGCTAAAGTAGAAGATGAGCTAGGAGGCTATTCCGATGGTCCAGGAAGGTCGTGACGGTGGCTTGTCTGGGATAGCAGTGGTAGAGGTGGATAGAAATGGATGTGTCCAACATGTTTTGTTGGTAGAACGATCGTAAGGACTTAGTAATAAATTAGATGGCATGGATAGGAAGGTGAAAGATGACTCCCAGGGTTTTGGCTCCAGCATCTGGGTATCGCTGGAGGTAGGGAAGATTTCCTTGAGATGGGAGAATTGGAAGAAGGCCATCTTTGGAGTGAGGCTCTAAAGATCACCTGCGTCATCACTTTGTCATCTTGCTCCCTTTTCATTTGTTTGAAGAAAAGAAGACTGCACCCAAGACACCCCACTTAACTTTGCTGGGTACAGGCAGATTTCTGTATTCTACCTGCAGAGTTCAGAGAGGAGATATCACATGCCAGGTAGTTACCATGGACAGTCTTGTTTTTCCTATGTTTAGAAACATGTAGCTTCAAATTTTAAAGATTGTTTCAGATGGGAAACAAAGTAAACTTTGGAATCAAATCAAAGTCCCAACTCATATCTAACTTTATAATGCATGGCAATCAGATTTTTGAAAAGGCCTCTTCAACCAGTCCCTTCCAGAAGTCTATGTGAGTTTTTTGTGTTACTTTTCAGTTTCAAATTTTCCTTCTTAGTCACTAATTTTTGGAATGTTTGTTCTTGAGCCCTTTTGAATCAGGACTGTGCAGAGTCCTGGGTGTGATTGCATGGGACTGTGCTGTACTTGGTCCTCCTTCAAGACGCAGCTGGAAAAAGCCCTGAGTGGGCTTCTGGATTCCGACCCCACCTTGTCTCTGCTGGAGGGGTTGTGTCTCAGGCCTTGAGGGCTTTCAGAATGGCAGCGACAATATCCAGGAGGAGGACTCCAAAATGACAACTACATGAATATGATCAGAGCAAAAATCCAATTGGCTTTCTTCAGAGGGAGCCCTAGACCTTGGCAAAGCTGTCAATTAGTGAAAGCGTTTTCTTCATTTTGTGAAGTCCTCTCCCTTCCCACCTGCACCCTGAGTCTTCTGTCTTCCTTTGTACTGTAGAATTCATTTGGGTGTCTTCTCATTTCTTAAAATATATCTGAAAACTCCTGCTAATACTCTGAAATACTTCTCTATAGAATACTTTGCATGAAAAAGTTTAGAGGGAGAAACAGCAAGAGTATGACCCCCACAAAGGTGTTCCATTGCTGTCTTTCATGTATTTCTTCTTCTTTGTCGTCTTCTTTTTTTTTAATTACTGTATACCGTCAAGTTGTATAACAGTGTTTTGGTGTCCATATACATAATGACATTATTACTACAGTCAAGCAAATGACAATGTTACAGTCAAGTAACTATCTCCCACAGTTTCTTTGTGGTAAGAGCTCAAATGTTTCTTTTCAGTATACAATACAGTATTATTAACTATATTACAAAAGCTGAGCATTTATTTGATCTCTAGACTTATTCATTATATGTTACTGCAAGTTTGTACATTTGACCTTCTCTCCATTTACTTCTCTTCCCTGCACCCATTTTTAAGTCTGGAAAGTTCAAGATTCAAAAAGGGGATAATTTCACAAAAACAAAATCCAAAACCATAAAACCAAAACCAGTGTATTCCCCAGAATTGCTGTAGAAAGGAAAGAAACATTTTAATGATTTTTGGTACTCTTATTGACTGGCTATAACCTCTCTTCTTCCCCCAATTTTTGTCAGTCAGGATTATTGATCTCCTGGTTTGAGTTTCTTTTAGGAATGGTACTAGGATGTAGTGCTATTAATCTATTTTTAATTAATTTTTAAATTTATATATGACAGTGTAATGCATTACAATTCTTATTATACATATAGAGCACAATTTTTATATCTCTGGTTGTGTACAAAGTATATTCACACCAATTCGTGTCTTTATACATGTACTTTGGATAATAATGACCATCACATCCCACCATCATTTTTAACCCCATGCTCCCTTCTTTCTACTCCAACCCCTCTGCCCTATCTAGAGTTTGTCTATTCCTCACATGCTCCCCCTCCCTACCCCACTATGAATCAACCTCCTTATATCAGAGAAAACGTTTGGCATAAGGTTTTTTGGGATTGGCTAACTTCACTTAGATTTATCTTCTCTAACTACATCCATTTACCTGCAAATGCCATGATTTTATTCTCTTTTATTGCTGAGTAATATTCCATTGTGTATATATGCCACATTTTTTTTATCCATTCATCTATTAAAGGGCATCTAAGTTGGTTCCACAGTTTAGCTATCATGAATTGTGCTGCTATAAACATTGATGTGGCTGTGTCCCTGTAGTATTGCTGTTTTTTTAAGTCTTTTGGTTATAGACTGAGGAGAGGGATAGCTGGGTCAAATGGTGGTTCCATTCTCAATTTTCCAAGAAATCTCCATACTGCTTTCCATATTGGCTGCACCAATTTTTAGTTCCACCAGCAATGTATGAGTGTACCTTTTTCCCCACATCCTTGCCAACACTTATTGTTGTTTGTCTTCATAATAGCTGCCATTCTGACTGGAGTGAGATGAAATCTTAGAGTGGTTTTGATTTGCATTTCTCTAATTGCTAGTGATGATGAACATTTTTCATATATTTGTTGGTTGATTGTATATTATCTTCTGAGAAGTGACTGTTCAATTCCTTGGCCCATTTACTGATTGGGTTATTTGTTTTCTTGGTGTTTAGCTTATTGAGTTTTTATAAACCCTAGAGATTAGTGATCTATCTGATGTGTGAGGGGTAAAGATTTGCTCCCAAGATTCAGGTTGTCTATTCACCTCACAGATTGTTCTTCTAACTTTTGTTTATCATGGAAGGTTTTTATTTCATCATCAACTCTAAAGCTTAGTTTTGCCTGATATAAGATTATTGGTCGGCATCCATTTTCTTTCAGGGCTTGATATATGTTGTTCCACCATCTCCTGGCTTTGAGGGTCTGGGTTGAAAAATTTCCTGAGATACAAATTGGTCACCCCCTATATGTGATCTGATTCCTCTCTCTTGTGGCTTTTAAGATTCTATCCTTATTCTGTTTGCTAGGCATTTTCATTATAATGTGCCTTGGTGTAGAACTGTTGTAATTTTGTACATTTGGTGTCCTTATAAGCCTCTTGTATTTGGTTCTCCAATTCGTTCTTCATGCTTGGGAGATTTTCTGGTATTATCTTATTGAAGAGATTATGCATTCCTTTGGTTTGAAACTCTGTGCCTTCCTCTATCCCAATAACTCTTAGATTTGGTCTTTTTGATGCTGTCCCATAATTCTTGGATGTTCTGTTTATGGTTTTCTTCCCATCTTCACTGTTGATCAACTTTATTTTCCAGATTGTATACTTTGTCTTCATTATCTGACATTTTTTTTTCTTCCAAATGATCTAGTCTGTTGGCTATGCTTTCTATTGGGTTTTTTTTTTTATTTATTGTATCCTTAATTTCAAGGATTTCTGACTTTTTTTTCCAGAGTGTCTCTATCTCTTTCTTGAAGTAATTTTTGCTACCTGTATTTGCTCTCTTATCTCTTTGTTGAAATGATCAATTTTTGCCTGTATTTGCTCATTTAGGTCATTCTTTAATTCACAGATCATTTTAATTATGAATCTTCTGAACTCCTTCTCAGACATTTCATCAACTTCTCTGTCCATAGGTTCTGTTATTTAGTGTCCTGGTTTGTTTGGGGCATTATCCTCCCTTGTTTTTTTCATGTTGTCTATGTGTCTTCCTTTCTTGCAATGTGGATCTGAGATATTACAGTTTGTTTCCTATATTCTTGTAGTACCCATGCAGATTGTCTTTACCTCACCTTGATGTTGGGCTTCCATACCCTGTTGGTGTCCCTCAATGTATGCTACTGCATCTAAGGGTGGTGGTGGCAATAGCCAAGGTAACTCGAGATAATAGTTAAGGTGCCCCAAGATGGATGCAATGTTTTATAGAGATGGGGCTGAAAGAGTTGGCCTCACACTCCCTTTGTTATGCCTGCTCTGATATGCAGCTGCTTCTAGGCCCTGTCGTCAAAAAGTTATGGACTACTGCATGGGGAAGACTATGGCGATGACTGCAGTGTCCCAAGATGGAAGTGGGTTAGGCTTTGGCTTCCAGGTTGGACGAGGGGCGAACTTGGACCTACCCTGGACCTGGGTCACGTGTAAGTTGGTGTGGATGGATCTGGGCCAGGTCTGGACTCCCAAGTCAATCTGCTGGTTGGAAGAGATGGTCCTGTGTTGGAGGCTGAGCTCTGGTGGGTGCCTGCTGGTGGAGGGGTGGACCCAGGCCTACTGTGAGCCTGGATCCCACTCGGTCTGGGCTGGGTCTAGTGCTATTAATCTAGATAGGGTTATTTTCCTGTTGTCTGAAGAAATTATTGTATAAAGACGTGTCTCCTTATACTAAAAGTTAAACAAAACAAACATTTGGACAGAAGTTTTGAAACGGTGTGATAGAATAGAAAGTTTTAGATGGTGAAGTTTAGTTCTGTCTTCCCCCCTATTGGATTTCCCCCTTTTAAAAAGTTTATTGATTCTTCTTAGTTATTAATGATGCAGAATCAATTTTGATATAATTATACAAGCATGAAATATATTGTATTCTAGTTAGTACCCCATTCTTGTAGATAGATGTACATGATGGTGGGATTCACTGTGTTGTTTTCATATATGTACATAGGAAAATTATGTCAGGTTCATTCCACTGTCTTTCCTTTTCTTGTCCTCCCTCCCTTTCCCCCATTCCTCATTGTATAATCTATTGAACTTCTATTCTGCCCCTCACTCCCCACCCAACCCTCTTATTGTGGGTTAGCTTCCACAAATCAGAGAAAACATTGAACCTTTGGCTTTTTGGGACTGGCTTATTTCACTTGGCATGATAGTCTTCAGATCCATCTATTTGCTGGCAAATGTAGTATTTTTCTACATTGTGAAGAGAGAGACATGCTCTGCTCTGATTACTCTTTGAAAAGAATAGCAGGTTTTAGGCTGTGCCTAAACCTGAGCTACTCCATATTGTAAAGTAGTAGTTTTCCATGAACTACTCCATTTTGAGTCCAGGTGCCAAGGTAGAATGACAACACATCTTGTTTATACAAGTAAACAACCTCTGTCTGCCTGGCACCACCACAAGGCACACATTGATAAAGAACTTACACGTGCCATTTTATCAAACTTAATCAAGGAGTATCTAGACAAGTGGACTTACCAAATCATATCAGGAACACCAGACTTGAGAGCCTAACAACCTCATTTGATGAGAACACCTCACTTGAGTCCTATAAAAAGAGGAGCCCCCTGAGACAGAACACAGTGACACCTTGACCCCATGACCTGGTCACTCACCCACCGGGCTTCAGCAAAGCGTGGTTTCTCCTGCCTGTGATGATCACACACTGCCGACTCCAAGCTGACACCTTGAGCTGATACTCTGCAACGGAAACTGCCATCTATCTGGACCCTCTGCTTTGACAGCGCTGCAGAACTGGTTCATTAAAATCTTTATCTGGCCACTTTCAGTGACTCTTTGGCTTTGTATTCATGTTTCTCTCTCTCTGCCTGTACTCTTGATTCAGCATCTGTGGCCCTGAGTTCATTAAACCCTTTATTAGTCTTTCTGTGACTTATTTATATATTACTGTGTGAAGTATGTGTGACTTGAGTGTTATAGATAATAGAAATTAAGATTGGAATGAAACGACCTGGGTTTGCCCAGCTTATGACTACCAGGTGACCCACAAGTATTCAGTGAACTGCCATTGATAAAAGTGGTGTAGCTTGTGAATTCATTGTTATCCAATAAATTCTGAAATTGTGGAATGACACCAACATGTTTTCCCCATGTTAATGACATAGGACACTCTTGACTTATGTACACCAGGCCAGTCCTTTAACTTTCCTGGCTTGCTTTTCCACCAGTCAAAAAGGAAGGCAAGATTGCACGAGGAGGATACTTTCACGTGCTTGGGAATCACCTGAGGACCTTGTTAAAGTGTAGGTCTTGGTTCAGAAGGTCTTGGGTGGGTCTCAGGTTCTGCATTGTTAATAAACTTCTGGGTAATGCCCGATGAATATTTTGAGTAGTATGGTACCAGATCAAAGTGTCCCAAACTTGACTGAGCATGAGACTTGTCTCTATGGCTGTATTTTTGTATTCTATCCCGAGGGAGTCAATTCAGTGCATCTGCATTAGAATTTAGCAATCTCTATTTTTGACACTCGTGACAAGATTCTATTGCAGCTGCCAGCGTGTAGGAATTATTGCACTAGATTAGTGCTTCTCCACCCTGGCTGCACATTAGAACCACCTGAGAAGATTTAAAAATAAATATTAATGCTTGGGTTCCAATCCAGACTAATTAAAACAGGTATGGTGTCTTGGGTGGGTGACTCCTGTGTCCTCCTCCAATCTCTCCCACCCTCCTCTCAAGCAAATATGCAGCCAAGGTTGATCAACACTGATAATCGTTCACGGGGAGCCATTTTTAAAAGATTCATTTTGTTTTTAATTGAAAAGTCATGATTGTATATACTTTTGGAGTCCAATGTGATGTTCTTATACTTGTATACATTGTGGAATGACCACATTAGACTAATTAGCGTATCTGTCCCCTAAAGTGTTTGTCATTTCTTTGTGGTAAGAATATTTAAAATTCTCGAGTTTAGTAATTTTGGAATATGTAATATATTTTTAATAATGGTAGTCACCTTGCTCTGAAATAATCTGATAATAACTTTATACCCATTGGGGCAGTGTGCAAACAGGAACAGGGCTGGGGAGTCCGCAGGCCAAGATTCGTAAGCCTCAGTCAAACTCAGACACTTCACAACTCCACACAGTGCACCTGAGTTACTTCTGTCCCAATATCTCATCCTTTTGGGAAAACTGCCCAGAAGGACTTGGGTTTTGGGGGGGCTGGAGTCTCCCCTTTTCCTATCCATCTCTCTTTCCCAGTCTCTGGTAACTGCCATTCTCTCTCTGCTTCTAAAAGGTGTGTATGTGTGTGTGTGTCTCCTAAAACATTGTATATTAAATTTGATTTTTGGGGGGCTAGAGTCGTGGCTTAGTGGTAGAGTGCTCACCTAGCATGTGTCAGGCCCTGGATTTGATCCTCAGCACTACGTATAAATAAAAGTATTGTGTGCAACTACAACTAATAAATAAATAAATATTAAAATTTTTTTTGATTTTTTTTTAACTTTTCTGATGGCCTTAAGGGACCATTTTGAACCAGTGGCCTATGAGTTGGTTTTTAACCTTCCAACTCTTGAGAAAAAAAGTACTTGTTTTATTTCAGGTCCACCTCTTAGAGGACACTGGGTGGTCTTGAAAGAATATAATGTTTCTCAAGCCTCAACCTCTTATAGGAATTCATTCAAGAATCTGCTGATGTATGGAATTGCAGCTTCTGAAATCCTCCCTGCTGGTAGCGATAACGCCCTGATCCTCAGGCTCCCCATACAGGACTGCAGTGTATATTTGAACCATTTGGAGATTAAATGTTTGTAAATATCTTCAAGGACCAGAGCAGCCTGGGTATTAAGGAAGGTTGGCTTTTCCAGAATTCATGGCTCCATGTGTACTAAGAAAGTGAGAACAAACTAAAACTAGTTTCATCATCTCAGGGTCAGGGACCTGAGAATTCTGGGTGGTTTCCTTAATGGATTCATGTTTTTGAAACTCCTGGGCTGTCTCACTTTCTAGTATTGCAGCTCATTTGCTCTACAGAGAAGTTATTTCTCTGAAATCAGATTTCTTTTCTCCACTATGTTTAAAAACTAAAGGAAATTAAAATTTTCTGGGAAGCAATTTTAATTAATTTGTTATCTTGTTCTTAATATTTATTAATAATATTAGATTTCTCATTTGTTGAAACAAGAAGTTTTATGGTTGCAGGGAATGGAACGATTATATGACTATTTCATATATACATAGAATGTTTCAGTTAACACATGGACAAATTTACAAAAGAAGGTCATAGATCCTTTAGTTTTTGGCATTTTCCATCTAATTTGGTCTTATTTAAAAAAATCTGTCTCTTGTATTTCTCATTTTAAAATGTTTTATTGTAGTTTAGTTCTCACTGATAAATATAATTTTGTAGGTTTTTAGGTTCAATATTTAAATGTTTTTTTCTTATATATGCATTCACACACACATCTTGCTCACATTGCAAACTTTCTCTGCTTATATGACACAGTTAGAAAAGAATTTTGCATACAATAATATTTTATAAAGCCTTTCTGCTCCAATAGTTAGTTTGTAAAAACTTTGCTGACGTTATCAATTATTTAGCCTCCATAATTATCCAGAGTGGTAGTTATCATTATCACTAGTTGGTGTATGAGAAAACCAGTGACCTAATTAAAACTCCCCAGGTTTTTCAGCTATTCTCTTGGTAGCATTGAGAGAGGATCCAAGAGTGGAGAGACTATTTGGGACAGGGATTTTTGTGGTATTTTGATTATTATGAACATTTATCAGTTGATGAGTTCTTATATTAGCATTATGGCTAATTTACTGTACTATGGTTTTATAAAACATTCAGAAATGATAGGAACAGTTCTTTTATTTGTCCTCCATAGACCCGGAGTGCATATTATTAAAGAGTAATCCTTAAAGCTTTATGGTAGGGGCTGGGGAGGACTGGTCCAATGATGTCACTCTTTGATGGTCTAAGTTACTGAACTCAATCATAAAGTATAAATATGAATGGAAAGCAAGTTTCTATTCTTTTGAACTTTAAGTTGGTTTTAAAAAATGCTGAGTTTCTAGGTCTGATTGAATATGCAAACAGATACTATAGAACCTACCTGGCATATATCTAAATTGTTCTTATTCTGTGTTATTGGTTAAGATCCAATAGATTTTTTAAAAATGGTTTTGAAGTAATGGAAAATCTCCACTAGCCACTTTTGATAAAACTTTCATTTTTTTTCCCCCTACACAACTCTGCCTTGAAGCCAATAAGGAGAATTAATCTTCCATGCAGGAAGTTGCTTTAGGTCTTCCCCTTCATGCCTAATCTTCCTATTTTTCTATCTAACGCAAAAAAAGAGACACAGTTTCCCCTAGAAAGAGTTTGAATTTACAGATCTTTCAGGCAAGAATTAGAATTTAGGGAACATGTGTTCTAGTTGCTGCTTCTCCCTTTGGTAGTCTGGGCTTTGTAAGTTTCTGGCTTATTGTTTGTGAGCGATCAGTAGAAGGGAGACGGAGTTGTTTCCTGGGTTGCAGGTAGCAGGGACAGCATCAGGCCCAAGTCCTAGCACAGTGTGTTCCCCAAACACACTTACTCATGATGCCCACTACTCAGTCAAAATACTATCCCTCCACCTTTGGCCTGCCAACCATGGTACTTTTCACTTCGATCCTCGATACCTAAACACCATTTCTTCCCCTTCCCAACCTGTTGACATTTACTTTTATATAGATGTGAACTGGCATGACTTCAGGGCATCTTTCCTGACTAGGTCACATCCCTTGTTACATAATTATTTTTTTTTGGACATGATTTACTCATAGTTTCTTTTGTTATTAATTCTGTTATCGGGCAGAGTTATTTTTATTGGCATATAAGTGAAATAATGTTATTGACAACAAATGGGTAGTGATAGTTGGGTGCTGCTGAGCTGGACCCTGCTTTTCCATTGCAGAGCTATTAAGAGTGGTATGATGGGGAAGGAAGGGTAGGATTTTAATTGTAGAGTTGACTAGTAACAATTAGAGCTCCTGATTTAAACCTAGCACTTGTCTTTAAAAACAAGTTTGTTTATGAGAGAGGGAGGCCTGCAAATCTTTGGAGGTTTGCTTCAGACATGTTTTTAAAACCATGAGATGCAACCCTTCATTGAGGTGTGAAATTGATGTAATGGGTTTTGACTTACACACCTCAAACTGAAACAGAACAGAAAATGGTAGAGTACATGTCATGCAGTAAGTGTTGTCGTCAGAAATTTTTCAGTTGTATGTTCATGTGTGTTCATGCCTGTACACACTTTGTGTATGTCTACACCTTGTTATTTGTTTCTTACAATTGAGCTTCAGTTAAAAAAAATGTCTGAAAAATACTGGGTTGCTAAAGAGTACCAGAAGAGGTAAATCATGTCCAAAAAAATAATTATGTAACAATAGATGTGACCTAGTCAGGAAAGATGCCCTGAAGACATGCCAGTTCACATCTGAATAAAAGTAGATGTTAAGGGGTTGAGAAGGGGAAGAAATGGTGTGTAAGTATGGAGGATCGCAAGTGAAAAGTACCATGTTTGGTAGACTAAAGGTGGAGGGATAGTATTTTGACTGAGTAGTGAGCATCATGAGTAAGCATGTTTTGGGAACACAGTGAAGAAACAGACATAACTGCAGTGGCACATGGACTTTAATAGTAATGAGATATATGTTTGCATTAGTAGAAAGGTGAGGCTAGATTTCAGAGGGCTCTGTTAAGTCTGGAAGGGGATTGAAGATTTGATGATGTAAGTTATTTGGATTCTTGAGGAGGCTAGGATGGAGGAGGCTTTCAAGGGGTCAATTTGAGCATGAGAGTGAAAATCAGAAGGAGTTAAAGCAGGGAGACTGGGTGGCTGTGTGCTGGGCCATAGTTGTCTGATCATGAAGTGGAGAGCTTATGGATTAGAGAGGATAAACTGGCCTGGGATAAGAGGGGAAAGGACATTTTTGATGATCATATTTATAATTGATACTACATATAAAGGAAAATATGATATATTTATAGAGGAGTTTATGCTTTCTGAAGGATTTTTGCAGCAGTTGCCTCATTTTGATCTTCACTGTAACTGCTGTAGGTACCATGGAGAGATAATATTACCATTCTCATAGCTAAGCCTCAGCTCAGATGCTTTCCTGAAACTCCTGATTCTCTGGTCAAAAGGGATTATCCACTCTCCTCCTTGGGTTTTCTTTTAAATTTATTTGCAGTAAAATGCACAGATTACAAGTATACAGTTCAATGACAAATACGTTAACCTGTGCAAGTTATACCATCATAGAGAACAATGAAATCTCCCAGAATGTTCTTTTTTTTTGCCTTTTTCCTATGAGTCCCCTGTTTATTTCCTTCAGAAATTGTTGTTCTGGGTAATTAGCATATCCATTACCTTAAGCATTTATCATAAACAAAGAAAGAAATCCTTGTTCTGATCCCTTTTACTATATTAGCTTTCTCTGTATTCAAGTTTTATATGGATGAAATTATACAGTATGCCTATTTAAGTATTTGGCTTCTTTTGGTGATCATAATGTGTTTGAAATTCCTGCATGTTGTTAACTGTATCAGAAGTTCCATTTTAGAGCTAAGTGTTATTTCTTGTATGAATATGGCACAATTTGGAATCTGTTCTCTTGTTGATGAACATTTGCATTGTTTCCAATGTGTTGGCTCCTATGAATGAATCTGATGTGAACATTTTTCTGCAAGTCTTTTTGTTAACATATGCTTTTATTTCACTTGAATAAATATCTAGGGGTGAAGTTTCTGGGTCATAGATGAATATTTAACTGTACAAGAGACTGTTTTCCAAAGCAATCATACCATTGTAGATTTTCATGAGCATTTTATAAAGTCATCCAATTGCTTCAGATTCTCATGCTCGTTTTGTGGTGTTAGCCTTTGTAAGTACTCTGGTGGTTGAGCAGTGGTATAGCACAGTGATTTTAGTTGTCACCCCCCTCATGCCTGATGACTGTGAAGTCATATTTTGTGCTTACTACTACTGCATATCTTATTTAGTGAAATATCTGTTCAAGTCATTTGCTTACTTTGTCGATTAGGTTGTTTGATCTTTGGTAGGAATTTTTAAAAATATATTCTGGATTGGAGTTCTTATTGGATGTGTGTATTGTGAATATTTTCTCCTAGGCTGTAGTTTTCTATTTTCTTTACAGTATCCTTGAATGCTTAGTTGATTTTAATTTTATTGAAGCCTAATTTGGCATCTTTTTTTATGGTGATTGCTAAATGAATCTTATATAAGAAATTTTTGTCTCCCTCCATATTGCAAGATTTTCTCTTATGTTTTCTTCTAGAAGTTTCCTAGTTTGTACTTTTGTAGTTAGGACTATGGCCTTTAACTCCTTCGCCTTAAAAGACATTTCTGCTGGGGCCGTATCATTCAATAAACTGTCCAAACTGGGAAGTCCTCTTGGGATGGACACAGTTAAATGAGTGTCTCACCTGATATATCTCTATTTTTTCAGTGTTTAATTTTTTTTTTACCAGTTTCTGCCCACTTTTGTTTGTTTTCCTAGTGTTCTCAAAAGGTTTTTTCTCATATGTTGTTCTGTGCTTCTTGAATTAGTGTCTATTCTTCTAAGTTGGATCTGGTTGTTATACACTTATTTTTCTTAACATGTAAATTTGTTGAGAGCCAAGGGTATGTTTTATTAATCTTTATTCTATTCCATTGTCTAATCAAGAGCAATCCATTTTAAGTAGTAACTACTACTTAGCAAATGTTGAATTGCATTATTATTTTTATAAAGACTAACTTTGAGACAGGACTTCAAGTCTGCTACTCATAAGCCCATTTTTATTTTGAGTATACTACCCTGAATATGAGCCCAAGGGAGATTTTTTTTTTTGAGATAAGTTTGGAGTATTGTATTCATTTTAGAATTTTTACTCTTTAAAGATTTTTGTTTTAAAATATTTTTCATTTTTATGTTAATATTTTAATATTAATTTTAATTTATTGTCATGTTATCTATAAGACTGCTTAAAGTTGCTGCCTGAAATGATTGGATTTTCAATCAAGGTTGATACACAAAGATATTTGTTTTTTGTGTTAATTTTATATCTGAAGCAAACCTACTTTTCTATATTAATAAAGCAGAGATATTTCTTATATGTAATATTGGCAGTTTCTAAATTCTGTGTAATATGTGGTAGATAGTAGTATCTTTGAATAATTTTGTTTTAAAAGAAGACCCTTTATTTTTTAATTTTTAAAATTTGTTCTTTTTAGCTATCCATGACAATAGAATGTACTTTGACATATTATACATACATGGAGTATAACTTTCCATTCTTGTGGTTGTATGAGATGTGAAATTACACTGGTTGTGTATTCATATATGATTACAGAAAAGTAATGTCTGATTCATTCTACTGAAAAGAATACCCCTTATAACTATTTAAAATTATACTTCTCAAGATCAATCTAATATATACAGAATTTGTCCCGTAATTTCAAAATTGTATTAAAAGAAATTTTTGGAGAGGGGTCACACAATTTGCCTCTGTTGTCAAGTATTTTTGGAAAAGTGCCCATAGGGTCTTAATAAATTAACCCATTTTTAATTGTAATTATTATAGTCAATAATATTATAGTAGTAATCACACATTGTTTTCATAACATAGGGTGTACTGAATGCAAAGAGTTATCATAATTTCTTTAAATGGCATTTTTAGTTTGTGTATAAATCTTGTATGTATTGCAGATCTCATTGATCATCATGCTATATTGATTTCATAGGTTAGGTTACTTGTACCATAATCAGCCATCTTTTTGAATTTGCCTCTTTGATTACTTGAAAGAAGTAAATTATTAAATAAGGCTAACTAACTTTCTTTGTTTCTTTCTTCCTTAGAATCAAGTTTCTTACTGGGAAATGCCCAGATTGTGGATTGGCCTGTAGTTTACAGTAATGACGGTTTTTGTAAACTCTCTGGGTATCATCGAGCTGACGTCATGCAGAAAAGCAGCACTTGCAGGTATGTCATGGAAAAAGTTAGGAATCTTTTCTAAAATTGAACACTCTTCTGAAAGTAACTAAAAGCTTTCCCCTTATTTGGACTCACATATACAATCTATAGGGTAAAACTTATATTAGTAAACTCAGAAGACTGGATTGTCAATGGAAATATGTAGTTTAAAGAGCCATTGTTAACTTTTGCAAAGAGAGAGATTTTTGCATATCTGTGAATTAATTCATTCATTCAACAAATACTTTTTGATCAGTTTCAATGAGCCGGGAGCTAGTAAAGATGCTGAGGGTTCAGAGGAGCATCCCATGTCAGAGAACCACTGAAGGATTCAGCACCTGTGGAGGGACTAACAGTGTTTTAAAGAAAATCAAGATCAGCGGAGTTGAGGGAAAGGAAGAGGGAAGGGACGAGGGCAGGGCAAGGGGAAGTGCTGGGGACTGAATTAGAGCAAATGACATTCCTTGCTTTTATAATTATGTAATAATGAATCCTAATGTTATATGTAACTAAAAACAACCAATAAAGTAAAAAGAAAAAAAAATAAACAAGCCCCATTCAAGGAGAACACCATGGTCCATGAGTGTTTAAAGGACATGAAAATGAAGTGCTTATATCCTGTGTCAATCACACGTGCTTTGTAATGTTGGCATGTTTTACTGTTGCTATTTTGATTTATGTAAAACAGAATTCTGACATTTATATTACTTCTGGCAATTTAAAAAATATACATATGCCATTTCTGTAAGTTTAAAGAGAGTATTATGATAAAAGGAGACCAGGAAAAAGAAAACTGTATATAAAAAGCAATTTAGAATCTAAAACTTTTTCACAACAATTCAGTAAGGCCAGATGGGGTGTTTTTTTCCCCTTGACTTAATTTTTCTTTTAAGCTCTCAATTAAGCTCTGAAATCAAACTATTTTAGAACTGTGAAGGATCTAAAAAATTTTTTTTTTAGTTTGATCCTGTTTTTCAGATGAGAAAACTGAGGTTGAGCTATGTTAAGCAAAACAGTGATTTACCTTTTATCTTCACATTTATACTGAGAAACTATATACATATATCTACATTTACATCTATATGTTCATTCTGAATCTAAAATGAAGCCAGGGATTTCATATTATACTGGTGAATCTAAGCCTGACTAAACCTTAAAGAGCTTTTGCAAAACATAGATTCCCCTACCTCTTAAATCTATTGAATCAGACCCACCAAAAGCAGGTAGATAGGGTCAGTAGTTAGTTTATCTTGATGTTTATCCAGGTTTGAGAAGTAGTCTGATCAAGCCTCCTCTTCCTTCCTGTATCTTCCCCTAGCTGTCCTCCCTACTATAGTCATTCCTACATGCAGTCTTTACTTGCAGGTATGCAGTTGGTAAACAGGAGTGATGAAAAGTCTGGCCTTTGGTTGAGAAACTCCTTTGGTGGCACTGATGTCTTTGTGACTTTTTATCCATAGGGCAGGCGTTGCCTTTTGTCATTAGGGGTGTGTCGTATGTTCTGGGAGATTGCAGGTCTGCGTCATGCATCACCCTTTCCTGTATCCCCTGCAGTTTTTAAGTTAGGGAAAGGTTAAATTTTGTGGTTGACCTTACCCTGTGCAATAGGCATGATAGAGAGTCCCAGGGAACATTGATGTTCCCACAACTGCTGACATCTCATTTTCATACCAAGTCTGTCTCAGATGCCATCTTGTACCTGAAGGTATTTATGATTTCCCCCCAACAATAGGTGTCTCTCTTTTCTTTGATTCCTCCTAGTTCTTTGTGTGTATTTCTGTTGACATCACTCTTTAGTCCTTAACTTATCCCTTGGTTTTGAATTTTTATTGGTTTTGTTGTAATTTTGGGGCAAGGATTGCTGTTCATTTCTGGACATACCATGAAATCCTGCTCCCATTCCTTCTGTATCCCATGTATTTGCCCAGTTCCCAAAGGGGTTCACTTTTGTAAATGTAATTTTTCCTACAAAAGGATTCCTTAAAAAAGCTGGCATGTTATGTTAACATATTTTCACCTCTAAAAGAGCTATTTAACCCTTCCTTTCGCCACTACCAGATTAAGTGCCTTGAAATCAGGAACTGGTCTTATTCACTTTGTATGCACTATAGAACACAGGACAGTGTATTGTGTCATTTTTGTTGAATTAGATTGGCTTGTTTTGCAATAAACCCCAGCTCAGCTCTTCCGTGCTTCTGTAAAGCATGCTTCCATTTCCTGCATTTCATCCAGGATATCTGAGCTGAGTGAGGGAGAGTGTTGGACTATGCTGGATTTTTTTCACTGTGAAAAAGAGTGTGCAAGCCTTCCCCTAAGTCTTCACCTATCAGAGTTGTATTTTCAAAATGATCATATTCCGAACATGAACTGTTTTTACTTGCTTACACAAAATGCCAAGTGTGTTTTGCTAATCTGAAAATTGCAGCCAGTTTAAGGTCCACACAGAGCGATGAAGTCTAGCATCTGACAAATGAGCAAATGATATCTGAGCCCTGGCAGGTTTTCTTGGAAGCATGATTTATTTTAATGCGCTCCCATTTTAAACTTCCTCATCCCCCTTTTAAAATTAAACTACACCCATTTTATGTTTACTGCAGCATTATTTAGAAGAGTGAAGACCTAGAAATAATCAAAATGTCTAGTTGTGGGAGATTTGTTAAAACACATTATGGCAAAGTCCTACTTTCTAAACCATGTGTTGGAAGGATAATAATGCTAGAAAAAGCTAAAAACATATTATAAAAAAAAGAGAGAGAGAAACTTCAAAACCAAAAAAACCCAGAAAACCACCTCCAAAATGTTTATAAAACTGTGTCTGCGTCACAGTTCTGAGGTTTTGTTTAACATACAGCTTTTCCACCCTTAAATGAATCTATAAAGCCCTTGAACATGAGACTTAAAAAAACAGAAAGGAAAGAAGAAAATTATATTCATATTTAGAGACACAGGGTTAATAATGACAAATTATAGTCTTTTGGAATCACTGAATTTCTACTGAATATGGAGATAAATCATTTGACAGAGAAAATAGCCTTGTGAATAATTTAGAGACCTTCACTGATTTTAATAATGACAAATTTTAGATGAACTCAAGATTATAAGAAGCTACCAATCAGGAAAACTTGGAATGGAACCACCATTTGACCCAGCTATCCCTCTCCTCGGTCTATACCCAAAGGACTTAAAAACAGCATACTACAGGGACACAGCCACATCAGTATTTATAGCAGCACAATTCACAATAGCCAAACAGTGGAACCAACCTAGATGCCCTTCAATAGATGAATGGATAAAAAAATGTGACATATATACACAATGGAATATTACTCAGGAATAAAAGGGAATAAAATCATGGCATATGCAGGTAAATGGATGGATTTGGAGAAGATAATGCTAAGTGAAGTTAGCTAATCCCCAAAAAACAAATACTGAAGGTTTTCTCTGATATAAGGAGGCTGATTCACAGTGGGGTAGGGAGGGGGGAGCATGGGAGGAATAGAGGAACTCTAGATAGGGCAGAGAGGTAGGAGGGGGCATGGGGTTAGCAATGATGGTGGAATGTGATGGACATCATTATCCAAAGTACATGTATGAAGACATGAATTGGTGTGAATATACTTTATATACAAACAGAGATATAAAAAATTGTGTTAAAAAATCTCAAACCTGTAAGATTATCAAGCTTTTGTCTAAACAGAATTTATTATAGAGATGACTGAAATGATTTAAAAAAAAAAGAAGAACCTACTAATCAGTGAGCTCCAGTTCATGTGGAAAAATGTGGCTGGTGACACTGTATATCTGAAAAAAAAATTTAAAAAGAATCATTTTTTAAAAATATTCAAATGTGAATTGTTTTATGGGGAAAGTTTTTAAAAATACCAATTTGTGTTTTTACAATGTCAAGAGGCTAAGATTTATTTCTTTTGTTTTCTTATCTTTTTCTTCTTTGTTTTTTCCAATTTCTCCTCTATCAGACAGAATCAAATTGAACATACTTCTCAATTTGTTAGAATATTATCAATATGCTGTCTTCATTTCTTTTTCAAAAATTCCCCTTCCATAGCTGCTCATTTTAGTGTGTTTACTGGATGTCTTCCTAGTCCATCTTCCATTTACTTATTAAATATGTGTGTTCTTGAAATGCTGCTGTTTTCCACGTGCTCATCTACATGACCCCCATTATCTCTGCTATGCAGAAATATTTGTTTTCTTTTTCCATTTAACATTATGTTTTTTGAGATTTCTTTATGTTCCTGTATCACAACCTGTTTTATTATATATGAGTGTTGCCTGGAGCTCCGGTATCTTTATGGCCTTTCTTTGATTTATCCATCCTACTGCTCATGCGATCCAACTTCTGACTCTTTGCTACCCATGACAACATGGAGATAAACATCCTATATACATCTTTTTGTGGCTTATGAGAGAATTTTTTTTTCTTTTGTCTGCATGCCCAGAAATGGGATTGATGGATAGTAGACCAGAGGCAGAATTTTAGTCAGGTGCTGGGCTATTGCTCTCACCAGTATGAGTGAGCATTTGATTTTCCCACATCTTCACTATGCTATTATAGTATCTAAATTTCGATTAAAAAATCTGATGTATGCTAGCTACTGTCTCATTTTTGTTTTAGTTAAAATTAAAAAAAATTTCTACGACTCATTGAATGCCTAGGATTTTCAAATCTATTCCATTTTGTCATCTAAGAATTGCATTTCCGAGCCTTGAACTGTTTTGCTGTTTATTGGAGAACACAAGAAGTATTGCAAGTTTAAAGGAGAATATAGGTTTTGAGGGAATGCATTTCAAAGTATATGATCCTATCTGATGACCCTTAAGAAACTCTGACATGCAAGAAATATTGTGATAGGTTTGGTTAGGTAAGATCCACGTTAGCCTTTAACCTGTCAGTAACTTGACACTTAAAAAACCCTTGCTGCCTTGTTTTTTGTTTTTGGATTGGAGGGTGAGGAGAGCAATCTTGTCTGTAGGAAGGGAGGATTAAAGAGTAGTTAGATGCTTTTAAATATAATTACTTTTTTCTGGAATGCTATTAATAATCTCTTACTTAAGCTATCAAATTAGACAACCAAACAGAGATACTAAGATACACTTTCTGGGATGGATTTCACAAGCAGTTTTATTAACGCAGGATTAACTCAGCAGCCAACAGGAGCACATTATGCAGGATGGATGAAAGTCAGTGTGCTTCCCTTTGGCTGAGGGCTCTGCTCCTCATGGGGGCACTGAAGACCAGTGCAGGGGGCGGAGGTGCCTCAGTGATGTCAGACTCCTAAGGCTAGAGGCAACCAGTCCTACCCATGGCTTTCCTTAAGTACATGTTATTGATCTACCATTTATAACTCTATCTAAATCCTTTTAAAACCATATGAATGAATGGGTTGTGAAGCCTTTTGGTAAAGCCTTTGAATTATTCTAAAATTATAGTTTTGAGATTTTGAAGGCGGTGTTCTTATTTGTTTTTAATTCTTTTTCCTTAACTCCTTTTCTCAGGCTTCCTGATTTTTATTTTGTTTGTTTATTTTTATGTGGGGCTAAGGATCAAACCCAGTGCCTCACACATGCTAGGCAAGTGCTCTTCCACTGAGCTACAGCACCAGCCCCCTTCCTGATTTTTGATCTTTGACCTGAGGTCTCAGTCCACTTCCCTTTAGCCTTTGTAATGATCCTACTGTTACAGCCTGTTCTGAGCCACAGACCACATTTCCCAAGTGCATTAAATGGACTGTGTTGGTTCTTGGAGGAAACTTTTGGTTGTTTTTGAATTACAGCTGGCATATAATAGCACCTTTAAGAGTGGTGACTGAATATTTGTGATGTTTTGGTCTCAGAACATTATCACTCAATAACAAAGGAAGATAGTTTGGTAGAGCTCATGATTAGGTTGTATTTCGTTTGAGTTGTAAAAGTTCTTTTCTTCCTTGGTGGTCCATCAACCATTATAGACATCCTTCCTGTGAGATATAATGAAGCTTGTTTGTACTCAGTGCTTAGTTTAGAGCCTTCTTGTCTCTTCTTAAACATACAGTTCTTAACAAAGTTGTTCTACAATACAATAGATGGGAGCAGAAAGAATATTATTCTTTGAAAAAAAAAATCCTGTTGTAAGTCAAAGCTACCTATTCCCCAATTTTTTGGGACACAAACCAAACATTGCCACCAGTCAGTGATATGGCATGATTATAAAGCAGTAAGTTGAGGCAGGAGGTCTGCTTGAAAAATAAAAAACACACCTTGTAGGCTCACAAAGGGAGATGCCCAGGATTATGGGCATCTCCCTTTGAGATATAGTGAGTCTGTGAACAAACAGGATCCAATATGTGTCCCAGAATGGGAGAAAGGAAAGGAATAGCACTGGGACACATTCCAGCAATGATCCAACCATTGAACACTAACTACATTGTACTTTGTAACTTCACATGTCATCCCTTTAGTCTTCACCCTTTGAGTTGGGTTAACATTATCATCATTTTGCTGATGAGAAGACTGAGGGTCAGAGAGGTTATATGACTTGTTCATGAATTACAGTTTGTAATTTTCCAAGGGCAAGGGAATTATACCATAGCTACTCCCTATTATAGCAGAGATGGATTACTTCTGTGAAACCAATTTTATTTTCCTTCCAATAAGATAACACTGAAGTTGTAGAAGGAATTTATAATTACTAAAGGGGAACTTGGTATTCAGTGTAAGATAGCAAGTGGAAGTTATATATTTTTTATATTCCCAATATATATTCATTGAGTATATTCAATAAGAGACATGAGACCAATAACATTATTACACATAGGTTTTCAAGTCTGGTGTTTACTGGTTTTAAAATTTGGCTCCCTTAAATTCCATTAACCATCCCAAGACTGTGTTGTGCTTGAGTCTGTTGTGCTTTGAGAAATTGTAATCAGACATTCAACATTTACATGTAACACAGCCAAGCAAATAAACATGTGCCGGGCCTAGAGAATGTGGAGTCATCGACTTTGTACGGTTTGGATAACTTTTGGTGGAAATACTTTCCAGGGTTTGAATTAACCTCTGGAACATTTGCTTTGAGAAGATGGATAGTACATTTCAGACTTTCTTTATAGTCCATTTAAAAATACCTTTTATTCTTGAACTGCCGTGTTTTGCCACTTCAGGTATATTCTGTCACTAAAAAGACATAGTATCATAAACTCAGAATGAAAAGTCTGAACGGAACAAGGTAAGAAATATAGAAAGGGCCTTAAAAGAGGTTTTCAGATTTTAAATAATTGGGATTTTTTTTTCCTTCAGCATTTTTACTTTGCTCTAGTACAGGCTATTTTAATCTCAGAAAGGATGACTAAGGAAGATGAAGTTTTCAGAGTTTACTTGAAAAGTTGCTTGTTCATTTTAATCTTCTCTTCAGACCTTTAACTGAACCTGACCTGTGCTGTATTTCCTATTTTCTTTTTTTGTACCAGGGATTGAACCTAGGGACGCTTAACCAGTGAGCCATATCGCCAGCCCATTTTGTAAAATTTTTTAAAATTTTGAGACTGGGTCTCACTAAGTTGTTTAGGGCCTCAGGAAGTTGCTGAGGCTGGCTTTGAACTTGTGATCCTTCTGCTTCAGCCTTCCGAGCTGCTGGAATTAGAAGCATGTGCTACTGCACACAGCATCATTTCCTCTCATGTGACTGGGTATCTTTGAAGGCTCTGTGTCTAATTGCATTTCAACATTTTCTAGTCTTTTCTTGAAGAGGGTGCTAAAAATTGCCCAGCTTCAGGCACCACCACACCTACAACTGTCTCTGGTCAACATGCAGCTCCTTGAAAAACGGAAGTAAAGCCATAACAAAGATAAACATTTGACCCTTCAAAAACTTTGTTATCCAGCAGTGTCACATATTCTTGGTAAAAGAAATGGTCTGGACAGCCATTAGCTATTTTAGAATGATACAGCATAGCACTATGTACCCAAAACTAGAAGCACAACTTGATTTTGAAAGCATCAAAAATGGAGTTTTAGAGATGCGAGTCCTTGAGAGAGTTCTGTCTTATAGATGATCAGATGTTTGTGAGGCTGTCTTATAAAAATGGAATGCCAGACATTAGGAAGCTTTTTATACATTTTATTTTTTCTTTTCAATTAACACATAAAATTTGCACTTATTTCTGGGGTACAGTGAGGTATTTCAGTACTTGTATGTGATGCGTACTGATAAGATGAGGGTAATTAGCATTTCCGCCTCCGTATTTCTTTGTTTAGAGCCTTGGAGCTACACTCTTCTAGTTCTTCATAATATATGTAGTAGTTCACTGTGAACTCCAGTCTACCTAGTGCACTGTAGATAGAGTATTAGAACTCATGCCTTCTGTTTTGTTACCAATTATCCAACCTCCTTTCCCCCTTTACCTGCTCCTCTTCCCAGTCGCTAGCAATTAGTATTCTACTCTATTATACTTTGAGTTCAACTTTTTCATTTTCCACATATGAGAGAGAATATGTGATATTTTTCTTTTTGTTTCTGACCTATTTCATTTAATATAATGTCTTCTGGTTTCATTCATTTTTGCTTTAAATGACAGGATTTTATTTCTTTTTTAATGATTGATTAATTTCTCTCTCTCTCTCTCTCTCTCTCTCTCTCTCTCTATATATATATATATATATATATATATATATATATATATATATATATTATATATATTTTCTTTACCTATTTATCCACTGGTGGATACCTAGATTGATTCCATTTTCTGACTATGGAGAATAATGCTGCAGTTTATTTGGGAATGCAGTTGTCTCTTTATTATGCTGAATTTATCTCCTTTGGATATATATTCCAACGTGGGATAGCTGGATCATATGTTAGATACATTTTTAGTTTCTTGAGGAGATTCCATAGTGTTAGCTGTATTAATTTACATTCCCTCCAGCAGAGTGTAAGAGTTTTCTTCTCCTGCATCTTTGTTAGTATTTGTTATTTTTTGCTTTTCTGATAATAGCCATTCTGATTGGGGTAAGATGATGTCTCATTGTTATACTTAATATAATATCCTGTGGTTTTGATTTACATTTACCTGATGGCTAATGATATTGAATGGTTTTTTTTATATAGTTATGGACCATTTGTATTTCTTCTTTTGAGAAATGCTTATTCAGATCATTTTCCCATTTTTAATTGGATAGTTTTTTTTGTTGTAGAGTTTTTGGAGTTCCTTTTATATTATGGATATTAATGTTTTGTCAGATGAATAGTTTGAAAATATTTTCTCCCATTCTGTAGTTTTTCTCTTCATTCTGTTGTTTCCTTTTTTCTGTGCAGAAGCTTCTTAGTTTGATAGAATCCCACTGGTCTATTTTTGTTTTTGTTGCCTGTGCTCTGGGGAGTCCAAACCACTCCCCAAATCCCTGCCTGTACCAATGTCTTGAAGTGTTTCGCCAATGTTTTCTTCTAGGAATTTCATAATTTCAGGGTTTATGTATAGATGATGGATATACTATGAGTGGATCTGGGACAATTCATTCTCCTGCATATGGTTATTCAATTTTTCCAGCACCATTTATTGAAGAGGTTTTCCTTTCTCGAGTGTATAATTTTTGGCATCTTTGTGTAGAGCCATTTTTAAAGTCGATGGGTAGATTGATTTCTGGGATCTCTATTCTTGGTCTGTGTGTCAGTTTTTAGGCCAGTATCACATTGTCTGGGTTACTGTAGCTCTGCGGTATGTCTTGAGATCCAGGACAGCAATGATGGCCCCAGCTTTGTTCTTTTTGCACAAGAACCCTTTTATTATTTGTGTTTTTTTGTGCTTCCACATGAATTTTAGGATTTTTTTTTCTATTCCATGAAGAAAGAATGCTGTTGGTATTTTGATGGGGATTGCATTGAATCTATCAGTCATTCTGAATAATATAGACTTTTTTTTTTAGAATTTAAAATAATTATCTTATATTTTTTTCCTTTACTTACAAAGTATAGTGAAATAAATCTTTGTTTAGGTAGATCTGCAATTATAGCCAAATCTGATCTCTAGTTTTTTATTTATTTTTTAATTAGTTGCTCAAAACATTACAATGATCTTGACATATCATATTTCATGCATTTGGTTCAAGTGGGTTATGAATTCTTATTTTTCCCATGTGTACAGATTGCAGGATCACATTTGTTATACATCCACGTTTATACATACTGCCATACTAGTGTCTGTTGTATTCTGCGGCTCTTCCTATCCCCTTCCTATCCCCCTCCCTTCCCCTCCCCTCCCATCACCTCTCTCTACCCCATCTACTGTAACACATTTTTCTCTCTCTCTTTTTCCCTTCCCCCTCACACCATCTTATATGTAATTTTGTATAACAATGAGGGTCTCCTTCCATCTTCCGTGCAATTCCCCTTCTCTCTCCCATTCCCTCCCACCTCTCGTCCCTGTTTAATGGTAATCTTCTTCTCATGCTCTTCCTCTATGCTCTGTTTTGAGTTGCCTCCTGTATATCAAAGAAGATATTCGGCATTTGTTTTTTAGAGATTGGCTAACTTCACTTAGCATAATCTGCTCTAATGCCATCCATTTCCCTGAAAATGCCATGATTTTGTTATTTTTTAGTGCTGAGTAATATTCCATTGTGTATAAATGCCACATTTTTTTTTTTATCTATTCCTCTATTGAAGGGCATCTAGGTTGGTTCCGCAATCTAGCTATTGTAAATTGTGCTGCTATGAACATTGATGATGCTGTATCCCTGTAGTATACTCTTTTTAGGTCTTTTGGGAATAGTCCGAGAAGGGGAATAGCTGGGTCGAATGGTGGTTCCATTTCCAAGGAATCTCCGTACTGCTTTCCAAATTGGCCGTACCAATTTGCAGTCCCACCAGCAATGTACAGGTGTACCCTTTTCTCCACATCCTCGCTAGCACTTGTTGTTGTTTGACTTCATAATGGCTGCCATTCTTACTGGAGTGAGATGGTATCTTAGGGTGGTTTTGATTTGCATTTCTCTGATTGCTAGAGGTGGTGAGAAATTTTTTCGTGTATTTGTTGATTGATTGTATATCCTTCTCTGAGAAGTGTCTGTTCAGATCCTTGGCCCATTTGTTGGTTGGGTTATTTGTTTTCTTATTGTTTAATTTTTTGAGTTCTTTGTATACTCTGGATATTAGGGCTCTATCTGAAGTGTGAGGGGTAAAAATTTGTTCCCAGGATGTAGGCTCCCTATTTACCTCTCTTATTGTTTCTCTTGCTGAGAACTTTTCAGTTTGAGTAAGTCCCATTTGTTGATTCTTGTTATTAACTCTTGTGCTATGGGTGTCCTATGAAGGAATTTGGAGCCCGACCCCACAATATGTAGATCGGAGCCAACTTTTTCTTCTATTAGACAGAGTTTCTGGTTTGATTCCTAACTCCTTGATCCATTTTGAGTTAACTTTTGTGCATGGTGAGAGAAAGGGATTCAATTTCATCTTGTTGCATATGGATTTCCAGTTCTCCCAGCACCATTTGTTGAAGATGGTATCCTTTCTCCATTGCATGCTTTTAGCACCTTCGTCTAATATAAGGTAGTTGTAATTTTGTGGATTGGTCTCTGTGTCCTCTATTCTGTACCATTGGTCTACTTGCCTTTTTTGGTACCAGTACCAAACATGCTGGTTTTGTTACTATTGCTCTGTAGTATAGTTTAAAGTCTGGTATCACTATACCACATGTTTCACTCTTCCTGCTTAGAATTGCTTTTGCTATTCTGTGTCTTTTATTTTTCCAGATGAATTTCATGATTGCTTTTTCTATTTCTGCGAGGAATGCCATTGGGATTTTGATTGGCATTGCGTTAAACCTACAGAGTACTTTTGGTAATATCGCCATTTTAATGATATAATATGGACATTTTAATAGTACAAAATTTTCCAATCCACGGACATGAGGTCTTTCTATTATTTTGTGTCTTCTTCAGTTTCTTCCATTAGTATTTTGTAATTTTCATTGTAGAGGCCATTTACTCCATGAGTTAAACTTGCTTTCAGGTATTTTATTTTATTTTATTTTTTACAGCTATTATGAGTAAGATTGCTTTTGTGATTTTCATTCTTAGCAAGTTTGTGATTGATGTATAAAAGTGAAACTGATTTTGGTATGTTAATTTTTGTATCCTGGAACTTTACCAGATTTGTTTATCAGTTCAAATAGACTTTTGGTGGGATCTTTAGGTTTGTCTATATATGTGGAAATAGAGATATTTGACTTCCTCCTTATTATCTGCAAATAGAGATATTTGACTTCCTCCTTTTCCATTTGTGTTCCTTTTTTTTTCTTTCTTTCTCTGGCTTAATTGCTCTGGCTGACTTCCATTCTGTGTTCATTAAGAGTGGTAAAAAGTTTGTCTTATTCCATATCTTAGAGGAAACACTTTCAGCTCTTCTGTGTTCACTATGATGTTGCTCTGGGTTTGTCATATAGAGCCTTTGTTTTGTCGAGGTATGTTCCTTCTACAACTGATTTGTTCAGATGTTTTATTTTATTTTATTTTTTTAAATCATGAAAGGATGTTGAATTTTATTGCATGCTTCTACTGCATATCTTGCAATGATCTTAAGGTTTTTGTTCTTTATTCTGTGGATGTGATGTTACATTTATTGTTTTGCTAATGTTGAACCATCTTTGCATCCTTAAGATAAATCCCATTTGATTGTGATGGATAATCTTTTTCTGTGCTGTTGGATTCAGTCTGAGTAGTATTTTGTTGATAATTTTTACATCTGTGTTCATAAGAGATATTTCTCTCTATTTTTCTTTTATTATTGTCCTTGTCTGATTTTGGTATCAGGGTAATGCTGACTTCATAGAATAAGTTTGGAAAAGTTCCCTCCCTTTCAGTTTTTTGAAATAGTTTCTTCTAAGGTTTCTAATTTGTCATGTATAATTGTTTGTATTAGCCTCTAATGATAATTTGTATTTCTGTGGTCTCAGTTCTATTATCTCCTCAATCATCTCTGATTTTATTTATTTGGGTCTTCTCCCTTTTTTTTTTTTCATTTGTCAGTGTACCTGAAGATTTGTTAATTTTGTTTATCTTTCCAAAACCAACTGTCCATTTTATCATTCTTTTGTATGGTTGTTTTAGTCTCTGTTTTGTTTATTTCAGCTCTGATCTTTGGTATTTCTCTTTATCTACTAATTTGGGGCTTGGCTTGTTCCTTTCAAATTCTTTGAGACAGATATTTTTAGGTTGATTAAATGAATTTTTCTTTCTTTTTTTAAATGTTATCACTTATGGCTAAAACTTCCCTTTTAGTGTTACTTTTGCTGTATCTCATAAGTTTTGGTATATTGTGTTTTCATT
The DNA here is from genome assembly GCF_964194105.1 of Spermophilus citellus. Lineage (NCBI taxonomy): Eukaryota > Metazoa > Chordata > Mammalia > Rodentia > Sciuridae > Spermophilus > Spermophilus citellus. Next base: position 158,442,415 of record NC_138185.1, on the reverse strand, counting down.
TTTATTTGTTTCAAGAAATTTTGCAGTGTCCCTTTTGATTTCTTCAATGACTCACTGTTTGTGCCAAAGCATATTATTTAGTTTTCACATATTTGTACAATTTCTAAAGTTCGTTTTGTTGTTGATTTTAGTTTTTTCTCCATTGTTGTCAGACAAGATACAGGAAATTATTTAATTTTTCTTTGAATTTGTTGAGACTTGTTTTACACTCTAAAATCTGTCCTATCCCAAAGCATGTTCATGTGCTGAAGTGAAGAATGTGTATTCTGCAGCTTTTGGAAATGTCCTATAATGTAGGTCATTTCCATTTGGTCCATCTCTGATCTTTGTTGATTGTTTGAATGATCTGTCCATTGATGAAAGTGAGGTATTGAAGTTCCCAACTATTATAGTGTTATCATAGCCTCTCTCTTTGAATCTAATAATGTTTGGTTTACAAATTTAGGTACTCTGGTATTAGGTACATATACATTGACAATTTATACCTCTTGTTGAGTTGATCCCTTAATCATAATGTAGTGACTCTTTTTGTCACTATGACAGTTTTTTTCTTTTTATTTAGAATCTGTTCTAGCTAATATAAGTATAGCTACTTATGCTTGCTTTTATTTTCTGTTTGTGTGGAAACTCTTTTTCCATTTCTTCATTTTTAGTCACTGTGTCCTTACTGGTGAAATAAGTTTCTTGTAGCAGCATATTGTTCGTTTATTCTTTTTAATCCATTTATCCAATCTATGTCCTTTAATTAGGGAATATAATTCACTTACATTCAAGGTTGTTATTGATATGTAAAGGTTTGTGTCATTTCGTTAATTTTCTTCTTTCTTTTTTTAATATCCTTTATCCTATTCTTCCTTCTCTTATTTATCTCTATAGTTTAGTGGTTTTCTGTATTGATAAGATTCGCTCCTTTTCTCTTTCTCTTTTTTAATATAATTTTAAAATTTATATGTGAAAGCAGAATGCATTAAAATTCTTATTACACATATAGAGCACAAATTTTTCATATCTCTGGTTGTACATAAAGTATATTCATACCGATTTGTGTCTTCATACATGTACTTTGGATAATGATGTCCATCACATTCCACCATCACTGCTAACCACATGCCCCCTCTCTTCCCCTCCCACCTCTCTGCCCTATCTAGAATCCATCTATTCCTCCCAGGCTCCCCACCCACCTCACTATGAATCAGCCTGCTTATATCAGAAAAAACATTTGGCATTTGTTTTTTTGGGGATTGGTTAACTTCACTTAGCATTATCTTCTCTAACTCCATCCATTTACCTGCAAATGTCATGATTTTATTCTTATTGCTGAGTAATATTCCATTGTGTATATATGCCACATTTTTTTTCTATCCATTCATCTACTGAAGGGCATCTAGATTGGTTCCACAGTTTAGCTATTGTGAATTGTGCTGCTGTATATATTGATGTGGCTATTTGCCTGTAGTATGCTGTTTTTTTAAGTCCTTTGGGTATAGACTGAGGAGATGGACAGCTGGGTCAAATGATGGTTCCATTCCCAGTTTTCCAAGAAATCTCCATACTGCTTTCCATATTGGCTGCACCAATTTGCAGTCCTACCAGCAGTGTATGAGTATATCCTTTTCCCCACATCCTCACCAACACTTATTGTTGTTTGTCTTCATAATAGCTGCCATTCTGACTGGAGTGAGATAAAATTTTAGAGTGGTTTTGATTTGCATTTCTCTAATTGCTAGTGATAATAAATATATTTTTCATGTATTTGTTGATTGATTGTATATCATCTTCTTAGAAGTAACTCTTCAGGTCCTTATCTTATATTAGACAAAGATGCCAAGAAAATGCATTGGAGAAAAGATAGCCTCTTCAACAAATGGTGCTGGGAAAACTGGAAATCCATATGCAGCAAAATGAAATTAAACCCCTATCTCTCACCATGCACAAAACTCAACTCAAAATAGATCAAGGACTTAGGAATACAACCAGAAACCCTGTGTCTAATAGAAGAAAAAGTAGGTCCTAATCTCCATCATGTGGGATTAGGTCCCAACTTCCTTAATAAGACTGACTCCTGTGGCACAAGAATTAAAATCAAGATTCAATAAATGGGTTGGGCTCAAACTAAAAAGCTTCCTCTCAGCAAAAGAAACAATCTGTGAGGTGAATAGAGAGCCTACATCTTGGGGGAAAATTTTTACCCCTCACACATCAGATAGAGCACTAATCACTAGGGTATATAAAGAACTCAAAAAGCTAAACACCAAAAACAAACAAACAAACAAACAAAAAAAACCAAAACAAACAAACAAACAAAAAAACAACAACCAAATAACCCAATCAATAAATGGGCCAAGGACCTGAACAGACACTTCTCTTTTGTGTAATTGCTCTTCTGTGGATTTTATACTCTCATATATTTTCATGAGTCTTTCACTTCTATATGTAGATTCCATTCATCCAATCTATGTCCTTTAGGAAATATAAATCACATATATTATATATAATATATATAATAATTAAGTATAATTTGTAAGGCTATTGTGGTGGTGAGGAATTCTCAACTTTTGTTTCTCTTAGAAAGTCTTTAATTCTTTTTCATTTCTTCATAGCTTTGTTGAATATAATATTATTTTTTTTCTCTTTCAGAACTTTAAATTTGGCATCACATTCCCTTCTGGTCTGTAGGTTTCTTCTGAAAGATCTAGCAATAGTATAATAAGGATACCTTTAAATGTGACATGATTATGAATTATGAGTTTATCTTGTTCTTTTTAGAATTCTGTCTTGAACTTTGACAGTTTGTAATATGCCACGGCAAAGACATTTTTTGGTCAAATCTGTTTGTGGTCCTTTGGGATTTCTGGACCTGGATGTCTATGTGTTTCACAAGATTAAGGAAGTTTTGTGCTATTTCATTGACTAGGTTTTCTATACCCTTTCCTTTCTCTCTATTTTCTGAAATCCCCAGGTATCTCATGACTAAGTCCCCTTATGTCCCATAAGTCTAAGATCCTCTTTTTATTTTTTATTTATTTATTTTTCTTTCTTCCTCTCTCTTAATGTTCTTTCTATCAGAATATCTTCTTGTATCCTATTGGACTTTTTTTTTTAACTTGGTACTTAAAGGAAACACTTTATGCCTTTTTTCTGGCCTATCTGAATTGCCAGAGTCACTACTCTTGCACTTTGGGACCCTGGTAGGTAAAATAAGGGTTACTAGAACATAAACACTGCAAAACTGCAACAATTGATTTGGTAACTGAGATGAGTAGAGAGTAACTAACTGGTGAATAGCATATAGAGTATGGATACCCTGGAAAAAGGGGATGATTCACATCCTGGATAGGAAAGAGAAAGAAGATTAAAGATTTTATATTGTTGCTCAGAATAGCACACAATTTTAAACTTATAAATTGTTTATTTTGCAACTTGTCATTTAATATTTTTGTATCAATGTTGACCATAGGTAACTGAAACCACAAAAAGCCAAACAATGGATAAGGGGTAATGACTGTACTCATGTTTTGTAACTAGCAGTGAAGTTTGTACTTATCCAGTTACTCAGTTAATATAGTGTGGTAACTGAAATTTGAATGTTGTTGTTATGAAATTGGTGTTATTTAACTAACTCGTGGTAATGAAAATCCATGCTCAGAGGAATTGTGTAAAGTAGGGATTCCCTGTCCCCAATACGTATTTATTTATTTATTTATTTATTTTCTCTCTCTTTCTTTCTATCTATAACTTCTTAAGTTAGCTGTTAGCAAGTAGTTTAGAAATCATAATGAAAACATGGGTTAATATTTTACTGTGTATATGTGTCTATAGCATTATGTAGTAAGCCTCAAGCTCGATAAAATTTATCTAAACAATGTTCTATATATTTTAGCTCATTGTATGGGAGCAACATTTCTGTTTTGTAGGCATATTTGAATGCTTAATCAAAGATGACTGTATGATTTTATGTAGCATTTTAAAAGCAACACAAAACTGAAGCTTGTTTTATTTTTTTTTCTTTTTTCTTTTCCAGTTTTATGTATGGGGAATTGACTGACAAGAAGACCATTGAGAAAGTCAGGCAGACTTTTGACAACTACGAGTCAAACTGCTTTGAAGTTCTTTTGTACAAAAAAAACAGTAGGTATTTCTTATATTAGTAAGATAAGCCAACTCTTTATATTTTGGTAAATAGTAGTTAAGCTACAATGTAGATAGAATGTGAACTTTGATCACTTCTTGTTTGGTGGAGGGGGCACAATTTACTGGTGAAATTTGATAACAAAATTTCTAAAATGATTCTACCAATGGAAAGCAGCCTTTTAAAGAATGGAAGAAAATAGGATGCATTTTATTTTTAAAATTTTTGTTATAAATTGTCATGTTTGTACATATTTATGGAGTACAAAGTGATGTCATGATTTATAATTCCAATGTAGAATATTTAAATCTATCTAATTAGCATATCAGTCATTTCAAATACTCAATTTTTTTGTGGCGAGAATATTTGGAGTTTACCCTCTTGGTGATTTTGAAGTGCACAGTACACTTTTATTAACTGTATTCACCATGTTGTGTAATAGATCTCACACACAGATGCTTCTCTTGTTAACTGAGGCTTAGTACCTGTTGGCCATCCTTTCCTCAGTCCCTCAACCCCCAGCCTCTCACTTCATTCCATACAGGAAGTAAATCATCCCTTTGTTCAGGGTATCCATACTCTATTCATTACTCACCAGCTAGCTATTCACTGTTCTTTTCTCTGATTTTTTGAGTTCAATTTTTTAAATTAAATTTCACTTAAAAATGAGAATGTGTGGTACTGTCTTTCTGTGCCTGGTTTATTTCACTTAGCATAATATTTTCCCATTCCAACATGAATCCCATGTTGTCGCAAATAGCAAACTTTCTTTTAAAGGCAGACTAATATTCCATTTTGTATGTATACCCCAGTTTCTTTATCAGTTCCTCTGTTGATGGACATTTAGGTTGGTTCTGTAAGGGGCTGTTATGAATTGTGTTTCCATGCACATGAGAAGGCAGACTTCTCTTTGATACAGTGATTTCAAATCCTTTTGGTTAATACTCAGAAATGGGACTACTACATCATATGGTAGTTCTATTTTTATTTTTATTTTTTAGGAACCTCCACATAGTTTTCCATAGTGGCTGTGTTAATTTACATTCATAACAAAGTGTTCCCCTTTCTCCTTATCCTTGCTAAAACTTACCTTTTGTCTTTTTGATAGTAATAATTCTGATAGGTGGGATGGATATCTATTGTGGTCTTAATTTGCATTTTCCTAATGATTAGTAATGTTGAGTATATTTTTTCCACAGACCTATCGGCCATTTGTGTATTTTATTTTGAGAAAGTTCTACTTGGGTCCTTTCTTCATTTTTTAATGGAAGTTATTTGTTTTCTTCCTATACAATTGTTGAAGTTTCTTATGTTTTGAATATTAACCCTTATCAAATGTTCTGGCTTATAAATATTTTTTCCCACTATAGGTTGTCTCTAAAATTTGGCTTTTTTGTATATGTGTCAGCTAGGGAAATATTTCATATAAACATCCTATAGTTATAATTAATATAAGTGATGAGATTTGTGTGTGGTTAACTGTCCAGTATGTGATCACAGATCTCATGCCATAGACTCTCTGTATTAGAGTTTGGAGGGAAAAAAAACCAACCAAAGGAAAAAGCAATGAGTGTGCTCAACCATCAAGTCCCCTTTCTAATGTGATTTTTTTCATATGGTCACTTACATTTTTCTCTTTTTGCTGCTTTCTCAAATTGTCCTTTTTTCTTGAAATGAATAGTCACTTCATCTTTAGACTCAAGGCCAAAGAGATATATCTGTTTGAAGTCCCAGCCTAATGTCATCTGGCTTATCACTTAGACTGCAGTCCATTCTGAATGATCTGCTCTTTTTCTCTATAAGAGCAGAGGCAGTTTCTCTGTGCTTTCTGGGTCTTTTTTCACAAGTTCCAAATACACATTGTTAATTCATGGGAGAACCATATGCCAAAACCACTTTCATTTTTCATGAAATGGTTTGTTAGCCTTTGAATGACTTAGATATGTAGCCCAAGTGTAGCAAAGAACACTTAAGGACACTCCATAGGACTAAGGTGACATTTAAACAGAACAAACAAATCTTTGCTTGATTTTCTAACATCAAAACCAAGTCTGTAGTTTCTGAGTTTATCAAAAATACCTTAGTAAAATTTCTGTTTTGTTTATTGACTTTAAATCACATTAGTGATAGCTTAATATTCAGAGTTCCAAAAGTCTTCTTTCAGGGCAGTTTAGATATTTTTCCTGATGTTAATGAATTGAAATTATTATCTGACCTAGTTCAGGCCTGTCTGGCTCTTTTCAGATGGCTGCGTGAAAAGAAAAAACTATATATATATATATATATATATATATATATATATATATATATATATATATATATCCATTAGGAGGTAGAACCCACAACACCATGGATTCAAACTCTTGTCTTTTTTTCTAAAAATACCATCTGCATTGAATTTTACTTTTGATTTTTGCTTTAATATGAAGGATAGGCATCATCTATGTGTTATTATGGAGTTCTACTATTTAAAAGCAGCTTAAAAAAAAAACCTTGTAAAAGGTCAGCTGAAAGCTTTTGACCATGACTGCAAAAAGTATATTCTTGTGACTTCTAAAAATGTTAAATAGGGAAATTCTCATGTCTCGAAACTGTTTTGGGAATGCCGGAATGCCAAGTCCTCCCAACACTTCCATTATGTAATTAGGTTAAACACCATTTTGCAAGTGGGGGAAATAGAGGTATCTGATTTAGTATGTCTCAGGATTGACATTTCAGTTTGTGGTCTTTGTTCTGTAGGTCCAGTGCTCTGATTAGCTGTTGCTACTATGGGGAAAGAAATAGTAGCTCTGGGGTAATGATTTCAAGTAGCCCCTCTGTGTACACAAAGGCAGAACTATGAGGGTCAGGATTAGGCCGAGTAACCACTACCAAAGCCCTGCCCTGAGTGTTCAGTGGCCCTCCACCCTGGAACCTCAAATCTAGAATATAAACCATATTTCACCAGCCGCTTGGCAGACATTCAGCCTACTTGGGGAAGACTGGCTAGCAAAGTTGAAAAAAAGAAAACTATCTTGATATCTGAAAACAGCTTTTAAGACAGCCCTGTCCGCTAGAATTTGAAAAGTTGCTGTTTTCATAGGAAGGCATGAAATGTTACACCATCTCTTTCTGTCCAGATTTCTAACAGACCTAGGAAAACGACTTATTTTTATGCCCTTTTCTCTTTGTTTATGACCCTCTGCCTCAAGCTCATTGTGTTGGAACAGCCATAGGCCATGTACACACCGATGTCTGAGTCTGGTTATTTGTAAAACTGTTCACATCACTCACAGTTCCTGGACACGCTGGGTAAAATAAGAAACAGAAGACAAAGAACAAGCCTATGTGAGAGATGACGTGATTGTTTTCAAGGTCCCTGTCTCATCCTGCAATTATTTTGGAAAGGGCCATGTTCTTCCATAGCCCTTCTGGGGTTACAAAAGACATGGTTGCCAGAACTGAATATTCCCATGGAAATCTACTCTCTCTAATTCTCTGACTTCTTTTGGTAGTTGAGTTACTTCATCTTGTCTAAATAGCAAGTTGTCCTCTACAGTGGCATTGGGTGACTTTTTTGGACTTGAATATGAAAGTGCTTCCTAATTGGTTTTCACTTGGAGTTGCTAAGGCTATCTACTCTCACCTGCAGACTGTTAGTACGTGCATAGTTCCTAAACTGTTCAAAAACCTTTGTGTCTTTAAGAGAGAATATTTGGAGGGGCCTTATTGCACTATGGTTTGGTGAAAATATGATGAAAAATGTGTTTTTGGTTCTGATAGAGCATTCCTTCAGTGTTTTATCACTTAATGGATAATTATTCTTTGAAGGCATTTCTTATGCATAGGTTTATTATCTGCTATATGCCAGGTCCTGGTTTCTTCAAATCCTAGGCTTTGATGCTCTGAAAACCTCTCCCTGGGTCTACTATAGCCATTCTTTGAAGAAAAGGGTGACAGTGTATGGCCTCATGCATTGAGTGAGGTGGGTAAGAAGCAGAGGCTGATGAACACCCCTGAGACTCTCAAAGGTTAGGAACATGTCTTTTATTCCTTTAAGATTGCCTTAAAGGCTTCAGGTAGAGCCCAGTACATCAGGCATGAAATGTTGTTGATGACCTCTCTCTAATATGGGGATGCGATCAAAATAGTGAAGGTGTAATATAACTTTGTCTGACTAATGAGAGAGTCGTAGGATAGAAGCAGCATTTCAAATGTTCCTCCGGGAGGAATACTTATCAGAGCATCAGGTATTGCTGTTGCCGTTAATTGGAACAAGCAGTAGTTTAGGGACCTAGACCCAAAGGTGACGCTGGCCTTACCTAGGTAGTGAGATTGCCTTCACGTGCTTGCTTTGCGAAGTGAGACTCTATGCTGTACTTTAGAATTTTGATATCTTGGGTTGAAAAATGTTTATTTAATTTGAACAACTGGTAGTTGACATAAAAATAAAGGTTTGGGGATTCTTCGTAGCATTGAACGTACTGTTGTTTTGGTGCTAATTCCTGGCAGAGCAATTGGAAGCTGAAGGAAGAGGGAAGGCAGAAGAGCATTGGTATGGCTGGGTCACATTATTGTCCCTTCTGTCTCTCTGTTACAGGGACCCCTGTTTGGTTTTACATGCAAATTGCACCAATAAGAAATGAACATGAGAAGGTAGTCCTGTTCCTGTGCACGTTCAAGGATATTACGTTGTTCAAGCAGCCGATAGAGGATGATTCAACAAAAGGTAATAGTCAAAGAATTATTGCACTTAAGAAGTAGTCTATTCCTTAAATAGCTCCTTCATCTTATTTTAACAAACTTCATTGGAAAACAAAATTTTAGTATGTGTGGCCCTCCTTTGCTGCACATTCACACTATTAATTGCCCAGAATCAGTTTTATTCAGTCACATTGTCTGAATGAAATAGCATGGCTATCCAAAGCTGAAATAGATAGTTAGTTAACTAACATAATAGGGGGGATTAAGATAAGACATTTGACTCTGGAGGCTGAGACAGGAGAATGGGGAGTTCAGAGCCAGCCTCAGCAATGGCAAGGCTCTGAGCAACTCAGTGAGACCCTGTCTCTACATAAAATATAAAATAGGGCTGAGGATGTGGCTCAGTGGCTGAGTGCCCCTAAGTTCAATCCACAGTACAAAAACCAAACCAAAACAACAACAACAACAACAAAAACCCCTGATAGAACATAAGGAAGAAATAAGGCATCATTAATTTAGAATCAGCATAATTGGAGTTTCCACATCTTGTACCATGATGAGCTTTAGAACTGAAAGAGTATAGAGTTCAGGATGATTTGGCTGAAGCCCGACTAGAGCTGTGTTCATAAGTTGATTGAATTTTGTCCAATCAATTACAGAGTTTTATTAGATGGCTTTTCCAGTTTACTTTGCTTTTATTTATTCAGTTGTTGCATTTTCTCTTGAGTAGATGTTGCTAGGTTATGTAAAGTATAATTTTGTCATCAAGAGCGGTTGGCCAAATGCAAACCTCCCTATTGGAGTCTATTGACTATGACATCCAGAGAGACAGCTATAGAAACCTACGGTGTGTGTGCTTTTACCTCTTTTCTATGTAATTTATTCTCTCCAATTATGTTTAAATTAGAAACTGGTGTCATGTAAATGAAGAATTTCAAATACCCTTAGAAGTAGTTTTTAATGTTATTTTTAATAATCTCTTAGGAGACTAAAAATGAAATGTCTTCTTTTTTGCATTTGGCAAATATTGCCCTTTTTTTTTTTTTTAAGGAGAACTGGCACAGAAGCTTTAAGCTTTCCAACTAGAATTCTAAAACAGAAATCACATCAGTTTATTCCTTGCCTATGAGTTCACATATTAATATTATATCTGCTCATTTTCTGGTTAGCATCACATTATAAAAGAAAAAATTTTACAATGTGCCAGTTTCAAAGTATGACAAAGAATAGTTCATTCATCAATGAACTATTCATCAATGACCACATTCTGAGTCATAAAACACTCTGACCAATTTAAACAAATAAAAATCTTAAAAGGTATGTTCTCAGAACACATGGAATTAAATTAAAAATCAACAACAGAAAGACATCTGAAAAATCCCCCAAATATTTTGAAATTAAGTAAAATATTTCTAAATAATCCATAGGTCAAAAAAGTCTTAAGTTAGATTTACATGGAAATACAATGTATCAAAGTTGTGGGATGCACTAAAAACAGTGCTTTGGGGCTGGAGTTATAGCTCAGGGCTAGAGTGCTCGCCTAGCATGTGTGAGGCACTGGGTTCAATTCTGAGCACCACATATAAATAAGTAAATAAAATAAAGGTTTATCAACAACTAAAATTAAAAAATTAACGTGCTTTTATCATATGAAAGTAGACAAAGAGGAGCATTTTAAACCAAGAAAGCCAAAGACCAAGAAATAATAAACCTTAGAGCAAAAATCAATGAAGTAGAAAACAGGACAACTTTAGAGAAAAATCACCAAAATCCGAAGTTGCTCTTTGTAAAGATCATGAAAGGTAATAAATCTCTAGCTAGGCTCACCAAGATAAAAGGGAGAAGAAACAAATTATCAATATCATAGATTAAAGAAGGTCCATCACTATTCATCCCTGGGACATGACAACATAGTGTAGGATTATTATGGACCATCCCGTGGTAGTTTAGATGAAATGACCAATTCCTTGAAGAATACACTACAAAATCTCACTGAAGGAAAAAATAGGCAACCTTAATTGTTCTGTATTTGTTAAAACTTCAATAAATTTTAAATAATCTTCCAAAACCAAAGAAATATTTCCTAGATAGTTTCATCAGTAAAACCCAACAGACATTTAGGGAAGAAATAATACCAGTCTTCAAATCTCTCCCAGAAGTGGAAGCAGAAGGAACTTTCTTAACTCATTCTGTGAGACCAGTACCATTCTGATACCCAAGTCAGAAAAAAGTCATTACAAGAAATGTTTGTCATGAATGTAGTAAAAAATTCCTCAACAAAAATTGGATCTAGTGTTTTTCATGAATATATATCTAAGAATCCTCAAGAAAAACTGAGTAGAACAAAATATAAAAAATTACACTTGACAACCAAATGGGATTTATCCCTCCTATGCAAGATTGGCTCTGCCTTCCAAAACCCATCCATCCATGATAAGAACCATCAGAAAAGTAGGAATACAGTGGAACTTTCGCAATATGATCACCTGTGAAGGAACGTCTGTGAAAACCCTGTAACAGTGAATACAGTAAAGTGACATATTTTAAAATAAAAGACAAAATGATTGATAATTTGATTTGTGGCCCAACGTATTCATTTTTGTGTGTGTGGGGTGGCTAGTGGGGATTGAACTCAGGGGCGCTTAACCACTGAGCCACATCCCCAGCCCCATTTTATATTTTATTTAGAGACAGGGTCTCTCTGAGTTGCTGAGTGCCTCTCTCTTGCTGAGCCCAACATATTCTTCAAATGTATTTTTGTAGCCTTCACACATGAATGACAACCATCCGGAGTAAAAAGCTTTAATGCCCCCTCCCTGCCCCCCCCCCACGTGCATGTGTGTGTGTATTTGTATTTATGTATACATATATATACACATCAATATGTTTGTGTTTGTATTGATGAATATCATTTTCTGTTATCATTTAAGTGCTTTCATGATACAGTTGGAGCTGATCAAGAAAAGTATAGACGTGCAGAATTTTCTCATTGCTTCAACCTGTTGAACCTTAATGGTGGGGAGTCAGCAACTACACACACACACACACACACACACACACACACACATAAATGAAATTTGAAAGTTGTTGGCAGCATTTTACAGTGAGTTTGGGGAAAGGGGCGAAGGGGTGCTCATATGGAAAGGTTGACATTTACTTCTGAAATGAATGTCCCTTCTTTGGTCTGCCACCATCTCCATCTCTCTGCATCTCCACGTCAGAATCACAGAGTACTTTGTAATGTACAGTCTCTGAATGAAGTATGATTTTATAAAAGAAATATGAATAAGCCCAACAACTTTAGAGCATTTGATTTTCAAACTAGGAGTTTATTAGTCGTGTACATTAAAATTTATAGAAGAAAAATCATATCCCATTGTGACAAGCATTAGTATAAAAAATAAAAATTCCAGTGCCAGAATTTTTAAAGGAAGAGCTTATTGTAAAAAAATTTTTGAGATTCCTCCACGTTGTCCAGATGTATAACAGATTACTGGAGGAGTATTGCATAATGTAACTATGAATGGTGTATATGAGCTACTTTCTATTATTCATGTGAGCTGTATATTTATTATGAAAAATTCAAAAGAAATGAAATATTTATGCCATTGAGTTATCATTCTACTGTATCTTTCATCTGAAGCCAGCATGATAAGAAATTGTGTTTTGAAATCTTGACCTGATAATATTTTTCAACTTTTCAAGTCAAATAAAGGAGACCATGGAACTCTTGGCAAGTAGCAGGTGAGATTTCAAGATAGCACCATGATGTCAAATGATCTGGGTCTAGAGCACTAAACTTGGAGGCAGTAAACTTGCTTTTGACTCAGCCTTGGGCACTAGAGTTACTTTTCATGACCTTTATAGGAATATTGAATTTCATTTATTGTACATTTAGCTTTTTTTTTTCTCCAATCAAAACTGAGGACAATACCTTTGATTATACCATAACGGACAGTAGCAAAACCTATGGAAAGGGAAGATATCAGCTTTGAGGAGTAGTTAATATATGGCAGGAATTTTATATTTGTTATTGCTCATCCCTGTAATTTTGAAAATTAGTATTACTATCTCTATTTTACTTTTAAAAGAGACTGGCATTCAGCCTGTGGCTGATTTCAAATCCCTTGTTTTCTCTATTACACCATGTTTTCTTGTCCCTTTCCTTTGAAAACTTAGTTTTGGGGTATAGCTGCCTTAATCCCCTGCTCCCTTTTCTTCCTATAAAAACTAAGCACAGGCTGGGGTTGTGGCTCAGTAGTAGAGCACTTGCCTAGCATGTGTGAGGCTTTGGGTTTGGTTCTTAGCACTGCATATAAATAAATAAAATACAGGTCCATTGACAACTAAAAAAAATTAAGAAGACAAAAAACTAAGCACAGGTTGGGATTACGCTCCATCTTATAGAGTGGTACTGTTTGAATCAAAGAAATTAACTAATGATAATTCAAAGGGGCAAATTATTCTTGTTATCTTTTGTTCCTGATATTACAGTCTTGGAAATTTTCAGATAATCAGTCAATGGTATCTGATACATTATTTATAATAATACCCAGGGGGAAAAATCACAGCCAAGAAATCCATTCTGTTGATTATCCTTATGTGTTCTAAAATAGGTGGCCCAAATCTTTGCCCATTTATACTGTACAGTATTTTCAAACAGACTCCAAAACTGCCAAGATAATTACAGTGTGAACTACCCTGTGCCAAATAGTTATGGCATCTTCTTGCCAATAATTGAGACAAGAAATTCCTGTAGAATAAAAATAACAGCAAAAGTAGCAGCCTTCTTATGAAAGCCAATGGTTTTCTTTAGAGAGGAGACAACAGATGAAATATGAGTAATTATACCATGTAGTCCCTGTGGCCAGGAGCATAATTGTTTACCTAAGCTTTTTTCTTATAGATTAGAATCTTGTGTTGCAGTCTAGTAGATTGATTTAACTGCCTCTGTGACTTCCTTTTATTTTTAAGATTAGGCAGTCCATGACAAAGAGGTTAATTGCAACCCAATAGAGCTAAACTAATGTTTTATTAAGAAGGAGTTGGCATCCTGAGCTTTTAGGAGAACAAATGTTCTTATAATGCCATGAACAACTTACAGAGCAAGTATTAGGCTCTTCATATTCTGCTGTCTGTTCATATTACCCCATATCGACCACATCTAAGTAACATCAGCAAACTGTGCTGAATAATCAGTCACACCAGTTAGGTTTATATAAAGGTGAGACCAGGAAATGTATCACTGGGAAACATTAGAACTGCTGATACATCTTTTTTCTCTGACCTAGACAGTGTGGCTGCTCAACTTTTTCAAAGTTTGACTGTACAATGGGGGTTGGTGAGAGATCAAATGAACTCACTTAACTGCTAGCATAGCAATTCCAGATGTGCTCAAGAGCACAAAGGGATAGACATAAGGAAATTCAGTGTGGCATTACTAATAATAGTGAAAATCTAGAAGCAACTCAAGTGTGCATGCATGGAGCATATGCATGATCAGGAAGGAGCAAATCCTCAGTTCTCTGAGATCAAGGTGCAGGCAAGAACCAGCTGCCATTGTGGCTTGATGTGGAGGTGGAGGGAAGAGAAGGGACTTTGAAGGCTATTGTGTTTCTTATGGCTTCTGTTCTATTTTATTTATTTATTTATGAAGTATTTGGGTATATGATGGAGTGAGAAGAGGTAGACAAAAGGATTACTGAGTATCTTCCAGTGCGTCCATTGCTTTAAATGTGAAATGAGCAACCCTTGTCTTTGCATTGGTTCTCCATCTTTAGTGCATTTTGTTAGCCAATTCCTCAATGATCTCTCGCTTTGACAATTGCCTTTGGCTTTGATTTCTCCAGGAAGAAAGAATCCTTTCTAGATCTTTCCTCCTTAATCTACCAGTATGTCTGAGTCAGTTCTTCCTTTGCCATTGCCTTTTTTCCCCCTGCTAGTTGGTCCTTGATTTTTCTGACGGTAGAAGCCAGTTGTTAGTACTTCCAGCATCCCCCCGCCCGACCCACAGCCTCAACTTCTACCTTCCCCTCTCGCTACCTTTCCCAGTCCAAATCCTTAGGTTATAAATTATGCTAACACCTACTAAAAGTCGAGCATATTTCTTTCTTTATATTCTGATTTAAGTACATAAAATGCAGATACTGTGTTAATTCCTATTTAGATTTTTATTCATTTCTTCATTCATTCATTCAGCAAAACATATTGAATGACCACTATGTGCCAGTCACCCTTCTTGATAACCAGGAACAGAAAGAATATGAAAACTCATATTACTTAATAAATTCCCTTTTCTTCTATGTTCAGGATAATCTAAAGTGAGACCAACCTTTAATCAGAGTTAACTAACTTAAAAGACTTTTAGAATGATGAATTAATATTGCATTTTTCTTTCACTTTCTTTTTATTATAGTTCAGTGGGAGTCCTATTTTTATATATGGAGGGAAAAAATACATGTGTTTTATTTTCACTGCTTCAAATTTTTTTCTTTAGGAAAATAAAATAAGGTAAAAAGATGGAATATTCCTTGATTATATTACTTATGATCATTACCTATTACATATTTTAATCAAGTTATATACACACAGATGTATGTGAGCAAGCTTTTGAGGGTGTTTCCTTATTTAGAAATAGACAATCAGAAGATAATGATAAGATTCCACTGATGTGTTTCTCCTCTTCATACATGTACTTCTCTGTATGATAATATGAAATGAGAGAACACATACCATTTAATGATTCCATATTATTCTTTGTGTCATTGAATTTAGTCCTTTAATGTATTCTTTTATTTTCAAAATGTTTTCTAGATTAGCTTTGTTGTATATAGGAATAAAAATGATTTTCTCTTTTAATCCTACTCAGATGTACAAAGGGGTACAATATTACCTATTTTAGAATTGTGATCTTCAGATTGTCTTGGAAGGTTTTAGAAATAGTCTATATAATTATAATAGTCAACTGATATAAGACAGGGAAATTATCCTCATATAATTTTTTAATATGCTGATGGCGAATGTAGTTACTGCCATCTGAGGATACTCTTGCCACTTTTAGCCAATATAGCAAAACCAAACCAAAACTCAATGACAATACAACAAAAATGTTGTTTATTTTTAATCTGATTTTTAATGTTATAAAAATTTAACTAATTATTTATTTACTTCTTTATGCCCTGTTTTATGGTAGCTGTGTATCAAGTACTGAAGTATGGAGAGATGAATAGTAGTTTAGCAAAAGTAACAATGTCAATCAGCACCTGCATTGGTGTGGTTAGTGGCACGTATGGTGTGTAAAGTATGGTGTGAGTGTGAGACCAGAGGTGATACTGGAATTGAGAATCAGATTCTGGGACCCTGTTGTGCTGGTGATGAGGATTGAACACCCCAGAAATGCCAAGGCAAGTGCAGAAAAGAAGTTTTTTTTTAAAGGATAGAACAGACACAGACTTCACCTGAGGAAGAAGTGAATCCAGAGCTGGTATCTGAGGGAGTGGGGGTATCCTCTCCCTTTTAAACATTTTAGGTTCCCCTTCTTCGTATGCCCCCTCCTCCCCTTATCTTGCCTACATGACCAGTGACCAAAATCCTGGAAAGAAGCTGCCCAGAAAGTCAGGAAGGGAGTCACCCAAGGGATACTCATGGACAACTCCTTGTTGGGAGGAACAGTTCCCTGGAGGCAGGTGACCTTGGCAACAGGTTGGAGGAAGGGGAAGTGCTCTGGAGGGATTGGCATTTTATTTCCTTTGAATCAGCCCCTATCTTCCCGACCCAATCATTCATTACCTACACTGACTGTCCGTTTGCCCCAGCCTCAAATGTACAGAGGAAGGTACCTCTCACTTATGGATGGATTGAAGAAGCTTCCAGAAAGAAGTGATCCTTTAATTGATTTGAAGGTCCCAGTAAGGGTTAACCAAACAGATGGGGAAGGGAGAAGACATTTAGAGTTATAACATGTAAAAACATGGAAACACGGGACATGATAGGGTAGATAAAGAATTTCTAGTAGATTTTATTTTGGATTAATTGTCACATAATGTGCTATTGTTTTAGGAAGGCTGGAATACAGTGTGAGAAGGCATTAGGAGATAAACATGGTGCAAATCTTTGTGGTCAGAAACTAAATAATCTGTATGCCAAAGATATACAGTGTTATCCTAGGAGCTTCAGACTGCTGCTAAAGGGTTGAAATAGGAGAATTGGATGGTCAGGTTTGTGCTTTAGGAAGAACTTTGTGAGTCAGCAGTGTGGATGTGGACCTTGCCACCTAACTCAGATAAAAGATGATGTATTGTGTGACATAATAAGGATGGAGGGAATAGACTTGAGAGATATTTATTGACAAATTATAATCTATAAGACTTAGAAGTGATTGGGTGTATGTGTGTGCGTGTGTGTGTGTGTGTGTGTGTGTGTGTGTGTGTGTAGGAAATAGTGAACAGAGGATGGTGAATTTCAAGTTTCTGATATATGCAATTTGAAATATCATGAGGCAATAGATGAAGATCAGGAATGCATGAATGATGCAGAGTTGGGGCTGGGGGACAAGATGGTGATGAGGTGAATGTTGGACATGTTGAATGTCAGACGTCTGTAGAGCATCTTAGTAAGAGGCAGCCAATGGCAAATAGACACCTAGGTCTGACAAAGAGAAGAATCTGCGTTGGTGAGAGAGATTACATGTTTTTATAAGGATATCGAGTTTTTAGAGAGCCGGTGGCATCTGGTGCCTCTTTGTGTCTCCTTCACATTGTACAGGGTGAGCCTTAGGGCTGTATATAATTCCAAAACTTAACTTTTTTTTGGATTCTAGTCATGAGGTCCATCAGTGAAGAAGAAAGCAGGCCTGTCCATCACTGGTGATAGTTTACTTCCTTCCCAACCTAATTATTAAATACATAGAAGGAGCTGAATTGGTGGGAAAAATTCAAAGTAGAAATGAAATCAGAATTAGCATAAAGGATAGTAGTAAAGTATAATGTAACTTTAGGTTAGTGTATGTCCAGAATTTCTTCCTTAACCTTTTATCACATCTGAATTTCATAATGCCTTTAAAAAAATCTTTCCTTTAGACCTATAGCAGTCCTTCATTTTTAAGTTGTTTGGCAAATGTCTCAACAATAGGTAATACCGTAGAAGTCATCAAATTGTTTTAATGAGATATTTAGTAGATGAGAGCTACTAGATACCAGAGGAAGGATAGTTGAGGCAGGTTCAGGATATGGTTGGTTTTATTCTGTTTGTTTGCATCTCATTGACATTCCTTGGAATTAATGATTTTAATAATGGCAATTTGAGGCCCCAGATGAAATTTCTTTCCCATTAAATTCACATTTCTTTCTCCCAGAAGCTACTGCTCTTTCAGAAAGCATTATTAGAATTCTACGTATTTCAAACATAATTTTTAGATATCACTGCCATTCTTAAGAGAGAAATAACATTTTGCTGTTACAAGGACAATGGAAATATGCAATATGAAGCATAATAAGTGAGATTTGTTAATATGGGTCTTTTTCTGCTTACGTGTGTTTATGTGCACACAAATATATGTAGGACCATTTTTATTAGGGTACTATTAGCTGCTTTAAAATAACAATAATATTGTATTAGTGTTAATAAAAGAAAAAAAAAGGTTGATTTGACACAAATCAGTCCAAGTGAAGTGATCCTGGCTGGCATATGGCATTCTCCCATGCAGTGATTCAGTGACTTTGCCATCTCCGAGGGCCTTATCATTTGCATGCAGCTGGCATAAGGAGGAGAAAGTGTGCAGAAGCCACACTTGCTTCTTAAGTTGTGACATGGATGTGACACATGTCATTTCTGATTACATTCCATTGGTGAGAACTTGGAATATGTGCCTAGTTCCCAGATGCAAGGAGTACTGGGAAATGCTGAGAACTGGAAATAGGCACCGATTTTCCAGCAACAAATCCACACAATGATAGTGGGAGCACAGAATTTGGTGAGCTGCTCTCTGCCTTGGATATGTGATAGACATGAGCAAAACACAAAAGTAACACATAAAAGTTGCTCATTACTTTGTAGGCACACTTCAAGTATAAGTTGGTTGGTGTCCAGGTCAATAAAAAGCATTATATTGATATTTTTCATTTGTTCTGGTGTTATATGGTTGTGAGACCCTTTGAATGTTACCAAGAGTGTTGGATTCCTTATTCATTCTGTATGAAAAACTGACACCTTTTTTTTTCTTATTTTTTAAGGTTGGACAAAATTTGCCCGATTGACAAGGGCTTTGACAAATAGCCGAAGTGTTTTGCAGCAGCTTACGCCAATGAATAAAACAGAGGTGGTCCACAAGCATTCAAGATTAGCTGAAGTAAGTGTGAAACTGACTGGGCTTCCCAAGGTGGTAGTGTTGGTACGTTGTCTTGTCTTCCCCCACATGACTCAGTAGAACTATTTCTGGCTATTAAATTATAAATACTTACCTGGTAATTAGTTTTTCTTTTGTACAAGTGTAGAAATTCCAAGTATTTCTTTTTATTCTCTTCAACTTTTGAAATGGGATTGTAGTTTTGTACATTCAGTGATTGATGCCTGTGGAGTGTGCAGTTTCTTTTGAGCAAATGGGATAAGGGATTCCTTTATCCCACCAATAACCTCAAATGATGATTGAGGGTTTGCTCTGGATGTGGATCTCTGAAAAGGATGTGAAGATAAATAAGATGTGGGCCCAGTCATCAAAGAGGTAAAGGGATAGCAGAGTAGACTAATAACACAATGTAAAAAAGCCCATGACAAACAGCAGGAGTGCATGTGGTAGCATTAACCCAGATTTGGGACGCTAGGGGAGGCTACCTGTGTGAGGTGACACCTGGGCTGAGTAAACATTGAAGGAAAAATGTATGTACTAGGCAGGTAGAGGAGGGAGGTCAGCATGAGCTGAGTATGATGACTTCAGTGGTCCAGTTCATGTAGGGAAGGGAGGGTTATTTAGGGTGGCATATAGTAAGTAACATGATGGCTGTGGGTGTCTCATGCCAGGAAAATGACAAGATCTCACTGGTGAGTCAGAAAAGTTTCTCAACTGGAGATTGCTCCCAACTGTCTACTTTCACAATCCCATGCTTTTATTATACTTATTTAAAAACATTCTAACAAATAGTAATTTAAGAACTTTCATAGCTTTTACCAGCTTGCCTAAGGAATCCAAGGTACGAAGTGTTTAAGATCCCTTTCTTGACTTACGGGTTCTGTGGAGAATGAGAAGGCAGGGAAAGCAGTTTCAGTAGTAAAGTCCTAGTAGTAAATTAACTAGTATGACCATGACCCTAATCAAGGTAGTAGTAGCAGAAGTGGGCAGATTGCAGACAAATAAAACATCCTTTTTCTTTTGGTCTGGGGGATTGAACCCAGGGCCCCATGCTTGCTAGGCACACACTCGACTACTGAGCTACATTCTCAGCCCAACACATCTGTAGATAGAGTAGAACTGAGTGTGAAACAAAGGGATGAGTCAAGGACTTCTGGGTAGACAGAGCTGTTGGTTAATAAAATGAGAAATGCAAAAAGAAGGAAGAAGAGGTTTGGAAGCAATAACAAGGATAGTTTTGGACATGTTAAGTGTGAAGTTCCTGTTGGAAATCTAAGTGGAGATGCCTAAAGGGCAGTGGGGTATATGGGTCCGGTGCTCTGGAGGGATATTTGGGTTTGAGTTGTAGACTTTGCTGTCATCCTCATAGACATGTATTTAAAGCCATAGGATGAGACAGTGTCACCCTGAGAGATTGTGTGAAGACCAGACAGAAAAGGGATGAGGGTAGGACTCCCAGGCAGCTAACAGCTTTCCTGTCTGATGTCTTCTGTAATTATCACTTATTTTACTGGTATGAAAGAGCTGAGGTGCTAATTGCTGTATCAAAGCTATGCTGAGCATGTAGCAGGCACCCAGGTAACCTACCATAGAGTAGAAAGATAAAGTCAAATTCATATGTTTATCAATTTCCTCTGCCAGAGAAAGAAGCTGAAGCTCTTCAGGGCAACTCTCCCATCTAGTTGTTAATATGAAATCTGGTTTGTAGAGGGTTAGGAAGTAAAATATGTTCCCAGAATTTACAGAGCTGTGCAGTTTTTGTTAGCCCATAGCTAACTAAAAGACTCATTATAGTCTTCTGCTCTAAATAACACTGTTAGCTTGGGGTAACTTTAATACTTTGAGGTACAGACATGTTTTTTAAAACTAAAGTAAGACATAACATAATGAAATGTTTATTAATATCTGTAATATTTAAAAAGATGATATTCAGTTAGCACAAAATTTAAAGCAATTATATGCAACTTCTTTTTAAATATCTCCTGTTTGTAAGTACTGCTTGGTTTTGAAGCTACCTCCTCTTTTGCCTTGAGTAGTTCACTTTTTTCTAGAAATTGGGCTGAGGAGCAGGAGTGTGTTTGACTCTTCAATGTCATGGTCATGATTCCTTCTGAATCATAACTATATTTCATTCAAAGATTTTTTTCTCTGTTATACAGCAGGACAAGAACAGGAGATAGGGGATTATTTTAAAAAACCTACCTTGAGTGAGTGGAAAGTTTTTTTCCCTTGACAGCTCATCATCTTTATTTTTTACTTTTGAGACAAAACTTTCATTCCTATTTCTGTTTTTTTTTGGTTTTTTTTTTTTTTTTTTTTTTTTTTTTTTTTTTTTTTTTAGAGAGAGAGAGAGAGAGAGGAGAGAGAGGAGAGAGAGAGAGATAATTTTTAATATTTATTTCTTAGTTCTCGGCGGACACAACATCTTTGTTGGTATGTGGTGCTGAGGATCGAACCCGGGCCGCACACATGCCAGGCGAGCGCGCTACCGCTTGAGCCACATCCCCAGCCCCTCATTCCTATTTCTTCCCATCTGATTTTTATTTGTTTTGCCTTTTGATATTAGTACTTTCAATTGGTCATCCCTAATTCATAAATCAGTTCTGTTACAAAATTGCTTTCTGTCAGGTTTTAGGCTTGGGTTTAGAGAACACACCAGAATAACAAGGTTTTCAATGGCGATTTAATCTGTGGTCTGCCGTATGTGGTCTTAGAGTTCCAAACACAGATCCTGAAAAAACACCAACGAAGCACAAGAATGTTACTTTTCCAATTAGACTCAAAGACTCATATCGTCCAAGTGTCTGGTTTTGCTCTGGAATTTCAGGCTTCTTTCCTTTTCCCAAGACAAGTAAATCTGATTTCAATTCCACCTGATCTCTGAAGGTAGGAGTTTCAGAGATTCCTGCACGACATTCTGCTGATTGCCTTCCCTGGGTTCACATGTGTGCTGCCTGGGGTGGATGGCACCTCACCCTTGCCTTGATAGAGCCTGATTCCTGAAAGTCCACCCTCCCAGGGCCTCAGAGAGGAAGAATGTATCTGTGTTGGTATAGAAATACCTCAGCAATTGTGATTTCACCCTCCCCCCTAGGGCTTATTTCTTGTGAAAGTGCAAATGAAATAACAATGAAGAGGAAGAGTTGTTACTGCTCTGCTGAAGAGCCCAGCAACACAGCTACATTAAAGTAGTGGTTTGCACATGAGGATGATCAAAACCTTTGTTTTATTGTTGTTGTCCTTCTCCTCCTCCTGTATCTCTTTAACCCCTTACTCCTCCTCTTTGTCCTCCCCATCCTTCTCTCCCTTTAGCATTTGGGCAACAGTTTACATTTGCTATAGTCATTGTCTAAAGGACTGGGTCAGGAATGTCTAAAGAAACACAGAAGATTTTACCTTGAGCTGTACCTTGTCATCACCTAGAAAGGTTTTGAAAATATAGATTCTCTCAGAACCTACACAAGACCAAATTGAGTCATTCTATGGAGTGGGGTCTAGTTGTGAACCCCTGTTGCACTTTCTGAAACGTCCTCACCTAATTCTCATGTGTAGCCAGACTCAGACACACTGAACTGGAGATGATCCCCTTCTGTCTCCACAGGAGAAGGTTTATATGTCTCCAGGTGCTTATTCATCAACATAATAGGCACAATATCTAGTAGGGCCCATAACACTTTAAGGAACTCACAAAATATTTTGATTTCTATTAGCAACAGAACTAAAGATGAACATTTAGATAAAAAGTTGAATATATGATTTTTAGTATATTCACTGTAAACCACTGTAGTTATAAAATATAACTTTAATTTATTTTTTTAATGGGAAAATGGGATCCAGGAAAGCAAGAAGGCCCAGTGTCCAGGGAGGCGGTAGTGTCCTCTGGTGCTGAGTTTGTTCTTATTTTCCAACTCTGATTTCTGTGTGCTCAGACTATAGTCTGTGGAGATGCAGCTGGTAAAATACTCATATTGACTGTGAAGGAAATTTTCATGTTTCACACAATGAAATTGGAGCTGATAGATCAGTGGTTGAAAGGTGAAAGAGAAGGCTGTGATTATGTATGATTCTTTAGGTATAATAGTCCAACTCAACATGAGGCTTACATTCCTGGGAGGATGATTTGCTGTGAGTAATTTAAGATCTTATGGGAATAATATGCCTGGGGTACTGAAAATGTACGTAAAAACACGAACCATCCTTAAAAACAGTTCTTCTAATCTTCCAACCCCAAATAACAATTATTATGCACAACTGAAGAGAATACCAGTGGTGTTTTTCACATTGAAAATAGTTAGAATGGATATTATATGGTTTTCAGTTATGTAAGTTCTATGTATGAGAGAAACTAGGGCATTCTCCCAAGTTTCAAAAGATGCTTCTGCATTTGTTTTGCTTTGTGGAATAGAAACCATAGAGCTACATGCTAATGAGTATTTTTGTTTATATCTATTCCTACATTTAAATTTTAATGCATTTATGATTTTATTATTTGAAAATTTGGACTCAATACCTCTTGGTTTCCATTAGTTCTAGAGACACTGAATAATTGGCTGAATAAGATGAACAAAGTCTGCTGGAAACATTATTTCACAAATTTTCTCAAACCAAACTCTTTAACACATACACTGTCCTTTGCTTCATTGATGGCAGGAAGCAAAGGTTTTTGATCTGCCTTTAACTCCTTATTGCAATTTCCATGTTCCAGGTTCAAGAAGCCAACACTAAGTCCTATATTTGTTAGCTTTGGCTAAGAGTGCCCAAACCTGTCATCTTGCTCTTTCATCTGCTTTTGCTCTTTGTTTCTTCCTTTAATCAGAGTAAATCCAGATTCGTATAAATGAAAGGTAGGGAGGAGCAAACCTGGGTATTTAAGTATTATTATTATTATTATTATTATTTTGCTAAAGGGAACTTGCATCTGACTATAGAGACAATATTTTTAAAGTGCTGGTTTAAGGGAAAAAAAGGAAAAACAAAACAAAATAGGGTGTAACACAACACATTATACTGCTGTTAATCATCAGAGCCCTTGCTGAGTGTCACTCAGCAGCAAGATCACCAGCAGTGCCCTGGGGTTCTGAGGCTATCAGAACTGAACATGTATTTCCTCGGGTGCTAAATATGTGTGAAGAATGGATAATAGTGAGTCACACAAATAGCTGTTGGGCAGTATGTGAGAGCCCTACAATTCCAGGCTGGCTCACAGAGTGGGTGTGCAGGCAATACTCCCAGGAATATAATCCAGTAATGTTGGGGATTAGTCTTGGCTACTGGAGAGTAGGACAGATGGAACAGCAGGCAGATCCACTTTTGTGGAGAGGTTGGACTTGGAATGATTTCCATTGAACAAACTTCAGGACAACTCAGAAGAGGAAGATGAAACTATGGAGCATGACTGTCCTTAAAACCCAGAGTGGTGACCAATAGGTGGTGATTTGTCTGTATGTTTGAATTCAGTACGAATTGTGCAGAGACATCCAGTTAATTCACATATGCATTTTCTCCCTTTTAGGTCCTTCAGCTGGGATCAGATATCCTTCCTCAGTATAAACAAGAAGCGCCAAAGACGCCACCACACATTATTTTACACTATTGTGCTTTTAAAACTACTTGGGACTGGGTGATTTTAATTCTTACCTTCTACACCGCCATTATGGTTCCTTACAACGTTTCTTTCAAAACGAAGCAGAACAACATAGCCTGGCTGGTACTGGACAGTGTGGTGGACGTTATTTTTCTGGTTGATATTGTATTAAATTTCCACACAACTTTTGTGGGGCCCGGTGGCGAGGTCATTTCTGACCCTAAACTCATAAGGATGAACTATTTGAAAACTTGGTTTGTGATCGATCTGCTGTCTTGTTTACCTTATGACATCATCAATGCCTTTGAAAACGTGGATGAGGTAAGTGTTTTGGTTTTATTTATTTAGTGGATCATATGTTTCAGAAAAAAAAATCAGGATTAAAGAATTCCACTGACAATACAAACATCTTTTAAGCCCTCACTTTCAATCTTCATCCTATAGGTTACCTTGCTCTAAGTTACAATTGGTTTTCATCCACTGTGGCTGTGTCTGGAGCTTGGGGTTGGAGGAGGTGGGGAGAAAAGCAGAATGGTAGCATTTGGAATCAAATATAGTTTATAAATCAGACAGTGTGTTAAAAGATGATGTATATAGCCAGGTGTGGAAGTGCACCCCTATAATCCCAGCAGCTCAGGAGGCTGAGGCAGGAGGATTGCGAGTTCAAAGCCAGCCTCAGCAACAGTGAGGTGCTCAGCAATGAGACCCTGTTTCTAAATAAAATACAAAATAGGGCTGGGGATGTGGCTCACTGGTTGAGTGTCCCTGAGTTCAGTCCCTGGTACAAAAAAAAAAAAAAGATGATATATATGGTTTGGGGATGTAGCTTAGTGGTTAAGTGCCCCTAGGTTTAATTCCATGGTACAAAAACAACCCCCAAACCGATGTATATATATATGTAAAAAAAAAAAAACCTGCAGCATTTTAAAATCTGTGCATGCATAGGTCTTACTGACTTATCCTCTCCAGATATATATGGTATCAGTGCTGGATTTAACATAAAGATGAGAAAATTTTCATGGGAGAGCAATTCTTGAATGTTTGCCATTTTGGTTTCTGCTTTTGTTTGAAGTTTTGTCAGAATACATTTGTGGGTAGAAACTTATTGGATGACTTCTCATGTGTGGTCTACTTGAAGGCTCTGCTCTTTCAATGCTGTTAGAGCAATTAGAAATACTTAAAATATACAGTATCTTAAAAGACTACTTCATTTATAGTTTCTTAACCTCTAACTTAAAAGTGAGTGATTTATCAGTATATTGTGAACATTTTCCATGTTAACAAATCTGTATCTAAGACAGTTGAGATTGGAGGATTGTAAGTTTAAGAAAACAAAGCCATTTTAATTTATTTTAAAACAGAGTACGTTATTTATAAGTTGCTACACCAAGCTATTAGGATTCAATATTATCTCAATGTAGAATATAATCTCAATATGGACCATGAGTCAATACAGAATATCTTGTTTATTAGAATGCTTTCATAATGATAACCTTACTAAATCAATTTTACTGAAGACTCTACTATGTCCTCCATGTTAGACTGCTCAGTTGAAAGATTTTCTGCTACACTGTTATTGCTCTTGTTATTCTATGTGTGTTGGAAGGTAGATCAAAATTTTCTTTGGTGAGTTTTTCCATTAAACTTCTACATTTAGTCAACTCTAATGGTATTAAAAATGATTTCTCCAAGAGACATTTTCTGATACCATAGATATAATTGTTAGTTTAAAAATTATGGAAAAAGGAATCATAAGTAGTTCATGTTGTAATTTTAGATTCTGTTTGCATCCAGCTTTTAAAGCTATGTTTGATTCTTGCAAATTTATACTCTGGAAAGGGTTAAAAGTAGTCAGATTTAAAATATTAGCTTGGTTATAGCAAGAAAGTTGTCAATATCCATCTAGTTTTACCTGCATGTTTATCAGATTCTTTGCTCATACTATATTCAGTTGCATTCTTCGCTGTTTTTCTGATTTAGATTCTGTAGATTGGCTCATTAGTATCCATTAGGTAGCATCCAGGTTCACATTCCAGTAGCCTTCCTGCATCATTCTTAAGCAGCTGTAATTAATATCTTCACCATTTTTCATCTTCACTCATGGACATGCATGCAATTAATATAGTTAACATTATTTTGCTTTGTTGTTCAAGAGCACTGTAGCAGATGGTGGATGACCTGGGGTCTTAGCTTTTTCAAGGGCATGTTTTGTGGTGAGATTTTGGGATGGTTTCTCTTTCTCAGTTTCCATATTGTGAAGAAGGAAAAGGAATGCTTGTCTTTTATATCACAAGATGGTTACAAGAAATAAATTGGAAAAGAGGCATTAATGAAATATGGATTTCTGCCAGTCTGATGGGATATTATTATCTCATTTCTAATAATTTCATTTATATAACTGCTTTACAAATTCTGTGGTGGAGAAGAATGCATCTTCTGTCTCCTTGGTATGCCTTCATTGTACTGCATACATCCCAGAGACTCACTGACAGGAAGCATCCAGTGTTAGCAAGGTTTTGGTAAATTGTACAATGTCACAAAAATAAAATGGAACTTAAAACATAATGAACTGCGCTAGTGGTGACTTGGGAGTAAGAGAGCATATGAGTCTGAAAATTGCAATTTAATCCTCTAAGCTGATGGTGTGCAGAATGACTGAGAGGACCTAATAATGCTCTTTATTTTCAAGACCATCAACATACTCTCTGAAGGTAATTTGATTTTTAGGAATTCATGAACTGGCTATGTGATTTTTTAAAAAGTAAACCATGAGGCAGGAAAGACAGGGTCTGTTAGAGAAAGCCTTCTGTCTGAAAAGAAGGAATACACGTTTCCTAGAAAAAATAAACAGAGGGAAAAGATGCTCTCACTAAGAATCCAAATAGAACTGAGCTTTTTGGAGCAGGCATTGTATCGACTTTAGAAGGTATAGGGAGCTTGATTTCTGGGAGCTTAAGGGTAGCTGAGTCTTGGAACATGAGAGGATGATGGGTCAGCTTCAGAGAACACATTGGTCAGCATAGAGGGTGTAGGAAACATGATACACAGGGAATTTAGATGATGAGGAGTGCTGTTACTACCTGGTAAACAAGATAAACTAGGTCAGAACACAATGAAATTGGGAAAAAGATCTCTTGTGTGTTGATTCAGCAAGAAAAAATGAATGAACCAGAAATTTCCAAGTGGAAGTATATAAATATTTTTAATTTTTGAAAAGCTTTTAGGAAGCAATTTATAGATTATATTTTTTTCATGAATTATACTTGTCAAGCTTTCACGTGTATATTTTACTTTATATGTTTATAATTTCATCTCTAGTCACCAAAATGAGAATTAGAAGTCAGAAAGGCTAATTATGCTTGTATATTTTAGTGATTCTTGTCAGCCTAGAATCTCTTTTTGTCCTTTTTGCCTTCTCAGACCTTTTACCAAAAGTAGTAGATTAGAATCATTATTTAAAACCATTACTTTTAAAATTGAAATCTAAATAATGTTTGGGTGGTATAGGTGGGAATTATATAATTTTTCTGTTTAAGTTTTCTAGACTTAATCTTACTCTCTTAATCTGCCTTGTACTGCTGGAACAAAATTCCACAGACTGGGTCATTTATAAAAAAAAAGAAATTCATTTCTTATAGTCTCAAGGCTGGAAGTATAAGATCAGGGAGCTGGTGAGGGGCTTCTCACAGAGTTCTCACATAGCAGAGGGCAGGAAAGTGAACCTTTTTATAGGGACGTAAATCTATCTTTGAGGGTGAAGCTCTTGTGACCTAAACACCTCTATCAGGTCACATTTCCTGACACTGTTGCATTAGGGATTAAGTGTCATCAGGAGTTTTGTGGGAGACAGACACATTCAAACTGTAACACTGCTCAGTCCTCCTTGGAATTAGTTGGTTTCTCTTTTTACTGTTCCCTACATGATGAAGCCATGCCAAAGTTCAGTTCTATACAATCTTCTTTAACTCTATAAAGTTAAAGCATTTTAAAATAGACTTTCAGAGCAGTTTTTGGTTGACAGAAAAATCAAGGGGAAAATACAGGGATTTCCCATATACCCCTCACATACCTGCATATACAGATTGACCTGCTATCAAAATCCCACACTAGAATGGTACATTTGTTACAACTGATGAACCTATATGGATACATCATCATCATCACCCGAAGGTGACGGTTCACCCTTTGTTTTGTACACGTGCTGAATTTTGACAATATATGAAGACAGGTGTTCACTGTTATTATCAGACAGATTATAATTTCACTTCCCTAAAACTCTTGTGTGCTCTGCTTATCATCAGTCCTTCCCTGCTATCCCCAGGTAACCATTGCTTCTCTGTCTCCTTTCCCAGGTGTCACATAGTTGGAATCAGATAGTTTGGAGGCTTTTCATATTGGCTTCTTTCACCTAGTACTATGCATCTGTGGTTGCTCCATGTCTTTTCAAGTTTTGTTAGCTCATTCTTTTCAGTGCTGAATAACATATCATTGTTTGATGTACCATCATTTATTTATTCATTCACCTACTGAAACACATCTTGGGTGCTTCCAAGTTTTGTCAATTATGAATAAAGCTGCTATAAACATTTGTGTGAGGATTTATATGTGGATATAAGTTTTCAGCACATTTGGGTAAATACCAAGGAACATGATTGCTGTATCATATGGTAAGAATGTGTTTAGCTTTGTAAGAAACTGCCAAACTGTCTTTCAAACAGGCTGAACCATTTAGCATTTCCATCATTAATGCCTGAGAGTTTCTGTTGTTCACATCCGTTGCCAGCATTTGATAGTGTTTTGGATTTTGGCCATTCTAATAGATCTGTTGTGGAATATCATTTTAATTTGCAATTCCCTAATAATATAATGATATTGAACATTTTTTCCTATGCTCATTTGTTATCTGAATATATTCTTGGGTGAGATGTCTTTTTGGATCTTTCATGCATTCATTAGTTAGGTTGTTTATCTTCTCATTGTTGAATTTTAAGTGTTCTTTGTGTATTTGGGATTATAGCTATATATCAGATATGTCGTTTATAAATATTTTCTACCAGTCTGTGGCATGTCTTGACAAAGTCTTTCACAAATCAGAATGCTTAATTTTAATGAAGTTCAGCTTATCAACTATTTCTTTCATGGATTGTGCCTTTGGTATTACATCTAAAAAGTTTTCATCATAACCAAATCACCTAGATTTCTATTATTACTATGGTTAAGAATATGTTGTCTCCCATGAAACTCATTTTGAAATTTAATCCCCATTATGAGATCTTCAGAGGTATATCCAGGTGTAACATTTTAGAAGTGATTAGAGCTCTGCCCCCATGAGTGGGTTAATCCATTTATGTGTGATGACTGGATTAATAGACTGTGGTGGGTAAACTCGGGAGTGGGTCTTCTATGAAAATCAATTTGATTTTCTTTCATGTGCTCCCTGGCTCATGTGGTACCTGCACTGCCCCTGGACTCTACCATTAAGAGGGCCACCATCAGATGTGGTTCTTTGGCCAGAACCATGGGCCCCAAGTAATATTCTTTTCTTTATAATGTGGCTATGGTATTATGTTAGCAACAGAAAATGGACTAAAAGTTTTATATTTTTGTGTTTTCATTAAAGTATGTGATCCATTTTGAGATTTTTTTTTTTTTTGTGGAAGGTAAAAAGTCTGTTTCTAGATGCATTTTTTTTTTTTTTTGGCATGTGGATATCCAGTTCCATTGCTGTTTGTTGAAGGATGATGTTTGCTCAATTGTGTTGCTTTGCTCCTTTGTGAAAAATCAGTTGACTATATTTATGTTGCTCTATTTCTAGGTTCTCTATTCTGCTGATTCATCGATTTGTTAATTAATGTGTTAATTAATTGTTAATTAAATTAATTTGTTAATTAATCCATCACTAATACCATCGTGTCTTCATTGCTATAACTTTACAGTAAGTTTCAATCAGGTAGCATCAGTCAGTCCTCTAAAGTTGTTCTCATTCAGTGTTGTATTGGCTATTCTGATATTTTTGCCCCTTCATATAGATTTTTAGATTCAGTTTGTTAACATCCATTATCTAACTTGCTAGGGTTTGAATTGAAACTTTGTTGGATTTATAGTTCAAATTCAGAGGAACTGACACCTTGACAATATTGAATCTTGTTATCTGTGAACATGGCATATCTATTTATTTTTTTTTTTTTGATAGCTTTCGTCAGAATTTTGTGGGGTTTTTTGTCATATAGATCTTGTACACATTTTGTTAGGTTTATACTTAGATTTTTCATTTTGGGGAGTGCTAACAAATTGTGTTAGTGTTTAAATTCCCCTTGTACATTGCTGGTATGTAGGAAGGCAATTGTCTTTTTTTTAAATTTTTTTTTTTTTTAATTTTGAGACAGGGTTTCACTAAGTTGCTTAGCACCTCATTTAGTTGCTGATGGGGGCCTTGAACTTATGATCCTCCTGCCTCAGCCTCCTGAGTCATTAGAACTGAGATTACAGGCATTTACTCCTTTTTTTTATTCACCAGCTCATGTTTACATTGTGAATCATGTCATTGTTGAATGAAGATCATTTTATGTTTTACTATCCACATGGGGTATCTGTTATTTCCTTTTCTTTACTTATTGAATTAGCAAATGTCCATTATGATATTGAAGAAAAGTGGTGGGAGGAAAACATCCTTGCCTCTTTTTTGATCTTAGTGGGAAAGCTTTTAAGTTTCTCACTATTAAGTGGGATGTTTAATATAGGTTTTCTGGTATATATTCTTTGTCAAGTTGAAATTTCTCTCCATTATTATTTTTCTAAGAAATTTTATCATGAATAGGTATTGAATTTTGTCCAAAGCTTTTCTAACATATATTGATATGATCATGCAGTTTTCCTTCTTTAGCTTTTTGATTATTTGATTTGCAAATGTTGAACCAATCTGGAATTCCTGGTCATGGTGTGTAATTTTTTTTGTACATTATTTTGTTCTGTTTTCTTATATGTTGTTGAAAATTTAGCATCTGTGTTTATGAGAGAGATTAGTCTGTAGTATTTTTTTTTTTTTTTTGGTAATGTCTTTGGCTTTGGTATTAGGCTAATGCTGGTCTCATGAAATGAGTTATTAAGTTTTCTCTCTGTTCCTACCTTCTGGAGGAGATTGTACAGAATTGCTATCATTTCTTCCTTAAATGTGTGGGAGAGTTCACTGAACTTATATAGGCCTGATGTTTTCTGTTTTGAAAGGTTATTATTGACTCAATTTATTCAATAGATAAAGTCCTATTTAGATTGTTTATTTTTATTTGATTTTTAACAGATGTTTCTTTCAAGGAGTTAATACATTTCATTAGGTTATCAAATTTGTCAGTATATAGTGGTTCAAAATATTCCTTAGTTATCATGTTAATATCCATAAGATTTTAAGTTACTTAGTGGTATTCTTTTCTTTAATTTCTGACATCAGTAATTTGTGTCTTCTCTATTTTTCTTAGCTCAGCTAAAGGTAGATAATTTTTTTTTCAAAATTGTATTAGTTTTAAATTGTATTAATTTTGTTGACTTTTTTATTGACTTCCTATTTTCAGATTTATTAATTTATTTTCCAATTTTTATTATTTGTTTTATTCTACTTTTGGATTTAATTTGCTCTTCTATTTCTTGCTAAGGTGAAAGTTTAAGTAATTGATATTATATATTCTTGTTTTCCAGTATGTACATTCAAAAACTACAAAATGTTCTCCAAGCATTGCATTCACTATAGCACAAAATTTGTTAAGTTATATTTTAATTTCATATTGTTCAAAATATTTTTAATTTCCCAAGATTTTTTTGTTTGACTAATGTGTCATTTAGAAGCATGTTATTTAACCTCTAAATGTTGAAGACTTTCCCAGGGATTCTGTTATTGATTTCTGATTTAACTCCATTGTGATCTGAAAGCAGGCATTGCATGATTTCTGTTCTTTTTAAAAGAAGCATAGTGATTTTTGTAATAATTTAAAAAATTACATTTTATTGAGTATTAGTGGTTTACTCATACTTCTTTCATCCTTTACTTCTACTAAAGAATTGAAATCCAACAGAGATCTTTAGGCAACTGAAGGTTAGGCACTGTATCAAAGGCAGACATTATGCTTCCACAAGTCAGACCCAACTCATCTTTTTTTTTTTTTTTTTTTTTTTTTTTTGCAGTACCTACCATAACGCCTAGCACTCAATTGCCATTCTATGAATATTTCTGTTGAAGTGAATGAGCCCATTAAGGTTTATCAAAGTCTCCAAAATATACCTACTTCTTGTAAATAATGGGAAAGACAGGACCAGAAGGAGATCTTTAATAGCCTAACCTTAGCTATACTCCTAACTTCTCATGGATAAGAGGACTGCTCACATCTCTCATAAGTTCTTTCCCATACATACTTTTATGCTTATATGTAAGAAATATTCTAGTCATATGGGTTGCTCTTCCATCTTTTAATATATGTTTAGTGTTCACCCTAGGATTTAGATCCCTATGCAGGGGCTTCCCACTAGGAATGCCCATTGTAAATTCCTACTGTGAAGAAATAAATGTGGATCAAGATATAGTCTCCCCACTTGAATCAAACTGTGAAATATGATATATTAAGAACTATGTAATGTTTTGAACGACCAACAATAAAAAAATAATAAATAAATTAAAAAAACAAAACAAACAAACAAACAAACAAACAAAAAGATATAGTCTCCGGATGGAAACGTACCTACCTTCTAGTTTGAGGGAAAAACTTGCTTATAAATTATTACTGATATTAACAGAAGAGGGGGTCAGAGTGAAGGTTGAGAAGGGGAAAAGGTTTGGGCAAGAATAAGACTCAGATTCCAAATTGAAATATGGTAGTTATGATCTCAGCCTCTAAATTCTATTCCTGGTGGGGATTGGTGGTAGAGGATGTTATCAGCATTGGGTAATACACAGATTTAATGATAGACATTCTTCTTTTGTTTGAAAAATGTAGCAATGTTGCAGAACCATATTCCTTTGTATGAATTTTCCACTGAGACAAAGCAGACTGTCTAACTGAGGGAATTAGCTCTGAGAAAATAGGAAATAACAAGCAATAAGGAGAGCAATCAGGCTCCTTTATTTGATTTTTTTTTACATAAGAAGAAACTTTTGTCTGTACTTATCTTCATTCATGATGAATGCTTCCTATTAAGCATCAGGGAGTGATTTTAATATACAAAGGCAAAGAAGGTTGAAATATACATGAAGTCTGTATGCTTTAACTGTCTAAAATATATTCCTTTAACTGATCTTAGCTGCAAGTTATTTATTGTTTGTGTGTGTGTGTATGTGTGTGTGTGTGTATGTGTGTAGTAATTATCTTCATGTTTGGAAGTCATAGTTTTGTTACTGTGTTGTGAAAGCAAGTTCTGGTGGAGTTCATCCCTATTCCATTTGCCCTTATTATAAGGTTTTATTTTATTCTGTAATATTACTTCTTTCACATAAACACATGAAAACTCATGGAAATATGTTTATCTTTGTATTGGATTTCTTCATCTTATTATATACATCATTGGTAAAAGGTTAATAAACCATTTTCATCTCTGCATGTGAATTTGACATTTGGTCAAATTTTTTTCTTTATCACCCTGGGAACTGATGAAGGATGTATACCATCTATGTTTGTGGGCAGTATCACTCATGTTAAAAGAAGATCCCTCATCAGTAAGTTGTATCTGGATGGCAAGGAACTTTTACTGGACTATACATAGTCTGATGAGGGTACCAAAGCTTAAAGTTCTTTGACTGATGTCTGAGCATATCCCATGTGGCGCTCTGAAACTTATGCCTGTACTATAGTGATTTATTGTCACTCAAGATATTGGATTAGGTGGAATCTTTTGGCATGAGTTTTTCAAAAGCCACACCTCTAAACATAATCAATATACCTGTTAATAAGATGAAGCTGAGTTGAATTTATTGCTTACCAAAGTAAGGAAGAATACTACCTCAAAAAGGTTTGGCAATACCTCTAAGCAGAAAAACAGGAACAGAATTTATGGAGACTTGCAAGTGGTCTTTAAAAGGAAGGGAGAGGTTGAGGGAGTGGACTTTATTAGGATTGGGTAAGGTTCATGGTATAATGGTCCATGATTGGTGGAAACAGAGTGAGGATTATTTAAATTTATTTCTTTATTATTTTGGTGCTGGGGATTGAATTCAAAGCTTCATGCATGCTAAACACGTCACTGGATTACAGACCCTGTCACAAGGTAAGGATTTTGAAGCCAAAACATTCAAAGAATCTTTTAGTATAAGCTTTCTGCTGATATTTTCCACCAAAGAGTTAATGGGTTTTTGACAAATTCTGGGAATGAAAGGTAATGAAAAATCAGACCAGAATGTGAGCAGGAAAGTTCTAGAAAAATAAAGTCATTCTAAGGGAAAAAACAAAGTAGCATCAAGTCATGTTGATGTAGACAATAAGGGATGATTTCAGTTCTCCGTGTTCAGGCTGAGACAAAGCAGGACGGGAGGTGTACAATTTTAGTTCTCAAGGCTTTTAAGTCATATTGGCTTTAGTCTCTTTCTCACATTGGAATTCTCCCCGGAAGGATGGGACTCAAGGAGCGTAGTTCTGTGGACTGTTAAACAGACTGCTAAGAGGTCAACTCCCACATAGCATGGTGCCTGATATTGCTATACTGATAACCAGTGACTCCTGTCTTCTACCCTTTTGAGTCTACTGATGAAAAGCAGGGTTTATGGGAGTCTTGGGAAGCAGAATGTCTAAGTGGTCAGAAATGCAGACACAGATATGGACTTTGCTATCATTTTTCTAGAGTGCATTTTTTCCTAAGGATACTAGTTTTCACCATGATTTTTTCTTGTATTTAGGTCAATGTGTTAAAAAGAATATCAGCCATCTTACAGTTGCTTTTACATCTGTACACAAGATTACCCTGAGTTATGAAAGGCCTTACTCATAAGCTTTTGTTCACAACTTTACAGATGTTGCAATTTGTCTTGGATTCATCATTAATGAAGTGGTCTATTGCCTGGGTGACAATTAGTTTAGTATAATTACACATTTTTAGACTAGTTGGATTTTATACTCAATATGGTGTTGCTTCACATCAAGGAGAAAACTTCAGACCAATATCACTAATGAACATAGATATAAAACATAAGCACTTCAAGAAGATAATACATTATGATCAAGTGAGTTTCACCCCAGGGATGCAAGATTGGTTCAACATATGCAAATAAGTAAATGTAATTCACCACATAAGTAGAATTAAGGACAAGAATCACATGATCACCTCAATAGATGCAGAAAGGGCTTTTGATACAATCCAGCACCCATTCATGTTAAAAGCACTAGATAAACTAGAGATAGAAGGACATTATGTCAACATTATAAAGGTTATATATGAAAAACCCCAAGCCCACCTCTGAATAGAGAAAGCCTGAAAGCATTTCTTCTAAAATCAGGAACAACATGAGAATGTCTACCCTTATACTCCTTTTCAATATATGTTTTGAAGCCCTAGCCAGAGCAGTAAGGTAAGGAAGGAAATTAAAGGGATACAGATAGGAAAAGAAGAGCTCAAATTATTTCTGTTAGAAGATCCAAAACATCCACCAGAAGATTTCAAGAACTCATAAATGGATTCAGCAAAATAGCAGAATACTAGATCAACATACATAAATTAATCATGTTTCTATAGTCCAGTGATGAACCTGCTGAAAAAGAAATTAGGAAAACTATCCTATTCACAAATGATCTAATTAAAATACTTGGGAATTAATCTAATGAAGGATGTGAAAGACTTTTACAATGAAAAATATAGAATGTTAAAGAAATTGAAGAAGACCTTAGAAGATGCAAAGAGCTCTCATTCTTGGATAGACAGGATTGATATTATCAACATGGCCATCCTCCCCAAAATTTTACACAGATTCAGTGTGATTCCCACCAAAATAGTAATGACATTCTTCACAGAACTAGAAAAAAAAAACAGTCCTAAGATTCATTTGGAAAAATAAGAGATCTTGAATAGCCAAAGCAATCCTGATCAGGAAGGGTAATGAAGGAAGCATCATAATACCTGATCTCAAATTATGCTACAGAACTGTAGTAACAAAAAAGCATGTTGTTGGCATCAACTTAGATATGAAAACAATGGAACAGAAAACACAGAGACAAATCCACAAATCACAGCCATTTGATATTTGACAGAGGTACCAAAAATATATTTTGGAGAAAAGATAGCCTTTTTAACGAATAGTGATGGGGAAACTGGATATATACTTTAGTCAACTTTTTTACTACTGTGAACAAAAGATCTGACAAGAACAGTTTTAGAGGAGTTCATTTGGAGCTCCTGGTTTCAGAGGTCTCAGTCCATAGATGGCTGGCTGTGTTGTTTTGGGCTTGAGGTGAGACTGAACATTATGGCATAAAGGTGTGGAGGAGGAAAGCAGCTCAGGATATGGAACCTCATCAGGGACAAAATGTATACTCCAAAGCCATGCTCCAGTAACCCACCTTCTCTAGCCACACCCTACCTGGTTACAACCACCACTCAGTTAATTCATATCAGGGGGTTAATACATTGAGTAGGTTAAAAGTATCATAACCCAATCACTTCACCTCTAAAATTTCTTGCGTTGTCTCAAACAAGAGCTTTTGGTGGCCACATCATATCAAAAAAAAAAAAAAAAAAAAACACCAGGATCCATATGTAGAAGAATAAACTAGATCCCCCCTCTCTTACCCTGCACAAAAGTCAAATCAAAGTGGATCAAAGATTTAGGAATTAGACCAGAAACTTTGCAATTCTTAGAAGAAAACATAGACTCAGCACTCTAGCATGTGGTACACACAATACCAATTTCCTTAATAAGACTTCTAAGGCTCAAGAAATAAAACCAAGAATAAGTGGAATGGCCTAAAATCAAAAAGCTTCCACACAGCAAAGGAAATGACTAAGAGTGTGAAGAGATCTTTCAGAATAAAAGAAAATCTTTGTCAGCTACTCCTCTGACAGAGGATTAATTTTCAGAATCTATAAAGAACTCAAAAAACTTAGCATCAAACCCCCAAATAATCTGACTAGTAAATGGGTAAAAGAACTAAACAGACAATTCTCAAAAGAAAAACAAATGGCCAACAAATATATGAAAAAATGTTGAGTGTTTCCAGCAATCAGAGAAATACAAATCAAACCTTCCCTAAGGTTTCAATTCAACGCAGTCAGAAAGGCAATTTTCAAGAACATGAAAGATAATAAATGCTAGAGAGGATGCAGAGCAAAGGTACACTCATACTTTGTTGGTGGGCAGTGTGGAGATTCCTAAAAAGACCAAAGTACAACCACTTTGGAAGGCAGTATGGAGATTCCTCAAAAGACCAGGAATGGAACCACCATATGATCCAACTATCCCACTCCTTAGTATTTATCCAAAAGTACTATAATCAGCAGACTAAAATGATACAGGTACATCAATGTTTATACCAACACAATTTACAATAGCCAAATTATAGAATTATACTAAATGTCCATCACTAGATGAATAGATTAAGAAAATGGGGTATAAATATATAATAGAGTTTTACTCAGCCATAAAAAAGCATGGAATTAAGTTATTTGCTGGTGAATGGAACTGGAAAACATAACGCTAAGTGAAATAAGCTGGGGTGTTTAAGCAGTAAGCTACATTCCAAGCCCCCTGTCTTATTTTTATTTTTGAGATCTTACTAAATTGCTTAGGGCTTCACTGAATTGTTGAGGTTCATCTTGAATTTGCCATCCTCTTGCCTCCACCTCCCGAGTTGCTGGGATTATAGGAGTGCACCACTGTACCTGCCAGAATATGACTTTTTAAATTTTGGTACCCAGGATTGAACTCAGGGGAAACTCACCACTGAGCCACATCCCCAGCCCTATTTTGTATTTTATTTAGATACAGGGTCTCACTGAGCTGCTTTGCACTTTGCTTTTGCTGAGGCTGGCTTTGAACTTGCAATCCTCCTGCCTCAGCTCCTGAGCCACTGGGATTACAGGTGTGTGCCACAACGCCCCGCCAGAATATGGCATTTTTAAAGCAAGGAAAGAAGTCCTCTATGAACAGACTGCACAGAGTGAGACTGGAGAGGTAGGCAAAGACAGTTTATATTAATGAGTCTGGACTTTATCCTGTGGGCCATAGAAAGTTATCAAGGAAAGATTTAAGGCATCCCCCAACTTGGTTTACTTGCACATATTTCATAATGTTTTGGGGGGAAAAGTCAAGGTTTTAGGCAATATACCTCTTTATAATATTGCATATTTTGATTAAACTTTATATTTACTATAGACATAATGGATATTAAAGTCTTTTCCACAACAAGAGACATTTAGAAATTTAGTACATTATGATTATTGCTAAAAACAAATGCCTATTTTTTATGTAACTAACTATCTATCCATCCATCCATCCATCCATCCATCCATCTCTCCAGACATATCACTGTAACTCAGTAAGGATATAAATTGGCTAACACAGGTATTGTGCACAAATTATTTAAATTCAGATCCTTTGCTGAAGGATGCTAGCTAATGCTTGGAGTAATTAGAATTATCTCCCAATGGAGCTCTTGGTAGAATAAGTTGGAAAGGTGAGCTCTGAATAGG
Organism: Spermophilus citellus; assembly: GCF_964194105.1. NCBI lineage: Eukaryota > Metazoa > Chordata > Mammalia > Rodentia > Sciuridae > Spermophilus > Spermophilus citellus. Next base: position 158,403,028 of record NC_138185.1, on the reverse strand, counting down.
AGAGAAGCAATAGAATTTGTTATCTGGGTTAGAGGTTCAGGTAACAAATGTAGATTGCAATTTTCTTTCAGTCTTTAAATTGCCATCTACAAAAGGAAATGGAAATGGACTATGTAGTCATTCATGTGTAAAATCTATTTAGAAAAAGAACCCAATGCTTATGAAACAGATCTTATTTCGTGGTTTCTATCTAGTTGTCCAATGTGGTATATTCATGAAGATTAACCAGCTCTTAATTATTATTACAGTCTCTGCCGAAGGAGTCAAAAATTATTACGAGAGTTTTATGTATTGATTATTTTATTCTTTGATGAGCGTCCTCATTCTTTCAATAAACATTCGAGTGCCAACTGTGTGTCATAGAGTGCTGGAGAATGTGCTGGACATAGAAGAATGATCAAAATATGATGTGCCTGCACAATCACAGAGAGACAAATGTGAAGGGAGTGTTCATGGTCTTTTGAGATTATATAATGAAATGACCTCATCTAGATCAGAAAGAGAAGGTTCCCTGAGGAGGTGATGACCGTGTTGACATCTAAAGTATTAACAGACCCGAGTAAGCTAAGGACAGGGACATGAAAGAATTGGAGAATATTCTATTTAGGATGAATAGCAATTGTGTGTGTGTGTGTGTGTGTGTGTGTGTGTGTGTGTGTGTGTGTGTAATAGTGGGGATTGGACCCAGGGCCTCAGGTGAGCTAGAAAGTGCTTTACCACTGAGCTCCATCCCCAGCCCATGGTTCCTGCATTGGACAGAGTGTGGCATCTTCAAAGATTTGGAAGTTGGATGCAGAGTGAACAGAAGAATGGGGAAGAACAGAAGCTAGAGTGATAAGCAGGGGCCAAACCATTGGGCATGTGTGGACCAAACAGATTTTAGAACAGTGAAAAGTGATCGTATGATTTAAAAACGAGAGTGATTCTGAAAAGCTAAACTATTTTGTAGTGTTCAAACAGATTGAATGGGTTCAGGTAAACACCTTGAATACAGGAAATTTTCATAGGTATAGGAGATGGATGCTCACAGCATGATCTAAGGTGTTGACAGTGGAGATGGAGAAGGAGACAAATTTCAGAGATGGTTAAAAGTTAAAATGGTTAAGATTTAAAGTTAGATTAGGAGTAGGGGCTGTCAGCAGGGATGACGAGGAGATCTCTTGGTTTCTGATTTGCTTAAACAGATAACTGATATTAGGAGGGTGAAGGGAATCTATCATCATTATTATTATTTCATGAGAGGGACAGGCAATGTTTAAATATCTATGAATGAATGGCACATGATTGAAATTTTGAGTAGAGAAAGTTTGAAATATAATAAATGGTGACTTCATAAGAAAGGTAGTATAATTCACAGATAGTTGAGAGAAACAGAGGTTGCTTATGGGGGATTTATAGTGGAAACAATCTACTCTATTGTATGACTTTCTTGAGCATGTTTTTTTTTTTTTTTGTACTAAGGATTGAATTCAGAAGCCCCTTAACCACTACACCCCCAACCCTATTTTGTATTTTATTTAGAGTCAGGGTCTCACTGAGTTGCTTAGTGCCTCACTTTGCTGAGGCTGGCTTTGAACTCCTGATTCTCCTGCCTCAGCTTCCCAAGCCAGGCTCTTGAGCAGTTCTTAATACAGCATAAATAGAGCTGATAATTGAGCCAGGATCTATATTTTGATGGAGGGTATAATGAGATTTCAGAGACGCTGAGGAATTTGGGGTGTTGATATTATTGAAATTTGAGGCTACGTAATAAAGGAAGGAGACAATGAAGAATGTTAACCAAGGCCAGCTTCTTGAAAGTTTTGCTCACATGGGTATCACTGAGAGATATTTACAAGATATTTGAAGTAATAATTTTGAGTTTTCTGTTCTCATAGAGTATTCGCTGTCATAAATCTATGCAAAACACAATTGTGGTGCATATTCCAATACAAAAGATAAATAAGACTTATTGTATATTAAATTCTATTTTACATATATACATCTTACTTATTTGGTAAGATTTTGATTAAAATGGAACCTCTATATCACTAGATATCTATATTTCCTCCCATCTTAAGTCATACAAGATGAAATTCTTTACTTGTAAACATATAACATATACACTAGTCCCACATTTGTATTAGCTGTTTTTCTTGCCTGCAAAGTAAACTATACCAAAATTTTGTGGATAATAATGACCACCATTTTTGCAAGTTACGAGTCTGTGGTTTAGTTAGTTGAGTAGTTCTGCTTACTTGAGCCATTTTTGATTTACCTCAATTAAGTTCACTCATGCATCTGTGGTAAGCTGCTGAGTTGGCTGGGACTTCTGGTCTAGGGTGACTGAAATGAATGACTCAGAGGGTTTCTTCTGTGCTCTCTCATCCTCCAGAGGGCTTGTTGGTCCTGTTCACATACCGTCTGGCTTGGGTTTCAAGACCACTAGGAGATAGGCAAGGCCTGTTGTGGTCTAGGTTTAGATCTGGCACAATAACATTTTTACCACATTCTGTTGACCAAAACAAGTTATAAGGCAGTCTATATTCTGGAGATGGAAACAAATCTTATCTTTTTTTTTTTTTTTTTTTTTTTTTTTTGGTACCAGGGATTAAACCCAGGGATGCTTAACCACTGAGCCACATCCCCAGCTCATTTTTGTATTTTATTTAGAGACAGAGTCTTGCTGAGTTGCTTAGGACCTTGCTAAATTGCTGAATAAGGCTTTGAATTCTTGATCTTCCTGACTCAGCCTCCGGAGCTACTAGGATTATGGGCATGCACTATAGTGCCCGGCTCAGGTCTTATCTCATGATGGGGGGGGGGGTTGCAAGTTACTTTGCAAAGAGATATGAATACAAGGAGAGAACTGACCACACTTTAAAAAAAAATCAACTGCAACATCTTGTGTTGTAAGGTTGCAAGATGTAGGCGAAAAAACTGTGCCACTAGAAATTAGAAGTCAATATTCCTGATCTATTGTCCACTTAACTATCATAGTTCCTTGGTCAAGAAAGTTCTTTGATCCTCTGTTTTCTATTTATAAAACAAGGGAGGGAAGAAGGCAGTAAGTAATGTTGGCTGAATTATTGGCCTACTAATATTAGTGATGATCAATTGAGAAAGTTGATTTGCATTTTGGATAGTTGTATCATTGCCAGGTATTATTTTTGTGCCAGTAACATCTCATATCTCTTTATTGTGTGAAAATCCACAAAAATTACGAAAGAGTTAATAGCACAAGAGATGTCTCCTGGATATTGTTCCTTATGCTACAATGGCCTGGAGGGTTTGCCAAGGAAGGAAATTGGCTAGGAAGGTGGAAGGCTGATGACTGAAAGTTCCCCATTAACCCTGCTGTGTTCTATTATGCATTTGATGTGTTTGATATTCTCTTCCATGAGAGAAACCCCAGGGATTTGTGTACTAAGAGCTCAGAGGTTAGGAAGAGGCAGAAAGCCACTGGAGTGCAGAGGAGGGCACAAAAGGATTGGAAAGTTTAGAGTGAAATGAGGCAGAAAATGAATGAACAGAGAAGATGGGTGGAAAGTAGAGAATCAAGAAATTGTTATCAAAAGGGTGGGAGTACAGAAGGAGGACATTTTTTGAGGATCAAAAGTGTCCTATTGTATGAGTGAAGCTAAAATTGCCAACAATGAATTAAATAAAATTTGTGGCTCAGTGTAAAAGTTATGTGAATCATATAACAAGGAAAACATCTTTCTTTTGGGGAGATATATGTTGGATATGAACCCCTAATCATATTGTGAGTAAGAAATCATTAATCTGAATCATGTATTGTGGTGAAATGTTAACCTAACAACAGAGAAACATGACGAAGAGTACACCAACCTTAAGTGTAAAGCTGAAAGTATTTTCACAAAATGAACACAACTAGTAATGAATAGCCACCTTAGGAAACAGAGTGTTACTGGGACCCACAGAACTTTCTCTTCCCCTTCATAGTCAAAGTCCTTTCTCCAGCAATGGAAGCCACTGTTCTTACTTCCAACCCCATACAGAAGTTCTACCTCTTTTTTTGAATTTGTCACAAGTGGAATCATACAATATATGCTCTTTTGTGTCTTGTATTTGCTAAACATGATGCTTTTTTAGACTTATTGTGTTTAATTCTAGTCTGTTCATACTTAACTTTGAGATAATATTCCATTAAGTAAATGCACTAAAACTCACTTATCCGTTCTACTAGTTGGAGGCTGACATTTGTATTGCTTCAAGTTTTTGGTATCTACCACATTTTAAAAATCACATAGTTTCATTTTGTGTTTTGATTTTTAATGATGGCATTAATTTTTTTTGATACAAATTAATGAAGAATGAGAATTTCCTAATAAAGTAAACTTAGTTACTTTTGTATATTGTTACTTTTGAATAACAGTTTCTGATTTGGCAAAAAGATGAAGGGAGAGCTGGGGTTGTGGCTCAGTGGTAGAGCACTTGCCTAGCATGTGCTCGATTCTGAGCACTGCAAATAAATGCATAAAATAAAGGTTCATTAACATCTAAGAAAAACAAAGAAAGGAAAAGATGAAGCGAACACTAATGACAATTTGGGGTTATGTTGGAAGAAAAAAGAAGTTGGTTTGACTGTTGTACTGTTGCTATACAGAGGTACAGTAGAAAATGACCCAGCAGTGAAACAGACATAGGATGTGGGCATTGAAGGTCTAACAAAGAAATTGTACTTAATTTTATATTCGTGATGAAACCCTTGGAAGATGAGCTCAGTGGTCTTCTTTCAGGAAGATTAATATTGAAGTGATTATGTAGCTTAGATTGGGGTAAGGGTAGGAAGACTGAGTAGCAGCTAGTTGCTGTGGAAAATGAATTAAGAATCTGGAGGACTGGGTTGGAGTGACACTTCATTCTTTGCTAACTATGACTTTGGATGAGTTGCTTTTCTATCCTGAGCTTCACTGTCCTCATATGAGCAATCAAGGTAGGAATCGTTTGTTATTCTGAGAATGCAATGAATTGCTTCATGTTAGAGAACTGCAGATTACATAGAATTGTTAGGGCCTCCATAGACATCTTCTGGAGACTTTTGTTGTGACTGAGTGTTGAGAGAAAGGGGGCTTAGTCATTTAATCTCCTTCATTCATTCTTAGAGAATGACCTATGGCTAAGCCAGTATTGCAGGTGCATAGGCTTTAGGTATAGCAAGTTTCACAGAAAGCAGAGATTCTGGAGCCACTGCTTGCATTTGAATCTTGGATCCCCCTTATACTAGCTAAGTGAACTTGGTAAAATAGTTTAACTTTTCTGGGCCATGTTTTTGTGACATTTATGACATAGAGTAATTTTGAAGGTTAGATTAGTTGAGCCATAGAATACACTTCGAACAGTAAATACTCAATGTTATCCTAACCTTGCTGACATTTCCAAGTAGCAATGAATGATCTAGCTTTTTGGTTGGTTAACTGCATGGTGCTGTATGGCACAGGCTTGTTGAAATCTTTACTTTATCCCTGTCTTCCTGCAGCTCCAACTATGAGCCGGGTTACTCACATTAGGATTATATAGAATGAACTCAACATTCATGCCGTTTGTATCTGAATAAAGTTATGCCTTGCCTCATTCTCCTTTTTTCCAGTTCCTTCCATATTTCCTAGTATAGTATGGTTCTGAGTTCTTTTTTTGTGTGTGGCAGTTATCTGATGAATATATGCAATGTGTCTCTTACACATGTGGCCTGGTCAGTGAAGAGGTTACATGGAAATTCTCTTTCATACTCAATGCTATACTCTCTTAGTATAACCCAAAGTTACATCGACTATTTCTTTTCTACATTATACTTTTAAATCACATTGAGTTCATTATTGACCAAATTCCCAATTCACTGCTGAATTTGCTTGTGTTGCAAAAGTTATCCTCTTGCTTATTGACTGCTTAACCTAGTTCCATATGTCAGCTGCATAATTGACATTAGATATACTTCTCGAGTTTCGAATTTCCTAGGATGTGATGCATGCAAATAGACTTGTAATAAAGCACGATAGTAATAATTGTTGTAATAGAGATGTGCAAAGTGTGTGTAACACAAAGAAAGGACACCCAGTTCTCACAGTGAGAATGGTAGGTGGGGAAAAGTTTACAGAGAGGTAGTGTTTGTTATCACTATAAGTAAGATCCAGGCCACCAAGAAAGTGAGAGGGAAGGGTGTCTTAAGCAGAGGGAATGAGCTGCAATGTAGCATGAGTATTCTATGAGCTACACATGGCTGAACCTGGCAGCACCATGGCAAGCCCAGGGAGGAATTGGTGGGGGGGGATGCTGGCCAAGTGGGCAAGTACCAGACCCTGATGGACTTTGCATGTCATAGTTGGGAATTAATATTTGATCCCATAAGCAGTGGGCTAATATGAAAAGATTTTTAGCTCAGAGAGCAAGATCATTAGATGGGTATACATTTAAAAAATACTAGACTGACAGCCAGTGTGATCAGTAGAGAGAACAGAGGGCGGCTGATGCAAAGATTATTCCCATCACACAAATGAAAACCAAACCAAACAAAACACCATGAATCGTGACCAAGAAGACAGTAGGGACAGAAAACAAGGAATATTTTTGAGAAACTTATTGAATAGATAGATTTTGAGCACTTAGGCACTTATAGTGAGATTGTCAGGACTTGAAAACCAGCTGGATGTGGCAGAAGAAAGGAGGCATTGAGTTCAGCTTCAGTCTGAGCAGCGAGATGAATAACTATGTCACTCATAAGACAGGAGATAAAGAAGTCAGGTGGGAGAAGTGAAGATTCCCTTTGGGACCTATTACCTCTTGGATACCTATGGGACATCCATATGGAAATGTGCTGCAGGCATGTGGCTTGTGTGTAAGAAAATCAAGATATGTCGCGACCCCCTTGCCCGCAAGGAAGACGCAACAACAGGAATCTTCTTTCAGCCGTTTATTCAGGTCCTTGATATTTCTTCTTCTTCCTTTCGGATGCCTCTCCCAGCCTTAATAAAGCATCTCAAGCCCCAATGCGAAGCTGCCACGTGGAGCTTTCTCATAGGGTGTTAAAAAACCATGCGCCAACTCTCCCAAATAAGGAGTTGTTTGTTACAGACCACAGCGGAGCCAGCGCCATCTTGTAATGGCGACCACAGTCCGCAGAAACGGCTCACCACAGTTCCCCCTTTTGTTTTCCAAAAACAATACAGGCGAGAGTAGAGGTCCTATCCCACTGTGCAGAAGTGGCTGCATAGTATGGCTCAGCCCCAAGGAGGGCCCTTCCCCAGATCTGAGGCCATATCAGCCGACGCCTTTTTTCGTGGGACAGGGCGTGGACGCGTCTAACCCGCATGCAATAGGACATGCTCTCCTTGAGGTCCACTTCAAGGATCACTCAAGTGCAGTGCCTTGCCTCGCATCCTGTATCGTGATGATGGTGGACGAAGGGGGATGGCTGAGGCTGAACTGTGGCTGTATAGAAATACGACGACAAACAAGTTGGCAACACCCTAAAAGAAAGGCACGGGTCTTAAGGCAATAGAAAAGCACTAGTGTGGAAACCCATCTGCGTGCAATGGCAGTAAAGCCGGCAGAGTGCAAGGGCTTTCCAACACTAAGAGAATAACAAAGAAAGACATGTCGATCCCAGTGCAATGTTCATAAAACTTGGGGTGCAACGACCATATCAAAGATTTACTGTTTAATCTGCGCAAGCCAGACTTGAGATGAGATGCCATTTTCTAAAGCTGCAAGAGCTTGTATGATCATAGCTTTATCTGGACCAATTTCCGGCCAAATATTCGCCAATGATACGGGAGGCATTCCTGGAATCATTAAATCATGAACCGGCATCGGCATTGGCCAAGCCCGTGCCGCTGCCCACCACTGCATTGGTGTCGTCCATGTCATCGGCACCAGCACCAGAGCCAGAGCACTCAGCAGAATGAAGATCCTCATCACGGGGTTGCTGTGGTATTTCTTGTTGCTGAGTAGCTGGCGTCAAGACTCTTCTTGTCAGGCGTTCAGGGACCCACAATGGTTCCGTGCGATCCTGGGAAAAAACACATACAGATCCTCGTGCCCATGTCAGCACGGGGTCGGGGCCGTTCCATTGGCCCGTAAGAACATCTTTCCACTTAACATAGCCAATCACAGAGGGCTGAGGGGACACATGTCTATCGGCCGCAGAGCGACCGTGAATATCCAAATTCAAAAAATTAATGGTAAAGAGAGCTAAGGACAGGCGTTCTTTAGGAGTATGTTCAGCTCCTATTCCCCCCTTTTGTTTTTGTAAAGTTTCCTTTAAGGTGCGATGAGCACGCTCAACAGTAGGCTGCTGCATAGTGGCAAGCACACATAATTGGAAAGGTTTATCACTCTGGAGCCTGCATAAAGTAGCATGTTGTATAGCTTCTTCTACTGTCATAAGGGCCGCTCTAGCCTCTTTAGTGAGGCTACGAGGGGAAGTAAGATCTGGATCACCCCTAAGAGTAGCATACAAAGGCTGTAGCATAACATTAGAAATATGTAAATATCCTCGTATACCAGATAATATCTCCCAGCAGTTTTTGATAATCATTTAGAGTTTGGAGATCCTGAGTTCGTATGGTGATTTTTTGTGGTCGTAATTTGCCATACCCAATTGTTGCTCCCAAATACTTAATAGAATCCCCTGTGATCATATACCTCAAGAGGGAATCCTGTCTGTTGATTAGCAAATCTACCTTGCCCCAAAAGCATGTCCTTATCCCAATGAGGATGTCCCGCCGCATGGTTTTGGGCGGCCTGTTCTATTGCGCCCTCTAACACAAATGTTCTCCAGTCCAAATATTTACCTGGGGAAACACAAGCCCGAACAAGGCTAGCCCAATCAGAGGGAGTCATACAGTATCTAGACAGACTCTCCACCTGAGTTAGTGTGAAGGCGGCATCCACCCCATAAGTGCGCACAGACTCCGCCAGGGTCTTCACAATTTTAAAATCTAAAGGCTCATGGAATCTTCCCCTATTATCGTCCTGAAAAACTGGATAAGCAAGACCCATCTCAGCGTGAACAGCCTTCCATGTTTGAGCATGGAAAGCTCTCCCCGAAACACCCCCACCATACGGCGGTGGATCCGGAGGATCACATTTCTTGAGCCCCTGCTTATCTTTGCTCCCTTCTCCTACAGCTAAACTCCCTAGCTGGCGAGACAGCCTCCCAAGCTCCTCCTCCTCATTCTCCTCTTCCTCTGACCCACTTTCACATGGAGGTGTGCGCAGCGCACTGAGATCTGGATACAATCGCCTCTTCCCCTGTTTCACGCTCCGCACACTTCCATCCTCCCGAGATACCTCACTTCCTGCCATCTCTGATTTCTCCTCATGTAATTGTTCTAGAACTTCCTGTCCTTTAGTAAGTGCGTCATGACATCTGTCCTCTGTGAGGCAACTACGGACTATTCTCCAAAGGGGTATCACCCCGCCCTCTAATATGCCCTGCTCAGAAGCAAAGTCAAGATCTTTGCCTAATTTATCCCAACTAGGTATGGTAAGGCTGCCCGAAAATGCAAACCACGGTGCAGCAATATCTATCTTCTGTAAAAATCTCTGTAAAGTACGATGCTTCACTTCCAGGCCCTTGGAACGTAACAGGCCATCTAGGGCCAGGAGAAGCGGACTTGAAGATGCGGCACCCATGACACAACAACAAAAGAAACACAGAAAACAAAAGACACAGACGACAAAAGAAACACAGAAAACAAAAGTGAAAGTACACATTGCAGCTGCAATAAAATATGAGGCTCTCTCTTTCTTTGTAGAGGAGCTGACCCCGCTTTGGTCGCGGATCCCACTTACTGGGACTATCCCCGCTTTGGTCGCGGGTCCCACTTACCTGGGACTATCCGGTGCACCACCCCTGACGTCTGAAAGTTCTGGTTCCCGGGTTTCGGCACCACTTGTCGCGACCCCCTTGCCCGCAAGGAAGACGCAACAACAGGAATCTTCTTTCAGCCGTTTATTCAGGTCCTTGATATTTCTTCTTCTTCCTTTCGGATGCCTCTCCCAGCCTTAATAAAGCATCTCAAGCCCCAATGCGAAGCTGCCACGTGGAGCTTTCTCATAGGGTGTTAAAAAACCATGCGCCAACTCTCCCAAATAAGGAGTTGTTTGTTACAGACCACAGCGGAGCCAGCGCCATCTTGTAATGGCGACCACAGTCCGCAGAAACGGCTCACCACAAAGATAGAATACTTTTTGTGCTGAGAAGTGGACCTGTGAATCATCCTTATATAGAAGATTGCAGAAACCTGAATGTGCAGTTGGTGAACCAGAGAGGGATAGGGCCATCATGATGAGAACTCTAAGCCACAATAGCAGTGTGGAGAAGGTTAGTCTAGAAAATGATTTTGAGGAATTGGTTAACAACCAGGAGAAACGGTTGTCTTAGAATCCATGGCAGAAAGAATTTACGATGCTCACAAAATATTTTGTAATAATAGAAGGAAGACCCAAGACCCACAGAGTAAAGAGAGAAGTGGGGAGAGGGGAGGAGAGGGAAATTGGAAGTACTGAGATTGAAATGAGCAAGTTATATTGCATGCACATATGAATATGTCAAAAGTAACCCCGTTCTTACATAACTATAATATACTAATAAAAACATTGAAACAATATTTCATCATATTTAAGTAATGTTGAATGTGAGTATAGAAAATGTGCTTTTTAGTGAGTGGCCTCTAGAGCCGGTGCCCTTCAGGGAGAAATCTGCCTACTACAGAACAGAGGAATATATCTTCTCATCCTTTGAGCTTAATTCTGGTAGATTCTGATTATTTCCATTCTGGTCGTGGCTGTTTTTTTAATTCTAGTAGGGTGAAGATTTCTTTTGTTTTCCCTTCCTTTGTTTTTATAGAGAATAATTCAGGTAGAAATGACTTTTCTATTCAGTATTTAAACAGAAATTCCATAGTTCCTTTAAAAATTCAAGTTACCTAGAAAACAGTATCTCCAGCAATGTTATTTTTATTTTCAAATTGAACTATTGAGTTTTTCATGCATTTTGATTATGGGTTTCTTTAGAACTGAAGCAAGATATATTTATCTTAATGTCCCCAGGGTTCAACTAGAAGCCCAGCCTACAGAAATGCTCAACAAATGCTTATTTTTGTCTTTTATGTTCATGATTACACAGGCCCATTTTTGAGAGCTTCTAAGCTGTCTCAGATCTTCTTACCTTGCAGTGTCCATTGTCACTGAATATTGCTAATTTGTCTCCCAAATTTTATTAATCCTACTCTTTTTAACTACATAAATGTTCAATAGCTGCACCCCCCCCCCCAAAAAAAAAAAAGTTCAAGTGAAATGAGAATGTATCTCAAGGCTTCACATATGACTCGACATTTGAGAGCTCAACTGAAACGAGGCACGACTGAGGAAATCAAGGTTGAGACAGAAAACCCGGAGGGGGGACCCTGCTACCCTTTCATTTCTTTGGGTTCTCCTGTTCTATTTCTCTGTATTCTCTCTCTTTCTCTCACTCTGAAATTCTTATGGTATATTTCAAATCTATACTATATTATAGAGGAGAGAATATAAGCCAAATGTATTCTTAGCTTTTCCCCCTTAACTATTAAGAACATGATCATTGCCTAAGAGGAGCCTGGTGAATGTCAGCCCTTTCCACTGCATCATCCAATCCCTCTGTGTTGGTCAGAATTAAACTTCACCTTCTGGGAGACAGAATTAGCAGTAGGAGGTCATGGACATGATTTGAATTGTAGGTGATGAGGACAAGAGGCTTCCCAGGTCACTGCTCTGACTTCCCTCCCGGCCTGTTTTGTGATCTGTGTCAGGAATACGTTTATCCTGACACCCCCTCCCCAGCTCCTTGTCTATCATGTGTTAAAAACAAAACAAAAAGGGAGAGAATTGAATAACAGCAGGGGAGTAGAGAGGGAAGATGGGAGGGGAGGGGAGGGGAGGGGGGATAGTAGGGGATAGGAAAGGTAGCAGAATACAACAGACACTAATATGGCATTATGTAAAAATGTGAATATGTAACAGATGTGATTCTGCAATCTATATTTGGGGTGAAAATGGGAGTTCAAAACACAATTTGAGTCTAATGTATGAAAGATGATATATCATGAGCTATGTAATGCTTTAAATAATCAATAAAAAAATTAAAAAAAAAAAACAAAAAACAAAAAACAAAAACAACAAAAAAGCTTTGTTACCGTTTTAGTCAGCTTTTCTAGGCAGTGACTAAAGACCTAACCAGAACAATTGTAAAGGAGATAAAGCTTCAGAGGTCTCAGTCCATAGACAGCCAGCTCCATTCCTCGGTGAGGCAGAACATCATGGCTGAAGAGTGTGGTAGGGGGAAGCAGCTCACTTGATGATCAGAAAGCAGAGAGAGACACCACTCACCAAATACAAAATATATACCCCAGTGGCATACCCCTAGGGACCTTTCCAGCCATACTCTACCTGCCTACAATCACCACTGTTAATCCCATCAGGGTATCAGGACACTGATTAGGTTAAGACTTTCATAATGCAATCATTTTTTCCTCTAAACCTTCTTGCATTGTCTCACATATGAGCTTTTGAGGGACACCTAATATCTAAACCATAACAGTTACTTTTTCTTTGAAGAAAGAAAGCTTATGCTCTTTTTTTCACTTGCATTATGCTTTATTTGGTATGTTAAGCTTTTCAAAAACTATGAGTATTTTTTGCTGCTCTTCCTTTTTGATATTCTTTTCTATAACTATTGCTAGAGGGTGATAGGAATTAACAGGCTGTGTACCCATCCTAAGTTCGGCTCTGTTCACTTTTCCAGAACTCTGAAGATTTTAGTGTTTATCAGGATTGTGGCAGGAAGTAGTCAGATTGACAATGGTATTTGCTCACTCTCCCCATGTACACAGAAGTATTTCTTGTTTGCTTGCTAGTAAGATTGGTTTCCTTCTTCAGAAGTTCTGTTGTTCATAGCTATTATGAAATTAAAAAAAAAAAACTTTTAGAGTAGAGTCAAGCTTTATAAAAATAAAAGGCCTGAAATTCCCAGCCCTATTTCTACACTCTGTATATAGCGTATTTGGACATTTTTCTCGTTTGTTATTTTATAATCCATATTAGAAAATAAACTGGACATTCCTTAGCTAATGGGAAATGGTTTTATCTGGTGATATTGAAAAATTGTATTTTTGATTGTGGTGTAATTTGCACTTCTAAAAAAGGTTTATCATTTTGGCCCTTTTTTGGTTGTTTACATATAGTCATAGCTCTATCCTGTCTGTGCTTAGATCAAGTTCCTGAAATTGACCCACTGTATTGTTTCCCCAACTTTTTGTTTTCTGAAAGTGAGCTGTCATTTCTTATCTCTCATTCAGGGAATCAGCAGCCTCTTCAGTTCTTTGAAAGTGGTGCGTCTTTTACGCCTGGGCCGTGTTGCCAGAAAACTGGACCATTACCTAGAGTACGGGGCAGCAGTCCTTGTGCTCCTGGTGTGTGTGTTCGGACTCGTTGCCCACTGGCTGGCCTGCATATGGTATAGCATTGGAGACTACGAGGTCATCGACGAAGTCACCAACACCATCCAGATAGACAGTTGGCTCTACCAGCTGGCCTTGAGCATCGGGACTCCCTACAGGTACAATACCAGCGCAGGGATATGGGAAGGAGGACCCAGCAAGGACTCACTGTACGTGTCCTCTCTCTACTTTACCATGACAAGCCTTACAACCATAGGATTTGGAAACATAGCTCCTACCACGGATGTGGAGAAGATGTTTTCAGTGGCCATGATGATGGTTGGCTGTGAGTATCTTGATTTTTGTATTTTTAATAAATGATCCGTGTTGACATTTTTCCTGGCTCCAATCTCCAATGGGATTAAAATGAATTACTTTGTCTTCAGAAAGGTGTTTTAATCTCTATCATTTGCAATTGATTTAATTTTATGTGGCCTTAGAAAATAAAAATGTGAAAGAACATATTTTACTCTTTAGAATGTATTAACACATGAAAAACAGTATTGGGTAGATGATGCGAAATTCAGAATGATTTAATTCTATTGAGAGTGGTCTACCTGACAGAGCTCTCTTGAAGGAATCAGGACCAGCATCCAGTCAGGTGGCATCTGGCACATTCTGGAAGTTTTGTTGGCAGTGCATTCAATTCCAAAAAAGCAAGCAGAATCTGATGTGAGATGCACAGTTTGGAAAATGTTCCAGTTAATAACTGAGTTTGTGAATTGAAGTCAACCCCAGGATATAGTTTTATGTTTGCTTTTACAATTTAAACTAGTAAAAGAAAGTTTTATTAATCTCTGTATTTAGAAACTCTGGGTTTATAACACTCTAGGTTCAATATATGACTAAAAGAATGGAAGAATTAGTACATAAGCCCTCCCAGCAATGAAAAAGTGTCTAGAATTTAGCATTCATGCATAAGTATGCAGTGGCTTGATCATATTCTTGGAAGTGGAATGTCCTTTGAAGGAGCCAAAGTCTCTACATTTGAATTGAGACTGTATGACATTAGAAGACCAGAATATTAAGGAAATGCATACCCAAGAAAGCTGTTCTAAAATCTCCTCAGGAAGACTTCACCACTGTCTATGCCTTCAAATTCACTTGGATGATTTAGGCTAGTCTAGTTTTGATACCTAGAGAACTTGACAACTTTTGGACTGAAGGTGTGATTAGCATTGTTAGATCATGGCCATTGGTCTTTGGTCTAAGCCATCTGTTTTTGAGATTCTACATTATAGAGGCTTGAATTTTGATAGGAAAGATGTTAGAGTCCCCGGGCATTGGTTGGCCTCGAGAAAGAGAGTGGCTTGGGTCTCAGCAGGTAGCTTTCATAGTTCAGAGTGTCTGAGATCTGTTGGAACGCCAGTGTTGGCTGCTGTCTGTCATCCATCACTCTAGCCCTCCTGTGTCCAGATGCAGAAGCAAAAATGCACAAGTTCTATTTTCAGGTGGAAGCCTGCAGTTAGAGGGAGAGTTAAAATTCCAAGCACTGTTGTTCCAGAGGCTTTCAGGAGGACACTGTTTTAATATACACAGAAACCTTGATGATTAATTCAGCGGATACCTACATAGCCAAAGATATATTGGCAAAAATGTACTTTATAAATTGTGAAGGTGATATTTTTTCAGGTATAATACTTAACTACGATCTACTTTTAATGTTTGTGCAATACATTTTGCCTTACACTTGGGCATAGTTAGGTTTTTCAATAAAAACTTTCTATTTCGAAGTATAGATTCACTTAAGTTGCAGAGAAAGCACAGAGGGGGCCTTTGTCCCTTTCACCTGCCATCTTCTATAACTATAGCACAGTGTCAAAATTGACATCAGTACAATGTATGCACATAGCTCTGTGTTGCTTGAGCACATATGTAGATTCCTGCAGTTGCCACTGTAGTCAAGATATACAGAACTGTCACCACAAAGATCTCCTTCATTTGATCTACCTCTTCCCTCAATCATCTCAGGTTCCTGAATACTAACCATCCAGCTCTATAATTTTGTGTTTTTTTGAGAATATTATATAAATGGAATCATATAAAAGGTGATTTTTTGAAAATTTTTTGAAATGGACTCCCTCCATTCAGCATAAAGCTATTGAGATTCATCTAAACTGAATGTATCAGTTATCTGTTTCTTTTCATTTCTGTGTAGTATTTTCTATGGTTTGGGTATACCAAGGTTTAATGACTCATCTATTGAAGGAGATTTTGTTTGTTTCTATTTTTGGACTATTACCAGCAAAGCTGCTATGAACACTCATGTATAGTTTCTTTCTTTCTTTCTTTCTTTCTTTCTTTCTTTCTTTCTTTCTTTCTTTCTTTCTTTCTTTCTTTTTGTTTTTGGTGGAGGAATACTGGGAATTGAACTCAGGAACACTCAACCACTGAGCCACATCCTCAGGCCTATTCTGTATTTTATTTAGAGACAGGGTCTCACTGAATTGCTTAGAGCCTTGCTTTTGCTGAGTCTGACTTTGAACTCCTGGTCCTCCTGCCTCAGCCTCCTTAGCTGCTGGGATGATAGGTGTGCACCACTGTGCCTGGCTCATGTATTGGTTTTTATAAGCTCATTATTCTCTGGAATGAATGCCCACAAATACAATTAAGTGTATATTTATTTTCTGAAGAAATTGCCAAACTATATTTTGCAGAATGGATGTACTAACATAGTTTTTCATAAGAGAATCAGAGGAAAATAAAAATCTGTGTGGAGTGAAGAATGCTGTCACACTTCATTCCACAGACTCCCGAGCTGGGAATCATCTAAGATTCCTGTTTTTCTCGTGTGTTCCATCCATTCTAGACAAAACCCTTTGGTTTGACCTGCAAAATACATTTGATTATTTCTCTGTACTTCTTTAGCTTACCACCCACGGGCAACTCACCATCATTGCTGGCCTGGACTTTTGAAGTTACCTCCTGTATATGTTCCTTCTGTTTCTATTCCTGCCCCACAATCTCTCCCTAGAAGCCAGAGTGTTCCTTTTAAAGTAAATAAAGTCACACTGTTCCTCTGCTCACATCTCTCCAATGCACATGAAATAAAATCCAGAGTCCCTGCTCTGTCTTTCAAGGCCTTTCTGATGAGGCCCTGGCCTGCTTTACCCCCACTTTACTTCCTACTAGTCTGCTGTGGCCTGTTGTCCTAAATTCATTTTGAATGCGAAGTCATCAGGTTCAGTCCTGGGTCAGTGTCTTCATATCTGCTTTCCCACCGCTTCTAACACTCCTTTCCTTTCCCCCAATTCAGACAGGTCTCCACCTTTTCAGAAATTCCTCCCAAAGCTAACTTACTATAAAAAATCATCCCTGTCCCAATCACCCATATTCTAACTTTGACCCTCTTTCTTCACTATTCCTATCAAGAATTGGAATTGTGTTTACTCTGGGTTTTTTTTTTTTCCTTTCCATCAGAATGTAAACTCCACACAGTGGGGCCCTTGATTGTCTTTTCCTACCTCTACATCCTCAATATTTTAATTGTTAACAGCTCTCCTCTCAATCTCAATTTGTTATTCAAACAAAAGAAGTTGTCCCAGCTAGTCATCATGAGCATCTCTTGTCCTTGCATCCACCCCAAATAGGTGTCTGAGGAAGATACCTGTCAGGTAGCCTGGCCTCAATTCTTTTGTGAGAGCCCTCAAGTGCTCACCTGTATTATCTCCTTGGGAGTGCACTAGTTCCTTGCACTGGATTGCCCAACCCTACATCTCTCAGATGGCCCATTAATATAATTTCCAAGAAGTTAGTGGAAATACCAACAGTCCTTTCTTCTATCACTTTTTATTATCTAGCCTCATAATCTACTAATGTTGAAAATTTTCACATAGATTCTGTTGAATTTTCAAAACTTCATTTGATTCAGAGTTGGTTCTATTTCTTCCCTACTTCACGAATGGGTGATTATACTTGCTAGATCTCAATTTCATTGCTGGGCATTATGGTATGTACTAGTAATCCTGGCAACTCAGGAGGCTGAGGCAGGAGGATTGCAAGTTTGAGGCCAGCCTCAGTAGCTTAGGGAGACCCTGTTTCATAAACAACAACAAAAACGAGTAAACAATAAATTGAAAAGAACTGGAGATATAGCTCAGTGTAAAGCACCTCTGGGTTCAATCCCCAGTACCAGGGGGGAAAAAATTCTCTCCTTTTCTGAAGTTCCTGTCTTGATTTCAAAATGAAAAACTAGCTTTAAACCTGATCATTTTCTTCCCCGGTTTTCTGTATCTCCTTTCAAAGCCTGAGCAGTAGTTTTCTGCTTATATTCTGATGTCTTCTTGCCTGTTGACTTTGGAGTTATTCAGAGGCATAAAAACCAGTTTCTATAGACAGAGGATTTTAGGAAGATACCTCTGAGTTTTCTTCTTGTTTTGTGGGTTCTTGATAATTTCATGGCATGTTTCCCTTGACATAAACCGAGAAGATTATAGAAATCTGTGTAGGTGCAAGAAGTGTTATAGTAAATTTGAATAATTCCAAAATTTATTAGACACACCTGTACAGAATATCAGCCAAATGGGCATATTGTAGCTGTTTATAATTTCAATATTTTTTTCTTATACTAATGCCAAGGAAAACAAACAGAAACAAACCACCAGTATTCTCACAACCCAATATGTGCTGTCAGCCAATGCCAGGAATTCAGAGGTGTGTGTGTGTAATATGTTGAGGAAGGAGGGAAAGAAAGGAGGGCGTAGGAAACAGAAGGCTCATGCGTTCATTTGTGCTGGGAATCCAGTCGCTGTGTGCTGGCCACCTGAGAGGCACGACTTGAGACCTTATAACTCAATAACTGTGAAAAACCATTTATCAAAAAGTTGATGGAGACACTAACTGCTTATAGTCTGTGGGGAAAAAAATAATCACTACTTGTAAATGTTAGGCTCTTTTTTTGGAGAATCCCATCTAAAATTTTTCATGCTTTCTAGCAAAATTCAGAAATTTCAACGGCAGCAAGTCCAGTTTGTAAGTCCCTTTATAAGCCCTCTTCTTTGTTTTATGGCTTTTTCTTTCCTGCCTAATGCTCAATCACACGTGACTCTAATTATTTAGTCTCAGAGTTCTTCTTGTTAATATCAGACAAATCTTCAGAAAAAAATAATTATGACTGTGGCCTATCCCAATCCCAGTCTCCTGATGTTCCCTCTGGATTCCTCCTGGGTCAGCAGGATCCGGGGATATTTCTCTTACCTGCTACCTAGGAATTTCTTAGTCTGAAACCCTTCATTCCTATGCCTGCCCAATGTGAAGGATCCTTCTGTTCAGACTGGTTATTCTCAACACCCATACAGTCTTCCCCGTCCTGGTGTTTCCTGAGCCAAGTGACTTCCACCACCTAAGGAGTAGCTTTTGCCCTCACCCATAGGCGTGTCCTCCCCATTCTTCTGCATCTGTCCATTCATAAGTGAACCTGTCTATTTGCTGGCATTCATGAGATTCACTACTGAAGGGCTTCAGTGAAACAATATTTTTGCAATTCAGTTCTGCAGAAGTTGTGGAAAATAACAGATTTTTTTTTCTTTTTTTTTTTTTAGATGAAGATGTGGGTAATCTCTTTGCTAATTTGCTCAGTAAACACTTAATGATTCCTTCGTGAAATGTTTTCTAATCCATTTCATTTACATAATCTTATTATTGAGCCCCTAATAATTTTCCATTTTCCAAAGAAATGACAGACTGACTAATTTCTCTGCTATTCAGAAAACACCTTAGTACACTGATACTTTGTTTTGATAGTTATAAAACAAAGGAATACAAGTATGGAATTTTTCTAATATGATTAGCCCCTTGTCTTAATGTATTTTTATGAATCCTTTTCTAAAGGCTCATCAAGAAAGCAATTACTTAGTTCCTTCTTTATTACTAAATCATCACAGTGCTTTCATTTTAGTTGAATTTAACCATCATAAAGAACTTAATATTTGCATATTTCATTAAAATTTTATTAAAAGAAAGAAACATAAAATAAAAATATAAGTTGTCTTACTTGTTTCCATAAATAATTTAGTGTTCAAACAAATCTGTCTTCTCATGTGCATCTATGCATTTGTTTTGATATACTATTAAATATATTATTAATATATGTAGACAGCATACGTCCGTGTTGAACTTCAAGTATTTATTTTGGTTGAATGCATAGTTTACTCTTTTTCTTGCTGTCTGTTTAGCTTCTGCTGTCTGTTTAGGCAGCCTCACACACATGTTATATGACAGTCAGACTATGATGCAGGTTCTGTGATGGTATGCAAACTGAGACTTGAAAAGCAAAAACAAAGCAATGCTAAAAAAATCATAAATTTGAAAATTGCTGAGATTTCATTGGTAGACAAGAAACCCAGGCATACTGATGTTGATCTGTAATTTTCAAATTGATGATAGCTTGCACAGTCTAGAAACTTTTTGTAATGGACTGGTATAGCTTATAACCCAGCAGGCCAATGGTTTACCAGTTTTAGAAGTATAGCAGGATCATCTGTCAGTGAAATATGTATGAAGGGAAATTTGAATCTCCATGTGGGTGGTTAAGGGCCACTGAGAAGCATTTAGTCACACACTGGTTACTCAACGTTGTGTAGAGGAGACCAGAGCCAAGTATCATGTTCTGAGGTTGATGAACTCACTTGGCGTCCTCTGTGGAATTCAGATAAAAGCCAATCTGAGGTTATGAGCATTGTCCTGACTCCTACCCATTAGAAAGGAAAATAAATAAAGAGTGGTAAGAATTGGGGGTTGTGAGAATATAGAATAAGTTTGGGACAAAGTCATGAAGGATGTTCTTAGAGAGTCTTCAAATCTGGCTGGGTTCAGCTGTGAAAAGCAGAAGTTGTAACAAATGGCTTTTAAATCATTTTTCCCCAGTGTTAATATTCTATACATTTAGGAGTCTATTAACGCAGTTACACCATGGTCCACAGATTGAGGCTGATTATTGGAGAAGAGGTTACGATGGAGAGGAGGTGGGGTCACAAAGATTTTAGGATTTTTCATGTAAAGGGCATACCTTGCTTTATAGAGAATAAGAAATCTCTTCTACAGAGAGTGTTTAGTAAAGAATTGAGAGAGAAGATTGTCAAAGAATACTATGGAGATTAGAAAATATGCTTTTGGAAAGAGAAGTTTTTTGTTTTTTTTAATATCATGAGCAATTAGGCAGCTCAGAAGACTGAAAGACATTGTCTCAGGGCAAAGGAAGCTGCAAGGGAGACATCTGTAGACTTGCTCAGTGGGGACGTGGAAGGGTACTTGATCTACATGCATACCCAGACCAGCTTAAAAGTGGGGTGCTGCCCTTTTTCGGTACTAAAAAGTAATTCTACAAATCTTAATATGATACTTCCATCAACTCAGGGAGAGTATTAAGTTATATGTTAAAGTTTTTCTTGCCCTTGCTCTCATGGTGTAGGTAGGAAATGGAGTGTGAACATGAGATTTTTGTTTCTGGTTTTAGTTTTAGCCAGATGGAGAGAGCTTTAAGCCTAATGTTTATTTTGGAAACTGGGTCAATTCTTTGTGTCTGCTTTACCCTAGCTTGTAAGAAAGACTTTTTCTTTTCTTTAATGAGCTAAGTATCCCATGAGGAAAAACATTTTGTGGAGCTCAAAGTTCAGGGTTGTAGGTACTTTTTATGGTTTAGTAGTTTCAGATGTATAGTCCAGTAGTCCAAAAAAAAAAAAAAAAAAAAAAGAAGAAGAAGAAGGAGAAGACGACGACGACTATGTGATGTGCACTTTATTCCCTGTTTCTTATTCAAAACAGAATTTGTCTTTTGTAGGAAAGTTCTTTTATATCTATGTTTCTTTTTATGCATAGTCACATTTTCACAAGCCCTCTCAGATTCTGGAAAAGTTGAGTTTTTTTCCCCAGAAAATAACAGGACATTTCCTCAGTGCCTTATTAACTTGCTTGGACTCTGCAGAAATCTTGGTTCTCTGAAACTGAACTGTGTCCTCGTATCATTCAGAATTATTTAATTCATTCAGCGTTGTACCAGGTGGTCTGGTAGGCATTGGTTCTCAGCAGTCATCAAGCTTGTGATATGGTGGGAGTGTCAGGAAAATCATAGAACCATCTCCTCTCTCCTCCCTCCCCTGTCCTCCTTTTTTGTTCTCTCTTTCTCCATATCCATCCCAGTGCCTCCATCTCATTCTTTATACTCTGAATGGAAATAAAGAAGTTGAGTTCCTAAGATCAAGGTCTGTTTGTCCTGTCCATCATTGTATATTTAGCACAAAGCATTGTCTCTGAGCTGTTAGCTGTGTTTATTGAGGATATGTTGAATGAGTGAATGATAAAGCCACCTGTCATAACACATGACTAAACCAGTCCGGGTCACTGTGCTGGCACAAAATGATCACACAGAGACAGAGAAATACTTTTTACTTTGGGTTCCATGACAGCTCCTCTGACCCAGCTCTCACCAAGGAGGCAAGACAGGCAGGAAAGAGAGCACGCCTCGAACCCAGGTTTTATTGGGGGAGGTTGTTCCATGGAATATTTTATCCCCAAAAGGGCAAAGGGGTAGGGTAAAAAGGAACAGGTGAGTGTGACTCAACCCCAGCAGTGACGCCTACTCCTGGAGCCACACTTTGTTATCCCAGCTGGGGTAATGCCCAAGTTACTGTGACCTGCCAATAATTGTTCAGAACCCAGTGCATTAGGACTTAAAGGCGTCTGCATCCAGGGCACCTCCCGACAGCCACCTAGCTCAGCCGGAGGGAATCTAGGAAGGTGTTTAGGAAGAAAGTGACTCTTGAGCTCACAATACAAAAATAAGTGTGTAATGAGCTAGGACTTAGGTATTTTCCAGAAAAGAGAACATGTTTGAAAACATAAGAATGGGATAGTTTGACCTCTTTGGGGAGCACCATGCTTGTTCACTTTGGATGAAGTGGGAAATTGATGTGGCTGGAGAGGAAGAAAGGAACATATGTGTCAAAAGGCCTTTCATCATTTTATAAGGCATTTGCATTTTACCCTGAAGACTGTGAAATAAATAAGAAGAATTTGATTCTTCATTATATAATGTAGATTGGAGAAGATGATAGCTATAGTCAAAGAAACCAGTTAGGAAGGTGTTGGAATAATCCAGGAAGACAGACCAAGTAGGAGGTATGTAGAGGGTGGTGGAACAGAGTTGGCAAGTGATTTTTTTTTTTTTTTTTGGTAAAGGGTCATAAAGTACCTACCTTAGGCTTCATGGACCTTAAGGTCTCTGTTGCAACTGCTCATCTCTGCTGTTGTATTGCTGAAATAGCCATTGAAAACACATAAACAACATGCATAGCTATGCTGAGCATGACAGGGTTCCTATACAATTCTGAACAGGTGGCAGACCATATTTGACATGTGGACTATGGCTTTTTTTGGAGCCAGATAAACCTGGGTTCAAGTGTTTCTATTTATTTATTTATTAGTATTTTTTTTAGTTGTAGATGGGCACAATGCCTTTATTTTATTTATTTATTTTTATGTGATGTAGAGGATAGAACCCAGTGCCTCACTTGCTAGGCAAGATTTCTACCATTGAGTTATAACTCCAGCCCCTGGGTTTAAGTTTTCTATCATCACTTATTAAGAACTTACATCCATTATCTAAGCTGTGATCTAGAAAATGGACAGAAGAGTCCCTACACTGTGGATATTTGGAATATCCAACAAGAGATTGCATGTAAATTCCAGAAACATTTTTCTTAAGTTGTACTCAGTGCATAAATGAATGTGTGGGCAAATGTAGAAGAAGAGTTCTAACAGACTTGTAGATTTCTGCAAATTCAGCTGAATGGATGACAGAATACTTTTCTAAGACAGGAGTGAAGGCACAGGTAATACTGGAGGAAAAGGGTAGTTCTTTTTCCTAGAAGTTATTCCTTGGAGATGTCTACTAGGCAATCAGAAATGTGATTTGGGGTTTCAGAGATGTGAGACATGGAGGGATGTCTGTGGGAATCACAGTGTATAGAAAGTAATTGGTTGTCAAGGGAATGTAGGGAATAGTCAGAATGAAGCTGTCTGAGGGTGGACACTTGATGAAGGAGAGCCACAGAGGGGCTAAGGAGAGAGCCCAGAAGGGTAGAAAGTATGGCTTTGTTGCTGACAAAGAACGAGAGAAGCTAGACACTGTGACACACACCTGTAATCCCAGAGGCTCAGGAGGCTGAGGCAGAAAGATCATGGGTTCAAAGCCAACCTCAGCAACAGCGAGGAGCTAAGCAACTCAGCGAGACCCTGTCTCTATTAAAATATAAAAAAGGGCTGGAGATGTGGCTTAGTGGTTGAGTGCCCCTGAGTTCAATTCCTGGTATCAAAAAAAAAAAAAAAAAAAAAAAAAAAAAAAAAAGGGAACTCCAGGATGGAAGAGGGAACCATAAGAGTACTAGGACAGGAAGTCAATAGAGATCTGGCCGACCTTCGGAGATCATTGGTGATTTTTTTCTAGTGGAGAGGAAAGAGGCAGCACTTGAGGAATTTATAAAATCCAAACTGATTTTTTTTTCTCCTATACGAAGGAGAATAATTTTATTATTAGCAATTAATCTAGTAGAAGTAGATTGTGCTTATGTAGTAATTTTTACTGCCAGTGATTTTTTTCTGATTCAACTTTCAAGTTGAATAAATAAGTAAATAAATGTGTTTAGATTGTTAGATGAATAACATGCATGGGATTTTTCTTTTGTGTTATAAAATAGAAAATAAGATTGACTTGCAGAGAAATCTTTTTATGAAATCTCACTTTCTAAGAACAGGTATTTTAATTAGGGGAGAATTTTATTTTCCGATGATGAAAGGATTATTCTTCCAAGAAATTTAGTTTTGATTCCTAAAAAAAAAAAGTATATTGCCCAGGACAAAATGTCCATGTAGGTGAAATGATGCTGTGCTAGAGAAAAAAACTGTGGAGCTTTATTGGTTCTTAGAGATGTAGACTCAAGGATCAATTGGCATATGATTTTAATTTTGCTGGAAATGAAATATGTAGAATTTTTTTCAAAGGTTGACTCACAGATCCATATATAAATATATTTAGGACTTGTTGGAATGCATGTCATACCAGAGGGCCTTTGTGCATAGATTTAAGAATTGCTTTGCTATGCTGAGAGAGGGGATTTTGGGGGGGAGCAATTTCTAACCTGGCTCCTAAGTGACTGCTTCTTACCTACTTCTTTAATATTTACATAAGTTTTGAAGACTGCATTACGGCCTCCCTAGGAGGTTAGGTGCCAGGTACAACACGCTCCCTTCGGGCTGTGCCTAGGTAAGGTGATCTCTGTGGAATGAGAACTCTGTCCAGGTTGACTCTTCAGGAAATACTGGAAGCTTCAAAAATTGTCTTTGAAGCTGTCGTGTCCCTTTTAGAAGCTAGTTCCATAGTTACCCTTTTAGATCTCATCTTCTTTAAAGTTGAATGTATTTTTAACAATCTCTGAAAGTCTTAATCTGTGGAGGTCTAATTTGGGATCCTCACCAATTTAAAATAAGTGTAAGGGAAGGACATTTAAAAGTACGTACCTCTACTTAGGCATCTGCAAAGAAGGCAGGGAGCTATAGACTTTGAGAATGTCTCTTACCCTAGGCTGCCTGTGAGTTTGCTTGTTAGTTTCCTTAGAAAATTCCCCCCTGCCCCCCAAGACCCCTCTAGTAGGTATGTTTTCCCCACTTCCTTTCCTGATGAGTGCCTGGCTAAGGAGCAGCAGCCCTTCTTCCTGTCCAGACACTGATATTCCACAATCCTTTATTTCCTTCTCCTTTTGCTACACAATGCTCTGAAGACTCCACCCCAACCCCCCAATCTGCCTGCCTCTTTTCCTGCTCCAGGATTTCTGAGCAGTAGCAGGAGTCATCTGCACAGCCACAGGCAAAGGCGCCACTTTAAAAATGCATGGCTCACAGTCTTGTCTTTTGCTCTTAGGCGGATGCCCTCTCAAGTTTTGCTGAGCAGCTGAGTTTCCGCTGTTCTGTTTCTGTCTCCACCTCTCCCAAACCCGCGGCCATCCTTCCTTATCTCAGTGGATGGCCTGTGCCTTTTTCTTATCTGAAATAGATGTGTATTCTATAGGAATAGGAACTGTCACAGGTGTGTGTGTGTGTGTGTGTGTGTGTGTGTGTGTGTGTGTGTGTTTTTAAACAACCTTGAATCACTTCTTACCAAGGTGGGCTAGGAGAGGCACAGGCTGGGGGACAAACCTGATAGGGTCTTAAAGGCCAGAGTAGTGACTTTTATTCTGAATCAAATGGGGAGGAGATTTCTAAGGATTTTGAGTCCAAGAGAGGTGTGATTTGTCTTACGCTGTTATATGAGGATCAATCTGCTGCTTTGTGCAAATTAGACAGTAAGGGGTCAGGGATAGAAGAGGTCAGGCAGGTGGCAGGTGGTGGTGGTAGTTAGAATCGGTTAGATTTCAGATGTATGATTAAGACCAATAAAGTGTGTGTGTGTGTGTGTGTGTGTGTGTGTGTGTGTGTGTGAGAGAGAGAGAGAGAGAGAGAGAGAGAGAGAGAGAGCCAGCGAGCTAGCACCCACAAGCATGCACATGCAGAAATAGGGTGCAAAAGGCTTTGGTGTAGCACCTGCTGTGCCAGGGTGGGAGGGTCATTTGTCATGTCAGGTGAAGGTTACATAGATGAGTCTGGAGTTCATGGGAGCTTCCCAGCATCTGAACGTAGATTTGCTTTGTAGCTTGCTTTTTTTTTTTTTTTTTGCCCGTTTTTCCCTTTGTTTTGTGCTCATCTTTCCCTTTACTGGCTCTTTCTCTGCCAATAAATAAATGTGTCTATGTGTCTTCAATCCAAAAAAAAAAAAAAAAAAAAAAAAACCTATGTGAGTAAAATGCTTGGCCCTGCATTTTCTTCACCTTCTTATCTACCAATTAAAATTTTTTTTTCTTCCCTAAACGTGGGTCTTGACTTCCTTATCTGGATGGATTTCTTAATGAAAATGGACTTCTTCCCCTGCTTCAGTGCTCCAAGGACATTTATTAGATTTCAGAGACTTTTTTCATCCATTAAAACAGCTCCTTGAACTTCTTGGGTGTTTTTCTCCCTGGTTTTCCTCCCATTTCTCTTCCTGTTTCTAATCTGCTTTGCTTGGTCATGTTACTCGTTCTCCTAAATGTTGAAAATTGTGATATTGGAAATGAATTATTGAAAGATCCAGGGCAGCTCTCTCGATAGGCTGAACAGTTTCTTCTGCAAACAGTGATGTGGTGGGATCCAGCCGACTCCTGGATTTTCCCTGTTGTCTGATGGTTCACCGTCAGAAATTCTGCTCTGTGTGTTCTTGACTCCATCCAGACTCTCTGAAACGGCTATTTGCTCTCTACAAGCTGTATCTCTAGCCTGTGTTAGCATACCAGCAGGGACTGGGTTTCACAGTAGTGCCCTGTCACGTTGAAGCAAAAACAAGTGATGAGATTTCAGAGGAGGGTGCAGAAAAATTGGAGCAGAGGGTGCTGCCTGGCAGGCAGGGCAGGAAGGTGCTCAGGTGATAAGACCAACAGGGAAGAGACTCTTCCAGTGCCTCTCTTTCTCTTTCTCTTTTGTCTTCCTTGAGCTCTCTAAGTGGGAAAAATAATCAGGAAAATTGACAATTCACAATACTTTTTCTCTGGTTCACTGTTATAAGACTCCTCTCCCCAATCCTTCTAGAAAGTCCTTGTCACTCTGTATCTCTTTATCCTGTTATTGTGGTCTGTAACTATAAACTTTAATTTTTAAAAATATACTTATTGCTTGACTCTTCCAACTAAAATGGGAGACATGTAGGCAGGGAGCTTGTTCTCTGGTTCAACACTGTATCTCTGGTGTAACAGAAGCATAGTATTTGCTCATTAAATTCTTTTTGAAGAAATGAGTATGTTTTAAGACTCCCTATTTGATAAGTGGTAAACTCAGAGCAAGCCAAAAACCATTCTAGTTCTCTAAACCTGAGTCCTTTAGTGATGGGCTTAAATTTTTAAATGATAACATGTAGCCTCTGACCATGTGGCTGATTCAATTTCTCTATAGCAGAGTTTGATTTGTGACTGCTCCCTCGCCCTTATCCACCTCTCAAACTGCTCTCTCTGTCCCAGGGTTACACTGGCTGGTCTGTCTGTTACTTCTTAGTGTTCTAGTTGGGAAGCAGAATATACTTCTTGGCTGCATTTGGATTTCCCCTCAACCTATTTTGGGTTTCTACTGTCACCTCCTATTGTTCCTTCTATTCTTGCAGGTTTCACTTCCTCTACTCCTCTCACGCTTTCTGAGAAAAGAGGTAAGATTTTAACAGTGAAAACAAAATGCAAAAAGAACAACAACAACAACCAAAAGCCATTTGCTGTCTCAAAGGACTAAAGTTTGCAATGGAAATCTATGCTTTCAAGATTATTGTTTTGGCTATCAGCTTTAAAAATGTCTAATTAGAAACTCAAAGTTAAACTGCTTTCTTTGTTCTTGGCTGAATCCACAGTGCTCTTGGAAAAGGACTGTCAGTTTCAGTGGGAGGAGAGCAGAGGGAGCATTAGAAAGAACTAGGAATTAGACTAAAAATATTTGTGTGTGTGTGTGTGTGTGTGTGTGTGTGTGTGTGTATGTGTATCTCTTTCTATTCTTCATCCTCAGTTATGGCAGAGTCCTGGTATAAATGAATTTGCCATACTGACAATCTTGTCTTGCCTTTGTCTTTTTTTAGTTGATGATAGGAAAGAATTACTTTAGAATTTAAAATGGTATTTTTAATCAGCTTTTCCATATTTGACCCAAAAAAAAATTTGACAAGAACAACTTAGAAGAGGAAAAATTTATTTTGGCTCATGGTTTCAGTCTATAATTTGCTGACGCCCTAGCTGTGGGCCTAAGGTGAGGCAGAACACCATGGCGGAAGGGCTTGGCAGGAGAAAACAGCTCAGGCAACTAGGAAGCAGAGAGAGTTCCAATTACCAGAGACAAAGGCTTGTCCCCAGTTACCTATTTCTTCCAGCCACGCCGTACTTACCTACACTTACCACCCAGGTAATCCACATCCATGGGCCAATCCACTAATTAGTTTACAAATCTCATAATCCAATCATTTTGCCCCTGAACATTTGTGCATTATCTCACATATGAATTTTTGGGGAATAACTCATAACTAAACTATAACAGATGTTTTGGAAACAATTGTCCATAGCATAGGAAGAATATATAGATGAAGTTTGGATATTCTCTTTTATAGAGGGAAACGTAAGGTCAGGGCTGTTTCAACTTACATTAGAAGTACAAATATACTTTCTGCTGTTGTTTGCCAAAGAAACAAAGTCATAAACATATATTTTGGAGAAACTTGTCTCTTGAAAGAAGTGTGTCCATTCACCCAAAGGGAGATTTCAGTGGCTTCTAGTATTTGAGCTCAGTCATCCTTGGCTACGTGGCTCTAGTTGCTAATTGCCATCAGATGTTTCTAGCAGAAAAAAGATGATTGTGATGATAGTTGGTTAATATGACAATACCAGAGAAAACAGCTGAGATAAACAGGAAGGACACAGGACCTATGGAAGAAGAAAAGAGAATTCCAAATATTTTCTAATCCTTTGGTTCACATGTCTTCTTTTTCATTTGATCTGCACAGTAATTCATATTTTATCTGCATGATTTTTTTTAAAAAAAGGTTTTTAGATTAAAGTAACACATGAGCATAGCTTAAGGAGCCAAATAGAACTTCAAGGTTTATTTTGAAAAATGAAATTTCCTGGTCTACATGCCCTTTCCCATTTCCTAGTGATTACTTTCAAATCAGCTTCATTTTTGGTGATATTTCTCTCTTTTGTTCTGATATGATTTTTGGAGAGAATTCTTAGTTTGAATCATTACCAATAGACTGACATCTTTGAATGATTGGAAATATAATTCTTTCCTTTCCGCTGTCTCTAAACCACGATGTATATGCTTTTCCAATTTTCTCTGTTATCACTGTATTTAGAACATAATTTTGATTGAATCAATAGTCTGTTTTCATTATCATGATTATGCAAATACTTTTTAAAACCGAGTTGTGTGATATACTATGATGATTTTCCTGTTCAACATTTGATTTTCTCTAGGAGAATGAATGTCATGAATGTTCTTTCTTAGTCTCCATGTGCTTCTATTAATCTGTAAATAGAACTCTCCTCCACCTGTAATCTCAATATACTCACGTTATGTGGTTAACATAGGTATACCTCTCTTGAAGCCTCCTGATGTTCTCCAGTCTGGACTCAGTGCTCAGCCTGGTATTTTCCTTCATCCATGACATTCAGGGCATTTCTGCCTTCTCTTGTGGATTGTGTTTCCTACATCAGTTTTGAAGTAACACTTCCTACTAAGTCTTCAGAGAAAGGTAATCTGTTTTGAGATTACAGATAGTCTCCAACTTAAGATGTTTTGATTTTCAAATTTAAGATTTTTTATTTTCTAACTTAAGATATTTTCAATGAAACTGAATGTAGCCCCATTTTAAGTCAGGGAGCATTGGGTATGCATGTGTGAAAATATCTTTCATTTGTCCTTATAACTGAAGTGATAGTTTATCTCTGAAGAGATTTAAATATTAGAAACAATTTTATGATAACTTTTGGTTTTGTCTTTGAGTGACCTTTCCTTCCTTCTTAATTTCTTCCTTTCTGTAGTGGGGATCAAACCCAGGCCATTGTGAATGCTGGGAAAGTGCTCTACTGCTGAGCTACATTGCCATCTTTTTTATTTTTTATTTTTATTTTTTGATAGGATCTTAGTAAGTTGCCAAAGCTGACCTTGAACTTACAATCCTTCTGACCCTACCTTTAATTTCCAGTGGAACTTCTCAGAAGACCGATTCCACTTGAGCCTAATATTTTTAAGTAATATGTTTTTCTTTCTGCCTCTTCTCTGGAAGCTCTAAGAATCTTCTTTTGGAACCTACTGTTATGAAACACACTATGACAATGTCTCTTTCTATTAGTGTGTTTTAATCTACTCTTTGAGGCTCTCAATGGGCATGTTCTGTCATTTGGAAACACCGATTTTTCACTCTTGAATTATTTTCTTCGGTTATTTTATTGAAGAATTCTTCCTTGTTTTTGTCTCTGCTTGAAACTCTTAGTATTTGCATGTCAGATTCCCTGGACTGTTTTTCTTGTTTTCTTACCTACTTTCTATGGTTCTTTCTTTCTTTCTTTTCTCTATGGTCTAGAAGTTTTTCTGTAGCTCATTTTTTGAAATCCTCTCATCCATTTTTATTTCTGTTAGCCAATATTAATTTCCAAGAGCTCTTGTATTTTCTCTTTTCCTTCTTATAGCATCTTGGTTTCATTTCATGAATACAAAAATCTTCTTTTGCTGAGGATATGAGATAGTTTATGTACAGTTTTCATATCCCCACATAGTCCCTGTTTTCTTCAAAATAATGTTTTGTTTGTGAGTTTACGTGTCTGCTTCTCATTTTGAAGGTTTTCTGCAGATGTCTGGAGATCCTGGCTATTTATTTATTTATTTACTTTTTAGGGCTGGACTTGTGACTGGTATTCCTAGTCTGGGGAGATGTATTGGGTTATTTTGTGGGGAATCTTTAACATCAGTATTTTGGGGTTATTTCTGTTGAGCTGCCAGTTGACTCGGACAGGAATTTTCCAGTGTCCAGCCTGAAGACTTATAACCCTTGCATCTAATTTTCTGGAAGCTGATTGGAGAACAGTGATAAGGATTTAATATTCATTGCATAACTTTTCATATCACCGCCCGACTTCAGTAGAGGATGTCTACTTTCTGCTGTTCCTTCAACTCAGAGACCCTCTTGAGTCTTCTGATGAGGTGTGAAAAAGGAAATTGTCTCTGTGGAATTAGGGAGGGTTTTGGGGGCAGTGGGATAGACATCCATCTGCTTGTTAAACAGATGTTCAGTGAATTCTCTGGATTCTACCTCACCTTTGCTCTCTCACTTTCCAAGGTGCTTTGTGCTGGTGATCTTTGGGATATTTGCAGGTTTGGTAGTGTAAATCAGGTTGCTTCTTGGCTTCCCCTTGTGCTGGCCTAAGATTTAGCTTTTTTGCATCTGCTAAGTCAGGCACTCACTCATTGTCCTACGCTTTCCAGTTTTCAAAATTGTGTTGCTACTGTGTTTTCTACTGGTCTCTTTGGGCTTGTGATTTTGTGGGGTTTTGAGAAAAAGCAGAAGTACTTGCATGTGGTCAATCTTCTATCTTTGGCTGAGTCTGTCTGTGTCTTTGCAAGGTTTTCTTGGCTCTTGCTTCTCTATCATTTGTTGATTATCTAGATTTGTACATTTCTTGATAAAAAAAAAATCCCCTCTGTTGTTCATCATTCATCTCAAGCTACTTGCCAAAAGGAAATATCTTATTAAACCCATCAGCAGTTTACTGCTCTAATATGTACATAACCTGTTACCCTGCTTCTGGCTATTCGGCATAGTTCCTGCTCTTTGGATGATCCTCGTGGTCATGTACAGCCTCAACTGAGGCATTATCTTCATCTTCATTAGATCCAGCCTTTCCCTGATCATACATCATTCCTGAAGCCCATCTCCAGCAAAACATCTTTCTTCAAGCCCTTAAATATACAGATTAGCACTCTAAAAGTGTTCTCACGCTGTTTCTCATTAGCTAGGTTTAGTTGGTGGTCTGATGTTTTTCATAGAGGGTTACATTTAAGAGTTCAAGGAAGACATGGAATTTTCTAGCATCACGGATGAAGCTAGACCTACATCTATTCAGTTTCTTTTCTTTTTTTCAAATTTTTTTGTAGTTGTAGATGGACACGATACCTTTATTTATTTTTATATGGTGCTGAGGATTGAACCCAGTGCCTCACACGTGCAAGGCAAGTGCTCTACGACTGAGCTACAACCCCAGCCCCCGTATTCAGTTTCTTAAAGTCAAGATTCTGTTACATTCTTTGGACTAGAAGTGGTCAGCAGGGCCCTAGTGACCACTTTATTCTGTGGATAGGGACTTCTAGAGAGTTCCGAGTAGAAAATGGCATGACTGACATATTTTGACAGTGAGAAGAAAAACTGCTCTCAGTGATACTGGCTAAACTTAATGCTGTCTAAATTTCCTCTTCTATCATCCTTCCTTTAATCAACAGCATTCTATGGTCTATAAAGAATTCAGCACAGTGCTGTTTGGGCTTTGTTGATAAAGCTGTTATAGATGTTCTTCACTTTATATTTGGGCTGAAATATTGTCAGGTTGGAATACTTCAGTGAGGCTGCCAGTGCAGGATGAGAACATATGTACCTTTGCTTTTCAGTTAAAATCACTGGGATTCCTGTGAAGCTGTCTCTTGTGAACATCATTATGTGAGCATCACCTTTAAAATCTTTGGCTTGAGTTACAGTGAAGAGGTTTATAGAGTATGGGTCTACTAGCTGAACAGGCATGAAAATAAAATGTCTTCTTGGTGGTACTTGGAATTTTTCTGCTGTCAGATAGAACTTGGTCTACAGTAATTTAGAGTAGGGAAGATGAACTAATAAAAGCCATCATGGTTAGTGGTAAAGAGAAAACTTGAAAAGTATTATGGTCCAAAGGCTGTGTCTCTGTTATACATTCAATAACCAGAGTATCTGTAATAGTGTGAAGAAAGGAGAATATGGTATGGGGCATGGTCAGAAAGGAAATGGGACCAGAACATGCCAGGTCCTAGTGGTCACCTTATTCAGTGGAAGGGGACTTCTAGAGGATTCTGAGTAGAAAATGACAGGATCTGACATATTTTAACAGGGTTCCTCTGAAAGTGAAGTCTAGGTGACAAGTTTGAATGGGAGAGATGATTTATAACCTTTGTGCCATATGATGATGGATTGTTACCAAGGAGGTCACCATGGTGGTGGTCAGATGTGTCAAGACTGTCTTTATGTCCTGAAGATAGAGCCAGCTGAATTTGCTGGCAAATCTGATGTGGGTTTTAAACTAAGAATTCAAGGATGACTCTAAGATCTGTTTGGTTTATACATCTTAGGGATGG
This sequence comes from Spermophilus citellus, assembly GCF_964194105.1. Taxonomy (NCBI): domain Eukaryota; kingdom Metazoa; phylum Chordata; class Mammalia; order Rodentia; family Sciuridae; genus Spermophilus; species Spermophilus citellus. The sequence continues at coordinate 158,369,591 of NC_138185.1, read as the reverse complement.
GTAAGAATTTGGAGAAAGCAGAATTTTAGTGGGGAAGGGATGTGGTGGAGGCAAGACTTAAATTTCAATGAGTTGTGTTAAATTTAAAGTGAAAATAGACTGAGGAGGAGCATTCAGTGAGTCAGGGAGAAACCTAGGGGTGAGAGGTGTTGTAGGCCTGTCGAGGGGAGCGTTTGAAGAAAGAGCAAGTGAGCAATTGTGGGAAGTTCTATTTATAAGCCAGGAAGGACTATATCTGGGAATTTTGGATTTTGCCTTCGGGGACGACTGGTGTCTTTGAACAGATCTGATGCATTCTTGGGGGCAAAAGCTCTTACTAACTCCCTTGAGCCTTAGTTACCTCATCTATAAGATGGGGTAATAGTTTACCTAGCTCCTAGGGTTGCTGTGAAAACTAAATTAATTCAGAACAGTGCCAAGCACATTATAAATGCTAAAGAAATACTTGCTGTTGCTTCTAGAAACCTCCATTCAGGTGTTCATTAATTGTCACTTATGGCCTTTTGGTGAGGTCATATGACTAATTAAGACTCCACCTACCTAAATGATCATCTGATACCTCCCCTCCAGGCTATCATGGAAGGCCTTGACCAGTGTCTCACCAAAGTATAGGTCAATCTGAGCAGTGTGATAACTATTAAATAAGAGATGGATTATCTTAGCATGACTTGTGCAAGATCATGTACTGGGTCTTAGGGATCACTCTTCATTTCTGGGTGCTTATCCATTCTAGATTGTGTCCAGTGTTGCTTAGTTCATCAGTCTTCTGTTGAAATTTACCCTATTTTAATATTCTTATTTGAAAAGTGTAGTTGGGTTTGCCTCATTATTAGTCCCCCTGGCCCCTCAATTCTGTCTTCTTCAAATATAGCTGGCAGTGGTAGAGTTATGTCTGTGGTTGTTTCTCCACAGTATCTTGGGATGAGACATGATGGAGCCACATCACATGAACTCACTTGGAGATTTTGTTTTCTCCCTCTATCCCCATTTTTTTTTGTTATAAAATACCCATAACATAAAATTTACCATCATAACTACCTTTAAGTGTGCTGTTCAGTGTTACTAAGTATGTACTCCTGATGTTATGCAGCTATAACCTTTCTCCATCTCCATAACTCTTTTCATCTTCTATAACTAGATGTCTGTACCCGTTAAATAATAATTACCCATTAAATAAAAATAGCCTGTTCCCCCCAGCTTAGACAACCTCCATTCTGATTTTTGTTTCTATGAGTTTGACAACTTGAGGTCCCTCATAGAAATTAAATAATATAACATTTGTCTTTTTTGTGATTGACTCATTCTACTTAGCATATTCTCAAGGCTCATCTGTATCATAGCCATGCCAGAATTTCCTCCATTTTTAAGGGTAAATAATATTCCCTTGCATGTATTTACCACATTATGTTTATTCATTCATCTCTCCCTAAATACTTAGTTGCTTCCACCTTTTAGCTATTATAAATAATGCTCCTATAAAATGGGTATTGTTTTAGTCAGCTTTTTATGCTGCTATGACTAAAAGAGCCACCAGAACAATTGTAGAGGAGGAAAAGTTTATTTGGGGACTCATGGTTTCAGAGGTTTCAGTCCATAGACAACTGGCTCCATTCCTGGGGCAGGTTGAGGTGAGGCAGAACATTACGGTAGAAGATTGTGGTGGAGGGAAGTGGTTGAAATGATGATCAGGCAGCTGAGAGAGGAGAGTCCACTCACTGGATACTAAATATATACCCAGATACCAAATATATACCCTAAAGGCACGCCCCCAGTGCCCACCTCCAGTTACCATTCTAATCCATTCAGGGGATTAATTCACTGATTGGGTTAAGACTATCTGTAACCCAATAATTTCTCCAATAAACTTTCTTTCATTGTCTTACACATGAGTTTTTTGGGGGATACCTCACATCCAAACCATAACAGGTATACATATATTTCTTTGAGATAATTTGGATATATACTCAGAAGTGGAATTTCTGGATTATATAAGGAACTGCTATACTGTTCTCTAGAGTGGCTTTGCCATTTTATATTGCTATCAACAGTGCATAACCATTCCAGTTTCTTAACATTCTTCCCAACATTTGGTATCTTCCTCTTTTTTTTTCGCATTAGCCATTCATGAGGTGGTACCTTATTGCAGTTCGTTTTTGTGTGTGTGTGTGTGTGGTTTTTTTTTTTTGGTACTGGGGATTAAACTCAGGGGCACTTGATTACTGAGCCACATCCCCAGCCCTATTTTGTATTTTATTTAGAGACAGGGTCTCACTGAGTTGTTTAGCACTTGGCTTTTGCTGAGGCTGGCTTTGAACTCGTAGTCCTCCTGTTTCAGCCTCCAGAGCTGCTGGGATTACAGGCATGTGCCACCATGCCTGGCTGCAGTTTTGATTTTTATTTTTCTAGTGGTAAATGATGTTGACATCTTTTCTCGTGATAATTGTCTGTATGTGTTCTTTATTCAAGTCCTTTACCCATTTAAAATTTGTTGTTGTTGTTGAACTTTTGTTTTCTTTTTAAATTTGTCTCCTGTGAGGCGTATGTCCTTTCTCAGCAGTGCTTATTATAATCTGCATTCTAGCCTGAATATAATTTTGTGTAAAGTAGAGCACAAGACAGAACAGGAGATGAGGGCTTGTGTGCCCTTTGGTATCCATTAACATTGAATGGTAGCCAAAGAAGAAAGTGGAGGGCTGAATGTGCCCCTTGAAAACTATGTTGAGGCCCTTAGCCTTCCTGTGACTGTATTGGAGGTAGGGCCTTTAAGGACGTTATTGAGGTTAAATGAGGTGATGGTGCAAAGCTCAGATGCAATAGAACTGGTGTCCTTGTAGAAAGGGACAGGGCTCTCTACCCACCACATGCAGACACAGTGAGAAGCAGCCATTTGCAGGTGAAGAGCAGGACTCTCACCATGAACCTGACCCTGAACTTTCAGCTTCCAGAACTGTAAAACATGAATGTCTCTGAGTCACTCAGTGCTTTTGTTGCAGCAACCCAAACAGATTGAGACATCAGAGCTCTTTTTTTTCCTTTCTCCTATTCATTATTCTTAGCATTTTTATTTTTGCAAGCATTAGTTCTTTTGGGGGATTTTAGATCTCTTAATAATCTAGTGAGCCATCTGCATAGAAAAATACCCCTAAATTTAGGCTTCATGATACTGACAACTCCTTTAATGGACTCCAGTATAGAGGTTCGTGACAAAATCCATCCAAAAGTTCCATGAATTTATTGGAACAACTCTGAAAGTGCCCTTCTGGTTAACGGGGTTCCACACATTGATGCCTTCAATTCCTTAGAGCTGAGCCCAGCTGACAACTTTTAGGCTTCCTTGGATCCTCTCCTTTTCTTTCTTCCTTTTCTGCTTCCCTTCTGTACGTCCATTTGCAGGATTTCATGCCTGAAATGTTTTGAGATGTTTACAGTATGCTGTTCACTCAGTATCCATCAGTATATAATTTCTGTCATTTTTAAAGCTGACAAAATCTATGCTGGTAAAAAGAAAACCTTATCTATGCTTCTAGTTTATGCATTGGCCCAAAATGTCAGAATCTGCAAGGGCTCTTCTTTGATTGTTCCAAACCACATTTTCCCCCTTAATATTGTATCAGAAAGCATGCAAACATTTGTACTTATAGTCTGTTGATATCCATAATTGGAAGTCTAGCTGTAGATTACAGAATAATGTCTATAAGGCCATCATGGCCACCAATCCAGTCTGTGGATCTTGCCTGACATATAATCATAAAGGAGAATGACTACTCATTGGGAATTTAAGGTTATAGGAAAAAAACATGCGTATGTGTCAGGGGTGTTAAGAGGGGGTTGGTTAATATTTTGTTTATCTCCTACTGAAAAGTACAGAATGGACATGTATTTATATTTATACCTCTATATAGCTTTATACATTATATGTATGTATGTGTGTGTATGTATATATATATATATATATATATATATAAATCATAGGCTGACATAAATCTGATGTTGAAGACTGTTCATTATGATACTCAAGAGTAAAAGGAAAACAGCATATTTTTGGAGAATTTTCAGAGAGGAGGAGGAAACGTTGAGATGAAAAGTTAAGTATGTGAGCTGTAGTTATACAAAAGAAAGACCATATGGTTTAATGCCATACATTAGTTTGTTTTAAACCTTTTGAGGTTTATTTTCAGTTTGAAATGAATGTGTGCTTTAATTAACTTAGAAGTGGGCTAGGAAGACATATGTCTTTTAGTTAAATAGTCATTTATGTAGTATTCTCTTCCTTTCTCTTGCTGATAGAGCTAAATTCTAGTTAATCAACAAAATGTCCACAGAGACCAGGCCAACCAATTTTTTTGTTTATTGGTTGGTTGATTTGTTATTTTTATGTTTTATTGAGATATTTTCATGAGATCCACTCGCTTACACACTTCTTTTTCTTTTTCCTCCCAGGCGGATTCCACATATGAGAGAAAACATATTATCCTTGACCTTCTGAGTTATTTTGCTTAACATAATGGTTTCAATTTCCACCCATTTTCCTATATGTGACATGATTTCATTTTCCCTTATGGCTTAATAAATCTCCAATGTGTGTATATACTACATTTTCTTCATTCATTTATCCATTGATGGACACCTAGGCTGGTTCCATAGTTTGGTTATTGTGAATTGTGCTTGGAAGCAAACTTCTAAAACACAGCTTATTCATGTAAGGCGGATCCAAAATTTATATCATTTGCATCATTATATCCTAGAATAAGCCAGAAATTGACCCTGCTTTTAGACATAATTGCTACAAAATCAAATGAAAGAACACATCACAAGCATGTTTTAAACCTGAAAGCACAAAGAATTATTGTTAGTATTCTCAGAATACTCAAAATGCCGCCCCTCTGTTGAAATGGAGCAAATTGAGACATATTTTATTTATGGCATCTTCATCCAGAGGCTGTCAGGCCAAAGGACCTGTTGTTGTTTATTCTGACATCAGGTAGTCACCAGGCTGGTGGCCTTGGGAGACAGGACAGTCCTGGTTCCTTCAAGGCCTTGAGAACAGCTATTGAAATGGGTGAAGAGCTGTTTCAGATGGTTCTCTGTCTTATGCTTACTGGGAGATCGATGGCTGCTCTTCCTGTGTTCAGAAGTATATGAGGCTTTAAGTGGGTCATTTCTGGTCTTGGGAAATTATATGGCTTAGTTGAGATTTCCCAGAATGCGGATGACTCAAGACTTGATAACACAGGCTGAGGTCATGTCCAGACTTTTCTCCATCACACTCAATTTCTAGGTGAGAGCCAAAGCATTTTCTTCCTTGCACTTACTGGTCTATCAGACACTTCCACTTGGTCAGGGTTTTGAGATTCCACCTACAAAGTCATAAAACACAAAACTTTCCTGTGTTTTAAACAGTGAGCTTAATTCATCATCCTTGTATTTGGAGAAGTTATGGGTTTTCGGATTGTATTTTTGCTTTGGATTAATGAATAGGTTTTTGATAGAAAGAGAGTGAAAAATGAATCCTTATGTTCCTGTAACCGTGTTTAATTATGGAACATGCTGAGTCTTATTTGACCATTTTTCGTTTCTGAACTAATGTCAGCTTCTTCAGGCTGCCACGGAATATGTTTTGCAGCTCTACAACAAAGTATAAAAATAAAATCAGTGTTGGGGAAAGCACTTTGAGATAGCTAAAGATAGATAGCCGTACAAAAGCACAGAGGCTTTGGAAGGAATGACAAATTAATTGTGCTGCCTTTAAGTGATAACACAGAACAATTAATGCATTTAATTGCTTTATGGAAACAAAGAGCTCTTTTGAAGTTTGCATAATTTGTTTGTGTAAGGAGAATCCTTCATAAATGTATAAATTAATGCCTGGCCAAACTCTGACTTAGGGAGTTTTGGTAATGTATATCTCTCTGTCTTTTAAATTATACTTTTATTTGGAGATAATATTTTTCTTTTTTATTGTATAATTCCAGGTCTGAGTTCCTAATCACATAATATTAGAAGTAGTTTAGGGAAGGAAGGAAAGTGAAACTCTTAAAAAAATAATGTTCAAATTATTTATTGGCATTCCAAATTTCATGATCAAATGAATCTTATTTTCAACATTATAATTTTTATTTCTTAAAATGAACATAACATAAATCAGTTTATTTCAAGATTTTTTTTTTAAAGAGAGAGAGAGGGAGAGAGAGAGAGAATTTTTTTTAATATTTATTTTTTAGTTCTCGGCGGACACAACATCTTTGTTGGTATGTGGTGCTAAGGATCGAACCCGGGCCGCACACATGCCAGGCGAGCGCGCTACCGCTTGAGCCACATCCCTAGCCCTTTTTTTTTTTTTTTTTTTAAACAAAGTAAGAGCGACACTGAATTTAGTCGTTGTGAGGATGCTCTGGAAGGTTGAAGATTTCAGAGGGCTTTCCTTGGTCCTCATGGTTGGGTGAGGGAGATGAGCAGGCAGGGCCCCATACTCTAAGCTCCTAATGAATGAACATATTCATTCCTGCCCCTCCATTCTCAAGAGGTTCTGTTATTTTTCTCCCCCTATTTTCTTTACAGCAGACTTTACTAGAAGAGTCCAGAGATGGTATAGAATATTCTCTGGGAGGTGCAGACCCATTGCTACTGTGGACACACATCAGTATTCTGGCTCCCCTGTCTCCATCAGGGAGCTGATGCCTTCTGTTTTCATTTATTTCCACCAGTCTTCCTAGGCCTCCAATTCCTGCACCATGTTCCCCAGTGGGAGTCCTAAAGTTCTGATTGAACACAGTCTCTGTCCCCCATTCAATTAGCAGAGTGAATGGGCAACTTCCCTGGAAGCCGTCAGACACTATAGGAGTGCAAGGTATTAATAATAGTTTTATATAGGAATTTATTGATTTCTCAGAGTAATTGATATCACCTTGCCAAAATTGGACAACCTCAGATATCCTGAGACTTTGGCTGTCTGGTGTGCCTTCCTGACCTCTCTTTCTACCCTGGGTTTGGAGATGCTATATTTAATTTGAATTGTGTTCAATAGATGATATGACTCTGAGACAAAGAAAATTATCCTTTCATGGTGTCCTTAGGTGACACATGGTGAGTAGGTAGATGATAGCAGTAGTGGTCATTTATCATTCTTCCATGATAAGCCAAGTAGATTCTGTACATTGTTTCACAACAAAATAAATAGCTGGCTTTTTTTTTAGGATGTTAACTGTGAATCTAAGTGTTTTACATACATTGATTTATTTCTTCTTCATAATAATCTTATGAGATCAGAGATATAATTACCCATATTTATAAGGGAGAAAAAACTGAGCACAGAGATATTCAGTAACTTGCTGAAAGCCACCCAGCTAATAGAACATGGAATGTGGTAAGGAAGACTTGCTCTAGTCTGGAGTATGAGATATTATCAGTTTAATCATCTGAGCAATGCTTTAATTTCTTTTGCTGTCTTTTTAATTTCTTTTATTTTTGTGGGTCATGGAATTTACAAAGCATTTCTAGCTTTGTCAAACAAAGAGGAAAACAGAACAGTTAAATCATTATTAAAATATCCCCTCTGAGGAAGTAACTAGAATATTTGTTTTCTAATAAGCTGAAAATAGCATCATTTTCTCTAGTTATAAAAAATAATATCTACTTTGAAGAAAAATGAAATATACAGAAAATACAAATGAAAATCATAATGGTCCAAAGCTTCACTACCTAGACTTATTTGGGTCTTGACATTTCTCTATGCACATGTACACATATGTGTATAGCACTTTATATGAGACTGTATTACATATGTTATTTTATCTTCTATTTATGTGCTTACAGTGTGTTGGGATGTCTTTGTATGGCAATGACATATAAATACCGTGTTTTTGAATAATTATACAGTGCTTCTTTGTATAGCTATCCTTTAAGCAACCTCACATTGAAGAACATTTAATTTGCTCCCAATGTAAATATTGTAAGCAACTTTAGGATAAACATGATTTCCACATGTCTTTGGAGCAATTCTTAAAATTAGGATTATTAGCATAAAGTTATATATATATATGAATGTATAGTGCCAAACCTGAAAGATTGTAATGACTTAAGTTTGCCAACATATTTTTGAGTGTGCCCATTTCTCATTTACTTGAAACTGTTAATTTGGTCCCTTTTATTTCTAATATTTCATGATTAGTAGAGTTGAATGTATTTATTTATTGACCATTTGTATTTATTTTTCTCATTGCCTCAGATGGGCTGTGATCATTATTTTTACTAGTGTGTTGTTTCTTTTTATTGATTTTATGGTTTTGTTTTCAAATATTAGGGATACTGGCCTTTTATTTATCTTATATATTACAAATAGTTTTTCTAGGTAGTGGTTAACTCTTCACCCTTGTTTTAGTAGTTAGTTATTTGCCACACAGGAATTTTAAATTTTCATCTGATCAGACAAATCTCTTCTGATTTCTGGCTTTGGATCATCTGTGGTAATTGCCTTCTTCACCCTAATGTTGTAGAAATGACTTATTTTTAATGAAGTACAGAGCCAGGGTATTATTGCTTGTGTGACTATCACCTTAAAATTTACTAAGGGCTTTCACAAACACTTTCTTATTTAATTTGGTTCATAATTTAACATTATTATTAACATTTTTCAGATGAGGAAACTGAGGAGAAGAAAATAAGTAACTCACCCAAATCACACATCTAGTAAGGATTAGAGTACAGCTTAGTTTGATGCTGAAGCCATGCTTTTTAGCCCTGTATCCACACTATGATCCTTACCTAGATGGAAAAGCAAAGAAAGAGGAAGGTTATACGGCCTGCCTCATGCTGAAGAGGATTCCCCTTTTGATAGAAAGAGTAGGAGCGAATCCTTGACTGTTAATATGATCCTTCTTGTCGTAATCGGATTCCAGTTCAGTCTTTTGAAAGGAATATGAGTGGAAAAGCAATTAGATGTTAAAAGAAAAGAGCCATTGGAATGTTAAGATATTAAGAATAATGTGACGTATGCTTTGGATTTTAAGAATTAAGAGGATGAGGTCCAAGTAGTTAAATGAATTTGTGAAAATGGGTCATTGAGAGAGTACCACATCAGAATGTTTCGTCCGTTTTCAGGCAAGCATATTGAGCAAATTCTTTTCTCATCTCATTTCCAATAAATAGAGCAAGTATTAAGCAGGATTTTACATGTACAATTAGAAAGGATTTTATGCTTGGTATTATACTGGATTTTGGTGTAGATAAATTTCTCATTCACAGAACACTTTTTCAGGCTTCAAATCAGACTTTACTGTTAGAATAGAGAGAGGTGAATGGATTTTAGTTGATATCACATTAATTAATTATTAGCACTTGTGTCGATGCATTGGTATTTTTGTCAAAGTACTATATTTGAGTTAATGCTAAAAGAAAAATATTTTTGGCATTTTTTGTCCTCCTCCAAGGATAAATTTGAGCAGGGAACAGGAAGCACATGGTTCCTGGTCTTGGAATGAGATAGAGTTTGGTCTCATCAGAAAATAAAGAAAAAAGAAAAATCAGGGCAGAACCAAAGAAACTACATAGAAACCTAAAGCTATGTAACAGTAGTAAAGCAGACCCAACACTATGACAAAACAAGGTGTCCCTGTTTCCTAATCTATCCTCTCTCATAGCATTTAAATATGCCTTGAACAGTAGCATGAACTGTGATTTTTATATCGGTTTGTATTTCTATTTCATAGTCTACCATCATTTCTAGCATTTCTAGAAAATGAATCTGTTTTCGTCCCACACAAATTTCTTTCAGATCTTCTAGGACTCTTCTTAGTGATCAAGTCATAGGAAATTGCCCATCTATAACAACACGAGCTCTGCTATTTTTACCTTCCTCTGGATTCCTTCCTTTATAGTTGAATTAAATCAATCATTTGTTCCAACTGAGAGCTCTTAAAGATGAGAAGCCAGCTTTCTGTGTCTCTGCATTTATTTGCACCTGTGCCACACTCAAGACATACTGGCATGACTCATGTTGAGATGTGTTTTTTGTTCTTCTGAGATCCAGCCATCCAGGTGCCGTGCCTGTCTGTGTTCTCAATTCCTATCACTAATGTTATCTGACTTGGAGGTTTTTAGGAGTTATATGGCAATGGGGAATGTTTTTTTCTTTTATCATCAGAAAAGCACATGGGTGGTACAATAAACTTAATTGTTTTAATGTTCTGATAAAAAAAAAGGTTTTATTCATTTTCTAGAAGCTAGGGGCTTTCCTTTGAAGTTAACTACCTCTCACATTAGGCTTGTACTTTCTAATAGAATAACACCGTGACCCTAACAAGATGCTGCTTGTTTGACAGTGTTATAAAAATACATTAATAAATTTGAATTTTGTATCTGTGTTATTTTTTTATTACTGTTCTTCTAGTTAACCAATTATACCAGATAAGGTCGTGGTTAAGAACATGGACATCAGCCACACTTGGATTTGAATCCAGAGTGGGCCAGTAACCATGCAGGTGCCTTTGGGCAGGTTGCTCATTTTAAAGTCACAATTTCCTTGTTTATCATGTGGGAGTTATGACATCTGTCTCTCATTAAAGTTGTCATTAAGATGGAATGAGGTACAGAACATAAAATGTTTTCATAGAACCTGACACAAGTGAATGTTCAATAAAAATAATTCAATACTTTGTAAAGAATTTATTACCAAAATGTGGGTATTTCCATAAAGAGCTAACCTTTAGAAATGCTTCTTGGAATAACATTTTCCCATATTAAATTTTCACATCAACATAAACTGGGGTTCTGCAATCAAGGCTCTTCCTCTAAAGCAACTCAGGAGAAAAACAAATCCCCCTTTTACTTTCTTGTTTAAATATCATATCACAAGTACATTTTTATGGCATCTATAACTCTTAAATACTCTGCTTGGAGAGAATTAAAACATATAGCCCATAAGAACTCCATTTCTTACTGTGGCATTTATCCATCAGATTTCTTCTACAAATGATAGTAGTTTTGGAACCTTACAGACCTTAAATATTCTAATTAATATGGTTCATGCTAAAGCATATAATCCCCACTTATGTGAGTTAGCTTTCCCTTTCTATGTGACAAATACCTGAGACAAATCAACTTAGAAGGAGGAAAGGTTTATTTTGGTTCATGGTTTTAGTCCATGGTCCATGACCCTGCTCCTTGTAGGCTGGTGGTGAGGCAGAACATCATGGCGAGCATGTGTGGTGGAGGAATTGCCAATTTCATGGAAGCATGGCAGCAAAAAGAGAGAGAAGAAGGATCAAGAGCATGCTCCAGTGACCTCACTTCCTTCCCACAAGACCCGCCTTCTGAAAGTTCCACCATCTCCCAAGAGCACCATGGTCTGGGGACTAAGCCTTCAACTCACTGGCCTTTGGGGGATATTCAAGATCCATATGATAATGCCACTATTAAGAAATAAAAAGGTACAGTCTTAGAAGAATATGCAGATTCATATACTGAGTTGATGGCATTAATTCAAGGAAATGGGAAAATCACATTGATTCATTTTTTTAAATTAAATTTTTTATTCTTTTTAGATATACATGACAGTAGAGTATATTTTGACATACTATACATATATGGAGTATAACCTCCCATTCTGTGGTTGTACATGATGTGGAGTTACACTGGTGGTGTATTCATATATGAACATAGGACAGTTATGTCTGATTCATTCTACTGTCTTTCCTATTCCCATCCCTTCTCCCTTCCCTTCATTCCCCTTTGTCTAACCCAGTGAACTTTTATTCTCCCCTGTCCCCCTTATTGTGCATTAACATCTGTACCAGGGAGAACATTTAGCCTTTGGTTTTTTAGGACAGGTTTATTTTATTTAGCATGATGGTCTCCAGTTCCAACCATTTACCAGAAAATGCCATAATTTCATTCTCCTTTATGGTTGAGTGATATTCTATTGTGTATATATACCACATTTCCTTTATCCATTCATCTGTTGAAAGGTGCCAAGGTTGGTTCAATAGCATAGCTATTGTGAATTTAGCTGCTATAAACATTGATATGGCCAGTTCACTGTAGTATGCTGATTTTTAAGTCCCTTGGATATTTACCAAAGAGTAGAATAGGTGGGTCAAATGGTAGTTCCATTCCAGGTTTTCTGAGGAATCTGCATACTGCTTTTCAGAGTGGTTGCACTGATTTGCAGTCCCATTAGCAATGTATGAATGTACCTTTTTCCCCAAATCCTTGCCAACATTTATTGTTGCTTGTATTCTTGATAATTGCCATTCTGACTGGAGTGAAATAGAATCTCAGTGTAGTTTTAATTTGCATTTCTCTAATTGCTAGAGATGTTGAACGTTTTTTCATATATTTATTGACTGATTATATTTTTTCTTTCATGAAGTGTCTTTTCAGTTCCTTTGCCCATTTATTGATTATGTTATTATTTTTTTTTGGTGTTAAGTTTTTTAAGTTCTTTATATATCCTGGGTATTAATGCTCTATCTGAGGTGCAAGTGGCAAAGGTTTTCTCCCATTCCGAAGGCTCTCTCTTCACTTTCTAGATTGTTTCGTTTGGAGTGAAGAAAGTTTTTAGTTGATCCCGTTTATTGATTTTTTTTTTTTTTTGTGATGTGTAGGATTGAACCCAGGGCCTTGTGCATATGAGGCAAACACTGTACCAACTGAGCTATATCCATGACCCCCATTTATTTATTCTTGAGTTTTCTTCTTGCGCTTTAGGAGTCTTGTTGAGGATTTCAGTTCCTCAGCTGACATGATGGAGAGTTGAGTCTATTTTTTTTTTTCAGTAGGTGCAGGGTCTCTGGTCTAATGCCTAGGTCCTTAATCCACTTCAAGTGGAGTGCAGAATGAGAGATAGGGGTTTCATTTCATTTTCCTACACATGGATTTCCAGTTTTCCCAGCACCATTTGTTGAAGAGGCTATCTTTTCTCCAATGTATGTTTATGGTGCCTTTGTCTAGTATAAGATTGACTGTATTTACATGGGTTTGTCTCTGAAACACATTAATTCTGAACAAATAGCTGGTAGGAACTTTACATGAGCTTTGTGGCCACTTACAAAGTCACAGGGCCAATTAGGTATAAAAATTGTTACTTTTCACATATGGCTTGATTGGGACAGGAAGATCTCTGGTTGAAATCTGTGGTACATTTAATCTGACTTTGTAAACATTTCCTGAGTGTTCTGTACCAGGCATTGTTTCCCCTCTGAAAGTACAAGGTGAAAAAGGCAAAGAAAGACCTGGTATTCAGAGAATGTAAAGTCCAAAATCCAATGGGAATGTGCCTGATAAATCATGCTTGAGAATTCACTTCTAGCCTGTTCTCACTGCTCAGATGGTGAGGTGTGCATGTTTGGAAATATGAATATTCTCATTAGCACTGTATTTGTCCACTTCAGCTACTATAACAAATCACCAAAGACAAGGTAGCTTATAAACAACAGAAATCTATTTCTCACAGTTCCAGGAAGTCCAGGGTCCAGGCACTGATAGTGTCGGGTGAGGATTTGCTGTCTCATAGATAATGCATTCTTGTGGCATCTTCATGTGGTGGAAGGAGCAAACACCTGCCCTCCTGGAACCTTATTTATTTATTTGTTTAAAAAAATAAGGACAGCAAGTTCATGGGAGCTCTGCCCCAAAGGCTCCATTTTCAAGAAGGCATCATCTCCTAATGCCATCATGTTGGGGTTTAGGATCTTGACATGAATTTGGAGGGTCACAACATTCACACCTTAGCAAGTGTTTTATCAAAATGTATTTGCTCTGTGAGTTCTCAAACGGCAATACTGCATAGAGTTAATTGCCAGAGTATGAGGGATACTTGCGTATTTCAACACACAAACACCACCACATTTAGAACTAGTTCACTTGACATGATGGTCATTACCTAAAAGTAATTTTTAAGATATGGGAAATAAAGAAAACATTGGCAAAACCAGCTCTGTGATAATTTCTAGTAAATATTTATTTTAGGTGCAATACTACCTTTATGTTCAATGTGCAAAATGATACAAATAAAGATTAGGTGAAAACATGACACTAATTTCTAGACTGTCAATCTTTAAAAGTGTTATTAACTTCATGTCAGTTTCTAGACTAGTATCATAGGTTGACTTAATAATATGAGATGTCACTCTTCTAAAGGAGGATTGAGGGAACTGGGAGTGTATAGGTTTATTATGACAGATTCTTCTTCTACTTGACTTTCTTAAGGCTGAAAGTGTTGGAAAATAGACTATTGATTGCGCTCTTGTTTTCCCCACTCAAGGCTTATTTTCTAAAAATTAAAACAATTGGTAATGGTTATGACCCATTCCTTCTCTTTCCTTTTTCCTGTGTTCTTTGAGCATCTATGTCTCCTCATGGAGAAAATGATACATACATAGTAATAATGTTCTTCTTGTGTCCAAAGCCCTAGTATTATGTAGTAGTTATTCTGCCTCTGCACCTCCTGGTTGGGCTACTTTGGACCACTTTTTGAACTTTCTACTGTTTCGTTTCCATGTCTTAGACAAAAACAGAATATTATGAGGTTAAAGATATTACACCATGACCCCTTGGTATCTGCAGGAAGTTAGTTCCAGGATCCCCTCAGATACCAAAAATTTGCAATGATATAAATTGGCATAGTACTGCATATAACCTACACTCATCCTCCTGTGTACACATTAAGTTCTATGTAATATCGTTACATCAGTTTGAGGAATAATGACAAGAAAAAAAGTCTTTATATGTTCAGTACTGACACAGTTTTGTCTCATGTATTTTTGATCCATGGTGGTTGGATCAGCTGATATGGAAGCCATGAACTTGGAGGGTTCACTGAGCACCTGCCACGTGTCATCTGCTGTTCTGCACTCTTGGGAGACAACAGTGAACTAAACAGAGGTTCCTGCTCGCATGGAGCTCATGTTCTAAAAGGAGGAGAGAGGCAAAAATAAAATAAGGCATAGCGAATATGGAAATTGGTAATATAGCAACAAATGATAATAATTAGCAGGTGAAAAAAGGATAAATAGAATGGAACATGACATGCAGGAATAAAGGGGTCAGGGAGGGAGACAGGGAGGGAATCAGATATGCCTATTGAAAAGACAGTGTTTGAGGAAAGACTTGAAAGTGACCACAGAGTCACTCTGTGTATAATCTGGTGAAAAGCACCTTCTAGACAGAGCAAACAGCTAGTAGAGAGCCCTTTGTTGGGATTGTGTCTTCCGTGCTAACTTCTGAAGAATAAATAAGGAGCTCCTTGTGGCTGCAGTAACGTAAGGGAAAAATATGTCCCGGCAGTAAAAGGTGCTATTCAATTCTATTATTACACAAGAGGGGTTGAACGGACTGAGGTAGGCATGAATCTGTTTTGTTGAAACAACGATGTTTGACGTATGCTTTAAGGAACAGATAGGACAAAGACAGTACCTGCTGAGTAGCCTAAATCTTGTTATTTAATCCTGGTAAAGAGGCTAGGACTTTATCCCAAAGTGTTTTATCATCATAGCAACTAAGCTTCTTGCTTTTATCATCAAAGGTCTGGGCATCACAAGATCCCTCTCCACACATAGCCCTTATATATCTTCAAAGAAACATACACATAATATGTTTTATGTATATACGAAATACATGTAAATGTGAGAAGAGGGGGAGAGAACAAAATTAAGATATGGAACATTTCATTATCTTCCAATGGAAAATTCCAAGGAGATTCAATAAAGTTTTCATCACATAGTATAAAGCCTCAGTGTACCCCTTCATACCTTTGTAATGAAACAAAACATCTGTTTATCACTCTCTTGTGGAGTTCAGTCTTACTTAATTTGCTCAGTCATTGAACAAATGTATGTGATACAGAATTCCCATAGTATTCTCTTATCTCTATGCCTTTATTGTGTCTCTGTCAATTTACAGGGGTGGATTGGGGCCTTCAGAAGATCTAAACCATGAGCAAGACTACCTCAGACCATGTTAGGTCAACATAAATGATGACTCACCACAAGTAACTCAATTGACGTGGTTGTTAATACTTTCATTTTTGTAAAAGGAATATGGTTAATGTCTGAGAACTCTTTGTGTATCGTTAGCAAATTTAATTTTTTTTTTTAAAGAGAGAGAGAGAGAGAGAGGAGAGAGAGAATTTTTTTAACATTTATTTTTTAGTTCTCGGCAGACACAACATCTTTGTTGGTATGTGGTGCTGAGGATCGAACCCGGGCCGCACGCATGCGAGGCGAGCGCGCTACCGCTTGAGCCACATCCCCAGCCCCAAATTTAATTTTTTATAATAACTTTTTTAAGAATACACTAGAGTGATATTCATCTACTTCTGAAGATTAAGCCTTTTCACTCTGATTACATCCATTACTAGAATTTCTATGAATCTGTTTCTTTATTGATATTTGTCAGACTTGATGAAGTGAGGATTTTTTTATACAAACAGTGATTTTAGCTTGAGAGGTTTCAGGCTAACATTATTTTTCCTCTGTTCAGGAATATATTATGAAAAGACAGCCAAGAACAATTTTTTTTAACCTTAGGGATATATTATTTCCCTATAGTTGCTTGAAAGAGAATAAAATTCTTTGACAAACTGTTACTTTGGGTAATAATTATGAATCATTAAGAAACTAAAACGTTTTCCAGTGTACACCAAAACCATTTTACCTTGGATTTTATAGTGTTCTTAAATTTCAGCTTCTCCTGAACACTGTAATAAATTGAATTTACAAAGAGTCTCTACTAGGGAGACAGACAATTGCTATATTACCTAAAATTCTGAATCAGTTGCCCACTCCTGTTCTCCAAATATAAGTTTCAAATTTACTGCAAGTTATGGTCTTTTTTTGATTTATATCAAGTTTTTTTGGTTTTTCATGGCCCATTTTATATCTAAGACCAGGAAGACACATTAAATTAATCCTGAGGCTTCACTTATTTTGACAAATACTTTCCCCTATCGCCCCTTACATTTTTTGTCCTTAGGAAGAACATTTTAACTAAATACTGATTTAGAAGTCATTTTCAAATAGATGTTATTAGTAAACATAGATACAATTGTAATTCTACTCAATTTAGGGGAAGAAAACCTTACACATCATGTTCTCTGCAGCAATTTATATTCTCAGCATGGGTTTGGCCTGAAGTAGAGACACATACCAATCTGTGAAACTTGGAGGGGAATATATCTTTCTACCTGTAAATATTTTTAAAAAACCAATCCAAAACCCAAAAAACAAAAACCAAAACATTTGAAGCTTTATTTTTTGCACTTACAACAGCTTTTAAAAACAAGTAATCCTTTATTTAACCAAGTTCTATTTGTGCCTGAAGAATTTCATTTAGAGTCAATTATTATAAGAAATCAAAATAGAGAAAGATGTAAAAAATAATATGAGGTAAGAGAAAGTAGAGGACTGAATTCTGATTTAATTCTGCAAACATTTTCAAGACTAAAACACAAGATTGATGGTTGTCATCAACCAATTTTCAGTTATTACTATAAAATTGTACAGTAATTATATATACAGAATTGACTCAGTGCTTGTTATGTGAAGATCATTTTAATACATTTCTTATTCTTTCACATGTAGCATCTCATTTAACCCCCACAACAATCTTAATAGGAGGTCAGGGTTGGTAAAACTAATCTTGAGTTATATTTTGTAGGTAGGTAAAAATAATCTCAAATTATATTTTGTAAGTAGTATATCTGATATATGTAAAACACTTTATTTTTTGTTTTTAGTTTTAAAAAATTAACTAGTTGAAAGTCTTCCTTCAGTAATCTGAAATATTGCTTTTTCCTGATAGAAAATGTTCATATACAATAGACCCACTTCTGCATCTTCTAGTCTATTTAATGATCAAGTTCTCTATTTCAGAGTCAGGGTCATGTTTTATTAATTTCTTTATGTAATATATTTGACATTTGGTAGGGAATAGTTCCAAGCTCTGGCTATTCCCATTCATTCACTCTTTTACATGAATTTCAAAATTATCTTGTCAAGTTTCATGAACACATGCTATTTTTCTCTGGAGATTCTACTGGATTTATAAATTAAATTGAGATCATTGGCTTGCCTACACTATCAACATTTCCCTTCCATGAATATAGTATACCTTCATTTACTCATGTGTTTTTGTATATCCTTTATTAAATAAGTATTTTTGGGTACAGGTTATTTTTAGGGCACTTTTCTAGATGTTGGTGATACAATAGTGATCACAATGCTCCTACCCTTAGGTACTATGTTATTTTATTTTATTTATTTATTTTAAAAATATATTTTAGTTGTCAAAGGATTTTTTTTACTTTATTTATTTATTTATATATGGTGCTGAGGATCGAACCCAGGGTCTCACACATGCCAGGCAAGAGCTCTACCACTGAGCCACAACTCCAGCCCTTATGTAGTATTTTATATTTCAGGAGTGGAAGAGAGGAAAGAAGTAAGATGCAAATATATGACACATTCCATTATGATAGAGTAATGTGGGGTATAGGGTGAGAGGACAATAGGTGCATACATGTGCGCATGTATACACATGTACCCTGGTTAGGTGAGTCTGCTCTGGTAAAGTAACATTTGAGCAAACTTGAATCAGGGGAGGAAGTGAGCCGTCTGAATACCTGGAGCTCTTTCCAGAGGGATACTGCAAGCAAGTCTGTGAGGTAGGAAGGAGACTGCCCGCTGTGTCTTAAGAAATAGCACAGGAGCCCAGTATGGTTACGATGGTGAGCAAGGGAGAAACATTTTGTAGTTGTCTCCATAAAGATATTGATTATATATTTTTTAAAAATATTTTTTTAGTTTATTGATGGACCTTTATTTTATTTATTTATTTATATGTGGTGCTGAGAACTGAACCCAGTGCCTCATACATGATAGGCAAATGCTCTACCACTGATCTATAACCCAGGCCCTCAATTATATTTTGTTAGATTTGTTACCAAGTATTTTGCAGCCTTTGCTCTTTCTTGTGTTCTTTCTAAAATAACCTTTCTCATCAGTTATTGCTGGTGGATAGGAGAATTACTGATTTCTGTGTGTTGATTTTGTATCTTGTCACTTTATTAAACTTAGTGCTAGTGTTTTAAAGTCCATTTGGTTTTCTATGAACAGTCCTCCCAAATGACCATCTCCTCCATCCCAGAATACCTGTTTTATTTCTTTTTTTTTTCATTATCTGACTGCATTTCTAAGATGCTCAGTAAACTTTGTACTGGGAGCTATGAAATGAGCATTTCCCCCCATTCTTTAATTTAAACAAAATGCTACTAATTTAACAACAAAGTATGATGTATGCTACTTCTTTAATGAACTCTGTAATTTTTCTTCTATTTATAATTTAGTAAGAATATTTCTACATAAATTTTTTAGCTTCTATTATGAAACTCATGTGCATGTTAGTTTAGTGAATTCTATTCATATTTTCCTTAAGTAGAACTATTTTTCAATTCCTAGTCATTCATTGGTTCAAATATATTGTGTCTAGGTTACAGGTAATGTTCTAGGAAGTTGGGTTACATCAGTGAGTAAAACACCTCAAAATTCCTGACTCCATGGAGCTTATGTTATAATTATGGAAAGAAAAAAATCATAAGTGAGAGGATTGAATATTTGGTTAGGAAAGTACAGTGGAAACAGAAAGAGCAGAGCAGGTAAGAGGGATCAGGTGTGGAGGGAGTCTGTTCTTTGAGTTTAATGGCCTGACTTTGCATGATTATGAAGCATGACATTACTTCTGTAGGCTTGCTCTTGATTAATAGATTATACGGTGCAGGGAGATGAAAAAGGGAATAAAGGTCTTATAGATTAAATGTTGAATGTCCCTCAAAAGTGCATGGGTAGAAGGGTTGGTTTCCAGGGTGGTGCTATGGGGAGGTGGTAGAACCTTTGGGAGGTGAAGCCTAGCCTGTTGGGGAGTCTTTAGGTCAATGGAGGCATGCTCTCAAAGGGGATTAGGAAACCTGGTGTCTACGTCTTCCTCTTTGCCTCCTAGCCATGAGATGAGCAGTTTGCTTTGCTATACATTCTCCCCATTGCTATTGTCCCCACCCTCCACATGAGAGATGGAGAGCAATGAGTTTGCCCAGTCTTGAATTGGAACTTCCAAAACAGATATTTTCTTTTTGTAAGTTAGTTATCTTAGGTATTTCATTATAGTAATGTGAAGCTAACTAACAAAAAGAGGGAAACACGTAAAGAGCTCTTTGTAGTAATTCAAGAGGGGAATTATGGACACAGATCTGGAAGATGGCAGTGGAGATAAAGAACATCTACTATTTTGAAGTAGAACCAACTGTATCTTTATGACCACTTACATATAAGGTCTGAGAAGAAGAGAAAGGTTAAGGTTTTATTCTCCAAGGTTTCAACAAGTTAGGAATTTGATGTGGAAAGGAGAGACCCTAGCATGTTCTAAAACTGACATTTTGATGCTGGGGATTGAACCCAGGATCTTGTGAATACAAGGCAAGCACTCGACTGACTGAGCCATATCCCCCTAAACCTGATATTTTGACCAAGCGTTATCAAGTTAATGTGTTATCAAGTCAGTGTGTGAACAAGAGGCAAGTGTGTGAACAGGAGTCAGGCAGGTGCTTGGAAATAAGAATTTGTTATATTTGTGCTCAGCTACCCTGAGTATTAATTAAATAGTCGGCCTCTCTGAGTTCCAGTTTCCTAACCTGTAAGATGAAGATTATAGCTGCCTTGTGAGGATGAAATGTGCAAAGAATAGCAAGCAGCCTTATAGTTAGTACATTTTTGATGTTTAACAAATATATTTTTCTCTTTTTAGGTCAAATAAAGTAATGTATGACTCTTTCATACAAACTGAGGTGTAAACATATGAAATCTATTAACTCCAAGAGTTTGTTTAGTCTGTGAACATAATTGTATTGGAAAATAATTTAAATAAAGTCTTTTGTGGTAGAATATCTAGAAAACCCTGGAGATGTTTGGCAACATATTCTCAACATGTTGAGTGGTAGAAGTTGTTAAGGCTTGAATCTGAGAATCTCCTGTGTGAGACTATGCAAAAATGTTCAGGGTTAAAGTAATTAGATTATGAGAGCTATAACCCAATTAGAGGATTAATCCACTAATATGGATGTGGCTGGAGGAGGTGGGTCACTGGGGGCATGACTTTGGGTTTATATTTTGTCCCAGGTGAGTGACACTCTCTCTTTGCTGCATGGTTGTTGTGTCCTGAGCTGTTTTCCTCTACCATGTCATTTGACTAAGATGTTCTACTTTATCTCCAGCCCAGAGTTATGGAGTTGGCTGATCCTGAACTGAACCTCTGAGACCATGAACAAAATAAATGTTTCCTTCTTTATATTGTTCTTGTTAGGTCAGTGATGCAAAAATTGACTAAAACTGAAGTTGCTCATCTTGCAGAGTACCATCTAAGCAGGAGAGCACTGACTAGTAGTTGACCCACTAGGTTCCTTATTGTTCTGCATGGCAGGTGCCCAGCGCAGATGCCAGATGCTGTTCTCTTTGCTTATCACTTGCCACTCTAGGCATTCAACCCAAGCTTGAGTTGTGCTTCCTACTTCACAGGAAGTACACGAAGAAGCAAGGAATGACAGACAAATACACAAGACCTAGTATTGAGATTCTGTTTGCTTTTACTTGTAGCTCACATTCCTCGTTTGGGTAATTGACTCTATTTCCAGACCCTGCAGGCATTGATGGATCACTGCTACTTGGTGTCCTGTCCAGGATACTGATCACCTTAGACTTCATGGCACTTGTTATATTCTAACCTTGGCAGTTGCCCTTTCTCTCAATGCTTTCTTGAAGTTGTCATTGAGACCATCATGTGGGAGAGAATAAAAATGCACAATAAAATAGAAAACAGTGTGAAGACAAATCATGGCAGACTTATTTCATTTTCTTCTCAGATAGAGTGACAGGCCTCATAAACCAGGGGAGTAATGGACAAGATCTATCTTGCTTTCCTGAAATCACTCCTGAAACACTCAAGGTATGACTGGGCCATATTTTATGTTTCCACATAGAAGAAAAACAGGATCTTTGTCACAGGGCCTGATTAATCTGTCTCGTTTTCCTGAGATTCCACAGCCCAGCCAACATACTGGTTAAGTTGTGTTAACAAAAATCAGGACAGCAGAATTCAATAAAGAACTAAAGAGAGAAACTGTCTGTTTAGAAGGACCATGAGAGGATTCCTATTAGAATAAAGGAAGGATTTGGGATTGGAAAAATATTAGCTGTGTCTTGTTGAATCCAGGAAGAATCAAGAGGATGGTTTCAATTTTGTAGCACAGGAAAAATGTTTTGTTTTGTTTTTGAGATACCTTAGATAAGGGACTGGAGAATGATTTGAGGTGGGTTAAATACTGGTTTCATCTTAAAACCTCTAAACTGTCCTTTTAAGTATGTAGCCCATTCATGGGGTAAGTGGAATGAGAAAGATATGAATGTCACCATAGAATGTGACAAAGAAAACAAACACTTTCTTGCTAAAACAAAGCAAAACTCTTGAATCAGCCTTTTTTTTTTTTTTTTTTGATAGTGGGTAAGTTACATGACTCTTGCATCTGAATAGGTTTGTGCCTCTAATCTTTATGAATTCAACTATTTCAATTGGAGACAAAAGGGAACAAAACCATCTATATGTTCTTTCATTCATTTTTCTTTTTTTTTTGCTCAACAAAAACGAATGAGTTTTATATAGTCAGTATCCAAGTATTTTTTTTTAAGGGAAGATGGATTATTTTCACTGTTCTTGAAAACTTGAACAGTGTAGAGCCAGGTGAAATATAGATTTGTGTAAAAGAGAAGAAAGAGATTTTGTTATAGAATGGGTTTCTGTGTTTCCTGTCCACCTCAGCTCAATCACTGTTTCATCAAAGAAACCTTTGCTGACCTCCTGGTCTAGGTCAGTTTAGCTTTTTATAAATCTCAGTGGACCAAGTGTGTATGTGTCTGTGTGTGGGAACACACACAGTGTCATACACATTGAATTCTGGCTCTTATGTGTTATCTTCCCTACTAGACAGACTGTAAAGTCCACTGACCACAGGGAACGGGGAAGGTTTAGCTCATTATTTTCTAACCACAGCTTGGCATGGTATTGGACACTTACTGGACTCCTGATAATGAATGAGCCGATGAATGAATGAATGTATTCCAGATATTAAAGCACGGAAAAGAAAAACCCCATGAGACTGAAGAAAGCTATAGTTATTGCCAGTGAAAGGAGTTTTTATTTAAAGGTCAGGTGTCTTAGCTGTTTGAGTACTGGTGCAATTCCCCACACACACGGAAGAGGGAGCTTGCTGGAGCAGCCCTGCCACATTCTGAATGCTGGGTGAGTGGGACTTGAGCCTGCTTCCAGCCTCCCCCTCAGCCCAGTTTCAATTGTGGTTACTGAATGTGTTTCTCTTTGATGGTGCCATTGAGAGCCTATTTAAAGCACTCTGTAGGTCCTTTTGATATAGCAAGTGAAAGTGATCAAAGCCTTGAGAACTAGATATTGTCGACTCACCCTGGACCGCCAGCTTCAGCAACACTTCTTCCTTGGAGCAGGAACAGGAAGTTGGGATTCATGCACTGAGGAGCAGGAAAGTTGATAGGGATTTTCACAGCAATTGGTCACAGTTAGCAGAACTTTCTAACATTTTCTGACTGGGGGAAGTCCAAGACTCTAAACTAACATGTCATATATATCTATTTTTTTTTTCCAAAGTGAAAGAGAAAAGAAAAAAGGAGATCTTCACAAGGGAGGGGAAAATAAGATGGAATCCAAACTTTTTTTTTCTTATAGTCACTATGGAGTTGAGTCCAGGATGATGTTGGGTTTCATGGAGAACATGAGTAATTCTAAGCTGTCGTCTTTTTCTCTGTGTCTGATTGCTTTTCATACTTATTAGTAATTTTCGGTAGTAGGCTCATTATGCAAATGTTTCCAGGTGTTCTCCTTTTGATTTTAAGCTAAAACAAAACAAAACAAAACAAACAAAACAAAATGGGCTTAATTGTATTCCAGAGGATCTGATGAACTGACAGAGTTTAGAGATTTAAAAATAGGATAAGAAGGAAAATTGTGGCTGCTTGTTTGGACTTCATTAGAAAGGAAGTAGATTTTATTTACTGAGTTTACTATGAGTACATTTCCATCTGAACTTGGAGCATTTGGCTTTGTGATTTTTCAATGGTTCCTCTAACTCTTTAATTCTGTAAAATTTACAAAAGAAATAAAGTTATACTCAGAAGTGCATCTAAATCAACAGTGGACAAATTTTGAATTTTATCAATGGTTTTTCTTTACTTTGTAATTTATAAAATGAGTTGCATTTGCTTCTAAACTTCCTTCTGTCTAAAAATCAAGACTTGAACATATTAGCCAGGTGTTAGTATTGATGATATGGTTTAGAGATGTTGGGCATCACCAAATTTCAGATGTGTGACCTCCATTTGGCTTGTAGTGGGGGGAAAACGAGTTGAGAAGTACACCCCACCTTGGAATTCAGCACGTTTTATTTTACTAAAACACAGCCTTGTGATTATTAGTAGTTTTTTAAGACTCAGTGTATCATTGGTGAAAAATAATGAAAACGTCTAAAAGACATGTTATTTCTAACTTTGATGAGAGGCTGATTTCTTTGATATGCATATGTGTATGTGTTGGGTGTTAGGAATGACCCAAGACAGCTTTGCCACATAAGGGAAAAGTATAGTTTATGAGGCTACCATTGAGTTCCATGGGGTATCAGATAGAAATGTGTTTGTGATTCTGCTGAAGATGAGAAGATCATTTTGGTTGGATGGGAGATATCTAATTGTCTCAGGTGACTGTGTGTTTCATCTGCTTTGGCTCTGTCATAATAGTATATAATCCATTCGTGACAGCTACATTCAGTGTGGAGACCCTTTACTTATGGAATAAAACTGATTTATACATATTACTATACAAATTACTCTTGCATCTGAAGGGGTTTATGCTTCTAATCTTCATGAATTCAACTATTTCAATTGGAGGCAAAAGGGAACAAAACCATCTATGTTCTTTCTTTCATTTTTCTTTTTGTTGCTCAATAAAAATGAATGAGTTTTATACATTCAGTATCTAAGCATTTTTTTAAGGGAAGATGGATTATTTTCACTGTTCTTATATATTATATTTCTTATCATATTATATATGATTAAGAGAAAATGAACTGATAAAGTCATTCTCAATGTACAAAGAATCTACTTAGGCTAAAATTATTTATATGCCAATATGGAAACAATTACTTTTGACCTACTTGCATTCTTCATGAAGATGATCTGAATTTTTGAGTGGGTTACATTTGTGACAAATTCATCAAAGAATAGTTTTTGAATATTTTTATGGGATGTCATAATTTCAGACATGGGAAAGTCACATTCTCATAATTTCGCCATAATATTTTGGTTCCTTAAGAAAGTAATGTAAGAGTGATACTTTTCATTTAAAGAAATATAGCCTGTGATCTTCCCATAATCAGTAATTTCTGAAAATCAAAAAAAAGTACAGTTTACCATGTAGTGAAATTATTACAGATGGCATCAGAACAACTTTTAAATATTAAAGTTGTAGTAGCTTTAGTAACTAAACATTCTATATAATTCTGATAACTCCAAGAATGGAACCAACCATTCATCTATTTCTATCCATTCATTACTTTTTTTCTCTAGCTATCTCCTTGGGCCATATGAATGATGCAGTCTAGTTTCATCTTTGCCATGCTAGAATGGTCTTATTTACTTATCACTGAACCCCTGGCATATTTCTTGCTATTTCAACATTACTTTTTCTGACCTCTTATTGACCATCAGCATTGCATGAGCTAATGGATCTTACATGTTGTCTAGCTAAACTCTTTCTTGAAACTGAAGTTCAAAGGTATAAACAGTGGTGATGACATCAGACTCCTTCCTCTATATTCACTTTAACTGCTTTCCCAGCCCTCATCTTTCCTTGCAATCTGATAAGGGTAATATTTTTAAATGGACAGTCTCTGCATTGGGGCCCATTCCTTCCTTTCCTAGAGAAACTTAATTCTCATAATGAACTCTTGATGCATCTTCATTCAGAAAAGAATTTTAGCAAAGCCGAAACCATGAATGGACTGAGATTTGGTAATGGGCTATCTATGGGGGGAATAAGGGTAGGGAAGGTAGTTGCTATATCTCTAGCAATAATTCATAATATCACTACCAATATTTTTATATTGTATCTCTTGCAATATATGTATTCATGTCTATCAATGATTTGTAGATGAAAGTCTGATTTATAGGTGAAGGTCTGTTTAGTCTGTTATTACTACCATTTTAATTTTGCTTTTTATTTGACAGCATGTCCTTTTATTGCCATTAACGTTCAACCTTTAAATGTTCTTTTTTTAAGTTTTATTGATTTTATTTTTTTAAATACATGACAGAAGAATGCATTACAGTTCTTATTAGACATATAGAGTACAATCTTTCATATCTTTGTATTTAGAGTATGTTCACGCCAATTCATGCCTTTATATATGTACTTTTTTCATTACAATTCTTATTACATATATATACCACAATTTTTCATATCTGTTTATATATAAAGTATGTTGACACCCAATTTGAGTCTTCATACATGTACTTTGGATAATGATGTCCATCACATTCTACCGCCCTTGCTAATTCCCTGCCTCCTCCCTTCCCCTCCCACTCCTCTTTCCTATCTAGAATTCATCTAATTCTCCCATGCTTCTCCTCCCTACCCCACAATGAGTTAGCCTCTTTGTATCAGAGAAAACATTCAGCATTTGTTTTTTTGGGATTGGCTAACTTCACTTAGAATTATCTTCTCCAACACCATCTATTTACCTGCAAATGCCATGATTGTATTCTCTTTTAATGCTGAGTAAAATTCCATTGTGTATATATACCACATTTTTTTAAATCCATTCATCCACTGAAGGGCATCTAGTTTGGCTCCACATTTTATTTAAAGCCCCAACTTCTTTAATAAGACTCCTATAGCACAAGAATTAAAACCAATGGGATGGAATCAAACTAAAAAATTTCTTCTCAGCAAAAGAAACAATCTGTGAGGTGAACAGAGAGCCCACACCTTGGGAGCAAATTTTTACCCCTCACACATCAGATACAGCACTAATCTCTAGGATACATAAAGAACTCAAAAAGCTAAGCACCAAAAAAACAAATAACCCAATCAGCAAATGGGCCAAGAACCTGAACAGACACTTCTCAGAAGAGGATATACAATCAATCAACAAATATATGAAAAAATGCTCATCATCTCTAGCAATCAGAGAAATGCAAATCAAAACTACTCTAAGATTTCATCTCACTCCAGTCAGAGTGACATCTATTATGAAGACAAACCATAATAAATGTTGGTGAGGATGTGGGGGAAAAGGTACACTCATACATTGCTGGTGGGACTGCAAATTGGTACAATCAATATGGAAAGTAGTATGGAGATTCCTTGGAAATCTGGGAATGGAACCACCATTTGACCCAGCTATCCCTCTCCTTGGACTATACCCAAAGGACTTAAAAACTGCATACTGCAGGGACACAGCCACATCAATGTTTATAGCAGCACAATTCACAATAGATAAACTGTGGAGCCAATCTAGATGCCCTTCAGTGGATGAATGGATAAATGTTCTTATTGTCTTTTAAAATCTCTGGTAAAGGGTACGTAGTTGTATTCTTTAAAAATTTACCCTTTTCAATCTTTGTTTTTAACCCCAGGTTTTAGTCTGCCCACATTAATTTTAATTACCAATACATTTAAATTCCTTTCTAGGGGGATAGTTGAGGATAGGAAAGGCAGCAGAATACAACAGACACTAGAATGGCAATGTGTAAATCAATGGAAGTGTAAATGATGTGATTCAGCATCTGTATATGGGGTAAAAATGGGAGTTCATAACCCACTTGAATCAAACTGTGAAATATGATATATCAAGAACTATGTAATGTTTTGAACGACCAACAAAAAAAAAATGATAAGTTATTGATTTAAGAGGATGAAAGTTACCTTTGTAATCCAGATTTTTCTTAATATAGATTGAATTCTAGCATTCTATCAAAAAAAAGGAAAAAGCAGCTTTACATGTATGAAGACATGAATTGGTGTGAGCATATTTTATATACAAACAGAGATATGAAAAATTGTGTTCTATATGTGTAATAAGAATTGTGATGCATTCTGCTGTCGTGTATTTAAAAAATAAAAGCAATTTAAAAAAATAAAATAAAATAAAAAATAAAAAAAATAAAAATAAATTCATTTCTATAATCTTGCTTTGTGCTTTCAACTTATGATTTTTTAGTTTGTTTTTCTTCTTTCTGCTTTCTTTAGAAATGTGTTTTTTCCCCTCTTTACTATTTTGGAAGTTATAATCTCTGTGTCTTTTTGTGATTTCCCTGGATATCTTAATGTGAACGCTTAACAAGTTCTACTGTTAATGAGTATCTTCACCATTTGCCAAGGCAATATAAAGGCTTTAGAATAAAAACTACTCATTCCCTCCTGAACTTTTATGGCACTGTTTTGTTCTCTTCTTTTAGCTCTACTTAGTTTTTAACCCCAGAAATTAGATATTACAGTGAGTAAAATATATGTCATAGTGACTATTTTTTTCCTCCTACTTTCTAAAATGTAATCTTAGAATTTAACTCTGTATCATGTGTTGCATTATGTTTTTTTAGTCTGTGTCCCTAACATATTCTAAGGTCCTTTAGACCAAGTACCTGATAATATTTATTTCTCATTGGCCCACAATGCCTGGGACAGTGCCTTGCACTTAGTAGGTACTTAATAAATTCTTAATAGCTCATTGACTCAGCATCCAGTTATACTCATGAGTTTTTGTTCAATGAGAAATTTTAACATTCAAATCCAAACATTTAGAGTTGTTTTTCTTGTCTTCTGTAGTTAGTATTGGTTTGCCATGTTCCATTTCCATGGGACTGATTCAAGTGGAAATTATCAGGCCAGTTTGGTGTGGGAAATAGTGGGTAGGAAGAAGACAGGTAGACAATGAGTAACACAAAAATTAGCACTATGATTTTGTCACTGTGTGAAAAGCAGTAAAACTAATATGGTTTCATTTTTCAGTTGCCTCTCTTTACCTAACTGTATTCTTTCTTTTTTCCCTTCAACTTATGGCCATCTATTAGTACTCATAATATTTGCATGCTGTAGAAGCAGAACTAATACGTTGTATTCTTTGAGCTTGTTTTGGGTCACCCAAGGTCACAATAGATCTAAGACAAAATTCACATCACTTTTCTTTTTATCCATGCTCTTCTTTTCTGGGATCCCTGCATCTTTTAGATAAAAAGCTTCTTTCTTCAGTATGTGTTAGACACCCTTGTTAATTTTTCAGTCTTATCTTTTCTACTTGGTTGTCTAGAAGAAACATTTTTTTTCCCAATGATAAAAACACTTTTCTTGCTTTACAATATCTGATCCAAAAATAGCCTAAAAAATAAGCCTGAATTTGCTGAAGGTAATGTAATAAAAGGACCCCAAGTCAGACATCTGTTACTCATTATTTATAACCTATGGCTAAAAGTCATGCTAATTAGGAGTTATTGCTATTTATTTCTCAGACTGTTTGCTCACAAACCTCATACATTCTCTTTAGTCATTTTCACTTTGCTTGTGATGTCAGTAAAGTTTAAGTAAAATTTGAAATGCAGTCTCTTAAAGAATACGGAGCCATCGTGATAAAGCAAGTTGATGATCAAAACTATGGTTCTCTCTACTGCCTTACAATCACCTTTTGCTATTGTCCTCAAATGTTGAAAATAATTTAAAGTTTTTAGCCTTCAATAATTGTTTTTTTCCTAAAGAGAGCAGGGTGCTTGGTATGTATATTCATTGTATGAGAGTAATACTACTTACACATATATAATCCTTAATAATTTTAAAATATTCTGTTGAGATTATTTTTTTGTGTTAAGTCATTGGGATTCAAAAAGCTCAACAGGTGACTCCCTATGACCTCATGAAGGTCTTCATTTCTGGAAACCTCTTCTAGCTTGTGATAGAGCACTTGCCTAGGTGGAAGGGATGTCCTTCGCAATTTCAAATATCCATTGACAATGGGAAATTTCAATAGTGAGCCTCTATTGTATACTCCTTCCTTATGCCCAGAACATTTTTATCTTAGTTATCTGTGATATGCTGAAAAATGAATCCGATGGTTTTATTGTGTTCATATAGAGGACATTATGGCAATGGAATGTAAATATGGTTGATTCATGTTTATAACTCTGGGTGGCCGACAGAGGTTTCAGATGGAAAGAGGATTAGGTTGGGTCTGTCAATGACTATTACTTCCATCTTTCTCCTTCTAGACTAAGGATTGCCATCAGAGGAAGTAAGTTTCTCAGCCCTGATGCTTTAGGTTCCTGGTTTCTAGACATACGTATTAACTTTTGGACTGAAGTCACAGTAGAGATTTTCATCATTTTTGCCTACTGGAAATGCCTATGATGTGAAAGCAATTTCTTCCTTTTGTGGCTCTACCCTCAGTTATTATTTTTCCTATTACAAGAGTAAAATTTAAAATGTACCTAAATAAAATTAGGATTTGGGGCATTTCAGGAGTTCCTACAAACAAGAGTTCAAAGCAGGCTCTCCATGCATGCTAAGTAGAGGTTCTCCTCACCAGTGCTGGTGACCTTTAAAAGATCTCTCTCTGGAATCTATTATATTCTGAAATTTTATAAGAAAAAGATATCTCTTCTGGCTGTCTTGCCTTCAGTTCTGTCATATCTGTAAAACAAAAAACTATGGTTTTAGATGTTGTATATGGTATGTTTAAATTTGTTCTTTGCCCCCATCCTTTTTTGGCAGGTACTGGAGATTGAACTGAGGGGCAATAAACCACTGAGCTACATCCCCAGCCCTGTCCTGTATTTTATTTAGAGACAGGGTCTCACTGAGTTGCTTTGTGCCTCGCTTTTGCTGAGGCTGGCACTGAACTTGCGATCCTCCTGTCTCAGCCTCCCAAACCACTGGGATTACAGACATGTACCATCATGCCTGGCTGCCCCCATCCTTATTCAGGAAATGTTTTGCTTTATTGAAGTCATGATGTTGGTTATGTTATTGTTAACTAATAGGTTTCTTAATGTGTATTGATAGCCAAAGAGTTACATTTGCCAGGCACTAGATTATGAGTATCTTTCTATAATTTTCTAGAAGACTAAAGAAAGTATAGTAACAAAGGGAATATTTATAGTTAACAGTAATAAACTAAACTATCTCAAAAACAGATATAGGAAAGAATACTTCCATCTCACATATACAAAGCTTTAATGCTTATTAAGAGTTAATTGACACATGGGACCTATATATTATTTATAATTTTATTAACTGAGTCTAAAACCAAGGAAAAGCCAAATGTCAAATTCCCTTCCATGACTAAATTCAGCATTATGAATTTAAGGTCTTTTGCTCTCTTTCTGACTTGTCATTATTGTAGATTATAGGGTTGGTTATCTATAGATTCCAAACTGCATAAGAGAAGGAAATGTATTCATTCAGAGTTTTAGAAATTAAATTAAAAGGAGTTATCTTTTGAAATATCTGAAAAGTTTATTGAGGCTTGGCGAGTTTAATTTCAGTGCATTTAATGGAAGTCAGAGGTGGATTCGTTTAGTTAAGGCCATCAGATGGAGGCAACGTTCGGTACAGGGAAAAAGTGAGAACAGAGAATGACTTACAATTAACCTTTTGCTTTTAATGTAGCAAATGGTCAGACAGAAGCTGTCTAGAACTCGCTGGATGTTAGTACAATAGAAATCATTGGTAATCAACCTCAACTTCCCGGTGTTCTAGGGGGTGCAGTTTGAATACTCAGTTTAAATGTACTGATGAAAATACAGAATACTTTTCTGACATAAGAAACCTGACTTGATTCTGTGGTGCTGCTACTCAAGATCAAGAAAATCTATATAAGGTGGTTGAACAAACATGTGCAATCACACAAGAGGCAAATAAGAGGAAGTACTTGCATCCCTTGATTGATTTTTATTACTCAACAGTCTGGACTCCTCCCTTCCCACTCCCACACTTCTCAGCATGCAGATATGTTGATCTCTTCTTTTAATATTTAGATCTTGTGTGTATATGTTTCATGGTGTGTGTGTGTGTGTGTGTGTGTGTGTGTGTGTTATTAATACAGGGCTATAGGATTAGGGACATGATTAATTATCTACATGTACTTTCAACTCTTGATGCCTCATTGATTTTATGACTAGTTGATCCATGACATTTTTATGACCTGAGACTTGTAATTTTTCTACTTAGCTTTCTAATGCCTTTCAGAGCAACCATCTTTAGTACGTGTAGCTATGAGTTATGCATTCAACTAAAATATACTGGCACTATGCAGGATAATTTGTAACTGTACAGAATTATTGTTATGTGGAATATGGCACTTAACAACTCCCATTAACAGCTAGATGTTATGTCTCACTTCTAGAATGTTGTTTCTGAGGTTAGAATCTACCATGTCCTCTTGTGCTGTGATCTGATCCTCAGAGAGGCAGAGCAACGGGAACTGAGCCGGCACCTGAAACTCCAGCCCCACCCAACTGTTGGTGTGGTCATTGACTGCTCCTAGACCTTGCATCATCTTCTCCCAATTCAGAGTATCTGCCTCCAGTTATTGTCCTGCCTCTGGCTTCCTGTCACCTGGCTTTGCCATTCCTAATATGCTGCTCCCCCGCAGTTGAGATTCCTTTGGTACAGTCTCTGCCTTTTCTAACTGGGCTTCTCTCTGATTCTCTCTTCCACAAGGGGAGGGTTTTCATTCATTTTGTGCACACTGTTCTCACTTCCTAGGATGGTGCCTGACAGGTGGCAATACATATGTACTGAACAAAATTTTCTGACTTTTGTTTCTATCATTTGGTTTCCTTCTAATTCTCACCTTTGGATTTCATCAGGGATGGAACGGGGTGATACCAGACGAAATCTCAGAGCTCATGCATGTCCTGCCACTTGTGATCCATGAGAGTCCATGTGTGCTATGACCCGTGATGGGTGTTATCACCCATTATGGTATTTTCTAGTTGGTGCTTAATGATGTTTTATTTGTCACCAAAAGACTTTGGCCTCTCCCAAATTAGATGTTTTCATGACTAAGAGGTTCTTAGGTTTTATCAAAGAACAATTTCAGGAAATGCTTAGATAAGTGGACACATTTCTTTATATTCCCTAATTGGGTGGTGGTCATTAATATTTTCTGTGGCATTAAAAATTATCTGTGGGAAGGACTGGAGATGTGGCTTAGTGGTTAAGTGCCCCTGGGTTCACTCCCCAGCACACACACACACACACACACACACACACACACACAAATTTGTCTGTGGGAAGAGAGGTATACAACCAAATGGATTATGCAGATGGGTAACAGACATACTGTGATCTTAGGAAGTCAGAAGTAACAATGACACTGTTATATGGGTCAAGGTACACATAAACACTTGTCTTTTAATATGTTGTGGCACTATTTCTGTTACTGAGAAATAAACTAATATAGTTCTCTGGGGGTGTTATAGTTTGGATGTGAGGTGTCCCCCAAAAGCTCATGTATCAGACAATGCAAGAAGGTTTAGAAGTGAAATCATCTCATGATGGGATTAACTGGGTGAGGGCTGAAGGTGGATCAGGTGTGGCTGGAGGAGGTGGGTCATTGAGGTTGTGGCTTTGGGCCACATATTTTGTATCTGGTGAGTGGAGTCTCTGCTGTGTGATCATCATGTGAGCTGCTTCCCTCTGACACACTCTTCTGCCATGATGTTCTACCTCACCTTGAGCCCTGAGGAATGGAGCCTGCTGTCCATGGACTGAGACTTCTGAAGCTATGAGCCCTCAAAAACTTTTCCTCCTCTAAAATTATTCTTGTTGGGTCTTTTAGTCACAGCAGCAAAACAATCTGACTGAAACAGGGGAAACCTTAAAACTCTACAAGACTGAGTTTTAATAGTCTTATAGGAATATGTATCACATTATTTTCCAACATAAAAACCACAGAGGTATAAAAATATAGTATAGGTCTTGGAACTTAAACTGATCTGAAGAGACCACCTGTTTCAGGTTAGGTCATTAGAATTTCACACAAGCATCCAAATGACACTCAAAAAGGTTGAATGACTTTTCTGCCCAGGGTGACAGGGCAAAATTTCAGCTTCAGAGATGGAGCACAAAAGGGAGCACATGTTCTTATAATTTCTGTTTCAATTTTTCCTTTCCTCAGGAGCTTCTACAACAGTGAATAATATCATAAGCACATCTTCTTTAATATGTGCAGGATTTTTTCAGTCTTTCTAGTTTTAGCTGGTGGAATTAGAAGATAAATTAAAGTTTGTTCTCTTTCTTCAAGGCAAGAGGTGTATGTGCTTTGTACAACAAAGCCCAAGAAATCTAATAAAATACCCTAGCTGCAAAAGTTACCACCTGAGCCTCAGACTCCTCTAGAATTACTATGGCATCTCTCTTTTGTTTAAAGAAAAAAATCTTAGGTTTAAAAAAAATAAGTGTTCATAGAAACACATGTTAGGATTAGTAGAAGGACTGATAAAATTTCGTAGACAGCTGAGACTAAAAATCTTCTTATATTTCCTTTTTGTTTCAAGGAGAAAGAACTGGGCCCTCTTAAGTGATGAGACTACTAAATATCTGTTATGGTTTGGGTATAAAATGTCTCCTGAAAAGCTCTTGTGTTGGAAATGTGATAGCCAATGTAGCTATGTTCAGAGGCGAAATGATGAAATTGACAGCTGTAACCTAATCAGTAGATTAATTCATTTGATGGATTAATAATGTGAATGGACTACTGGGTGGTAACTGTGGGCAGGTGGGAAATCATTGCAGGAGGAAGTAGGCTCCTAGGAGCATGCCTCTGGGAATTGTATTTTCCTGGCTGCTACAAGCTGAGAAGCTTTCCTTACCTTTGCGCTTCCACCATGATGTTCTCCCTCACCTGAGGCCCATAGAAATGGAGTTGACTGACCATGAGTTGAACCTTTGAAACTCAGACAAACTTTTCCTCCTCTCAGTTGTTCTTGTCAGGTCGCAGCAAGAAAAAGCTAACTAAAACAATATTTTGAGACACACACACACACACACACACACACACACACACACACACACACTGATGCATTTCCAAAAATTTTATGTTGGACTATTCAGTGGTAAAGCCAACACTAGAATATTCTTCTGATCCGAATGCCAAGGCTTTTGCATTTTGATGAAGTGAGTCCCACTTTTTTAAGCCTTATGTCATGTTCAGTATGATCTCATCTGATGTGTTCTGCACTGTGGTTTAATTTGGGACTTTATTCCCTCACTTTTCATTGAGTACATTCAGATGATTTTTGAAGCATTGATAATAGGCAGATTTTTATCTTTCCTTTTTCTTATGGCTTCTGGAAATTTCACTGGTTAGTGTTCACATATTGACTTTGAATTGCAATAATCATAGTAAAATAAACATCTCATTTAAATAAGATGTACAATAAAAGTTTACTTAAGGTAAATTAAGAGCAAAAGGGCTAATTGTGTATACTCACTTAAAATGTCCTTTCTGCTGTTGTCAGAGATATAGGATTAAATAAACCAAATATGGCAATTTTCTTTGTATTTTATTATGTCTAGAAATATTATTTACTCCAGTAAAGTACATCTTCCTTTATTATCACTCATCACCAATTCTAATCCTATCTAGATTTTCTACTATTGCCCTGTATCATCTAAAATCTTAACTTCTGTAATATTAGTTCCTTCCTTAGTTTTATTTAACTTAGTTATACACAGAGATATAGTAATTTACATACCTTCAAAGGATCCTCATGAACTCAAACTATTCTGCACAGAGGCTGAGTTGTTGGAAAGAAATGTGCATCCAACTATGTGTGTATGTTAGCATAATGTTCCTGTTGACAGGAACCATATTTTTCCCTTAAAAGCATGATTGATGAAGCCATTTTGCAGACAAAGAACTCATGACCAATTTCTTTCAAGCTTCAAATCAAGTTTGACAGCAGGAAGAGTTTCTTATAGCAAATGGGAAACAGTCATCTTAAAATTTAACTCATATCACGATCATTGTTGGCTTCCAAACACACTCACACTTCACTTCTGGTTCATTGAGAAGCCCTATTGTGCCAGAGCATTGGTCCTATTAAGAGAGCTTGCAGCTGGTTGTGTCTATGCATCCTGCAGAATTCTTCTTTCTTTTAGTTCTAAGTGAAGACCACATGGTGCAATATAAAAATCAAAGCACCACTTCTTATGTGCTACAGGTATTACAGTAGTTGGTTAAACTGCTTTATGCTAGGCGATTATCTTTTGGGTTGACAAGTTCCAGAGTAAGCCAACTAGGTAATTAGAGGTGTTTTGGCATATTGGTACCAAAGTTGCTGTCTGAAGATGCCCAGAGAGTAATAGTCTCGCATGTGTGTGTGCGCATGTGTGTGTTTTCTCTGCAGGTGTTAAATTTTCCAGGATAGAAGTGTTCAGCATGAGCAAACATGATTAATAATTGTGAGCTGTTTATATGCATACAGACAAGCTTGGGAGCACAGAATCCAAAGCAGAAATTATTGCATTAGAGAAGTGCTTTGGGATTTGGGCTTATAGTCCCATGTCTGTCTGCTTAACATTTCTTTTTCGTTAGAGTTTCAACATTTTATTGATTTGTAAACAATTAACTCCGTGTATTAAACTACATCTAACTTTATATTTTAATTGTGCTTCTTCAGTCCATGACACCAAAACACAAAAGGATGCTTAGGTAATGATATTCACCACCCCCTCCAGAAGGTTCTCTTACAATAGTTTAAAGTACTGACTTATTGAACTGCTTGTTACCGCACTGGAATCTTAACTCTCTGAGGGCACAGGCTGTGTCTTTTCATTGTTTGTCCCCAGTGTCTGAGACGGCGCTTCAAGATGTTTTGAAAATATGTAATGAATGAACTGCTTTCACTATTTGTTCAATATATTTTTGTACTTTAAATATTTAAAGGTTTTGTCTTCAGGTGTGATATGCAGGGTAATTTTCCATTATCTAATCCTTCCTTGTCTAATCATGTAAAAATATGTTTCTCTATGAGAGTGTTTTCAGATATAATTCTTTAATAATTATTTATGATTCTGGCCTAGAGTAAAAATTGGTAATATTAGTTATTATACACAGTGAATTCTCAGAATATAGAATATAGAATAATTTTAATTGATACAGTTGTTCCAGAGCTAAAAAAGAATTTAGATGTTATGAAATACAAAGGAAAGATCATTAAATTAAGGTATGGAGAGGTGACAAGTATTATGTGGTGCCATACTGGTAGATTTAGTTATGAGTTGTGTGAAGATTGGTTATATTTTTAAAAATTATTTGAATTTTCCTGAGTATTAAGATCAGGCATAGAAATATCATAATCCCTTTATTCTTCAATAATTGCTCTTCACTTTTATGAATTAAATTAGAATATTTCCTTGGGTATGGTGGCTCACACCTATAATCCCAGTGGCTCGGGAGGCTGAGGCAGGAGGATCACAAGTTCAAAGCCAGCCTCAGCAGAAGTGAGGTGCTAAGCAACTCAGTGAGACACTTTCTCTAAATAAAACAGAAAATAGGTCTGGGGATGTGGCTCAGTGGTTGAGTGCCCCAGGTACCACTCCCCAGCCCCCCACAAAAACAAACAAACAAACAAACAAACAAAAAACATAGAATATCTCTTTTTTAGATCCCAGGGATTTGAAATTATTATTATTTTTTGTGTACTGGCATTCTGTAAATTATGCAACTGATTCATAAATTATGTACCTTTGTTTTCAATGCTTTATTTAAAGCATTTAGTTTGTGTCTGAATTCAGTTCTTTCATGCAGAAACTAATACAATTTTGTGTTACCAAATTCAAATGAAAAATTTCTGGACTTTGAATTTGCATTAATCCAAGCTTTAAATTTTTTTATTTTTTCATCACCTACTAACTACTTTACTAACATCACTTTAGTAATTTATCAAATAGCTTTGTATTCCTTTATATTTGCCATTTCCCTTTTTAAAAGATAGCTGGAATATTTATAAATGTCCCATCTGTACACATACCTGTGTAAATGTCATACCTAGTAATTTTTATTTGTTTATTGTTTTCTTAATTAAAAATTTTCATTTCTAATTTTGTTGTTTGGAATGCAGATCACAGACAGAGAGATCTGATCTTAAGTGTGGAATATAGGCATACTTAGTGCTACTATTATATTATAGAAGTATTGTGAGTTAAATAGGATTTTGTGAGTTATTTTCAAGATTTATTATAATTTCAATGAGGACAATATTTTAAAATGTAAGGCAGAAATTGAAGAAAAATATTCCCCTTCTGTAGTAGTGGTGGTTCTCTAAGTGGCAAATAGGGCTGTGGCTATCAGGTTAGTTACTTTTGGGACTCTCAACTTGTACTGTGTATGAATAAGACAAAACAACTGACTGATTCAATATCCAGATGTAAAGATATAGATTGGGGCAAATTGGGAGCAAGTATTTAAGTCAGATGCAAAATATTAATATGGTTGTTCTAGAGCAAAATATGTAAATTGGGAGCAAAGGACATTTGCCTCCATAGCTTAAAGATACTTTTTTTTTTTTTGAGTATCAGGGATTGAACACAGAGACACTTAACCTAGTTAAGCAAACTCACTCATACAGACAAAAGATTTCTATTTTTTTTTCCCCAGACGAACTCATTACTTTCCCTGAGCTTTGCAAGGGACTGAGTCATTTACTAGTTTTCTAACGGGCAGCTATTTTTTTTTTAGATACCTCCTGAATAATTGAATTTTCCTGCATTTGGAAATATATCCAATTCTTACTCAAAAAGTCATTCTGATTAGATAAAACAGTTAAATGGACCATAAGGATGTGGGAAAAGAAACATCTCTTGAAAGCAGAAAGCAAGCATCCAAGTCTGTATCCCCCAGATTGATGTCTACAGCTCCATTGGAAGAGGGGGTACTAATGAACTCATCAGACAGCCCCCACTGCCATTCCTCAGTGTAATTTTGTGCTTAACTGATGTTTAGAGACTTAGGATCTCACTGTAGAAGCTTATCATTGTAAGATGTTGATAAAGCTTTCAGAGATATTAGAAAAATGTCTTGGACCACACAGTGTAAAGGAAGTGTAACACAGCTCAGGGCTTTTAGTGTGCAGAAGGTACTTTAAATATTTTTTAGCTTAGTTGCCTGAATGCAAATTAAATTGACCAATAGGAGCTAAATTTGCCTGCTTTATTGGTAAAAGACCTTGATTGATTATGAATTTGAGTCTGTGTCTGATTTCAAAGAGGTATGCTGCTCAGTTAAAATCCACCCAGGGAGCAAGATCAGCATGTATTCTAATGGTAAAACAATTACAGTAAACTGCATTAAAAAAAGAAAAAGAATATTACTAGCCTTTTAGGAAGTGAGTACTATGTGGCTAGAAAGGTAATCCTGCTACTGCAGGACTGTATTACACTATAGATTAAAATTGTGAATGTATGTGGCTCTTTTCAACAGTGTGCTATATAAACCTCAGGATTGTGGACATTGTCCAGTTATGAGTGTCATGTGATAAGCATGAATCTGATTATCAAGTATGTGGCACATTGCCTGTGAGACTTGACTAAGGTCCCAGAGGTTGTGCAGCTGTTGGAACATGGACATGACAGAATGCAACTCAACACCATTTCTGCCATCCACATTCGCTCTCCTTAGAGAAAATTATTGTTTTACTGAAAGAGACCTTTGGTCTTCCTTCAAGAACCAGGAGGAGAATGACATTGAAGAGTTTTCTGTGGATTCCAGAAAGCCCTCAAAAGATTCTGAAGTGTTTAAGTAAGATTTCTTAGGGTGCTAGAGGTACAGTGGAGTATCAAAGTCGTTTTCAGTCATTACTTACATTGAAGGTAGGGTTTTGAAAGTAAATACTCTGAAATTATTTGTAAATGGTGAAATCTTACATTGCCACAGTCTGGCTGGGCACAATTCAGGAGCCACTTGTCAAAAGAAACTAACTTTATTTTTAGAACTACAAACGCCAAACAAAACAGCTCCTCAGGAAAAAACCCTCAGAGCCCAGCTGCCACCACCGGCTTCCCACAAGCCTCTCACTTCCACACCAGCCTCTCCACCTCCCACAATCCTCCTGCTCTTGAGGCCGATTGGCTGGGTTGCATGGGCGGAGCCAAAGAAGTCCCCCAATGAGCAGCTCCATGGAGGAGCCAATCAGCTAGATGTTGCTGGGGCCTCTGTGAGCCAATCATCAGCTGGCAGTCTGAAGGGCAGGGAAACAGCCCAATGAACATCACCGCAGAGGAGCCAATCAGCTAGATGTTGCTGGGGCCGCTGTGAACCAATCATCAGCCGGCAGCTGGAAGTTTGCTGGCAGCTGGAAGTTTGCTGGGGCCCCTTTGGCTGTGGCTCTCAACATCTCCCCCTCTCTGTTTAAACAACAAGCATGTGGCTTGGGGACCGTGCCTGCCTTAGGTGGTCCAATACTACATATGGTCCTTACCCGTCTTCGGATGAGCTGACCTCAGGGCGTCAGCCTCCTGTCTTAGGTTGGTACCATTGTAATTGGATCTTACCCATTGACTACTGGTCCAGTATACAGCCACACCTGTGGAGAGGTCTTTGTCATGACAAGCAGAAGGGAGGAAGATACACCAAGCCAATTGATGGCTCTTGTTGGAAAAATTGTACAACCGATGACATCATCAGCAAAAATACCCCAACACTACCACAAGTCGCTGCACCAACAGATAGTTCACAATGCATACAAGTGAGTTCACAATGCATACAAGTGACACATAGTTTAGGCAAGTTCTGCAAGCAGTTCAGTGATGGCTATTGCAGAAACTGTAGATTAGTTTTATCTTTGTCTTCACCGGCACTGGGATGAAGATAGGAATTCTGGCAATAATGGCTAAAGAAAAAATTATGTAACATTCCAGAAGGCACTAAAAGAAAACAATTTTCTTAATAATTTACATTATCTTGAAGAGAATTATTAAATATAATGAAAAGGAAAGGTGAAAGTAAACAAACAGATCTGTTAACCTTCTTTTTTGTTTACATATTAAAACAATTCTTAATAGTTATTTACCCAATTTAAATTAAACCATTTAAATCACGTGAATAAAAAAAATATTTGGATCCATTTTTTCATGAGCGCTCATCATATATGATATATGGACATACGTACATTCAAACATATAACACAAAACACAAGTGTGCACACATAATATAATACATACAACACATAACATAATAGTAAAGGCCTTATAACTTTTTACAGGTGAAATCTCCATTGCAATGTTTAAAAACTCTATAGTCAAAAAAAAAATAGAACTGATCAGCAAAACATTAACTTAGGTCTGTATGAGCTCAAAAAAAAAAATAGAACTTCATGATATGGGAAAGAGCAATAATAAAATAGATATTGAAAAAAGCATCCTGGTTCTGTCGCAGATGTAAGTATAGCCAAATTGGAGTTTTGGATATCAGCTGTTATGGATTTGAGCCAAATCATCTTCTTTTTGGTCTGTAGAAATCGCTTTAGTTAATCTCTCTGGAATCCAAATCGGCTGCTGTTCTCCCTGTGGAAACACACAAACAGGCCCCCGACTTCAGACAGTCACTGGGTCAGAACTTTAGTTAATCTCTCCAGAATCCAAATCGGCTGCTGTTCTTCCTGTGGAAACACACAAACAGGTCCCCGACTCCAGACAATCACTGGGTCAGGACCTTGGTTAATCTCTCTGGAATCCAAATCGGCTGCTGTTCTTCCTGTGGAAACACACAAACAGACCCCCGACTCCAGACAATTACTGGGTCAGGACCTATCCATTGTGCTGTTAGAATATCTTCCCAAAGTACCTTGGGCTTATGTACATTTTTTGGACACATATGCCTTTCTGCAGCACTAAGTCCTGATGAATCCAAATTTTAAAAGTTTAGAGTAAAAAGGGTTATTTTAAGTTTATCTTTGGGGAATATATACCCCTTCCCAATTTCGTCTTTTTGCTTTAATAAGTACATTTTAATAGTTTGATGAGCTCTTTCAACTATGCTTTGTCCCTGTGGATTGTATGGGATTCCTGTTATATGAGTAATGCCAAAGGATGAGCAAAATTGTTTAAAAGAGGTAGAAGTATAACCAGGGGCATTATCTGTTTTTAACTGTTTTGGAATGCCCACAGTGGCAAAATTTTGTAAGCAATGAGCTATAACATCTTTAGTTTTTTCTCCGGCATGAAGGGAGCCCATCAAAAATCCAGAAGAAGTATCAACTGTAACATGCAAATATTTTAATTTTCCAAATTCTGGCAAATGTATGACGTCCATCTGCCAAATATGGTTAGGTATCAATCCTCTAGGATTGACTCCAAGATTAACTTGTGGTAAAAAGGTCACACAATTTTGACATTGTTTTATTATTTGTCTAGTTTGTTCCTTAGTTATTTTAAAATGCTTTTGTAAAGTATTAGCATTGATATGGAACCTTTTATGAAAATTTATAGCTTCTTCTAGTGTAGAGAAAATATGTATGTCATGTGTAGTTTTATCTGCTAAATCATTGCCCAAACTAAGGGCTCCAGGCAATCCTGTATGTGCCCTGATATGTCCTATAAAGAATGGATCTTTTCTGTCCCATATTAAACTTTGTATAGTGGAAAACAAAGAGAAAACAGTAGAAGAAGGGGAAATCCTACCAGCATCTTCAAGGGATACTATAGCATTAACTATATACTGACTATGAGAAAATAAATTAAATACAGAATCTTTAAACATCACAAAAGCTTGTAATACTGCATTAAGCTCTACCTTTTGAGCTGATTGTTTGGGTACTAAAAATGTAAAAGTTTGATCAGGTGTAACTATTGCTGCTGTACCATTATTTGACCCATCAGTGAATATATTTGGAGCATTCATGATAGGTGTTTTTCTTGTCATTTTTGGAAAAATTACAGGATGCAATGACCAAAAAGACAATAAAGGATTAGATGGTAAGTGGTTATCAAATGAAACATTAGATTTGCACATGATTATTGCCCAAGTATTTAACTCATTAGCTAATTCATCAATTTGATTCATAGTATATGGAGTAATAATTTTATTGGGAGAAATTCCAAATACTCCCTTTGCTGTTTTTATTCCTTTGAGTATTAATTGTCCTACAGCCTCAGGATACCTAGTAAGAATAGTGTTAGGAGAATAAGATAAATATATCCATGATAATGGGCCTTCTTGCCAAAATACTCCTGTAGGAATATTTTTTGTTGGTAGTACAATAAATAATAAAGGCAAACTTATATCAATTCTATCCAAATGCATATTTTCCATATATGTTTCAATGATTTTTAATGCCTTTCTTGCTTCAGGCGTTAACATTCGGGGTGAATTTGGATCTGAT
Organism: Spermophilus citellus; assembly: GCF_964194105.1. NCBI lineage: Eukaryota > Metazoa > Chordata > Mammalia > Rodentia > Sciuridae > Spermophilus > Spermophilus citellus. The sequence goes on along the minus strand of NC_138185.1, from coordinate 158,326,104 downwards.
GGACCTTTTAGGATATCAGATAAAGGTCCCAACTCTCCTGTTGGTATACCTAGATAAGGCCTTATCCAATTTATGTCTCCTAATAACTTTTGAAAGTCATTAAGTGATTTGAGTTGATCTACTCGTATTTGAATTTTTGGTGGACGGACCATGGTTGAGGATAATATAACTCCTAAATAATTAATTGGAAACTTTAATTGTACTTTATCTATTGCTATCTCTAGATTATAATTTTTTAATAAGTTTGTAAGTGTGGTATAACATTCTAGCAATGTGTTTTTAGCTTTGTGTGCTAATAATACATCATCCATATAGTGAAATATTTGTAGTTCAGGATTTCGATTTCTAAGTGGCTGGATTACTTTGTTAACATAAATTTGACACATAGTTGGGCTGTTAGCCATCCCTTGAGGTAGTACTTTCCATTCATATCTCTGATCAGGACCTTCATGATTCAGTGCCGGGATAGTAAATGCAAAACATGGACTATCCTCAGGATGAATTCAAATTAAAAAAAAACAATCTTTAATATCTATAACTAAAACATACCACGTTTTTGGCAAAGCAGACAATTGAGGAATCCCCGATTGAGCAGGTCCCATAATGACCATTTCATTATTAATGGCTCTTAAATCTTGCAATAATCTCCATTTACCAGATTTATTTTTGATGACAAAAATGGGAGTATTATGGGGAGATACAGAAGGTTGTATATGTCCTTCCGCTAATTGTTGTTTGACCAGATCATGGGCTACTTGTATCTTTTCTTTAGTCAAGGGCCACTGAGGAACCCATACTGGTCTTTCTGATTTCCATGTAATTTTTATTGTCTCAGTGGCCCTTTGTGAAAATCCAACCCATGTCTGTCTGTTCCTTGATATATTTTTATTGGTGCTGCTATACCTTGTTCTTGTTTTTCTAATCTTTTTCCTTTCCTAAAACCTTGTCTAGCCATAATAGTGGGTGCATTTTGATTGATGTTATTTGTTAATGTCAAACCTAATTGATCTAAGACATCTCGTCCCCATAAATTTACAGGAAGATGATCCAATACATATGGTTGTATAGTTCCTTCACATCCTTCAGGATCCTTCCAATCTAATACCATTGCACTTCTATGGGGATTAGTCGCCACTCCTAGGCCTCAAAGCGTTTGAGTGGCTTGTTGTAATGGCCAATGTTTTGGCCATTCTTGAAGAGAGATGATGCTAAGGTCTGCACCTGTATCCAGTAGCCCATTAAATTCATGTCCTTGAATATTTAGTTTTAGCATGGGGCGAAAATCTAAATTTAAAGAAAGCATAGCCCAATCTACACCTGTGGAGCCTAATTCCTTGGAACCTCTTTCTACAGCATGACTGGAAAATTTATCATGTAGGCTTGGTATTATTAGTAACTGTGCTATTCTATCTCCTGGTGAAATTATTGATATACTGCCGCAGTCTTGGCTGGGCACAGAATCACGAGCCACTGAAGCAGGAACAAAATTTTATTTTGAAAAAGCCGCTAACACTCTCCGCGCCAGCGAGTCAAAAACCGGTCCTCCCACGAGGGTGTCCGACCGGAACCGCGCGTCCCGGAACCCCCCGTCTCCTCCGACCTCCTCCGGAATTCCCTCCTACTATCCTTCCCCAACCAATGGGAACTCTCCAGCAGTCCCGTAAAGTCCCGTAACTTGAGTCCGGTAGCAGGCCAAGGTGAACAGCGGGAGTCCAGTTTGCATATGAATGTAAATTTTAACATAATCATCTCAGTGGCTAGCTGGCGTCACTTTACAACCAAAGGTGCCATACATCGTATATATGCTTGTGGCTCCTAGCATCTGCCCCCTTCTGTTTAATTAAGCAACAAGCAATGTGGCTAGGGACCGTGCCTGGTAGGTTGTCCAATTTATCATATGGTTCTTACCCGTCATGGGAGAACTGACCTTTAGGCGTCAGCTTCCTGTCTTAGGTTGAATCCACTGTAATCAGAGCAACCCGTCGCTGACTACCGGTCCAGCATTCAGCCATGCTTGTGGATAGGCCTATGCACCAGTGGGGGGGTGAGGTTCTTGCCTCACCTCTGTTGGCCCCCAAATTTAGCCTTGGTGCCAGTGGGGGGGTGAGGTTCTTTGCCTCACCTCTGTTGGCCCCCAAATTTAGACCATCACTAGTAGAAGGGAGGAGGATACAGAAATGCCACGACACCAAGCCAATTGACGGCTCCTTTGGAAAAATTGCGTCACTGGTGACACCATCAGCAAAGATATGCCAGTATTACCACAATAAACATGGGGTGAGCTGGCAAGGAAATTGCATCACTGGTGACACCATCAGCAAAAATATGCCAGCAGTACCACAATTCGGTGCACCAGATGATATTTCACAATGTATGCAACTGATATATAGTCCAGGCAAGTTCTGCAAGCAGTTCAAATTGGAGGAGTCTATCAATATGTCCATATCCTCCCAAAGTAAATCAAGTCCTTGATAGCATTACTTGTTGAGTTATATTCATTGATGCATCAGTTTATACAGTTTACTGTGATAGCTATCATAGAAGCTGTAGTTTGGTTTTATCTCAGTCTTCACTGGAATTGGGATGGAGATGGAAATTCTGGCAATGATGGTAAAGAGACATTATCCTGAACAAAATTATTAAATATAATAAAAAGAAAAGGTGAAAGTAAACAAACAGATCTGTTAAACTCCTTTAAAAACAATCCTTAACAGCCGTTTACCAAATTTAAATTAGTAAACAAACAGATCTGTTAACCATCTTTAACAACAATCATAAACAGCTGTTCACCTAATTTAAATTAAACCATATAAATCACGTGAATAAAGAAAAAATTCGGATCCATTTTTTCATGAGCGCTCCTCATATAAGAAATATGGACATACACACATACAGACATACAACACAAAACAGAAGTGTGCACACAACATACAACACATAAGACAATAGTAAATAAAGGCCTTGTAACTATACTTAGGTGAAATCTCCATTGCAATGTTTAAAAACTCCACAGTCAAAAAAAAAATAAATAAATAAATAAATAAATAAATAAATAAAAAATAAAACACAGTCAAAAAATAAAACTGATCAGAAAAACATTAACCTAGGTTTGTATGAGCTCAAAAATAAAATAGAACTTTATGATGTGGAAAAATGCAATAATAAAATAGATACTGAAAAAAAAAAACCTTGGTTAATCACTGTCGCAGATGTAAGAATAGCCAAGCTGGAGCTCTGGATGTCAGCTGTTATGGATTTGAGTCAAATCATCTTCTTTTTCTGTAGAAATTGTTTTAGTTAATCTCTCTGGAATCCAAATCGGTTGCTGTTCATCCTGTGGGAAAACACAGACAGCGCCCCGATTCCAGACTATCACTGGATCCGGGCCTTTCCATTGTCCTGTTAGAATATCTTTCCAAAGTACCTTAGGCTTATGTACATTTTTGGGGTACAAATGTCTTTCCGCAGCACTAAGTCCCGATGAATCTAAATTTAAAAAGTTTAGAGTAAAAAGGGTTATTTTAAGTTTATCTTTGGGGGATATATACCCCTTTCCAATTCCCTCCTTTTGTTTTAATAAGTACATTTTAATAGTTTGATGAGCTCTTTCAACTATGCCTTGTCCTTGTGGATTGTATGGAATTCCTGTTATGTGAGTAATACCAAATGATGAGCAAAATTGTTTAAAAGAGGAGGAAGTATAACCAGGACCGTTGTCCGTTTTTAACTGTTTTGGAACGCCCACAGTGGCAAAATTTTGTAAGCAATGAGCTATAACATCTTTAGTTTTTTCTCCGGCATGAAGGGAGCCCATCAAAAATCCGGAAGAGGTATCAACTGTAACATGTAAATATTTTAATTTTCCAAATTCTGGCAAGTGTGTGACGTCCATCTGCCAAATATGGTTAGGTATTAGTCCTCTAGGATTGACTCCAAGATTAACTTGTGGTAAAAATGTCACACAATTTTGACATTGTTTTATTATATGTCTGGCCTGTTCTTTAGTTATTTTAAAACGCTTTTGTAAAGTATTAGCATTGACATGGAACCTTTTATGAAAATTTATAGCTTCTTCTATTGTGGAGAAAATATGTATGTCATGTGTAGATTTATCTGCTAGTTCATTGCCCATACTAAGGGCTCCAGGCAATCCTGTATGTGCCCTGATATGACCTATGAAGAATGGATCTTTTCGGTCCCAGATTAGACTTTGTATAGCGGAAAACAAAGAGAAAACAGTAGAGGAAGGGGAAATCCTACCAGCTTCTTCAAGGGAATTAATAGCATTAACTACATACTGACTATCAGAAAATAAATTAAATACAGAATCTTTAAACATCATAAAAGCTTGTAATACTGCATTAAGCTCTACCTTTTGAGCTGATTGTTTGGGTACTAAAAATGTAAAAGTTTGATCAGGAGTAACTACTGCTGCTGTACCATTGTTTGACCCATCAGTGAATATATTTGGAGCATTTATGATAGGGGTTTTTCTTGTCATTTTTGGAAAAACTACAGGATGCTTAGACCAAAAAGACAACAAAGGATTAGATGGTAAGTGATTATCAAATGAAACACTAGTTTTACACAGGATTATTGCCCAAGTATTTAACTCATTAGCTAACTCATCAATTTGATCCATAGTATATGGAGTAATAATTTTATTGGGAGAAATCCCAAACACTCCCTTAGCTGCTTTTATTCCTTTGAGTATTAATTGTCCTACAGCCTCAGGATATCTAGTAAGAATAGTGTTAGGGGAATAAGATAAATGTATCCACAATAATGGACCTTCTTGCCAAAATACTCCTGTAGGAATATTTTTTGTTGGTAGTACAATAAATAATAAAGGCAAACTTATATCAATTCTATCCAAATGCATATTTTCCATATATGTTTCAATGATTTTTAATACTTTTCTTGCTTCAGGCGTTAACATGCGGGGTGAATTTGGATCTGATGGACCTTTTAGAATATCAAATAAAGGTCCTAACTCTCCTGTTGGTATGCCTAGATAAGGCCTTATCCAATTTATGTCTCCCAATAACTTTTGAAAGTCATTAAGTGATTTGAGTTGATCTACTCGTATTTGAATTTTTGGTGGACGGACCATGGTTGAGGATAATAGAACTCCTAAATAATTAATTGGAAGATTTAATTGTACTTTATCTATTGCTATCTCTAGATTATAATTTTTCAATAAATTTGTAAGTGTGGCATAACATTCTAGTAATGTGTTTTTATCTTTATGTGCCAGTAACACATCATCCATATAGTGAAATATTTGTAGTTCAGGATTTTGGTTTCTAAGTGGCTGGATTGCTTTATTAACATAAATTTGACACATAGTTGGGCTGTTAGCCATCCCTTGAGGGAGTACTTTCCATTCATATCTCTGATCAGGACCTTCATGATTCAGTGCAGGGATAGTAAATGCAAAATGTGGACTATCCTCGGGATGAATTGGAATTGAAAAGAAACAATCTTTAATATCTATAACTAAAACATGCCAGGTTTTTGGTAAAGCAGACAATTGAGGAATCCCTGATTGAGCAGGTCCCATAATAACCATCTCATTATTAATGGCTCTTAAATCTTGTAATAATCTCCATTTACCAGATTTCTTTTTAATGACAAAAATGGGAGTATTATAGGGGGATACGGAAGGTTGTATATGTCCTTCCGCTAACTGTTGTCTGACCAAGTCATGGGCTACTTGTATCTTTTCTTTAGTCAAGGGCCACTGAGGAACCCACACTGGTCTTTCTGATTTCCAAGTAATTTTGATTGTCTCAGTGGCCCTTTCTGAAAACCCAATTCATGTCTATTTATTTCTTGATCTATTTGAATAGGTGCTGTCATACCTTGTTCTTGTTCTCTTAATCTTTTTTCTTTCCTAAAGCCTTGTTTAGCCCTAGTAGTGGGCGCGTTAGGATTGATGTTATTTGTTAATGTCAATCCTAATTGATCTAGGACATCTCGTCCCCATAAATTTACAGGAAGATGATCCAATACATAGGGCTGTATAGTTCCTTCACATCCTTCAGGATCCCTCCAATCTAATACCATAGCACTTCTATGGGGATTTGTTGCCACTCCTAGGCCTCGAAGCGTTTGAGTGGCTTGTTGTAATGGCCAATGTTTTGGCCATTCTTGACGAGATATTATGCTGAGGTCAGCACCTGTGTCCAGCAGCCCATTAAAGTCATGTCCTTGAATTTTTAATTTTAGCATTGGGCGAGAATCTAAATTTAAAGACAGCATAGCCCAATCTACACCTGTGGAGCCTAATCCCTTGGAACCTCTTTCTACATTACAACTGGAAAATTTATCATGCAGGCTGGGTATTATTAATAACTGTGCTATTCTATCTCCTGGTGAAATTACTGATATACCTCTTGGAGAACTAGCTATAATTTTTATTTCACCTTCATAATCGGGATCAATTACCCCAGGACTTATCATAAGTCCTTTTAGTGTAGAAGAACTGCGTCCCAATAATAAGCCTACTGTTCCTTTGGGAAGAGGTCCTTTTACTCCTGTGGGAATGATTTGAATTCCCATCTCTGGGGTTAGTACTGCTCTGGCAGAGGCGCAGATGTCCAGCCCTGCGCTCCCTCTAGTTTGTCTGATGAGGGATTTAATGGATAATGCGTCCTGGGCACTACCTTGATGGGGCTGTTGGGTTCCTCCATTGCCCCATATATTTGTGGTTTGGGGCCCCGGGGCATTGGGCCCTCTAGTCCGTTTTTTGGCAATGGAGCTTGATACCTTTCTCCACGATATCGTGGGTAAACACTTGGTCCTTGTCCGTTTTTTGATAACGGAATACCCTCTATGGTGGTTTGAGAACGGCATTCATTAGCCCAATGTCTCCCTCTACGGCATCGTGGGCAAATACCTGGTATTCTATTCCTTTGATATCCAGCTTTGTTAAACCCTCCTCTTATGGGGCAACTCCTTTTAAAATGTCCTGTTTGATTACAATTATAGCATGTTCTTGGCCTGGCATCTAAAGCCTGTTGTACTGCTGCTAAGACTTGCCCCTGTTCATTAATGTCTCTACATAATTTAATATATGTGTTTAAATCCTCATGTCTCCATGGTCTAATGACCTCTCTGCAGCAACGATTTGCTTGGTCATAAGCCAGTTGTTTTATAAATGGCATTACCTGTTCTGTATTTCCAAATATCCTAGAGGCTGACTGAATAAGTCTATCTACAAATTCAGCATAAGGTTCATTAGTTCCTTGTATTACCTTAGATAATTGACCTTGTAAGTCTCCATGCCCCTGTAAAGTTTTCCATGCCCTAACTGCATCTACAGCAATTTGTGCGTATACGCCAGGGTCATATTCAATTTGCTGTCTTTGACCTTCATATGGTCCCTTTCCCAATAGCATGTCCATATTTCTTTGAGGGTACCCAGCTTCTGCATTTCGCCTAGCTGTCTCCATGCAAAATTCCTCATTGGCAACCTTCCATAACAAATATTGTCCTCCGTTTAGCACAGATCGACACATGTTAGCCCAATCTGCTGGTGTCATGTCCAAGTTGGTAACAGATTCAACCATGCTTATTGTGAAGGGAGCTTGCGGCCCATAGGTCGTTACAGCCTCCTTTAATTGCTTTATTGTTTTGAAATCTAAAGCACGGTGAATTCGTTGCCCTCCTGCCTGCTCAAGTACAGGGCATGCTAATCTTTGGGGTCCTGCCTCAGAATTCCGTCCATCAACTACGGTAGTTGAGGGCCGCTCAGCGGTAGATGGAGCTGTTGGCTGAGTTACGCCCTCTGGTGATAGAACGGAGTTGGTAGCAACCTCCTGTTGTAATTCTCCACCTGATGGCTGCTTGTCCTCTAAGCTTGCTTTCTTTAAATTCTCCTCTGTCTGACTAGCTTGAGAGACCTTCTCTTTTGCTTGACCTAGCGTTTTTTCTACCATAGTCTGGACCTCTAACAATTTACTTAACAGTTTTTCGGTTTGTTTTTTATTGGATTCTAATCTACTATAACCTAACCCAATAAGGTAGGATAAAACAAAGCCGAAGCAGAATGAAACAAAGACGGAGCAGACAATGGTTGTATCAATTTTCTCTTTCTCAGGGCTGAATAACTTCAAACCTTGAGCCAACCATTTTTTCCAGTTCGCCTGAGAAAATTCTAGGGCTAGGGAGCTCGAAATAAAAACAAAATAAATCAAAACAAGAACACATTGTTTTCTGAGAAGGTCATCCATCCTGTCGCCTTCCCTCAGGGGCGAGCAATTTACTCACCTCTAAGCTTCAGGCGTTCCCCGCACGGGCCGCCAAATGCCGCAGTCTTGGCTGGGCACAGAATCACGAGCCACTGAAGCAGGAACAAAATTTTATTTTGAAAAAGCCGCTAACACTCTCCGCGCCAGCGAGTCAAAAACCGGTCCTCCCACGAGGGTGTCCGACCGGAACCGCGCGTCCCGGAACCCCCCGTCTCCTCCGACCTCCTCCGGAATTCCCTCCTACTATCCTTCCCCAACCAATGGGAACTCTCCAGCAGTCCCGTAAAGTCCCGTAACTTGAGTCCGGTAGCAGGCCAAGGTGAACAGCGGGAGTCCAGTTTGCATATGAATGTAAATTTTAACATAATCATCTCAGTGGCTAGCTGGCGTCACTTTACAACCAAAGGTGCCATACATCGTATATATGCTTGTGGCTCCTAGCAATATACCCTTTGGAGAACTGGCTATAATTTTTATTTCACCTTCATAATCGGGATCAATTACCCCAGGACTTATCAAAAGTCCTTTTAGAGTAGAAGAGCTGCGTCCCAATAATAAGCTTACTGTTCCTTTGGGAAGAGGTCCTTTTACCCCTGTGGGAATGATTTGAACTCCCATCTCTGGAGTTAGTACTGATCTGGCAGAGGCGCAGATGTCCAACCCTGCGCTCCCTCTGGTTTGTCTGATGAGGGATCTGATGGACAATGTGTCCTGGTCACTACCCTGATGGGGTTGCTGGGTTCCTCCAGTGCTCTGTATATTTGTGGTTTGGGGCCCCGGAGCATTGGGGCCCCCTGTCCATTTTTTGGCAACGGAGCCCGATGCCTTTGTCCACAATATTGTGGATAAACACCTTGTCCTTGTTCGTTTTTTGATAATGGATTACCCTCTATGGTGGTTTGAGAATGGCATTCATTAGCCCAATGTAATGGAGTACCCTCTATGGTGGCTTGAGAACGGCATTCATTAGCCCAATGTCTCCCTCTACGGCATCGCGGGCAAATACCCGGTATTCTACTCCTTTGATACCTAGTTTTGTTAAACCCTCCTCCTATGGGGCAATTCCTTTTAAAATGTCCTGTTTGTTGACAATTGTAGCATGTTCTTGGCCTGGTTTATAAAGCCTGTTTTACTGTAGCTGCCACAATTTGCCCTTGTTCATTAATGTCTCTGGCATCTAAAGCCTGTTTTACTGCAGCTGCCATGACTTGCTCTTGTTTTTACTGGGATGTTACATGAAACTCTTTAAGTAAATAATGTGTATTTAATTTCTTTTAGTTCTTATGTATTTTGATCTTTTTTTTTTTAGAATTTAAGCTCTTGGAGGCTAAGCTTCAAGTCAGGATACTACTGACTACCTCCATGCCATAGATGGGTAGAAAAATGTGATCTGTTATGTGGCCTAAAGGATCCTATTGCATAAGCATTTTATTGAAAGGTGTTTCTGTGAAATGTTAGTATTATCAATTGAAAAGTGACAAATTTAGGTTAGTCCAGTTTTTACAAAATGGAGTTTTACATCACATTTCCCCATCTGTGCCAATGACTAGAAGGACTGAGCCATGTCTGAGTGGCTGGCTGGTGCTGTGGTGGAACCCTTGTTAGTTTTGGATCTGGAAACAAACACATTCTGGACCTTACCTTTCATCTAATAGGTCCATGTTTCTGAGATGTTTCCAAGTGAACAAGTACTCCAATGAATTGACAGTGGCTGGTCATTATTCAACAAGAGGAAAAAAATACGTATTGGGGCTGGGGATATAGCTCAGTTGGTAGAGTGCTTGCCTTGCATACACAAGGCCCTGGGTTCAATCCCCAGAATCACCAAAAAAAAAAAAAAAAAAAAAAAAAGAAAAAAGAAGTAAAAATTGAGCACAATGTTGAAGTTGCAACTTATCTTCTCTTATCTGCTCACCTGGAGTCCACTTTCTTGAATCTTTCTTGTCCCCAAGAGCATTCACGCATCATTTGTTTAATATCATTCTAAAAATTTGTGATGATTCATAGTTCATAGTTATTAAGTATCACAATTGATACTTAATAAATACTTTTCCTAGTACTGTTTAACTTTTCATTTACTTTTGTGGCAGTTTGGTAAATTGTTTTGGTAAATTGTGTCATTCAGGAATTTGTCCATCTTACCTAAAATTATTGGATTTATTGAGATGTTTATAATATTTATTATTAATGAAAGTTCCAAGTTTCATTCCTAATATTGATAATTTTTGTCTTTTATCTTTTATTAATTAATGTATCTACAGGTGTGTCAGTTTTATTGCTTTTGTTTGAAAGGTTATCTGTGGTTTCATTGATTATTCTTTTTTTAAAAAAATTCATTATATTCTTTTTTTCCTCATTATTTCCTTCCTTCTACTTAAATTTAGATGTAACTTAGACTTCCTTTTCTAGATTCCTAAGGTAGATTTAGTAATCATTTTTCTTGTTCTTTTTTCATTTTTAATATATAGATTTTCAATGAAATACTTCTTTCATTTCATTTAAATCTTTGATTTTTAAAACTCTGTTTAGTTAAAAATATTTAAAAGTTTTCTTTGTGATTTCTTCCTCAATACTTATACTGCTTAAGAGTATATTTTAAATTTTAAATATTTGGATAACTTTTCAGATAGTAATTTATTATCAAGAACCAGGAGGAGAATGACACTGAAGAGTTTTTACCTAGGTTAATTAATTTTTTTCTTTTTTTGGGTCAGAAATGTTACTTTACTGGATTTTAGTTCATTTTGAACTCATTGAAGCACATTCCATTTCTTGATGTACTGTTCATCTGGGTGATATTCCAAATCCACCTGAAAATAATATGTATTCTGCCATTGTCAGGAGTAATGTTCTACTATCATCAATTAGGTCAGGTTGATTGATAGTGGTGCTCAGGTTTTATGTGCCTTTATCGATTATCCTGCTATTTGTTTTATGAATTTCCAAGAGAGAGAGAACAGTTAGTATCTCCAAATCTAACTGTGGAACTGCCTGTTTTCACTTTCAATTCTTTCAATTTTGACTTTATACATTTTGAACCTCTTCTTAGGTGTATATGAATTTAGAAATTTTAATGTGTTTTTGATGAATTCACTAATTTATTATCATGAAATATTCCTCTTTATCTCCCTACTGTTCACTATACTGAAGCCTATTTCCATAAGTCTAGCCCATCTATTTTCTTATGATTATTATAAACATGACCATTCTTAAATTTCAAACTAGCTATGTCTTCATATTAAAGGTACATTTCTTATAGATAACATGAAAGTTAAATTTTGTGGTTTTTTTTCCCCCAACCTGACATAACCTGTTTTTAAATTAGACTATCTAAACTATTTATTTTAAATGTACTATTAGTATGTTTGGGTTGATGTTTACCACTTTGTTTTTTGTTTTTGTGCCTTTATTTCTTCTTTTTTCTGTCTTGATATTCAGTGAATATTTTCAATATTGAATTTTATTGTATTTATTGATATTTTTATTTAATCTTTTTATTTTACTTTTTAACAGTTCTAGAAAATCCAAAGTTCATTCAATATAGCAAAAATATGCTGAAATTTTGAGATTCTGGAGTTGGCTGATTTTCTACAATCATGTTCTTGTCAAAAAAATGCTTAAGAAGTATTTTTATGACTTTGGCAATATGATACTGAAATCAAATTTAGTTTCCCCATGGAACAGTTTGAAGAGTGCAGACACAATTTCACAATCCCTCCCCTCCCCTCCCCTCCCCTCCCCTCCCCTCCCCTCCCCTTCCCTTCCCTTCCCTTCCCTCCCTCTCTTTACTATAGAACTATATCCTACTTATCTTGAGTGCTTGTTAGCCTCTGTGCTAAACATTTTATATGGAATCATGCTATTAAGTTCTCCCCAAAATCATATGGGCTAGGTGTTATTATTTGTGATTTTTTTGACTGAATAAACAAAAGAACTTAGATTTGAAACTTAGATATTTAAAACCTTTACCAAGGTCATAAACTAGTGTACGGTACTTTCCAGACTTGGATCCAGATATCCTGTGCTCTTACACTCACCAGTTATTTAAAAATAAGAAACACACTTTTAAAAACAAAGTATTCAGTGACTCTTACTTTGAGGTTTTTTTTTTTTAAGTTCAAATCTTCTGTGGGAACAAACACAGAATAAACTAATTCTCCAGCAAAAGCTTCTCTTCATCAGAAATGGAAGTTCAGGAGGTTAACTTGCATCTGTGCTTGGTTCTTTATTCTGTGTCTCTTTTTTTTTTAAATATAAATTATTTGCATCATTTGTTTGAGGCGCTTCAGGCCTCTTTCATGTTTAAGAGTTACTGGATGTTGAGCCCTCTCCCCAGATGCTCGTGTTGGGAGACTGGGCTCATAATAAAACACAGAGAAGGCAGACCTGAAGAGCTCTTGGTGCATAGTCCATTCGTTGAGCTGTATGAGCATCACTGTGTTTGACAGCAACAGACAGGTGACAGTCCCCTTGTGTGGCTTACAGATTCTAAGGGCTGCTATCATTTCTAGCTACTTCTGTACTTTGCCACCTAATCCTCTCATTTGGGGAAAATATTGAGAAGAATTTTTTGACATTTATGAAAAATGAATAAGAAGTTTTATCTTGTTCTTCTCTTCCAAATCTACCCAGAAAAAATAAAAAAAAAAGTGATTTCTTATGTTCCTCCAGACACTAGTTAATGAAATTCCAAGCATTGGATCATTAAGCAATCATCCTTCCTGAATGTAATGTCTGGGATCTAACCAGTCAGTGGATTCATTTTTATTGGATGTCAGAGGATGTGTGACATATTGATATGTGCTTGAATCTGATTTGTGTATTTTTACTTTCAGCTAGAACATGAGTTTGTCTGCCTAATGATTGAAACAATTACTATTACAAGTTGCAAAAGGTACTTTTTTTTTACCCATCAAGAGCCACAATTTAGAAATATAAATTGGTAACAATAGAAAGAACTATCCTTCATGCATACTCCACACCTTCAAATTATCACTATTTTGAAACAGTCTTTTCCTTTACAACTTTACAGAAAATCAGTGTGTACACCATGGGAGAGTAACATGCCATGTTAGAAATTTATATTTTCTCTTCCTCTTCCCCTTTTTTCTCTCCATCACTACACCATGATTTCATCTGTCACTACCTCTTTCAGTGAGTAGAATGTATGGTCTTCAAACTTTTCTGTAATATAACTCAAAATCTTGAACTTGTTTATTCAATGTCATTACACAGTATGCTGTGAGCTGAGTTGAAATTTAAAGAGATATTGTATTTTCCTCTGTGTTAAAGTGTTTATCAAATACATAAATTACAACACTTTTTTTCAGAAGGTATAAGTACCTGAGAATGTAAACATGCAAACATTAAATCCATTTAATGTTAAAATCCATTTAAAACATGCAAACAATTAGATTCCATGCTATGTTGGATACAGTTTATTGCAAGTAAGCAAATACTTGACTAACTGAATGGAAAATTGTTTGTAAAGTACTTTGTAAAGAATTCAGTTCATAGTATAGGCTCAATCAACATTAGCCATTAATAATTTTTTGGCTTAATCTCATTCCCTTTCCTTTTTTAAACTAGTGCATAATAATTTTATAGAAGAATGGGTTTCATTGTGGCATATAAAATACTTTGATCATTTACATTCTTTCATTACTTCCCTTTTCTCTTTTCTAATAGTTTCCCTTCTATTTTTATGTCTTCTTTCTTTCCTTAGATTTCACATGTGAGAGAAAACCTGTGATACTTGTCTTTCTGAATCTGGATTATTTCACTAATGTGATCTCTACAGTTCCATACATTTTCCTGCCAATGACATTATTTCATTCTTCTTTTTTTTATTTTTTATTTTATTTTTTTATTGGTTGTTCAAAACATTACAAAGCTCTTGACATATCATGTTTCATACATTAGATTCAAGTTGGTTATGAACTCCCAATTTTACCCCATATACAGATTGCAGAATCACATCGGTTACACATCCACATTTTTACATAATGCCCTATTAGTAACTGTTTGAATATTATCTAACAAGCCAATCAAAAAATCTGAAGATAAGAGCTCACCAGGTTTAACTTTTCATTACCTTCTCCATTTTCTTCATAAATTGGTGTTCAGTTGTAGTGAAAATAGTTTACTCTGAAGTATATATAAAAACAAAGAGCCCTAGTAAGATCTAATGATTAATTAATGGTAAAAAAAAGTTTAAGTGTTTATTAAGAAGTCTCTGGGCTCAGACTACATGGACCTGAATCTTGAGTCTACCACTAACTGGCTGTTTGACTTTGGGCAAGCAACCTAACCGCTGTGTCTTTAGTTTCATTATTTCTAAAAGGGAAATGATAACATATCTATCTCAGAGAGTTATCATAAGGTTAAATGAATTCATAAAGGTATGTGATACATGATAATAATTGTATATCATTATTTAATTGTGAGCATAATAGGGACATTTTACAAAAATTTTATTGAAATAGTTTGATTAAAGTCATTTTTTTTATATTTTCCAAATGATTAAATAAAGTGTTTCCATGCATTATCTTTTTAAAAGATCCTTATTCTCCTGCTTATATTTTAAATCTGGGGGTTAGACAAAGACATAGATTTTTAAAAATAGAGCAAAATCAATATTCTTTTTAATTAAAAAAATCAACATAGTTTGAACATCCCTAATCTAAAAATCCAAAATATATAGTGCACCAAAATCTGAAACTTCTTGAGGGCCAACATGATGCCACAATGGAAAATTGTGCAGTTGACCTCATGACACAGTACACAGTCATAGGCACACTAAAGTATTATATAAAATTACCTTTAAAATTATGCATAAAAGGGGCTGCAGTTGTGGCTCAGAGTTAGAGCACTCACCTAGCACGTGCAAGGTGCTGGGTTTGATCCTCAGCACCTCATATAAATAAATAAATAAAATAAAGTTATATAACAAAAACATATGCATTAAAATGCAAATGAAACATAAATGAATTTCGTATTTAGACTTGGGTCTCCTTCCATGATACACACACACAAACACACACACACACACACACACACACACACACACACACACACATACACATACATACCAATGTTCCAAAGCCTGGAAAACTTTGAAATCAGAAACACTTCTACTCCCAAGCCTTTTAGATAAGGGACACTGAAACACTTACCCTATAATTATTCTTAGGTGTGGGACCCACCACTGATCAGAAGACTTGACTTTGCTCCTCTCCCATGCCATTAGCACACGGCTACTTTGGACACATAAGTTTCCAGTCAGATAAGTCATTTCTTCCTACTCTTACGTGTAAAAGTTTGATCCTTTGAATGAAGTGACATATATTTATATTGAAAATAAAATATCAAGTTTTGGAAGAAATTATTTATATGCAGTTCTAAGGAGTCAAGTAAAAAAAAAAAAAATCACCCCATGCTGTGAAATACTTGCAGTGTTTACTGCAGTGTTTACATGTAGATAGATGTGCCAAAGAAACCTTTGAAGGCTGCATTTTAGGTAGCTTGCTCTAAGCAAATGTGCCACTTGGTATATGTTTTGACAAAAAGTTTCAGCATGTTGAAAGTATTTTTAAAAGTATATGATATATGATAAAAATTGTATATCTATCATTATTTAATTTTGAGCATAATAGGGGCATTTTACAAATTACCTTATTGAAATATTTTGATTAAAATGTTGAAAGGACTATAAAGAAAAGAAAATATACTCAAAACACTGAATTTCAGCTACAGAATGTCCATTTTATAGCAGCATGGCATCGAGTAGCAGTAGCAAGGGACCTAAAAACCATAAATGTTGGGTTTTCATCTCTTGTTAATTACTTACCATAAGGCCTCATGGCTTTTGAAATTTATGGATTGTTATGACATTATTGAATGATGGCAACATGTCAGACACTTTGCTAGAGTCCAGGAGCACTGGGAGGTCCTGATGGGAAGAATGTGGAAGGCTTGTGTAGATTTTCAGCTGAAGCTTAAAGATAGAGTAACCACCAAGTGGCATTGGAGAAAGTGCACGGTAGGCCTAGAGGGACAGGATTCACTCACTCGATTATTCTTTCATTCATCCAGTGTTGATTGTGTTAAGCTCAAGGAATATTATATTGAATGTGACAGATAACATCTGGATCTCACAGACCTCTCAATATGGAGAGGGTGTCAGGTGTTACAGGCAGCAAGCAGATTCAGAATGCAACATTAGAGGCTTGAGTTGTAGCTCAGTGGTAGAGCACTTGCCTTGCATGATGAGGCACTGTTTGATCCTCAGCACCACATAAAAATGAATAAAGGCATTGTGTCCATCTACAACTACAATTTTTTTTAAAAAAAATGCAATATCAGGTAAAAGAAAAAGAGACAGGTTAAAAGAAAGGCATAAAGAGTTTCCTGTTTTGGATGGTGACATTTAAGAAACTTGAATAACATCAGGGAGGGAGTCTTAGAAGCATGTTCTAGGAGCAGAAAATGCAGGGGCTTCTGAAGCAGGGGTATACCGAATGGACAAAGCATCTGAGACTCCAGTGTTAGAAAAGGTGGAAGAGAGGGGTAGATGAAGACAGAACTGGGTCGTGCAGGCTTTGATGGGAACCCCAGGAAACTTTTCAACAGGTCAGTGACATGATATGATTGTATTTTAAAATAAAGTACTGGCTGCTGGGTTGAGAATATACTACTGGAGGCTACGATGGAATAAAGAACAAGTTAGGAGGTTACTGAAGAATTTTAGGAAAAAGATAGGTTGGGCAAGGATGGTAGCTGTGGATGTTGTTAGAAGTGGTCATACTTGTGATTTTGGGGGAAAGTACCAACAGGAAAATGGGCGTAGTGTACAAGGAGCCAACGGTTCTGGGTTTGTGGAGCTTGAATTTCAGGATGTGAAGTATGAGACGCTGAAGGTGGAGATCAGACACCACAGAGTGTAGAGTGGCGGTAGGAGCAGATTTACTGCAACCAATCAATGTGGTGTGGCAGAAGCTGTTTTTAGCGATTGACTGTTTTGTGTTCTCTTCCCCTTTCCAGTTTCCCTTGTTGTGGGGAGGGTACAAAGATGGGGAGGAAGTGGTCTGCATGCTCATCTAAAGCTCGATCCTTTGGTGATGACCATGGGGAGCACATGATGAGAAGGTCAAGTTGGTGGGAGCAACTTCACCATCAATTGTTAAACCACCGTGTTTTCAGGGTTTTTTTGTTCCCCTGGAAAAGCCTAGGTATTACCCAGTTCTTTCAGTTGGGATGTGACTGTTGACAAGAGCATTCATTAGGAGGTGATGGCAGGAATTCAGCTGAGAGATGGTGAGTGCCCAGACTAATAAAGATTGGGTGGAGACAGATTTCTCATCTCTAAGTGCAAAGGAATGCTGGCACCCATGTTTGTTAGAAGGGTTAAATGGGAATGTGAAAGCTGTGACGTCTGGGAAACTTAGGTGGCATATTTCTTTTTCACAGTATTAATGACAGCTGTCAGCCTCAGTCACCCAACCTCTTCATGTTAATGTTCAGTTTTAACCTACTGTCAGGTTAGGTACTACCTGACAGGAGCCCTGACGATCTTTTTCATCACATACTTATTAGAGTTGACATTCCTGCCACAATGATGTGCCCAGTAGAATGAACCTGATATGGCTTTATTCCACACATGTCAAACCTTGGCAGTAATAATTTATTGAAAAAGGTGAACATTTGGTACCAAGTGTTGTTAGAAAAGAATAAAACCTGGTGATGCGGTAGATAGTAAGAGATTCAGTAAAGTATAATGAGGGATTTTGTTGGGTGCATAGTGTCTCATGGGGTACACAGTCTTAAAAATTGAAAAGGTGGGGACAGTTTGATATAAACAGGACTTACAGTGTTTCAAGCCTACTAAACCAAAGCCATTTTTGTTATTCTAACAGCTTTGTATTGGCTCCATTCATTCTAAGCAATTTCATTTTTGCCCCGCTCTTAATGAATAGGGTGAGGTGGGAAGTTTTAGTGGGCAGCATACTCAGTTTCTTGAAATCATAGTAAATGTACATTTACATAGTAAATGTAAGTAAAGCAATGTATTCTGTTTTTAAAATTTCCAGATGATGGTGTTCTTGTGTCTTCCTCTATATCACATGGATTTGTTCCTCTAATTTGATGATAATATTATGGTACATGCATTGTAATCTCATGGGCATTGCTCCTTAAGATATCCATTCTTGTGTTATACACAGGGTGGAATGTTATCATTAAAATAAATCAGCAAAAATGTCCCATCATATATGGAATAACTTACAGTGCTTGCTTAACAGCAGTTAACTTTACATCAGTTAATTTATTGCTCCACGTAATGCACAAAATGATCTTAGGAAATGTACAATTCATAGAAAATTTTCTTGCCTGTAATAAATTTGCACTTTACACAGAGAAGCTAAATGTACACATTGAAGTGATTTTTAAAAGGAACTGGAAGTGATTTTCAAAAAGATAATACACACTGAATATGCAGAATGCCAATATACCATTGATGGTCCTCAGGAAACCAGGTCTGAAGGAGTGTAACTGTGTTCCAGTCTTCTGACCTAAGTCCAGTTATTCTGTCCTGTGGATTCTTCTTTGTGTCTTTTGGTTTGTTTCTGTCTTCATCTGCTCCAATTCAGATTCTCATCATTTCTTTCTTCCTAGAGATGGTGAACAATCTGGTAGCTTATTTATCTGTCTTTAGTCTCTTTCCCATTCATACAATTTGTCTAAAACTGCAAACTGAACTTTTATTTTTCACCCCTTAGTTTTTACCCTTATTCACCACTGACTTAAGATTAAGTTATGGAATGCGACTTTAATACCCCAAAAGCATAGTAACTGAGGAATATAAGTGTCTGAAGACCCAACAAGCCTTGGTGGAAATAGCAACAATGCCTGCTAACTCATGTATACTTCCTATGCCATGCTCTCTCTCACTGCCTGGGTTATTTTTTCATCAAATTCATGTTGGACCTTACTACCTAGCCCTCCTACTCTAGCTTTTCCTGTAGGTAGGCATAATCTAGTGTTACTTGTTCCCCCCACCTTTTTTTTACTTCAGTCTATGACACTGGTTGATATAGCAATCACCTGCTTTTAGATTTACAATAATGGACTCCTCAGTGCCGGACTATCAGTATCCTGGGATTGTGGTGACAGTCTCTCATATGCCTTAATGCCTGCACCTGCTCCCTCTTGTCTACAGCAGTGATTGTAGTTTTCCACTGAGATCTGCAAAATGTTTGTAGGTTTCCAACGATCAAAAGGAGTTCCAAGAACAAACAAGTATGAAAAACGGTGTCTTTACTGCAAGTCTTCTTAGAGCTTTTGATATGCTAATATGCATTGTGATATGCTAATGTGAATTGGGACTCTCCAAGAGAGAGAATTAATATGCAATATTAATGAAGCTTATTTGATCCAAAATTTTGTTTTCTTTTTTGGAGAAACATCTGTTACCATCACAGAGAATTATAGTGTTCCAATAGATGACAGCAGATTTTGGCTCCTCCATCGTATCAAATTTCTTATATCTTTTCCAATTTTTTTTGCCTTCTCTTTGCATACTTTTCTCATCTCATATATTTAAAAAAATTCACTGTTCATTTTAAAATCTCAGAGTTTGTAATCTGCATACAGTCACAGCCTAAACAAACAAACAAAACCAAAAGTACATAGTGGTTTTAGATTCTAGAGCCTTGTTTCTATATTTTATGCTCATTCAGAGGAACCTAAAAAGAAATATGCAGAGTAATAATTTTCTAGACCTGAAGATAACGACATGACTCCTTTTAGGTATCGCATCAGGTGGTGTGAGGGATCCATTCATTCAAGGGAAGCGATTGTGTGGGTACTTGTGACATAAGAGGTAGTGTATATAAACAGGGAAGCCATTTCAATTCAGGTGTAGGTTGAAATTCTGTGAATGAGTTCTAATGCATAATGATGAGCAGAAGTCCATTGACCTTTTCTCTTGTAATGGGAGAAAGGGCCACCAAAAGAATTGGAATAAGGGTAGAGTGGACTGTGTTATCTCTGGTTTAACCTGGACAGCTCTCCTTATTCCTATTGTCCTAGCATAAAGCTACTATGTGTTGTGGATCCTAAGAGGTGATTAATGTTAATATTACCTTAGAAAAGGGAGGAGACAAGAGCCAGTACAGGAGTAGTGTGTCCTACAATAAAAGGGTTAGCAGTGTTGTAAAGAAGAGAGATGAAAGTTGTTAAGGTCAATGTTAAATTAGCAATGAGGAGACTAAGTCATTTTAATGTAGAACAGTTTCAGTTGGAAAATAAGGTCAGCTCATTTAGCTTTGACCCAATTGACCTTTTCAGAGCATTTTGCCAAGTGTGTTGTTATTTAATGATCAGCTTTCTTATTGTGTTGATATTTTGTTGGATTTCTGATAATCTGTTCAGAACATTTTTTAAGGAGTGTGAGAAAAGTCATAATCATTTAATTTTATAACCAAAATGCTTTAAGTATTCGTTAAGACATAAAAATGGGTATGTAAAATTGCACTTCTGTTTATCTTCTATAACAGCACTCAATGAATGTGTACTAAGTATTATAAAGTTTGTAAATATTTTGACCACATGCATACAATTTAAGACATCTATGCTCACACAAACTAGTTTTACATTTTCCCAAACGACACTGTATTTAATTTATGTTCATTGGCAGCTTTTGTTGATAACCCACTTTATTGAGAATTATTGTGGTTATATTTGGTTTTATGAAGGGAATTGATGTCTCAGTGATCAGAGAATAAATTTACTCAGAAATTATTTCCTCTCTCTTGATGAATTGTTTGCTATTCAGTATATGAGTTTTTAATAGGTGGTAAGATAATTCATGCACCACATCAGGCAGCTGGAGAGACACAGTTGTATTCATATTCTGTTATTTAGTCAGGAAAAGCTTCACATCTCTTTTTTTATAGCAAGGCTAAATTAACTTTTATTTGTTCCCTGGGAAGAATGTGACTTGATTGGTAAAGAAGTTAAGGATGTAGTTTTCTTCTTTCCAGGGGCTCAGAGTCTAGGTAGGGAACTGATAAATTAATTTTTTGAGAAAATATGAAGTACTGAGTTTGATAGAAACTTCCCATTGCCTTAATTTTATAGGCAATGAGGATACACTTAAAGCATTTTTTAAAGAGGAAAACAAAATTACAGAAACTATTGTTTTAGAAAATTTTGGGTCCTTGACATATTGAATATACACTCATTCAGTGCTTTCTGTGGGAAAAAGCAATGCTAGGCATTATGAATAGAGATGGGCCATTTTACATATTATTTTTTTTTAATTTTTTTCACTAATACTTGAAACAATTTGGTTATAAAAATTAAGACAATGAATTTCCTCAGACTTCTTAAAAATGTTCTAAACAATGTATTATGTGTAGACTGTATTATAATGACCTGGAGGCAGAGAACAGTTAGGAAGCTGTTATGGTGACCTGGCCATAGGATAAGAAGATTAAATTCTGGAATGTTAATAGAAAGGAGAAAGTAGGGTCCTGAGTATAAAAGGTATTTTTGAAGAAGAAAAACTCTTTTAATAGTTGGTTTTACAAGGAAGATCATATGGAAAGAGGAGCTGGAATGGACCTGAGGAGAGTGGCCATGTATTGAACCAGAAGGTCTGTCTGTTAAGCTGACTCAGTTTCACCTTTGAAAGACTTAATTTGTTCTGCAGTTGACCATGCAGAGGGGTTGTAATTTACATACATCGAGGAAATGTTCACAGAATGAAATTTACAATGGTTCAACTGTCTTCTCAGCTCCAAAATGAAAACCTGCACTCCAGCTGTCCAAAGAGAGTTCTTCTGGTTGGAAAAACTTGATTTTTAGTGTAATTTCCAGGGTAGAAGTGAAGTGGGGAGGTGGGACTGAGTAGCAATAATGTAATGGGTCTCTGGACCTGGAGTTATTCTTTTCAGTGCTTTAAAGAAGGTGTTTGAAGCCTGTTGGTGAAAGACATGTTCATACTGTTTCTGAGTTCCATGGACTGGCCCTAGTATTTAAGAAAATTAAGGGAGGAACCCAGCGAAGGTGGAATCAGCCTTCACAAAGTGTTGGCAGAACATCTAAACTGGATTGGAATGGAAGGCCAATGGATGCAGCAATGATTTATAGGACACAAAATTTGAGGGTTGTGATAGGGACACTATAAATGTTGGATTTGCACTGTTCATATTCCCTGGGTTCGTTTCCTTCCAAGATTCACTAATTGGAATTTCCATTCCATCATTAAGTATATGTACGATTTTCTTGAATTTTGAATTCTTTCAAAATAAAGATCAACATCTGATTAGTATTGTCTGTTATAATCAATAAACTTTCTTAGCACAAGCAAAGTAAACTGAAAATTTCCTTTTGTATTGCAGAGGTATTAGTGCATTTTCTTTTGCATGAAATGATTGCTTTGGGTAATGTGGTAACTGTTAACAGTTTTGCACGTCATTTTTATTGGTGCATTATAATTATACTTAACAGTGAGGTTCATTGTAATATATTGCACATAACATAATTTGATCAGTTTCATCCCTTAGTACCTCTCCTTTCCTTTACTCTTCTCTTTCCCCAATCCTGCCCCTCTACTATACTGGTCTCCCTTCTATTTTCATGAGGTTCCTTTCCCCCCCTCTGTTTTCTCTTTAGTGTCCACACATGAGAATAAACATACCCTTGACTTTCTGAGTCTGCTTTATTTTGCTCAACACGATGATTTCCAGTTGTATCTATTTTCCTACATATGACATAATTATGTTCTTCTTTATGGCCGGATACAACTCCACTGTGTATATTTGCCACATTTTCTATATCCATTCATCCCTTGATAGAAACCTAGGCTGGTTTCATAGTTTGGCTATTGTGAATTGTGCTGCTCTATCTAAATAATAGATTTAAAATCTCCTTGTCTATATCACACCCCAGCTTAGAGAGGGGCCCAGAACATCCACTGGTTCATATGTTTTAAAGGCTGTGTACAGTTTCCACTTGGTCTGTATTCTACTCTCTGGCAGTACTTAATTCTTTGAGATCTGCTGTTTGTGCTTAAGAACTTTTGTCGATACCAATGATTTCAAAGCAACCAATAAGGGCTACAAGAGATATGCTGCAGGACAGAATATTATTTGCAAAATCAATCTTAAAGCTGAAATGAGTTTTAGGTTGTGTAGTTGTTGAAATTGACTTGGGTCAGGTTCATTTCCTAAATTTCCTCCTTTATATTTTTATGGGAGATAAAATAGTAATTTAGGGAGGTCATATGGATGTGAAAAGACAATGCACATAGGTTTGTAATAAGCACTAACTAAAGGTTTGCTATCACAATTATTAATATCAGGTTTCTTAATGTACTTCTGTTAATGTGTCACCTAGGAATTGAAATAATTACTCTTTAAAGAAATTTATAGCTTCAGACTTTCTAAAAATATATATAAATAACTTATTTTTGTTAATAAAAGTGGTACATGTTTATTTGCAAAAAAAAAAAAAAACTACAGAAATTCTCTGCAGTTTAAGAAGGAAGGGAATGGAAGGTAGGAAGAAGGGAGGGGAAATACTGGGGACTGAATAGAATGAATTATATTCCATGCTTTTATAATTATGTCAGAATGTATTCTATTGTCATGTATAACTAAAAAGAACCAATAAAAATAAAAATTTAAAAAACCCACAAATCTTATTGTCCAAAGATAACAACTGTTAACATTTTACAAATGTCCCTGTAGTTATTTTTTGTATGCCCCAAAATCAGTCTCCCCTATACATTTACAGACACATATAAAATGTTGTGCACAACTTTTTTCTAACAAAAATGTGCCATTGTTTTTTCTTATTTTTATGACCAGAGATCCCCATTATCATCTTAAAGTCTATTTTTCCATTTTATTACTGTGCTCACATTCGTATCCCCAATTTTATTTTGGAACTTTTTACTTTTTTTCTTCAAACTGTAAAAAACATATGAGTGAACATCTTTGTGTACTCATTTTATAATTCATTTGAAAGAAATGGAATAATTGGGCCAAATGGTATACCCACTTAAACTTTTAATCTATGCTTGGTACGGGCATTTTTTTCTTGATTAATTTGTGATGAATTTTTATCTACACCATTATAATAGAAATTGCTATTATTTTTATTTTTTTTATAAACTATCAAGACTTAACAACTGGTGTCCTTGGGTTCTAATAGTCTTGGAATAGATTAGTAGATAGTTGTCACCCAAGCTATAGTGTTTGTAATTTTATTCTTCTTAATGTCTTTGTTTCTTTGGACTTTCCATCTCTTCAGATTGGCATGTTATAATACTTTAATGGTGTTCTCATATTTGAGCTGGGATGGTTCTTGTGCACTTGCTCTTTGCTACACAGGAGTATTTTAAGTTTAATTCAACTTCTGTCTTTCATGTGTCAAGAAATTATGTGTGTAGGACTATGATATTGATTTGAGTTTAAAAGATATTTGCTTTCAAGAACGTTAGTATGTGTACAGCAAGATATGTTAATACGTATACAGGGTCACATTAACAGAAGTGCATTAAGAAACCTGATATTAATAATTGTGATAGCAAACCTTAGTGCTTATTATAAACCTATGTGCATTGTCTTTTCACATCCATATGACTTCCCTAAATTACTATTTTATTCCCCATAAAAATATAAAGGAAAAAATTCAGGAAATTAACCTGACCCAAGTCACATATAATGTAAAGCAGATCTATGTTTAATTTTTTGAATAAACTCCATACTGGTTTTCATAAGTAGCAATACCAGTTGACATTCCCACCAACAGTCTGAAGGTTCCTTTCAGCACTTGCTGTCTTGTATCTTTTTTTGTGAGTTGATAACCTCATTGTGGTTTTGATTTGCGTTTCCTTGATAATTAATAATGTTGAACATTTTTTAAGACCCATATGGCTATTTGTATGTCTTCTTTTTTAGAAATGTCTACTTAGTTCTATTGCCCATTTTTAAATTGAATTATTCATTTTTTTCTATTTTGTTCCTTATCTATCCTGTATGTTAATCCCTTGTCAGTTGATTAGTTTGCAAATACTTTCTCCCATTCTGTGGGTTATTTGTTCACTCTGTTGATCATGTCCTTTGCTGTGCAGAAGCTTTTTAGTTTGCTGTAATCCCATTTATCTACTTTTGCTTTTGTTTCCTGTGTTTTGGAGCCATGTCAGAAAATTCTTTCCTGCTGGGCACAGTGGCACGTGCCTGTAATACCAGCTTAGGAGGCTGAGGCAGGAGGATTGTAAATTCAAAGCCAGCCTTAGCAACTTAATGAGGCCCTAAACAGCTCAGTGAGACCCTGTCTCTAAATAAAATACAAAATAGAACTAGGGATGTATCTCAGTGGTTGAGTGGCCCTCAGTTCAATTCCCAGTACACACACACACACAATTATTTCCTATTCTAATATCCTGAAGCATATCCCCATGTTTTCTAGTTTCACAGTTTCAGGTCTCGCATTTAAATTCCATGTAATCCATAAATCCCACTATCGGGTATATATCCAAAAGAGATGAAATCAGTATGTCAGAGGGACATGTGAACTCTCGTGTTTATGGAAGCAGTATGCACAATGGCCAAGAAATGGAACCAACCTAAGTGTCTATCAACTGATGAATGGATAAAGAAAATGTAGGACATATGTATATGTTGTGTGTGTGTGTGTGTGTGTATTTATACACACAATACTATTTGGCCATAAAAAGAGCAAAATCTTCTCATTTGTGACTATATGGATAGAATTGGAAGACATTATGCTGAGTAAAATAACAGGACAACTTACACTTCTTCAGGGTTGATGGTCATGGGGCAACATCCCAAGAGAGTGGAGACAACTCTGTATCAAAATGTTGGATTAGTGAAGTAGCAAAGTTTTTGCCATTGTAGTTTTCTTACTTTGTTTCGAACATTTTTTTTAAAAATAAGACTCAATATAAGAATTTATAAATATTTAAAGGATACAACTCATGTCATTATCATCAATCATCAGATGAGACCATAACTGCACTATTGTGTGTGTGTGTGTGTATGTGTGTGTATGATAGAATAGGAAATGTTCCTTTTTTTAACTTAACAGAGGAAAATAACTACAAACAAAATAGAAGTGCGAAAAGCACATGCCATCAGTTATATAAATTGTAAAATATATTATACTTATTTCTTGAATATATTAAAATAGCACATTTAGAAATAGACAAGAAAGGCAAACGAAATATCCTCAGTTGCCAAAACAAACAAACAGTTATGGTTTGGATGGGAGGTGTTCCCCAAAAGTTCATGAGTGAGACAATGTGAGAGGGTTCCGAGGGGAAATGACTTGGTTATGAGAGCCTCAACCCAATCAGTGAGTTAATCGTAGGTGGGATTAACTGAGTAGTAATTGAAGGCAGGTGTGGTTTAAGGAGGGGCGGCCTGGGGGCGTGGCTTTGGGGGTATGTATTTGTATCTGGCTAGTGGAGCCTGCCTCTCTCTGCTCTCTGATCATCATGTGAGTTGCTTCCCTCTGTCACACTCTTCTACCATGATATTCAGCCTCAACTTGAGCCCCGAGGAATGGAGCCTGATGTCTGTGGATTGAGACTGCTGAAACTTGAGCTCTCAAAGAAACTTTCCCTCTTCTACAGTTGTTTTGTTTGGATCCTTTTTGTTACAGCAGTGAAAAAGCTGACTCAAACACAAACAAAAACCCAATGTCTGTCATGCTGTCTTTTCCAAGTTGGTGTTCTGCTCTTTTTTTGACATAAAGTTGTGTTGACCCTTGTCCACTTCTGCATCACTTCATGTAAACCTATTTTATTTTCCTTTAGTTATTTATACTCAGCTGAAGTTTTAGTCTTTTTTTTTGAAACTATGATTTTTGAAAACTGTCAAAAATAAAAATATCTCTTTGTCCTTTTGGCAATCTCTGAGTGTACACTGACAGTGGTCTCCTGCTCTGCTCCTTTTTTAAAAATGTGTTTCTTTTAGTTCTAGATGGACATAATAACTCTATTTTGTTTATTTAGTTTTATGTGGTGCTGAGGATTGAACCCAGTGCCTCACATATGCTAGGTGAGTGTTCTACCACTGAGCCACAACCCCAGCTCCTGCTCTGCACTTTCTCA
Source organism: Spermophilus citellus (assembly GCF_964194105.1). NCBI lineage: Eukaryota > Metazoa > Chordata > Mammalia > Rodentia > Sciuridae > Spermophilus > Spermophilus citellus. The sequence continues at coordinate 158,298,705 of NC_138185.1, read as the reverse complement.
AGACTTGCTTCTTTGTGTAGATGGCCATGTGCTTACTGGAAATGGTGCTTCTGGGTGCCTATGGCAGCTCAGCCCTCTCCAGAGTAATTATTTGTGGGTATGTCTAGGTTAGTCTTTGCATTAGCTGGGCAAGGCACCTACTAATATAGAGGTGAGTGTGATGGCATAAGCAATGGAGTGGGCCCTGCCAGAAGGGAGCAGAGGGTAGTGAGAGGCACACAAGAGGAGGGGAAGGGATGGATACTAAGGTGGAATCAAAGATAACACAGTTTAAATCTCTGATTGTCTCAGGTTGCCTGACAGTTGACACATTGGGGACTGTTGTGTAACCATTAGAAATGAGTCTGAAATAATGAGAACAGTATTTGTTGAGTGTCTCATCTCAGAGGCATTGTTCTGTATGGTCTGACTTGTTTTTATCAAAGGCACAAAAACTTTTATAGCTGTGTAAGCAGGAATCCGTACACTAATTTTATTAGATATCTAAATGAATTGTGCTAGATTAGAGAGAATAAAGAAAACAGGATTTACTTGCCATGAAAGAAATAACTATCATAGAAGGATAAAGTGGAGACCAAGCTATTTTGAGATCCCCACCGGATGCTAGGCAGGCATATGTCACCTTGCCCAGGTTATCTTGATGTTTTAATTTTTTGTTTATACTTTTAATTTCCTAAAATTCTTTTGAATTCATAATCTTCCCAAATCTTTCCATTCAACCCCTTCTTATCCTTTCTTTAATCTGTGATGTAACAGTAGTAATTGATTACTAACTCCATGATTATCTTCCTAAAACTAACTCAGCCTTTAGGGTATGTAGGAAATAATATCAATAACCATTGCCATGTAATTGTTGAGGCTATTTTGAGGAAGTTAGTTGATGTTATAATCACAATATCAGCTCTAAGCTGGGTGAAATATATCCAACATTATGCTAAAATTTAGTGAGTTCTAAAAATGGTCCCTTCCGTGTCCCAACAGTTAATTCAAATAGTAATTCAATGCAATCATTGTATTACCTAAAATTCCTCTTTCAAAATTTTAGCATCCCTGAGAGGGATAATATAGTTAGCAGTTTTTGGTATTTAAGACTTAACATAGAAACCAGATTCATTTCTAACTGTATAGCATAGTGCAGATACTGGGTAGAGTAGGGTTACAGATTAAATGAAGGTAAGAAAAAGTGTGCCTAAGTGTATGAGTCATGGGGTAGGCCTAGATTAAAGGGGAAGGGATATAGATTGTGACTGTCAATGGAAGAGGTGTCTGAGAATTTTTAGACATCTTTAACCTACCATAGTTATCTTCAAAATAATTCCTTTGTGGTAAATGAGAAAAATATAAGAAAAATATAAAAATATAATTGCAAAAGTGCATCTGGGGAAACCAGGAGCTGTTAGAAGTGGAGGAGAGTGACTTGAAACTGGAGGTTCTTCACTTTGTTTTAAGGCCAACTGGAGCCATTTCAAATGTTTTACCAAGCTGTGTGCTGCACAGATAATCACATATTGATGGAACATTTTCCTTTCACATATTAAATATCATTACTAAAGGTGGACATTAGTGAATATCAAAAGAAAGGAAAATGATGGTTGGACCACTTATGTGGCCCTATGGGTTATCAGTAATGCAGTCCCATGTCAATATTTTAGACTGTGCAAGCCAAGGCCAATGGTCACCTGCCAAGACATACACAATGAAGATAATTAGGAAAAAAATTATGTTGGATATTATTATTAAATAGGCACAAAATTTAAAGAAAAAAGATGGTTATTAAGGAGGTGAATGGATCTAGTGAGCAAACAAAATGAAATGACTGAAGAACATAATATCTTCAGAGAGCCAGATATTATTATTCTATCTGCTATGATGAACAACTCACATAAGTGGAAACTGTTACAATTAATTACCTGCACATAGATTGTTGTTGGCTCTGTGAATTCTTTAAGCCTGAGAAATAAACCGAAGTTCAGTTATATGCTTGACAGGGCTCTAATTTTTTTTTGTGTGTGAATTTTTGTAAACAGTGAAAAAGAAAATATTAGCTTTCTTTCAAAGAATGTGACTTGAGATCATTAAAGACTAGCACTTTTCTTTAGGAAATAGTAGATACTCTTTGAAGTTGAGGATTATGTTTTTTTCTTTTTAATCATTATATGTCCCTGAGGTTACTTTGGTGACTGGCATATATAAATATTCAATGAATATTTACAGAATTGAATAGTTCTTGAATAAATATTGATATTTATAATTAGTTATAACAGCATTGCTCAATCTTTTAACTTGTAGCTTTTTAAAAACATTTAACATTCATTTATGACTTTAATTTTTATATTTTAAAAACAATAGGTATTTCACTACCTTGCTTTCCCAAGTCCTCTACCCAACTGAGAATCACTCTACTTTATTAGGGCTTAAGTTATTATAGTTGCATAACTAATAAAACTTAGGGGCTTGAAAACCCTACCATTTATTACATAAATGCATCTGCAATTTATGAAAGACTAGAAAGACATGAATTATTTCTAGGTTATGTGGTATCAACTGGGATGACTTGAATGGGCCAGGAAAATCTACTCTTTTGTTGACTTGGCCAAATAACGTAACTGATGCTGTCAAACTGTGTGCTGTACATATAATCACAAATTGATGGAATATTTTCTTTCATATTTTAAATGTCATTATTAAATATCATGAATACAGATAAAGAGAAAAGTGATGGTTGAACTTCCTACATAGTCTTAAATGTTATCAGAAATGTATGCTCTTACCAATATTCAAATTGCTCAGCCGCCAATCAGGATTTAGCTGGGAGTTCAATAAAAACTATTGGCCAGAGGCCTTTATTCCTTTCCATGAAGGCATATGTAGAAGAATACCAGGGCTTCCTCACAACATGGAAACTAGGTTCTAATAAGGTGTTCAAACTAGGTGTTCAAATGATGAGAAACTGGAAGTCTCTAGTTTCTTAAGGCCTGAGCCTGTATACTGGTACATAATCATGGTTAATATATCTCATTGGTTCAACAATCATGGGGTAGGCCCAGATTCAAGGGGAAGGGATGCAGATTGTGCCTGTCAATGGAAAAGATGACTGAGAATTTTTAGGCATCTTTAACCTACTATAATTATCTTCAAAATAATTCCTTTGTGGTGAGTGAGAAAAATGTGAGTTTTTGGACAAGATATTTTACTGGTATGTACTCAAGTATTACTAAAACTATAAATATGAAAAGCTTATGAAATCATCATTTTTAAGTCCAAAAGATTACAAAAAGCTTATAAAAAGAGCCTTATGAAATTGTCACAAATCTTCCTAATTATTAATATGATATATGTGAATTGGCTATGTACATTATCTCCATTCAAAGGTTAAATAATGTAACAGGTCTCTGTAAAATTCACCAACCCAAAATCATAGTCATTTATGTTTGATGAATAACAATGAACCTTCTAATTTATTTATTGTCTTACTATGGCAAGGTCATGTATTACTTTAGTTTCTAAATATTTTATTACTGTACCAGCTTTAATAATGTATATTCCTTCTGTATTTTTGAAGCCCCAATAGTGAAATTTTTATGTAAAAGAAGAATGTTTCTGAAAAACTGTTTCTTAGTTTGGGGTATGTAAGCTTACTTGAAAAATATTTGAACAACTACTGTGTTGCAGGAACTACTGTATTTTGAGAACATATAGTAATGAACAATAGAAGTAAGTCCACACCTACCTTCCTGGAATTTACATTCCTACTAGGAAGATGGATAACAAAGAAATAAATATGTAATGTCAATTAAAATAATGATAAAATAAACAAGCTCTAATAAGAGGATGTGGAGTGTGATATTGATGGAAGGGAATGTTTAGACCCTGTGGTCAGGGGAGCCATCTAAGATGAGTTGGGTTTTGAGCAGAGATCTGAATAATGAAAGGAAATAGATCATATAAGCATATATATTTTTGAGTGCATATTTAATGTACTCAGAAAGATAAAACATCAAGAAATTTGTCACAGCACATACTTTTCTATTGATATTGATATTTAGTCATTCAGTCACTCTGTGTCTTACTTGGGGGAGTTTAATCCATTTAAATTTAACATAATTATTGGTAAGTAAGATCTTACTACTGACATTTTATAACCCAGTTTATAGTTTTTTTTTTTTTTTTAGTTTCTTTCTTCCTCTTTTATAGTCTTCCTTTGTAGTTAAATGATTTTTCTCTGGGTAGTGTGTTTTGATTCTTTGCTTACTATTTTTGGTCTGTTATAGGTTTCTGCTTTGTTGTTACCATAGGCTTACAAAAAAATCTCTTTTATTTGTAACAAGACATTTTGAAATGATAACAACTTATTCATTGATCATAAAGATAAGAAAAAAATAGAAAAGATACTGAAGAACCTGTACATGTACACTTCATTTTCCCCACATTTTGAACTTTTGATCTTCTGTTTTGCATCTTTCTATGTGGCTTCTTAACATATTAATGTCATTATTTTTAATTGTTTTGTTTTCAGTCTTTGTACTAAAGATCAAGAAGGTTTATATACCGTGCTTACAATATTAGGTAATTCTGAATTTGCCTTTTATGGTGAGTTTTATACCTTTCCTTTGTCATACCTTAAGGGACACATCTGGCAGTGATAATCTCTCAGCTTATTTGTCTGGAAATATCTTTATCTCTGTTTCATGTGTGAATCAAACAGTATTTGTTAGCATGTTTCTTTTCCCCCTCAGCATGTGAAAATTCCATCCTATTACTTTCTGCCCTGTAAGGTTTCTACCAAGAAGTCTATTGTTAGGCAGTTGGAACACTCTTCTGCATATTTTTTTCCTGTCTTCTTTCTGCTTGGAGAATCCTCTGTTTGTATATTACCTTTGAAAGCTTGGTTATAATATGTCTTGGGACAGACTTGAGTGAGTTGAATCTGATGGTGACCTTTGACCTTCATATACCTAGGTATTTGTATCTTTTTCAGATTTTGGAAGTCTTCTGTTATTATCTCTTTCAATAAGTTTTCTACCCCTTTGCATTTTTTAAGTACCTTTTGAACCTTAATAACCCAAATATTTGTTCTTTTAAGGTTATGATGTTCCTGCAGTCTTTCTTAATTCTGCTTCATTCTTTCTTCTTTTTCTCCTCCAACAGTATATCTGTGTATTTCAAATTTAGTGTTTTTTTTTTCTTGAGCTTACTGATTCATCTGTTTGATCTATTAATCACATTTTTTTTATTCCAATTAGTGCACTTTTCTGCTCAAGGAATTGTTTTTCTGGATTTACTTGAAATTCATTGAGTTTCTTTAAAATATCTATCTTAAATTCTCTGAGAGTTCATACCCATCGGTTGCTTTGTGGCCAGTTATTGGCACCTTGTTTTGTCTGTTAAGCATGGTCATAGTTCTCTGGGAATTCTTGATGCTTGTTGGCAGACAAGAATGTTTGCAGTTAGAAGGGTTGGTTAGGTATTTATTCTAGTCTTCATTAACTGGCTTTGTTTGTGCTTGTCTTTTTAGAAATTCTAAGCAGGCTGCTTATTTGAGCCTGTGATTATTTACTCTCTTTCAGCATCAATGTCCTAGGTTTCCCAGAAATCCATAGTTGACACATTGTCAGTGTGTCAGCACTAAAGGCACTTCAGGCCCAAGTTGATCACATTCACCATTGTGTTGCTCAGAATGGCCTGAAGGAATGTCTAAATAGGGTAGTTCATTCCTGCAAGTTTCTCCCTAGAGCCAAGGTGAGCCCAGACACCCTGTTCACTGTCATTGGCCTGTGGTTAGATGCCACAGGTTCTGCCTGATACTGGGTAGGCACTGGCCATAGGCTCCTTTGCCACTTGGTAATTCCTTACTTCTTCTTCCCCAAACAGATAAGGCTAAGTTGTGCTGCTTGGGATTGAGTGAGGAATGGAGTAGGCAGTCCTGTAGTCATTGATGTCACCACGCTTGTGTTAAACCTGGAGTCTATAGGACCAGTGCAGCATAGGATCCAGGGCCATGCTGCTATACCCTGTGTGCCACTGTAGCGTATTCGTGGCTTGAGGCTACTGCAATCAGCCAGTGATGATGTTGGCCAGAATACATGTCCCACCATGGCCTGAGGTCTCTCACACTAGGACAAACTCAGAGGCTTTGTCTATAGGTATTTTCCTGAGTCTGGGGATGGTTGGAGTCTGCCTGCCACTTGGATTTCACCAGCTGGGCATGAGTTCTAAGGCAAAGCCTTTTTCTTACTTCCCTATCTTACCCTATAAAGGGGGAGTATTCCTCCCATACAGTGCTGCCTGAAGCTGAGGGAGGATGGTGGAAACAGTCCTTTGCTTCCAGACTAACCTAGGTCCAGAGGCTGTGTCTGTGAGCACTGGCCAGGGGCCAAGGGCCCTGGGGCTCTGAAGAGCTAGATTTCACATTGGCAATTCTAGTACTGGGTTCAAAACCTAAGGCTTAGATGTAATTTCTTCCCCTTCCCTCAACTGGAGGAGTGTCTCTCCACATAGTCTCTCTCCACTGCTTGAAGATGGAGGAGGGAAGTCCCTGAAAATTTTTCCTTTCTGCATTCTTCAATGCTTCTTTTCCTATTATTATGCTAAATCCAGGGCTTGCAATTTCTTACCTGGTTTCGCTAGTTCTTGCAAAGGTAGTTTTTTGTGTGGATAGCTTCCAAGTGATGCTTCTCTGGGAGATGTTATTCTGTTATCATCATCCTCCTCTTTAGTATGGACATTTGTTAAACTAGAAGGCAGTAGTAAGGTATGTGTTAATATAGCACCCTGCAAACATCTTGGGGTTCTTAACAAGTAAAATATATCAAAATAGGTAGTTCTGTGATATTAGCCGTTTATATAATGGGGCACTATTACAAAAAATGATGTTTTGTAATAGTGCCCCATTATAATTAAAGCATTATTTCATTAATCCCTAAAGTATTTATTATTTTAAAAACATAAACTCTCCTTTTTTTAATCTTTTCTGTAAACTTGAAATTCCATTTTTGTTAGATGGTTCTTCTATCATTTAGTTGTTCCCATTGCTTCTTTTCATCTTTAGTCTTTATTACTAGCAACAATGATAGAATAGTGATGTTAGTTCTGTGATTACTTTTTTAAAGTTTTAAAATATTCAAAGATTTAAAGACACAGTTGAGAAACTTCAGCTGTATTTCTACTCAGTTTTAGAAAGATATCATCTATCTTAAAAGTTGTCCTTGGAATCAAAACTCCTACTTTTCTGCAGGAAAACAGACTAAATGTTTATAAAATAATAGCTTTCATTTGTGAAATTAAAATCCGTTATACTCTGAGGAGAACAACTGTTGTTGAAGACACAAATGATATATCCAAAATAGTATATTAAGGATCATAAATTGCTTTGCTATCGTGATTTTCTACTAGTTTCATTAAATGGGATTTGGCTCATGAAGTTACAAAATGAAACTTTTATTTTTCCCCACACTCCGTTTAGAGGAGTTGTTTTCAAATGATTAGAGGATGCAGGATGTAAATGATCACCACCTGATATTCTGCTTTATTACACAAAGCCTGTGATTACTAAACACTTGTTTTACTGACTATTAGGTGGATAAAGTACTGTCCCCTTTTCGAAAGAGCTTCCTGGTAATGATCTCTTGCATCTAGAGTCGGAGACTGGAGGTGTGTTCTCTTCTGGCTAAACTCAAGTACTTTTAAAATTTTTACAGTTCTAAAACAGCAAGTCATTATTCATAGCCTGACCAGATTTGAAGAAAGAAGATTTGGTAAATTAAGGATTTAGAAGGGGGCAGCAGTCATTGCCGTTCATGGCTTCCAGGAGATAAATAACAGTGCTCAGTGAGCTGTCTTTATTCTTAAAATGATGGGATCAAAAAACTTATAGCCACTGGCATACTGACATGAGTTTCATAACTCCAGGCACCTCCAAAATTTTATTTTAGCTTTTAATTCCAACTCTGATTATCTTCCAAAACTTCTAAAAATGGAGCATTTTAATTTGTCTCCACTCCATATATTTCTGATGTGCTGTCAAAAATATTTATAACCAGAGAAGTATTCCAAAAGCTGGAAGCAGTCAGCAGTAAGAAGAAGCCTGCGTTTCTAAGCTAGATCATCAGTCCCTGTAACAATTTAAATGCATTAGGCTTTTTTTTCAGGAGGATGAGGCTGGAGGTTAACTTTAATCCTAAGGCTAGAATTTCTAAGGTAAAATTATAATTTTGGATCATCTGATTCATTATTACATATTTTAACCACCCTCATGCTTTGTTAGGTTGACCAGTATGGTACATGCATACAAAATCATGTTTATCATATGGAAGGTAACATTTCCTAAGTGAATACCAGGAGCCAGGTGCTCTCTTTAGGCATTAACCCATGTAAATTTATAAAATCATCTCTTAAATATTTTTGGGATATTTGTTTTATTTCCTTCATTCTTCTTTTTCAGCTCTTCTTTATGCAACTATTTTTGGAAATGTCACTACAATTTTTCAGCAAATGTATGCCAACACCAACCGATACCACGAGATGCTGAATAATGTTCGGGACTTTCTGAAGCTCTATCAGGTCCCAAAAGGCCTTAGTGAACGAGTCATGGATTATATTGTTTCAACATGGTCCATGTCAAAAGGAATTGACACAGAAAAGGTATGGTTTATTATTGTTGTTATTAATATTCTATTTAAAAGGAGCTTTGATGAATATAACTTTCCTATCCACAGGTTGTTTTGTAGATGTTACTCTGTGTTTTGTGACATTTCAATCCATCATATTTATTTTGATAACTTTAAAGGAACAGAGGACTCAACTATTAATCATTAATTCGTTTTAATCACTTAATTTATGAAATTTGTTTCCTGAAAACAACTAATTATTCCATTTCACTAAAATGCTCTTATTACCACTCAATGTAATTTGCTTCATTCCTCTTAAACTCTCAGAGTGCTGTCATTTCTGCTGCTAGATTTTACTCTGATTTCTTCTTTGGCTTTTTTGTCCATTTAAAAATTATTAACATCTCTGCTATAAACAAAGAAAAAAATGATGTTTTTGTCCATGCTACCCTCCAATTATTATTTTTTTCCTTTGCAGATGTTATATAAAGTAAGTTGAAAGTTTTTATTTTCCACTTTGGTTTACAAGGGATGCCTCCCTTTAAACAAGGGATGGCTCCCTATCCAATCATCTGACAACTGTAATTTCTTAATTGTCTTTTCATGGAACTGCTTTTAATTTTTTCTGTTGACTTCATATTTGGGCAAACAAGGACCCAATGTTCTCCTTATAATAAACAAAATAATTTTTAAAAATTCTCACTTCCTATACCTAGCTGATTCACATCAAACATCGGGCATGACAAATACAATATGTATGTAATTTTAGAGGATGCCCACTTGAGCTATTTAACTTTACAAATTTTAGTGAAGACTTCCTGTTAGGTACTGATTTTTTAACATGTGATAGTCAAATAGCACAATAACTTCCTGGCCATTTTCTTCAAATTACTTTTGTGTTGTTGTTGTTTTTAAATCACATGGGGTTAACTTGTGTCCCTGCCACCCCAAGACCTGTGCAATAAGCTTTTTTTTTTTTTAATGTAGAAGAGAAAGCACTTTGACTACAGTAGATGTTTAGTTAGGGGAATTTTGTAAAACAAATAAGTAGTTTTAAGCTAGAGCAGGTGTTGTTAGGATCAAATAGTTGAGGGGAAGATTGGGGAGTGGATATGGAATGTAACAGTTGAGGCCGAGGCACCTTCAGAAGGAGTGCATGTAAGAGATAATCAGGGGTAATTATAGGAAGGAATTGAGGAATCGTTGATCTAATCTTCTTTCAACCTTTTTCAAGATGCAATATAGATTTTCTAGTTAAATGGCTACATAGTAGTATTCATGACTATGGAGGGAAAAGCAGCATTTATATGAAATTTGATTAATATATACATGAGCCAATATATGAAAAGTCTCCAGAGGAGAAAGAAGATCTTCATCAGAATGAGGATGAGAGAAATAGAGTTAAAGTTATCCAATGCAGGAGGTCCTTTGAAGTCTGCATTAAGTTAAATAGATCCAGAGGCAACCCCTGCCTTGTTAATCACTATCTTAGTGAGATGTTTTTCTTTCCAGAAAACACAACGGGGTCCCATGGTAGCTAACAGAAAACATCAATGAAATGATGTCATCATGACCTTTTGCATATTAAAAAAGGACTTGGCCTAGGGCCTATGCTTACAAGGCAGATTTTGTTCTCTGTATTCCTAGATATTGGGGTGGTTCAGAAATGGAGCTATTTTCTCTCAATGCCTGCCTTTGAGGACATGCTCACCTGTCTGATTCACATGTAGTTAGGGTGTCATGCACTGACATGGACTGTGTCTGCAGGTGCCTGTGCCATGTGACAGAAAACAATTTCTAAGTCTAATATCAAAGGTAAAATAAAAATCTGATTAAAATGACATACTTTTGAAGAGATATTTAAAATATTAAATGGATTAGCCTTTGTTTTAGAAAATATCTCGAGTGGTAATTCCTTACAGTTATATTTTTCTTTTTCTCTTTTTGCCTATTTAAAAAATTAACGCCTAATAATTATACATGATTATAGGATACAGTGTGACAATTCAATACATCTGTACAATGTGTATTGATCAGCATTTTCATTTCTTTGTGTTTAAAACCATGAATATGTTCTTTTCTAGTTATTCATAAAATATATATAGTGGGCTATTGTGAACTTTCACTGCCCTACTGTGTGTGGAACAGTAGAACTTATTCCTTCTGTCTAACTGCGCTTGTGATCTGAATAGGCATTTCTCAGAAGAAAAATACAAATGGTCAATAGATATATGAAAAAATGCTCAATGTCATTAGCTGTCAGGAGAATGCAAATCAAACCTATAGGGAGAGATCTTCTCACCCTGGTAAGAATGGCTGTTATATAAAAAAAAAGTAACAAATGATAGTAAAGATGTGGTGAAAAGGGAAATCTTATACACTGTTGGTGGGCATGTAAATTAGCATAGCTATTATGGAGAACACTATGGAGTTTCCTCAAAAAATTAAAAACAGATCTACCATAGGATATTATATATAAACCACTTCTGGATACATATGATATGAAACCAAAGCAATATAATAAAGAAATATTTGCACTGCATGTTTATTGCAAGACTATCCACAATAGGCAAGACATGGAATCATTGTAGGTGTACATGCACAGATGAATGAGAAAAAAGATGCAGCATATGTACACAATATAGGATATTATCCACTCACAAAAATTTATATCTTGTCATGTGCAAAAAATAAACTGGAGGACATGATATTAAGTGAAATGAGGCAAATTTGAATTTAAAAGTAGTGAGTACTAGAAGATGTGGGAGAGGGGAAGGGAACATGGTTAGAGGGAGATTGGATAACAGGTACCACAAAACACTTACAAGGGTTTTTTTTTTAAAACCAATAAGAGAAGCAGATTTAAGTAACTGTGACAAATATAAAAGTTTTATTATATGTGTATAAAACACATTCCATGATTATTGATTTTTATATTTCATGTATGAAGAAAATTTCTACCCAGATGCATAAAAGCTAGTGTAATAGCACTGTACGTGGAGAGAAGAAAGAAAAGACATCGCTTTGATCCTGCAGTTGGGGTGTAGGAGTTCCTAGTAATTACACCCTCAATGACACTGAATTTAAAAATGATATTCAGACTGCACACTATATGCTATATGGAACAAGAAGGGAAAAAATTGACATCCAACTCTCTGATTTAGTGGGCAACTAACAACAGAGCAGAAGACTCGAATGTCTGTTAGATATTCAGTATTTGAACAAGTATATAGTATATATAATATATAACTTTACAATAATAAAGTGTTAAGGTTATAAACAAAGTAATTATCAAACAAAACAAAGAGAATAAATATCTAAGACTAGACCTAACTCTAGATGAGACATGAATATAAATTAAAAGACAAACAGCAAAGCTATAATTGATACATTATGTAATATGATTATAAAATGAACTACAAATCTTATATTTATAAACATCTTCCTCATAGCCTAACATAAATATCAGAACTAAAAGTCAAATGTAAAAAATAAGAAACAATTAACTGTTAAATATGCAGATATATTTGACATATTTTTATACATGTTAAAGTAATACATAACAATGTAACTGATAAAGAGGTTTGACTCACAAAATGTGAAACCTCTCACATTAGAAAACCAGGAAAATAAAAACGAGATAAAGGATTTGCAGCAAGTATCACAAGTGAAAGATTCATTATCTTAATATGTAAAGTGATTTTATAAATTAATAAGAATTAGATCACTTGGGGAGAAAAAATGAGCAAAAGATACAAATAATTTGTAAAGACAAAAATACAGGTCATTAATAAACATACAAAAGTATTTTCATTTATAACAGTAAAAATTAAAATATCAAGAAACCATTTTAATGTCAAATGGACCAAGATAATGCCCAGTCTTAGCAAAGGCTATCGTGACTGTCTCTGTATTTATTATATAACTCTAGAAGGTGGAGTATTTCTTTCTTTCTTTCTTTTTTCTTTTTCTTTTTTTTAGAGAGAGGGGGGGGAGAGAGAGAGAGAGAGAGAGAGAGAGAGAGAGAGAGAGAGAGAGAGAATTTTAAAATATTTTTTAGTTTTAGATAGTATGCATTTGGGGCTATTCCAGAGCTCATACCTTTTGTTTCTTCCCTTTTCTCTCTACATTCACTCTTGCAGTGGTACTATCCAATCCCATGACTTTAAAAATATATGCAAGAGTGCTGGGATGTGGCTCAAGTGGTAGCGTGCTCACCAGGCATGCATGGGGCGCTGGGTTCGAGCCTCAGCACCACATAAAAATAAAATAAAGATGTTGTGTCTGCCAAGAACTAAAAAATAAATACTGAAAAATTCTCTCTCTCTCTCTCTCTCTCTCTCTCTCGATCTCGCTCTCTCGCTCTCTCTCTCTCTGAATAAAGTCTATCTTTAAAAAAAAATTATATACACACACACACACACACACACATACACAAGACACAAATGTACTTACTCATCTTGAACCTGTTCCCTGAACTACAGTCTCACCTGTCCTGCCACCTTCTCAGGTCCAATGAAATTGTCGAAAATAAAGCTCCTATTCATTTCCCCTAGTTAAATTCATGGAAACTCTGCTTTTGAGTTGCTTAGGACCAAGCCCCTGGCATTTAAACCTTTTGTCTCCATGTCCTTTCTCATCACTCCATTGCTATCGCCTGGTCCAAGTTACCATCATGCTCGACCCAAGATTGTAATAGCCACCAATGGGTCTGTGGTTCCCTCCTTTGTTCCCTTATGTTTTTTCTCAACATAGCATCCAAAGAGCATATATGGATTTTTTTTTGAGAGAGAGAGAGAGAGAGAGAGAAAGAGGGAGGGAGGGAGGGAGGGAGGGAGGGGGAGATTTTTTTAATATTTATTTTTTAATTTCGGAGGACATAACATCTTTATTTTATTTTTATGTGGTGCTGAGGATTGAACCCAGCACCCCGTGCATGCCAGGCAAGCACGCTACCGCTTGAGCCACATCCCCAGACCAACATTTATGAATTTTGCAGTAGAGTTTTCTTTCTAACCAATCATATATTCATTTGTTCTGTAGGTGTTTGATAAGAGCCAAATTGATTGAAACTGTTGAAGTATAAGTGTGGAAACAATGAAAGGTTGATGACAGTAATCATAAAAATTCTCTGGTATTCATAATCTTAGAATTATGCATGGACTTTAGGATATAACTCTAGTAGAGAACATCTGAATTTTAACAATTATTCAGCATTTGATGTTAGGCTCCTCTGTTCCTCAGTAAGCTAAATTCTTTGTCTTATTATGTTTTTTTACTGCACAGTTTGTTGATGGTTTCAGATATTTTATTAATGGTGTTTTTAAATAATTTAATTATGAGTATAAACTAAAAGATGAATTATAGTATATAAAGCTCAATGTCTGTTTTAATGCTTCTCTTTGTGTTCTAAAATGACTGTATTTTTTTCAGTTCCACATACAATTGAATTTAATGATGCATTAGAGCAAATTAGAGAAAAACTTTCACTCCAATTACTGAGATTTCTTTCCATCTTTTCCACATATATAGTTTCATAGATTTCTGAATTTAGGTTTAACCCACAAGAAAATTAATCACTGTGATATAATTTAGTCTAAACTTTCCTTCTACAAATAATGCGTTCGCTAATACTATAGTGGCATTAAAATCTGTACAGATGTGGAGACTAACATTTCTATTAAGAAATTTTATTTTAGGCATAATTTTAAAAATAGATAACAGTGCCTAGATTAATTTTTTAATTTGAAAAATTGCTAGAGTTGCTTTGGATTCTTTTTGCCTTTAATAACCAAAACTATCCCCTGGATTTTTCCACTTGTTCCCATTTTGTGCCTTAAAAGACAGAGAAATGGGTGGAATGAGTGAGGATTTGAAAGGGTAAAAGAAGATTATGGGAAAAAAAATAGGAAGGATGATGGCTGAAGCTCAGAAAAATCTATTCTTCAGTTGGAAATAACTTTCCTAGGAAATAATTCTAATGAAATAAATGACTAGGATGTTATTTTCAGCTTTTGGGACAATGCAAAACATCTACAGTGTATAATTTTTCCCATCATACTGGATTTTTTCCCAGCTTATTTTATAGAATGAAGCCTAAAACCTGATTATTTTATTTGCTGTTCTTACTGCCTTTTTCTAACATATAGCTTGGAAAAAATCAATAGGAAAACCCTTCTTGGTCTTCATTTTGTGTTTTGTAAAGGCACAAAGTTTCAGGAGGAAGATGCTACTAAATGGAATGTTCTGGAAGAGTTTTACAACACATTCAGGCAAAATTTAAACAAACTGAGATTTTTGCACATTTGAAAATCTTAGAATTTTTAAACCAAATTCATTACAGATGCACATGATTTCTTCCAAATAAGTAAGTGATGTTTTTTTTTCTTTTTTTTTTTTTTCACTTAAGGTGTTCAAATTGTATTTGCTCAGTCATTCATTCATTTATACATGCATTCATTTCTATGATGGTTTGGAAGCAGAATATAGGTAAAAAATAGATATTTACCTGGAATTATTATTTTTTTATTGTTGGTTGTTTAAAACATTACATAGTTCTTGACATATCATATTTCACATTTTGATTCAAGTGGGTTATGAACTCCCATTTTTACCCCGTATACAGATTGCAGAATCACATCAGTTACACTTCCATTGATTTACATATTGCCATACTAGTGTCTGTTGTATTCTGCTGCCTTTCCTATCCTCTACTATCCCCCCTCCCCTCCCCTCTTCTCTCTCTACCCCCTCTACTGTAATTCATTTCTCCCCCTTGTATTATTTTTCCCTTTCCCCTCACTTCCTCTTGTATGTAATTTTGTATAACCATGAGGGTCTCCTTCCATTTCCATGCAATTTCCCTTCCCTCTCGCTTTCCCTCCCACCTCTTATCCCTGTTTAATGTTAATCTTCTTCTCATGCTCTTCGTCCCTACTGTTCTTAGTTACTCTCCTTATATCAAAGAAGACATTTGGCATTGGTTTTGTAGGGATTGGCTAGCTTCACTTAGCATAATCTGCTCTAATGCCATCCATTTCCCTCCAAATTCTATGATTTTGTCATTTTTTAATGCAGAGTAATACTCCATTGTGTATAGATGCCACATTTTTTTTTATCCATTCATCTATTGAAGGGCATCTAGGTTGGTTCCACAGTCTTGCTGTTGTGAATTGTGCTGCTATGAACATCAATGTAGCAGTGTCCCTGTAGCATGCTCTTTTTAGGTCTTTAGGGAATAGACCGAGAAGGGGAATAGCTGGGTCAAATGGTGGTTCCATTCCCAGCTTTCCAAGAAATCTCCATACTGCTTTCCAAATTGGCTGCACCAATTTGCAGTCCCACCAACAATGAACAAGTGTACCCTTTTCCCCGCATCCTCTCCAGCACTTGTTGTTGTTGGACTTCATAATGGCTGCCAATCTTACTGGAGAGAGATGGTATCTTAGGGTGGTTTTGATTTGCATTTCTCTGACTGCTAGTGATGCTGAGCATTTTTTCATGTGCTTGTTGATTGATAGTATGTCCTCCTCTGAGAATTGTCTGTTCAGGTCCTTGGCCCATCTGTTGATTGGGTTATTTGTTATCTTATTGTCTAATTTTTTGATTTCTTTGTATACTCTGGATATTAGGGCTCTATCTGAAGTGTGAGGCGTAAAAATTTGTTCCCAGGATGTAGGCTCCCGATTTACCTCTCTTATTCTTTCTTTTTCTGAGAAAAAACTTTTTAGTTTGAGTAAGTCCCATTTGTTGATTCTAGTTATTAACTCTTGTGCTATGGGTGTCCTATTAAGGAATTTGGGGCCCGACCCCACAGTATGTAGATCGTAGCCAACTTTTTCTTCTATCAGACGCTGTGTCTCTGATTTGATATCAAGCTCCTTGATCCATTTTGAGTTAACATTTGTGCATGGCGAGAGAAAGGGATTCAGTTTCATTTTGATGCATATGGATTTCCAATTTTCCCAGCACCATTTGTTGAAGATGCTATCCTTCCACCATTGCATGCCTTTAGCCCCTTTATCAAATATAAGATAGTTGTAGTTTTGTGGATTGGTTTCTGTGTCCTCTATTCTGTACCATTGGTCCACCCGCCTGTTTTGGTACCAGTACCATGCTGTTTTTGTTACTATTGCTCTGTAGTATAGTTTGAAGTCTGGTATTGCTATACTGCCTGATTCACACTTCCTGCTTAGCACTGTTTTTGCTATTCTGGGTCTTTTGTTTTTCCATATGAATTTCATGATTGCTTTCTCTATTTCTACAAGAAATGCCGTTGGGATTTTGATTGGCATTGCATTAAACCTATAGAGAACTTTTGGTAATATCGCCATTTTGATGATGTTAGTTCTGCCTATCCATGAACAGGGTATATTTTTCCATCTTCTAAGATCTTCTATTTCTCTCTTTAGGGTTCTGTAGTTTTCATTGTATAAGTCTTTCAACTCTTTTGTTAGGTTGATTCCCAAGTATTTTATTTTTTTTGGAGGATGTTGTGAATGGAGTGTTTTTCCTCATTTCCATTTCAGAGGATTTGTTGCTGATATACAGGAATGCCTTTGATTTATGCGTGTTGATTTTATATCCTGCCACTTTGCTAAATTCATTTATTAGCTCTAATAGTTTCTTTGTAGACCCTTTTGGGTCTGCTAGGTATAGAATTATGTCATCTGCAAATAGTGATAATTTAAGTTCTTCTTTTCCTATTTTTATGCCTTTAATTTCTTTCGTCTGTCTAATTGCTCTGGCCAGTGTTTCGAGAGCTATGTTGAACAGAAGTGGTGAGAGAGGGCATCCCTGTCTTGTTCCAGATTTTAGAGGGAATGCCTTCATTGTTTCTCCATTCAGAATGATGCTAGCCTGAGGCTTAGCATAGATTGCTTTTACAATGTTGAGGTATGTTCCTGTTATCCCTATTTTTTCTAGAGTTTTGAACATAAAGGGATGCTGTGCTTTGTCGAATGCTTTTTCTGCATCTATCGAGATGATCATATGGTTCTTAATTTTAAGTCTATTGATGTGGTGAATAACATTTATTGATTTCCGTATATTGAACCAGCCTTATATCCCAGGGATGAATCCTACTTGATCATGATGCACAATTTTTTTTGATATGTTTTTGAATCCGATTCGCCAGAATTTTATTGAGGATTTTTGCATCTAGGTTCATTAGAGATATTGGTCTGTAGTTTTCTTTCTTTGAAGTGTCTTTGTCTGGTTTAGGAATCAGGGTGATGTTGGCCTCGTAGAATGAATTTGGAAGTTCTACCTTGCCGCAGTCTTGGCTGGGCACAGAATCACGAGCCAATCAAGCAGGAACAAAACTTTATTTTGAAAAAGCCGCTAACACTCTCAGCGCCAGCAAGTCAAAAACCGGTCCTCCCACGAGGGTGTCCGACCGGAACCGCGCGCCGACCGGAACCCCGGGGTCCCCCGGACCTCCCCCGGAATTTCCTCCTACTATCCTTCCCCAACCAATGGGAACTCTCCAAGAGTCTGGTAACATGAGTCCGTAACATGAGTCCGGTAGCAGGCCAAGGTGAACAGCGGGAGTCCAATTTGCATATGAATGTAAATCTTAACATAATCATCTCAGTGGCTAGCTGGCGTCACTTTACAACCAAAGGTGCCATACATTGTATATTTGCTTGTGGCTCCTAGCATCTGCCCCCTTCTGTTTAATTAAGCAACAAGCAATGTGGCTAGGGACCGTGCCTGGTAGGTTGTCCAATTTAACATATGGTTCTTACCCGTCATGGGAGAACTGACCTTTAGGCGTCAGCTTCCTGTCTTAGGTTGAATCCACTGTAATCAGAGCAACCCGTCGCTGACTACCGGTCCAGCATTCAGCCATGCTCGTGGATAGGCCTATGCACCAGTGGGGGGGTGAGGTTCTTGCCTCACCTCTGTTGGCCCCCAAATTTTGCCTTGGTGCCAGTGGGGGGGTGAGGTTCTTTGCCTCACCTCTGTTGGCCCCCAAATTTTAGACCATCACTAGTAGAAGGGAGGAGGATACAGAAATGCCACGACACCAAGCCAATTGATGGCTCCTTGGAAAAATTGCGTCACTGGTGACACCATCAGCAAAGATATGCCAGTATTACCACAATAAACATGGGGTGAGCTGGCAAGGAAATTGCATCACTGGTGACACCATCAGCAAAGATATGCCAGCAGTACCACAATTCGGTGCACCAGATGATATTTCACAATGTATGCAACTGATATATAGTCCAGGCAAGTTCTGCAAGCAGTTCAAATTGGAGGAGTCTATCAATATGTCCATATCCTCCCAAAGTAAATCAAGTCCTTGATAGCATTACTTGTTGAGTTATATTCATTGATGCATCAGTTTATACAGTTTACTGTGATAGCTATCATAGAAGCTGTAGTTTGGTTTTATCTCAGTCTTCACCGGAATTGGGATGGAGATGGAAATTCTGGCAATGATGCTAAAGAGACATCATCCTGAACAGAGTTATTAAATATAATGAAAAGGAATGGTGAAAGTAAACAAACAGATCTGTTAACCATCTTTAACAACAATCATAAACAGCTGTTCACCTAATTTAAATTAAACCATATAAATCACGTGAATAAAGAAAAAATTCGGATCCATTTTTTCATGAGCGCTCCTCATATAAGAAATATGGACATACACACATACAGACATACAACACAAAACAGAAGTGTGCACACAACATACAACACATAAGACAATAGTAAATAAAGGCCTTGTAACTATACTTAGGTGAAATCTCCATTGCAATGTTTAAAAACTCCACAGTCAAAAAATAAATAAATAAATAAATAAATAAATAAAAAATAAAACACAGTCAAAAAATAAAACTGATCAGAAAAACATTAACCTAGGTTTGTATGAGCTCAAAAATAAAATAGAACTTTATGATGTGGAAAAATGCAATAATAAAATAGATACTGAAAAAAAAAAAAAAAACACCTTGGTTAATCACTGTCGCCGATGTAAGAATAGCCAAGCTGGAGCTCTGGATGTCAGCTGTTATGGATTTGAGTCAAATCATCTTCTTTTTCTGTAGAAATTGTTTTAGTTAATCTCTCTGGAATCCAAATTGGTTGCTGTTCATCCTGTGGGAAAACACAGACAGCGCCCCGATTCCAGACTATCACTGGATCCGGGCCTTTCCATTGTCCTGTTAGAATATCTTTCCAAAGTACCTTAGGCTTATGTACATTTTTGGGGTACAAATGTCTTTCCGCAGCACTAAGTCCCGATGAATCTAAATTTAAAAAGTTTAGAGTAAAAAGGGTTATTTTAAGTTTATCTTTGGGGGATATATACCCCTTTCCAATTCCCTCCTTTTGTTTTAATAAGTACATTTTAATAGTTTGATGAGCTCTTTCAACTATGCCTTGTCCTTGTGGATTGTATGGAATTCCTGTTATGTGAGTAATACCAAATGATGAGCAAAATTGTTTAAAAGAGGAGGAAGTATAACCAGGACCGTTGTCCGTTTTTAACTGTTTTGGAACGCCCACAGTGGCAAAATTTTGTAAGCAATGAGCTATAACATCTTTAGTTTTTTCTCCGGCATGAAGGGAGCCCATCAAAAATCCGGAAGAGGTATCAACTGTAACATGTAAATATTTTAATTTTCCAAATTCTGGCAAGTGTGTGACGTCCATCTGCCAAATATGGTTAGGTATTAGTCCTCTAGGATTGACTCCAAGATTAACTTGTGGTAAAAATGTCACACAATTTTGACATTGTTTTATTATATGTCTGGCCTGTTCTTTAGTTATTTTAAAACGCTTTTGTAAAGTATTAGCATTGACATGGAACCTTTTATGAAAATTTATAGCTTCTTCTATTGTGGAGAAAATATGTATGTCATGTGTAGATTTATCTGCTAGTTCATTGCCCATACTAAGGGCTCCAGGCAATCCTGTATGTGCCCTGATATGACCTATGAAGAATGGATCTTTTCGGTCCCAGATTAGACTTTGTATATCGGAAAACAAAGAGAAAACAGTAGAGGAAGGGGAAATCCTACCAGCATCTTCAAGGGAATTAATAGCATTAACTACATACTGACTATCAGAAAATAAATTAAATACAGAATCTTTAAACATCATAAAAGCTTGTAATACTGCATTAAGCTCTACCTTTTGAGCTGATTGTTTGGGTACTAAAAATGTAAAAGTTTGATCAGGAGTAACTACTGCTGCTGTACCATTGTTTGACCCATCAGTGAATATATTTGGAGCATTTATGATAGGGGTTTTTCTTGTCATTTTTGGAAAAACTACAGGATGCTTAGACCAAAAAGACAACAAAGGATTAGATGGTAAGTGATTATCAAATGAAACACTAGTTTTACACAGGATTATTGCCCAAGTATTTAACTCATTAGCTAACTCATCAATTTGATCCATAGTATATGGAGTAATAATTTTATTGGGAGAAATCCCAAACACTCCCTTAGCTGCTTTTATTCCTTTGAGTATTAATTGTCCTACAGCCTCAGGATATCTAGTAAGAATAGTGTTAGGGGAATAAGATAAATGTATCCACAATAATGGACCTTCTTGCCAAAATACTCCTGTAGGAATATTTTTTGTTGGTAGTACAATAAATAATAAAGGCAAACTTATATCAATTCTATCCAAATGCATATTTTCCATATATGTTTTAATGATTTTTAATACTTTTCTTGCTTCAGGCGTTAACATGCGGGGTGAATTTGGATCTGATGGACCTTTTAGAATATCAAATAAAGGTCCTAACTCTCCTGTTGGTATGCCTAGATAAGGCCTTATCCAATTTATGTCTCCCAATAACTTTTGAAAGTCATTAAGTGATTTGAGTTGATCTACTCGTATTTGAATTTTTGGTGGACGGACCATGGTTGAGGATAATAGAACTCCTAAATAATTAATTGGAAGATTTAATTGTACTTTATCTATTGCTATCTCTAGATTATAATTTTTCAATAAATTTGTAAGTGTGGCATAACATTCTAGTAATGTGTTTTTATCTTTATGTGCCAGTAACACATCATCCATATAGTGAAATATTTGTAGTTCAGGATTTTGGTTTCTAAGTGGCTGGATTGCTTTATTAACATAAATTTGACACATAGTTGGGCTGTTAGCCATCCCTTGAGGGAGTACTTTCCATTCATATCTCTGATCAGGACCTTCATGATTCAGTGCAGGGATAGTAAATGCAAAATGTGGACTATCCTCGGGATGAATTGGAATTGAAAAGAAACAATCTTTAATATCTATAACTAAAACATGCCAGGTTTTTGGTAAAGCAGACAATTGAGGAATCCCTGATTGAGCAGGTCCCATAATAACCATCTCATTATTAATGGCTCTTAAATCTTGTAATAATCTCCATTTACCAGATTTCTTTTTAATGACAAAAATGGGAGTATTATAGGGGGATACGGAAGGTTGTATATGTCCTTCCGCTAACTGTTGTCTGACCAAGTCATGGGCTACTTGTATCTTTTCTTTAGTCAAGGGCCACTGAGGAACCCACACTGGTCTTTCTGATTTCCAAGTAATTTTGATTGTCTCAGTGGCCCTTTCTGAAAACCCAATTCATGTCTATTTATTTCTTGATCTATTTGAATAGGTGCTGTCATACCTTGTTCTTGTTCTCTTAATCTTTTTTCTTTCCTAAAGCCTTGTTTAGCCCTAGTAGTGGGCGCGTTAGGATTGATGTTATTTGTTAATGTCAATCCTAATTGATCTAGGACATCTCGTCCCCATAAATTTACAGGAAGATGATCCAATACATAGGGCTGTATAGTTCCTTCACATCCTTCAGGATCCCTCCAATCTAATACCATAGCACTTCTATGGGGATTTGTTGCCACTCCTAGGCCTCGAAGCGTTTGAGTGGCTTGTTGTAATGGCCAATATTTTGGCCATTCTTGACGAGAGATGACACTAAGGTCAGCTCCTGTGTCCAGCAGCCCATTAAAGTCATGTCCTTGAATATTTAATTTTAGCATTGGGCGAGAATCTAAATTCAAAGACAGCATAGCCCAATCTACACCTGTGGAGCCTAATCCCTTGGAACCTCTTTCTACATTACAACTGGAAAATTTATCATGCAGGCTGGGTATTATTAATAACTGTGCTATTCTATCTCCTGGTGAAATTACTGATATACCTCTTGGAGAACTAGCTATAATTTTTATTTCACCTTCATAATCGGGATCAATTACCCCAGGACTTATCATAAGTCCTTTTAGTGTAGAAGAACTGCGTCCCAATAATAAGCCTACTGTTCCCTGGGGAAGAGGTCCTTTTACTCCTGTGGGAATGATTTGAATTCCCATCTCTGGGGTTAGTACTGCTCTGGCAGAGGCGCAGATGTCCAGCCCTGCGCTCCCTCTAGTTTGTCTGATGAGGGATTTAATGGATAATGCGTCCTGGGCACTACCTTGATGGGGCTGTTGGGTTCCTCCATTGCCCCATATATTTGTGGTTTGGGGCCCCGGGGCATTGGGCCCTCTAGTCCGTTTTTTGGCAATGGAGCTTGATACCTTTCTCCACGATATCGTGGGTAAACACTTGGTCCTTGTCCGTTTTTTGATAACGGAATACCCTCTATGGTGGTTTGAGAACGGCATTCATTAGCCCAATGTCTCCCTCTACGGCATCGTGGGCAAATACCTGGTATTCTATTCCTTTGATATCCAGCTTTGTTAAACCCTCCTCTTATGGGGCAACTCCTTTTAAAATGTCCTGTTTGATTACAATTATAGCATGTTCTTGGCCTGGCATCTAAAGCCTGTTGTACTGCTGCTAAGACTTGCCCCTGTTCATTAATGTCTCTACATAATTTAATATATGTGTTTAAATCCTCATGTCTCCATGGTCTAATGACCTCTCTGCAGCAACGATTTGCTTGGTCATAAGCCAGTTGTTTTATAAATGGCATTACCTGTTCTGTATTTCCAAATATCCTAGAGGCTGACTGAATAAGTCTATCTACAAATTCAGCATAAGGTTCATTAGTTCCTTGTATTACCTTAGATAATTGACCTTGTAAGTCTCCATGCCCCTGTAAAGTTTTCCATGCCCTAACTGCATCTACAGCAATTTGTGCGTACACACCAGGGTCATATTCAATTTGTTGTCTTTGACCCTCATAAGGTCCCTTCCCCAAAAGCATTTCTATATTTCTTTGAGGATAACCAGCTTCTGCATTTCGCCTAGCTGTCTCCATGCAAAATTCCTCATTGGCAACCTTCCATAACAAATATTGTCCTCCGTTTAGCACAGATCGACACATGTTAGCCCAATCTGCTGGTGTCATGTCCAAGTTGGTAACAGATTCGACCATGCTTATTGTGAAGGGAGCTTGCGGCCCATAGGTCGTTACAGCCTCCTTTAATTGCTTTATTGTTTTGAAATCTAAAGCACGGTGAATTCGTTGCCCTCCTGCCTGCTCAAGTACAGGGCATGCTAATCTTTGGGGTCCTGCCTCAGAATTCCGTCCATCAACTACGGGAATTGAGGGCCGCTCAGCGGTAGATGGAGCTGTTGGCTGAGTTACGCCCTCTGGTGATAGAACGGAGTTGGTAGCAACCTCCTGTTGTAATTCTCCACCTGATGGCTGCTTGTCCTCTAAGCTTGCTTTTTTTAAATTTTCCTCGGTCTGACTAGCTTGAGAGACCTTCTCTTTTGCTTGACCTAGCGTTTTTTCTACCATAGTCTGGACCTCTAACAATTTACTTAACAGTTTTTCGGTTTGTTTTTTATTGGATTCTAATCTACTATAACCTAACCCAATAAGGTAGGATAAAACAAAGCCGAAGCAGAATGAAACAAAAACGGAGCAGACAATGGTTGTATCAATTTTCTCTTTCTCAGGGCTGAATAACTTCAAACCTTGAGCCAACCATTTTTTCCAGTTCGCCTGAGAAAATTCTAGGGCTAGGGAGCTCGAAATAAAAACAAAATAAATCAAAACAAGAACACATTGTTTTCTGAGAAGGTCATCCATCCTGTCGCCTTCCCTCAGGGGCGAGCAATTTACTCACCTCTAAGCTTCAGGCGTTCCCCGCACGGGCCGCCAAATGCCGCAGTCTTGGCTGGGCACAGAATCACGAGCCAATCAAGCAGGAACAAAACTTTATTTTGAAAAAGCCGCTAACACTCTCAGCGCCAGCAAGTCAAAAACCGGTCCTCCCACGAGGGTGTCCGACCGGAACCGCGCGCCGACCGGAACCCCGGGGTCCCCCGGACCTCCCCCGGAATTTCCTCCTACTATCCTTCCCCAACCAATGGGAACTCTCCAAGAGTCTGGTAACATGAGTCCGTAACATGAGTCCGGTAGCAGGCCAAGGTGAACAGCGGGAGTCCAATTTGCATATGAATGTAAATCTTAACATAATCATCTCAGTGGCTAGCTGGCGTCACTTTACAACCAAAGGTGCCATACATTGTATATTTGCTTGTGGCTCCTAGCACTACCTCTTTTTCTATTTCCTGAAATAGCTTGAAAAGTATTGGTATTAGTTCCTCTTTAAAGGTTTTGTAAAACTCTGCTGTATACCCATCCGGTCCTGGGCTTTTCTTAGTTGGTAGTCTTTTGATGGTTTCTTCTATTTCTTCAATTGATATTGGTCTGTTTAGGTTGTCTATATCCTCCTGACTCAATCTGGGCAGATCATATGACTTAAGAAATTTATCGATGCCTTCACTATCTTCTATTTTATTGGAGTATAAGGATTTAAAATAATTTCTGATTATATTCTGTATTTCTGAAGTGTCGGTTGTGATGTTGCCTTTTTCATCCCGTATGCTAGTAATTTGAGTTCTCTCTCTTCTTCTCTTTGTTAGCATGGCTAAGGGTCTGTCGATTTTATTTATTTTTTCAAAGAACCAACTTTTAGTTTTGTCAATTTTTTCAATTTTTTCTTTTGTTTCGATTTCATTAATTTCAGCTCTGATTTTAATTATTTCTTGCCTTCTACTTCTTTTGCTGTTGTTTTGCTCTTCTTTTTCTAGGATTTTGAGAAGAAGTATGAGATCATTTATTTGTTGTTTTTTTCTTTTTTAAGGAATGAACTCCAAGCAATGAATTTTCCTCTTAGAACTGCTTTCAATGTGTCCCATAGATTCCGATATGTTGTGTCTGTATTTTCATTTATCTCTAAGAATTTTTTAATTTCCTCCTTGATGTCTTCTATAACCCATTGATCATTCAGTAACCTATTGTTCATTCTCCAAGTGATGTGTGATTTTTCCTTCCTTCTTTTATCGTTCATTTTCAGTTTCATTCCATTATGATCAGATAAGATGCATGGTATTATCTCTACTCCTTTATATTGTCTAAGAGTTGCCCTGTGACATAATATATGATCTATTTTTGAGAAGGATCCATGTGCTGCTGAGAAAAAAGTGTAACTGCTTGATGTTGGGTGGTATATTCTATATATGTCAATTAAATCTAGGTTATTAATTGTGTTATTGAGTTCTATAGTTTCCTTATTCAACTTTTGTTTGGAAGATCTGTCCAGTGGTGAGAGAGGTGTGTTGAAGTCTCCCATGATTATTGTATGGTGGTCTATTAGACTCTTGAACTTGAGAAGAGTTTGCTTGATGAACATAGCTGCACCATTGTTTGGGGCATATATATTTATGATTGTTATGTCTTGTTGGTGTATGGTTCCCTTGAGCAGTATGCAGTGTCCCTCTTTATCCCTTTTGATTAACTTTGCCTTGAAATCTATTTTATTTGATATGAGTGTGGACACTCCTGCTTGTTTCCGAAGTCCATATGAGTGATATGATTTTTCCCAACCTTTCACCTTCAGTCATGTATATCTTTTCCTATCAAATGTGTCTCCTGTAGGCAGCATATTGTTGGTTCTTGTTTTGTGATCCATTCTACTAGCCTGTGTCTCTTACTTGGTGAGTTTAAGCCATTAACATTTAGGGTTATTATTGAGATATGGTTTGTTCTTCCAGCCATATTTGTTTATTTATGTTACTAAACATGGTTTGTTTTCCTCTTTGATTATTTTCCCCCCTTTACTGTCCTACCTCCCACTGTTCGTTTTCATTGTTGTTTTCCATTTCCTCTTCCTGAAATGTTTTGCTAAGGATGTTTTGAAAAGATGGTTTTCTAGCTGCAAATTCTTTTAACTTTTGTTTATCGTGGAAGGTTTTAATTTCATCTACCATCCTGAAGCTTAATTTCGCTGGATACACGATTCTTGGTTGGAACCCATTTTCTTTCAGAGTTTGAAATATGTTATTCCAGGATCTTCTAGCTTTCAGAGTCTGTGTTGAAAGATCAGCTGTTATCCTGGTTGGTTTACCCCTAAATGTAATCTGCTTCCTTTCTCTTGTAGCTTTTAAAATTCTCTCCTTATTCTGTATGCTGGGCATCTTCATTATAATGTGTCTAGGTGTGGATCTCTTATGATTTTGCACATTCGGCGTCCTGTAGGCTTCTAGGATTTGGGATTCTGTCTCATTCTTCAAGTCTGGGAAGTTTTCTCGTATTATTTCATTGAATAGTTGCTCATTCCTTTGGTTTGGACCTCTATACCTTCCTGTATCCCAATGACTCTTATGTTTGGTCTCTTTATGTTGTCCCATATTTCTTGAATGTTCTGCTCATGGTTCCTTAACAGTCTTGCTGAGCTGTCTATGTTCTTTTCAAGTTGAAATACTTTGTCTTCATTGTCTGATGTTCTATCTTCTAAGTGTTCTACTCTGCTGGTAGTATTCTCAATTGAGTTTTTAAGTTGGTTTATTGCTTCCTGCATTTCTAGGATTTCTGTTTGTTTGTTTTTTATTACCTCTATCTCCCTGTATAGTTGATCTTTTGCTTATTGGATTTGTTTATGTAATTCATTGTCGAAGTGATCTTTCATTGACTGATTTTGCTGTCTAATGTCTTCCTTGAGACTTCAGATCATCTGAAGCGTGTATATCCTGAATTTTTTATCTGACATTCCATCTACTGCAGCTATTACCTCTTCTAAAGTTGAGATAACCTGCATTGCTTGTGGTCCTTTCTTTCCTTGTTGTTTCATACTGCTCGTGTTTCTTTCTGCTTGGTGAAACTGTCGTGTTTTTGAAATTTTCCCCCTATATATTTATATTGCTCTTGTATAGTTGACAAGTCTCCCTTGCAGGGCGGGCAGCGGCTGTGCTCCTCCTCCAGTGTGTGTGTCGTGTCTACCACGCCCGCGGACCCCTGGGGCTGTTCTGCCGGTCTGTCGCAGGTCTGCCTACCTTGCAGGCGCGGGCGGCGGCTCTGCTCTTCCCTTACACCAATTGGGGTGACGTGTCTACCACGCCGGGGGTCGCTGGGCCTGTTCCGGGCGCGGGAGGCGGCTCTGCTCTGCCCCTACTCCAATTGGTGTGACGTGTCTACCACTCCGGCAGGTCGCTGGGCCTCTTCCAGATGTGGGCGGCGGCTCTGCTCTACCCCTACTCCAATTGGTGTGACGTAACTACCACGCCGGCGGGCCACTGGGTCTGTTCAGGGTGCGGGCAGCGGCTCTGCTCTGCCCCTACTCCAATTGGGGTGACGTGACTACCACGCCGGCGGGACTCTGGTCCTGTCCCGGGCGTGGGCGGCGGCTCTCCTCTGCCCCTCCTCCAATTGGTGTGACGTGTCTACCATGCCTGCGGACCGCTGGGCCTGTTGTGCTGGTCGGTCGCAGGTCTGGCTACCTTGCGGGCGCGGGTGGCGGCTCTGCTCTGCCCCTTCTCCAATTGGGGTGACGTGACTACCACGCCTGTGGGTTGTTGGGTCTGTTCCGGATGCGGGCGGCAGCTCTGCTCTGCCCCTACTCCAATTGGTGTGACGTGTCTACCACGCCGGCAGGCTGCTGGTCGGTCGCAGGTCTGCCTACCTTGCGGGCCCGGGTGGCGGCTCTGCTCGGCCCCTACTACAGTTGGGATGAAGTGATACCACGCCGGCGGGTCGCTAGGCCTGTTCTGGGTGCGGGCGGCAGCTCTGCTCTGCCCCTACTCCAATTGGTGTGACGTGTCTACCACACCGGCAGGCCGCTGGGCCTGTTCCTCCAGTCGGTCGCAGGTCTGCCTATCTTGCGGGCTCGGGCGGCGGCTCTGCTCGGCCCCCACTGCAGTTGGGATGAAATGATACCACGCCGGCGGGTCGCTAGGCCTGTTCCTGGCGCAGGCAGCAGCTCTACTCTGCCCCTATTCCAATTGGTGTGACGTGTCTACCACGCTGGCAGGCCACTGGGCCTGTCCCGCCGGTCGGTCGCAGGTCTGCCTACCTTGCGGGCTCGGGCGGCGACTCTGCTCGGCCCCCACTGCAGTTGGGGTGAAGCGATACCACGCCGGCGGGTCACTAGGCCTGTTCCGGGCGCGGGCGGCGGCTCTGCTCTGCCCCTACTCCAATTGGTGGGACGTGTCTAGCACGCCGGCGGGTCGCTAGGCCTGTTCCGGGCGCGGGTGGCGGCCCTGCTCTGCCCCTACTCCAATTGGTGTGACGTGTCTACCATGCCAGCAGGCCGCTGGGCCTGTCCCGCTGGTCGGTCGCAGGTCTGCCTACCTTGCGGGCTCGGGCGGTGGCTCTGCTCGGCCCCCACTGCAGTTGGGGTGAAGCGATACCATGCCGGCGGGTCACTAGGCCCACTCTGGGCGCGGGCGGCGGCCCTGCTCTGCCCCTACTCCCATTGGTGTGACGTGTCTACCATGCTGGCAGGCCGCTGGGCCCGTTCCGCTGATCAGCCGGTGGTCTGCCTACCTTGCGGGCTCGGGTGGCAGCTCTGCTCAGCCCCCACCGTAGTTGGGGTGAAGTGATACCACGCCGGCGGGTTGCTGGGGCTGTTCCTGACGCGGGCTGCAGCTCTGCTCTGCCCCTCTGGCCCCCACAGCACTCAGCAGGATCCGGACCAAGAAGCAGTCTCCGCGGGTTCCTCAGCCCTGGGTCAGAGCAGCTCCGGGAGTCAGAACTCGGCCGCTCTGGGCTCCGCGCATGCTCTGATAGGAGCAGGCTCCAAGAAGCAGCCTCCGCGGGCTCCTTAGCCCTGGGCCAGAGCAGTTCCGGGAGCCAGAATTCGGCCCCCCCGGGCTCCGTGTATGTTCTGATAGGAGCAGGCCCCAAGAAGCAGTTTCTTCGGGTTCTTCAGCCCTGGGCCAGAGCAGTTCTGGGAGCCAGAACTCGGCCGCTCTGGGCTCCGTGCATGCTCTGATAGGAGCAGGCTCCAAGAAGCAGCCTCCGCGGGCTCCTTAGCCCTGTGCTAGAGCAGTTCCGGGAGCCAGAATTCGGCCGCCCCGGGCTCTGTGTATGTTCTGATAGGAGCAGGCCCCAAGAAGCAGTTTCTGCGGGTTCTTTGGCACTGCGCCTGAGTAATTTGTCTGCAAGACGCAGGCGAATGGCAGCCTGAAATTACCTGTTCTATGGTTGAATGAGCTGTGATCAGTCGAAAACAGGGATGATGACGTTAACTCTCCAAGATGGTGGCCGCTGGCTTCCTCTGTGGTCTGACCGGTGGAGAACCGAACTGGACCGCTTCCTTCCCCTGTCTCAAACCCAGAATTCAGCACTGTGTACTGTGATTGCACAGCTGGCAGGAGCCCACAGAATCCACAATGCTGTATCTTTGCGTTGCTATCTCTTGCTTCCCAGAGTGTGCCGCAGATTCTAGCCACGGGGCAATTTGCTGAATAAGCGGCGTGACCCTCCGTGCAGACAAATCGCTCACGTTTGAGCCCCTGTAGCTTATCCTCGTGCGATGAAAATCCTTCCACTAGGTTTTGGAGCACCCCAGTTTTGCTAGAAATTCCTAACAAGATAGTTTTTAGCTGTTCTAACTCATCATTCTTCCGAACAGTGACGCGGTACACGGGAGTGATGCACTCCCTTCGCCGCCATCTTCCCCCTCTGGAATTCGATGTTTTTTTTTTTTTTTCTACAAGCTAAAGTATCTTCGTTTTTTTCATTTACTTTTATGTTTTGTTTTCTTTTTAAATTTGGAAGGTATTTCTTTGTATTCCTAAATGTGAAAAACAGGGATGATGTTTTCATATGGGGCATCAATTTCTTGTTTTAATATTTAAATTCTTCACAGGGTTGCTGGGGTAACCCAGGAGTAAAGCACTAGTCATCCAAGAGGGTTCCATCAAGAAATGGGTTGTGGTAATATGTCATGTTAGTGTAGCCACTTGAAGATAAAAATAAAACCAATCTGGGTTGCTCTTACTTACAGGTCTTGACACTAAGATTATAGATTTGTGTCTGAATGATTAAACTACTATTATATATCACATTTCATTTACAGTTCATATATATTCAATGGATTTTGTACAGAACTACATAAAAAAAATTTTATAAATAATTCAATTATTATTTCCCAGCTACATTTGGGTAGTATATCTATGTACTGTAATTTTACGAATAAAACTAACTGGCTCTTTGAAGTTGATAAAACAAATACTAGCTTTAAAAAATCATGAGGTCTCAGAACCACTAATAGGACTAAACCAGGCTGGTATTGGGCAATTAAAGTGTTTTCCCCCATGGTCTTTAAGTTACCTCTTGTAGAATAGGAAACATAACTGGTGTACCATAGAAAGCTGTTCTTCAGACTGTGATATGAAACATTAAGCTCCCAATACCTGAAAACTGTAACTTTTTCATTATTTTTAAAAAAATATTTATTTATTTATTTTTAGTCATAGTTGGACACAATACCTTTATTTCACTTATTTATTTTTATGTGGTGCTGAGGATCGAACCCAGGGTCTCACACGTACAAGGAGAGTGCTCTATCACTGAGCCACAACCCCAGCCCTCTAACTTTTCCATTATTACCTAATCATGTGAAGAGAACTCAACTGCTGTGGCAGCTCTGCCTGCTTCTTTCTCAGTCGTTACCTACTGCAAAAATATGAAGTGAGCTTTCAGAGTTATTGTTGTCATTTCTCTTTTCTAGTGACCTGCACCCCTTATCTGAGACAGTAAAATTTATTTGAAGCCACAATTATATATTTTCTTCCATGTATCAGAATTTAAATAAAATAACACTCAGGAATTTATTAGAAATATTACAAGCAAATGAGAACTTTAATTCTCTAATGGTAATTTGGAACAGTCACATGTATATATTAATTTGCCATGGCTGTGACAAAGTTTAAGAATTTTCCAGCACAAGCTTTATATTATTGTTAGCTAATAAAATTATTTAAACATTTTGCCTATCAGCTGTTTGGGGGTATTATTTTTCTATAGAAATGATAAAGAGACATTGTATAACCAAATGCTGAATGACTCAAACCTCTATCTAGGAATAATATTAAAATCATTCTTTTTGTAGCATGTTGAAATTACTTTAGTGCAATGGTGCAGGCTAATTTGTATTTCATTGTCTCATCACTTGGCCATTAACCTCTGAAGAAGGGCTACAAAACAGGAATGAGAAGAAGGAATTGTCCAGATTGGTTGTTTTAGTTAGCTTCTGTGTCCCTGTGATGAAAAGACCTAACAAGAACATTTGAGGAGGAGAAGTTTATTTTGACTCATGGTTTCAGAGGTCTCAACTACATATGGCCGACTCCATAGCTTTGAGCCTAAAATAAACCAGAATGCCATGGCAAAAGGACATGGTGGAAGAAAGCAGCTCAGGACATGAAAATCAGGAAGCAAAGAGATTTCCACTCAACAGGGATAAAATATAAACCCCATTACTTACTTCTTTCAATCACATACAACCTGCCTATAGTTACCACCTAGTTAATCCATATCAGTTGATTAGGCCATGGATCAGGTTATAGCTCTCCTAATCTAATCATGTCACCTCTGAACATTCTTGCATTGTCTCACACACAAGATTTTAGGGGATACCTCATATCTAAGCCACAACCATAGGGTTATGAGGACTTGCTCCATAATTAGGCTTTATCCAGACCACGAGGGTTGGGTTCCATTGTTCTGTGTTCATGTCTATAATAGAGATACTACCATGCACCTTCATTGGCTGGGTAAGCAGTTATAGGAGGTAGTATATGAGTTAGTCCATTGTGGTTGTAAAACATTTCTTTCTTTACTGGTCATAAGCCACAAGGACTTCAACAGGCCCTGGCTTCATTTTCTTAATCTTTTCTTGGTATTTAGGGGAATATGGTTATCTTTAAACATAGATGAAAATAGAGCATCAATTGTAGTATATGGGGATGAACAAAGTATTTCTGCATACATATACATTGAACACAAATATATAAATACTTGTCAGACTTTGGGAAAAAATTAAATCATGAATCAATCTACATGCAGATGGTATCATGCTATGAGTAGGTGTTTGTACCCAACCTATTATTTTGTTCTGAGAAGCCTTGATTGATCTATTTTCAAACTCCCACTTGAGTAAATCTGTAGTAATGGCTATTGAAACACCTATACAAATGAGATCATAATGCTTCCTACTACTTTTGCAGTTTTTAGATAAAGATTGGATTATGCAGATGATTGGATTTTATAAATTGAACATTTTTTAAA
This sequence comes from Spermophilus citellus, assembly GCF_964194105.1. Classification (NCBI taxonomy): domain Eukaryota; kingdom Metazoa; phylum Chordata; class Mammalia; order Rodentia; family Sciuridae; genus Spermophilus; species Spermophilus citellus. Next base: position 158,265,603 of record NC_138185.1, on the reverse strand, counting down.
AAAAATGATGCTTCTCTTTCTGTGATTGCTCTTGTTATCATCATTTGTGTGAGTGTGCTAATTTTCTTCCAGGGCTTTGTGATTTTTTTTCCTCTCCACCCACTCTCCCATCTCTTTCTTGGTTTTTATGATAATGACTAAAAGATGCCTGTTTTTTGGCACAGGCTGATTGCTTTTGATTTTGTATTCTTTTATATCCTATGAAGAACTGAAAAATCCACTTTTAGCTCCTTTACTAGTAGTGCCAAATAACCATGGGCATCCCTGTCTGGCACAGCAGACGGCAGCAAGAGGGTGGAGAAAAATGTAGTGAATAATTAAAAGGACACATCATTATGTAAGAAAGAGGCTCCTCTGTCTATTCCCTGCCAATTGCTCACAATACTGCTCTGTGGTCCTGCTCTGTGTGGTTTTAGCATCCAGGACTGGGCCACATGGCTGTGCAACTTGATGGCTTCCTCTCAGATTTGCTTTTTGTGAATCTTTGCTTGAGACCTTGACATTCTCTTGTTTTGTTCTATTCTTATCCTTGATCATTTCTTTAGATCTTAAATTTTCTTGAGGTCTTAAATTTTTTCTGGGTCATCTCTGAGAGGAGACATCAATGAAGAAAGGATCTATTTTATGGTAGAATTCATAAAACTTGGGAAAATAGCCATTCTTTAAAATTTGCATTCATATAAAAGGGAGACATGATATTGTAGGGTTTTGTAGTCATTGCTATTGGATGGTAAATGAACATGATCACAGCTCTTATGTTGCTCTGAGTCCAATAGAGAAGGAAAGACTTAAATAATTATAGAGAGAAACACGATTCCAAGTTGTGATGATGCTTGAAATATAGTACAGGATGTTACATAAGATTTTTAAAAAGCAGGGTGAATAATTCAGGTTGTGAGGCTGTGGGTCACAGAAGGTAGTAGGAAAGAAAACACTAGAAATTGGGTAACAAAACTCACTATAAACTAAAACTTTTCATGAATTTTATCCTAAAATTCAAATTACCTAAGAACTTATCATCAAGTAACTGGTCTGAAAGTGGAAATCAATAGAAAGAAAAAAAAAGATCTAGTGAATTTATTAACTACTAATAAGTCATTAATTAACTGTACACAAACTATGTATTCCATGTATCATAGGGTAATTTCAACTGAATATCATGTTGGTTAAAAATCTTAATGAAAAATCAATAATAACATATGTGTTGATACAGAGACATGTTTGTACCCCCAATCTGATGAAACTAATCAGCAGATATTTGTTGAGAATATTCTAGAAGCACTACCTGGGTTTGGTGCCTTGGAGGGCATTATCCACAGACTTGCTTCCTATATATTATGAGGGCACAGATGGCACAGGTGCTATGTGGGGAAGGATCTGACCAGCAGATCGCTTTGTACATTCTATTATCACTTCTCTGAAGGGTGAATAAATGTTAGAACTGAGTACCACAACACTTTTTGAAAAATTGATGTGTGGTGACTACACCACATCCATGATTACATTACTGTTTTGTTTCTAACAATGTTTATTTAATAGAAACACATGACTGTTATATAAAATTAGATATAAGATCCAAAAAAAGAAGAAAATAATAATCCAACCACTTACTGAACTATACCATGCCATGTTTATTCTCTGTGATTTTGTGAACATTTGTGTATATTATAAATATATATATATATATATATATATATATATATATATATACACACACACATATATATACAGGTTGAATACCCTTTATCTGAAATGCTCAAAATCATAAGAGTTTTGGAATTTTTGTGTATGCATAATGTGATTTGTGGGAATAGGATCCATATCTAAACATGAAATTCATGTTTCATATATACCTTATATACACATCCTGAAAGTAATTTTATGCAATATTTTAAGTGCCCCTGTTTTTTAAAAAATATTTATTTTTTAGTTATAGGTAAACACAATGTCTTTATTTTACTTTATGTGGTGCTGAGGATGGAACCCAGTGCCTCACACATGCTGGGTGAACCCTCTACCTCTGAGCCACAACCCCAGCCTGCCCCTGTGTTTGAATTGCAACCCATTGCATGAGGCCAAGTGTGGAATTTTCCACTTGTAGGATCATATTCCACAATTTTTGGGTTTTGGAATATTTTGGATTTCAGGTGATGGGATTAGAGATGTTCAATCTGTATTATATAAACATTTGGGTTCTACTTTAAGGATATACTAATATATTATATCATTTTTCTGTTATTGGATAATTAAGATGATTAATTATTACATTATAACACTAAGAGTAGGGTTTGCCATGTAAAAGGATAAGCACATTTTATCGTTTATATAATTTTAATCAATAACACTGATATATTTATTACATACTATATTATTTTAATAGTTCTTTTTCTTAAAGATCAAATAAGCTATAATTAATATAAATTTCATGTAATTTTTCCAAATAACATTATAAATCCTAGATATTAATCTTTTTTACGAATTCAGTAGGCCAGTAATCTCAGCATATGTAATATTTGCTCTTTCCAACACATATGTACGTAATTGTCCCCATTTACTAATACAGAAACTAGACCCTAAAAAATTAAATGACTTGCCTTGGAACACAAACGATGAAACTAAGGTTGGACCCAGTTGGCTTTGCAGAACCTGTTTTCATACCATTCTTCCCCATGCTGAATATCAATATCTGGTAGACAAGTGTTTTCTTATCATACCTCAGTTGTTCCTGTTTTCACTTGTTTATTCTTCTAAGTAAACTTTCCCTACTTATCATCATCCTATACCCCACAAAATAAGCCCAACTAACTTTTGATTGGAATTGCATTGTCATAACCTCAGAGTTTAAGCCATGCAGCAGAGGCTCCCTGCAAATGTGTTCAGGCTGCTTGGGTGAGGTATGGTGGGTACATGAGATGCCATTAGAAATCTTGAACATAGCTCTTCTAATGTGAGTTAGAGGTTCCACTGTGAATGTGCAGGGATTTCACGGTTTTGGAATAAACTAGAAAGAGTGTGGGTGGGGGAGGATGGATAAGATACAACACTAGCAAGTGAGGAGTCTCAGTAGTCACTAGTAAGGAGTCCACTGGTCTCCCCATTAGTTGCCATGTTCCTGGATGATCAATCAAACCTAATCTCCAAATATATGTTCTTTCATAATTGTTCAGGACTTCTAAAATTAAAATTTAAGTTCATATATGGAAGACTTAGTGAGATAGAATAGTTGTTTCTTTTTTGATACCCAGGAAAAATCAGAAGACAGTGTTTAAAAATTGTTTAATATTTCAAATTTTATCTTGACAATAAATGAGAAGTTAATGAGAAGCATTCCTCCCAGTGGGAACTGATCACTGTTGGAAGGGAAACAACTCAGCACCACCACCAAGTTTTACCCAGCTGTTTCAATTAAGATCCCCCTTGTCTACTGGTACAACTTACAATGCCAGAACATGTGAAGAGACTTTGCTCTTTAATCTGATAGTTATTTTGCTTCAGAGTGTCTTCTAAAGCGCTAAATCAGTATTCATATGATTTTAGGATTTTCTTAATAACATGTAATTAGATAAATCACAGAGTACCATATGATTAGTAGTTCATTCATTTAAATGCTCTTAACAGCTGAGTAGCATCCTTCCATATGATAAGGAAACAAGTCAAATCAATGCCTCAAGCTCCAAATCCTTTTTACTTTTAATGATAACACATCGTGATCACTTAACTTTTAGGTTAGAAGGATTTTGGTTTAATAATAGCTATTAACTTGAAAACAAAATATTGCATGATTAAAAGAAACATGGAAAGTTCTCCTTAAAAGTAGGTAAAATTCTCTTGCGCTGAAAGCTGAGGCCTTATTGGAAGTTTAGAAAAGAAATTCACAAATACAAAGGTAGATATGGTTGGACAGGTTGAAATGTAAAGATCCACTTGCCTGTTCTAGTATCCAGTGTTAAGTTTCCATTAAGGCCATGCTTATATTCAAGACATGTTCCATCTCTGGAATGACAATGGTGACTAAGATAGTCCTGACTTCTAGGACTCACAGCTGAGCAGGACTGAGTAAATGAGCTTGTACTTTTTTGGATCTGCTGGTACTGTTTTAAAGAATACACTGAGAGCACGTTGGCTTCCAGACCTGAGGCACCTGGAAGAATGTGGACCAAGAGTCAGAGGGCAAGGGAGCACCACTCACTTAGAGAATGCTCATCTCAAAGCCCTTCCTAGTGTGATAAATTCCTACTCTATGTCATGATCATGAAGTCCCCATTTTAAAGATAAAGAGGAGATTCTGAAAAATAAATAAATTACCCAAGATGACACAGCTAATAAATGACTGAATCAAAGTTTGATTCTGATTCTTAGACTTTTGATTCCACAGTTCATACTCCTGGTCCTACAACATTAACACTGACTTATGCTTATCTAGTGTGTTCTAGACACTATGTCAGGCACTGGAGATAAAGCTGTGAGCCAAAAAACAAAACAAAACAAAAAACCCAGCATTTTTCTTCTTATGAAATTTACAACCTGATGATAGAGACAGAGAAAAATAATTCCATGAATCATTAAAATTTTCCAATTCCCTAAGAAAATTTTAAATGATTATGCAAAGTAGCCATTTGAGTTAAAAGGGGGAAATCCTTTTTTTTTTTTTTTGACTTTTTCTTGTTTAACACAGAGGGGAATGGTTCCTACCTGCATTGAGAACGGTGAAGTAAATGCATTATTCCTAAATGCCTGTGCTTTGGGATTTGTTGAAATCTCTGAATCCTTATGAACATGCTATGATTACTATTGCAAGTATTCTAAATCCAAGTATATCTATGATTGTTATAATTTTTGTTTCTGTTTTTATTAATTTATAAAAGGTGTGTAATTTTGCTGAGCACAATTGGTATAATTACAGCTAGAAATAGTGAAGTTTTGAATTTGAGCTTGCACTGCCAAACTTGGACTGGATATTAGATTAATATTGAAAAAAAAATGTTGTATTTTAATACTGTGTTGAGGAAAAGCTGCTTTCAATTGCATAATTGGTATGTGATATTTCAAAAACTATATCCAAATTTTGTTTTTTTTAAATTCCCTTGAGGACCTGAGTTCTCTTAAAAACACTATTTTAATGAACAGATTTCAGAGAGCCATGGGATCTTACTGTGCCTCATAATAATACTGTCCCATTTTTATAAAACACATATATTCCACCCAAACTCCTTGTTCTGTAATCTACATTTAGGGGCATTTTAGATCTAATATTCCTGATTTTAAATTTATCTTTAATTTGTTTTAATAAAGTTCCTATAATGAAATCTCCCTACAAACCTACAGCAAAAGAATTTCATTTATTTGGATTTTTGAGGGCTATTGTAAAAGATTCAAATGCAGTAAAATAAAACAAGTAAGGAAACAAACAAAAAACCCACTCGTCAAATTAGTGGAAGTTTTTCTTTCCTGACACTTTATTTTTAAGGTAGTCTATAGGAGATCAGAAGAAGGACTGATAGGAAAACCCAAATCTTAGTGTTATGATCTTTACTTTCTAATTAATAAAACATGTGACCTTGTGTGATCACTTAACCAAACTGACTTCTTATACTGGCGTTTCTGCGTAGAATGTGAGTGTCAGGGCGTGGGTTATTTCACAGAAGGAAGTTTTCCAGGCACTAAGGCTTCCACTTCTGTGCACATTTCCCCCCTGGTCCTGGGGATTGGTTGAACCCTTGGGCACTTAATCATTAAGCCTTCTCTCCAGCCTTTAAAATTTTATTTTTAAATTTCATTTAGAGACAGGGTCTCACTGAGTTGCTTAGGATCTTACTAAGTTGCTGAGGTTGGCTTTGAATTTGTGATCCTCCTGCCTCAGTCTCCCAGGCTGCTGGGATTATAGGTGTGTGCCCCGCACCCGGCCTATGCACAACTTATTATTATTTCTGAATCTTCAGAAAAACTCTTCAGATGGTATTGCATGTTTGCTTTACAGCCTGTGTAAGTATATGAATATGAACATTATTTAAGACAACATTTTTTAATACCTTGATCTTATTTATTTATTTTTATGTGGTGCTGAGGATCAAACCCAGGGCCTCGCCTATGCTAGGTGAGCACTCTACCGCTGAGCCACAACCCCAGCCCAAGACAACATTTTTATCGTGAAGGAATTCACCACATGAACTTAGATGTGTACTTGTTTAATCCTATGCCATCACAGAGAAAGGTAGTTTTGTCCTTATGATTTAAGGGAAACCTCTTAAAATAATTTACCAAACATAACTTTCCCTTATGTTTGTTCATATTTATATTGACTTTTACACAAAATTACAGTCTTAACATAAAATTAAAATCAATATGAAATGAGATAATAAAACACACATACATATCTATATACTAAAGGATTAAACACAATTGAGGTGTCCAGTTCCCTGGAGTTGTCACTGTTACTAAATTTGGTCATATTGAGCCTTTGATTTTCTTGGCAGCTGAATTAAAAAGAGAAATGCCTTGGCCTTTTAAAGGGAGCAAAATCACATTTATCCAAAGATACATGTTTTTCTTTCTTTCTTATTTTTCTGCCATTGATTGTAAAAAAGACTTTTTCATGTGGAGATTTTTGCTGGCAAGCAGTAGAGTATATTGGTTGAGACCAGGGGTTAAACAGCTTTTTCTATAAAGGATCAGATATTCAGTATTTTAGGCCTTGTGGGCCCTATGGTCTTTGCCTCGTGTATGCCACTTTGTCAAAGAAATATGAAAAGAGCCAGAGACAATATGTAAATAAATGAACATTGCTTTGTGCCAGTAAAACCTTAATTATGAACACATTATTTTGAATTCTGTATATTTCACAAACCATAAAATATTATTTTCCTAGAATAGTGCTTGGTAAATGGTAGGTGCTCAACAAATATGCATTCATTATGTCTGTGGTTATAATCCTGGAGTTCAGAAGGACATGTAAATTTGGAAGCTGTTGATATATAAGAGGCCCTGAAAGCCTAGCTGTGATAACTCAGAATGATATGACAGCTAGGAAAGGGAAAAGATCAAGCCTTGAGGGACTCCTACATTTAGATGACGGGCCGATGAGAAAAGGCCAGAGAGGACACACAGAGTGGCTGGTGATATTGGGTGAAAAGTAGAATTATTTGATTTTATGAAAGCCAAATAGAGAATGAACAACTGTCTGGAAGTCTTTTAAAATATAAGTAAAATAGAAAATGAAGAATTCCTTTTGAATTTTGCCACACGGAGGTTACTGGTGGGCTTGATAACAGTAGATTCATTAAGGGTATCATTGGAGCATGTTAAAAAGTAATGTGAGGTCATTAGGACAGGGTGATTCCATCACAGAATGATCAATGGACATGTGATAATGCATATGATGATTCTAAAATAACTCCAAACATATATAAAGATTTATGGTGGGGCAAAAATGAGCAAATACAGATCTGTGGGACATAAGAGATCATTCAATTAAGCATTATTGTCATTAATTGTTACCTGTATAGAAAATATTCAGTTTAATCTCTCCTTCATACCATATCAGCCATCTTCAGACTGCAGAACTTAGGTATTTAAAATAATGACATTTTTGTTCACAGAAATAGAAACAAAAAATCCTGAAATTCATAGGGAACCACAGAAGACCCCAAACAGTCAAAGCAATCTTGAGAAAAAAGAACAAAACTGAAGGTATCACACTTCCTGATTCCAAAATGTATTACAAAGCTACAAAACTAAAATAATATGGTCCCAGCATAAAGACAGACATATAAACCAAAGGACATAGAGAACCTAGAAATAAATCCATGGACATGGGATCAACTAATATTTGAAAAAAGATGAAGACTACACAATGGGGAAAGGATAGTCTCTTCTACCTATAGTTTTAGAAAAATGGAATATCCAAATTCAAAAGAATGAAATTGAATTCTTATACCATAGATAGCATTCAACTTAAAGTGGATTAAAGACTTAAGTGTGAGACTGACTCCAAACTGTAAAACTGGTAGAAGAACACAGAGGAAAAGCTGGTGTTTACGGTAGTTTCTTGGATATGACACCATAAGCACAAGCAACTAAAGCATAGGTAGAAAAGTGGGTGGGACTCCATTAAACTCAAAAGCTTCTGCACAGTGAAGGAAACAATGGAGTGATAAAGAGCTTATGAAATGGGAGAAAATATTTGGGAGAAAATGTTTGTAACTTATATAACTGACAGAGGGCTGGTATATATTTAAGAAACCCTTTCAACTCAGTAGCAAACTCTTCAAATAATCCAATTAAAAATGAGCACAGGACTTTCAAAGAAGGCACACAAATTGCCTACAGTATATCAAGTATATGAAAAGTTGTCCGAACACCAGGGAAATTCAAATAAAAATTACAATGATGTATTACCTCTCATTTGTTAGGATGGCTATTACCAAAAGCCAACCAACCAACCCAAAGAGCAAGATTGAAAGTATTGGCAAGGATGTGGAGAAATTGGTATCGCGGGAATATAAAATGATGTAGTTGCTATAGAAAAATGTATGGGGTTCCTCAAAAAATTAAAAATAAACTATAAATGATCCAAAAATACTACTTCTAGATATTTATCCAAGATAATTTAAATCAGGATCTCAAGGAGATATCTATACTACCATAGTCATTGTATTATTCACAATGTCATGATGTGGAAACAACATAAATATCCATCAATGGATGAATAGATTTAAAAATTTGGTAAAAAATATGATGGTATATTATTCAGCTATCACAGGAAGATCCCGCCATGTCTGATCAATATGGATGACTCTTTGAGTACATAATTCTAAATAACATATGCCAATCACGTAAGAATAAACGCTGTATGATATCGTAATTTGAAGTACATGAAATAATCAAATGCATAGAGATAGAAACTATAAAAGTGGTTGCCAGGGACTAAGGACAGGAGGAATTGGGTAGTTTTTCCTATTCAGTGGATATAAAGTTTCAGTTATGCAAAATGATTAAATTCTAGAGATATTCTGTACAACATTGTGCCTTTAGTTGTACTTTATTTTTCACCTAAAATTTTCTTAAGAGGGTATAGATCATGGTAAATGTTATTGCCACTATTTTAAAGTAAGAATATATAGAAAAATTTTAAACATCTCAACTTTCTTGAACATGACAGTTTGGAAAATCGAAGCAAAGATTGATAAATTCCACCATTTAATAGTATGTGTTCATCCAAATATGTGACAAAAATAATCTATAATCTGGAAGGAGCTATTGATACAGATATAATGAGTACTAGGATATAGAATACATAAAGAATTCCTGAACATCAATAAGAAAATACAGATAACCTGATAGAAAAATACACTAGAGATGCAAAGAGGCATTTCTCAAAAAGAAGAATATAAATGGACCACGAACATATGAGTGTTCTTGGCTTTATTAATGATGAGGGAAATACAAATTAAAAACCCAATGCTGACCTCTGGATTTCTCTGAATTATTAACATAATTCAGGTGGCCTAAATTTTCCTCAGAAATCTTTTCCCCAAAGCTACAGATTAGCTAGGAGAAGAAATCAAGGCACTCTCAGAGTACAGTTACAGTGTAGGTAAGAGACAGAACTGGCCCACAGGAAATACATGTCCAAACCATCAATGTAGGCTCTGGGACCCACACTGGAGTTGAGAGCCATGAGACGAAGAAGAAGAGTCGTCAGGATGAGGTTATGATAGGTGGCAGGGTTCTCTAGAAGAAAGAAGAATGCTATCCTAAATTAAAATGCTGAGAAAAGGTCTGAGATCTGGCAGGCAAGGGCACATGCACTGTGCAGTCAGGTGACTGGAGAGTGTCTGGGATGAGAAGAAACAGGTTTGAGAAGGACATACTTTTGGGAAGAGCAGTGCTTTTCTTGGAAGTCTACTGGTGAAGCCGGAGAAGGAAGACTGTGAAAATAAGGAAACCAACCAGATGTCAGAAGTCAGATCCAAATAGTGTTGTCTGTTAAAAAAAACTGTACTTCACTGTAGTGACAAAGGAGGATGCCTGTGAAAATACTCTCTCTAGGAATGCCTCTCCTTTCTTACCCACCCCATAGGATCACCTGTTATTACTGGTTATAAAAAATGCAACACAAATGATCATAAACAGAAAAAAAGAGAACTTATATATAAAAATATTTGATTTCAGAAGATAGAAATCTAACTTTTCAACCTGAAAACACATCCCTCCCTGAGAGCTTTGATGCAGAAAACTAATATAACACACAAATTACAGTGAACCAAACAATTTAAGATATGAGAGAACTTCATAAATCAGAAATTCAAAAAAATCAGTATGGAAACAAAATTATAAGAGACTGATCAAAGTCAAAAAAAAAGGAAAGGAAAACTGAAGACCAAATTATAAGATGACCACATTCTTCCCTCTATTATAGAAGGGACATAGGGATGAATGTAGAGGATTAAGTGAAAAGATTAAAGAAGAAAAGAAATATAAATAAAGAGGTATAAGGGAAGCAAACATGTAATAGAGAAGATGAGTCCAATATATGTGTAATTGGTGCCCATCAAAATAAAATAAGACAGAACTAATTTTTAAACTGTAACTCAGGAAATCACTCTTGAAATGGAAAAACATAACAAAACAAAAACCCAAACTACTTATATGCCTGTTGTATACCTGGGAAAATGCATCTGTTTTAATCAACATGAAGGTATATCCTGCAAGAATTATTTGATTTAAGGTATATAAAATTCAGTCAAAAAGGCCTGCCACTTAAAAGTAAAGGAAATCAATGGTCTAGAGGCTGAGGCAGGAGGGTCACAAGTTCAAGGCAAGCCTCAGCAACTTAGGGAGACAGTGTCTCAAAATAAAAAAAATTTAAAAATTCTGGAGATGTGGCTCAGTGGTAAAGCACCCCTGGGTTCAATCCCTAGTACCAAAATGTATATAAAAAAATGAGAGAAAATCAAGTTGATGTCATAACACCACAAAAAGCAAAGAACAGTAGAGCAACCTGAAAACACTCCTGTAGGAGAATCTTTCAGAAATGGATACATCTGGAAATATAGTCGCCCTCCCCAGAACAATGTCTGACTATGGGGCTATTCATATTGCCTTTTTTTCCTATTGGTCCTTTATTTTGGTTCACCTGATAATTTTTTTTATTAAATCATGGTTATGAATTATTGACGTGACTCTAGCTGATGTTAATTTCTTCCAGAGAGATTTTTCTTTGCCTTCTAGAAGGCAGCAGGGGTAACAGTAGGTCAGATGATAAATTAGTCCCAGGTGGAGGAGATTAGAGGCATTTAAAAAAATTCTTCGAAGTCAGTGAACATAATTTGTTCTTACTAGTTCAGGAGTCATCTGAAATGTGGTTCACTAATGCCCCTCTACCTTTGTAGTTCTTGAGCTCCACATTTTATTTTCTCAGCACAGTGAGATTTCCCTAAACTCTGTTTAGTTTCATATGATTTGGTCTGTGATGTTTAAGTAAGCGAATGCCTATAGGAAGCAGCTCAGACTGTTTTGTTCTCTTGTCTGGGCTTTCCATCTCTTTGAGATCTTAGATTCTCAAGAATTGGTTGTTTTGGTAGCCCTGAAATACTGAGTCTTCCACTTAGCATCTCAGACTCTGCCTGCATCACTTATCATTAGTAAATATATTCCACAGAGGAATCTTGAGCTCACCTTGGTGAATTTTTCTTCCCTCTGGGATTGCTCAAATCCTCTGGGTCTTTGTATCTGATGTCTTCAGATACCCTTTTGTTTTTTGGTTTCTCTTTGTATTTTATTTTATCCAGCTTTGTAGTTGTTCTCTGTGGAAAGATTAGCCTGCTGCAAGATTGGTTATCAAGCTGGATTTCTTCCAGAGCCTCTTGTTTTTAAATAAAATATGAGAGAAAGTAATTGGTTGAGATTTAGGGGTTTGAATCAGAGTGGGAAGATTGAAGAAAGGGGGGAAATGTACAAAATCGTCATATTGACATATAGGAATGTGTAAATGTCAGTGACGTATAGGAGAAATTTGAGACATTGATCAGTGCCCATTTTAAGTTTATATTCATCATCTTAGAAAAACCACTCAAAATAGTGTGATATTAACTAATCCAAGAGAGATAAATCAGATGGAATTTTCATAGGTAATATGATAGAGGAAGAATAACCCAAAAAGTGTTTACTATGATGGACAATAGGGATCTATTTTTTTGCAGGGGGGTACCAGGGATTGAACTCAGGCACTCTACTTCTGAGCCATATCCCCAGCCCTATTTTGTATTTTATTTAGAGACAGGGAAGGTCTCATGAGTTGCTTAGTGCCTCCCTTTTGCTGAGGCTGGCTTTGAACTTGCAATCCTCCTGACTCAGCCTCCTGAGCTGCTGGGATCACACATGTGTACCACCACTCCTGGCAGGGATCTATTTTTTACATTTAAAACGTGAAGACAGAGTTGGGATGGTCAGTGGCTTGCAGACATGAATGAAGTTGATGGACTTCTGCTGACAGTGTGCCCGTGAATTTGACTGTTGGACATTAGATTGTTGTGTTTCATTCCATAAGGACTGCGTTGTTCATATCACCAGTTTCTGAGTGTGCTAACAAGGTGTACCATGTGTCAGGATGACATGCAGCTTTCTGGTTCAGTTACTCTGAAATAGCAAAAAAATTGAAAAGGGGTAAGCCACGTGCATAAAATGATTACCTTTATTATATCATTGATTAAGATCACATGAGGGTCAATTTGAGAAGCAGAGAGAATACCAACACATTAGGGAAGTTGGGGTGCGGGACAGGTGGTCTTACTGTTGGAAACTGGTGAGAGTGTTGTCAGGCAAAGTAGGCGTGATGGCAGAGGCCAGGCTCCCTGTAGGAGAATCTTTCAGGAAATGATTCCAAGAGGGTCAGGTGGGAGTGTGAGAATCATGTTGGATGATATTCTGAATTAGACCAAGGTTCTGTGGTCAGGGCACCTCCACCCAACCCATGTTGACACGGGATAAATTTCTGTTGATTTTCTCTACATCCAGAAGCAATGCTGTGTGGTACAAAGAGCAAGAGGAATGTAGTCACCCAAACATAGACCTGTTGTTTACCTTTGTCAAATAAATATAAGAGTATCTGCTTTGTACAGCTTTTTAAAAGATTAAATTATTGGTATTGTTTTCCATTTCTTTCAATGTCTGAACCAATTGTATCTAAGTAAACAACATTGAAATTCCCACTGAGCTATGTTTGAACCTTGGGAGGGGAAAATTTGCTCCACAAAAATATGAGATTTTGTGACTTTAAAAATATTCATCCTAATCAAGATGGCTTTTAAGTCACAATTCTCAGAATGTTGCTCATATCTCATTGATATATAATAGTATCCTACTTATTTGTTAATATATCTGACTTGTTCAATAAACTAGAAAAATAGAAAGTAGCAGCACCATACATTTTATATATATGCACAATATATCTTTATACAAAAGGTATTGCATATTTTGAGTGTTCCTGTGTGCCAATGAATGAATGAATCAGCAGATCTGTGAGTGAATAAATAAATAAGTACTAGAGCAAATAAAATAAAAGATTGTTATAATGGAATTGTTTTAGTGTGCTTTGAAACCCTGTGTAGACTTATTTGGGGAAGGAGTTACTTCCTTTTCTTTAATACTTCTTTCTCCTCAGTGAATTAGCCCTTTGGATCACAGTTTTCAGTCCATGGTCATTTGGGTCTGTGGTAAGGTAGAACATCATGGCAGAAGTGCATGGTGGACGAAACTGCTCAGCTCTTGGCAGCCGGAAGGTGCGGGGGAGTAAGGGGGAGAGGAGAGGAGAGAGAGAGAGAGAGAAACAGGAGCAAGAGGTCCCAATGTCCCCTTCAAGGGCATGCTCTAATGATCAGATGTCCTTCCACTGGGTGCCACTCCTAATGGTTCCAACATGTCCCAGTAGTGCCACAAACTGGGACCAAGCTTTCTGCTTATGACCTTTAGGGGAAATTTAAGATCTGAACCATAACATTAGCTTGTTTGATTAGATTAGATGGAGTTTTGTACACCTGATATAAATAAATTAGTAATTAAAAGGGAAATTAACAGTATGAATATATTATTCTGGCATAAAACATCACTATGGGCCATTTTCAATCACAGTGTTCTGGAATATTTCATAGAAAATTCTGTTGCAAATAACAGAAGTAAGTTGATTTCCTAGAGAAGTTTTTGTTTTGTGGAGGGGTGGGGAGTGTGGGGAGTTGAAAGCCCTTGTTTGTGTGTTGGAGGCGAACAATGGCTCCGGTCAGGTATTTGGTGTTGGTCTGCCCTGTGACAGAGGGAGAACTATAGTTGTTTCCAGAAAGATTGAGCAGATCTTCCTACTAAGCTGGCACATTGGAAATCCAGGGATTATAGACAGTTCTCCTCTTGAGGGGCCTTCTCAAGAATTTTTGGCTTTGTTGCAAAGTAAGGCTTCCTAAAAATGTGTTGCTAGCACCATATGAAAATGCCCTGATGTTCATTGGTGGATGTTCTCGGCTTTCTGGTGCTTGAAGAGCTAGTAATTCCTCCCTCACAAGGTCCCCAAAGAGAAACTTAGCTTTTTATTTTCATTTCTATTTTGAGATAAGCATAGATTCACATGTCCTTGTAAGATGCAATTTGGAGAGATTCTATATACCATTTGCTTAGCTCCCCCCCAATAATAACATCTTATATAACTTGAATAACATCATAACGAGGAAATTGACATTGATACAAATTATTGGCCTTTTTCAGATTCATTCAGTTTTACATGTACTTCTCTCTTCCCCACATCTCTCTAATCTGTTCTCTTTAAATTTTTCATTTCAAGAATGCTATATGCATGGAATCATGTAACTTGTGTGAGATTGGCTGTTTTTATTGTGTACAACTCCCTTGAGCTCTATACAAGATGTTGCATATATCAGTAGTTTGCTCCTTTACAAGGTTGCATAGTATTCTCTGGTGTAAATATACCACAATGTGTTCAGTCATTCACTGATTGAAAGGAACTTGTATTGTTTCTAGGTTGGAGCTATTACAAATAGAGCTGCTAGAAACATTCGTGTGAAGTATCCTGTGTAGCATTAAATTTTATTTCTCTGAAAAATGCCTGAGAGTGCAATTGCTGGATCATATGATAAGCACATATTTTCTGGGGTATCTGTGCCATTTTGGATATTCATTGGTAACATATGAGAGACTGAGTTTCTTTATATCCTAACAATCAGCAGGAGTTATCACTATGTTTTATTTTAGTGAGCAGTGGCATCATATTTTTATGTTTAATATGTATTCCCTAACAGCTAATTTTCAAGTGCTTTTATTTTAATTTGTGTATTTATTTCAGTGAAACATCTGTTCGTACCTTTTGCCCATTTTATAGTTGGATTTTTAAGAAGTGTTTTGAGAGTTTGTATGTATTAGTCACTAGTTCCTTGTTGGATATACGCTTTGCAAACATTTTTTCCCCTTTGTAGTTTGTCTTCTCAATCTGTTCACAGAGACTTTTTAAAGAGAAAAGTTTTTCATTTTGACTAGGTATAGCTTGTCAATTTTTCTTTTTATGAACTTTACCTTTGGTGTCAAGTTTAAGGACTCTGGTCGGCCTTAGGTTTTTGATATTTATTCCTATGTCTTTTCTGAAAAGTTTTTAGTTTTACATTTTATACTTCATGATGCATTTTGAGTTAATATTTCAAGATGTGGAGTTAAAGTTGAGGTTTTTTTTTTTGATCAATGATGTTTCATTTCTCCAACATCATTTGTTGAAACACTGTCTTTTCTCCACTGAATTGATTTTGCACTTTTGTAAAAAAAAAAATACGTTAGGTGTGTTTGTGTTGGTCTATTTCTGTGTTTTCTATGTCTATCCCTATGTGAAAACCACATCTGTATGATTATGGCTAGGTTGTGTCTTACAGTCTTGAGTAAAGGGATTTCTCTTTTATTAATTTTTTCCCCAATGGTCCTAGCTTTTCTAGGTATCATGCTTTAAAATATGAATTTTAGAATAGCTTGTTATGTCTACATGAAGTCTTTAGAGGTTTTGTGGAGAACTGCATTAGATTTATAGATCAATGTAGGGAGAATTCATATATATGTTGGGTCTTCTGATTCATCAACATCTCTCTATAAATTTAGATTTTTTTATTAGCACTTTGTAGGGCTCAGGATATATATCCTGTTCATGCTCTTTTAGATTTATACTATGTATTTCATTTCCTTTGGCATTATTATAAATAGTATTGTGGTTTAAATTTTTATTTCTGTGTGTTCATCATGACATTTTAGCTTTTGAACATTTCCTTGGCATTGGGCTGTCATCTATTGTTATTCCTGACAGTCAGCACACTCACCACCAGCAGCATTTCTATCAGTCTGCTGTCTTTGTCCTGCTGTGGGCAGAAACCAGAGCATGTTTGCAGGATCTGGGGCTCCAGCAGATTCCTTGAGGCTTTAAGTGATGCATGAGGGACTGTTACAAGTGAATCCTGCATGCTTGGTGGCAGTCTTTCCCCTACTCATTGTATTTTACTTACTCTGGTATTCAGGGTTATTTTCTGGATGATGAAAATTGTGACAAGTCTGATTTCTGAATAAATAGTGTTACGGACATGTCTAGTTTCTCAGCTATGAAGACATTGGTGACAAATACCAATGTAAATAATGCATGAGCTAAAAATTCAAGTTGGGACTCTTTCCCCCAAAGCCCCTTTTAATAACATCAATATAATATGCTATTTCAAAGAGATGATAATTTGGCATCTGGGATGTTGTAGAATACTGATCAGTATTGAAGGCATTTCTTAATGTTGTCCCTATGCTACTTAATGGGATCATGCAAATAAAGAAAAGTTGGTCCTAATACCATTTTAACCACCATGTCAGCATTTACAGTGCTAGGTAAACAATTCAATAACTAGAAATGCTTGCTGTTTTGTTTTGCTGTTATAGTCTATCAATGACATTGATCTAATCATAATTGGAATTTTAGACTCTACAATTAGCAATAGAAATTCATTATGATATATCAGTTATTTAAGAGGTGCTGTTTCTGCCATATAAAGTGAAGATAGGAGTTTTATAGTCATAAAGTTTAAAGAATTGCAAAATAAGCTTATTTCCACTTTGCTTTGAGTTGTGTAGATCAGCTTCTTGTTTCTCAAATATTTCTCATCCCCTGCTCTGAGCTGGATTCCCACTACAGCATATTAGCCTTTCCCTGTAACTTTGAATAATAGTTTGTCTTGTTTTCCTGGTTCAATTGATAGGTAACTTGCACATGAAAGCTGTTTACATCTATTTTTTAATGTAACTCCTATACATGTTCCACATATAATAGACACCAGAAATATAGAATTATGGAATGAAATGAGGTACTTATGTCTTCTGAGATGTTCTACTCTATAGATGGTGCTACTCACTTTTGACGTTGGCTTGTTTGTATTTTTAGTGGTTGGAGAATGTCATAGGAATGATTTTCACATACTCTTCTATCCCAGAAAAGTCTACATACAAATATGCATACCACATAAAGTATACATAGCATAGGTATACATAACATGATTTTTACATATTAAATACCATGTAAATGCTACTAGAATCAAGATTAAAAACATTTTTGATGCAGTCTAAAGCCTCCTTTATTGCCTTGTGCAGGCAGTTACTTCTGCTACCCATGAAATAATCACACTTAAAAATTTGAGATTTAATCCACACATCATGTAATGTACCATTTTAAATGGTACAATTTGGTGGTTTTCAGTATATTTGCAAGGGTGTGCAGCTGTCACTGTTTATTCCAGAACATTTTTATCACCCCCCCAAAGAAATTTTATTCCCTTTAGCAGTTATTTTCTGTGACCCTTTCTACTAAACTGCTGATGACTACTATGTTTCCTGTCTGTATAAATCTACTTATTTTGATCATTTCATTTAAGTGGAATAATATACTGTGTGATCTGTGTGACTATGTGACTGGCTTCTTGAACTTGGCCTGTTTACAAGGTTTATCCATGTTATGGAGTATATTATTATTTAGTTTTCTTTTGTGTTACAGAATAATATATTTTTGCATGCATTTGCTACTTTTTTAAATCCATTCATCAGTTGGTAGACATTGGGGTTGATTCATACAGTCACTATTTTGCCACTGAGTTTCATTTAAGTGGAATCGTACATTATGTGTGTAGTATCCAGTTGTATGAATCTACTAAAGGTTATTTGTTTATTCTATGTCTGATGGACATTAGAGTTCATTCTAATTTTAGGCTATTGTAGGTTGAGTATCTCTTATCTGAAATGGTTGGGACTGAAAGTGTTTCAGATTCTAGATTTTATTTTAAATTTTGGAATACTTGTATAGACTTCATTAATTGAATATCCCTAATCTGAAAATATGTAATCTGAAATGCTCTAAAACCTGAAACTTCTAACATGCCAGCACTCAAAATGTTTCAGAGTTTGGAGCATTTTGGATTGTGAATCTTCAGAGTAGGGATATTTAATTCTTTGTGTTATGGTTTTGATGTGAGGTGTCCCCCCAAAAGCTCATGTGTGAAACAATGCAAGAAGGCTTGGAGGAAAAATTATTGGGTTCTTAGAGCCATAACCCAATCAGTGAATTAAACCCCTTGATGGCATTAACTGGGTGGTAACTGAAGGTAGGTAGGGTGTGTCTCCAGGAGGTAGGTCCCTATGGGCATGCCACTGGGGTATAATTTTGTATCTGATGAGTAGAGTCTCTATGCTTGCTGATTGTCATGTGAGCTGTTTCCCTCTGTCACACTCTTCTGCTATGATGTTCCTCCTACCTCAAGCCCTGAGGAATGGAGCCTGCCATCTATGAATTGAGACCTCTGAAACTGTAAGCCCCCAAATAAACTTTTCCTCCTCTAAACTTGTTCTTGTAAGGTCTTTAAGTCACAGCAGTGAAAAAAAAAAAAAACCTGACTAAAACAGTGTGACAAAGATATTGTGAAATTCTTACATGTGTCTTTTTAAGAACATAGCCACACCCTTCTCTACTACATACACCTAGGAGGGACATTGATGGTTATACTGTTGGAGGTTGGTTAGTTTTATTGGAAGTTGCCATATAGTTTTGAAAAGTGGTTGTAGCACTTGACATTGTCATCAGACTACATAAGAGTTCCAGTTGCTCTTCGTGTTCTAGAAGCCTTGGTGAATTGTTGACCAACATACATTCTAGCCATTGTGATGTGTGTGTACTTGTATCCTATTGCACTTTTGATTTGCATTTTCCATTCTTTATTTATTTATTCTAATTAGGTATATATGACAGCAGAATGCATTGCATTTTCCATTCTTAATGAGTTTGGCCTCTTTTAAAAATATTTTGTTTTTAAGAAAGAAATTTTATTTTACTTTCATTGTTAGGTTTGTTTTGTTGTTGTTGTTTGTTTTGGTAAAGGGGATTGAACCTAGGGATACTTACCCACTGAGCCACATCTCCAGCCCTTTTTCACATTTTATTTAGAGACAGGGTCTTGCTGAGTTCTTTAAGATCTCGCTAAGTTGCCGAGGCTGGCCTTAAACTCACGATCCTCCTGCCTTAGCCTTCTGAACTGCTGGAATTACAAGTGTGTGCCACTGTGCCCAGCTAAATTTTTAGTTTTATTGAGAAATAATTGATAAAATCATATGTAGTCAGGGTGTGAAATATCATGTCTTGATATATGTGTGTGTTGGGGAATGATCTCCACAATAAAGCTGATTCATATACCCATCAGCCTCACAGTTGCCTTTGTGTTGTATGTGATGAGATCTCTTAAGATTACTCTCATAAAATTTGAAATATACAATACATTATTAGCTGCATTCAGTAGGCTATACATTAGGTCTCTAAAACTTATGCACTGTACAACTGTAAGTTTGTACCTTTTGAAAGACCAACATCTTTCCTTTTCCTCCACCTGTAGCCCCCGCCCTCCACCTTCCTACTCTCTGTTTCTATTGGTTTAAGTTTACTGGATTTCACATATAAATCAGATCATAAGCCATTTGTATTTCTTTGTCTGACTTATTTCCCTTAATACAATGTCCTCAATTCATCCCGTGTTGTCATAAATGGCAACATTTCTGCTTTTAAGGTCAAATAATATTTGTATGGGTGTGTGTGTGTGTGTGTGTGTGTGTGTGTGCATGTGTGTGTGCACACGTGTGTGCAAGTTTATGAAACCAGAAAAACAATGCATGAACAAAAGAAGTAGTTCAATAAAAAGGTTTGCAAAAAGAACCAGATTCTGAAGCAGGAGAATACAATGAAGGAAGGAAGTGATATAAAGTGACAACAGCAGACTTGACCAAGAAGAGGGAATCTGTGAACTCAAGACAGGTCATTTGAAAATATCTAGTTAAAGGGGTGGGGGGAGAAGAAAAAAGAGGAAAGAAAACTCATGTAACTTATGGGACAGCATCAGGTCAACCCACATATACATTATGATAATTTCAGGAAGAGAAGAGATGGAGAAGAAATGGAAAGAAAGCTTTAAAAAAGATTGACAAACACTCCCCAGACATGGCCCATGAACATAAATGAAGCTCAAAGATCTCTAATCGTGTTTAAACCACAGAAGTGCTTAGGACACATCATACCAAACTGTAAAAAATCAAATACAGGGGCTGAGATTGTGGCTCAGTGGTAGAGCACTTGCCTGGCATATGTGAGGCACTGGGTTTGATCCCTAGCATCACATAAAACAAAATAAAGATATTATTTAAAAAACAAATGCAGAGAGCATTATGCTAAATAATATTGGACATACAGAGAAAGAAAAATACTCCATTATCTCACTTCATGTGAAATTTTAAAATAGAAGACATACACAAAGGTAGAGAATAAAATGGTTCTCGCCTGGGCAGAGGAGTGGTAGGGAGGGGAAATGGGGAGATGCAGTGTTAAGAATACAAATTAGCAGACATGTAGTGGGAACTAGAGATCTAATGTACATGAGGACTGTCTTTAGTAATATTGTATAATATATAGGAGTTTTGATAGAGGAGTAGATTTGAGGTGCTTTTGCCACACAGAAGAGTGACTGTTTATTAATTAACTATAGTATCGATTTTGCTACTGTATATGTATATACATATACTTCATGTATATGTATATCAAAACATCATGTTGTACACCTTAAATATATATAATAGGAAAAAAATAAAAAGAGAATCTTGAAAGCAGTAAGAGAAAAATAAGTTCCTTCTAGGGAGAGGAACTCCCATAAATCTGTCAGGAGATTCTTGGTAGAAACTTGGCTGTTCAAGAGCAGGATGGCATGCTTAAACTACTTCAAAAAAAAACAAAACAAAACAAAACAAAAAACTGACCAACAATTCTTTACTCCTGCAAGGCAGAGGTGATAAAGACATCCCCACATCTTTTAAAATCTCATGCAGATGATCTTTTTGTGAATGGTTTAAGTCTGCCTTTAAAAAATTGTGTTGCCTTTTTTTGCTATAAATTTTTAGGAATTTTTCATAGATTTTTCATGATTCCTTTGTAACATATATGTGTTACAAGTATCTTCTCTCATTCTGATGCTTAACTCTTCATTATATTAATTTTAAGAATTATATTTGCTATAAATGTTATGAGTTTATCATATTTATTATAATCTACATGTTGTCTATATTCTATGTATGCATAAATTACTGTCATAGAATGTTATAGGGAGCATACATGTCTATATAAACACTTAAATAACTATACTCCCTTTGTTTATTCTGGTCTCAGGAAGTTAAATTCTAGAAGCAAACTTTACTAAAAATGAGAAGTTCAATTTACCAGAAAGTTCAGTCAAATATTGCTCTTGTCTTTGAACTCTAAGTAATAACATAACAGGCTTAACTCAGTAAAAAATGTATTGATCAGGGACTACTCTGGTAAATGTCAGCATATTTGAAGAGGGAAAGAGCTTGTGCTCTTTGAAAGCTTTCTGATTATACAGTACATAGTCATTTTATACACGCACAGGTTATATATACACACACACTCATACATATACCATATCTATCTGTCATCTGTATGAGTGCTAGATTGTGAAAAAATGTTTCAATGTGATGATTTCAGTTGCTCAAATGTTGGTATTTTGCTTTCTCAATTTTGTTTTTCTACCACTTAATAATTTTCCAATTTTTTCAAGATAACTTCCTAACTATTATTTTTTATATATTTGATGATTAAATATGACTGTATACACATATGTGTATATATATGTATGTGTGAATATATATGTGCATATGTATATACATGAAAATATCTTTATAATAATCTTTAATAGAATTAGATCTCAAATTTTGGAATGGGAATTAGATGTAGTAAAAATATAGTCTACCCACATATCTTTTGCTTCATTTACTACTCTGTGACCAGTTTTGACTGCCTTTACTTTCTATATTTGTGTGTGTGTGTGTGTGTGTGTGTGTGTGTGTGTGTGTGTTAAGTTATAGAAAGAATTTGGAAAGCAGCTGACATATACATTTAGGAATTTCAGTTTGTTCTGTTGGAAGAATAGTAGATTTATACATAAAAATTTTTAAGCACAGTCATTTTGGAAGTAATTGTCCATATTGATTGGTAGCTATACTTTTCATTTCACTTATTTTTTTCTTTAGATAATGTCTGTCTGTCTGAGGTAGCTTGTTTTTTAAAGTAAACTTTTTCCACCTGTATGGAAAGGTAATTGACAAATAAAAATTGAATGTATTTAAGGTGTACCATGTGATGTTTGATAAACACATACATTGTGAAGTGATTACTATACCAAACAATTAACATTTCTATCACCTCACACGTTAGCTTTTTTGTGTGTAGTAACAATACATACATGTCATTTTGTAAATTAAACTTTTAAAATTGTAAAATAAACTTTTGAAATTGAAATATTGTATAATACTGAAAGTTGAACACATTGAATTATAAACTAACAGCTTGAGAAGTTTTTACAAAATGCACATAGGTTTGTAGCCAGCATCCCCCAAACCTCATTCCCAGAATCCCAGAGGTACTCTTCCCATGTGTTCTACAGGCATTAACCAGCTATTTCTTTCAGGAGTAATTTGTATCTTTATTTTCAGTGCCATAAAATTGGTTTTGCCAGTCTTTGAACTTTAAATAAATGGTATCATGTACAATACACACTTTTGTTTGAAGCTCTTTTAGTTAGCTATGTTGTTGGAATCCATCTATTTAAGTTGTATGTAGTCACCTCTTTCATTCTCTCTTCTCAATGGCAGTCCATTGTGTTAACATTCCACAATGCATTTATCTATTTAAATGGTTATTGTTCTTGGGTTAGTTTTCAATTTGGGGCTACTGTGAATAGTACTGCTATAAACACTCTAGTCTATGGGGTTTGGTGTGTGCCTATAGATGTTTCTGTTGCACATATACCTAGAAGTGGGATTGTTGAGTCTAAGGGTATACATAGCTTCAACTTTTGTTACTATAGCCAGATAATTTTCTAAAGATAGTCCCAATTTACTCCCATTATGGTGTATGAAGGAGCTCATTCTTTTAAAGAAGCTGGAAAAATTGCTTGTCCCAGGTGACTAAAATGATCATGGCCAGTAGGAAAAATATCATTTCCACTCTTCAATGAATCAAGTATATTAAAAATATTTTTGTAATTTTAGAAAATGTCTTTAGGTGTATAGAAAAATGCTCTTAGTAAAAGATTCTGCAAATAAGAAATTACAGATGTGAGACTAAGACCACAGCCCTGATTTTGGAAAGTTAGTAGCTAAAAATATCTGTAGCTTAAACAAGTTAGCAAATGATGGTAACAATTGTTGTTTGTTTCTTTTTACTCTTTAACTGCAAAACCAAGATTCCCCAAAATTTGGTAAGTTTAGGTCCCTGTATTTTTGAAACAATATTCTTAGGACTTTCATTGGTAAATGGACCCTGTTTCAAAAAAATTAATCTCTAAAGTGAAACCATTGGATTTTAACCTGTAATTCTTCACTGATTATATCAGATTTCAGTTGCTAAATATTACCTTTTACTTTTAAATAATGGAAGTTAATTTGTTTTGGTTTCATTTCTTTCTTTTTTTATTGGTTGTTCACAACATTACAAAGCTCTTGACATATCATATTTCATACATTAGATTGAAGTGGGTTATGAACCCCCAATTTTACCCCAAATGCAGATTGCACACATTTCATTACATTGTTCCAGGGTTAATTCCTTGGAGGTTTTTGACACCCCTGGAGACTGGTTAACATCCAGACAGCAGCTCCCCTTGTTCTGTATGACTGCCTGGTTCTATTTTTTATTTTCCAAATAAAAATGAACTTTATTTTCTTCTTGTAAAATGAGTGAAAATAAAATTCCTGTGAAGATCTACTTCATTTTTTTTTTACCATCTTAGAGCTCCTTATATTTAGGAAGGACTGTAAAAATGTTTTATGTGGAAATGTCATTTGCTTGACTCCTTCCACTGATTTTTCACTAACTAATATCAATTCAGTTGGATTCCTGAGGAGAGATTAATTAGCAGTGCATGACTTAATTGCATGAAAATAAAGAGGAATTTTGAAGAATGTCAGGAGTAGCTTCATTGCCTATCAAAATGTCATTAATGTGTTTATATCCTTTGTTCTATGAAAGAAAATGGGATCATTTTGACTTATCAGTTATTATTAAAAATAGCTGACACTGTACTCTGAATGGAGGATTTTGTAGATAATCAATAAGATAATTTATCTTATAACAGTAAGGGATCTCAGGGAAAAGCCATGCTTAATTCACTCCCTCCAGACACTCTTTTTGCACATTAGAGGTTTGTGAACTGAGGAGCAGGAGCAGTAATCCACTGAGGCGGAAGCTCTTGCACCTTATTATCCTGTGAAATTCTATTTTTCTTTCAGGTGAAATTGCCTTTTCTCTTTCAAATCCATATGGGGGATTAAAGACTGAGATTATTGAGACCATATAAGATACTCTCATTCACAGTTGGTTAGAGAAATTTAGTACACCTTTTTCTGAGAAGTGATTTTGCAAGAGCCTTTAACATGCTTTATATTTTACTCACTAATTTTACTTCTAAAAATATGTGCTTTGATGATCTGATATAAGCAGGGTATTTGTTGTATCTTTATTTATGAAAGGGAAAGCAAGACATAGCAATGTTAAATGTAATGTGATGGTTAATTTGTGCTATAACTATGATGGAACAATATCAATGAATGATTGAAGTTATATTTTTAAGTATTTTATGGCATGTACATTTTGATTGATTATAATATCATTTTGAGTGATCATAGCATGAAATAAAACTTTAGAGGATAACAAAAGTTGTTATGCAAGATATATAAAAATATAAATATTTTGCATATTTTATATAGTGAATATTAGGGTACATTTTAAGATATATTCACAGAGTATCTAAGAAAAAGGACAAAACTCTGTGTCTTTGACTCTCTGTAATCAATATTTCCTTAGTGGATCTTACTTTAATTTCTTGGCTTCTGTGTTGGTTATCATATTTAGACTCCCTCTTTTTCTATGGGTTTGCAACATTACTAATACCATAATGGATTAAGGTGATAGAGGGGAGAAACATTTATCAAAAGTTCACTCTAAATATCTAACTCAAGTCCTTTTCATTTATTCACAGAAACTTGCATTTCAAATTAGATGACTTCCCCTTAGCAAATAAAAATGGGATATAAAGGACTTAGCAACAAATTCTTATGTATTTATCAACACATTCAAATATGCAATACATTTATTGAAGCTAAAATTAATGTATGTAGAAATGGAAAGCAAATTTCCAACAAAATCTTGGCTGTTCAGTGGTAGAGGTAGGGGTATTAATAACTTATAAATAAACTATGGATTTGAATTATTTGACCTTAAATTGTTTCTAGAGATCAGTATTTATGTTCTTGCAGTAACAGAGGACCAAAAACATCCGAATGTGTCAGATGTTATATTTTATTGCTGGTTGATCTTCACTCGGGAATATGGCTTCAGAGATAGGACCCAAGAACTTTTGATAGTAATTTGTTAAAAAGACCTCAGAAGATCCCGTAATATTTATAAGATACATTTGCCTTATCTGTAAAATGGAGCATTGGATAAGGCACTGCATAGTATTAACACACATAGACAAAGCATTGCTCAATAACTGTAGTTGAATGAATGAAAGGCTGCCCAGCAGGGATTCTTCCAGCATAGATTTTGCTTGTATCTGTCTTATATATTGGGTATAAGGTATGGTTTCTTCGAATACTAAAAAAATATTTTGTAGCTGAAGACAATTGTGTAAAATCTCTAGTAATAATTGTTACTATTTTATGTTATTAAAAAATAACAACAAATCACAACACCTCTGACTCTCATTTTTGTCTTTAACATATTCCTAAACTTTGTGATGGTTCTGTGTAGACACTGTATTTATGGTTGAGAAAGGGATGCTATGTGCTTTGACAAATATCAGAGAAGACTGGGTGGAGAAAGAGAGGATAGGTTGTGCTTGAGAAGGGGAAAGCATATGTGAGGGTCAGGAGAGAGCATGGCAAATTGGGGAGAAAGATGGTGCCTTAGAGGAATGTGGCCTTGGAGGGAGGGAGGACGGATGGAGGCTCCTGAGGTACAGAGCCTGCTGTGCTTGGTTAGAATTTTGGCTTTACCTGGTGGGAAAGCAAGGCATCAGAAATTTTAAGAAAGTAGCAATAACATGATCATATTTGTTTTACTACGAATTCGTTTTATCTTAGTGTTGAGTTTAGACCTTTGGAGCCTGAGGGGTATCTGCTGTGATACCACTTGACCTTGGTGTTAATGAATATGATAAATAATATCAAAGAGTTTTTATTTTTCAAAATGTGGCATTCATTTTGTTGTTGTTGTTGTTGTTGTTGTTCAGGGCTGGTTTGCAAAGTTCTACATAATGGTTCCTTATATAGTCATAGCTCTTCCAAAGGGAAAACTTATTGCCTCTCTTAATTAAGAATCTATTTAATTTATTAATATCTTGATGTGAAGAGGGGAGAAATAATCAACTCTGGAGACAAACAAAAGTCACTTTTAACCTGAATATTTTCTTCTGCCATGTAATTGTATTTGTTGGTAACTATAAAATGCCCATTAGGGAGCCTGAGCAGAAGAAATTGGATCTGACAGTCAAGACAGAATACATTGAAACTGGGACCAGTGGACTAAGTTTAAGAGCTACTTTGAATGATAATTTTATTCTATCACATAAAACTAAATTTTGCCTTGCTTAAGAAAGTTATTAGTGCTTTAATTTTCAGGGTAAATAATGCTGTACTTACATTTTGATAGCAGACACACCATGTCAGGCACATATTCTATGTAGGGTAGGGGAGGAAGCTTTCCACTGGGTGTGACTGGTTGGCCTATTTTAACACTTGGTTTTGACTTGCCACCTGTGACTTCCAGACATAAGTATATACTATCCATCATAATGATCAATGAGCTCAGGTCATAAGTGGAGCAAAACAAAATAGAGATGATGCATTTAAAATATAATAAAAAATCCTCTCTTGAAATGCCACTTAACAGAGAATCTTGTTAAGTATTGAAAAATTCCAATTGTAATATGAATGTATTAAAAGAAAGTATTAAAAGAACAGAAAATTACTCTTAACCAAATGAATCTAAAACAATGAAAAAATTCCTATGTGGTAAATGGATAGAAACAGAGCAGTCCATTTTCCATTAAACCATTCAGTGTAATATGTATGTATATGTGTATTTAAAAAATTTTTTTTTTAGTTTTCTGCTTTCCTAGACCAAATTTCACTTTCAACTTGAGAAAAATCGTCTCAACCAGTGCTTATAATATCTTCAAATACCTGATAAAATATTTTCTTAATTCCATTTGGAAATTTATAAAACCCCCCAGATGTAGGCTTTAGACAGGGGTGGAAAGTGAAACAAGTAAGTTGCTTTTGAAGAAAGTAAAGCAATAATAAACTGTAGGAACACACGTGTTCCAAAGGGATAATAAAAGCTAGCATTTCTTTAGCCTTTTAGCCAGGCTAAAATGGGGTGTATTTATGCCCTTTCACTTAATTTTTGTAATGAGCTTATGATATAAGCACTGTCTTTATTCCCACTGAAATCCTATCAAAGAAAAACATTATAAAGAGTAGGTTACCGGGGCTGGGGATGTGGCTCAAGCGGTAGCGTGCTCACGTGGCATGCATGCGGCCCGGGGGTTGGATCCTCAGCACCACATACAAACAAAGATGTTGTGTCCGCCGAGAACTAAAAAATAAATATTAAAAATTCTCTCTCTCTCTCTCTCCCTCTCTCTCTCAAAAAAAAAAAAAAAAAAAAAGAGTAGGTTACCAAGGGGGTTGGGGAAGGTCTATAAATGAGTTCACAACTATATCTCAGAAGTGGGTAGTGGCAACTTCTGTAATCACATCCAGCTCAGTAATCTTCTGATTAAATGTGATGAGGTTGTCCATTTTAACCAGGGTGTTTAAATGCCCTGTTGGAAATAAAAGCCAATAAAAGCTCTCTATGCCTTACTTTCTAAGAATGATTCTGCCATGTGTCCCTCTTCTAAAGGATGCCTAGAGCTTGAATTCTGCTACTGCCCTCAGCAATCTCAAGGAGTCAAAGATGGGAAGGAGCAAAGACTCCTATGCAAAATGATGTGTCCCCTGCTGATGCTGACATTTCCAGTTACCTAAGCCCTATGGAAGGCTGGTGAATGCCTTTTATCATCCTTGAAAAAATATATATATATATATATTATTTTCCTTTTACATATATATATATATATATATATATATATATATATGTAAAAGGAGAATATTTTAGACAGAAGAAAACACAAGAATAAAGCTGTCAGCTAGCAAGTTGAATTCCCAGGGTGCTTTGGTTGATTATAGTTAGCAAATATGAATCTGCCCACAATGCATGGTTCATAGTATCGAATATCAGTTTAGTTATGACATAGTTGTGACATGTCAGTTAGACTAAAATGAATGTTAATATCATTTTTTAATTGGCTCTTTGATGAAATGACAGTAACTTTTTTCTTGGGCCCTTTCTGACCACAAGACTACATTTTTATCATGGGGAGACCCATTCTCTTCTCGAAGCATTCACTATGGAGTGTTGTATTATAATAACCCACATGAACATCAGCCCATTTCACTAGAGTATTAGCTGCTCCTTGAGACTGGAGCTGTGTCTTGTTAATTTTGCCTTCCCAGGAATTAGTAGAACATGCAGTAGTCATCATCATAGTCAATAAATATTTGTTGGATTTTTTTTTTTCCTGAAATGGCCCCTTTCTCTTTACCTCTCACTTACTCATCTCTCACTTTCTTCAGGTCCTCTCCATCTGTCCCAAGGACATGAGAGCTGATATCTGTGTTCATCTAAACCGGAAGGTTTTTAATGAACATCCTGCTTTTCGATTGGCCAGCGATGGGTGCCTGCGAGCCTTGGCAGTAGAGTTCCAAACCATTCACTGTGCTCCTGGGGACCTCATTTACCACGCTGGAGAAAGTGTGGATGCCCTCTGCTTTGTGGTATCGGGATCCTTGGAAGTCATCCAGGATGATGAGGTGGTGGCTATTTTAGGTACTGTGAACTTTCCTAATGTAGTAGTAAATGTGGAATGGTTTTAGAGATTTTCACTTGTCAGCTTTTTTAAACAGAAATTTCCTTTGTTTGGTGATTTTGGAAATTGGGTCACTAATGAGGTTATGAATCTCAGTGAAAACTAGGAATGCTGCTTCAGCAAAGAACATTCGTATCAGTCACAGCCTAATGGGCTGTGAGAGGGTTTGATTAAACTTTGGCAATAGCAGAACAGTACCTTTAAGCTATAGCTGCTCACAGCCCAAAGTGCTTTATAATCCCATGTTGGTAAGTGTGAACTGGATTTTGGAATGATCGTCAAGTTAGTAACTCAGGGAGTTAGTCTCAGAGGGGTAATAGACTTATCTAGTTCAACCCTTTCCTTAAGAGAGGAACCAACCAAGGCCCAGAAAAGTTTGGTGACTTGCCCATCTAATAAATAAACAAGTTATCTCAAGTACACATCATCTTACTCTTTATTTTTCTGCCTCATCTCAGTGTACCTAAGTAGTAAGATGAAGGAGGAGGAAGTTAATGAGTCTGATCCCTTACATGATAGAGAGCACAAAATAAGTAAATGGCATTTAGGTTTATAAAACTTGTTCTATCCATCCATCTTCATTAGCCAGGAAAATGATTTATCTAATAATAACTTTATTCTAAAATTCAGAGACCCAGGAAATAGTTATGCTAACAATGACACAAAGGAATCAATGGTACATGTGACAAAATAAGAAGTGTACACATGTGGGCACAGGGTAGAAGATACAGCTTGGTAAAAAATTGCTAAGTGAACTTTTAGATCACTTTCTGCTCAAATATCTAAGGCAGGTTCCTGAAATCCACGTAGGTATGCAAGGAGGCCAAAATGAGGTCAGACAAGAACCATCCCTTGTTTTTTTCTCAGGTAAAATAAGAATTTCAGGATGTCAACTCCATTTTGATCATATTTTTCATGGTTTGTGTCTCGTGAAAAATGAGCTCAATCTTTAAACTATTGGATTTTTAGCTACTGAGGTCAACCTACCGTAGCTTGAATGCCACTTATTCTCATAAGGAAAAGATTGACCAATGGATTTTTAGAAACTATAAAAGCAAAACTGAAAACTGTTTTCAAGTCCAACACAAAAATGAAAAACTGATTTCAAAAGGCATAATTACTTGAAGAAGACAGAATTCAGAATCTAGAAGAAATGACCTTTCCTAGGAAAACAGTTTCTGTAAAAATCGAATGATAGAAAATGGACCAGGCTTGCGAATGACTGAACAGCATTGTTTGTAAACCTTTTCTTCACTGCTTACAGACATTACAGTTACAATTAAACTTCTTCTAGGAGCTGTTTACACATCACCAACATGATCCTTTGTGGCAAAACAAAGCATCTCCATTTGGCAACCATTCTTGTTTGCTTAAAGAGGAGGATAAGAGACAGATGTCTTTTATTTTCCTGAATGTTCACGTCAATGGGGGGTGGTGGGAAAACAGACATCAAATATACTGCATGAGAGTGAGTACTGTCACCGTAAATTACCTCAGCTTGTAGATGCATGGTTGTTTGTTTTGCACTATTTTCTTCATTACAGCTGCACCTTGGTAACTCCTTTTCTGAAAGAAGGTTGGAGAAAGCCCGGAGTACAGTGCCTCTGGGCTGGGTCTGTTAAAATGGAATAATTTGCTCAGTGAGACAGACAAAATGCATTTTCCTTTCATTTTAGAATAAAATGGTAACTGGTTCTGCCCAATGACACAGTAAAAATGAACACGGGGCCCCTGGGTATTGGACCAGCCTTGTCATCTCTCTGCCACATTCTATTTCTTGGAGTGTGTGCTTTTTTGTTCTTCGTCTTCAAAAATCTTGTGATTCAGAGAAATTTTCATGTCTTAGATTCATGAGTCAAATTGCATGGGTATTTCTCTGGCACCCTTCTTTCTTCTTTTTCCATAGGCCTCTAAGAAAGACTAATTCAGCTGAGAGGTAATTAGATTGGGTTTTTCGTTTTTGTTTTTGTTTTTTGGTTGACATTCAAAATGTTTGAGTACTGTTTTAAGGAAGGGGGAGGGGAAATACTAGTTTAACCAGTATCACATATCACAGTTTGGTGACTCTTTCTTTTAGTTTTTCTTTCTCTTCTTATTTTTTTTTTGGTAAAGAAAAATAGTAACTATGAGCAGGGTGTATACTGTAATTTTTCTCTCTATCTACTCATCCATCTATTTTTAGATTCTACCTTAATGAATAAGTTCATCAAGTTTTTATATCTTTACTTAGCAGGACTTGCTGTCTCCGGCACCAAAGCATTTGCCAGTTGAAAAGTAGAGAAGGGAGGTCATTTCAAAATTAATTAGAATCTCTGAATCCAAAAACAGGTGCAGTTTTATTCTTTTGGATCCTTGCCTCTCTATAGTCTCTTGGTAGGTACGTAATTCTTTAGTGTGTCAAAAGTGCTAAGGAGTTTAATGAATAAGTTCTGAAGCATAACTAATTAACGGAAAGATTAAAAATGTAGTCAACAAATACCTCCTTCTTTTAACACTTGAGGATGGCTTCAAGATGTTTTTCTAAATAGGGCATTTGAGTATAATTGCAGTTCATGTCTTTTGCCAACTTGAAGTTCTTTCAGTTTTTACACCTCCACCTTTTTTTGACCTTCCCACATTTTCTGAAACACAAAGAATTCCAAATTAAGTTCATGATGCATACATAATATTTTATATTCTTTAATGCCTTCTTACTTTTTAGTTCCTACTCTATAATTACTTAATGTGAACAGATTTATTGGTATGGTTGAAATAGCCAGGTTACTTCTAACTGTCTTGACAAGTATATTGTACCTTTCAGAGCCTATAAAAATAGCATTTCCCCACTCACAATAGATCCTACTCCTAAGACATTTGTTTTGTTGTATTCACATTTCATCTTTTCTCTCTTCATTGATTATTAGAATCACAGGATTAAAGTTCTTAAACTAAGGTAATCTCTACCTTAAGGATCCTATTTGTAACTTCAGATTCCTAAAACAACTATGCTTGTGTATGAAGGGTTTTTGTTGAGGGGTCAAACATTTTTATATATTTGAGGGAAGGAGGAATAAGAGAGGAAAAGAAAGACAAATAAACTTAGAAATATTAGAAAGATGGTTTTAACACTTGGATCAAGATTCAATTTAAATTAGCACTTGTAATTTAAAATCCGTCTCTTATAAACATATGTACATTATCTGAGAAAACTTATAAATTATGGTTCACAAAATTCAAAGTCTGCTTATTTTTATTCCAAAAAAAAATCAATCTGAAATGTGAATGAATAATATTTTGCTATTTAGAGAATCTGTGAAAATGTGACTTTTATGCTGTGGTTAAGATTTTTTCCTGTATGCTTGCTATTAGACATCAAATGATTCACACTTTAAATCCTTAGAAAGGCTTTTCCCAAATTCTGAAAAATTGTTTTTCTGTGTATGTCCACATTTTTGTGTTTTTAAACACTGAACTGTGAAATGTTTAGGATTTTTCTACATATTATATAGATAAACTATTCATTCAGACATTTTTATTGAGTAAAGCAATTGTTTTTTTTTTTGTCTCCTCAATTACAAGCTTGTTCTATTTTAAATATTCTGAGAAACATTTATAACATTATTTATTTGGGATTCAAAGTGTGTACTTTCAGAGTTCCTCAGCCTTTAGATTATTTTTGATGAAATACAAATCTTTACAATTCTGGTAGTTTAGGCTCAACTTCAAACCCTCTCCCAGTACTCTTCAAAACTAAGTCTTTTTCCTTGGTATCTCTTAATCCTGTCTTGGATATGTCTTCCCATGACAGTTGCCTTATATGTCAACCTCCTTACTGACATTCCTACCATGGCTTTCTAGCACCTTAAGATCAAAATGTATCTCCTGACTGGCCTGTGAGACCCTCTAGGCCCTGGCCTCTGCTGTTCTTCCCAGTCTATTTTGTGCGGTTCCCTGTACCTATCCTGTTCTTACCACACTAGATTGTAGGAAGCAGCCTGAATCCTATCAGACTCTTACTGCTTTTGCAAATGCCACTTCTATTTAGAACACTTTTCCTAGTCTTTTTAGTTGTCTGTCTCTTGCTTCATCATTTACTCTCTCCTTTCTCATCCCAGTCTGGGGTAGGTACCTCCAGTATGGATGTCTTACCAGGCTATTCGTGCATCCTGTTTTTACCTGTTACCTGTGTGCCCTCCCCTTGTGCAGTGAGCACTTGAAATGTTTTGCTCATTATTTTCTCACTGTCCTCTGTGATAGGATCCCTTAAACAGGTTCTCAGTAAAGGTTTGCTCAGGGCACCAAATGACTACTTTACTCTGTCATTGAACTCTTTTTCTATTTTTTTTTTCTATTTTTTCCCCCAATTCTGAGTACCTATCAATCAAAAATACCATGTTGCTCTGGGCGTAGTGGCACCGGTGGTGACTATAATCCCAGTGGCTTGGGAGGTTGAGGCAAGAGAACAGCAAAGTTCAAAGCCAGCCTCACCAACTTAGGGAGAACTGTCTAAAATAATAATAATAATAATAATAATAATAATAATAATAGGGCTGGGGATGTTGCTAGGTAATTAACCCCCCTGGGTTCAATACCTAGTACCATCACAGAGTGAAAAAAAAACAAAACACCTATGTTGTGTTCTGTTGACACAATTTCCATTTACTCTGTATTTTATGTTGAAACACTGATTACTTTCTGTTTCTCGTTTGTCTAGATGCTTATAGTAAATATGTATTATCTGAAAACTTCTAGCTTTAGCTTAGGTGTTTTATGGGTCGGGGAAACATTTTCTTGCTGTTACTTGGACACTTTGAATACGGAAAACAGGAAGGGTCAAGGTATTCTAAGTATCTCAGGCCTGTTTAAACACTGTAATGTTTCTTCTTTCTTGTTTTCAATCAGGGATCCCTATTACTGAGAAATAATCTAATTGATACCCTTGTCATTAACCATGGTAGGAAAACTAAATGATACCTATTGAATAGGATTTAGCTGTAATTCCTAAAAGTGGCATTTGCTTTTTCAGAAACTAGAAATGGATGGTTCTAAAAAATTCTAAGTAATCTTTTTAGAAAATAAACATTTAAAAATTAGAAGGCTTAAAGAAAAAAATCATATTTGTAGTTAGTAAATGAGCCTCGCAATAACTAAAATATCAAATCTAATGACAAATTTTGACTTTAACATTTCTTACCAAAACTTTTGAAGTGTTTTTGAAGTATATTTTCAGGACCATTGGAAGTCTGATTTAAAGTATCAATAGTTATTTATTAAACACTCATTGTTTTATAATCATCATTACATCAAATCATTTTTTTAATCTTGTGAACTAAGCATTGTGGTTTTCTTACAGTTGAAACTGAGACGTAATATCAAGTGACTCACCCTAGATCACACCAAGTAAGGTAGGCATGGGTTTTGAGTCCAGATCTCTGATTCTACATCCATGCTTTGAGCATCAAATCATAAAAATTATGCTTTGATAACAGGAATTTTTGGAGAGTATTTTGAAATTGTACAATTGTTTGGCTTAGTCTGAAACAAAAACCAGAGTGCCTATATTACCTTTATCAATTTGTTTCCTTTTATTTAAAAAGATTTCTCTAATAACACTGCTAAGAACTGTATCATAGCAGTATGTATTACAAAAATCCTTCACCAAATGTTTTTGGAGAAACTGGTCAAAGTATAAGCTGGCTAAGTCAAGTACTAAGTATCTAAAAATGTGGGCTTCTTCCAAGTGACTCGTTTTCCACTAAAGAGGTATTTAAGGCTCAAGAGAATGTGAATCTCATGAGCCCTAGAACATAAGATGGAGATATTAAGTTCTGCTTTCATCTTTCATTGGAGTCATAGAAGAGTTGACAGCCCAGTTAAGTAAGTATGAAAGCAGACATTAATCTTTTAAGAATGTTATAAGGTAACAAGCATGGCTACAAATTGTTTGCAGGTGGAGTCCCTCTACACAGGCCTCAGGACTTGAGTCATCCTTTTTTGCTGGCATCTTTGATCTTTCCTAAAGAGTCGATATTATCTCCACGGGCAGGGCCTGGGTATAATTTGGTGAGTTTGGACATATGCAAAACTCATGATACCATCACTGCCATTAAGGTAATAGACATATCCAACACCTTCCAGAGTTTTCTTGTGTGCTTTTAATTTTTTTTGTGTGTATGTAGTAAGAATACTTAACATGACATCTCTTTCTTAACAAATTATAAAGTTCACAGTACCATATTGTCAACTATAGGCTCTATGCCATATAGCAGATATCTATAATTTATTCATCTAGCATAACTGAAACTTTATGCCTAATGAACATCAAGTTTCCATTTCCTCTATTTCTGTTTCCTGGCAAGCAATATTGTATTCTCTGCATATATGAGCTGGACAATAATAGATACTTCATATGAGTGATATCATGTGGTATTTGTCCTTCTGTGACTAACTTGCATTTCTGTAACTTACTTAAGTTACTTTTGTAACTTCACTCTATATACTGCTTTCCAGGTTCATCAGTATCATTGCAAATGGTGAAATTTCCTTCTTTTTAAAGACTCATTAATATTCCATTATGTCTATATACCACATTTTCTTTATCCATTCATCTATTGATGGACACAAGTTGCATTTATATCTTCATATTTTGAATATTTTTATAATGAACATGAAGGTGTAGATATCTCTTTGAGATTCTGATTTTAATTCTTTTGGATGTATACCCAGCAGTGGGATTGCACACTCAATAGGTTAGAGTGAGTGTTAGGGCTAGGATGTCAGAAGCATTAATTCAATGTCGTGAACAGGATAATCATTGTTTGTTTCATGTGATATATGCAAAAATTAAAGACTTGATTATAATATGAGCATTATTTTAGGCTTCAATTTCAAGTTATTTCTTATAAAAAGAAAACAATAGTTTCAAGATGTAACTGATTTTTAATTTAGTCTTTTGCTTGGATTTCTTTTTTTTATAATATCCTACTAACATTCATAATACAGTGCCCAACTTGTGATTCTTAGTCTGTTTAGTATCATTTTTTCCATCTTCTTAAAGGTAACTACCACTACCTCCTAATACTTCTTTTTATTTCTACTTAATAAAAGAAGGAGAGTTTTTCTCATTCTTTGTATAAATAAGAATATATGAGCTAAATCAGTTATTTTCTTTCTAGTAAAAATGAACTATTATTTTGTTCAAAATGCCTTTAATTTTTAATTCATTATAACTGTTTTCAACAGAATGGTTTTGGATTTATATCACTAAAAGACTGAAAGACATAATTTTTAAATGTTTTAAAAGCTTTTATTCTAACACACATATATAATTTCTTAATGATTACTCTTTTGTTCTTTCTATTCCCCCTTAAAAATATTACTTTACGATACCTGTAGTTTGAAAATAGTCTATTTAAAATAATATTAAATAATATTGCTTAAAAACATCTTGTTAGGTGGAGAATGACTTTTTGTGCATATGTTTTTATATTTCATCTTTTATAAGAGCCAGCTGCAATATTTACTTATTGCAAATGACTAACAAAGTGAACATAGTCACGTCCAATATTTTCTTTGTAATTTTCTATTTTATCTACCTGTTATTGAATGTAGCGTATTGAAGTCCCCTAGTATTGTGATATTGCTGTCCACGTCTTCATTAATATTCATGAATATTTATATATTTAAGTGCTCCGTTGTTGGGTGCACATGTATTTATAATTGCTGTTTTCTTGACAAATTGACCGCTTTATTATTAAATAATGAACTTATTTGTCTCATATAGCAGTTTTGACTTGAAGTCTGTTTTATCTGATTTAAGCATAGCTGCTTCTATTCTCCTTGGGTCAATATTTCATGGAATATCTTCTTCCATCCCCTTACTTTCAGCCAGTGAGTGTCCTTAAAATCTAAAATGGATGGGTGATAAACATTATATAGTTAAATTTTATTCTTTTTTTAAATCCCATTCAGCCACTCTGTGTCTTTTGATTGCATTGTTTAATCAATTTACATTCAATGTTATTATTTTGCTATTTGTTTTCTGGTTATTTTGTGGCTTCTTGCTTCCTCTCTTGTTCTCTACCTTTATAATTTAGTGATCTTCTGAAGTGCTAAGTTTTGATTCCTTCTCTTTCCCATTGTGTATCTGCTCTATATTTTTGCTGTGTGGTTACCATGAGGCTTATATGAAATATTTTATAATAGATTATTTTAATCTGATAACAAATTCAGTTGCATAAAAATTCTCTAGACATTATCCCTCCACACACAAAATATATATTTTTATTGTTAAAATTTACATCTTCTATATTATATATTCATTAATAACTTAATAAAGTTGTTTTCATCTATTTCGAAGTTTAATCTTCAAAATAGAGATCTGAAAAATTTACACACCACCACTACAGTGATGAACTATTCTGAATTTGATTATGTATTCATCTCCACTCCTGAGTTCATTCTTTCAAATGTTTTCACGACTGTATTTTTCATCCTTTCCTTTCTGGTAGAAGAACTCCGTAAGCTTTTCCTATAAGACAGATCTAGTAGTGACAACATCATAATGGATAGAAAACAACTGAAAGCTTTTCCACTAACATAATATAAGGCAGTGAAGCACATTCTCACACCACTTCTTTTAAACATAGTATTGGAAGTACTAGCAAGAGCAGTCAGAAAGAAAGGGCAGGAAAGAAGGGCATACAAATTAGGAAGAAGTAAAATTATTCCCATGATCCTAAATGTAGAAAACCCCAAAGATTATACAACAAAACGGGTAAAACTAATAAATGAATTCAGTAAGGTTTCAGGATACAAAGTCAACATACAAAAATCAGTAGCATTTCTATATATAAGTAATGACCTACCTGAAAAAGTAATTATGAAAACATCCTATTTAAGATATTATAAAATGTAAAATCCATAGGAATAAATTTAACCAAGGAGGTAAAAGATTTATGTAATGAAAACTTTGATGAAGGAGATAGGAGAAGACAAATATGTAAAGATATATGTGTTAAAGAATTGGAAGAATTCATACTGTTAAAATGTATATATTCCACAAAGCAATATACAGATTCAATTTAATCCCTATCAAAGTCTCAATGGCATTTTCACAAGAATAGAAAAAAATCCTATAATTTGTGTGGAACCACAAAAAATCTTAAATAGCCAAAACAATAGTGAGAAAAAAAATATCAAAGTCAGTGGCATCACACTTCCTGTTTAAAATTGTAGCGTAAAGTTACGATAATCAAACAGCTTGGTACTGGCATTAAAAATAGAAGATGGTGGAATGAATTGGACATCATTACCCTAAGTATATGTATGAAGACATGAATGGTGTGATTCTACTGTGTGTACAACCAGATATAAAAAAAAATTGTGCTCTATATGTGTAATATGAATTGTAATGCACTTTTGCTGTCATATATAACAAATTAAAATTTAAAAATTACAAATTAAAAAAACCTGAGATAATAACAACAGAAACAAACAAACAAAACAAAACAAACAAAAACCCCAGAAACAGACAGATGGAGTAAAGAACCCAGAAATAAATTCAAATATACATAGTCAACTAATGTTTGACAAGGACATTTAGAGGAACCAATGGGGAAAGGATGGTTTCTTCAATAAATGGTCCCAGAAAACTAGATTTCCAAATGTAAAAGAATGAAATTGGACCCTTATCTTACACTATACATTAAAGTCAAAATGAATTAAAAAATCGAAATGTAAGACCTGAAATCATTAAATTCCCAGAAGAGAGCATAGGACAAAATGGTCTTGGCATTGGTCTTAGCTATTACTATTTGGATATCATACCAAAAGCTCAGACTATAAAAGCAATATAAATAAATGTGACCATATCACACTAAAAGTTTTCTATACAGCAAAGGAAACAATCAACAAAATGAAAAGGCAATCTATGGACTGGAAAAATATGTTTGCGAACCACATATCTGATAAAAATTTCCTATGTAAAATTTATGAAGTCTTACATCTCAATAATAAAACAAAGAAACAAAAACAACAAATAACACTATTTAAAAATTGGCAAAGGACCTGAGCAGACACTTTACTCCAAAGAAGACAGAATGGCCAATGGGCACATGCGATGATTTTCAGCATCATTACTTATCAGGGAAATGGAAGACAAAATCATTGTAAAATATTACCTTGGGCTTATTAGGATAGTTTTTATGAAAAATTCAATACATAATAAATAGTGAGGATGTGGGGAAGAGCGAATCCCAGTACACTTATGTGAAAATGTAGATTTGTGCAGCCCCTTTGGAAAATAGCATTGGTATTCCTAAAGGTGTATCAGCACCTTACAAAGACATCTACTCCCATGTCCATGTTCATTGCAGCATTATTTACAACAGCCAAGACATGGAAACAACCTAAGTGTCTGCTAATAGATGAATAGATAAAGAAAATGTGGGAATATATATAGCATGCATGTATAAGTATCATTATATAGGTGACATGGAATATAGAATATTATTCCCTGGAGGACATTTTCTAAGTTGAATAAACTAGACGCATAAAGAAAAATATTGCCTGATTTCATTTATATGTGGAATGTAAACAAACAAATAAATAGAGATATAAGATAAAATGATGGTTACCAGAGTGGAAGGAAATGGGAGATGTAGGTCAGCAAATAGAAAATAGCACATATATACAATGAAGAAGTCTAAACAATCTGATGTACAGTATGAAAATTATAATTGATAAAATTGGATTGTATTAGAGATATTTGTTAAATAAGTAGGCTTTAACTGCTCTTGGCATGCACACACACAGACACATACACAGTAACTATGTGAGATGATAGTTATGTTAATTGCTTCACTATAGTAACCATTTTACTATCAATATGTACCTCATAGCATCATTTTATAAATCTCAAATATATACAGTACATCGATTAAGTCCACAGTGCAGAAGAATCATCAAATATAGCTATTGTTATACCCACATAAACACAGGAATCCTCTAAGTAGAGTTCAAGTGATATTTTTTTTGTTAGGGACCTGTTGGGTACGTTAGTTTGCTATTCTCACTGATGAATAACTTATTTTTAAATATTTATTTTTATCCATGTCATTAGCTCACAAAATAACATGTCTCACATTAGAAAACAACAAATGCTGGCGTAAAGTCAACACTATAGGGGACCATAATCCCCAAACATACCATAATCTGCATTATACCTTAAATTATGCTGTAACTCTGTCTCTGGTATGTCTTTAAATTTCCATTTTCCTACTATATGAATCTTTAACATTAACTTCTATTTTACAGTCCCATTTCCTGTGGTTTAGCAGTGAAATACTTCATAAGACTTGATGCAAAGAAGCGAGAAAATATAAATAGACCAAACAACAACTTTCATGTTGAGTGTGAGATTTTCTACTATTTTAGGCCTTTGAGGGAGGTTAGTTCTCTCAAGCTCTAAAATGTTTATAGCTGAGACTACTTGCACCCAGCAGGAGCTGACCTAAAAAGCAACATCAAATATTCTATAGTCATGAAAATGAAAGGAGTTCCTAGTTCTGAAAGTATGCAAAATCTTTGCAGTGAAGAAAAGGGTGCTTCTCTATTCAAAATTCCATCATGCATAATCCCACATCTTTACAATGGTAACATGCCTTGAAGGACATTAGCCCCCTTTGCCGCACCGTTAAACTAATTAATTGACTTACAAGTCATCTATCTCCCCAGCAGTGTTATAAAAGTTCTTGTGAATTGAGAACCTATTAGGTGACTCAGAAAGTTGGATAGAAGAAACCTATTTTGAAATGACTGATCAGATTAATATCTAATTTATATATTGCATACCCTAATGGAAAGTTTATGCCAGAAAAATTAATATTGCTTATTTTGAAAAGTTAAATCAGATGTTAGGATTAGAAGTATTCACATCTGTCAATTTCGCTATGCTTCTATAAAGTTTTTGGAAGAGAAGCCAGGGATAAAGTTTATCATGAGCTAATGTTCTAGTTTGTTATTGTTTTTTTTTTCCATAGCATGGATTTATTTCCTCATGATACCAAAAAGATACATAATTTATATTTCAAAATTTTGTTAGAGATGGGGTAAGAATTTTAATTTTATCAGGTAAAATACATAAGGATATATTGATTGCCTGTACAATTAAAAAGGTCTATATTGGTAAGGGGAAGTTACGTTTCTACATTGAGTTTCTTTAACCTGTTAACGATTCACTTTTAAAAACCAATGAATATTTGTTTGCTATTCTGCTTATCTATGCAAATATTTTATGAATTCAGTGTTACTAAAATATGTAAAGAAAAATATTTGCTACTTTAAAATAAAGTTTATGCAGATTCATTATAGAAAATTTTGGAAAACATTAGGAGTACAAAGAAGGAAATCAATAAACTTATCACTTGAAGTCAGTTGCTATTATTATTTAAATATATTTTCTTTTAGTCATATTTCTTTTGGTTTTTCTTTCAATTTATTGTCAATTGACAAATTAGTACTAACATACTATATATAACAACATAATTCTAACAAAAATACTTTGTATCTATCAAAATTCTTAAGAAAAAAAGAAACGGTGTATTTATTAATTGACAATTCTTTTAGTCTTAGTACTTTAGTTTCATTATAGCTTTCACGATAATCATATAATCCTTTGTATCATTTTTTATTTGACATTATAACATAAGCATGCTATTTTAAAACATGTTTTAATTTTGTATTGATACTTTACATATTTTTTTTGCAATTTTAATTGTTTTGGGACCTATAGTTTCTTTTTCTTTTTTTTCCAACCTAGGGTTATGATTACTAACATTACCATGAATGTTACATATATTGGTTCTACTTTTTTGATTGATTTCCAGAAATGAAATTACTGAGTCAAGGCTTTTATTATAATTAAAGTGTTCCATACGTGAGACTCAAATAGCTGAAAAATAATGAGCAATTATACATGGACCAGAGATTGTATTAGAATTGGTGATTTGAGAAAGGGTAATAGAAATGGATTATAAAGAAATGTTTCTTTTTCCATCCCTTTTAGGAAAAAGAAAAAGGTTAAAAAAAAAAGCATAGTTTAGAAATAGTAACAATGATATTAGATGGAAAAGACAAGTAAATCAAATCAGTATTTTCAAAAATTGGTTTTTTGGGTAGCATTAGGTACTATGATAATATAATAGTTATTAATCTTTGCAAAATAATATATGCAGATTGTAAGACAGACCTACCCATTGTCCCATAATACACAGAGATTTTGCCATTGTAATGAATCCCGTGCTCTGTGTGTGTGTATATATGTGTTTTGGGGGAAGGTACATAAAATGATATTATACTGTATGTATTGTGTGATACTATTTTATATAAAGTGAGCCTTCTCCCCATCACTTCTTAAAATTGATGCTATTTGGCGGTGTCTGATATTTCATATTTTCTTTATTCTTTGACCTTTATCTTACTTTGTTTTATTGAACTATACTAAATGTCACTTCACTGAACATATTTGTAAGTAAATTTGGCATTTCTGATTATGCAATTAGAATAAATACCTATAATTGGAATTTCTATTTCAAAGAGAATGCCATGTACAGATTTCTGAAATTCATCCTTGTTAAAGGATGTGGGGTCTGTCTTTTAAATTTCTATAGTAAAGTCTCCCTTAGGTTACCTTGATGCTGTATAGTTCTAGAGAACTAGAATGGAATACTAGATCTCTAATGCTCCTTGGACAAATGTGTGGGTTTTAATTAATTGTGTCCTTCATCAGGGTTACTAACTATAAGGAATCTTTGGAGGGTCCTGAAAGAAATGAATTGCTCAAAATTAAATAAACACCTATGCTGGGTTATTTTATGCTCATGACATGATCACCTGGTAGTTTTAACCATCTTGATAGTATGTGTGTTTCCTCCTTCTACCCTCGAGTACCTCTTACTGTTGAGTCCCAAGACCCATGGTTTTCTGCCTCCTAGCTGCCCATGTGGGACATCTTTCACTCAACCTCCCTGTCTCTCTCATTTTTCCCTCTCATTTCTCTGGTTACACTATCTTCCCTCTCCATTGGTGTGATTGTTCTGAAGGATTTTATCTTTCCCCCCCCCCCATTATTTCTGATTTTAATTGGCTTAATGATAACAAATATTTGCTCATCTCCATGACTGGAGCACAGAGAGAAAACAATCAACAGAGTGTCTCTAGGAAGATTTTTTTTTTTCCACTTGGGTTTATTCCTCCTGTCTTTTCCACTTTAAAACTTCCCCACAGAAATCAAACAAAGAATGTCATGGGCTACACTTCGGAAAGCAGGGACTCTTGGGGAACTCCCTTAGCAGACAGGCATTTGGGGACCTCTGTCAGCCTGCTTTTCATTCCTGGTGACCAAAATACCTGACAAGAACAAGAGGAAAAGTTTATTTTGGCTCACAGTTTCAAAGGTTTAGTCAGTGATTGGCTGCCTCCATTGCTCTGGCCTGAGGTGGGGCAGAGCATCATGCAGAAGGGCATGACAGAGGAAGTGACTCTCCAGCGCTGACCAGGATCAGAGAGAGTGAGGAAGGAACAAGGGGGACAGGAGATAATCCCCAAGGGCATACCTCCAAGAGACTTACTTCAAGTAGCCACACTCTATCTGACTACAGTTACCATCCAGAACGGTAGTGCTTCAAATTCTTAATCCATCAAATGGGTTAATGCACTGATAAGGTTACAGTTCTTATAATCTAATTATCTTACCTCTCAACATGCCTGCATTAACATAGGAGTTTTGGGGTGACACCTTCTATTCAAACCGTAAAAGGACATTTGAATTTTCCTCATTCCCTTTGCTTGGACAGCTATATCCTCTTAATTTTGTAATGGTGAATGCTTTAGTTTAGACCGACACCAGATGTTACTCTGAAATAAATAGGTGATTTGTGTGATTTTAGCAATTTAAAAAGTCATCTACATTTGAATATAGTGTTGTATTCTTTATGAAAGATTTTATGGGATAACAAATCTGTTCCTCCATGTTTATCCCAAATCAGTTTCTTAAGCTTTGGAATTGTGTATGGGGAGCTCTGAATAAGATTTGGCTAAGTAGAAGGGCATCCTTTGGGGACTAGGTCATGGTAAGTTTTATTTGGCTTGGAGCACAATACCTAGTTACTGAATAATATTAGTTTCAGATTAATAAAGGCTGTAATACAAGCCTTTACATATCACATTTTATTGTCATCTTA
Source organism: Spermophilus citellus (assembly GCF_964194105.1). Lineage (NCBI taxonomy): Eukaryota > Metazoa > Chordata > Mammalia > Rodentia > Sciuridae > Spermophilus > Spermophilus citellus. The sequence goes on along the minus strand of NC_138185.1, from coordinate 158,220,746 downwards.
ACTAGAAGGAATGGAAGAAAGGGTAACCCTTAGAGGTAACCTTTGTTGCTTCTGCTCAGAATAGGAAAAATTAAGGTGGTAAAAGATAATGAAATTATTTGTTAAAATGAAATTTTTTACTTCTATGTTAGATAACAATTATACATGACTCTTGAGGTTCCCATCAAAAACTCAATTCAGGGTGATGTTGTTCTACTTGTTTCGTGAAAGTGTTGTACATTGTTATATATACATAGGTGGGATTGTACCCTCAGCTCTAAATTATGTTAAAAGACCATTATCACACGGGAAACTGGAATGTCAATAGTGAATATGATAGGAACTGCTGTAGAGATTTGAATTTGTATCTTACACTGTTTTCCAGGGAAAGGTGATGTGTTTGGGGACATCTTCTGGAAGGAAACCACCCTTGCTCATGCATGTGCCAACGTCCGAGCCTTGACGTACTGTGACCTGCACATCATCAAGCGAGAAGCCTTGCTCAAAGTCCTCGACTTTTATACGGCTTTCGCAAACTCCTTCTCGAGGAACCTCACTCTTACTTGCAATCTAAGGAAGCGGGTATGTTTTTAAATCTGCTTTCCTGTATTAGTACCCATGATGAGCAATGGAAAAGTTGATTCATTTTGCAACAGTACATTCCCATCAATATAAAGTGATATCATTTTCTTTTTAATATATATTTTGTTCAGTTTTTAAGGGAAACTGATGCCCTTATTATATGAATGAATATTTGAGTCTTTATTATTTCAGATGTAAAATGAAAAACAGCCTTGAGGAGAAACAAATGAATCATAAACTAACAATGACAGTTCTTGGACTTGATAATGTAACCACAAAATCAATATCAGTGTCTTTTACGTTATTATATAGACTCCTTTAAAGCTGGGTAAGGTTAATCAAGCTGGTTGCCTATTTTACATTCCCAACCCTCTTAAACCATCCTTCTCATTTAATAATCAATTCACAAAGCTTACTCTCCATTAATCCTTTCAAAGAACACTATCTCAAAAATTAATTAGCCACTCTGACATATTCCAACAAGTACGTATAGGAATCCTTTATTTTGTACTGCTGCTCCAAATTTAATCTTCATTATAATTTTTTTTAATTGATGAGTGTGACACAAATTTAATTTGCATAAAGAAATCTCCTAGCTGTGATTTATAGGTCATCGGGCATTGACTAGGGCTCTTTTATTGCCAAGAAGGAAACACATGTTTGGATAGCTGCACTTAAGGAATTTCATCTAAAATGATTGATTCTTTATGGTGAAGTATTTTGAAATAACAATCCTTTCTTTCCACTATCTCTTAGTTAACATAGAGGGGAAAAAAAGTCAAGAGACAAATTAATGTCTATACTGTAGCAACATAGAAATGAACATCATTAAATCAACTTGATTCCTACTCAGAGTTCCAAGAGGAGACAAGATCAGCAGGAGTAGTATTTGTACTGGCTATGTTGCAATATCTGATCTATATTTGAATGATAGTTTCAATTTATGCTTTTGTTAATTGTCATTGATTGAGCATGCAGAACCTGAGACAAGTAAATAGCTTAGAGAACACAAGGACTAACTTCAGATTCCCTATACTCAAGAAGCTTCAAGTGTGAATATGATGTGAAGCACAAATAATTGAACATTGAGGCGGTGATGAGATGCCAGACAACAACTACTTGTTTCCTGCTTGTTTGTTAGGGAGTGCAGAGTCTCTTTGGACTACCATCTATTTTTCGCAATGACAAGTTCCTGGTCTACAGGGAGCCTGTTAGGAATCTGAAACTATATCCTCAGTCTGTCCAACCTAGAATCTGCCAGATTTGAAATCTTCTCCCTTCCTGCAAGATTACCAAAACCACTATTTTTTGTCATTCCATCTTCAAGACCAATCTCATTTGTCATTGTCCTCCTGAAAACATGTTGTTTACCCTGTATCTCCTTTGATGTTTATAATAGTCCCGTAAAATAAAACAGGCAGTTTTACTTCTCTCAAAGTACAAGAGGAACCTTAGGGCCAGAGGGATTAATATTACAGACCAACCAATATATTTGCAATGGTAGGTTGCAAAAAAGGACAATTAAAACAAATCACCCACAGAAAATAAAAAATGAATGAGTCAATCATAAGCCTCTACCTCCTCTGTTTCTCTTACAAACACACAAACTCTCTTTCTTCATTGGTCATGAGGGCAGAGTGCACATGCCAGTGTGGCTGCCTCTGAGAGAAACCAGGGAGAGACAGAAAATTTGTGCTATTTTTTAATAGGAATTGGGACTGAGCTGCCTGTCTCCTTGGGTACAGAGGTGCTAAGTGACATCAAATGGTGCCTTAATAACATGTTCCCTAGTATAACTGTGTCACTTTTTTAATAATTCCAGCCCTTCTGCTCTTGATGGATTATTTCAATAAGTGGGCAAATTGTGGGCACAGGGCGTATTATCAATGTCACTTTATTCTCAGCAAAATAAAAATAGGAGAAACTGTGAAAAAATATCTTCCAAGGACCACTAATATAAACTATCATTTTGAGAGCTTATTTTATATGCCCCCTAAGCTTCAACATATTTTGCATACAATAATCTTATTAAATATCAGCAACCCACAAACAAGGCAATGTGGCCTCCATTTCATCTATGAAGAGGTCGAAGTTCTGAGACTGGGACAGATAGTTGCCAAATAAGTATGGGATGGTGTTTGGATTTGAATCTATCTCTGACTGATTCTCTGACTGTTTCTCATTCACTTCATTCCCATTGATCTATTAATAAAAATATCTTGTTTTTATTGCAAAAAGTATTATAGTACTGAATATTTGTTTTGAATTGTATAATCAAAAGTATGTCCTTGGTATGCTGTTGAATCATAACCACTGATTAAAGCCATGTAAATGGGGGAGCAAATTGTGAACCATGTTTTCAGCCACAGTGGATTCCAGCTCTAGCTATGTAAGTCTTTACAGGGGCTCAGTGGAGAGGTTTGTATAGTGTGCAGTTTTCAGTGGCTGTTGGGAGAGAAGGGACAGTTCTTTAGCTGCCTGCACTCCATCTCCATTAAGGAAAAATGAGATGCTTGCTATGAACATGTAGCTCCCCTTAACTATCCTTAAACTCCTCTACATCAAAGTTCTAGAGATCTAAGTGGTAATTACATCCAAAATAAACTAGAGCAGAGTTTGGCAAACTTTTTGTGTCAAAAACTCTTGTAAATATTTTAGAATCTGTGGGCCAGTCTCAATCCTTCAGCTTTGCCATTGCTCTGTGAACACAGCTGTCTTAGTCACCCAGGACAAAATGCCATACACTGGTTGGTTTAAAAATCAGAAATTTATTTTCCTCAGTTCTGGAGGCTGGCAAGTCCAGAATCAAGTTACCATCCAGTTTGGTTCCTGGTAAGGGCTCTGACTCTGCTTTGCCTATGACTACCTTCTCACTGGGTTCTCAGAAGAGACAGGAGAAAGAAAACTCTCTGGTGTCTCTTAAAAAAGCACCAATCCTGTCTTAAGTGTTTTACTCTCATGACCTCATCAAAACCTATTTACCTCCATATCCCATCGCGTTGGGTGTTACAGCTTCAGCATATGAATTTGGGAAGGAGGACAAAATTTGGCCCATACCAACAGTCATAAAGAATATGTTAATAAATGAAGATGGTTGTATTCTAGTGAAACGTAGTTGACAAAACAGGTAACTACCTTTGGGTCTTAAGTGCATAAACTGCCGAAAAGTTGGAAACTAGAAATTAAATGGGGATGACAATGGGTATACAAGGAGAATCCTTTCTTCATTACAAAGCGAATCTCTGTTACTTACAACCAGCCAGATGACAATCATGAACAGACAATACCATAACGAGAGGAGCCAGGCAGATAGCCAGTAGGAGGGAGGCGAGGCTTATGATTGCTGTGGAGACTGTGAGTTCACACTGTAGAAGGGGCAGCTGCTGTTTGCTCTTACACTACTGGAAATACCAGCATAGCATTTCTTGGTCTTCAGTTTTTTTTTTTTCCCCCAGAGAAGCTAGAAGTATGAATTTTGATGTGAAATCATATTAGTGTGGTAATTTGGCTAATTTTTTTAAAAAAATTCTATGCTCAAAAAAATTGAAAGAAGTCAAGTAACAAGTCTACTGGCGATTGGTCCAACAAGTTGTTGACCTAAACCTGAGTTTTTTTTTTTTTTGAACCTGGAGACTATAAATTTGATGAGAAAAAATACTATATCTTTATTTAATCTAGTTTATTACTGAAATTTAGCTTTTCCCTAAGTTATGGAAGTGGTAACAAATTATAGTGTTATTTAGAAGTGCTAAAATAAATCATATTTTCATATTATCTTGTATGTATTAAAGATACCTTGAAATGTTTATACTCATCATTATTTATAAATCATGTTCGTTATTAGACCTGCTGCTGCTAGATATATTACTGTGTTAATAAAACACATGTATATTATAAATTAATTCAAAATATTTTGATAACTGAAGTTCAAAATAATGTGCTTCCTTTGCAATTCTGTGTATTTTATTTTGTGCTTTTAAAACAACTGGTCTGAGAAGAGGTTCATGGGCCTCACCAGACTTGAGGAGGTTAAGATCTCTGTGTGAATGCCAGAAACTAAACTGAGTACAGCAAAGGTTGCTATATTTTTTTCAATAATAAGAACATAATTCCATAGTTTCCAGTAAGTTAAAACATATTTAGAAAAGGCATGAGAGACAAAAAAGTCAATATACTTGCTAACTTTATTCATGTATTTATTTACTTAAACAACTCAAGATACCATTTCCTGGAATGACATAATGGTGTTTACTCAATTGAGCACCAGACCTCAGGTATGGGTCAAAGAAGGTAAACAATCTACCTAGCACAAGTGATGACTAAATTTTAAAGGATTTTCAGTAGACTTTTTTTTTTTTTTCTTTTTGGTGGTGCTAGGGATTGAACACAGGGCCTTGTATATGGGAGAAAAGCACTCTATCAACTGAGCTATATCCTCAGCCTTTCAGTAGACTCTTAATAAGTGATATACTTCTGCTTACTCTGCCTGATGGTTACACAGTGGCATTTGCAATCTGTGTAAAAAGTGACCACGATGGTTGCCCTTTGAAGTCTTGCTTATGGAGCCATCTTGGGGGAAGTTGGATTTCATGATAGATGTTGTGGCTCGCTGTACCTAAATGATTATTTAAACATTGTGACTTATGTGCAACATCTACTTTCCCTCTAGAAGTGTGGAATTTTGATAAGTGCCAGGTGGAAAATGGGTAGGTGACCTGTTCTAATAAATAGGCACTGAGTGCCTGATGAGTTTCTGTGGTAGATAACATTTCACATGTGTTCTCAAAACTCTTGCTGGAGGAATTGGGGAGTGAGCCCCTGAAGGCTTGTGCCTGGCTTCCTCCACACTTCTCCCATGTGCCTTTCTCCTTTGCCAGGATTGCTTTGTATCTTATGTTGCAGTCAGTAATGGCCTCAATTATAACTCTATGTCAAATCCTCAGAGTTCTCCTAGACAATCATCCAGGCTGGAGGTACTCTTGGGGACCACCAATACACCATTTATAAAGGTTAATAAGAAAAGTATGTTCTCTAAGGTCCTCCAAACTGCAGATATATTTGTGATTTTATTGGAAACTTTTTTCCATAAAAGATGCAGAAACCTATAGACATTATGTTTTATGAGTATAAGAAAATGAACCATTTAAAAATTGGTGGGTATGTTTGTCCTTGAGGCTGTCAAGAGAATTCCATTTCCTTGAAGCTTAAAATAAATGTTGCATTAGCACTTATGGCTACATTAAGCATGGCTGAAATTTTGAATTATTTCTGAATATTTTCTTCACTTTCAAGATAGCAAGAACATATTTTACACCAGATTGACTATTTAAATAGGATGGGTGAAGAATTTTATCTGCTATTTTCTGTACATCTTTGAATGAGACACTTTGTTAAAATGGGGCAAAAAAAAAAAAAAACATTGGCTGGCTCACTGTGTATACATCGATATACATCCATCGAGCTTCTACTACAGGATTCTGGGGTCATGGAGGGAAAAGGCCTAGTTCCTGCTCTCCAGGAACCTACCAAATAGGCATCATGAAAAGGTTACAATCAGGTATAAAGGGGGCATGAAGGAGATGAATCCAATTATCTCAGGAGGTGAGAAGGAAGAGGTCCAGGAGGTGATGATGACACTGAGGACTTCATTTCTAATATTAGCAAGGATCTCAGAGATCACCTATTTTGATTTATTTTCATATAGATGAAAAACCTCGAGACCCAGACAATTAAGTGATTTGCTCATGTCCACTTAGTTAGAGGCAGAGCCAGGACTTGAATCCAAGATTTTGGAATCCCATATTGGCAGTATCACTACTGTTTCACTTAGATTAAAAGCCACTTTGTAGAAGATTGTGAATAAAATTCAATATTGGTTGTTTCTATTTTTAATAGGAAATAAGAAAGATATGAATTTGCATGTGATTCATGGATTTATAGATTGATTTTAATGCTTTTTACACTGTGGTTCAGGATAATACTAACATCAGTATCAAAACAAACAAGCTCTACATGGTGTTTGGAGTCTGTGAACATTTCTCCCAACTGAACCAGTGGGCGTGGTGTGGCATTGATATGCTACCTGCATTGTGAAGCATCTCATTTGAGTGAAAGCATGTACCTTTCATTTCAGTATCATTCAGGAAATATTGGTGCATGTGACAAATAATATCTTGCAGAGAATGTTGCATTCTGCTCTTCTATTTGCAATCATGTCAATACTTTTAAAAACTGCAGGCTGCTGCACCACTTAGTAAATGCATAGAGAAATTTTCACATCAAACAAACTCACTCTCTTCACTTTTGTATTTCATTTTTAAAAGACATTAGCACTTTCACATAAGAAGCTATGACAATATTGACAAATTTATCTTCAAACAGTAGTACAAATGTGAGTACTGTAAATATTAGTTGAACAAAGAAAAAGAAAGTTGGGTGAGAGAAAGGAGGATAGGAAAAAACCCCAAGAGTTTTCATATAGAATCTGGAAAATCTGATACTTGATTGTCAACAGTTAACAGGTATGGGAATGACCTATTGTTAGGGCTGAGAATTAAGATGACTATGCAGTCAATTCCAAAAACTCAAAGAAAAAGAATATTCACTAAAATTTGAAAAGGAAGAAAATAACTAAGATTAAAGAATGTTAATACAGGCTAAAGTTGTATACTAAAGTGGACTCCCTTTTAAATATGGCTATGTTATATTAGCAGATATAAACCTCTTGTATGGTTCCAAATTGAGTGATCATGACCAGAGAATGATCATGCTTTTTCACTCCGTGGCTCTGACGAATTTATCACTGGTGCAGTCAAAATGACCAAGTCAAATGGCCCTAGAGAAAAAGTGTCTAATATGTTTACAATTGTCATGGAGTGAAGCCCAATGGACATCAATCAAAAATAATGCCAAACTAACACTTGCCCTTTAGGTTGTGATCTCAAAGAAATGCTCCATTAGTATGCCTCAGAGACCCATCTTGCTCTAGCTCTACAGTTAGATTAAACTTCTTGGCACTGAACAAAGTGGTACTTCTCTGTACCACATAGTTCAAGACACAGGCTAATTAGGACCCCTAAACAATATTCATTTAACTCTTGTATTAGTTTGTTTAGGCTACTATTTTAAAAAACCATAGATGGGTACTTAAACAACAGAAATTTAGTTTTTTTTTCCCTCCCATCTCATGTCTCTGTTTAATGTTAATCTTTTCTTCCTGCTCTTCCTCCCTGCTCTGTTCATAGTTGGGCTGGGGATGTGGCTCAAGCGGTAGCGCGCTCGCCTGGCATGCGTGCGGCCCGGGTTCGAGCCTCAGCACCACATACCAACAAAGATGTTGTGTCCGCCGAGAACTAAAAATAAATAAATAAATAAATATTAGAAATTTAGTTTTTCACAGTTATGGAGGCTAGAAAATTCCAAAATTAAGGTGTTAGTAGGGCTGGTGTCTGGTGAGGGCTCTGAGTCACAGAAGCTTACCTTCTTAACGGTGTGCTTTCCTGGCCTTTCTGCCAGTGTTTGTGCATGGAAACTCTCTGGTGTCTCTTCTTACAAAGATACTAACCCTGCAGGATCAGGATTCCATTGTTATCACCTTATATAACCTTAATTATTTCCATGAAAGCTCCATGAGGAGTATATAACCACACTAGAAGCTAGACCGTTGATATATGAATTTTAGGGGGATACCAAAATCCAGTTCATAACAACCTTGTTTTATTTTTTTAAAATAAAATATGAAGGAATAACTGAAAAATATTCTAAAACCAAAACGTATAGCTGAGAGTCAGATGTGGTGGTGCATGCCTGTAAAACCAGTGGCTAGGGAGGCTGAGGCAAATTCGGGGACAGTCTCAGCAATTTAGCAAGGCCCTCAGCAACTTAACGAGACTGTGTTTCAAAACAAAAAATAAAAAAAAAGGCAGGGGATGTGGCTCAGTGATTCAGCAGCCCTGGGTTTAGTCCCAGAGTACAAACAAAACAAAACAACATATAGTTGAAGTAGGTCTGCTTTATTGGTTGTGCAGCAGCAGCGTTCAATGTTGGTTTTTAAGATAGGCAGTGCATAATTGTCAATGCTAGTGAAACATTTCTAGACTCTTGCAAGGATTCCCATTAAAACTTAGAAAAATGTCCCCAGGGAATGACCCAATTCATATTATAAAATGGAAAAAATAGATTGTAGGGATACTTGTAGAATCCCTCTCACCCTTAAAGCTGGGCCCCTGTTCCACAGACGGTGCTATTCTTGAGTCAACTCAAGTCGGCTGGCCTCACAGAGCAGCTCAGCACCAATCCTGCCTGTCATTTTTAAGTGGTAAGAAATGGTGGTTCAGCTGCATTTTTTCATTTGCACAATCTCAGAATTGTTTTCTTCCCTGAAAGCATTCTTATCATGGTGAATCCAGCAGCCCAGAATGTCTTATTTTTTCCCTCTTCTGTGCACAATGAAGCATTTCAGCAGTGATTACCTTTGACGAATGAAAAACATACTGGAATTGGACATTAAACCTGCCTAAAGTCCTAGCTTGGTGTGTGTGGGTTTCAGGTTGTGTAGATTTCAGCATTACAGACAGGCATCTTTAGAGAAATGGTCTAGGAAAGTGACAGTGGGTGTCCCAGCTTTACTACTTTGTCTGTTCTCCTCCATTCCCATGATATATCAGCTCAACAAAATACGAGACCTCCTTTATTCCACAAATCTGGTTTTTCTGATTCTTCAAAAAAGGTATGACTAAAACATTGTCCACACTTAGGAAAAAGGATAATGTGGCTTCTATGCAACTCTGAAATAGTGCATATACCTATGCTTTACTTCTCTCCTAGCACGAATTGTGGTACTTTGGCTTCCTATTTGCATTTTTATTTTTCCAACTAAAGGACTGAATTGCTTAAAGTTAGTATTTTCTATAATTTTTTTTGATTGTGAGTGGCCAGAATGCATCTTCTATAAAATCGAATAAATGAAGTGGTGAATGAGTGAAATGTGAGTCTGTAGGGCTGCCCAGCAGTTTTTACCATTAGTGACTGAAATAGTCACTGTCATCTAGAGAAAAACACATGATACCCTTGACAGCTCTGGCAAAGAGCCTCATGAAATAGGATTATGAAAACAACCATTACTAATTAGTGTTGAATCACGATTAGAGTTGACTTCCGACTGCTGCTTCTAATCGTTTGTGCCTGCAGGTTCTGCAGTCCTGCAGCAGCTTGTCTGCTGCTTACAGGACAGTGCAGCAGTTTTGACATCAGTGTGGAGTGAGTTAAGATCATCGAACGTCAGGAGCCGTGATGGCCAGAGTAGTGCCTTCTTCCCTTGCTAAAGGACTTTGACGAGAGGGCATTTTCTTAGTTTCCTCTGAAGCCTCTGCATACCACACTTGAATCTTGAGCGGAGAGTAGTTATAATTCTCCTTATATCAACTGATCATCAGGGTTGCAAATTCCCTTTGCTTTACTGGTCCTACTGACAGTAGCTCTGCTCACCTGTTATGGTTTGTAGAACCTTCACCTGCAAAATTATGCAGCTTGCTGCTTTGCTCTTTATACACCACGGAGCTTGAAATCAATACTGTAAGGGAAGTGAGCTCAGAGAGGAGAGGTGACACGCTCATGACCACACAGCTGATAGTTGCTCTGAGGCTCCAGCTTTGGTTTTTCACCTCCAAGCTGGCTCTTATTCCAGTGATGGGGGTAGCAAGTGGCAGACCTTCAGCAATTCTAGAAGTTTGTCATGTGCATTTAGATGAAGCAGAGACCTAATTATGGAGTCTTTTGCGCCCTTAAGCTGCTTCTATTTAGGGCTGTCTGTTGGTCTGCTTCCAGACAGAATAAAAACTTTTCCACATTTAGTTGCCAGGACAGGACAGGGGTTCACAGATCCTTCACTCTTCAATATGCCTCCCAAGCAATTATTTAAGGACTGAGCTTCCCAAGTTTCAGAGAAGGGGCTAGATTCAGTAATTTACTAACACACTCTACAACATACTCTCTGTTGTATGCCAGAATTCTTTTCAAAACTAGAATTTATTCTTACTGCAGGAAAAGATGTATTTTAGTAGAAAACATAAAGGAAATAACAAGCCTCTAATGGATTGAAAAGTATCTAACTAATATAATATTCAAATGTAGACATTTTATAAATTATTTTTCTTAGGAATCCTCGATGTATCCAACAATTCAGTTAAAGCATTCATTTTCATCTTAGGACTGAATTTGACCTTATAATGATGCTTTTTCTAGGACATCATTTATAGACACCAGGCTGTTCATTATGAAAGTGTCTACTTCTTATTCTTAACAATATTGATGTGGAGCCACTGAGAGCATGTCACACTATCTTAATTTAGAGGAAAATATTCAAAAGGATTTGAAAAATTCAAAAGGATTTGAATTAAAAAAACAAGGATTTTATTAATGTTAAGACCAAAATGTGCATACTATTTGCTTCCCTAATGATTTTTGGTGTTGATTTGAATTTAGATCACACAGACTTTTTCAATCTTATGTCTCTTTTTGCTTCTCTCTTCTGGATGAAAAAGTCAGTGGATATTTTCTCTGTGGCAGAAAGTATAATGTAATATGTCAATGTCTAATATTAAGTTTGAATCTTTTTCAAGTTTGAATCTTTTTCAGGACCTGATTTTTAGGCAGAGTTCTTCAGTGAGTTCCTCCCTCCCTGATCCCAACATCTGAATTTTGCCATGCAGTTTGTCACTATGGGGGATTTCTTCCCTTCACTTTTTGAGCTGAATCCAGTGATTCTGTTTTTTTTTTCCCTGTCCTCTGAGGTATCTGAGAAAATATAGAGCTCAACAGACAGACATGTATTTGAAAACCTTCCATGCTGTTTTTTGAGCAGTAGCTTTTAAAAGTTTATAAGGGCACAGACTTTAGAAGCATTCAGTTATTCAAAGAAGAATTAATCCAGATGTTTACAGTGAATCCAGTCAGACTATTGCAAAAAGAAGTAAAATAAATATTATAATAATACATATGAATGTCATTGGAATTGGAATAGTGAGGACTCTAGAACATTATATATGTTTTGCAAATGAGGACATAGGGCTGCTCTGCAGTTAGTTTGGATTTCCTAATAGTTGACTGTTCTGACCAAACTAGCTCTGACTTCATTGACTGTCACTTTCTTTTCTTCCACCTGGGAGGTGCATTTCATAGATTTTGGCATTCCAGTCAAGTGAGCTTTTTCCAAAGGAATCAAATCAAGCGCTTCTGCTAAATAGCCAGAGACACTAGAATGACCCAAGGAGCCTACAGTAATTTCTCCTAGAGAAAATCATTCGTTTTCTGCCTCTTCGTTCTGAATCAGGTTACAGTCCATTCACCCAACACGTTTAGAAGCTGACATTTGATTTCACTGGGGTTTCATCTGTGTCTAAAATTTTATTCACTAGAGAGAGATGTTATGTGTAGAAGTTCAGCAGAGGCACAGTCCCTTCGGAAGCTCACAATCTGGAATGGAGACATCAGTGTTAAAACTGCTAATTCTGCACATAAGAAGCTAGTTTCCCCTAATAGCAGCACAACAGGAAATGTGAGGCATTGGATCCTGACCAGGAATTTGCCTCCTTCTTTTAACCAGTACATTAGCAATACTTGAGATATGATTGTGAATACGTGATATTTCAGGCACAGTAAATGGCACATGTAGTTAGAAAGTTTGTTTCCCATGACAGGAAGTTATAGACCTTCTCTTGAGCAAAATAATGTTCTTAATGCTCAGAATTCGTAAACCAGGATGCTGAATGACCCACTTAGTCATCATAGAGTGTGCTAGTCCACAGCAAAGGGTCAGCTGAGCCAGCAAAAAGTGAGTGGGAGAGAGAGGGTCCAGCCTGCAAATGAGGTTGACCCTCAGCTTATTATAGCAACAGTCTACACCTGAGAGTCACCAAGTGGCTTGTTGCTGAAATCACACACTAGAAGTAATTTCTCTATGGGCTTTTGGGAGTAAACATGGGGACAGAAAGCAAAGAAAAGTGCCTGACTGGAGCTTGCCCCCTTCATTCTAATCCAGCTATCTTTTCCAGAGTGTTTGCAAAGGTCTTCATACAGACTTTTTTCCTCTAGTGTAAAAGTAGATTTGGATTGGGTGGTTAGGTAAAGCTGAAAATTCAGTTGTTGGGTTCCCAAGCCATTTTACTGGATACATTTCTTTAGAGGGCTATTTTAAATTTTGAGCCAGCAATTCTATGGAGGTAAGTAACATTAATGAGCATAGGTAGTTTTGGGGCGGGTGTCTCCAAGAATTCAGAAATTCAACCAATTCAAGCCTGACAATTGAAAAGACTTGCAAAAATGTAATTATATGAAATATATCCTATTCTTGGAGGGTAAAACAATTTTACTACACGGAATAGATTATGAGATTTGAACATGTAATTTTTGAGCCAACTTTGTAAAACAAATGTTATCAATGTCTCTCTGTTTTGCATAGTCAATATCCATGCCCCAGAAATCAATCTACACTGATGCCACAAAATTTCAGATTACCCAAGCATTTCTTTCATTTTGTTCTAAGCCTCTTGGGGAAAATGTGCCCAATTTGAAAACTGCTACTGTAGTTTATCTTTCTATCCATGGGAATGTTCGATCCTCAGGTGTACTCTGACTTGTCAAAAATACAGCTGATTAATTTGGCACCAAAAGATCTGAAATGCTTTAAATATGCTATCCAAATAACATCAAACTAATATGGGTGACCATAAAGACAAAATTCAACCATTCATATAGCAACAAAAGTGGTTATTTTAACTGGGAACAAGGGCAAACATTCTCCTTTAGTCAATTAAAAATACTTTTGTTCTCCAAACTAAAAATTTGAGATAGCATCTTTAAAATATGGAACAATAGATTTATGAAGATTTTAATTAACATAAGAGAACTTGGAAAAGAATATATTCTACAAGAAAAAACTCTGTGTCCTTTAAATGACTTTTATATAAAAGAAACAATCACCTTATCCTAGGACTTCAGCTCCCTCCTTAAGGATCAATGTGGCCCATTTTTTTTTCTGTGCTCCTCTGCATGTGCCCCAGCAACACAAGGCCTCTGCTTTGCCATACTCCACAACATCATTTGCTTAGTATTTACTGTATGTTGCTTTGCAGGTTCTGCTGAACAGGTGCCCTGTTCCCAAACACTGACTGATAAGCCCTTAAAGAGGCATGTCTCTTATTCCTTATATCCCACTGGTCTATGTAGTGACATTTGTTGATTGAATGGGTAATAATATTGTAAAGTTCATTAACTTAATGCAATATGCACTGCTTCCTTTTCTGGTGATATAATTTGACACACATGGGAAAGTAAGTACTGGGAAGTGAATAGTAAGAAAAGGAGAAAAAGGGGGAAAAGGGGTATGAGATTCATTATATTTTTAATTCTGAAAATCATGGGGATCATTTGGAATGTATGTTTAATAAGAAGTTTCAGAGATTACATTTTATAAAAATTAGTTATTTGAATAATTGAAAATAATAAGTTTAGACTTGCCAAGAAATTACTATGAGCAAGTACATGTCAATTGGTTAAAACTAGTCCAAAAACAGTATAAGGGGGCATGATGACATTCGGGAGTCTCTGAGAGGTACCTGAATTCTTTCTTTTCCAGTCTTGGGCATTCAGTTTGGAATGGATCTTTCGTTGTTGTGTTGCTGAAGGAGAAGATGTGGAGAGGATATCTCAATGCATCACCTCCTTTCTTCTAAACGTGTAGCAAGGAGAACTTACATTCAGTTCAGAAATAGAAACAACCCTGATTTCAGCCACAGTCAAAGGCCCTCTATGCTCTTTCCTGGAGAATGTACCAAGTTCTCTCCTTGTAATGACTGGAGTGCTGGCTTTGGGTTCAAGTATATGATCTTGGCACTTGAAGTTTACTCACTAGGCTTCAATTTATACACCTGCAAAATGAGATTAATAATGGTTAATCAGTATGCATGGAGCATCTGTAATGCTAGATATTTTTTTCTAGAAATAAAATACCTAGAACTGAATAAAACAGATGTGTTCTCTGCCCTTGTGGAGTTTTGGGTCTAATACCTACCTCATAGAGTTGTTGGCAGTATTCAGTCTAGAGAGACCCTTCCCTGTAAGGTCTTGGTGAAGGGTAGCACTGACGATGGCAATGATGGTCATCATGATGGTGATGGCAAGGATGTATTTCATACATAGCAGTTCCTGACTGGTGGTCAATATCCTCTCCCAAAGTACTACTAGTAAGAAAAGGTCAGGATGTAATCTCAGTATTACTGGAGTCTGTCAGTCTTTGGTGATAAAGTAAGGAAAATGTAAAAAATGCATCCAGGTCTGATCTCTTTAGAAGATAAAATCCCACTCTTAAAAGCTAAATGTATTATTTAGTGGCAAGAAATTCTGTATACCATAATGGAATGTGCTGAGATTTGCATAAATGCTTGCCCAGAATAATCTTGCATTTTCCCAAAGGAAATGCCTAATCTTCTGGTAACACAAAGCAATATCAAACTCCATTTCTTTCAAACCTTCATACATTCAGCATGACCTCCATTTGGGGTCAGATCTCCAACTATGGTCACTCACATTTGATGTAAAGATTTGGCTAATGATACATCTTAAGAGAACAGGTAGAGATTAGAATGTTCAATTCAGGTCTTGGGACTTTTAGTTTATGGATTACATTTCTGTAATCTACATTAATGAGCAAACTCCTGTGCTGTTTTGCTGCCTATACTAAGATAAGCATTAGCCAATTGAATTTCATCTAAAGCTTTCACTTTATGTTCTCAACTCATCTTGAATTATGTCTGTCATTTGGCTATCTCAGCTCCAAGCCATCTCTTGAAATAGTGTCTTTATAACTATGCCCCCATGGCTACAGAAAGAGAGTTATCACGTAAATGTGTTCTTCTTAATAGGACGCACTCGGCAGAAATAGTAGACAAATGGAAAATGCTTTGCCAATATGTGCTTAGTATTCATCTAGTAGTTTTATGAACCAAGAGCTAAGTTCACTTTGTTATTTACAACTTCAAGCTAAATTTGAATCGTACTTTTATTTTGCTATTTATTTATTGCAGTGGTGGATATTAAACCCCAGGTCTTGCATGTGCTAGGAAAACTCTCTACCGCTAAGCTGCACCCCAGCCACTGGACTTCCTTTTAGAAATAAAAGGAAGGCACATTTTACTTTCACAAAGTTTTAAAGTTACCCATCCTTTGCTGTTACAGCATATTGGAGGACTTTATTTTTTAAAATATCATTTGACTCCATTTATTTACTGATAAAAGAACGTAATAAAGAGGCTACTGATGTGGGAAGAAAGAGAAATATTGCTTCAACAAGCTCATTCTACTTGTTGAATTTGTCAAAGAAAAGGTGAACTAAAATCTTTTTTTTTTCTTTAATTCCCTGCAAGAAAAACTCGCTCCTTTTATTCATGTCTGACATTTCATAGTAAAGGTAAAATTCATTTTTAATGAAAAATATTCCACGGGGTTATTAATTAAAAGAAACACAGGATGAGAGAACTGTCATTTCAAAAGAGCAACTCATGAATTAGAGAAAGTCTACAGTCAAAAATACATCTCAGTGAAGTGCTCCCTAGGGTGGGTGGCTGATCTGCCAGTGGAAATGACCCCTTGTACCCTGCTTGGTCCCTGTGTCACCTGGGCATGAGACACTTTTTGCACCAAAGCCCTGATAAACTTAGAGAACTAGTTCCCCCAGTGTGTTGCTTAAGTTTTATATAATACTTCTAATTTTTGGTCCATGGTTCTTACCTAACTGTAAACTACTTGAGCTCAAAGACTGTGAATATTGTACTCATGGCACCAGGAGAAGCATTTGTGCTTTCATGTTAATTTTTTTTTTTTTTTGCAAGTGAGTGACTGATCTGAGTGTTCTCTATTTGCAAAAGGGCTGATTATAGTTTTCACATACATGGATTTACAGTTCCCTAATACAAATAATATCTGGAAGGAAGAGTTAAAGAAGACAAACTTGTTTAATTTGTTGAAGGAGAAACTAATGGCTATAAAAATCAGCAGCAAAGCCAAGTTGTGAAAAAATTTTGATGTACAATTTTCCTTTGGTGAGTTCACATTGCTTTCTTCCCAACTCCTACAACTTCTAATCTTGCCTGTATTCCAGTACCCACTGACTTTTGATACTTGGAAATTCCGAGGTTTATGCTAATTCTTCCCATTATATACGTAGGGAGTTATAGACATTTGAGGGGTCAAAGGTATAGAACACCTGGGACCATCTCATATTTTGAACCAATTGTAATATCAGAATATGACAGTTATTTCTGATAAATCTTATAAGAAGGTGTAGCTTTAGTGCTGTATCTAGTGATCTTTGTAATATTTTAGCTCTGAATTAGGCAGAGTTACCATGCAGGCACCAGTCTGGCTGGGTAACCCTTTAGTAGATAGTTACAGTGGAATGTATCAACTCTGTAGGTAGTTGGCTTCAGAAGCCAAGAGGAAGTGACTAAGCTAATTTTTTTTTTGTCTAGCCTCAAAAATCAGAATAGTCACCCCTTTGAAGAAAGAAGTTAAAGACCAAGGGAATTGTTAAGAATATCAGCCTTGTAGAAGTACCTCCTTATGGATACATAAGGGGAGAGTAAACATTCTCCTCTAATAAGTACAAATGGAATTATAGCACTTATAAATTATTTTAATGTTCAGGTGTATATACAAGTGCATAAAATACATAACATAACATGTATAGTGTTTATATACACATCTAAATAAATACCCATAGATAAAAATACAATATACATATGTATGAATATATAACACACAAGTCTTTAAAAGTGGAAATAAATGTGTGTGATTTTATGTGTATACATGTGTACATATATATCACACACATTTATTTATACTTTTAAAGATTACCCAATTTCTAGTTCTAGAGTTTCAAGCAAAATGATTATGAGCTGAAGGATGGAGGAGAAGCCATGGAGCCATGAATATTTTGAGGGGAGGGCATAGATCATGAGCAGCCTATGTCAGAATCACTTGGGATGATTGTTTAAGCTGCAGATTTCCGGGCTTCACTTGAGAGACACTGAATCCTAGTTACCAGGTATGAGGAGATTAAGGTTCTCTCCACATCATTCATGTGCATAGCATGGCTGAAAAGCTGTTGCCTAGGAGGCACCAATCTTCCCTTAAGAGAGTACAGAGGATTGTGATCAGTCCCTCTTCCTTACAGAGAGGAGGCAGAGAAAATGGTTCAGCTACAGGGTGAGTTATTTAGATTATGAACAAAGAGCTTCTGACAATAGGGTGATAGGAAGGAAGGAATTCCTCTGTGCAGGAATTGTGAATAGTTCCAACTGTGCAGAATTTCCCCAGCCAGAGATTCCTAGTGATTATACTCATACTGGGACATATGATCTTCTCTGGGTTGGATATGGACTTCCGTGTGGAGATGTTAAGATGGGTAGGACCTGTATTCAGTGGTACCTAGTGGGAGGTTGTTAGATAGTTGGAGATGTACCCCAAGAAGAAATTAATGAACATAGTTCTTAAAGGTCCCTAGTCATTCTCTGGCTACCTGTCATGCTATGTGACCTTTCCTCACATATGTGTCTTTGTGATGCCAGTTACCTTGAGGTCTTCTCCAAAGCTAGCCTATGTCAGTGCTGTTCGTACTCTTGAACCTCCAAGACTTTAAGATACCTAAACCTCTTTTCTTTATAAACTTCATGTGCCTCAGGTATTTTGTTATAATAACAGAAAATGGACCAATAAATGATCCATGTGGGAAGCAGAACACCTGCTACTACCCAGTCAGTCTATACTTTTACTGGCTTCTATGATGAATACCCTTGCCTCTCCATCCTGCACCATCTCCCCAACCCCACACACAAACTATACCCAATAAGTCTCCTGGGCCCCTGACCAATGTCCCTCTTCCAAAGAAGGAGTATTTGAATAAAAATGAAAGAAAAAGTTATTGGTCTTTGATAGTTTCAAGGCATATATCATATAGATATTAAATTTATACTTGTTGAGATAATAGATTTAGTGCTTTTGAACATTCTGTACCATGTTAAGAATTCTGAAGAAAATACTGCTTTTGTTGGAAAGTCAGGCTTCACTCAATACTGATTTAGTTTAAGGTTGCTTTTTCTGGGATGATGACCTTTTGTAGTGAGAGGACAGTGTATTATTCTATAGAAGTGACATGACTGCTGCTTTGTCTAGATTAACACAGTCCTAACCATGGTGGTCTGATGACTTCTTGAGACTTTTTGCCTCGTGAGTTTATGATCCCCACTGAGTAACCAGCCACTAAATTCATTTGTCACCCGAGATAACTTTTGTGTGTTAAAAGCCTGAAAATTTGACCTTCATTTTTGCTGGCAATTTGTGCAATGTCAGTGTCCTACAGGGAAGGAGGTGGTAAGGAACCTCCCCTGCTAGACTCCAGGTCAAAGTAAAATGTGGCGGGCATCTTCTAAATTGAAAAACTCTGGATGTTCCCTTGACAATCCCCCTGGTTACTTTACTTGACTTCCTTCTTTCTCCCTTCATTTCACTCCTTCTGCCCAAGAAATAGTCTTTCAATTAGAAAGTTATGACATTTTACTTGATTTTTTTTTTTCATGGATTCAGATTCACCAGCCCTTGGAAATGGCCATATGGTATGGAAAAAAAATTGTTCCTGCTATTTTATCCATTTCAAATCAAAGGAGGTTTTCTCACAGCCCTTGCTGGACATGATTTCTGATCATGGTATGGAGTTTGGTGCCACACACACATACACACACACACTCACGCGTGTATCTATAACCTGATTTAATGTTAGGAAGCCCATGGAGCAGTATTCTGAGACTATTTGTAATATTATAAAGGTAACTGGCAGACTAGGAACTAGAAAAGCTAAATATGAAACATGATAACATTTCTTACATATTTCTTACCTTCAATGACTATCTTGACCTTTTGGACCTCAATATGATCATCTTTAAAATGGGAATAAAAATAAAATAGTATCTGACACTTCCAAAGTTCTCATAGTTTAAAACTCGATTTTAAATGTAATATCTTATGTGTCCCTCAGGGAATATATCATTGTCTCCATTTCATAAATGAGAAAACCAAGACCCAGGGATGTTAAGTATCTTGTTAGGATCTCTAAATATTAAGCAATAAAGTAATAGGACTGGAACAAAACCACGTCTTCACAAAGCTTATCAATTCTTGCCTTATGTAGATATGTCTTACAGAACTCACAGAATTATTTGAAGAAGAAAGTGAGATAGAAGCAAAAGAGTTCTTAAGATATCAATAGTTATATGCATGTTAATGTTAACAAGGAAGGATTCCTTCAGTAGTCTTTCTTTTCTCTTTAGTTCCCTGAAGTTATAAAATGTCAATGAAGATAGAGAATAAAAAAATTAAAATGGAGGTAAATCTTTAGATGGCCATCCAAAAACTTACTTTGATTTTTCACTTCTTTTTTAATTTTTAAAAATTATTTATCTATTTTAATTAGGTATCTATGCCAGCAGAATGCATTTTGAGTCATTGCACACAGTTGCAACACAACTTTTCATTTTTCTGGTTGTACACAATGTAGTGCCGCACCATATGAGCAATCATACATGTACCTAGAGTAATGATGTCCCTCTCATTCCACCATCTTTCCTGCCCCCATACCTCCTTCCTTCCTCTCCCTTCCCTTTGCCCAATCATTTATTGAATGAACCAGCTCTTCCAAATATGGCTGAGACTGTCTCATGGCTTTTGTACTGGATATTGACTACGCCAGTGGCAGCGCTCAACTACACCTGGGAACTCTGCAACCAGCTTTGTCTTCTTGCTAAAAGAGCTCTCCCTTTCAAACTCGTGTTACTCTATAAACTTGTAGTGAGTACCACAGTCACTAGAGAATAAGAACACCCAGATTGGGAGAACAGTTGGAGTAGATCTGGGGATTATAAATGTGGGTGGTAAGACCCATCTTAGCCTCAGCAGGAAGGAGTGAGCATACAAAGAGAGGCTTATTTATTTTGTTATGAGTTCATATTAATTATTTGGAAGCGGATTTCATCATGCACAGTCATACATACACATAACATAACATGATCAATTTCATTCCCCAGTACCTCTTCTTACTCTCCCCTTCCATTCTTCTCCACCTGATTTCCTTTCTCTTCACTCTCCCTTCCTCTTTCTTTTCTTCTTTGGATTTAATTCTATCATCCACCTATGAGAGAAAGCATAGTTTATGTTTGGATACAGATTAGTGAACTTCATATGGATGGTCTGTTGTAGAAAATAGACCGGTTGAGAAGTAGCAAACAGCAGCCCTGATGCACAGATTCTCACACTTATAGGTTATTTGGCATCATCTTAGACCCATCCTATCATTGGGGCTTTTTTCCTCATTTAAAAAAATTTCCTAATCTACATAGCTGGGGACCACGAGCAGGGTCTCTAACATACAGCATGCTTACAGAAATAGATAAGGAGAATGTGGCTCCTTTGAGAGGCATCTGTCATATTTCAAGAGGGAGTGATCAGACTCCTACAGCAGTTATTTATAATCCAAAAGGTAGGGACCCATGATTAATTAGGCTTCCTGGAGAAAGGCTGAGAGAGGGGAGGGACCCTTTCCCCAGGCATTGCTTTCTTACCATAATATTTTTATAATTTCATTTCACAACCAGGTCTGATTTTGCCATCACAAGCCAAGGCAGGGACTCTTGAAGTGCTTGATACAAGTGTTTCCCACCCAGTCTTCTCTTTAGAATCTCTGGGAAGCTTTGAAAAAATGTATAATGGACCTCATCCCTAAGGATTTTGATTTAAATTAGTTTGAGATAGGGCATAGCTTTTCTTTTCTTTTCTTTTTAAGTTCCCTGGGTATTTATTGTATGCAGCCAGAGTTGAAAAACATAAACCTAGGTCAGTGATCACACAACTGTGCCTAAGAATCACCTGAGGGGTATTGATTTAGAGTCAATTTATAAGTTCTTTTAAGTTCCCATTTTGTGTTTCATGAAGACAGCCAGTACTACAGAGTTAAAAACCATCCCAAATTCACTATCATGAGCTCTCCCTGAGTACCAATTCTTCCATCCTAATCTAGCCCTTTGATGAAGCAGGCTCTTGTATTGACAGTTATCCTCTCATCTGAAAATACAGTATGGCCTTCTGTATCCCCTACATGAGAAGCATTAACTACCTTACAAAGTGCTTAAGGAATAGGTACAAGCCTCTTAATCTGTCAGCATACTTGTTTTGCTGGAAAACTCCATTAGGAACCTTCTTCATATAGCAATGAGTACCGTCTGAGATTATAATGGTGGCCCTTAAAAATGTAAGAGGGATTTTTTTTTTGTAAGAGGGATATCTTTTACATGTATAAGCATTCACTTTTTTTTGTACTTGGAAGAAATCAGAGCGTATGTTGAAGTGACTTCTATTTAAAAATAAGGCATGTCAGGAAATTAACAGATTAAGTTTAGTTAACTAAGTAATGGAAGGCAGAAATGAGACTATTAAAAGCTTCCCATGAGTTCTCCGTTTTAAATTGCTGCACACAGCTAATCAGTTTGTATGGCTCTAAAGAGACAAGGGTGAACTTTGCATGCTAGTAGATACTAATTCCATTCTTGCTATTATCCAGAAGTGATTCCTTGGCACTAAGAAATTAGATGTGCAGCATTGAACAGCCCGCCTCCATTTCTTTATTTCCTTCCTTCCTTCCTTCCTTCCTTCCTTCCTTCCTTCCTTCCTTCCTTCCTTCCTTCCTTTCCTGAGTATTGAACATAGGAGCTCATGCATGCTGGGCAAACATTCTGCTACAGAGCTGCATACCAGCCCTTTTTAGCTTGAGACAGGGTCCACTAAGTTGCACAGGCTGGCCTTGAACTTGCAATTCTCCTGCCTCAACCTTTCTTGTAGCTAGGATTATAGGTGCATGGAATGGCTTAATTTGATACCATTCCAATTATTGTTTCTTGGTTTTTTTTTTGTCTTGTTCAGGCTAATTAAGGAAGTGGGTGTCTATAGCAATCTGTTGGGGTGCTGACCCTGTATTTTCTTCTAGCAGTTGTAGTGTTTCTGGTCTAATTCCTAGGTCTTTAATACATATTGAAATGAGTTTTGTGTGGAGTAAGGAGATCTAGTTTGGGTTTTTATAAAAAATATTGGTAGTCAATGCTATAAATTTTCATCTTGGAACTGCCTTTCATAGTGTCTCAGAGATTTTGATATATATATTTGGTATATGTATTATTGTATCTATGTCCTCAATTATTTCTAAGAACTTTTGATTTGTCTCCTGATTTCTTTTATGACACAGTCCTTCAAAAGTGTATTATTCATTCTCCATGTGTTAAAATGCTTTCTGTTTTTATATTGTTATTGATTTATGATTTATTTTCATTGTGATTTGATAAGATATGAAGAATTATCTTATTTTTTTTCTAAGACTTACTTTGTGTCCTTAAACATGATGCATTTTTTTTAAAGAGAGAGTGAGAGAGGGGAGAGAGAGAGAGAGAGAGAGAATTTTTAATATTTATTCTTTAGTTCTCGGCGGACACAACATCTTTGTTGCAGACACAACATCTTTGTTGGTATGTGGTGCTGAGGATCGAACCCGGGCCGCAAGCATGCCAGGCGAGCGCGCTACCACTTGAGCCACATCCCCAGCCCCAACGTGATGCATTTTGAAGAAGGTTCTGTGTGTTGCTGAGAAGAAAGTGAATTCAGTGTCAATGAATGAAATATGCTCTACCTGTCTGTTAGGTCCATTTGATTAATTGTATTTTTTAGGTTTGAACAGTTTTCTTAGTTTATGCCTGGATGACCCACCTATCAGTGAAAGATATGTTGAAGTCACCCAGTATTTTTGTATTATAATCTGAGACTTTATGTCAAATAGCATTTGTTTTATGCAAGTACATGTTACAACATTTGGGTATAAATATTTACGGTCATTATATTTTCTTGTTGGATAGTCCCTTTTACCAGTACAAAGTGATTTTCCTCATTTCTTCTGATTAATTTTGGCTTGCGGTCTGCTTTATCAGATATGAGAATAGCTACTTCCTGCTTGCTTTGGGTCTCTGTTTGCAAGGTATTTCTCCTCCCATTCTTTCACCTTCAGCATGAATGTCTTTGCCTATAAGACTCTTATAAACAACATATATTCAGGTCCTGTTTTTTAATCCACTCTGCCAGTCCATATCTTTTAATTGGAGAATTGAGACCATTTATATTCAGTGTTATTATAGAGATAATTATCAATCTCTGCCATTTTGACTTATTTCTTTTTTAAAATAATTTGTTCTAATTAGTTATACCTGACAGTAGAATGCATTTTGATACATCACACTTCTGGTTTACATGATGTAGAATTACACCAGTCATGTAATCATATTCATACTTGACCCTCCTTTACTTAACTATTCATTCAGTGAGATTCATTTGCTGTCTCTGAAATTTGCTTTGTATTTCACCAGCATGAAATATTTTGGTAAGTATTTTCTGTAGTGCTGGCTTAGTGGTCATGAATTCTTTTAGTTTGTGCTTATCTTGGAAGATTTTTATTTCACTTTCAATCATAAAAGATAGCTTTGATGGATAAAGCAATCTTTGCTGGTGATCTTTCAGAGCATAGTATATATGATTCCAAACCCTCTTGGCTTTTAAAATCTGGACTGAGATCAGCAGTGATTGTTATTGGTTTATCTCTAAATGTGGCCTGACAGTTTTCTCTTGCAGTTTTGAATTCTATTTTGTTCTGTATAGTAGACATTTTAATTATAATGTGTCTTGGAAAGGGTCTTTTTTGATCTTGTCTGTGTGTGGTTCTGAATGTTCTCTGAATATGGATTTCTATCTCATTCTCAAGGTTTGGAAAATTTTCTCATATTATTTAACTGAGAAGTTTATGCATGCCCTTAGTTTGTATCTCACTGCCTTCCTCAATGCCCATAATCCTTATGTTTGATCTCTTAACGTGGCCCCAGATTTCTGAATATTCTAGTCATGGCCTCTTATCATTTTAGTTCATTACTCAGTTCTCAACATTATATACTTTGCCTTTGAGGCCTGGAAATTTGTCTTACACAAGTTCTAATCTATTAGTGATACTTTCCATTGAATTTTTAATTTGATTTATTGATTCTTTTATCTCCAGGATATCTGTTTGATTCTTTTTCAGAATATCTGTCTCTTTATTTAAATGATCTTTCACCTCCTGTATTTTTTCTGTACTCTAAGGAATAAACTCTTAGTTCAAATAAGATTAGGACCTCAAAGAGATTGAACACTTATTGAGAAATGTTGAGTACCACTATATTTATAGATAATATAGTATAATTTACCATTGACATTGTCAATTTCCTCATATTAGGGATTATCCCTAAGTATCCACTTTTCCCCTCAAATTCTCCAAGTTCTTGAAATTTTTTAGTGCTTCTGTTCAAGCTAACCCCTGTGCATGGCATGCACTTACATCTTATTCCTTTTCTGCCCATTGAAGTCCTTTAATACCCAGTTAAAATAGCATCATCCTTAAAAACTTTTCCAGGTTTCCTCATTCAGAATTCATATTTCCATCCTGTACACTGAATTGTTTTTATTGCACATTTATTTTATTGAAGGGCCTCTAATAGTCTAATTTGTGATAATAGAAGTAGAATGCAAACTTCTGTAAGAGCAACACTGTTTAATTCATCATTGCACCTTCATTGGGTACAGTACCTGACCTTTCATAGGTATTTAAGAAATGCTTTCTATTTAACACATGAATGTTACATTGATACCAAGATATCCCAAGTATGATTGTAGAATGTGATAGGGGAATAAATACAAACCATATACTATCCACAGAATATTTTCTTAGCATATGTAAATCTTACTGGGCGAGGTGAATTAAGGAAACTGTCTTAAAATAATTTAAAACATTTTGCTTCTTTAGGGTTTTTCCTCATTTTTCTTATTTTTATGATATACTTTCAGGCAATGATATTGCATTTCATCACTACAAGGAAATCTTTGTGATACCAAGAAAGCTTAAATGGCTTGTGATATTTTAAGTATTTTGATATCTACAAGTATATTAAGTAACTCTTAACAGATAGTAGCTGTTAATAATGAAAATTGCATTTTACAGCTTCTATTTTAAAGAAAATTTTAAGTTTTTCTTGATTGGTATTCTTTTTACTTTTTTTTTTCTTTTAGAATCTATTTTCAGGAATCCTGACTTCTGAACAATTAAAAATGTCAACTTTTATTACTAATCTCCTAATATATAGAATCATTTTTATTCTACAAAACTATGAAAAAATATTTATTTATTTTCTCTATTTATTTATTAGTTCTTACATATATCACAATAGAGGAGTGCATTACATTCTTAATTTTTTTTGCATTGCAATTAGTAATACAACTTTATACCATAATTTATCAAATCTCTGTTTGTATATAAGGTATATTGACATCAAACTCACATCTTTGTACATTAATTTTGTATAATGATGACCATCTCCTTCCACTATCATTGCTATTCCCATTCTCCCTCCTTTTCCCTCCCACCCCTATTCCCTATCTAGAGGTAATCTTCCTCCCTTGCTCTCCCTCCCAACCCCATTTTGAGTTACCCCCCTTATATCAGAGAAAACATTCAGCATTTGTTTTTTGGGAATTGGCTAACTTCACTTAGCATAATCTTCTCTAATGCCATCCATTTCCCTGCAAATATCATGATCTTATTATTTTTTAGTGTTGTGTAATATTCCATTTTGTATAAATGCCACATTTTTTTAAATCCATTCATCCACTGAAGGACATCTAGGTTGGCTCCACACTTTAGCTATTGTGAATTGTGCTGCTATAAACATTGATGTGGCTGTGTCCCTGTAGTATGCTGTTTTTAGGTCCTTTGGGTATAGTCTGAGAAAAGGAATAGCTGGGTCAAATGGTGGTTCCATTCCCAGCTTTCCAAGGAATCTCCATACTGCTTTTCATATTGGCTGCACTAATTTGCAATCCCACCGGCAGTGTATGAATGTGCCTCCCCCCCCCCCCCCCCGCATCCTCACCAACACTTGCTGTTGTTTATCTTCATAATGGCTGCCATTCTTACTGGGGTGAGATGTTATCTTAGAGTAGTTTTGATTTGCATTTCTCTGATTGCTAGAGATGATGAGCACTTTTTCGTATATTTGTTGATTGATTGTTTATCCTCTTCTGAGAAGTGTCTGTTCAGGTCCTTGGCCCATTTATTGATTGGATTATTTGTTTTTTTGGTGCTTATCTTGTTGAGCACTTTGTATACCCTAGAGATGAGAGCTCTATCTGAGTATGAGGGGTAAAAATTTGTTCCCAGGATGTAGGCCCTTTATCTACCTCACAGATTATTTCTTTTGCTGAGAAGAAACTTTTTAGTTTGAATCTATCCCATTTGTTGATTCTTGGTTTTAATTCTTGTGTTATAGGAGTCTTATTAAGGAAGTTGGAGCCTAATCCCACATGATAAAGATTAGGGCCTACTTTTTCTTCTATTAGATGCAGAGTCTCTGGTCTAATTCCTAGGTCCTTGATCTATTTTGAGTTAACTTTTGTGCATGGTGAGAGATAGGGATTCAATTTCATTTTGTTGCATATGGATTTCCAGTTTTCCCAGCACCATTTGTTGAAGATGCTATCCTTTCTCCAGTGCATGCTTTTGGCACCTTTGTCTAATATAAGATAGTTGTAATTTTGTGGGTTAGTCTTTGTGTCCTCTATTCTGTACCATTGGTCTACCAACCTGTTTTGGTGCCAGTACCATGCTTTGTAGTATAGTTTAAGATCTGGAATAGCAATACTACCTGTTTCACTCTTCCTGCTTAGAATTGCTTTAGCCATTCTGGGTCTCTTATTATTCCAGATGAATTTCATGATTGTGCTTTCTGTTTCTGTGAGGAATGCCATTGGGATTTTGATCAGAATTGCATTGGGTCTGTATGGTCATTTTGATAATATTAACTCTGCCTATCCATGAGCAAGGTAGATCTTTCCATCTTCTAAGGTCTTCTTCTATTTATCTCTTTAAGGTTCTGTAGTTTTCTTTGTATTGATCTTTCACCTCTTTTGTTAAGTTGATTCCCAAGTATTTTTTTTTTTTAGAATATTGTGAATGGGGTAGTTTTCCTCAATTCCTTTTCAGAGGATTTGTCACTGTTATACAGAAATGCCTTTGATTTATGGGTATTTATTTTATATCCTGCCACTTTCCTGAATTCATTTACTAGTTATAGAAGTTTCCTGGTGGAGTGTTTTGGGTCTTCTAAGTATAGAATCATATCATCAGCAAATCATGCTAATTTGAGTTCTTCTTTTCCTATAGTTATTCCTTTAATTTCTTTCATCTGTCTAATTGCTCTGGCCAATGTTTCAAGAACTATGTTCAATAGAAGTGGTGAGAGAGGGCATCCTTGTATTGTTCCAGATTTTAGAGGGAATGCCTTCAGTTTTTCTCCATTTAGAATGATGCTAGCCTGAGGCTTAGCCTTTATAATTTTCAGGTAAGTTCCTGTTATCCGTAGTTTTTCTAGTGTTTTGAACATAAAGGGGTGCTGTATTTTGTCAAATGCTTCTTCTGTGTCTATTGAGATGATCATATGGTTCTTGTCTTTAAGTCTATTGATGTGATGAATTACATTTATTGATTTCCATATGTTGAACCATCCTTGCATCCCTGGGATGAATCCCACTTGGTCATGGTGCACGATCTTTTTGATATGTTTTTGTATCCGATTTGCCAGAATTTTATTGAGGATTTTTGCATCTATGTTCATTAAAGATATTGGTCTGAAGTTTTCTTTCTTTGAAGTGTCTTTGTTTGGTTTTGGAATCAGGGTGATATTGGCCTCATAGAATGAATTTGGAAGTACTCCCTCTTTTTCTATTTCCTGAAATAGATTGTAGAGTATTGGTATTAGTTCTTCTTTAAAGTTCTTATAAAACTTGGCTGTATATCCGTCTGGTCCTGGGCTTTTCTTGGATGGTAATCTTTTGATGGCTTCTTCTATTTCCTCACTTGATATTTGTCTGTTTAAGTTGTGTATATCTTCCTGACTCAATCTGGGCAGATCATATGACTTAAGGAATTTATCTATTTTATTAGAGTATAAGGTTTCAAAATAATTTCCAATTATCTTCTGAATTTCGTAGTGTCTGTTGTGATATTGCCTTTTTCATCCCGTATGCTAGTAATTTGGGTTCTCTCTCTTCTTCTCTTTGTTAGCATGGCTAAGGGTCTGTCAATCTTATTTATTTTTTCAAATAACCAACTTTTAGTTTTGTCAATTTTTTCAATTGTTTCTTTTGTTTCGATTTCATTGATTTCAGTTCTGATTTTAATTATTTCTTGCCTTCTGCATTTGCTGCTGATTTATTCTTCTTTTTCTAGGGCTTTGAGATGTAGAAAAATTATATTAATGATAGCTCATATTTATGTAACACTCTTCAGATTCAGATGTACTTTTTTATGTATCATTCAGGTTAATCTTCAGAGCAACCTAGTGAAATAGATAAAGAAGACTTTATTTCCTCATATCGGTAGATGAGTTAACTGGTTCAGAGGATACTTAGTCAAGGCCACTTACCCCGGTGCATTGTCCCCTCATGGGTGATTTGTAGTTATGGAACCCAGAAATTCTAACTCCAATAGCAGTTGGTATTCATTCTGCTACTTTGTACTAGAGATAACTTACTCAACAGATATGTCTTATGTATCCATATATGTTGTAGGCACTCAAAAGTACATCAGTGAGAAAAAGCAAACAATTTAAATTCCTTGTTGAGATGAGTCTCTGGAAAAGCAAGAAATACAATAAATAAAAATATATTGTTTATTAGATGGTGGTGAATGTTATGAAGGAAAATGAAGCGGGACAGAGAATTAGGACATTTGTAGAGTGTTAGAGTTGTATCTAGGATAATTAGACTTCATAAAAAAATAATGCTTGAGGAAAAACCTAAAGAAAGTAAAGGAACATGTCTTGTGTCCATGGGATATAAGCAGAGGAAACAAAATGCAAAATCCCTGGGATCGAGTTTTCTTGGCATGTTTCAGGGACAGAAATGAGGTCAATGAGGCTATACTATAGTGAACAAAGGAGTTGATAAAGGGAGGTAAGGTCAAAAGGTATAAAGCCTTGGAATCTACTTTCAGGACTTTGGTTTCTACTCTAAATAAGGTGGGAAACCATCAGAGGATTTTAGTAGAAGAGTAGTAAGAACTGATTTACTTGTTAAAAAGGTCACTCTTGTTTCTATCTTGTATGTTGGTAATAAATTTCAGAGGTGGGAGGGATTTAGAAGTACAGAATAAAAGACTAGTAAAGCTACTATTGCAGAAACCCAGGCATTAGTAGGTACATTAATTTTTTATGGCTGTCATAGCAAAGCATCAAAAATTAGGTGGCTTAAAACTTTAAATTTATGCTGGGTGTGGTGGTGCACAGCTGTAATCCCAGCAGCTCTGGAGGCTGAAACAGAAGGATCGAGAATTCAAGGCCAGCCTCAGCTAAAGTGAGGGACTAAGCAACTCAGTGAGACCCTATCTCTAAATAAAATACAAAATAGGGTTGAGGATGTGGCTCAGTGGTCAAGTGCCCTTGAGTATACCCTAAAAAACAAAAACAAAAAACCTGAAATTTACTGTCTCACATTTCTAAAGGCTAAAAGCCAAAAATCGAGGTTTGGCAGGGCTACAGTCTGACATTTTCTAGAAGAAAATCCTCCCTTGCCTTTTCTAGATTCTGTTGTTTGCTAGCAATTCTTGGTGTTACTTGGTTTGTAGATATATCACTACATCCATGTGGCTGTGTGTCTCCACATTATTTTCACACTGTGCATGAATTTTCCTTTTGGAAAAAAATGCCAGTCATATTGGATTAGAGTCCATCCTAATGATCTTCTATTAACTTGATTCCCTCTTTAAACATCTTTTCTCCAGATGAAGTCACATTCCAGGTTTCTGTGGATCAGGAGTTTAATATATCACCATACCAGCAACTTAGATCAGATTGGTGTCAGTGGAAATAGTAAGGAGTGTTTGGATTCTGGATATATTTTGAAGGTAGAGTCTACAATTGTTACTGATTAATCAGAATATATGCATGCTATTATAAGTGCTAATATGCAGTAGATATGTTTTTTTTCCTAGTAAAACTATTTTCATGGTCACATGATCACAGGAGCAAGAGTACTTGTCTGAATGATAAGAAGTCTATTTCCCTTAAGTAATGTGTCAAAAAGACATTAACAGTGAAAGTAAGGCATCAAATCATGTCTTTAGTTTAAGAGGTCTTCAGAGCATCTTACAAGACCGTAAGTGTCCTTGCCTTACTCTTCTTCACTGCCTGCTCTGCCCCACAACTGAGGCTATGATCACTCCTAAGCACAACTGAGTCTCTTCCTAACTATAGCTGTAGCTCTCTCATTTCTGTTACCTCCTTACATTGCTTACATTGATTTGATCACACCAACTCTGACTTTTGACCCCACAAGTCCTTTTCCTATACAAATTGCCTTCCACTTTCCAAAATGAACATCATTAAGCTTTATTTACTGCAAGACCTCTAATAGGGTCTCAGGTACGGGAATTGGACATTGGCTCTCACACATATCAATAGCTATGATGTCTTACTTGGTCTTAATACATGTAATCCTAGGCTAGCCTGTTCCAGGGGCTTGTCTACACTTGTATTGATTTCAAATGAATACCTAGCATAGGGCCTTACACTGGTATATCACTGCTATATACAGTGTATCAGTTCAAGAGTGAAAAAATTGTCCTATAATATATCAGAATACTAATTTTTTATGGATTTTAAAATATTTCACTGTACCTTTTCTAATGACATGGAGGCTAAAAAGTAACAAGAAGCTTGTTATTAACAGTAATTGCTTTTAATTATAAAATGCAATGTTAAGTTTATTTGCTTTGATTCAGGCAACTATACTATGCACTTTAAAAAAGACGATTAAGTCACGTTTTCTGCTTTAAAGTATTTAAAATTTCATGAAGAAGAAAGAGATGCTAATGGATAATTTCAATATGACATTTTAAATTCTCTGAGAAATTTTGATATTCTAGGAGTTCAAGGGTGGAGACTTAGAAGCAGGAGGACAGTGGTGAAGACATGTCAGCTGAAGGGGATTGTGGGATAAATAAGGGCAAGAGGAGGAGCTTCCTGGAAAGGAATAGTGCTTCTGCTAAAACACTAAGAACAAAATCAAACAACAAAGTCCAGTCCAAGGCATTCTGGAAATTGAGAGACTTTAAAAGGCATGGTGGCATGAAATATGATGACTTGGGTTAGACACTCTGAGCAGTGTGGTGTTAACAGCACACAAAGCACAAGGCATGAGAGTTCTGCCTGCTGAGACTGAGGATATACAGGTAAGCGTCAGAGCAGAAGGTACTCATGTGCCTTGAAAGAGCTCAAAGTCAAGTCATTGAAGGTTCTTTAACACTGGAAGGGCATCATCAGATTTTCCCTTTAGAAATTTCTCCCTGGTGGAAGTATCAAGGGTGATTGTCTATAAATCATGACTGGAGGCAGATAAGTGGGTAAAAGATTGGATTATAGGATGACTTAGATTTCTGATTGGAAAAATCGAGCCACAGACCAAGAGTGAAAATTAAGTAGGAGCATTTTTGAGGCACACAATATAAATATAGTAATTCATAGGATATTGATTATAGGACAAAATTATTTTGACATATTGTGTTTGAAATGCCATTGGAATGTATAGATGGTTGTATCTGAAAGATTTGGATAGTGAGATCTGGACCATGTTGGGTGTGGTAAATGTCTTGAGAATGGAGCATCTCATTTAGGAAAAAACTTAATGTTAAAAGAGATCAGGACAAGTACTGAGCTATGTAGACCACCCATGTTGGAAGGGATAATACTAGGAAGAGCCCATGAATGAGCTATAAAGGGAGAAAAAGAAAGTATGATGCTTAGGAAAGAAATTTATTAGATGAGTAAGATGAATAGAATCCTTGGCAATGTCAATTGCAGCAATAATGTCCACTAAGGTATGGAATGTGCACTGGATGACTCTATATGAGGATGGGTAATAGCGGCTAGCGAGGAAAAAAATAGCTTTAGTGTAGGGGCAAAAGCTAAATTGTATGGATTAGTAACTGAATAAAAAGGAAGTAGTAGCCCTGTGTCTTAGTTTGGCCTGCTGTGATAAATTACTATAGACTGAGTGGCTTGAACAGAAAATATGTTTAAAAAGAAAATACATATTTTTCAAAATACATAGTTCTGAAGGATGAGATGTTCAATATCAAGGTGCCAGCAGATCATGTTTATAGAGAGCACTTGCTGTCTTCTCATTGTTTCCTTACATGGCAGTGAGCAGACAGAGAGAAACAAGCTCACTCATCTTTCTTCTTATAAAGCACTAATCCCATTCATGAGGGCCCTACCTCATGACCAAATTACTTTCCAAAGACTCATCTTCAAATATCATCACATTTGGGATCAGAGTTTCAGTATATAAATATTGGAAGGCCAGAAACATGCAGGGCATATTATTATATAAACCACACTTTTAAGAAAATTGTATCAGACTGAGACTCAACAGGGGGGAAAATGGCAGACTCTTCTTGAATAATTTAAGGAAGATTAAATGAAATACTATTTATAAAGTATAACCAAGCATTAGGATGTCTATTCACAAGGAATGTGAACCACACGTGGGCTACTTTTTATAGTACATCATTACCATTTATTGACCTAAAAGGATCAGAGAAGGGACAAAAACTGAAACTGTCTCAAGAAGGTTGCCTGATAGGAGCTGTGATATCTCAAGAAGAGTTTCTAATCAACACGACCCTGGTGCTTACTCTCTTTCCTGCTTGTAACTTCTGGTGTCTGCCATTAGCCACATCCAACTAGAAGCAAGGCAACAAGTAAGCCCTTGCTGTAGACATATGGGTCAGCATTCCAACGTAGAGAACAGGGTAGAGAAGGGTGGAGACCAGTTTTGGAGGAACAAATGGAATATATTCAGCAGCAAGTTAATTTGAGTAGAAAAATAAGAAAATATTAAAGTGGCTGAAAAGTCAAATGAAAGGGTTGAGTTTTGAGTTTTGTGACACTCCCAAACCCAATACCATTCTCTAGGATTGGAGAGATGAGCTAACAGCAGAGGCAAAAAAAAAAAAAAAAGGTGCAAGGATAAGGAGCAAAATAACAAGAGGTTGACTTTAAACAAAAGGAAGAAAATTTCATTTTCTCAGGTGGGGAGAAGGAGAGGCTCAGTGCGTTCAATCTGTAGATGGTAGAGGAGACAGACAGGAAAGACAAGAATTTCAGAGAGCTGGTTACTTTGCCCCAGTTTTCCCAACTAAGAGGACATGATCATCAGCTGATTGTAAGGGGTAAGGATTGGATGGGTTTTGAAGACAATTATTTGAAAGAGTCACTGAGAAGGGCTGAGGGATTTGACCAAAAGCCCCTTTGATGTCCAAGATCCTGAGCTATGACATGTGCCCTGTAGGGATGTTTGGCTGAAGAATGTTCCCCTTCAGTAGTGTGTGCGCAGCCACCTGAGAGTGTGACTCAGGAAGGCCAGTTCAAAGGATAATTCAGGATCAGAGAAGCAAAGGAAATGGGGCTATTGGCAATCATCCTTCCCAATCCATATTAGATATTGGATTGTTTTGGGATTGTTTTGTTTTCCTTCTCTGGGTGCTACTTTTTAAAAAGTATATTCACAATATTCTTGACTCCAACAATGGTGACATTCTTAGAATTATTTCATAATGTTTAGATAACAAAATACCTACATGTATTATAATTAGCATTTTCATGCATACTACAGCAAATTTCTTCTAGAAGTTAAAGCAAATATCACAAAAGGCCAATGAATATAAATGTGATTCTAAATTTAGAAAAACAATTTACTACATCTATATACCCATAATCCATGGGGGAAACCATGAACACGGTTTGCTAAATCCATACAGCTTATAGCTAACAAATTAATACTGTATTTCAAAAGAAAGAGCATTACATTGAATTCAATGACATTTTCTCTTCATTTCCTTTTATTTTTATCCATGTGGTTGCTATTTTTGAAAACGATCAGTTATTATTTTTTTCAAAATTCTACAAATTTTATGTTTTTACAAATAAATTCAACGGAAAGGTAATATTGTTAAACAGAATAGCATATGTCAGCTACTTCTCTCACCTACCCTGATTTCTTGTTTGGAATGTAGTTAAGTATAACCCAACTGAAAATTATCCCTTTGTAATTTTAGTCTATCAGCTTTTGATATATAGGGACTCGCTTGGCTAATAAAAATCCTCCTACCAGTAAATATAGACTTTAATTGTACATAATGTCACCTCAGTAGAAATGAAGATTTCTGTGTCTATTACTTCCTCAAATTCATTTAACGAACAAACACTCCCTTGTTATTGTTCCTGGTTAGATGTGGAAAGAGGTTTCGTGCTTCTGCAGATATTAAACAAGATAAGATGATTTGGAGTGATTTTTCTTTCCATAGTAAAGAGTAACAGAAGGAAAATAAAGAGAAGGAATCCAAGTTGTATAAATTGATTAGCATGTTGTTGATTGTAGTAATTGATCCATGGTGGACATTATTTCTTGTAAAGTTATTGATTTTTCTCTCGTGCATCCTTTTTCCCTGTAACCATCAAAGGAGGGAGAAAAATCAGATCTGTAGGAATCACTACTTCTAAGGCAATGATAGAAATTAAAATAACTCTATTTTAATAAGTAATATTTTGACCTTAGTAAAATAAGAATCAGAAGACAATATTTTGTCCACATTTTTCTTGTCCCTGCATATAATCTATTATGTCCCAAAATTATACTTCCTTTTTAAGATACAAAAGCAAATATTCTGAGTATCTGTATATCTTTTCGAGTCTGAAAAGAAAAAGAAAAGACCTATTTTTAATGCAAAGAAGTATAGATTATAAATTTTTCTTTGACTTAAGCTCTGTAAAAATTAACATAACTAAGATGAAATCAAATTGAAAATTTATAGAAAATTCATCAGCTCCTTTGTCAAGGAAATGAAAGTTACCACAACCAAATGTCACAACACAATAAAATTTTAATTCTTGTTTATGTAATAGTCCAAAACAAGTAATTTAAGGGGTAGTATTCTGTAAGGGGATTTAGGGACCCTGATGCCTTCCATCTTTTGGCTCTTCGGTGCCCTGGCTGCTCTGGTCTCAAGCTATCTCATCTGTCTTGTATGTAGGACTGAGGATTCTTTCATTAGTAGTGTATACACAGAAAGCAGAGCGTATAACTCAAGAAGGTTAACTACAGGAAAGTGGGTCCCACTGGGAAATTATCATAGAATTGGCCTGGACATGATGTACATCATTTCTGCCTGTTTCTTTAGCTAGCGCTTAGTCATGTGACAATTTCCGTCTTTAGGGTGGCAAAGAACTGTCATCCAGCCTTGTGCAAGGGAAGATGAGTAAACAGTTTGGTTGTACGATAGTAATCTCTGGTGAAGAGGTGGACTATATTTCCTCCTTCCTACACCTAGAATTCAGAGGGGAGAGTAGCAAATCCCTTCTAGGCGCCGTGTCCTTTCCAGGAAAGGAACAAGCCTGTTTCACAAGTGTAGAAATCCAAGATTCTATTTTGAGACATGTGAAGGTTGAGATGCTGATCACCTGAGTGAACATGTTAGTGAATAGCTGGATGGATGTGGTGTCCAATGTCTCTCTTTGCTTAGAGCAGTCCTGATTTGTGTCTGTTGTCCTGGAATAATTATGGATAGCACCCCTGTCTCTACAATATATTCAGTTTAGAGGACACATTATATGGATTTGAAGCTAGATTTTATGAAACAGACTGTGTCTACACAAAAGATATTCTTCAAGATATAGCTGTCACTTAAAGGGATGGAATCTCAAATATTCTGACATTTAGAAATCAGAAGACATAGACCAGTGACTGGGAAGTGAACTAGGAGAATGTGAGGGATAAAGAAGAAATGGTAACTGTTTTTATGGAATTCAATGTCTAATGAAGATTTTAAAAGATCAATTAAATTCAACAGATGAATGGATAAAGAAAGTATGGTGTATATACACAATGGAATATTACTCAGCATTAAAAGAAAATAAAATTATGGCATTTGCAGGTAAATGGAAGGAGTTGGAGAAAATCATGCTAAGTGAAGTAAGCCAATCCCAAAAAACCAAAGGCTGAATGTTCTCTATGATAAGTGGATGCTCATCCATAATGTGTGGGGGGGCATAGAAAAATAGAGGAACTTTGGGCAAATGGTAGGAAGGGATGAGGAGGGGGGATGGGGGCAGGAAAGACAGTGGAATAAAATGGACATCATTACCTAAGTACATGTAGGACTGCACATATGGTGGAACACTACATTGTGTGCAATCAGAGAAATGAAAAGTTGTGCTGCAATTGTGTACAATGAATCAAGATGCATTCTGCTGGCACATATACCTAATTTAAATAAATTAATTAATTAATTTAAAAAATTAGATTTTAAGACTATCTTTCCATCTCTTAGTCCTGGGAATATTTGACACCAAGAATAGAGAATAACACAGGGTTCTTTTTGTGCGGGGCAGGACTGGGGATTGAACTCAGGGGCATTTGACCACTGAGCTACATCCCCAGTCCTATTTTTTATTTGTTTTATTTAGTTATACATGACAGTAGAATGCACTTTGATACATCATTCATAGATGTATAATATAATGTATAATAATAATTCATATTATTCTTCTGGTTACACGTGATGTGGAATCCCAGTCCTGTTTTGTATTTTATTTGGAGACAGGATCTCATTGAGTTGCTTAGCACCTTGTTTTTGCTGAGGCTGACCTTGAACTCAGAATCCTCCTGCCTCAGCCTCCCAAGCTGCTGGGATTACTGGCATGCGCCACTGCGTCCAGCTCATGAAGTTCTTTAAATGTACCATGCTTTTAGTTTTCTTGACTTTTCTACTGTCTGTGTCTCTCTGCCCGAAGTTTCTTCCATTCTTTATCTTTTTAATAATTTCCTACCTACAATTCAAGGATGTTGTTCAAAGCTTATGAAGCTTCCCCCAAATCCCCATGCCAGGCAACATTTGTGGCTTCATGTAATTGACTATCACTAGTCACACCTTGCTCTCTACGTCCATTTTGTTTTCCTACACCTCTTATCATCTCTTATCTGATGTGATAGGGATGAGAAATATTGGTAGTTAACACTGACCAAGAGGATGGATGGTGTTCTGGGCACTCTTCAAGGTTCTTTAGATACCACAGAGTATTTGTTCCCAATAATGGCCATATAAGGAAGGCACTATCACTACCCTTCATTTACAAGTGAAATGAAGAATTAAAGAAATGCATAGTAAAGAAAATGAGGCACAAAAGTTTAAATATCTTGCCCAGAATCACAGAGATAAAGAATAAATGGGCGACCGGGGTTGTGGCTCAGCAGTAGAGTGCATGCCTAGCATGTGTGAGGCACTGGGTTTGATTCTCAGCACCACATATAAATAAAATAAAGCTCCATAAACAACTAAAAAAATTAAAAAGAAAATAAAAAGAATAAATGGATGGCAATTTGAATCCAGGCAATGTAACACCAGAGCTTATGTTCTTTTCAAAGCACCGCAATGTAGTTTAGTAAGCACAGATAAATATGTCGATTAGATGTTTTATTTTAACTTACTAATTTAGCCTTTAAAAGGTACATTCAATTACTAGTGCTTCAAAGTGTTGATAATCTTTCTTTTAAAAACAGTCCATAATATAGCCTCTGGATTTCCAACTTTGGTTTCTTTAAAGTGGAGCAAGAGACTACTGATAACTACAAGTAGCACTGACTCAACTAACAGCTCAACTAACAGAAGTAGAGGCTCACAGTGTAATAGTCTGAAATACCTGGTGTGAGCCATCAGTTGGTACATCTTACAGGGAACAGAAAGCAATGATCAAGCTAGTCAGTCAAAGAGCCTCTAGTCTGTAGCATCTTAGGCCTTCTTTTTTAAATTAACTTTTTCAAATTTATATATGACAGTGGAATGCATTACAATTCTTATTACACACATAGAGCACAATTTTTCATATCTCTGGTTGTATGTAAAGTTTGTTGACACCAATTCATGTCTTCATACATGTACTTTGGATAATAATGTCCATCACGTTACTCCCTCATTTTCAACCCTATGCCCACTTCCTTCCCCTTCTACCCCTCTGCCCTATCTAGAGTTCCTCTATTCCTCCCATGTTCCCCCTCCCTACCCCACTATGAATCAGCCTCCTTATATCAGAGAAAACATTCAACATTTGTTTTTGGGGGATTGGCTAATTTCACTTAGCATTATCTTCTCTAAC
Source organism: Spermophilus citellus (assembly GCF_964194105.1). NCBI lineage: Eukaryota > Metazoa > Chordata > Mammalia > Rodentia > Sciuridae > Spermophilus > Spermophilus citellus. The sequence continues at coordinate 158,181,765 of NC_138185.1, read as the reverse complement.
TCCATTCATTTACCTTCAAATGCCATGATTTTATTCTCTTTTATTGCTGAGTAATATTCCATCATGTATATATGCTACCTTTTTAAAAATCTATTCATCTACTGAAAGGCATCTAGGTTGGTTCCACAGTTTAGCTATTGTGAATTGTGCTGCTAAAGAAATCAAAGACGACCTTAGAAGATGGAAAGATCTACCTTACTCTTGAATAGGCAGAATTAATATCATCAAAATGACCTCACTACCAAAAACACCATCCAGATTTAATGCAATTTTGATCAAAATCCTAATGACATTCCTCATAGAAATAGAAAAAGCAGTCATGAAATTCATCTGGAAAAATAAGAGACCCAGAATAGCTAATGCAATCCTTAGCAGGAAGAGTGAAGCAGGTAGCATCATTATACCAGACCTTAAACTATATTACAGAGCAATTGTAATAAAAACAGCATGATATTGGCACCAAAACAGACTGGTAGACCAGTGGTACAGAATAGAGAACACAGAGACTAACCCACAAAAATACAATTACCTTTTGCCTTCTTATATTTCACACATACATATTGGGTTGATGTTGCATGTTTACAGGGCTGTGTTCTTTACCAGACTGTTAGCAATGATCTTTTTTGATTCATCTTGCATCCTCAGTACCCATAAGCTTTCCTGCATGTGACTGGGGCTCCTGTTCATCTTTTATGAATTAGAATACACTGAATTACCCCATGGCAGTGCAGTAACCTACTTAGGAGGGGCCCTGCTCCCACTTACATGAAAATCCTTGAGGATGAGACAAGCACTTCTGTACTGTTTAAGTAAACCTATTTTAGAAATATAATTCATATAAAGAAAAATGTATGTAAAGCAGAAGCACATGACTTGGTGAAGTTTTACAAACTGAACACGCCCATGTAGCCAACATCAAACTCAAGAACAGAACAAGAAGCAAATCAGAAGCCCATTTTCTACTTTCTTGCATGATCTATGTATCCCCACCCAAGACTTAGCTATTGTTATAATTTTTAATGCCCTAGATAGTTTTTATTTCCTTTTTCATTTTTAGAGATATATAAGGGAAATTATGCAATATGTAAACATTTGTATTTGACTTCTTCTACTCAATATTTTTTTGCAGTTGATATTCATATTGCCGTGTGATTCATTAGTTGTAGAGATTTTCACTGAACGAATATATTTCAATTTATTTATCCATTCTACTCTTGTTAAAATTTTGTGTTTAATTGACACAGAATAATCACACAAATCTATGGGGTACAGTGTGATATTGCAATACATGTATTCATTGAATAATAACCAAATCAGGGTATTTAGCATGGTCATCTCCTTATATATACATCATTTCTTTGTCAGAAAAACATTTAAAATCTTCTGCTTCTAGCTATTGAAATATTCAATACAATATTGTTAATGCTACTTTACTCTTGATGGACATCTGTCTTTGCAATCAGGCCCGTTATGAACAGTGTTGCTACAAACATCCTTGTACATTCCTTTTTATTTATATGTGTGCATTTTTTTGCAAGGGATATATGTATATGCCTGAGAGTAAAAATTTCTGAATACAGAGTATGTTTAGCTTTTGTACATACTCATCAAGCAGTTGTCCAAATGGTTCTATAAATTTGCACACCCCAGCAGATTATGGAAATTCTGTTTCTCAATATCCCTTGTTATTTTCTTTTTTTTCATTCTTATTATTCCGGTGAGTGGTAGGGGTAATATGTTGTGGTTTTAAACTGTATTCCCTTGATGTCTAATTAGGAAGAGCATTGTCCCATGTGTCCCATGGCTATTTACGTAACACTTTTTGTAAAGTACTCCTTTTTCTATTGGATTTATTTGGGTTTGTTCTTCATGGGTCGTAACAGTTCTTCACAGATTTTGGTATGAGTCCTCTATCAAATATATATATGCCTTGCCTTTTGATTTTCTTCTTGGTATCTCACAAGGAACAAAAAGTCTTCATTTTAATGATAGGGGTACTGCTTTTTGTGAATTTTTTAAAAATCTTTTTAATCCTAAAAAAAAGTCATGAAAATTTTATCCTATATTTTCTTTAAAAAACTTCATAGTTTTTACCTACCATAGTTGAATTTACAGTTTATTGAGTTGAATTTTGTGTAGAACATGAGGTAAAGGTCAAGATATACATATTTTTTGACATAGATATCCAATTTATCTCATACCCATATTGTAAAGGTTTTTGTTTTCCCAGTAACTCAATTTTCCCAGGTATGTGAAGGTCTATTTCTCAATGCCATATTCTATCCATTGATCTGTCTGTTGTACCAATATAGACTACCTTCATGGCTGTGGGTTTTTTAAATAGTAAAATAGGATGCATTATAAATTTTCCGGTTTTTAATTCTTATTAATAAATATTACTTTAGCTATTGTAGGTCTTTTGTATTTCCACATAAATTGTAGAATTAGCTTGTTAGTTTCTAGAAAAAGATCCTGTTCAGATTTTTATTTTGATTACATTAAATCTATGAATCAATCAGTAGAGAGTTTCCATCTTGACAATCGTCTGCCTTCCAAAGCATAAATGAAGCATACCCCACATTTATTTAAGCCATTTCTTTTTGTGGTTTCTTTGTGTAGAATGTGCCTGTAGTCCAAGTGACTGTCAAAAATATGAACTCTCATACTTTCCTATTCTTCTATAAGTGATCTTCAACTAAAAATATTCAATTCTCCTTTCAAAGATTGTCTTTTACTCCAGAGCCAAAAACTCTGTGAAATATCAACTATACTAATGTAGTCTGTAAGAAAACAGGGCCAAGACTCTTCTCAAATTTCCTGTAGATTATGTTAGTAGGAGACAGTTTCTCTAACTACAGAAATGCATGGAATTTGAGATGTTTCCACCTAAGGGCAGTATACTCACTAAAGATAAATAAAATATGATAGTGGGGCATCTTTTTAACTGTGTAAAGACACTTTCCAAAGGAATAAATCACAGATGCATATATTAATTAACACATATTAGATTTGGTACCAATTACAAGAATATATAGGAAACTGCCAGTGATATTATCATTTATTTTAATTTTAATGCTCATATTTTCACAATTCATGCCCCAATAATGTGCAGAGCTGAGATCTCTTTCTTAGACTTTCCAGTGACAATCGCTCAAACTTCACTTCCCTTCACTTGACTTTGGCAGCTTTGCTGTGTCTATGTGTGTACACATACTGGTGGCATAGCTCAATCACTAAACAGGCTAGAGCCTTTGAAAATTGTTAAGTTTCAGCTCCTGGCAAATGCAATATTAAAGAAATAGGCTGCATAGCTTCTCCTGTTCTTCTTTGACTGGAATAACTAATTACAGCCTAACTCTGTAGGGACAAAGTTATTAGCTACTACTTGACTCTAGACACAGCAATTCAATTACTGGCCAGCAATGTTTGGAAGCACAAACCTCAATAATTAGCAGCAAATTTTTATCTTCTCTCAGCGCAGCATGTGAGCAGTTGCTTTCAGAAGAAGCAGAATGAAAACACAAATAAAAGTAGACCTATAATTGTTACAGAGGTTATAGAAATCTCAGCAGTTGGTGTAAGGAATGTTGGACACCTAGATAATGGGACAACTGTTATCTTCTAGCAAGAAATTATGTTAGAATAATTTAAAGAGCATAAATTGTGGTTTTTTAATTTATTTTTTTGTTGTAATATCAGATACTGACCTCTTATATATTTAAGATAGAGCTCTAAAGAACTAAGCCAAGCTCCATTGTTCTAACATTATTAAACTAAACTAAAGTCAGGAAAGATTGTGGGACTTGCACACAAGGCCACCTGGCCAGTTAGAGTCCTGTCTAGGATTGGGAACTCCAAGCTTCAAATGACCACTGTTGCTCTTCCATGAGATCCTCTAAACACTGTCTCCTTTAGAGGGACTTTTGAAGTTGAAAGTGGCACGAATTACTAATGTGGCTTCTAGTTGCCTTTCTTAGATTAAATAAAATCAAATTCTTCAACTGGAATAAGGGAAATGGTCCAAATAGGCAGGACAAAGTCACTTGCATGTCTGGTTTTGCTTTTGTGAAAATTTAAAAAAAAGAATTCATGAGTGAAAGGCCATTGCACCAGGATTTGGCTATGTTGCACCCAAAAAATAGTTAAGACCCCATTCTCAAGTTTGGACCTGGATGAACATGAACTTGTGTTCATTAAAAGCCTGAGAATCGTATCTAGGAAAGAATTTATCATGAGGTTCCTGGCACATGAAGTTGACTGTGAATGGATTTGCATTTCTCTAATGACTAATGATAGTATTTTCAAGGGCCTATTGGTCATCTGTATGTCTTCTTTGGATAAATGTTCATTCAAACCTGTTGACTATTTAAAAATCACTTTTATTTGCCTTTTTATTGTTGAATTATAATAGTTCTAGATACCACACCCATATCAGATACATGATTTGCAAACATTTCACCCATTCTGTGAGTTGGCTTTTCACTTTGATATTGTCTTTGTTTAATGTTGATGAAGTTTATTCATTTATTTTTTTCTTTAGTGTCTTTAGGATTAGATGTCCATCGAAGAAGTGTTTCCTGATTCAGGGTTACTAAAATTAACACCTTTCCTTTTGAATTTTGTAGTTTAGTACTTATATTTAGAGTTGAGATACATTTTATTTTAAAGTTTGGAAATGGTCTGAGATGAGTATCCATGTTTGCATTTGGTTTGTGGATATGCAATTGTTCCAGTACCATTTGTTGAAAAGGTTATTCCTCCCATATTGAATTGGTTTGGCACCTATTTCAATATATTTATCCTGTTTGAACATTACATAATGTATACAGTGTATCAAAATATCACATGGTACTCCACTCCCAGTGACTCCGGAGGCTGAGGCAGGAGGATCGTGAGTTCAAAGCCAGCCTCAGTAAAATCGAGGCACTAAACAATTCAGTGAGACCCTGTCTCTAAATAAAATAAAAAATAGGGCTGGTGATGTGGCTTGGTGGTCAAGTGTCCCTCAGTTAAATCCCTGGTACCCTTCTCTCTTCCCCCCGAAAACAAATGTACAATTGTATTTGTTAATTTTTTTAAAAGTCAAACCAAAAATATCCATAATTTGCATGAGTTCATTTCAGGACTCTCAATTCTATTACATTTATATATATCTCTATTTTTATGCCAGCACCAAGTACCTTGATTACTGTAGCTTTGTAACAAATTTTAAAACTGGGAAGAACAGTCATCCATCTTTTTCAATGTTATTTTGATTGAATCCCTTCCATTTCCTTTTGAATTTTACTAGTCCATTTCTGAAAAATAGGCAGTTGGAATTTTGATAGGGGTTATATTTAATCTATAAATCAATTTTGGGAATATTGCCATGTTGATGATATTGTCTTCTAATTTATAAACATGAGATATATTTCTATTTATTTAGGTTTCCCTTAATTTATTTTCAATATTTTATAGTTCTCTGTGTATAAGTTCAGCACTTTTTTGTTAAATGTATTCCTAAGTAGTTTATTCTTTTTGATGCTATTGTCAATGGAATTATTTTTATTAACTTCATAGTTCCTTGCTAGTGTATACAAATGCAACTGATTTTTATGTTAGCTTGTATTCTACATCCTTGCTAAACTATTTATTAGCTTTAGAAGTTTTTTGATAGATTCTTGGATTTCTATATACATGATCTTGTCCTTTCTAGAGATATTTTTAATTCTTACTTCTCTCTCTCTCTCTCTCTCTCTCTCTCTCTCTCTCTCTCTCTCTCTCTCTCTCTGTTTTACTAGGGATTACACTCAGGGGCACTTGACCACTGAGCCCCATTTTGTATTTAGAGAGGGTCTCATTGAGTTGCTAAGCACCTTGCTTTTGCTGAGGCTGGCTTTGAACTCAGGATCCTCCTGCATCAACCTCCTGAGCCACTGGCATTACAGGCACATGCCCACCATGCCCAGCTATCCATTCTTGATGCCTTTTATCTTTTTTTTTCCTGAATAGTATCCCTGGCTATAATCCCAGTATAATGCTGAATAGAAGTGGCAACATCATACATGCTTATGTCTTTCCTGATCTTAGAGGGAAATCTTTCAGGATTTAACCATTAATAACCATTAATATATGATGTTAGAGGCCCTGAATTTTCATGTTGCCTTTGACCCTGCAAATTATGGAACTGAATCTGCTTCATAAAGACAGGCAGAGAGGAGTTGAATGTCAGAGGGTAAGTAGAATTCTCCAATAAGTGATGAGCCCTTGTAGAGCTAATAGATCTGAGTGGCCAAAGTAAAGCAAGACACATCTTTGTCACCCTACCTGCATCTGAATTTGTTGAATGGTCATCTGTAAAAAGTGATAATTGCAAACTTTATTACAAGCTCATCACCTCTGATATGCATGTGGTAGTGTTTAGCGAATAATACTTTGTTTAATTAGTCCAGGTTAGAATGGATTGAAAAGACTTTAGGCAGAATTAATAACTAGGTTTATGGGAACTGTAATAATCAAGAAACCAACACAGCTAGAACCCAGGAAAGTTAGACGAACTAGAGTCACTAGCTTCCTAACCAATACATCCCTGGCCAATTCCTTAGATTCACAGATCTGGAGAGTGATGGCCCATTTCAGAGAAACCACCTCTATTTTTCTGCAAATTATATAATACTAAAACCATGTCATTAAATAAATTATTCTAACCTTTTTTCCCCCTTGCCTATATTGGATTTCAAAGTTCAGTACACATTCAAATTATTCAATTTTGATATCACTTTTATGATCAAATGCCCTACTTTTGAAATGGAAAGCTCAGCTGGCCATGTTCCCTGTTAAGTTAAAGAAGCTTTTATCATTTAAATAAATTAAACCTTCCAGCATGGGTTCCGCAGAACATAATGAAGCACAGAGAAGAAAAGCTTAAATGAAATAAACCTCTTTGCTCATAGAAACAGGACAGGCTATTATGCATGTTACCAATAATAGTGTAGCTGGAACCATAACTGAGTCCTGATTTTTCTTTTTAAATTTTGTTCCTAATTTTCATGGTGTTCAACAGCAATCTGATTTGCCACTGGACAAAAGACAGATACAGAGTACATCAAGTACAAAGGATGTAAGTTATTAATGCTGAGGAAAGAACAAAGACTAGATTTTTTAAAAGCTGTTTTCTTTTAACACTGTGTTGATAATCATATATTTTTTCTTTTACATGATTTAAATCAAACAGATTGAACTCTTATAAACTCAGATCCTTTAACATTTTTTAAAAATTGCTTACTTGTGGGTTTTTAAAAATGTTCATTTTCTAAAGAAAAATCATCATCATTTCCATTCCATAATTGTATAAGATTAATAATCTCTGTGGTTTGTGTCTTGAGTTAGTAGGATACGTTATTTTTTGTATGACATATTAAAGTGTCATGCCATGAAAAGATTCAAATGGATTACAAAGAATCTACAGTTTCTTTCAATGGCCAATGAGCAGCATGCAGTTTTAAAAATCTAAATAAATAAAAATAGTATTTTAATTGGGTTTTACTAAAGAAAATTTATGAATCTTTTCATTATATCCTTAAGTGGAACCATTTTATTAAAGTCATGGTAAAAAGTTAAAGGTAAAAAAAACACTTTTTAAAAGAAAACATTCCACAGAATTAATTTGAGAATGTTATAATGATAATATAGAATAATTACCATGGAAGTGTAGTTTACTCAGGTATAAAAACCCAATATTATTCAAAATTGGAGTGTGGGCTTCTGAAGTTATCTTCAAAACTATAAAGATTTAGAGGGAGGGTCTATTACATATAGTATTTTTTTAAAATACAGCAAGTTACTTACATTAGTCACTCCTGATGTTTTATTTTCTTGTTCATTAAATAATGCATTTTTTAAAACTTCAGACAAAATAAAAAACTACTGTACTTTTCTTATAAGATCAACTAATGGCAGCACCTCAGTCAATTAATCTTTAAACCTCATAAACATGATAAACTCTTCATTTTTATATGGTTTTAATTTCAAGGTCTACATTCTCTTACTTTTCATTAAGAAAATCTGGTATTATCATAAGTCAAAAATAGAGTTTCTGATGGATGGTGTTGTATCCTTACAATGAAACTAAATATTATGACTTACGACCTTTTAAAAACTGACTTGTGGGTCAAATTTTAAACGTGCTTCCAGTCAGCATGCATTTGTTAACTATATACTTATGCTGGGCTAGGTGCTAGGGATGTCACAATGGAGCATCTACTTCCAAACGAGGAAATAGTAGATACGGTGGATGATAATAATATTACTACAGATAAACTTTGATTCATCATTTAGAGAATGGAAAATAGGAAAGGAACAAGAAAATGCTCATTGTTTGTAACTCTGTATTCATAGACTTATCATACACATACATTTGTTGCATGTAGGAGGTTATTGAATTACTGAATAACATTTATTTATTGAGGGCTTTCGATGTGGCAGGCAATGTTGTAGAGACTAGAGTACAGCAATTAACAAAACACATAAAAATCCCTGTTCTCATTAAAGAAAAAGATGAATCTAGGTATGAGTGGATCAAGAATAGTGTCAGAGTACAGAAAAAGTTATTCTTTGACTCCCTCTTCCCCTTCTTTTTCATAAAGATTCATTGAATATATGTAGAAGGAAGTAAAAAAGGAATAAAAGGCCACCTCATAAGGGAACCAGAGCTACAAAATGGCGGCATGCATTTGGCCCAGAGTGAAGCAAACCTACTGGCTTTGCCTTTGAAAGAGAGAGTCTGAAGAGTGCTTCCCATAAGCTCTCTCCCCGCTTTTAGTTAAGGCTATTATTTACCCAATAAGCACAGAACTTCTGCCTATTTGATTGACTGTTTTCAGGGATGGTCTTCATGGCAGGGTTATCTGCTGGGTGTGAAACTGCTGCATCACTTCACCCACTCAGCTGTCCAGATTTTCACAGAACCCAGGAGGAAGTACTGAAGTCATCCTGAGGAGCAACAGAGTGCAATGGTTAAGACTGTTTAGAATCCAACTCCTTGGATTTATATGCAGGTCACTTACAAGTTGTGTGATCTAAGACAAACCACTTAGACTCTGCCTCCATTTTCTCCTCTGTAACCTGAGAATAAGGCCAATGTCATACGGTAGTTATGACAGTTAATAAATAAGAATGCATGTGTGAGTATCCAAACTTTTTATAACTGATTTTCAGTAAGTCATTATTATCTGTTCCAAGTCAAAAATAATTTAAAAAATTAAACAAATTTAATCAAATTTAGTAAACTCCACCCAATCTAGAATTTAAAAAAATACCACTGGCTTAAAAACCTAGATTTTTAAGGGAGGAGTTTGATTAAATTCAAGTGCTATTGCTTTTAGGTAGGTTCGTTCCACTTCAAATTATATACCTTGGGTAGGCGACGTTGCCATATCACTCTTCCCAACTTTGCTTCCATAGCTGCTTCTGATTCCACTAGGCTCAAGACTTCTGTGAGTCTGCTGCTAAGGGAAAGGGGAGGGGTAGTCTATTTCAATTGGTTTGTTGTCAATCCTTGGAGTATTGGCTTTCTGAGACAGCCAAACCCTACTGGCTCCATTTTTATACATATATTTAATGGTCTCAAAGTCTCTAGCAACTGGTGCTCTAGAGAGTGCAATAGCCTCTCCCACCTCATGGAATACTTTTTCCTTATCTGGCTTCTGTGGGGCTGAAGTCACACATGGTTACCTTCTGTTCCTTCCTGAAACCACATGAATCCTGGCCAATGCCTATTCAGGCTACTAGGAAGTGAGAGACAAGAACTAAGGACAGAGAACTTTTGCCCTCCTAAAAAGGCATATATTTTTTTTCCCATTGTGTGTTGTTGGCTCCAAAAAGTGAATGTGTAGGTGGTGTTGATCTGCAAACTCCAGTTGAGAGAAGTCAAGGCCAGTCTTGATGTTGATAAGGTCCCTAGAACTTCAAAGGAGCCATGTCTAATATCACCTCATTTATTATTTCCCTGCATCAGAGATAAAGAAAAAGGAAGTGGGCAACACAGGATTCTGTCATCTACTGTCCCAAATTGTAATTTTTTCTCTTTTCCAGGTTCTTTTTCTTTTCTTTTCAATAGTCTAATTCTGTCTTCTTTGATCCCTGATGCAGACTGGGGGTCTGCCCTGTGCCAGCACTCCCTTTGTACTGGAATTTTGGTGGAGTCTTTGCTCTCAGCTCAATATTAGCAGTCCAGATAATTTTCTTGTTCTTGGTTGAGGGATAAGGGTGGCCAGCTCTGACCAAGTAATCTGGAAAAAGACTTTTTCTTGGTATTTTCCATGGGCATATTGCCATCTTAAATCACCAAACACTCTGAACTTGGTAAGCACAGAGTAACTGCAAGCAGTTGTTAGCCATTATACTGAAAATATAAAACTTAAGGCTCTCACCTTAGAGGCCCATAATTTCTCAATTATTAGGGATATTAAGTCTCTCATTAGAGTTTCTAAAAGATGTTAAGTTTACATAGCAATTCATGTAAACATTACAGAGAGTAATATTCTTGTTGATTATATACCAATAGCATTGTCAAATTTAGCCAACAAAAAGGCAAGGGTCCCAGTTAAAATTAAATTCAGATAGCAGATATTGTTAGTGTATCAATATGTCTTTTTCACATAAGTATTATCTGTTTTTTAGTATGTCTCAAATATTGCATGGGTGTCCTGCATTTTATCTGACGATCCTATGTGCCAAGAACCTGCTCTCCTCCTCTGATAGTTTGAAATAGATTCCTTTACTCCAAATGTAAAAGCTGCTTTCAAAAAAAAAAGTAAGCTCAGAAGTGAGTTGGAAAGGTGAAAGGTGACATGGCCAGTCACTTATGTTAGGTCTCTCTTGTCAGTTCATAGAAAAAAAGTGAATGCCTCTTCAATGACAGGAGATGAAATAGGAAAATAGTAACTGTGCTTCCATATTTGGGTCTGTGTGGTCCACAGAGTGTTAGTTATCTTGAAGACTTAGTCCATGTTCTCGTTTACTTAGGAAGGATAAGAAGTTGTCAACCCTTGAAAGATTTCTAATTAAACTGTGGGTGCTTCAATGACAGACTTCAAGATTAGTATTACATCTTTTGAAAAGATACGATTTCATGTGCCAATAGAGAGGGAACTATGTTTTGGCCTTTAAGACAATTATTGAATTTAGAGAATACTTATTTTAAAATATAATCATTAATGCTTGATAAGCTGAATTTGGTATATTAATCTAAAATTTAGAAAAAATGTGTTGCTACCTAGAAGAAGGATTACTATCTCCCTTACTCTTCAAGTAGTTTCTGGCTAGAAATCAATCATTTATTTATTTATTTAGTTAGTTAGTTAATTAGTTAGTTACCCTGGAAGGTTAGTTACAGAACCTTTGAAAGGTGATAGTAGGAAGTATTTTATGGAAGTACAGAGGGGGGAACCCACAAATTCTGAGAGTGTTTTATGGATAGGTATTGTGTGCTTCACATCTATTTCTTCTTTAATCAGTAACTTGGAGAGGGTGAGAGAGGTAAGTAATTTTGCTTGAGTTATAAAATTGTCTAATTCAGAAAGTGTTTTGTCTAATATAACTCCATGTTGAATTTTCCTTTCAGCCTCACCTGCACTTTCTTTGTTTTTCAGGAATCTAAGCAAATAAAATAAAACAAAACTCACCCTTACTAAGTTTACTTCTAAATGAAAAGATAGGTATAATTTCCATATAGCCAGCATTTTTATTTCTCTTAATTTTGCATAAGTTTTTCCGAATATTTTCAAAATACCTTTTGAATAAAGTCTTGTTTATGTATGTGGGATAGCCATCTACCCTCACATGTACTATATATTTAGTTTTATGTTTAAAAGATGAAGAATCAGAATTTGAATAGTCTAATCTCCAGCCCAGGTGGAAGTGTCACCGGGACAGCATTCTTAGATTTGCTTGAATATTTTTGTGGTAGGAGTTCATATGTTTTTTGAGGTAGCTCATGTAATTAATAGCAGTTTGAAATGAAGGCTTAATTGAACTGGTACTTGCCTCAGAGAAACTTTTCCTCATAGATCCTAGTTTTACATCTAGGGCCACATAAATAAGTTGATTCCTTACCACTGCCCAACCCAGGTATCATGTTGGTAATCTCTGAATTTCAATACTTTTGTAGCTAAGAACTTTTACTGTCTGACTCCTAAAGAGAGGATGATATTTAAAAAGGTGTTTCAATTATATTTATGCAAAAAGGTGAAAAAATACAAAATATAGGGATGTATTACAGGGAAACTTAAGGGATATATATTTGTTTACTTGTATATGTATACACACAAATATTCAAACACACGTATACTAACATATACTTACATTGTAGAGAAGAAGCAAAGCCTCAGCTCAGTTGTTTCAGTCACATTCCCCCCACTGACATACAAGGAAATAGAGCACAGCGAGTAAGTAGGTAGTGTTTCCCCTTGAGAAAGGATCTTCCCATTTGTTCAAGGCTTGGTAAACTATGGCATGTCCATAGAGCATCATGCATCATAAATTCACCTCTTTGACTCTCTCCCATTCCACAGATCATCTTCCGTAAAATCAGTGATGTGAAGAAGGAGGAGGAGGAACGCCTCAGGCAGAAGAACGAGGTGACTCTCAGCATCCCCGTGGACCACCCAGTCAGGAAGCTCTTCCAGAAGTTCAAGCAGCAGAAGGAGCTGCGGAATCAGGGCTCCACGCAGAGTGACCCCGAGAGGAGCCAGCTCCAGGTGGAGAGCCGCTCCTTACAGAACGGAGCCTCCATCACTGGCACCAGTGTGGTGACCGTGTCGCAGATTACTCCCATCCAGACATCTCTGGCCTATGTGAAAACCAGCGAATCCCTCAAGCAGAACAACCGCGATGCCATGGAACTCAAGCCCAATGGTGGTGCTGACCCAAAATGTCTCAAAGTCAACAGCCCCATGCGAATGAAAAATGGAAACGGGAAAGGGTGGCTGCGGCTCAAGAACAATATGGGGGCCCATGAGGAGAAGAAGGAAGACTGGAATAACGTCACCAAAGCTGAGTCCATGGGGCTACTGTCCGAGGACCCCAAGGGCAGCGACTCAGAGAATAGTGTGACCAAAAACCCATTACGGAAAACGGATTCTTGTGACAGTGGAATTACAAAAAGTGACCTTCGTCTGGATAAGGCTGGTGAGGCCCGAAGTCCCCTGGAGCACAGTCCCATTCAGGCTGATGCCAAGCACCCCTTTTATCCTATCCCTGAGCAGGCCTTACAAACCACGCTGCAGGAAGTCAAACATGAACTCAAGGAGGACATCCAGCAGCTAAGCTGCAGAATGACTGCCCTGGAAAAGCAGGTGGCAGAAATCTTAAAAATACTGTCAGAAAAAAGTGTACCCCAGACTTCTTCTCCCAAATCCCAAATGCCACTCCAAGTACCTCCCCAAATACCCTGTCAGGATATTTTTAGTGTTTCAAGGCCTGAATCACCTGAATCTGACAAAGATGAAATCCACTTTTAATATATACATATACATATATATTTGTTAATATATGAAAACAGTATATACATCTATATACATATGTGTGTATATACAGTATATACATATACATATATATATATTTTCACTTGCTTTCAATATGATGAACACAATATGGATTTTGATATGTACATATTGCATGTCCAGCTGGATTCTGGCCTGCCAAAGAAGATGATTATTAAACATAGATATTGCTTGTATATTATGCAGTTGACTGCATGCACACTTTACATTGACATTTATTTATATCCTCTATTCTGTAATTTTAAAATGTATGATTTTTTTGTTAACTAAGGCAATGTAATATTTGAAGAATCAGGGTCCAACCTGCCAATGTTGCCATGACAAATTTGATCTCAGGCTGAGTATATCAAGCTATCATTTCTTCAATGTTATGTTAAGTTAAATTATAGACTAATGCCAAGGAAGTACCATTTTATGATCTCTTTCCATAGATATTTTTCTGTAACTTAGTGTTAGGTTATTTTCCCCTCCATTTAAATACTGTTTTATTGCCTACGTCGGATAGCAGTGTGGGGTATTGAGAACTTATTGCTATGGGTTTTGTGCATGAATTGCATTTTCACTCAACTATACCTCTCCTTTTTTAACGTTATACTTAGATAGTAATCATTAGCTCTTATGTAAGGAAATCCCTACTGCCTCCGTCTTGGAGAACAGCCGCCATCTTGTAAGCTGACATTATCAATACCATAAACACTCAACTACTCATATAGTGTATATTATTATAAAAATACTGCACCACAGGGTATAAGGGCCTTTTGATAATTCATGTTAGAGATGCCAATTTTCCAAAGGTGATGAATGTTCTACATTTGTATTTTTAAAACTTGTTCAAGGGTGTGAGGTTGAAAGGTTACTTAGCAAAATAACATACAAAAAAGATTATGTAAGTGTATGAAAAACTTACCTATTATGATATAGAATTTAAAAAAAATAATGTACACTGATAGACATGTTCTGTTGTGTATCTGGAACTAAAAAAGAATGTCACATGATTGCTGACACATTCTGACTGTAGAGATGACAGAAGAAATGTGGAAACCAGCAACCAATGGAGAGATAGATGTTAAGTTGTTCAACTCAGTTAACTGCTTTTCTATGATTTTTTCTGGTTCCAGTTTTGTAAAGCCTTTTTGCACATAGTTTACTGCTGGATTCCTGCTGAGTTGATACAATAGACTACCATGGCTCAGGCAGATCCACTTACAAATGGGGGTAACTAAAGACTGAATGTCATTGTCTTTGGGGTCACAAATCCTCTTCTTAGAAAGTGCCTATTATCAACTAAAAAAGAAGTAACAAAGAGTTGTGTTGTCTATAGCTAGTCTTTCCAGTGATATGCATTGAAACAGAATACACATTCCTTTGTAAGAACCCAGGAGAATTTGTTTCTTTCAACTGAAGTACATTTTTTGAAGATGTTCAGAAAGGTATTATTTTCAATTAGTGCATGCATGGCATTTAATATTGGGAGCAGGGGAGTTAAGTAATGAGTATCAAGTTGAAAATACATATCAGTAATTTGTATATCATGGGACCATCTGTACATATATGTTGACATATAAGATGATGGCAGAATCAAAAGAAATATTTTGGTTTATTATACCCATTTTTTTATGAGCTTTTGTAATTATCTTCCAGTTTCCCTAGTCAAATCTATTAGAACTGAAGGACAAGTTATCATCATTAGACTGGAGAAGTGTGAAACAGTAATTTATTTTAAAATGTTGCTATTTTAAAATTTATGTTGGAATTTCTTTATGAATCCTGAGGTGTGCCTGCTTAGGAGTCTCAAAACATGTGTTAAATACCATAGCTTCTATCTTTCTTTTCTTTGTGCAAATAACTTCCATTTCCCATGATGGTAGTTTTCAGGGGAACATATATCCATGCTATGCTATGCTACAATATCTACCTACCATAGGCACAAATAATAATAATTATTGTTGTGGAATCAGTCTTGGAATCAGCCTTGAAATTGAGATTTTTTTTTTCATAGGGAGGCTAGTACTTTTTTCTTGACCTTTGATGTTCATTGAATTTCAGGGTAACTTTTTGTTTATTTAAGTCAAGTTTAGCTAAAGTTTTTAAAGATGAATGAGTACTAAAAACAATTTGAGTACAGAAATTGTTAGCTTTAATCACGTGCTTCAAAAATAATAGTCAATGTAAACTGTAAGAGAATGACCGTGAAATAGCAGGATGATTTGAAGTTGCCAGCTACACCTTTGCAAACGGATGCAAATATTTGTTGCATTCTGACATTGACTCAGTTTTACCTAATTAACTTATAATATTAGTCATGTTGTATTCTCTATCTAAATATATTTTTCATATAGGTGGGAAAGAAACAGTGGTTTTGAGCTACTCCAGGCTGTCAGTAAGGGGGAATGCATCAACTGTTTATTTATGGTGCAGTTATCACGGTATTCTTTTTCAGACATCTCAGTCCTCTGTGTGCATGTCATGATGCGGTGCTGAATGCACTCTGCTGTTTGCAGCAGGAACGCGTGTATTCAGCAAACATTGTATATAGAGTAGTTTTTAGGTTCCCAGGCTTCACAATTCTTCACAGTAGCATTTACTCCAATTTGAATAAATGGTAAACACTTGCTTTAATACATGCAATAATCATGATACAATCAAGTTCTGCGTCGCCTCAACCAGCATATGGACAGTTGAGGCTTTATGGGGGACCAAACCACTGCATGTTTTATTCCTACACTGTATAGATGCTCTTGGTGCATCCAGAGTAAAATTTTTACTATTATACTTCTGAACAATGTACTAATAAGAGTAAATGGATATGTATTTAAAATTCAAACATTTTTCCAAAGCAGCATACACATCTTCAATACTTTTCTATGATGCTATTAGTATAGAAGATCAGATGCTGTATCCTGCACAGGTGGTTGTAACATAACAGCAAAAGTCAAATGAAATTGGAAATGTGAACTTTGTATCATAACAGCAAGTTTTATCATCAAGTGTATCAAGATAGTGTTGCATTATATGTGATCCAGTATATGAAGAACTAACAATAAAAGGCAAATAGAAATCCAAAAGGTCAATGACAATACCAAAGCTTCTGGCATCCCACACTGATGTGAATGGTACTTGAAACTGTTCAGGCAAGGTGATTGAATATAGACTCCTACTTTAACAGTTAAAATGGAAAAAAAATATTATGACACTGGTTTCATCTCACATGAGTACAGGAGTATAAATATTCTAAGTATTAAGATAAAAACCAAACAACCAACTTAGTGTGGATCACAGGACAGAACATTTGAAACCTGGAGTTGAAAATTCTCCCTAGGACCAATATACATTTCTACAGAACCCAGAAATTTAGTAGGAATATTATGACAAATAACTAACATGTCGTTTTGAAAATTAAACTCATTGATACCCCAAAACAAATCACATTTCCCCTTAGCTTTAAAGAGATTTTATTCACCTATGAGATCTGGTCCTTTGATGTTATATTTGAAATAACTAAATTTTTCAACCACCCTTTTTTCAAATAAAAAAAATAGTCTTCAGAAAAGTGATTGTTTTGAAGTGTGCAGTGGCTGATACTTGTAAAATTATTTGTCCTATTTCTAATGAATTCTACTTTCTTGTAATTTTTTTCTTTTGAGTTATTTTCTCTGATTCTCTTTTTCTAAATCATGTAATTAATGAGAAAATTTGTCTAGAATGTATGTATCATACAAGGATAACTCTAAAATATGAATACTTTGTAATTGTGAGGATGTTGTGCTTTAATATTTCTTTATTAGATATGCCTGTTTCACTTGTGATTCTTGCTGGGAAGAGAAGAAGAAAGATTTTTTTTAAACACCCTAGGACAGATATCTGGGGTCTTTCTTGAATTCTGAATCTAGCTTTGTCACAATCTAGCAGGGTAATTTTGGGTGTAGTAATTGTTTTTAGTGTGCTCAGCATTTCAACTTCCTCACCAATGAATACTAAAACAAAGCTCAGTACAGAACCCTTCTTACATCAAGATGCTGTTATTTCTCAATGAAAGTAATTTTTCTCTCAGATGAAACTCACATTAAGACAAATTATCTTTTTTTTTTTTTTTTGTAGGATATAAACCATGATGTGCCCTCCATCTTTTAGGCTTTGGAAGAAATTTTTCTGAATAGAGGTTGTTGGTGAGAGTTGTAGGTTGCTAAATAATTCTCAGCCAGTTACATGGGAGCATGAGACTTGCACATTTTCTGGAAACTTAGAATTATTAGTCAAGTAAATATGGAGAAAATGAAGGTTTTTGAAAGTGGAAGAGGGGTAAATTTTATGGCTTTTCATATTCAATTTAATCAAATTGCTCAGCAGAAATTTTCAATTTTATGAAAAAAGCATACAAATTGTTAAATATTCAAGGTATTCATCCTTTGTCTTCTTATATAAATATAACCGTGATTTACACAAGATAAGTGATTCTACGTGGACAGATGTTCTTACAACAAAATTCTTAACTACAAAAGAATCCTTTCTAATGACCAATAGGTTTTCCAATGTGTATCTTGAACTTAAAAGAACAGGATAAATAAAGGAAAGCCATATGAATGGCATTGAAAACTACTAATTTGATGTATATTAAGTAACAATGTTTTAACCTAGAACGTTATGTGATTACTTTTTAAATTTTATTCTTAAGTTTTAGGTGGACACAATATCTTTATTTTACATTTATGTGGTCCTGTGGATTGAACCCAGTGCCTCGTGCATGCTAGGCCAGTGCTGTACCACTGAGCCACAACCCCAGCCCCATTATGTGATTATTAATATTGGTAATTCGAAGAAGCTACTTATAGTCTTTGATTTTTGTAATATTTGTTCATTCTACAAAGATATGTCTGTATCCTATAATCAAACTATTATTGCTACATACATCATAGTTAATTTATTATCACTACATTTTCTATGACCTTTTGAGTAAAGAAAATAAGAGGATATAGAAACAACAAGGAAATATTTATGCATTGGAAGCAATATTTATATTTAGATCTCTCATTAGGTTTTGCTAATCATTTTCATCAAACCACAACTTAAAAATGGATATTACAAGTTAAGAATTATGCATATTTTGAAAGCACACATAATTGCCCATGTTAAAAAATATATTAGTTTTAAATGCCTTGTATTTTTGAGTAGAGTTCAAGAGGGTTTAAGGGCATTGACATTTTTACTATCCACTTCAATCCTTCCTATTTATTTGCTAAGTGATTAGTAATATTTATATTTCGATCCACCAAAGGCCTGTGACATTACAACTGGCAGCTGCTTTACATATGTATTCTTCACGTATGTAAATAAGTATTTTCAATCAGCTTTCAACATAAACTTTGTGCTTATAGTCTAAACGTATTAGCAGCTTACATTACAAAATCTTTATGACTATGGCATGGCATTTAGTATTTTTTTAGAGAGTTGATAAAGATCAGTTTGTCACTACAGAAAATATTCATCTTACCTTGGCCTAAGAAAACACAGAGAAATAATGTCCAGGGAGCTAAACAATCAGAAAAAAATCAAGGATTCAGGTTTTAAACAGGTTACTGGTGCCAGGCTGCGTGGATTGTGGGAGTCCAATCAGGCTTCATATATGGATCTTTGGAACAAATCTACAAAGAGGAGCACTGTGGAGGTTGCAATATAGATGCACGTAGAAGTAAACATGATCATTGACAATGTTTATGGATGCAATCAGAGCAACTGCGGCAAGCTTTGTAAAATTTTAAACTGTTTTAGCTTAACTTTACTGTTGTTCTGTGCAAGTAGATGCAGCTTTCTCAATGAGAGGAGTTAACTAAGTCTAGATCTGATATTTGTTGGAAAAACATGAAAACATGGGTAGGGAGCAAAAAACAACAGGAACATTAGAACAGAAACAAACACATAGCTTCCATATTTCTTTATTTAAAGCATATTTTCTCATTGGCACATCACCAAGCAAAATGAAAGAACAAATTCACATGCATTTTTCCAAGTATCAAAAAGTATTCAACTATTTAAATAATATGAATTACTAAACTTAATGCAATCCTAAGTTTTGAACAAGAAATGAATTCAAATATATCTATATTGCATATATTATTCTTTAGTATTATTTTTTCTTTAAGCAAAGGATTTCTTATGTTTGTAGTACACAATAAGTAACTTGTAAAACATGCAGTTTTCACAGGTCATGGAACCACTCTTATTCAAATAAACACGTTTAGGTTTTCTATACCTCTTTCTTGTGAAATTGAGATCTGCAATGAAATATTTTTCTAAAACTCTATTTTCAGATTCATCATCCATAAATTTAATATTCATTGGTATTTTATTCCTTTCTTTTATCATTTGCCATCTACTGTGCTAAGGCATCTATTATTTTTTTCCCCAAATTTACAGGTTTTCTTATCTCCTGGATTTCACCCAATTTTTCTCATCAAGAATATTTCCAGAACTAGAGACTGGATAGTAAAACTAATGACTTTGCTCTTAATTCTCTTCCTGAAAATGTAAGTTAGTATGTTTCACATATTTAAAAGACTACTTTTATATTAGTACAAAATACTTTCTAAGTTTCAGTGGTTTTATTTTCCATCCTCATTACATTTCTCCTCAAATCACTTAATAAAGACTTTGAAAAATTCTTCCCTGCCCATAGGTCTCATTTATACTTTGAAAATGGTAAAGATAAACCTTTATGATATTCTTTGTGTTATTTCTTTTATAAAAAAGTGATGGCATAATCCCTACAATTTCAAAAATATATTTCATAGATTACAGTCAGAATCAATTTGGGGGGTCATAAAATCTGTGAAGATGAGAAGTGTTAAAAAAAGAACACTTTGGATTAGCAAAAAAAAAAATTAATTGAATGATGATACCTAATTAAATCTAACAAATCAATGTGTTAAACAGTATTCACGGTAATTATTATTAAGAACTTTAATCTTCAAAGCATTTTATGCAAAACAGTTGGTTCTCAGCCATTTGGTGAGGGCAGAAAGTATCTTACCAAAGTCCAAAGGCCACAGAAACAGTATGGAATTCTCCCACAGTTTCATTATTGTCCCTCTCCACATCTCAAAACACTTGGGAACTCACATAAACAAACAGAGCGTTTCCTTCTACATAGAGTTTGGCAGATTTTTTTCATTCTTTATAGAGCATTTATTTACCTTTATTAAACTGCATGATGGAGTTTGGGAATATTTGAAAAATTATTTATGTAAAGAGAAAATAGCTATACATCTGTATCAACATACTTGTTTACATGGTGCTAGAATATATAGATGGTTCTAGATTCTAACTAAAATTCTGAGTTATGTAGGGAAGGGGGACAAAACTAGAATTTCTTATGCCTTCTATGTATCAAATGTAAGAATACTGGTCTGTGTTATAACTCAAGATTTTTTATCTCTTGATTTTTAAGATGAGACCAATGTGTGTGCATGTTTTCTTAGGGTCAGGACCATTTGGATTGGGAACCAGGACGATGATGCAGGCAAGGTCTGAGAGAAGACTGAGAAGGATCATTTGGCTTTTGTATCCTTAGGCTTAGAAGTCAAACAGTAAGATATATACTGAGTGCTCACTATACTAAGCACTTTATTTAGACTAACAAAAGTAACTCTTGCATCAATTCTATGAAGAAATAGGTTCCAGAACTTGTCCAGCATAGCAATAGCTAATTAACTGCTCACTAAATAGTAAAGTTGAGATTGTAACACAGGCAGTCAGACCTTGGAGAGAAAACTTCATCTTACAGAAATGACATTGTAATCATAAATTCCAAGTCTTTTAAGACTTATAAAATTTCCAAGACTTATAAAATTTCCTTAAGTTAAAATAATTAAAATAAATGTACCCTATAATATTAATGCAAATATTTGCTTTTTTCATAGTAGATCAGAACATAGGGCAGAAGTTGAAATCATAACTTGTATAAGTAGAACGTGTCCTGTTCCAGCAATGGAATTTTCCTTCACTTCTCTCAAGTTGAAAGTCAGCAGTAGAATTAAATTGGCAAATGTAATTCTAAGTAAGAAATAAGTTTGACATATGATCATTGGTATCAATATTTTCTTTTCTAGTTGAACTTTAATCTAAAGAGGTAATGAATAATGGTCAAGGAAAGTAAGATATTATCCAGATTTTTTCTGTAATTCATTTTTAATATTAAGATTTGGATGAGACTTGAGAAAGGCTTTATTTCAAAATTTTTTTTTTTTACTCACTGAGTTTTAATATAGATTATTCAGATCTTTTTATTGGTTATACTGATGTTGGCTTCTAGTCCAAATCACTATTAAAATAAATGCATCCTCCAAATGAAATGTTTGTGATTAGAAGGGCAATTTGTTTTCTTATTTCCAAATTTAATGAGCTTGTTGTACATATATTTGCTTAAGAGATATTAAGTAATTTTCTCTAATGAAAAAAAAATGTTAATTTCTAAACTGGCATTTATTTGTTCTACCCTTTGATATCTTTAAAGCAAATGTCTTGAGATAAGGAGGAAAAAATAAACAAATGAGATATTACTACATTATACTCTGGGATTCTCAGTCCAAATCTTCTTGTTTTCACTTTGTTAGTAACAGGGTTGGAGGTAGCCATGAAAAGAAACATCCTGCTTTTTTCTTAACTGTGGAGGACTCCAGTGACACTGTCTACAGATTTTGATAGTTGGCTCACTTCCACCCTGGCTTCTACATAATCACTGTGTTTTTACTTAAACAAGGTCATGGACTTGTGTTGATTGCTAAGACATTTGGTCAAAGAACAATTGACCTAAAAATGCAACCTGTGGTCATAGTTATAACTATGGGAGGAACAGGGAGAAAGGGGAAAGAATAGCAGTTGCTTCCTCTTAATGATTTTTCTCTGTGTTGTGCCTTTTTAATAATTTTTGTTAGTTTATATAGTATGTGTCATGACCACTAAGATTTTAATGAAACATTAGGAAGAAGTTTGAAAGCTTGCTAAATTATTGTTTTAAATAAATGAGGGCTCCCCTACCCATCAACAAATTTAGAGTATCTAGTTTTGACCTGGAAGCCCAGGTCCCTAAGCACTTGCCTGTTTGGGATGCATCTTGATTGGGTAAAGACAGGATGATCTGACCACTCTGTCATTTATGCAGAATCACTGCCTGTTGAGTGACCAGAAGGCCAAAAGATCCACCCTGATGCCTGAATAAAGAGTAACCATAATAACTGATATAAAAAAATTCCTTGCCAAATATTTGATCTTTATTGTCAGATCATTTAACTATTTCTTTCCATGGTCAGACTCTCAATGAGTTAAGGAAATTGGGCTTCCTGACTAAAAAACCTAAAGATAATTGTCGATCACAAAGCTGCTGGTGTCACAGGCTCCTCATCAAGTTTTACAACCAAAGTATGATAGAAAGATTTTTAATGAGGTCATGAGTGAGCAAATAGGAAGGAGAGCTAGCTGTCAAACCATGCAAAAATCACAATAAAGATTCATTTTTAATTCCATGTCAAAGAAAGTTGGGTAGACATTGAGTCTCTAATGTTGGTATATTATGTCCCAGCTCTGAATCATCAACTTACACAAAATGCAAATGTACTTTCTTTAAAATCATGATTAACCTATTTCAGTTTTAGAAAAATTAATGTTGCAAATTGCCTTTTGATCTTGCAGGCATGTCTTCATGCTGTGATTCTCATGATCTTTGTCAGTTAGGTTGACGTGTGCTGTTCGCTCACATCCTTTGGTTCACTGCACTGGCATCTTTATTCAGGAAATCTCCTCCCATCTTAGGACATATTCACAGTAAACGGAAGAAGGAACACACACTTTTTTAGGAACAGATTTTGCAAATGATGGCTATCACATTGAGAATTGGAAACCAATTTAGAATCATTTCTCCCCTAAAACCTTCCATTTGATTTATTGAAAGAGCAATGACTTCTAGAAATGCTTGGTACTCAGACAACACAAATTACAATATGAATATTTATGACATAGGGAAAACTACAGATTCTTTTTATTCTATGTTTTTGTCACTTTGTTTACACTAGTTGCTTCACTTTGTATACTAGAATATAAATTCCTGACTGTAATGCTGATGTTACGATGGGAATTTATTTTTGTAAATCCATAAATGCTTTTGCCACTGCAATCATATTTGTGAGAACTTGGGGATATTAAAAAAATGCCTCTTCCTTTAGGGTTAATTCCCTGGAAATAATTGATATAGGTGTGGACCACGGAAATAATGAAAAAAACCTCATGCAAGATATTTTAATACCATTATGCTAAGCAGTACTTGTATGCAATTTTCAAAATCTGATTCATGCTAAGCAGATCTTGTTTTCTACTTAAACCAAGGTATTGAAACATGTAATATTGAAATTTTGTATATACTGTTGACTTATCACCTGATGGCTAAAAGGATGTGTGAAAAAAATTTAAATTTGTGACTTTAGGTTCAATTCTGGAAAACTTGTGATCAAAATTCTTTGCAGTTGGGAAGTTTATAGTGATTATCACATTACTTAAGGTTTGTTCTCAAGAAATAGTCATTTAAAAAAGTGAATTGGCAGGTGGAAGTTTCTAACCCAATAGAATTATGGGTTTTAGCACAATAAATATGCTATATTTCATCAGGGAGGATTAACTTTGATTTTTTTCACACTTTATTTAAATGTGGATATTTTTTCATGATACAGAATAAAATGTGCATTTTATGGAACTTGTTTGAATTGGGTCTTTCTTGGAAATTGCTGTTTTTAACTTGGTTGGATACATGAAGAGCCCCACAATACAAAAGCAGGAAGCAATGGATTTAGGGAAAAGTCTTTTGATATTTTAGCTTTGCCAATGTTACTTTTAAAATATTTTGCTCTGATAAATTATACTGGCTTGTATAAGTAAGAAAATTGAAATAGTATCATATCAGAAGTTAACATTTTAAACCTAGCAGGAAATTTGATTTAGAAGGTCTCTCTCCACCATAAATGATAATGATCAGATCTAAATAGAATTGGAGAAATTTTTATTTTAAAATGGTATTTCTTTTAATGTTCCTTAATTCTATTAATATATTAAATTCTATTAATGACATGACATTATGAGTTTATGTAAAGGTGTACAAAGATGAAAATATTTTTGTATTTTTTTAGAAAAATCATGAGTGATTTTGTCACTATCTTATATTATTATTATTATTTTGGTACTAGGGATTGAGTGCAGGGATGCTTAACCACTGAGCTACATTCCTAGAGCCCTCCACCCCTTTATATATTTTATTTAGAGCCAGTGTCTTGCTTAGTTTCTCAGGGCCTCTCTAAGTTGCTCTGGGTGACTTTGAATTTATGATCCTCCTACCTCAGCCTCCCAAGCCACTGGGATTACAGATGTGCACCACTGTGCCTGGCCATCACTATCCCTTATTAAAAAGCAAAAGCTCAATAATATAGGAAGATTTTAACATAAGAACTACAATTTTTTCTAATTAAGGAAACATAAGTTTAATTAATTTTTAACATCACTTGGAAGAGTTATTCAGGCATATTTAGTTGTTCTCCAAAACTATATTTTAATTCGAGAGCAATTACATAAAATTTCTTTTCTGCTATGGAATTACTAGGGTATAATTGGGGGGGGGGATTTCAGACTCAGCTATCAATGATACGGGAACCAAGGAATGGTAATCACACAGAACTAAAGAGGTAATCAGAGTGGAGGGGTGTTTTCTACACAGATTTTCTTTAGCAAATGCTTTCTCCACTTTTTGTCCCTCAATTCCTTCTTGTTTCCTTCTATGCACATACTGTCTACCATTCATCAATTAATTACAATCTTTTCTTATAGTTCTGTGGTAATAACTCAGTTGAGAAAGATACCATGTTCTCAAAACATGATAAAACATATAGATTTTCATGAGAGAACACCCAAGTACCAAATGCCAATAAATCAGGATGATACCAAACTTTCTATCCTATGGGATATTTCTCCTGGGATTGTGATGAAGGATGGAACACATTTTAACCTTCCAAACCTCATTTTCAAGGCCAGCGTGCTTCCACTCCCAACCAGCAAAGGCTTTGCTTTGTCAGATTGTTGAAGACCGTTTTCCCATATCGAGTTGAGTACATTTTGTTTAATCTAAACGAATCAGCACAATGTGCTTTCATTTGATTAAATAAAGTTATGTCCAATCCAGTGACTCAGAATCAACTTCTTACGGCTGAAAGGGACATTGGAAGTGAATCAGCACCACAACTACTTTGAGAAACAAAGAAACCAAGAACTGGCAAGGTAAGTAACCCTGGAAGTTATATGAATACTTAGAGGAGGAGTTGGGACTAAAATCCAGTTGTGTTGACACTGAGTCTGATCTTTTTACCACTGTATCACAAGCTTCTGGGGTTTTCCACAGTGTAACACACACACACACACACACACACACACTCACTCACTCACACACACACACTCTCACATGCACTTTAGTTGATGTTATTGAAGATGCTGCTTGTCCCATCTTTGTTGCTGCAGATTAATAGTTATGTGTCCAAGTATGTGATTCAGATAAAGATGCATGTGTCCTCTATTTCAGTTTTTGCAAATTAATATTAGTATCTCATAAAAGGTCTGTTTTCTCTCTTTGATACTAAGATTGCTATTTAGCATCCTATACTCAGGATATTCAGTGTGCAACTAAGAGTTTTAGAATCAGAGCTGGACAGATCATCAGTTTGTTATATCTGGATAAGGCTACTTAGTTTGCCCAGACTTCAAGAATACTTAAAAAAGATTGTTCGGATGCTGACTACCTCAGATCACTGTGAGATGAGTAGAAACTGGAACTTTGGGGCTTCTTGTCTCCTGTGGGACCATGAGTGCACCAAACACAGCTTTCTGTTTTGATTCTGTTCTCAGATGCCCAGACTTAACTCTTTCAGTGTGTATATGCACACACATATGGGCAGATGACATTTTCTTTGGTTCTTAAAATTCTCTAGGACTATTCCCATGAAAGAGTCATGAGTATCTATGTTCACAGTTTATAAATAACAGTGCTTAATACAATTAGTGGCTGGTGGAGAAGTACTAGCCTCTGGTCATCTGGTGTCATTTGGCTCTTGAACCAACGTTACTCCCACCTTCAGCTAAACCCAAAGCATGGGTTGTCTTCCACAGCTGAATATTCTGTTTGAAGCCCAATGTCAGACTTTTCTGGAAACACTTCAAGCTAATGCCCTGTGAGCAACTGATTGCTAGGAATGTGCCAGGAACAAGACCTGGGTTTTAGAAGGAAGGCAGAATTTTAGCTCTTTCAGGTCTATAAGTGTCCATGTTCTCTGCTGTTAACACCCTTCCCTCAACTCTTAACAATTTGAGAAAGGAAAGAAGGGAGATTTTCAGAGCCCCAGATCTCTGCAGCATGCAGATACTCTCTCCTCTTCCCTGTAGTTTTCCACTCTGCTAAAAGCTGGGCTAGAAGAAGAAACACCGCAGGTAACCTTGAGCTGGTAGGTTTGTGGCTCCCTGCCCGACTGAAGAGTCTCCCTTCCTGACATGATACTGGGACTACCTTCCAATACTTACAGTGTCACAAGACCTGCCTCCCTCCCGCATACATCCTGACAGGGGGCTTGTCTGTAATGCTCACCGAACTGCATCTGTTGTGTTTTTATTCTCATTTTTCTTGTTTTAGTGAATTTGATTTTGATATAGAACCAAGTTCTCAGTATTTTGTATGTGGAATATGAAGAGAAAAGGAAGAACTAAGGCATGATACCAAACAATCCCCTTTCACCCCCTGGCAAAAGTGGAGGGAAGGCAGGGAGCAATTTGCCTTTTAGGATATCAGCAGCAATTTAGATGCTTCTGTGCTGGAGTGGCCAGGGCCCTCTTTTTCCTCTCCCTTTTCTCTGCTTGTGTGTACTTCATGCTTTGTGTAGCCTAAAGTAGGTTGGGGAGAGACCAAATGAGATAATAGCAGTGACAGTGCTTTGAAAAATATAATGGGCTTTACACAGCTTGAGATTTTCTCTATTTGCCATTGATTATCCCAGGAGTCAAGAACTTACTGAGAAGTACAGAACTTATTGAGAAGGAACCATAAATATTAATAACACATTTGACACCCAGCGCCTAGTGAAGTTCAGGTTTTCATACACACACACACACACACACACATATACGTATATATGTATATACATAAACATATGCATACATGTGTGTACATATATATTTTCATATATATATGAAAAATTTGGCAAGTTCAAAATTTGTCCAGAAACAAAATCTGGAGTACTTGCACTTGCCTGTCAACTATAAGGTGGAAAGCAAACACCACCTATGCCCTCCTTTAACACTTTAACATATGGGCTATAAGTTCATTAATCTTAAAATTAAATGAAAATTCTTCAGAGAGCAGTATTATTTGAGTTTTTCACTTTCAGAATTAGTTACAATATTTGATGAGATTTCTGTTGCACGGATTAGGATTTGGATGTTGTTCGATTCTATCCTGATTTAAAATTCAGAGCTATAAAATAAATTCCCAAATTTCATGCCAAAGCACTAGAGAGGCCACTAGACATTGTGTTAGTTTAGGATTCTGACTTAATGTGCCTAGGTACACATGAGGGCCTAATGCTGGAGTTGACAATTTGAAGTGTGTATTCCTGACATGATACTGGGACTACCTTCCAATACTTACAGTGTCACAAGAACTGCCTCCCTTCCGCATACATCCTGACAAGAGGTTTGTCTGTAATGCTCACCGAACTGCATCTGTTGTGTTTTTATTCTTATCTTTCTTGTTTTAGTGAATTGATTTTGATATAGAACCAAGATTCTCACTATTTTGTATGGGGAATATGAATTGGTGGATGGAAACCTGGATGGATAGACAGGAAGAATTATCTACCAATTGTCAGATAAAGTCCTAGATATTTTTGTGTATAATAGTCCCAGTGACCCCATTAGAGGGAAAAGTCATAGGCTCTGAGTGATAAACAGCCTTTTCCAATCTAACCTAGAAAGAAAGTATCAGAAAACATTTTCAAACCCAGATCTCTGACTCCAAATCAAGGTTTTTGTTTTTGTTTTTGTTTTGCCTCTAAGTGATTCTCAGACCCTTATTAGATACCCAATTTTTATCTCAGCACTCATAGAAATAAATGTTAATATTGTCCTTTGGAGAACTGTCTAGTAGTCCAGGATCTTCCCCAGAAAGCCATCATCTGATGAGAGAATGTCAGGTTTTGACCTTGTGCTGCAGTTCTGAAAGCAGGACAAATGCTTATTTCTGTCTTCTGTCATGCTATCCTTATTCACTGATATGGAGTATTACCATTCACAGCATCACTTTAGTATTTTCTTTGCATGATGGCTCATGTTGCAAAGTCCCACAGGAGGATTGACATCCCTACGGGACACTTTGGTGATATAGATATAAGTTACTTAAAAGATTTATGTTTTCTTCTTCCTTATAGCTCCCTGCTGTGTTTAGAAGTATGCACTACACACAGACAGTTGCTACAATTAAAGTCAAGAAAGAATGATTAAAATACAATTTTAGCTGAGCATGGTGGTGCATGCCTGTAATCTCAGCAATTTGTGAGGCTGAGGCAGGATGATCTCAAATTTGAGGTCAGTCTCAGCAACTAAGCTACGCCCTTAAGCAACTTAGTGAGGCACTGACTCAAAAATAAAAAATAAAATGGGCTGGAGATATGGCTCAGTGGTAAAGTGCCTCTTGGTTTAATTCCCAGTATAAAAAATAAAAACAAAACACACACACACACACACAAACACACACATTTCTTTTTAATTATTTTTTGTAGTTGTAGATGGACAACATGCCTTTATTTGTTTATTTTTATGTGGTGCCCAGGATCGAACCCAGTGCCTCACATGTTCAAGGCAAGCTCTTTACCACTGAGCTATAGCACCAGACCCCACACACTTTTGATGGAAAAAAAAAAAAAAAAACATGAGCAGATAACTCAGGCAGTAGGTTACTATTTGGTTTTCTTTTTGCATTCAAGATGAATGAAATATCATAAAACACTTCCAACTATCTGAGAACATGCGTTATGCGATCTCAAATCCCATGTCAACATTTTATTGGTATCTTTGCGCCTCACTGGGCTCCAAAGACCTACCCCAGTGGAGAAAGTTCCTTACCTGGCTAGTTCCTCTGTCAGCCAGACTAGCTACACTCCATCAGCCCTCCACTTAACAAGTCCATTTCCCTGCTAGCCCCCAAGGGTAGTCAAACAACCAATTATATCCTTCTGTCAGACCCAGGGGTCTTTTGCTACCACAAAGCCTCCCTCCAAAGACCCCTTCTTGTTCTGTTCCTGAGTGCAACCCCAGTGCATCCTGCATGGTGTGCAAGGTCCTTCACCCTCCAGGTTATAGGTGTATGTGACGGTAAATTCTGTCTAATTCATCTGTCCAGCATTTTGTTATGTGTTTGGCCACCTTCTACTTTTTAGCATGGGGGATCCCTCCCTCACCAATGGCATAAATAGGAGGTGACTGGAACAGAAGGCTAATTCACTTTACTGGAGGGAATTTGAGTGTACATCAACTAATAATGTGTCTCAAAAGTTACATTGTATCTCTCCTCACTTTGATGGTTTAATTACATTTGTTGTCAAATTTAGTAATAAAATCTGTATAAATTTGAGATTTTTTTCTTTGGCAGGTTGCTATGACTTCATAATAAATGGGATTTATTTAGCTTAGATGAGCATCAGCCATGAAGTAAAACTCAGTCTCATTTTTATCTACGTTGACTGCTTAGAGCAAACACATTTCCTTCATTTGTTGAACTTACTGCTGGAGTTTGCTGAGGCAATAAAATGGAATTAATGACATTTTACATTTTTGACAATGTCTTCACTATTCAAGATACCTTGAATTTTCTATGTATTAGCAGATAAGCACTTATTTATACAACATGATGGTGAAAAAAAATAATTACATACTTTTTCAAAGTTTCTACACAATTTTTTGACCACTCAAAAGGGTTGGAACTGTCCATGTAGACGTATAGTTCTCAATTGGGGGGGGGGGGCAGTTTTGTTCCCAGCATCCATTTGACAATTTCTGGGAGCATTTTTAGTCATCTAATTGGGGAAGAGTGCTACTGGTATATTGAGTAGAGACAAGGATGATGCCCAACATTCTATAAGGAACAGGACAGCCCTTCCCGCCAGGCATTATCCAGCCCTAGATGTCTGAGGCGCTGAGGTGGAAACATCCTACTTTAGATACCTATGGCATACTTGTTTCCCTTTTTCAAATTATAAAACTCATAATGTGAATGATTGGACCCACAAATGGAATCTAGTTGTCTTCTTCAGAAAGAAGCCCCTGAGAAAATTCTTAGAAATAAACTCAAGCACCACAATAGAAGCTGGGGCTATGGCATGGCACCCCCAGTTTTCAGCTTTTTCAGTGTATATGTCATCTACACCCCACTGTCCTTTCCCCCATGATGGAATAGAGCAGACCACTCTGCCATGGTGGAACAACAACTCTCAATCCAATGGTGCACCTTCCAGCTCAGCATAGATCTTTCAGAATATTTTTAACTGTTTTTTAAATTGTTCTAATTAGTTATCCATGACAGTAGAGTGTGTTTTGACACATTATACACAAATGGGGCACAACTTTCATTCCTCTGGCTGTACGTGGTGGTGCAGAGTAGTGCAATCACACATGTATATAGGGTAATAATATCTGCTCATTATACTCTCCTTCCCATTTCCACATCCCTTCCCCTCCCCTCTACTTAACTATTCATATATTTATACTGGCTTCCTAAATGTGAAATTTGTACATTGAAATACAATGGATAAGTTTTTAACTTTTATTTTGGTAGAATTTGCTCAGCCATCAAATGACTCTTGTAAGTACCCCTCAAGTTACAAATCAGCCTTTTTTTAAACAAACCAAGTCTGTTATAGTTTAAATTGTAAAGGATCAATAAATATTGGCATAACATGTTTCTCAGCACTCATTATAGTCATTTGAAAGAGAGTCTCCATGGATTAACTGTAGCCAAATTCCTTTCCTCATTTGCTCTATTTACCTTCTTAGTTGTACACAGCTCTGACTGATTCATTAAAGAATCTTTGGAAGGAGAGTCTATGTTCCAGGTAGCTATGGGCTCTCCTGTGTACACTCAATGCACAATTCATTGAGGATCCTGCTCACGTTCATGTTTCCATTACCACTATTATTCCAAATCTTCCTGAATATGATGACTTCTACATAATTACATACACATACATCTCATTCATATGAGTGAAATGAGCTTATGAGGCAATTAATAATACTAACTGAATAGCAAACACTCTCATTTCCTTGTGAAATAAAGCAATGTCTAGAAATATTTCTTGACTCCAGGAATCTCATATCCCTTAGCCTTGCTGGTGATTCATAGTTCGTTTACAAATGAGTTTGGTCTGTTATTGAAACATTAATGCCAGGTGCAGAGATCTATTGGAGAACCTGTCATTACAAAACCTTATTGCCTTTTAACAAATAATTTTAATTAAGCATAATTTTAAAAGCATAAATTCACTCATTGTAAGTGAAGAATTTTATGATTTTCAGTGAATTTATATAGCTGTTCAACCATCACCATAACCCAGTTCTAGAACATTTCCATAACTCCAAAATGGTCCCTCATACCTATTTTTAGTCAATCTTCACTGCATGCCAAGTCCCAGGCAATTATTGATCTGCTTTCTGTTTCTATAAATTTGCCTTCACTGGAACTTTTATTTAAATAGAATTGTATAATATATTGGTTTTTATGTGTAAACTTCTTTCACTGAAAAATGTTTTGGAGGTTAATCCATGTTGCATGTGTCAATAATTTAATTTATTGCTGAATAATAGCACAATATGCAGTTGTACCACACCTCGTTTATCCATTCACCAGCTGATGGACATTTGGATTATTTCCAGTTTTTTTGGTATTAAGAATAATACTGTTCTAAACAATTACATGCAAGTCTTCTGTGTGGACATATGTTTTCATTTGCCATGGGTAGATACATAGAAGTAGAATTACTGGGTCCTCTGGTAAGTGTATTTTTAACTTTCTAAGAAAATACTGAAGTGTTCTCCAGAGTTACTGTACCATTTTACATTTCTATTGGCAGCATACATGATGGTTTCAGTTTCTCTGTAATCTTGCACATTCTAGTGGTTCTATAATGGTATCTTATTGTGATTTGAATGTGCATTTTCCCAATGATTAATAATATTAAGCATTTTTAATGCATCATTTCCATATCTTCTTTGGTAAAATGTCTATTGGAATATACCACATTAAGAGAATGTTAAATCTCTCATCTTTCTTTTGCCTCTTATAAGTACTTTTAAGTTCCATGGGTTAACAATTAATTGATTTTTGATCTATTAGACTATGTTCATTTCAGATATTTTAGTAAATTAGTAGGGAGAGAGGTCAGGCACCCATGCTCTTGCTATTACAAAGCTATTTTACTGCTTAATATGTCTGAATATTTCCAGGAACCCACTTAGACTATGTACTAAATATGGTAGTACGTGCCTATAATCCCAACAACTCTGTAGGATGGGGAAGACTGCAAGTTCAAGACTATCCTCAGCAACTTAGTAAGACCTTCAGCAACCAAGTGAGATCCTATCTGAAAATAAAAAATAAAAAGGACTAGAGATGTGGCTCAGTAGTAAAGTGCCCTTGGATTCAATCCTCAGTACCAAAAAAGAAAAAAAAAACCAACTTTATTATTACCTCAAAGGCTGATTTTGAAAAGGAATTCAGGATGAATTTACCTAAATAAATGCTAAGTTAAACTATAAGAAACATCAAAGGTAAGCACCTTAAAAATTAAAAATAGACATCTAGGAAAGTTTTGCTCCTTGCAATCCAAGGCTATTGTGGCTGGACTTATTACTTTTTCAACTCTCTTTGTTAGATTGTTTATTTTTTGGAAAAGTCACTTAGTGGTTCTATTCACTATTCCCTTCAGTAGGCTGTGCTTTTCATTGTTGCGTATTTTAAGTAAAACTAAAATAAAGAGATTCTTCTAAATTTATAAAGCAGGATGTATGGTTTTATAACTGTATTATGTTTAGAAAAATTTTAGATTCACAAGCTTAAGAAATGCAATTATATGGAATTTAAAAGTCTACCTTTGTTGATTTGTATTGTAAACTTTTTCCTAGAAAGTTGTGAGGAAAATATTTTTATTGTTTGACTTCCTGGCTATGGGTCATTTTTCCAGAATAATTTGATAAGAAAAATCTTGAGCTATTAGGTGTGAAAAGGAGCATACTTGTTCACACTTAAAGGGGTTTGGTATTGCTCCAAATGAAATCTTTTGACTTACTTTTTGCTTCAACGTCTCAAACCACAGTAAAGATGAGAAAGAAGATGCCTGTTGAAAGTGTTTCATATTTTTTTGTCCTGTGCCTATAAAGTGCAAACCGAGTCCTCACTAATTTATACAATGAAATCTCATTCCCATTCTCCTGACTCCATGACTTGGTTCTTTGGAGGCTGAGGCTATATTTCCTGGGCTCCCTTTTTACTTCAACATCTGGCAGACTAATGTATGTAGAATATATCCAGTAATTATTTATTGACTAAACAAATATTGAATGTTATCTTAACATTGTTAAATGTCAACACTATAAAATGTTGAATGAATATCTTAATACCTCACTGGCCTGGCTCACAGTCCTTTGTTCAGTATTTTCAGGTTTCTTCAAATGTGTTCCTTTGAGTTCAATATGGCTAAAATGAATAGACCAACATTGTATATTCTGGCATAATGCTAATAACTTTGTGGAATACGTGGCATTATTAACGTATAACCATACCACCATAATATGTGCTTTATTTTACAAACATGCATTAGATACTTATTGTATAAAATTATATGCCTAGAAAAGGAGGATTACAGAAGGAAATAAGAGAGAGATCTTTCCTTTGGAGGAGCTCGGAATTCAGAGTAAGAGACTGACAGGTATGTAAATAATATAAAGGACTAAGTACAAATGAAAGGGATGGGGTAGAGATGCAGAGAAAATATTGATTGTGGAAAGAATCATCCTCCAAATGGGAATATGGAGGACATATCGTGCCCCAACTTGTTTTTCCAGAGATGTTGAACTGCAAGGAGGAAAGAAGGTGAACAAACCCTACTCTTGAGCCTTAGTAATGTGGCTAATGGTCCATCCAGAGTGCACCCTACCCAGTTCAAGGGAGCTGAACGGCATGAGGGTGATATCCAATATTCCTCCCCTATCTGTGGTTCCACTTTCTGAAGTTACCTCTGGTCTGAAAACACTAAAAGGAAAATTCCAGAAATAACATGAACA
The DNA here is from genome assembly GCF_964194105.1 of Spermophilus citellus. Lineage (NCBI taxonomy): Eukaryota > Metazoa > Chordata > Mammalia > Rodentia > Sciuridae > Spermophilus > Spermophilus citellus. Next base: position 158,146,831 of record NC_138185.1, on the reverse strand, counting down.
TTTTAAATTGTGTGCTCTTCTGAGTAGCATGATGAAATTTGCTGTCCTGCTCCGACACACCTGGGTCCTGAATCATCTCTTTGTTCAGCCTATCTATGCTGTATACACTACCCCCCGTTATTCATTTAGAAGCTGTTCAGGTTGTCAGATCAACTGCTGCAGTACTGCAGTGCTGAGCTCAAGCAGTCTTTATTTTATTTAGTAATGGCCCCAAAGAGTAGTGATGCCATTTTATTGTATAACAGTGCTTTGTTATAATTTTTCTATTTTGTTAATAGTTATTGTTATTAATCTTATCCTATGCCTAATTTAAACTTTAATATAGGTAGGCAAGTAAAGGAAAACCTCAGAGTATATATAGGTTGAGTACTATCTATGGTGTCAGGCATCTACTTCGAGGTGTTGGAACAAATCTCCAAAGGATAAACAGGAACAACTATATGTAATTTTCCATACCTGATGTATTACTTTGTCTGAGCATAGGTGTGTTAATTTACCACATGACCCAAGTGATTCAATGTCTTTTCTTAGTTGGTTAAAGATTTAAAGTTTAAAGAAACTATATTTATTTTATTGGATAGCAATAAGATTGAAAAATCTGTGGCCTATAGAAGTAAAGATGTACCATTCTGTTTTCTAACTTTTGAAAGTGTTTTTCCATTCCAGAAGTTCATAAATATTGCAAATATCATCCCATCCCAATATTACTGTCTATTAGTAAATGAAATTTGTATCATTTATTAGTATCCTTTTGAGTGTAGGGCTGCAAAACCTTTTGACATCTTTTCAATTCAAAAAATGTATAAAAATTATTTGTAATACTTTCTAGCACTAATTTTTTATTAATTATCTTTTTGTAGTAATTTGAAGTAATTATAGAAACACAGGCAGTTTATAAGGTAGTACAGAGAGGTCCTGTGTCTCCTCACTCAGTTTACCCCAAAGGTTGTGTTTTACTAATTATAGTTTATGATCACAACTAGGAATTTGATATTGGTACAATGTATATTTATAGTAGCTGGTCATTGTATCACGTGGGTAGATTTGTCTAACCACCACTGCAGTCACAGTATACAACTATAACATCATCACAAAGATCTCCTTTGTGCTGATATTTTATGGTTGCTTCCTCCTCCCTGCCCCACCCATCCCCAAGACCTGACAACTGCAAAATTTTTTTCCAGGCCTATAGACTGCACCCACCTGTAATCCAGTGGCTGGGAAGGCTGAGGCAGGAGATTGCAAGTTCAAAACCAGTCTAAGCAGCTAAGTGAGGCCCTAAGCAACTTAGCAAGACTCTGTCTCTAAATCAACAAATAAACAAATAGTCACAAAGTATGTGACCTTTTGAGACTGGCATTTTCCATTCGGCTCAATGTCCTGAAGATCCATGCAAGTTGTTGTATATAGTCATAGTTTATTCTTTTCATTGTTCTGCAATGTGAATGTATCATAGTTTGTTTCACCATTTGCAAGCGTTTTGGCTGTTTGCATTTTCAGATTATTACAACTAAGGCTTCTATGAACAACTGTACACAGACTGTTGTAGCAACTTCAGTTTCATTCATCTGGGCTAAATGGTCAGGATACAAATTGCTTAGTCCTGTGGTAAGTGTAGGTGTAGTATTTTAAGAAACAAATTCCTTCCCAGAGTGACTGCATCATTTTACAGTACCACTAACAACATATGAGAGCTTCATTCTCCACATTATTTGGTATTGTCAGTATTTATCACTTGAGCTGTTCTAATAGAAATATATTACATGGTAGCTTTAATCTGCATTTCTCTAATGACTGACAATGTTGAATTTCATCCTTTGATGTCCTTATTTTCCAGAGAAATGTCTCTTCATATATTTGTCATTTTCCAATTGAATTTTTTTTGAATGTTGAGTCCTAACTAAGAATTAGTTAAGTATTTATTTTAAATATAAGTCTTTTGTTTGACTTGTAATTTTTTTCTCCCAGTTCATAGTTTTTCTTTTCATCTTTTTTTTTCTTCTTGTTTTCAACAAGTTTCACATGCTAGGCAAATGTTCTACCACTGAGCTATAGCCTTAGTCTTTTTTCATTCTATTTATTGGATCTTTCAAAAAGCTGAGTCATTTAATTATTTAATTGTAATTAAGTCCAATTTATAGATTTTTAAGTAGGGAAAGTGTTCTGTCACCATGCCTATAAACTCCTCATGTAATCTTAGGTGTTCTGTATTCTAAGTTTTAGATTTTTATGTTTTACATTTAAATCTATGATCCATTTTGAGTTAGTTTTTGTAAAAAGTGTAGTATTTAGATTGAGATTTACTGCTTTGCCTATAGATGTCTAGCTATTTAAAAGCATTTGTGGAAAAACTTATCCTTCCTCCACTGAATTATTTTTGCTAAGAAAATCAGCTGACTTTATAAATCTGTCCCATTTTTTGTGTCTCTCTGCCAATACCACGTGATTGTGATTACTGGAGCTATATAATAAGACTTAAAACTGGGTAAAGTAATTCTTGCAATTTATTCTTATTTTTTTCTAGTTTTTTTTAAAAAAATCTATTCTGGTTCCTTTCACTTCCCATGTAAATTTTAAAAGAATTTTGCCTATATCTCCAAAAATATGACTAAGCCTTTATATAAATTTGGGGAAGAATTGATAGCTTTGCTATGCCGAGTCTCCCAATCCATAATATAGTTAGTATATCTCCCTGTTTATTTAAGCTTTTGATATCTTTAATCAGAATTGTGTAGTTTTCAAGATATAAGTTCTCTATATATTTTGTTGGATTTATACCTAATATTTCTCTCTTTTTGAGTGATCTTATATAGTATTGTAGTCTTAATTTGGTTTTCACATGTTATTGCTAATATGTAGAAATATAATTGATTTTTGTGAGTTTCTCTCTCACTCTTTGGCCTTAATGAACTCACTCATTAATTCTAGAAGTGTTTTTGTAGCACCTTTGGAGATTCTATTTATACAATCTTGTCATCTGCAAATAGGAACAGTTTTACAACTTCCTTTCTGATCTATATGCCTCCTCCACCCTTCTGTTTCCTCTCTTAATGTGCTGGCTAAAGCAGTTAGAGATGAAAGAAGACACTGTGGGCTATGACTATGCTCAGGAAACAATGAGAGTTTAACTTGATAGGTCAAAGTGTACAGATAGGTATCAAATCCCTCCATTAAACTTCTGATACAATTGGGAGAAGGGACAGGTGAGATGATTTATACTTACAATAAGAAGGACCTTAAATGTCAGAATAAATAATAAGATCTGGTGTAAGAACAAATTAAGAATGTAAAATGACATATTAGATAAACAAATCTACAAACTGTTATTTTTCATAATTTTTCCCCAAATTGGAAGGTACAACCCATATTTTGCATTTTTGAAATGTATTAGAATTTTATCCTCATTTCAGAGTCTGGAGTCTAAGAACTTAAAAATTCAAGGAACAGAAAGCTTTTCTAGGGAAACTAGTTTTGAAGTGTGTGTGTGTGTGTGTGGGTGTGTGTGTGTGTATGCAAAAAAATGTTATTTAAATTGATTATTTTTACTTTTTCACCTTTTATTTTATCATCTTTGTTAAACAACAAATCTATACTTTCTCACAAACCTTCTTGCCCAGGATTATTAAACTTTTCCTTTAGAGATAAATCTGTTAGTATGTTTCAAGGAGATTCTTCAGATGAATTAAGGATAGATAAAATATTTCTAAATCATTTACAAAGACTGACAAATAAAGTAATCTTTATTTCTCACTATAAATAAGAGTTGGCCAAAGAAAGCTAAAAATAACTTCTAGTCTTAGCATATTCATTGAAGATATGTGTAGGGTGGAGTTTGTGTTAGATGTTATAAAATACAAGCAAACAAAAGACAAGCTGAAAATGGATTATAAAGCATCTTTCTGTTAAATCTAGTCATGAATACTTTGTTCATATGCAGACTTGTATCATTTCTTAGGGGATTTTGTTGTCATGACAACAAGTTTTACAAGAATATTTTCAACTTCCATAGTTAGAATTACACAGAAAGTTTGATACAAGAACACAGGTGAGCTTTAGTTATTTTCTTCGGCTAAAGTCCCCTGCTTTATTACAGTCATATCCTTGAAAAAAAATTATAGAGCTAACACTACTTTCTTCTGCAAAATTAGGTCTTTTGCTATAAGGATTTTTATTTCCTGAGAAAAGGAATTTAAAAGGCTCAAAATTTTTCTCAGTTTAAATACTATTAGATTGAAAGGTAATTTGTAATGAATAAGCCATGGTGACATCTATTACATGAAAGGACTTTGAAATTACATTGTCTCATGTAGAGATAAATTTTGATGAGAATTGTAAGTCAAATAGAGTTGAAAATATAGGTTGAATACGAAAATACTATTAAGAATGTGAAATGGCAGTCATTCTACATTGGGCATATTCTTTTATCTTATTTGAAAATCTCATTAATGTAAAAAAGGGCGGGGGAAAGTTCTGATCCTATTTCTGCTTTGCAAATGATTTCAAGATAAATGAAAAATTGTGTGTGTGTGTGTGTGTGTGTGTGTGTGATTTTCAAGTTGTATACACCTATATTATTTATAGCTATGCACTTAACAGATAGTAATCTTCCAAATAATCAACACACAAAGTATGTTGATTCCTAAAGAGGTAATAGGTGCTAGTTTTTTTTTCCCCTAATGTGATGCTGAAGATTGAACCCAGTGCCTCACTTGTGCTAGGAGAGTGCTCTACCACTGAGCCACAACCTCAGCCCACCTATAAAAAATTGTGTTCTATATGTGTAATATGAATTGTAATGAATTCTCTTGTCATATATAACAAATTAAATTTTAAAAAATTAAAAAAAGAATTCGATATCAAGGTTGAAACATACAATGTTGTGGTTAATCTGTAGTTTCTGTTAATAATATATGCAATATTTACTTATTAAAAATAAGAACCATATTCTTAAAAAAGAGGTAAGAGGTGGCAAATCTGTATTTGATGATTTTAAAAACTTTTAATATTCTAAAATATTTAAAAATCATCATTTGAGTCAAGAGCAGCCCTTTATCATAGTAGCTTAAGAGGACTCAGATTTTAGTGCTTTTATCTTTTTCCTCCTTGTCACTTTGAGAATGCTTTTTCTAACCCTAGACACAGGAGACATTCTATCCTACTAACATTTTAGAAAGATTCATTTTATGATTACCATGCTTATTGATTACAATAACTCATACAATATATAATAAATTTCAGCTAGAGTTTGAGGGGAAAATGTTCCCTGGGTTCTAGCCTACCTCTACCGTACATATAGTAGAATGGAGCCTTAAGCAAGGTTTTTTACACTTATGTTTTGTTTTGTTGTTGTTGTTTTTGTTACCTTTTATCTAAAATGGGGCTAGTATTACTTTGCTAGAACTTTCAGGGACTCCTGGTTCTATTAGTTTTCTGATTTACCCAGGCAGAAATCTGAATTGTAGAGATGGCTACTAGAGTTCCATCCACATCATCTGCACTCCAAGCAGCAGATCTCAGAGAAAGAAACAAGAAGAGTGAGCTCAATCTTTGAAAGGGATTCCTAGAAGCAGTACACAACATTTCAGCTCACACCTCTCGTTGGTGAATTAGTGACATAACATTTACTTAGCTACAAGAGTGACTGGGAATGTGTTGAGCTTTAGCAAGGTGGCAATATGGCTGGCCAAATATACTGTTACTTTTGCTAAATAGAAACAGAAGAATGGAATTTGGGAGATGGTTCACAATTCACAGCAGAGACTCTCAGAAAATGTTCATGGTGCTGCTTTACACTGCATATTCCGAAGTAGAATGTGAAAGAACTAAATGCATCAATTAGGAAGCAACTTGGTAAAAACATCTTTTCCTTTAGTGTATAATCACAGGTAGGTAATTCACTTAGTGGATTTACAGAGCTGAGGTAAAGAGATGAAGCTGTTTACTAAATTAGCTGCTAATCTCCAGACTATTCCCCCCCCCCAAAAAAAAATTCCTGCCTTAAATCTATCTCTGAACCTAAAAATATTTACTAAGAATCATTTTTTTAAAAAAAATACTAAGCTTTCATTCTTCCAGGGATAAATAATGAGTAAGATACTCTCATCCCATTTATTAGAGGTGAGTGCTAAGGAAACTAACCACTGTTTAAGGTGCTAAAAGGAGTTATAAAGTAAGTTTGTAGGACAAGAGATATAGGGATGACCCTGGAATAGAATGGATAGAATTCCATGTAGGTCTCTGGTAATGAGGGATGAATTTTGAGTAATGACTAGACCACACCAGGCATATATGAGAGAAGAGGACATAAAACTTAGAAAAGCTTGAACAAAAAGACTTAGATGTCTTATTGAGTGACAAGTATGTCCTCCGTTCATTAAGAAAATGGCGAGCCATTGACAGTGGAAGCAAGGAAGAGACAGGCAATGAATTCTACTGCAGCGTGTAGAGTAAATTAAAGACAATGAGAAATGGAGGCAAATGAAATAATATACGGAATCCCTACTGTGAACATACAGATGAGGGGAGAACAGGACTTGAACAGGAGTCTTTAAAGCTTGGTGACTCGGTGACTGAAAGAGTAGCATTACTATTAAATCTAAGTCAGGAGATGAAACAGGTTGGACTTTTTTTGATAAGCCAAATTTTGAAATAACTATTTTGAGGCTCCTGAAAGGTGCTGAAAGTGATAAGCCAGACCAAGTTTACAGATATTTATAGAGCCAGACGGTGAGTCCAAATCTTCTTTGACCACTTACTAAAGGTGTCATGTAAATGGATTAATCAGCCTGATGATGTCTCAGTTTCTTGATGGACATGATGGTAGTAGCATCTACTCCTTGGGTGATTGTGAAGACAAGATGATTGAATACCAGTCCCTAGATTAGAGTAGGTAGTTTACATGGGTCACTATCATAATGATCATCATCATTGCTTGTTACTCAGAGTGATTGAAGGGATCAAAAGGAAAATAAGAGGCTGGCAAAGAGGACAGAGGCAGAAGGAAAACCAAGGGCATGTGATGGACTGGAGTCCACCAGCCCTGATATGAGGGCATCTTAGTTAATAGGTCATAAACACCCCAGGAAACAGAAAACAGTTTATGTCAATAGATATGGAAGGCAGAACCTTTGAAATAGCAGATTCAGGACAGCAGTCACGACAGAATCCAGATTGCAAGAGGTTACCAGGTAAGGAGATGGTAAATGGAGACAAGGTGATGTATCCTATTTGTTTAAAAGAAAAATAGAAATTGGTATGGAAAAGAAGGACAGGAATAAGGTTGAGTTGACTAGATGGCAGGAGAGAAACATATTTGAGATTGGTTTGTTTTTATGTGTCATAAAAATGTGAAAATATTGTTAAAGCAAAGGGAGGATGGGTAGGAGAGAACGAAATAAGAAATCCAAACAAGAGAGAAAATACAAGTGAAAGAGGGGGAAAGAACTATTCATGGGGGGATGGGGTTTAGTTTCTGCTAAAAGAAGTGAATTAAATAAAAGGCTTAAAAACAAAATATATTTGAAATGCTGTTTTTATTATAAAAGAATGAATGCTTGTTAGAAAAAAATAGGAAAATACTAGTAATATTCAATGAAAAACAACATATAATTCTACCAAAGAAATGTACTATTAAAATTTTAATATATAGCCTAATAATCTATTTATATTTTCCTATTGTCATTGTATTATGCACATTCCCTTTGAAATCATTCTTTTAATGGATACATATTTACATGTCATGTGGTCATGACAGTAATTAAAAATTTAATTAGTACTTTGAACATTCTAATTGTTGGCAGTATCTCGCTTATATTATTAGGGCTTCAGTGACCATCTATATAAGTAAAATCTTCCTCTTGGATTTAGTTCCCCATAATGAATTTTTTCCATACTGGGAATTTAACCCAGGGTCATTTTATCACTGAACCACATCCCTATCCGTTTTTATTTTGAGATAGGGTCTCACTAAGTTGCTTAGGGCCTTATGAGGCTGGTCTCAAATTTGTGATCCTCCTACCTTAGGCTTCTGAGTCTCTGGCATTACAAGCATGTGCCACTGCACCAGACCCCTTAATGACTTCTTAAAAATAAAATTACTGAGTTAAAGAATATGAGCCAATTAGTGTTACCACATCTGCCGAATTTCTTTCCAGTAGATGGTAGAACTTTGAACCTCCACCATCTTACCATAGCCTCCCCAGCTGTAGGATAGTCAGCTGTAAAGTAGGCAGGAGGTGAGCAGAAGGCCCATTTTAGATGGGCCATGCTGTTTCAGAGGCAAGATTAAGAAGCCAAATTATCTGCAGATAGTGAGGAGAAGACTACTGGAGACAGACAGGTCTGAGAAATTCCTTGTGAGTTTGTGAGGTTGTTTTATATACCTTCAAGGTCTTCCAGGAAAGCATTGTACCAGAGAACCTGGGTGTACATACAGTGTTCTTGCTTTTCTTCAATGATTAACTCACCATTTAGATGAAAGGAACTAGAATGGATTACAAATGGAGGTTTGTGTAATCTTTTGATGTTTTGTATGGATGGCAGCTGTTAAATCTTTCTTTGCATTAAAAAGTAGATGATAATCTAGTGGTTTTCTGAGTCCACAGTTATGTCTCATTAATCAACCAATAAAATTTTATTGGTCCTTTTGTAAGCAATGCTGGGCCAAAAATAAAGGATTTCCTCTTGTGTGCATGAGACAGTTGGAGTCTGGAAACTTAAACAGACTTTCCAAAACACCAGAGAAATATATCTGGTTTTTTTTAAGTGTAATTTATTTATCTATTTTGGTAGAAAGCTTATTGCATTTGGTTTAAAGACTTTAAATTGTTTCAAAGATGCTTTGTATCTTCATCTGATTAACTTTCTTCCAAAATTTTAAAAGTGTTGCACAGGGGAATTCATATACACTCTTCAGTAATCTGATCCATTTGGGAAATATATTATCAGAGTTATAGATTATTTTGAAAACTATAGCTTTTTTTCTTTTCAAATAACTATCATGATTGCAATTAACTATAAACATTGCTAAGTAGATAACCCACCAGATTCTACGTTGGCCATGTGACTTTACTATTATTTATCTATTATTGCTATTATTATTATTTATAGTTCAAGGGTAATTTATGGAGCTATGAATCTGGAATTATTCTCAATGAGCACAAAAGAGGAGTGCAGTGGTCCTTTCTTTGCAGGTAGGACTGATGGTAATTATCAACTTGGTGTGCCAACTGTGGCTCAGGAGATCGATGCCAAGCAGCAGGCCCTACCACACTGCACCCATGTGGCATTGATCTTTTGATTTGCGGCTAAAGCCGTTGTCCACTATAATTTCACATCTGATAAATTGCATTATACATTTTTGTGGTTGGAGGTTACCAGTACTTCTTATTCAGAATCTGTATTCACAGTACAGAAGGCAGGTGTAACCAAAATAATCTGTTGCAAAATATTCCTCACACCTGAGTGAGGAACTAGGCCTTAGGAAGATTGGAGACATAGGATTTACTGATAACACAATTGCTCACCATATCAGTTCCTATAGGTTTCCTCAATGCCAAAAGCAAAACTATTCTCCACCTTCTGTTGGTTCAGGTAGCTACCTAAATCTGAGTCCAGAAACAACTCTAGATCTGAGCCCAGAAACAACTCTTACTAAGTCAAATGTGTCTTTGGTTCTTCTCTGGCATAACCTCTCTTTTCTTCTATCATTAGCTGAAAGTATAGTCTCACTATTTGCTTGATATTAAACTGGTGCCTCAGCAGCCATTTTTAAGCTGACCTAGGCTGTTTGAAACCCTGTGGTGCCCTGATGCTCTTGGTGGAGTTCAAACAGCTATCACCCCTGCATGGTTGTATGCCAGGCAGCTGCTTGCTGCTCATCCCATCGACCCCAAGCCCAACACAAGCCACAGCTGCAGACCATGGCAGAACCAAATGGTTTAGACCAGAGTCATATAAATGAGTTCCCGCTTCTCAGGTGTTTTCTTTCTTGCTTTTTTTTAAATTTATATATAACAGCAGAATGCATTACAATTCTTATTACATATATAGAGTTCAATTTTTCATATCTCTGGTTGTATACATTGTATACTCACACCAATTTGTGTCTTCATACATGTACTTTGGATAATAATGATCATCACATTCAACCATCATTAATTACCCCATGCCCTCTTCCTTGCCCTCCCACCCCTCTGCCCTATCTAGAGTTCGTCTATTCCTCCCATGCTCCTAGATGCCCTTCAATGGATGAATGGATAAAAAAAAGAGAATAAAATCATGGCATTTGCAGGTAAATGGATGGAGTTAGAGAAGATAATGCTAAGTGAAGTTAGCTAATCCCAAAAAAACAAATGCCGAATGTTTTCTTTGATATAAAGAGGCTGATTCATAGTGGGATAGGGAGCGGGAGCAAGGGAGGAATAGACGGACTCACGTGTTTTGTTTTTTTTTTTTAAGCAATCAATCCACAAGCTTCAGGGGAACCCTGAGGGGACAGGTTCCTGTAGTAGGTCCTCTCTCTCTTGTTCCTCACCTACTGGCGGAGCTTCCTGCTACCTCCACATTTCCTGTCGGCCTCCTGTCTGCACCCCTATTCTTTCTTGGATCTGTAAGTAACACATTTTATACTTTTTGTCTGTTTTATGCATCTTGGTTTCGCCTCAATTTTGTGTCTCACCTGGAACATCTTAACCTCAGCTTCCCCCATTAATGTTTTCCTGGAGAGTGGCTCCCTTAATGTCCACTCCTGACAGAGACCTCAAGACAAAATTAGAAAAAGCCATAACACGAAAAATCAAACACTTGGTCTCCACATACAAGTTCATGTCAATATACATTGGTATATTCTACATTAACAGAGACATCCTCTCATGTCCCTTCTAAAAACCAAACCAAACAAAGCAAAAAGTTGGCTTAGTTTGATTGGGCTTCGATATCCTACCACATGTCTGTTGCTTTGTCTGGAAAACGTCTATGAATTATTATATTTCCTCTTAAATTCAAAGGTCTCAGCTCAATTTATCAAATCTCTGTGCATCTCTATGTAGATGTCTAAGCATCCTGTGATGCTTTTCCTTGATGTTCTACTCTGTGAATTTCTAGACTCTTTCTTCATGGTTGACCTTAAATGCAGTCACAAAACAAGATGTGACTGGTACTTTCAGTCCTCTGTTTTCACTTGGAACCCCTCCACAATGTGGCCTCCAAGTGCATGCAAACAGCTTCTCTCCTCCCGGAACAGGACTTCCTTAATTCCTCTCCAGGACTTTAAGGCAGTAAATGGTCCTCTCTTCTTGACTGTTTATTTTTATTTTTGGTGGTACTAGGGATTGAACCCCAGGGCCTTGTGCATGTGAGGCAAGCACCCTACCAACTGAGCTATATCTCCAGTCCCCCTGGACTCTTCATTCTTCTTTCCTCCTTAGTTGAACCTCTATAGTTTTATGGCCTGCTGGTATCTAGGATGAATTTTGGTTCTTGGAATGAGGTATGTGAGAAATGCTAACCTATGTCCAGGGAGACAGAGCAACCAATGTTTCCTCCCTGACTTTATGTCCTAGTTTTTGTGCTCCCAGAACAGGGTCCACCTTGCTTCAACTTTCTCTTCCCTTCCATCTGAACACTGGCCTTGATCCCTTCACTAAATCACTGCCTTGATTTTAGCATTTTCCTCCCAACCACATTTTCCTGTCCTTAAACTCCAGGTGTCTCTTTGCTGAAAGTCCTCTCTCCCTGTGAACTCCCTGAAAGTGCTCTGTGTCTTCCTACATGGAAAAGAGGAGGCTGATATATTGTTACCTTTATGCTTCTTGATCCCTCACTTCACTATGTAGTCAGTTACCACCTTTGATAGATTATTTCTTTCCATGTTTCAAATCTGTTTCTAACTTGATGCCAGGGTTATTATTCTGATTGAGGCTACCACTAACTCTTATATAAAGTTTTACATATAATTGGTATTATTATTATTATTATTATTATTATTATTATTATTATTATTATACTGGGGATTGAATCCAAGGGAACTTAACCATTGAGACACATCCCTAGCCCCATCTTACATTTTATTTAGAGACAGGACCTCACTAAGTTACTGAGGCTGCTTTTGAACTTGAGATCTTCCTGGCTCCTGAGAACAGGCATGCCCCACCATGCTGGCCATATAATTGGTTGTCTTAGTGCTAACATGCTCTCTCCCCAATTGGTCTGAGCCCATTCCTCCATGAAGACTTAAATGATCCTCAGTGAAAGAAATAATCACATATCCCATAGGATCTCTATGAGAGGCAGACAAACTGGATCAATGTAATATTTTCAGTGAGGTGATATTGTAAAGGTAAAATTTCTAAGCTGTTTCTAGACTGCAGAGCCTGAGTTAAAGTGTAAAAGACCAGGCATTGTAAAGTTTCTAAACTGCAAGGCCTGGGTTAAAAAGTAAAAGACCAGGTATTGTTAAAATTCCTCTGCTACCCCCAGAACCTGTAATCCCTGTAGCTGTTAGGACAATACTGGAACTGCCCAGTAAATATTTCCACTGACTCCCTGGTTGTCTAATAACCTGGGACTCGGTGTAGTTTGTCACGTAGTTATTTAGGCCCTAAAACCAATAAGTTTGAATGTGTACCCCACGTAGACGTGACCAATCACCCCTGCCCAGCCTGTTCTCGCCAATGGATGTACTAATCATGTTTCAGAGTTGTTGTTCAATTTCCCCGCGCCTCATGATGATTTGTTCTGGTGTGTGCAAAGCCCCCCGCCCTCCCCAAAAAGTGTACTTAAGTTCTGCTTGACCTCTGCTCTGGGCTCTGGGCTTTTTTCCCTTCCTGAGTGAGCCTGGAGCCTCAGCATGCTGAATCAATAAATCCCCTCCTGCCAATTGCATGAAGTCAGTCTCTTGTGGTCTCTTCCTCCGACGTTTCGCCGGACCCTTACAATATTCTAAGTGTTTTACAAATATTAATCCATTTCATGCTTAGGACAACTTTATTATTCTAGTTTTCTTTATTCTGGTTTATAAATGAGAAAACTGAGGCATTGATATATTTAGAAACTTGTCCAAGTTTGCTAGCTAGTTCAAGAATGGAGTCACAATTTGATCAGATACTTTAATTTCAGTATCTTTATTTAGCTAAGGTTATTACCTTCTCTTCACAGATACTCATAAATACTCAACAAGTTGTATGTAACATGCTATAAATACTGTAATTTACTTTTTACTTTAAAGAAATTTTCTATTTTCCTTTTTGAATTCTAAATGTTGTTTGGACAGTAACCCCCCATCTTCACCTTGGTTTAGTAGAGATAAAGTATCTTTGGGTATTAGGAATTTGGGCATCCAATCTATACAAGTTATTAAAATCTAATAGTGTAGGATATTCTATCACAAATAACAAATCTTCAAGTAGAGAGAAAATAGAGTTAAGAATATTATAGGCAGGTATGAAATACCAGAGCCTTGAATGGATGTGCTACATTTTACATGTAGAAATTAGGAAAGCAGGAAGAAAGCATCTGAGGTCAGAGACAAGGAGAGACAGAAGGAGAGAGAAGAGAAATAAAATCAAGGGTTATTTCACATTGCTCAGAGGAAGGCAATGGATGGTGAGCTGTGAACTCCACGTGTCCTTTTGGCATGGGAGTTTTACTCTAGGTGAGATACCAGTCTTGCATAAGGATCATCTGTAATATAGCAGGATGCTTCTCCTATCAAGCTGGCTTAATGTCCAGAGATGAGAAGAAATGAGAGAAATTGAAGAAAAAACACAGAGAAAAAGATTTCTTTTTTAAAATTAAATTATTTATTCTAATTTGTTATACATGATGTCAGAATGCAATTCATTTTATATTACATATATAGAGCACAAGTTTTTAAGTCACTGGTTGTACACAAAGTATTTTCACACCATTCGTGTCTTCATACATGGACTTAGGGTAATGATATCTAATTCATTCCACAGTATTCCTACCCCTTTGCCCCCTCCCTTCTCCTTCCTCTCCTTTGCCCTATCTAAAGTTTCTCCATTCCCCCCATGGTCTCCCCAAACCCCCATCGCCATTATGAATCAGCATCCTCATATCAAAGAAAACATTTGGCCTTTGGTTTTGGGGGATTGGCTAACTTCACTTAGCATTTACCTGAAAATGCCATGATTTTATTCTCTTTTAATGCTGAGTAATGTTCCATTGTGTGTGTGTGTGTGTGTGTGTGTGTGTGTGTGTGTGTGTGTATTAGGGAAACACATTTCTAAGGGAAAATTTTTAAGTACATTTTTTCCTTCATAATAGTCATTCAAGTGGTGATTGAATGTGACAAGGATAAAACCTGAACAAAGGTTCAGTTCAGTTCAATTATTTATCCTAATTTGGACTAAAGGCAGGTTAACACACAAAACTCTTTTAATTGTCACCAAGAGAGAAACATTCTCCTAAAAACAGCAAGTATGCTGTACTGCTGTATGTGGGGAGGAGGTGGAGTTCTCCCTGTGGGTTTTTAATACCTGTCAGTGTGATCTCCATGGTGTGTAAACCATGCTCTTTCACCTTTGCTGACATATTTATTTACCTTCTATCAATTTGTTTAATTAGTTAAAAATGAGAGAGATAAGGACAGCTAAAGCATTTAGGCCTGTAATCAAGACCTGAGACCCTTCCTGAACTTTGGGTGAGATACGAGCGGCAAATAATTTCTAGGAGCCCTCTCTCTGCTTCCTCCATTCATTTGGGAAAGTGTGAATCCCAGGGGAATAGGATGCTTTGCTTATCCACAAGGCAACCAGCAATGGCTTTATATGTATAGTTTCCTTATGTTTAAATAAAGGAAAAATAAAAACAAAAACAAGTTCCTGATTCCTGCATTTGTTCTACTTATAGATCATATCCTTTTTGCAGCAGGGTATATATTCTTATTCATATCCTCCCTCAAGGCTAATAATTTTTAGCAAATGGAAACAGTTTTTTTTAAAGGTTAGTTCTTTTTAGTTATTAAATACAAATTCTGGCATAAGAAAAAATACATCAAGCTGTAGACAGAAACGAAAGGGGAGTAGATGAAAATCCAAGATGGCATAGATCACCTAGACCCCTTGGTTCTGTTTCAGCCTTCAAGTGAGGGTTAGGGCTAGCAGGCAGGTCTCCACCTCTTGCTCCTGGCTTCAGGGTATCTTTGAACACCCTGGATGGGCCTCACAAAGCAGCCATGCAAATTGCTCTCATTTAGAATGCTAACTGGGATTTCTAGGCATAGAAGATTTCTGGCATCTTCTCTACATTGAAATGCAACTAGGGTTATTATTTAAGAAATCTTGAATCTTCCCTGTGTAAAAAATCAAATTACCGTTCATTTGGAACAGTCCAAGTATTAAAAGTAATAACTTGTTCCCACCAGATGAAGATCTGACCATATCTATGCCTTTGGGGGCCCTTTCTTAGCTGGTTCAATTTTATCTCTGTGGAGTGAGTGCCTGATTCACTCTGCAAGCCATTACGTTCGGAACCTGGCTGATTTTATTCAGTGGTGTGCTTAGTGCTTAGTGCTTAGTGTATTGACCCTGGAGCAGATACTTTAACACCTACTTCCTCTGAAAGATAAGAATATTTATGACAGCATATGATAATCAAAAATATTATTCCCAGGTTCTTAAGTTTTATAACAGGTCATATTTAAAGTGAAAAATTATTTTTAAAGGAATTATTTAAATTTAGTAAAATGAACTGAAATTTTCACTTACAAGTATTATACTTTACAGTTTACATTGAATGAGAATGGTAAGAAATAGAAAAACACACATGTATAATTTTTATATATGTATTGTATATGTATAATGTTATATATGTATATATAATGAAAATAACTATAACTGCAGGATTTGTTTAGAATTTAGATCAAAACTCATTTTGAGGGTACTTATTGCTGATGTTGTTAAGAAGTAATAAGGGAAAACCTTCCCCTTCCCCCAATTGATGAACTGGAGTGGACTTATCCCACCACAGGCCTTGGTACCACTCTATTTGTAGAAGATTCTCAGTAATTTAAATTAGCATCTTTTATGCCCTTGTAAGTAACTGCAAGTATTTTAGGTCAAATGAGTCCCCCCTTGGGGTACATAGTAGCCAGTCATCCTTTCTCACCTCCTCTCATTCACCTCTTTCAAATGGTGACATAAATGATCTTCATGGGATCAGAATTTTTCTTATAAATGTTTCTTTCAGCAACTCTCTGTGAGAACTAGAGTTCTGTTTGACCTAACAGCCAACCTGAGGATAATCCTGGTCATGAAGTGATTTATAGCCATGTTTCCTTTGGAAACTGGCTTTTCCCAATTCTCTACTGTGTCAACTTCCAAAACTAAGAAACCTAGAAAAATTTCTCTCTGCCCATAGCTCAACTAGAGGAGAGGTTTTCCTAGTCCAGATTGAATATATTAAAGTCATGCATAGATAAAAGTCTAATAACCTCATACTGATTTTAAAACTGTTACCTCCAGTGAAAGGGAACAGCAAATAGAATATCTAAAGAAAGAAACACGCATGAACATCATATTAATAATTTTCTTACTGGTTAGAACACAGTGAACAAATAAAAGTAAGTGTAATAATCCAATAAGACTGAGACTGTTAAAATGAATGATTATCAAAAGGGGGCCTAAGCCAATATCTCCAAAGTAGAATCCCTTTGTGAACATTATTACATCTCAGCAATGAGAATTTTTGTTTGCTGAGTCTGAAGTTCTGTATTAATAGCAATAGTTAACATTAACCAAGAGATCTAATTCAAAAAGCCAGAAGGCTGCCATTACCGTATGCTTTTCAAACATTTCCTTACAGGCTATCAATAGCAGGTCCTCAAGGGACATATATTTAAAAGCATTTGTGGAGAAGGGGGAGTTGGCAGAATATACATGTGTGGACTCATTAGTTTTGAAACCCCATCATGTGAATTCCAGAAGCATGAGAACCTCAAAGCCAAGTTTAGTCAGTATAAATGTTTATAAACCTGTTTGTGTCAAAAATATTAAGTTTCAAGGAACTAGAAAAGTGCATTTTGTGTGGTATAAATGAATTTCTATAAGAACAGAAGAAAAAAATGATTATATAAATTATGTCTAAAAATTATTTTACTCCAGTGTAAGCAGTTTAGGGAATCGCTGAACTTAGCCTTTATAATAATTGTGAAAATGAGGTTAATGTTGCTTCTTTGCATATATATTTATAATAAATGTCATATATGTACAAATTCCACACACACACACACACACACACACACACACACACACATGCATATATACACAAAAAAATTGAGGTAACCCAGTCATTCACTTTTGGGTATTATTTATTATAATTCATATGCCTATTCATGCACAGGTGTTTTTTTTTCAACCTTCACAAATTGCCTTCCCTGCTCATTCCCTGACTACTCATGGCTTCAGCAATCACTTGATCTTAGGGTACAGCACTGCTGGGACCAACCCTGCCCTCCGGCAAGGGAGTCACGGTGGTGACTTGCTTCTTGTACCAAAATATCAAGATCAGAGATGGCATAGATGAGGCTCCACTGAGAATGGGGTCTTGATTTGCCCACAAAGTCTGTACCTCAAGAAGAAAAGAGCATTCTTGAACCCATCTTCTGAATATTTCTCCTGTACCGTATAGTCCCTGAAACCTGGTACTCAACTACAAGTTTTCTTTTTTCACTTTGTTCTGTCCTTTAAATTGCATGGCATCCGTAGTTATCTTTCACAAATTAGGTACTCATAAAATATGTAATGTTTTGGTTTCCAAAATTTTGGACCTTCTACTCTGGTTGCCCTCTGAACTTGGTGCTTCTGCTTTTTTGGATTATTTTTTGCCAATTTTAAATCTTCTGCCTTGTGACTGTTTGTCTAACTGTCTGGAAAATTATACAAACAATCTTTGATACCTAAAGATTGAGTCCAGTCCCTTAATTTTACCCTGACTATGTGCCTCTCATCTCTGTCCCTGGTCTATTCAACTTAAATCATTCTAACCCTATCATTAGAGTCTGGCTTTTGGCTCTGAATTATTTGCCTGTCACCAGCATTTATAAAAACAATGGCTAATGTGCTTTTGGGACAGGAAGACTTCATCAAACTATGTGAAACAGAGGTAATAACACACAGTTTGGATTTGTTGTCAACCCTGTGCAACTATAAGCACTTTAGCTATTTTGCCCTTCCAATTTAGTTAAGAATGAGGTCTTCTTGCTGGCTTAATTGGATAATAATAGCAAT
This sequence comes from Spermophilus citellus, assembly GCF_964194105.1. Lineage (NCBI taxonomy): Eukaryota > Metazoa > Chordata > Mammalia > Rodentia > Sciuridae > Spermophilus > Spermophilus citellus. The sequence goes on along the minus strand of NC_138185.1, from coordinate 158,128,583 downwards.
GTGCCTGACCCAGGCCCTGGCACATGCCCCATGTGTGAGGATTTGGTCACAGAAGCAAACCATCAAGAATGAGATAGAATAAGGGACTGGATATTGTACAATTGAGTAGGTGGGAGATGGGATTACTTTGTAGCTAATATCTGGAACTAACTGCCAAATGACTACCTTTGTGCCTGGGATTTAACACTACATTTGAAGCTATGTCTATAGCAATTTTGTACTTCCTTCTAGGGTGAGGGTATTTTAAAGCAGATCCTATGTGGCCGCTTTTGCATTTGGTGCGGTGCCTAAAGCAAGCATGGAGTTGGGAAGGAAAGGAGGGGGTGAAATGAGGTAGAGAAAAGGCAAACTAGAATCCATGAGGTTGAATTGGAACCCAAAGGATGAACTGGAAACTGGGAGATCTGTTATAACCTTCAAGCCTCCACATTATAAATAATATGACTTGTAGGAGAAGCTTACCCTGTGTTTCAAGGTCCTAAATATGTACCTGGCCTATGAGTAGGAGAAACTCAAAAGAGAGGTGAGCAGACAGAAGCCAGCAAATTGAACCAGAATATCCACAACATATCTGAACTATTTCTTTCATGGTCAACATCAGCCCAGAACCAAACAGAGCAGGAAACTCTGGGAAATGTAGTGGAAGCTTAGCTAAAAAAATGACTTCATGTGGAGACACCATACGCCTTGGTTTCTGCCCGTCTGAGGTTAAGTCTATTGGGAACAAGGGGTGTTGAAAAATCATACATGAATTTTCTAGGTCTCCTTTAAATGGCCTAATTTAATTGGCAATCTCAGATTCCATCAACATGGTCAGTTTATTCCATTTGTAAGGAAATTGGACACCTGGTCAAGCCTTTTAGCCTTTGTTCTTTAAAGCTGGATCAATTTATTTAACTTTTCTTTTCCACAGTTATTTTGTGTTTAGGGTTTAACACCACCATTGAGGCTACGGCTACAGCAATTTTGCACTTCTTTCAAGCATGATGGGAGGATAATTGGTTTATGACATTTGAGGCCCTTTTAAGCTTCTCTGGAGGGGGGAAGGGGCATCATGCCACCCAGATTCATAAAACTGTTCATTTAATTGTTTTACTCATCCAGGCTCACTGCTGATAATCCTGAGAAGAACGCCATGCCTGGCTCTTTCAAGGGTAGGGTTATTTTCGTTTTGGAAAGGTTTAGAAAGGTTTCCAGACCTTTTTAAGCCTATTTGCACTCTGAAGGTCTGGAAGAGCAATGCATTTTTCACCACATTAAATAATACATTCAAGTGTAAGTGGCTTTCAAAGTGAGGAACTAAAGAAAAGGCCACCAGAGGAAGCCGCTCTTGCTGTGTCTCCAAGGTGACTGTCACATAGCAATAGGCCTGCCCCTGACAGGGCTGGAAACAGTGGAGAGGTATGGGGCAATCAATAGAGCCCCAGTCCACACTGTCACTCATAGACTGGTTCTCACTAAATTCCTCAGAACATTGGCTGTAGGTTCAGGAGAAACAATCTCTATCTTTGGCATTGAAGTAAATAGACCTCTGTTTGTACCAGTGTCCAGATTTAAAATCAAAGATGTTATCTTAGTTTTCCGAGGATGATTACATTAGGAACTTAACATTTGCCCCATCTGCAAGTGCATCTAGGCAGAGGAATCAGGTAAACACATCCTTGACCAACACAAAGTCAGCAGGAAGATAGAATCCTTAAATCCTACTTCTGCTGCTCAAGTGTCTCAATATCCTTTCCTCTGAAAAAAAAAAATGTTAGCATTTCTTGATGTTTGAGATGTCAAATATTTGGTTAAACTCACAATATTGAATCTGAGTTTAAGTACCACGACGTACAGATGATTCCAATTGCTCCTTTTATTTCTGCTCTCTGAAGTAACAACTTCTAAGTCTTCCTTTAACAAGTCTATAATGTGTTAGCAAATCATTTATTAAAGATAGAAATTATTATTAAAGAAAGATATTAGAAATTATTTGCAGTCAAATACGAACCTGATTAAGATCTCCAGTATTAGTTCAGAGGAACGTGTTAGGACAGGAAGTATGGCCATGGGGCTACAGAGGATGGGATGGAATTAAGATTCTCTCCTTTGCATGGAGAAGTGGGATGGGTAAATGTACAGAAAATCCAATTTGGAGGCTTCTACCTTGGATCATTGAGTAGATGATAATGGAAGTATCTGAGAAAGAAAATACAGGAAAAGGAGCAGGCGGGAACTGAGATGAGTTTGTAACTAATATCTGGAACTAACTGCTCCTCACTGGGCCCCTCTGGGGAAGTTCTTTCTGGCTTTCCCATCAGTACCCATCTTTCAGAGCATCACAAAGACACTCACAGTCTCACCATCTGCATTTAGTGAGGGGAATTGCAGCTGCTCTCCCTGTCCCTACAGTTGGAAAGCCCCATGATGCTGTCAGCGTTTCGGAGTGGTTGGTTGGCACTGGTTCGATTTGTGGGTGGATTTCCTTGTGGATAATAATAGTGGTGTTGGCTGTTTTCAGCACTGGTGATTTGTCTGCTACTTGGCATATGAAGCAAAACTGCTGAAATCAGGGCACCTGGGGGAGCATCTTAAAATCGTGTCCTTTTAAAATGTTAACTAATGAACTCCAGTTCGATGTTTTACCAGCACCCATGGGATTATGGGCAATAAAAACCTAAAGATGTGAAGTTGATGTGCAGGAAGCAATGATAAAATTTGCTTTTTATGCACTTTGAGAAAATGCATAAATGTTCCAGGTCAGGAGGCACAGTGGCTGTCATAATGTGTTGGCATCTTGTCACTCTTACACTTTGTCCTCTGTGTAGGATTGTGTTTGTTCAGGTTCTGAATTGCATTAAGCTGCTCCTTACGAGAATAAAATATACTCAGTTCCATAAATACTGAACAAAATTCAGTTGGGGATTTGAATGTTGCTTTTAAATCTAACCTCTTGCTTTTTATGCTCAGTTTTAATGAACTCAGATGCATTAAGTGATGATGGAGATGCTCTCTTTACCTTCTTATGCAATGAACAGAGAATGGAGTCTCATGAATATCAACTTCTGGTGTGGGTATGTTGCAAGTTATCTTTATTTTATTGTCACACAGTATATCTTTTCACAGAGTGGCCCTGTCCTTTCACACTTACTTTTACGTTATTCAGAGTAGAGTACTTTTTCTACATGTAGTATGTACCAAGAATGTTGGTTACAGATCTTTTCTATTTAACTAAAAATGGAGCAAGAAAGATGATGAGTTTCTCTAAAACATCAATTTGGAGAATGATGGAGCTACATCTTTAAAACATCTGAACATGTCATATTTTGAAACTTAAACCAATGCCCTGATTCTTGCTGAAGTTACTTCATTATAAACAAGAAATTGGATTTGCTTATCTGTAATGTCCACCTTATTAAGATGCAGTGGCCATAACTTTACGTTGACTCTGGACAGTCACTGAATAGTTTAATTCTTGCTTTATATGCTTTTTCTTTTCTACCCATTCCTTTCACAATCACTACACTCATTAGGTCTCCATCACATCAGCTCTGGGACTAAAGTCCCATCATTTTGTATCAGATGAACCTTCTTTCATTTGGATTTCTTCACATTATTCCTCTTTGTGGAAATCATCAGTGGGTTCCTATGTGAAATTGAGTCCATTAGCATTCAAGGATTTTCCAAATAAAAAATTATCCCCCTAATTCAATAATTATTTCACTCATCTATTACTACAACACAAGTATTTTCATTATTCAACCAAATATCTCCTCTTTTCCTTTTTCCATTGCTTGCCCTTACCTAAAAAGCCCTCCAGCTCCTCTGCCCGACCAAACTGTACCCACCCTTCAATGATCTGCTTTAGGCCCCATTCCCCTTTTGACATTATCCTTGGATGTTCACTGACTTAATCTCTACTATGTGATTTAGCAGCTAGAAAATACAATTTTAATATGTAAAAGGCATAAATAAACTCACTTTAAACATTTTTAATTGTGGAAAAAAACATGTCAACAAATATAAATACGGATAATTTAGTGTAAGTACCCATATTATCTATTTTGAAACAAATAGGCATCATGTCATTTTATTTGTACATATACATGATGTAAAATAAATGGACAGTACTATTTATCCTTTTTAAATTGTCCTAGGCACCTGAATCCCTCCTGAAGTGGTCAGGAGGCACCTACCTAGTCAAAACATCCATGTCTCAATCCACGACAATTCCATAATCATACGTCTATCTGTATCTATTCATATGTCTATCTTCATTCATTTCTACATTTATAAATACAGTCAGTCTTTATGTAGTCAGTCCTCCAAACTTGTGAGCTCTGCATCCAAAGACTCAACGAATGATGGATTAAACATATTTGGGAAGAGTTTTTTAAAAATACATACCAACTGTTTTCCTTGTTATCCCCCCTTCAAAATAATACAGCATAGCAACTTGTATTAGGTATGATAAGTAATCTGGAGATGCCTTAAAGTATATAGGAAGATATATAAAGCTTACATGAAAATACTATACTATCCCATTTCATATAGGGGATTTGAGCATCTGAGGATTTTAGTATTGCAGGAATCCTGGAATAACCTCCAGTGGATTCCAGAGACAACTGTATCTGTATCTATCTGCATCTATATTTGTATCTCTGTTTCTCTATCATATATTTATAAGTACATTCTATATGCAAAGAAGGATGCACAACCAGATTTGATAAAGTCCTATATGATGGAATGAGGAGACTTCATATTCTTCTATTAGTTTAGCACAAGGATAATTAGATATTACAAGTGACATCTTTTCTGCAATAGATTTCTCATATTCACTAGCAAATGAATTCTCCAAAGAAAGAACTGGTGAAAAACTTTAACCAAAGTTTATTGGCACCTCTCTTCTTATATAAATTATACAGATTTTCCTGATTGTTCCAAGCTGTGTTTGCCCCACATGTACCCTGGGAGTTTTAGTGACCTTATCAGGGTTCTAGCTATGCATAAGGTATCTGTAATGTGTAAATAAACAAATATTCCAAGTTTGCTTTCACAACCTTGATCAACCATGGTACTAAACAAACTTCAGATCCCTCTTAGACGCTTTTTAAAATGCTTGCTATTGATTACCGATTACTCTGGAAGTGACTTCTACGTGGTCTCAAAGGAGCCCAAGGTAATCTGCACTCTCTGTCTCTGGCCAGAGGCTTCATGTTCCACTTTGTGTTTTATAAATCTGTATTTTCTTTTCTAATTGGCAGATAGAAGATGAGTAACCTCTCGATGATCTTCAGCTGACGACAAATCTAGAATTTATTTGAAGGTAATATGGGTGCCAAGACACCGCCACGGATGTTTCAGCTCAGGATATTCCTGATGAACTCGCTGTTGTGTAGATTTCCTCTAGAGGAAAATTTTGAGTGGTATTGTGATGTCATTATGCATGTTGGTAGCAAGTATGCTTTACACTTCAATGCTAAGAACATTTATGAGTACCTGTCATGTGCTATATATTGTATTCGATGCTGGGAAGTTTGGGTTTTGAAAGAAAAATGGCACAGGGCTGATCAAACACACACCTGGGATAAGAAGCAGGTTTATTGCCAGGAGCCTGACAAGGCTGCTCTGCACAAAGAGAGGGGACAGCAGCTGCAACTCCCCCTTAAATGTTACCTTTTATAGTCTAGAATCATGGCCAGGTGCCAGGGTTGGGTTTCGTCTTGACTGACTTAGTAAGCATCCCCTGATCTCAGGGAAGGCAAGTTTGTTTCTTGGAAACAGAGACAGGCAGTTTTCCTATCTCTCAGAGGGGAACAGGAAAACCGGCATGTCCCTTTGTGTTCTCAAGGAGAGAACAGGGAAACCAGTACGTCCCCATCACAGTGGCTGGGAGGTTGTCTCTTATCTCTTGGTGAGAGAAAAGGAGAGACCGGCACATCTCCAGGCCTATCGGTTTTATCTCGGGCTAGTTTCTATTTCTTGGGAATAGGAACAGTATTCATAAAGCGGGGGTGGGGAAAAGGAAGAGGGCTGCAATTATGCTAACGGGTTTTAAAAAGGCACTGTTCCTGCTATAGATGGCCATATAGATACTTAAAACAATTTCAATTTAATATGGTATTGACCATGTCATTTTTCTTTATTTTTCTCCTCTCCCAACATTCTTTGTTATCACTGTCCCTGGGCTCTTCTTACCTCTGTAATCATTCCTCATTTATTCCCACTGTAGGCTCCTCTCTGTCAGTTCTTCAAATGTTAGTGTGCCCCAGGGCTTCTATATTGGCCTTTTATTCTTCCCCCAGGTGGCAAAAATTTTATTAATGAGCTTTTCTTTCCACACACACTTTTGTTATTACAACATTATAGTTAAAACTGTTCAACATTCTTAGCAATCATGGAAATGCAAATCAAGACTACATTGAGATCTCATCTCACTCTACTTAGAATGACAGTCATGTTTTCTCTGATATGAAGATGCTAATTCACAATGGGGGGACTAGGGAGGAATAGGGTTACTTTATATTAGGTAGAGGGGAATGAAGGGAGGGGATGGGGTATGGGGGTAGGAAGGATAGAAGAATGAATAAGACATTATTACCCTATGTACATACACTACATGACCAGTGGAATTCTACGTCATGTACAACTAGAAGAATGAGAAATTATACTCTCATGTATGATTTTTAAAAAAAGAATACAAATAATAATAAATTCTGGTGAGAATATGGGGGGAAAATGTACACTCAAACATTGTTGGTGGGCTACAAATTTGTACAAATTAGTACAATTGCAGGTTTCTCATAAAACTAGAAATGAAACCACCATATGGCCCAGCTATCCCACTCCTTGGTATTTATCCAAAAGAACTCTATTGCCTTTTATTATGTACATATTCTCCCAGAGTGATCTTCTGTACTCCATCCTGGTAATTGATAGTACTATATCTAATTAAAGTATCTCTTGAATCTCAAGCTTGTATATATCTAAGTTTACTGGGCATTCTTTTTTTCTTGCCAAATCTTTTATTTTTCTTTTACTGGTATCTTATGCGTCTGCCAAAGACTAGCATCCTCTTCCAGTTATTCTCTTTGTACTGCTAGTGAGAAAGCCTTGCCAAGCCTTTTTTTCATTTCTCAACTTTCTCCCATTTTCCATTAATAATTCAACGTCACTAACAGTGGCTCTCTTTTTTCCTTGAAGTATTACCAAAAAATCGATCAGACTTCTCTGCATTATTTTTCCTTCTCCAATCCATTCTTCCTATTAGCAACGCTCATAAAATACTCCTTCAAACATAAAGTGAAAAAAATAAGATTTTTCTGATAAAAAATAAAATATGGTTTTCTTCTGATTAAAAAAAAAAAACTTTAGAGATTTTCTATTACCTGTATGATAAACTCAAAATTCTCCAGTAGGCACAGACTCTCCAAATTTGGACTCTATTTCCCCAAACGCATGTCATTTCAGGATCCCACCTCTGCCTTCTCTCACCTGCCCCCATTCTCTGCGACATATACATTTTCTTTCTTTTCCAAATCACACTCAGCTGCTCTTCTTGTGCTTGGGAATGCATCTTCCTAAGTTTCCCAGGAAAACCCTTCTTCATTTTCTAAGACAGTTTACTTGTACGTAATTTTGTAAAGCACCCTAGCCACTCTGTCACATAATCCTTTTGCACATATGTCATCTTCTACTATAATGTAAGTCCACTCAGGGCAAGGACAGAGTCAAATTCACCTCTGAGTTCTCAGTACTTCACAGAGTGTCTCGACTATAGCAAACACTAAGTAAGCATTTACTGATGGAAAGGATGGAAGAATAGTAAACATTTTTATATGTATTGAATGTTATTCAACTACATAATTGTATGTTTAAAAACTATTTTTGGCCATAAATATATCTGATTTTCTAAAGAATCCCTAACAGTTTATATTCCTGAAAGCTACTAATATTGTGCTATGGAGTTGATAATTAATTCTACTCCTTCAGATATGGGATAGCCCATGATAAAAACTAGGCATTCTGAGTCAACAAGTTCCCAAAGAACCATAATGCGAACTTCAGGTTGGGTCTTTCCACTGAGTGCAGTGGACAAAAAGGATTATTTTCCTTTCCACTATTCACCCTAACTTCCTATGTTTCCTCCATGGGTCTGGATGGAAGAGTGAGTCTGTATCCTACTGAAGATTCACAAAGCCCATTTAGTCTCCAGCGTCTCTCATACCCACTGTCACCTAGGACAGAGACACAAGATCTAGACTTGGCCAACAAGACCAAATATCTCTCAGCTTTTTGAGTTTACAGGAGTGACACAAAAGTTGGATATGGAATGCATTCCTTTTTTTACAGCAACGCAACTCACTTCCCAGGGGGTGGTGCAGCCAGGAATACTTCCTCTCTGGTATAGAGGAAACATTCTCCTCACATAATGATTTCTGTGGTTCTGGAATCCCCCACGATATTTCCCTTTTCCTGTTTATTTCTCAAATCTCATTCCCTAGCTCCCAGAATTTCCTGAGTTACTGCAATCTCTTTAGTAAGATCACATGGCCTCAATTGGCCAGATTCAGTTTCTGGTTTTTCTTTTCTCAGCTAAAAAAAAAAAAAAATGGCTGATATTATTGATGAAGTTTACTTATGCAAAATTGTTTAAGTAGAAGATGATGTGCTAGTATGTCTCTAAATTAAAAATGAATATAATCAGTTCACTGAATGCACTGGGCAAAGCTATCTCAAGTAATGAACATAGAAGCAAAGTATTCTTCTAACACAACACCAGGGAACAGACTCCGTGGGTGAATGACATAAGTAATTTACGGACAATAACCATTGCTTTGGCTTCAGATATTTCTTTATCTCTTTTATACTACTTTCCCCAGGTGCCATCTGAAAGGGGAATAGTAGGCAGCTAATGAAGGTGTTCTCAGTGGTATTATTTGCAGCCTTGAGAATAAGGAATGGAGCAATTGTCTGCAATCATAACCAGATGCTCAAAGCTCTATAAGCCTTAATGGCTGTTGTTTCAATACAGCTTTTTAGAAGGAAAAAAAAATCAATAATGCTAAAATAAATTATCTATGGGAAGCATTTATTGGCCATTTTTCATGAGAAAATTACTGTTCAGAGATTTAATTGTGCTCTTTGGATAGAGTTTGAAAGTTGGAAAGCTGAAGAATTGTGTTTGTGTGTTTGGCTTTTGTGAGAAGTTTTATGAATTATGGTGGGATAACTATTATTCTTTCCTACTCAAAACTACGCATGGTGTTAGACTTTCAGCAACTTAAAATGATTTGAAAGAAAAACTATATCCTGTTCACCTGACAACATGTATCACTAAAAGAAACAGATGTGAAGGTTCAAGATTTGAATGTTATCAAAACTGAAGATTATTTCCTCTATTTTAAATTGGGTCTCTGGTGGCAGCAAGAATAGTGAGCAATATGTACATGAAAACAATCAGATATTTTCCTCCTTCTATGACATTAAATTCATGGATAGGCTAGGCTGTAAGTTATCAAGAAGATGCTGGGATCTGAGTCATGTTTTGAAAGCAAAACCTTATAGTTGCTATCAGTGTTTCCGAGGATGGCTCTTGGATCATATGTATCAGGGCCCCTCAGCAGGGACTCTGTACAGATTCCTTAGCCTGTGCATCCTTCCTATGATGTTCCCTGAGTGCTCAGTGTGCTCACTATAGGTCATGGATAGTGTCCCTCCTTCTTAAACATTCATATCAGGACCCAATTTGAAATCCATGTTTTTAAGTATAGCCTACCTTTACCCCATTACCTCTGCCACTCTCTCCAATTCATGTGGTAGGCATCTTCCCTCCAGTCCTCTATTATTTTCTGCATAATTCACAATTTGAAAACTTCTTCTAGCCTAATGCCTTCTTCAGTGACTCCAGCCACTCAGAATTTGGCCATCACATTCTTCAAACTCCATTTTATACTTATCCTCAAACTTCTCCTATAGCCAAATTATCTAAAGCCGAGACTCTGTTACTAACATGAGAGAGCAGAAGAAAATTTCTGGAATAATCCTTTTCTGGATTGACACCCACATGTTGAACAGAATCTCCTCTGTGCAAAACACCTTATTGGCTGTCTTTGCCAAGGGAGTTGCTAAAATGATATATATTTTTTTAGCTAGTACACTTTTATTATTTGTTAAAAGAATGATGTAAATTCAGTTCAAGTTAGAGAAAATGGTAGCGTGATGGTAGGTCTGTGAGGAAAAAGAAAGTTCCTAATTCAGTCATGAAAAGTGAGGAAGGATTTTCAGTGGTAGATAAAATGACTTAATAGAAGTGAAGTGAGAATTTACTGCACACTCTGAGAAACAGTCATTAATCAAGTGTAACCTTAGAGAGGCATCTACTGCTTAAATTAGGAGAGTAGGAACTACAGCTTGGGGTGTGTGTGGGGGGATGGCGTGGTGCAATAGGGCAGGATAATTTAAAAACAGATCTTAAGGGAATTTAAGTAGAATTTTTAATAGACAACCTTGAAGGGTTTCCAAGTGAAGAAAACAAACAGCCTGAGCAAGTCAGGAATGGAAGGTCCTGTGCCTGAACATCTAACAGTCAACATGGAGGTGGGATTGCTTCTGGAAGGACTGAGGGAGGAGAATGCAGAGGGGATGGACCACAGCTGTCTGTGGGTGTGTGAGGAGAGGACACGCTGGCTCGGCTTTCAAGTCCAGCTGACACCACATATATTCAGAGTGTGACTGTGATAATAAGCCTCATGTTTCTATAAGTATTAAGACGATTTTCTTTGAAAGTCCTTTTCATGTAGAGTTGGGCTTCCACGCAGTAGTAAAAATATAACTCCTATTTTCCACATTTCAGTTATTTGCTGAAAGTATCCATGTGATAATAGTCTTCCTATGGAATTTCCCTAATAAAGTTTTCAGGAAATGGAGAGAGGGTGTTTGAAAAATGCTGAGGGCCATTACCAAGTAGAAATGACGCATCAAAATTTCCTTGCTAGCGTACCCCATGTTAATGATTTCGCTGTTGACATTGCATGTAAGGTGACCTTGCTCAAGACCAGGGTGGATCCAGGATTAGGGTGTGTCCTGCAGTTTGAGGAAGTATCCAGCTCCTTGGATTAAGGGTGTTCCCAGTTTAAGACCTTGGGTTTTAGGGAAGTTCGATGTTGAGGATTATTGCTGCTGGAATTAGGGCGTTCCTGCTGCCTGAGCTCCCATTGAGTTCTCAGGAGACTCAGAGAGGATTTTGGGAGAGGGAGCCTCGTGGAGTAGGTGATTTGGGTGGCAGAAGAACTGGGATTGCCCCAGAACATGTGTGGAGGCCGGTGTGAGTTCGGGAATAAAGAATTGCTGTTTAAATCTACAAAGCTGTGTGGTGGCTCGTGATTCTGTGCCCAGCCAAGACTGCGGCATTTGGTGGCCCGTACGCAGAGCGTCTGAAACTTGGAGGTAAGTGAAATTCCTCGCCCCTGAGGGAAGGCGAGAGAATGGGTGACTATTTTAAAAAACAATGTGTTCTTGTTTTGATTTATTTCGTTTTTGTTTCAAGCTGCCTGTCCCTAGAAATTTCTCAGGCAAACTGGGAAAAATGGATGGCTCAAGGTTTGAAGTTTGTCAGCCCAGAGAAAGAGAAAATTGATACAGCGAATTTTTATTCAGTTTTTGTTTCATTCAGTTGCGGTTTTGTTTTGTGTTATCTTATTGGGTTGCGTTATTTTTATAGAAGATTAGAAATTAGTAAAAAAGAAACCGAAAAGGTGTTAAGCAAAGTGTTAGACATTTTAGATCAAGCAAAAGAGAAGGTCTCTCGAGCTAGTCAGACAGAGGAAGAAAATTTAAAGGAAAAGGAGTTATTAGGAAAAAGGCCACAACAAGAGGCTGTTACTAACTCCGTTTTATCACCAGAGGGCGTAATTCAACCAACAGCCCCACCGATAGAAACAGCTGAGTGGCCCTCAAACCCCGTAGTTGATAAGTGGGATCCTGAGACAGGACCTCAAAGATTAGCATGCCCTGTACTTGAACAGGTAGGAGGGCAGCGAATTCACCGTGCTTTAGATTTTAAAACAGTGAAGCAGTTAAAGGAGGCTGTAACAACCTACGGTCCCCAAACTCCCTTCACAGTAAGCATGGTCGAATCCATTACTAACTTGGACATGACACCAGCAGATTGGGCTAGCATGTGTAAATCTGTGCTAAATGGAGGACAATATTTGTTATGGAAAGTTGCCAATGAGGAATTTTGCACGGAGAAAGCTAGGCGAAATGCAGCAGCCGGTTACCCTCAAAGAAATCTAGAGATGCTTTTAGGAAAAGGACCTTATGAGGGTCAACGGCAACAAATTGAATATGATCCTGCTATATATGCACAAATTGCTGCAGACGCATTTAGGGCATGGAAGACTTTACAAGGACATGGAGATTCACAAGGTCAGCTATCTAAGGTAATACAGAGACCTAATGAAACGTACGCTGACTTTGTAGATAGGCTTATTCAAACAGCTGCCAAAATTTTGGGGGATACAGATCAAGCAATGCCATTAATAAAACAACTTGCTTATGACCAAGCGAATTGTTGCTGCAGAGAGGTTATTAGACCATGGAGACATGAAGACTTAAATACATATATTAAACTATGTAGAGATATTAATGAACAAGGGCAAGTCTTGGCAGCTGCAGTACAACAGGCTTTAGATGCCAGGCCAAAAACATGCTATAATTGTAATCAAACAGGACATTTTAAAAGGAGTTGCCCCATAAGAGGAGGGTTTAACAAAGCTGGGTATCAAAGGAATAGAATACCGGGTATTTGCCCACGATGCCATAGAGGGAGACATTGGGCTAATGAATGCCGTTCTCAAACCACCATAGAAGGTACTCCATTATCAAAAAACGGACAAGGATCAGGTATTTACCCACGATATCGTGGAGAAAGGCATCAGGCTTCATTGCCAAAAAACGGACTGAGGGGCCCAATGCTCCAGGGCCCACAACCACAAATATACGGGGCAGTGGAGGAACCCAGCAACACTATCAGGGTGGTGCCCAGGACACATTGTCCATTAAATCCCTCATCAGACAAACCCGAGGGAGTGCAGGGTTGGACATCTGCGCCTCTGCCAGAGCAGTATTAACTCCAGAGATGGGAGTTCAAATCATTCCTACAGGAGTAAAAGGACCTCTTCCCCAAGGAACAGTAGGCTTATTATTGGGACGTAGTTCATCTACATTAAAAGGACTTATGATAAGTCCTGGGGTAATTGATCCCGATTATGTAGGTGAAATAAAAATTATAGCTAGTTCTCCAGGAGGTATATCAGTAATTTCACCTGGAGATAGAATAGCACAATTGTTAATAATACCCAGCCTACATAATAAGTTCTCTAGTCATAATGTAGAAAGAGGTTCTAAGGGATTAGGCTCCACAGGTGTAGATTGGGCTATGTTGTCTTTAAATTTAGATTCTCGCCCGATGCTAAAACTAAATATTCAAGGTCACGAGTTTAATGGGCTACTGGACACAGGTGCTGACCTTAGCATCATATCTCATCGAGAATTGCCAAAACATTGGCCATTACAACAAGCCACTCAAACGCTTCGAGGCCTAGGAGTGGCGACTAATCCCCATAGAAGTTCTATGGTATTAGATTGGAAGGATCCTGAAGGATGTGAAGGAACTATACAACCATATGTTTTGGATCACCTTCCTATTAATCTATGGGGACGAGATGTCCTGGATCAACTAGGTTTGATGTTAACAAATAACATCAATTCTAATGCGCCCACTACTAGGGCTAGACAAGGTGTTAAGAAAGAAAAAAGATTAGGAAAACAAGAACAAGGTTTAGCAGCACCAGTCCAATTAGATCTAGGAATAGACAGACATGGGTCGGATTTTCAGAAAGGGCCACTGAGACAATCAAAATTACTTGGAAATCAGAAAGACCAGTGTGGGTTCCTCAGTGGCCCTTGACTAAAAAAAAGATACAAGTAGCCCATGATCTGGTCAAACAACAATTAGCGGAAGGACATTTACAACCTTCCGTATCTCCCCATAATACTCCCATTTTTGTCATCAAAAAGAAATCTGGTAAATGGAGATTATTGCAAGATTTAAGAGCCATTAATAATGAGATGGTTATTATGGGACCTGCTCAATCAGGGATTCCTCAATTGTCTGCTTTACCAAAAACGTGGCATGTTTTAGCCATAGATATTAAAGATTGTTTTTTTTCGATTCCAATTCATCCCGAGGATAGTCCACGTTTTGCATTTACTATCCCTGCATTAAATCATGAAGGTCCTGATGAGAGATATGAGTGGAAAGTACTCCCTCAAGGTATGGCTAACAGTCCAACTATGTGTCAAATCTATGTAAATAAAGCAATCCAGCCACTTAGAAATCAAAATCCTGAACTAAAAATATTTCACTATATGGATGATGTATTATTAGCACATAAAGATAAAAACATATTGCTGGAATGTTATGCCACACTTACGAACTTATTAAAAAATTATAATCTAGAGATAGGAATAGATAAAGTACAATTAAATTTTCCAATTAATTATTTAGGAGTTCTATTATCCTGAACCATGGTCCGTCCACCGAAAATTCAAATACGAGTAGATCAACTCAAATCACTCAACGATTTTCAAAAGTTATTGGGAGACATAAATTGGATAAGGCCTTATCTAGGCATACCAACAGGAGAGTTGGGACCTTTATTTGATATTCTAAAAGGTCCATCAGATCCAAATTCACCCCGAATGTTAACTCCTAAAGCTAGAAAGGCATTAAAAATTATTGAAACATATATGGAAAATATGCATCTAGATAGAATTGATATAAGTTTGCCTTTATTATTTATTGTACTACCAACAAAAAATATTCCTACAGGAGTATTTTGGCAAGAAGGTCCATTATTGTGGATACATTTATCTTATTCTCCTAACACTATTCTTACTAGGTATCCTGAGGCTGTAGGACAATTAATACTCAAAGGAATAAGAGCAGCAAAGGGAGTGTTTGGAATTTCTCCCAATAAAATTATTACTCCATATACTATAGATCAAATTGATGAGTTAGCTAATGAGATAAATACTTGGGCAATAATCATGTGTAAATCTAATGTTTCATTTGATAATCATTTGCCATCGAATCCTTTGTTGTCTTTTTGGTCTAAGCATCCTGTAATTTTTCCTAAAATGACAAGGAAAACACCTATCATGAATGCTCCAAATATATTCACTGATGGGTCTAATAATGGTACAGCAGCTGTAGTTACCCCTGATCAAACTTTTACATTTTTAGTACCCAAACAATCAGCTCAAAAGGTAGAGCTTAATGCAGTTTTACAAGCTTTTGTGATGTTCAAAGATTCTGTATTTAATTTATTTTCTGATAGTCAATATATAGTTAATGCTATTAATTCCCTTGAAGATGCTGGTAGGATTTCCCCTTCTTCTACTGTTTTTTCTTTGTTTTCCACTATACAAAGTCTAATATGGGACAGAAAAGATCCATTCTTTATAGGACATATTAGGGCACATACAGGATTGCCTGGAGCCCTTAGTTTGGGCAATGATTTAGCAGATAAAACTACACATGACGTACATATTTTCTCTACATTAGAAGAAGCTACAAATTTTCATAAAAGGTTTCATGTTAATGCTAATACTTTACAAAAGCGTTTTAAAATAACTAAGGAACAAGCCAGGCATATAATAAAACAATGTCAAAATTGTGTGACCTTTCTACCACAAGTTAATCTTGGAGTCAATCCTAGAGGACTGATACCTAACCATATTTGGCAGATGGACGTCACACACTTGCCAGAATTTGGAAAATTAAAATATTTACATGTTACAGTTGATACTTCTTCTGGATTTTTGATGGGCTCCCTTCATGCCGGAGAAAAAACTAAAGATGTTATAGCTCATTGCTTACAAAATTTTGCCACTGTGGGTGTTCCTAAACAGTTAAAAACTGATAACGGTCCTGGTTATACATCTGCCTCTTTTAAACAATTTTGCTCATCATTTGGTATTACTCATATAACAGGAATCCCATACAATCCACAGGGACAAGGCATAGTTGAAAGAGCTCATCAAACTATTAAAACGTACCTATTAAAGCAAAAAGAGGGAATTGGTAAGGGGTATATATCCCCCAAAGATAAACTTAAAATAACCCTTTTTACTCTAAACTTTTTAAATTTGGATTCATCAGGACTTAGTGCTGCGGAAAGACATATGTATCCGAAAAATGTACATAAGCCTAAGGTACTTTGGAAAGATATTCTAACAGGACAATGGAAAGGTCCCAACCCAGTTATTGTCTGGAATCGGGGTTCCCTTTGTGTGTTTCCACAGGGAGAACAGCAGCCAATTTGGATTCCAGAGAGATTAACTAAAGCAATTTCTACAGAAAAAGAAGATGATTTGACTCAAATCCATAACAGCTGATATCCAGAGCTCCAGCTTGGCTATTCTTACATCTGTGACAGTGATTAACCACGGTGCTTTTTTCAATATCTATTTTATTATTGCATTTTTCCCACATCGTAAAGTTCTATTTTATTTTTTGAGCTCATACAAACCTAGGTTAATGTTTTTCTGATCAGTTTTATTTTTTGACTGTGTTTTATTTTTTGACTAGAGTTTTTAAACATTGCAATGGAGATTTCACCTAGGTAAAACTACAAGGCCTTTATTGTCTTATGTGTTGTATGTTATGTGTGCACATTTCTGTTTTTGTGTTGTATGTCTGTATGTGTGTATGTCCATATTTCATATATGAGGAGCGCTCATGAAAAAATGGATCCGAATTTTTTTTTTTTATTCACGTGATTTAAATGGTTTAATTTAAATTAGGTAAACAGCTGTTAATGATTGTTTTTAAAGGTGGTTAACAGATCTGTTTGATTACTAATTTAAATTAGGTAAACAGCTGTTAAGGATTGTTTTTAAAGGAGGTTAACAGATCTGTTTGTTTACTTTCACCTTTCCTTTTCATTATATTTAATAATTCTGTAAAGGATAATGTCTCTTTAGCATCATTGCCAGAATTCCCATCTCCATCCCAGTGCCAGTGAAGACTAAGATAAAACCAAACTACAGCTTCTATGATAGCTATCACAGTAAACTGTATAAACTGATGCATCAATGAATATAACTCAACAAGTAATGCTCAATCAAGGACTCGATTTACTTTGGGAAGAAATGGACATATTGATAGACTCCTCCGATTTGAACTGCTTGCAGAACTTGCCTGGACTATATATCAGTTGCATGCATTGTGAAATATCGTCTGGTGCAGCGAATTATGGTACTGCTGGCATATCTTTGCTGATGGTGTCACCAGTGGTGCAATCTCCTTGCTAGCGCACCTCATGTTAATTGTGGTAATGCTGGCATATCTTTGCTGATGGTGTCACCAGTGACGCAATTTTTCCAAAAGAGCCGTCAATTGTCTTGGTGTCGTGGCATTTCTGTATCTTCCTCCCTTCTACTAGTGATGGTCTAAAATTTGGGGGCCAACAGAGGTGAGGCAAAGAACCTCACCCCCCCACTGGCACCAAGGCTAAATTTGGGGGCCAACAGAGGTGAGGCAAGAACCTCACCCTCCCACTGGTGCATAGGCCTATCCACAAGCATGGCTGAATGTTGGACCGGTAGTCAGTGACGGGTTGATCTGATTGCAGTGGATTCAACCTAAGACAGGAGGCTGACGCCTAAAGGTCAGTTTTCCCATGACGGGTAAGAACCATATGTTGAATTGGACAACCTACCAGGCACGGTCCTTAAGCCACATTGCTTGTTGTTTAATTAATCAGAAGGGGGGAGATGCTGAGGGCCATTACCAAGTAGAAATGACGCATCAAAATTTCCTTGCTAGCGTACCCCATGTTAATGATTTCGCTGTTGACATTGCATGTAAGGTGACCTTGCTCAAGACCAGGGTGGATCCAGGATTAGGGTGTGTCCTGCAGTTTGAGGAAGTATCCCGCTCCTTGGGTTAAGGGTGTTCCCAGTTTAAGACCTTGGGTTTTAGGGAAGTTCGATGTTGAGGATTATTGCTGCTGGAATTAGGGCGTTCCTGCTGCCTGAGCTCCCATTGAGTTCTCAGGAGACTCAGAGAGGATTTTGGGAGAGGGAGCCTCGTGGAGTAGGTGATTTGGGTGGCAGAAGAACTGGGATTGCCCCAGAACGTGTGTGGAGGCCGGTGTGAGTTCAGGAATAAAGAATTGCTGTTTAAATCTACAAAGCTGTGTGGTGGCTCGTGATTCTGTGCCCAGCCAAGACTGCGGCAGAAAAATGCAGTCTGGTTTTCTTTTTTCCCCTTTCAAACAAAAAGCTTGATTTTCTTGGTGGGACTAGAAATTAAAGGCCCTTAATATAATGCCTTTCCATCAAAAATAGAAAGCATCATGATTGTTTTGTTGCTTTAGTAAAGGAAGAAACATCACCCATGAGCAAAAAGTTTTAGGGGAAAAAAAAAGCAAGAGAAATATTATGGTTATTTTACAAATAAAGAAATCAAGATGGCAGACTGCATTTGGTAAGATCCCCTCTAATCCAGGAAACATACAGTGTCAGTGTATTCTATTAATTCAATAATAAAGATTTAAGAAGTCACAAATATTTTTATTTAAATAGTAATCTTTCTTCCTATCAGTTCGTTTGGTGTATCATAGTTCTGAGATTTGGGTATTTTTAAAAAAATCTATCTACAAGTTCTTTATGTTCAACTTGTTGTTTTTATTCCTTAGAAAATTTTCTCCTATTTCAAATCAGTGATCATTCTTCCAAGGTTTGACATATTTTTTTTTCTTGAAAAGTTTGAAATTAACCCATCACACGTAGGTATCCTGGTGAAGAGTGACATGAGTCTTCTCTCCGTGTCAGTCACCAGACCTCCCTCATTTCAATTTGAAAACATATTTAAATCCTCTTTGCCAGCTTGACTCAATCTTTCTTTAGCTTTATAAAGAATTAAATGTCACTATAGAATGGAGAATAAACTGTTACTGAAGTATAATATATTTTAGTTTGTACATTGCATATGAATAGAAAAATTGATTTTGTTTCATTCTAACATAGTTAACTATGTCTCATACGCTCTGTAAAAACATACCAGAAACAAGATAGTAGATATTGTACATGGAACAGATGCTAATCATCTTTAAAGCTTTCAGTGGCTATAAGAGTAAAAGGAATATTTAGATATTTCTAATTCTGATTATAATTAAAGTTAATTCTTTACCCTATAAGGTAAAGAGATCTAATAGTTAAACAGTGATATTAATAGTGCAAACTTCTATAACACTTTGGAGTTTTCATTTTTTATGAGTTTAAATTTGTTTTAATCTTCATAATAATACAAGGAACGCATAAAGCAGGGCAGGTATCAGTTTTGATGTGTCTTAAAATTGAAGTAGTAACACCAGAATGCAAATCTTGTTGGTCTTCCAATTTCCATGGGCAATGTGTCAAAAATGCAAAGGATGTAAGGTGTTTCCTAACTTTTATATAGGAATTCAGAAAGAGGTTATCACTAATGTTAAAAAGCACACATATATTACATAAATGGATTTTTAAAATATATTTTATATTTTAAAAAGTATATATCTTGTGAGAATGGTATTTAAATATTTTTATTGAAGAATAAAAATTGTGTATACTTTTTCCCAACATGTTTTGAGACACATGTAAATATGCAGTGGTTAAATTGAGTTAATATGTTACTTCACATACATATCATTGTCTGTGGTAAGAACACTTAAAATCTACTTTTTAAGTAATTTTTAACCTTTTGTTTTTGGGGATTGGCTTATTTCACTTAGCATAATAGTATCCAGATCCATCCATTTGCCAGTGAATGTCATAAAGTCATTCTTCTTTATGGCTGAGTAATATTCCATTGTGTATATATATACACCATAGTTCCTCTATTCATTCATCTGTTGAAGGAGACCTAGGTTGGTTCCATAGCTTAGCTATCATGAATTGTGCTGCTATAAACATTGATGTGGCTGTGTCACTGTAGCATGCTGATTTTAACTTCTTCAAATACATACCAAGGATGTGATTATGGGGTCAAAGGGTGGTTCCATTCCTAGTTTTTTGAGGAATCTCCATACTGTTTTCCAGGGTGATTTCAGTAATTTGTAATAATTGCCATTCTGACTGGAATGAGTTGAAATCATGGTATAGTTTTAATTTGCATTTCTCTAATTGCTAGAGATGTTAAAACATTTCATCATATTTTGGTTGATCATTTGTATTTCTTCTTTTGAGATATGTCTTTTTTGCCCATTTATTTATTGGGTTATTTAGTTTTGGTGTTAAGATTTTTGAGTTTCTTTGTATATCCTGGAAATTAGCACCTTATCTGAGGTGTGAGTGGCAAAGATTTTCTCTACTCTCTCTCTTCCTGCTCTTGAGTGTTTCTGTTGCTGTGAAGAAACTTTTGAGATGGATACCATCCCATTTATTGATTTTTAAATTTTATTTTACTTCTTAAAAATTTATTTTTGTTGAGGAAGTCAGTTCCTAATCTGACATGTTGGAGTGTTGGGCTTACATTTTTCCCCTAGTAGGTACAGAATTTCTGGTCTGATAACAAGGTCTTTGATCCACTTTGAGTTTTGTGCAGGGTGAGAGATAGGAAATAGAGGGAGTAGAATTTTATTTAACTACATATGGATTTCCAGTTTTCCCATCACCATTTGTTGAAGAGGCCATCTTTTCTCCAATGTATGTTTTTGGTGCCTTTGTTTAGTATGAGATAACTATATTTATGTGGGTTGTCTCTGTCTTCTATTCCATTGATCTTCATGCCTATATCAGTGCCAATGCAATGCTGTTCTTGTTACTATAGCTTTGTAGTATAATTTAAGCTCTGGTATTGTGATGTTCCCTGCTTTTTTTTTTTTAAAGAGAGAGTGAGAGAGGGGAGAGAGAGAGAGAGAGAGAGAGAGAGAGAGAGAAAGAATTTTTAATATTTATTTTTTAGTTCTCGACGGACACAACATCTTTGTTGGTATGTGGTGCTGAGGATCGAACCCGGGCCGCACGCATGCCAGGTGAGAGCGCTACCGCTTGAGCCACATCCCCAGCCCCGATGTTCCCTGCTTTGCATTTCTTACTAAGGATTACTTTGGCTATTCTGGGCCTCCTCTTTTCCAAAGCAATATCATGACTGCCTTTTCTATTTCTATGAAGAATGTTATTGGAATTTCAATAGAAATTGCATTAAATCTGTGTAGCACTTTAATTAGTATGGATATTTTGACAATATTGATTCTGACTATCCAAAAACATGGGAGATCTTTCACCTTCTAAGGTCTTCTTCAATTTCTTTCTTCAGTGTTTTGTAGTTTTCATTGTATAGGTCTTTCACGTCTTTTGTTGGACTGATTCCCAAGTGCTTTATTATTATTATTATTATTATTATTATTATTATTATTATTATTAGTCTATAGTGAACAGGATATTGTTCCTAATTTATCTATTAGCTGATTCATCATTGGTGAATTCATTTGAGTTCTAGAAATTTTCTGGTGGAGTTTTTGGTCTTTCAAGATAGGATCATGTCATTGGCAAACAGATGTAGTTTGAGCTCTCCTTTTCCTATATTTATCCCTTTCATATTTTTCTTTTGCATAATTGCTCTGGCCTTGGGCTGTAATTTCAAGGACTATGTTGAAACGAAGTGGTGAAAGAGGGCATTCCTGTCTTACTTCAGTTCTTAAAGGGAATGTTTCCAGTTTTCCTCTGAATGATGTTGACTTTGAGTTTAACACGTATAGGTTTTACAATGTGGAGGTACGTCTCTACTATTTCTGGTTTTTCTAGTGCTTTAAACATGAATGGATGCTGTATTTTGTCCAATGCTTTTTCTGCATCTATTGGGCCAATTGTATAATTTTTTCTTTGTCTATTTATGTGGTGAATTATATTTATTGATTTCTGTATTTTGAACCTACTTTGTATCCCTGGGTTGAAACCTAATTGATCACATTGTAGTACTATGTTGTTAATGTGTTTTTTGTATCCAATTTGCCAAAATTTTGGCAAATTGGGTACAAAATCTATGTGAATGATATGGATTTTTTTTCATCCTTTCACTTTCAGTCTGTGGATGTCATCGCCTATGAGGTGATCTCTTGGAGATAGCATATTATTGGGTCATTTTTTTTAATTCCAGTCTGCCATCCTGTGTCTTTTGATTGATAAGTTTAGGTCATTTACATTTAATGATATTATTAAGAGAAAGATGTCCTTTTGATTTATTTGAAGTTTTTAATTAGTTTCTCCTTTGATTGACTGTTTTTCTAGTATAGTTTCTCCTTCTGCTGGTTTTCACTTTATTTTTCATTTCTTCTTCATGAATTATTTTATTGAGTATGTTTTGTACTGCATGCTTGCTTGTTGTGAATTCTTTTAACTTTTGTTTATCATGGAAGATTTTTATCTCATCTCAATTCTTTAAGCTTTACTTGCCTGGGTATATTATTATTGGTTGCCATCCATTTTCTTTCACAGCTTGGTATATATTATTCCAAGACTTCCTAGCTTTCAAGTTTGGGATTGAGAAATCAGCTGAGGTCTGTGTTGGTTTAACTCTAAATGTGACGTGTCATTTTTCTCCAGCAGCCTTTACTCTTTCTACTGTATTTAGTATATTCACAATAATGTGCCTTGGTGTGGATCTGATGTAAATTTGTATATTTGGAGTCATGTATGCCTCTTGTATTTGTTTTCCATTTAATTCTTAAAGTTTGAGAATTTTTCTGAGATTATTTCATTGAAAAGATCATTTATTCCTTTAGTTTGTATTTCAAAGCCTTCATCCATCCTGCTAAATCTTAAATTTGGCCTTTTTTTATATTTTCCCATATTTATTGAAAATTTTGTTTATGAAATCTTAATATCTTTTCTCTGTGATTAATTTTATTTTCAAGGTGATATCTTCCAAGATGTCTAGTATGTTGGTGAGGCTTTCCATTGAATTTTTAATTTGCTCCATTGATTTTTTTTTCACTTTGAGGATTTCTGTTTGATTATTTTCAGAATCTTTATCTTATTATTGAAGTCAAATTTCACTTCCTGTACTTTCTGATTTCACTCATTTCATTGTATTTTATCTCACATAAAAGTTTAACTATGAACTTTCTAAATTCATTCTTTGACATTTCCTTCATTGTGGTACAAATGAATTCTGTTATTGAGATACTTTGATTTGTTTGGGAAGGTTTGTTCCCTTCCTTTTTCATATTTATATGTCTACCCTACATATTTATCACTATGAATCTAAGGTGGCAGAGTTTCTACCTAATGCATTTATAGTGTCCCAGAAGGTTTCTAATACTGCATGGTTTAAAGGAAGACAAATAATAACATCATCCAATGCAAACAATATATAGCATTAATCTAAGTACTTAGTTCCTACTATGACATCTACAATGTTAATTGGCACAATAAACAGAAATGTCATGATAAGCAATTATCAACAGTAAAAACAGTAAGTTTGCAAAAGGGGTTTGCAATTTCAAAAGGTGAACCAGGAGAATGCATAAGAGATGTAGGATGTGATGATTATGAGGGAGAAGGAGAGAAAGTAGAAGTAAAAAAATTAAAGGAAGAGTGAAAGAGAGAATGACAGAATTTCGCTGTTAGCAAAAGAAAGGAGGACAAAAAAATGCTAGAAATGTGAAAAATGAGACAAATATGTATATGTATAAATATCATGGACCAGTCAACACACAATTAAAAAAGGAAGAAAGAAGAAAGAAAAAAATAAAAATCTTAAAAACAAAAGCATTTTATAAAAAAAATTCTTGATAGAAAATTAAGAAATTGTTTTCATTGCAGTGGTCAAAAATTTTCAATGAGAATGTATGTTCATTGTTCCCAAATGTCTTTCTTTCTCTTTTTTCTTCTTAAAAAGAATAAAACCTGAAAGAGACATTTGTGCACAAGACTAGTAACTGCAGACTGCAAGTCCTTCCTATTTTTGTGTTGCTCATCAACTTGCCAGTTGGAGTTCAAAAATTCTCAGCTTTCCTTTTCAGCAGTATGCAGTGGAATGAGCTGTAGAGTGTTATCTGCTCCACTCTTAGGGTGGGGGTGCCCTAGAGTTCTTTGAGAGGAGTTCCCCTAGGTGGAGTTCCTAGGGCAGGGGTTAGGTCTAGGTAGGCCCCAGATGCTTCATTTCAATGAAGCATTGGAGATTGGTCTGAAGATTTTATATCAGCCTACCTCTAGAGCCTAGCAGCTGTTGGTCCATGCTGGGAGACTGGGTTCCACTTGTGTGGCAGAGGAGCCAGTCCTTTGTCTGTCCCCCCTCCTCCCATGGCTCCTGTCCTTTCCAGTCTTCCAGGCTGAGTCCCGAAGCACACAATCACTCCCACCCTCCTGAATCCCCAGCCTACTCCATCTGGTCCTGGGAGCCACCAGACTCAGAGTGGGGGAGAGGGAGCCAGGATCTCTGAGGTCTCAATAACCCATATTCCTTTGGGTAAAACACTTTCTGTACCTGAATTTCTCCTGATCTCTTAGGCACTCTCTAAGTTTTGTGTCAGGCTTCTTCCAAACCTGGTTTCTGGACCCAGCTTGGATTTCCCAGGTCTGGGCCCTGGACTTGCTCCCACAGCCACAGCATAGTAGAAAAATGGCTCCTGCTTTGGTTCTCCACAGACAACTAGGAGATACGCTGCATCTTTCCTGCATGAGGATGTGGCATAGCATCAGCTGGCAGTCTGAAGGGCAGGGAAACAGCCCAATGAACATCACCGCAGAGGAGCCAATCAGCTAGATGTTGCTGGGGCCCCAGCAAACTTTCAGACTGCCAGCTGATGATTGGCTCACAGCGGCCCAGCAAGTTCTAGCTGATTGGCTCCTCTGCAGTGATGCTCATTGGGCTGTTTCCCTGCCCTTTCAGACAATGGAGCTGCTCATTGGGGGACTTTTTTGGCTCCGCCCACGCAACCCAGCCAATCGGCCTCAAGAGCAGGAGGATTGTGGGAGGTGGAGAGGCTTGTGGTGGGGAGAGAGGCTTGTGGGAAGCCGGTGGTGGCAGTTGGGCTCTGAAGGTTTTCCTGAGGAGCTATTTTGTTTGGCGTGTGTGGTTCTAAAAATAAAGTTCTTTCTTTTGACAAGTGGCTCCTGAATTGTGCCCAGCCAGACTGCGGCAATTTTCTTCTTTTATTTTATTATGTCCAACCTTCTGAGTCCCCAAACTGTTCTGAGAGTCTGTTACTAAAGCCCAGTAAAATCCTTTTCACCCACATCACTGAGAAGTTGTTTTTCTGCTTTCTGGTATCTCTCATGCAGCTTGGGGAAAAAACCTCCTCTACTCTGCCATCTTCCCAGAACTAGATTTCCTTCTTTTTAGGCTGAATAATACTCCCTTGCTTATTCGTTCATCCATTGATGGCTAGCTGGTTAATCCCATAGCTTACCTGTTGTAAACACCTGTATTTCCATATTTAGTGCAACATTATTTACAGTTAAAATTTTTTTGAGGAACCACCATGCAGTTTTCCCTTATGACTATACTTCTTTACATTCTCACCAATGGAGTCCAAGGGTACCCTTTTCTTCTTATTCTTACCAACATTTATCTTTCCTCTTTTTGTTAATAGCCATTCTGATAGGAAGGAGGTGATATCTCATTTTGGTTTTTTAATTTCTATTTCTCTGATGGTTAGTGATATTGACCACTTTTTCACATGACTAAGGACTATTTGTATATCATATTTTAAGAGATGTCTTTTCAGCTCCTTTGTCTGTTTAAAAGTCAGATTAATTTTCATATATATTTTGCACATGAATAACTTGTCAGAAGTATGGTTTCCAAAATTTCCTTCCATTCCATTCCATAGGCTGTCTTCATTGTGTTGGCTGTTTACTTGGTTGTGCATTTTAATTTAATGTAGAAAACCACTTGTCTGTTTTTGTTTTGTTGCCTGTGCTTTGTGGTTAGATAAAAAATATTATTCCCCAATTCAGTGTTGTCTTTGTTGGTATAACTGAATACAGCAGACTAAATGATTTATAAGAAATAAAATTACTTAGCTCACAGTTTTGGAGGTTTGGCAGTCCAAAATCATGGCTCCAGCATTTGGTGAGGGTTTCCTTCTGTCTCTACCATTGTGGAGGGCTTGACACGATGAGATGAAACAAGGCAATCATTCTAGCCTTTGGAAAACCAGCAATGACAACGAGGGCCTCTTCTCATAACCTCATCTAATTGTAATTACTTTCCCAAACTATCACCTCCAAATATCCATTAACGTATAAATTTGGGTATTTAATTTCTAACATATAAACTTTAGAAGAAACTTTAAGCCATAGAAAATATCATGGAGCTCTTTCCTTATGTTTTCTTCTAGTAGTTTAATAGTTTTGGGTCTTGTATATAAATCTTTAACTTATTTTGAGTTGATTTCTTTTTTATTGAGATCTCTAATGAGAACTCTAGTTAGAAAAAGGTCTGATTTAATTCATCTGCATATGGACACCCCATTGTCTAATACCATTTGTTGAACAGACTATCCTTTTGCATTGTGTGTTCTTGGCACCCTTGTCAAAAACCAATGGAATGCAAAAGTATGAATTTGTTCCAATTCCTTTGAACTATGTGTGTTTTTATGCCAGTACTATACTGTTTTGGTTACCATAGCTTTGTAGCTTGACTTGAGGTCAGGTAGAATAATACCTACAGCTTTGTTCTTTCTACACAGTATTGCTTTAGCTAGCAGAGACTTTTGTGCTTTTAAGATTACTTAAAATCTTAAAAGCACAAAATTTTAAGATTACTTTTTTTTATTTCTGTGGAAACTGTCATTAAAATTTTGATAGGAGCGCTGGGGTTGTGGCTCAGTGGCAGAGTGCTTGCCTCGCACATGTGAGGCACAGGGTTTGATCCTTAGTACCACATAAAATTAAAAACAAACAAAATAAAGATATTGTGTCCATGTATGACTAAAAATATATTTTAAAAATTTTTTGATAGGAATTGCCATGTATCTGTAGATTGCTTTGGGTGGTATGAGCAATATCAGTTCAATTCATGAACATAGGATGTTTTTCAATTTATTTGTGTCTCTGATTTTTTGTCATTGATGTGTTCATAGTTTTCAATATATCGGTCTTTCATCTCCTCAGTTAAAATTAGTCCTATGTATTTCTTTTTTACTTTTGTAATGATTGTTAGTGTTGCTTCCTTGATATTTTCTGGATAGTCTGTTATTAGCATTTAGAAATACCATTGCCTTTTTAATGTTGATTTTGTAAACTGCAACCTTACTGAATTTGCTGGCTAATTCTATCAGTGTATTGGTGATACCCTTGGGGTTTTCTATATATATAAAATCATGTTGTCCACAAACATGGACAACTTAATTCCTTCATTGGCAATTTGGATGGCTTTTGTTTCTTCCTTGTGTGATTTCTCTGGCTAGGACTTCCAGCAGTTTATTGAATAGAAGTGGTAAGAGCATGCATCCTTTTGTTTTCCTAATCTTAGAGGGAAATCTTTCAATTTTCACCATTGGGCTATGATGTTAGCTATGGGCTTGTCTTGTATGGCCTTAACTGTGTTGAGGTTCATTTTCATTATAGCTAATTTCTTTATAGTTTTTATCATGAGAAAATGTATCTGTTGAGATGATCATATGATCTTGTTTTGCATTCTATTAATGTGTTCTAACATTTTAATATATTTGCATGTGTTGAATGATACTGGCAACCCTGGGATAAATTTTAACTAATCATAGTAAATGATCCTCTTAATGTGCTGTTGAATTCATCTTACTATTATTTGGTTGTAATTTTCATATCTCTGTTCATTAGATAAATGGATCAATAATTTTCTTATTTTGCAATATCCTTGTATGGCTTTGGCATTAGGCATTAGCTGGCCTCACAAAATGGGTTTGGAAGTACTTCCCCTACTGGGGATTGAACCCAGCACTTCATGCATGCCAAGCATGCACTCTACCACTGAGGTATACCTCCTTCCCAGTAATGAATGCTTAAGTGTTTGGCAGAATTCAGCAGTGAAAACATCAGGTCCTGGGCTTCTCTTGGAAGATTTTCAACACTGACTCAATTTCTCTTTATTTTTGGTTTGTTCACATTTTCCATTTCTTCATGATTCACTTTGGTAGTTGTATGTGTGTAGTAGCTTTACATTCCTTTCTAGGTTACTCAAATTGCCAGAGACAAAATTGTTGTATATACAATGTATATATAATTGCTCATACTAGCCCCTTATCCTTTGTATTTCTGTGTAATTTCTCCTCCTTTAACTCTGATTTTGAGTCTTCTTTTTTCTTTATCTAGAGAGGGGTGTGTTGATTCTGTTTAATTTTTCAAGAAACCAACTTTTGTTAATCTTCCCTATTGATGTTATAGTCTACTTCACTTATTTTTTATCTTTAGTATTTCCTTTCTTCTAGCCCTGTGTTTTGTTATTTTTTCTAGTTTCTTGAGGTGTAATATTAAGTCATTCATTTGGGATTTCTTTTTTTTTTTTATTGTTGGTTGTTCAAAACATTACATAGTTCTTAATATACCATATTTCACAGATTGATTCGAGTGTGTTATGAACTCCCATTTTTACCCCGTATACAGATTGCTGTGTCACATCAGTTACATTTCCATTGATTTACAAATTGCCTTTCTAGTGACTGATGTATTCTGCTGTCTATCCCATTCTCCACTGTCCCCTCACCCCTCCCCTCCCCTCCCCTCCCCTTCTCTCTCTCCATCCCCTCTACTATAAATCGTTTCTTCCACTTCTATAATTTTCCTCCTACTCCTCCTTTCCTCTTATATGTAATTGTGTATAACCCTGAGGCTCACCTTCCAATTCCATGCAATTTCCCTTAACTCTTGGGATTTCTTTTAAAAAAATTTTATTGGTTCTTCTTAGTTACACATGACAGTGCAATCCAGTTGATAACTCTAATGCTTGCCTAATCTTATTCTATTTAGGACCCTGTTATGGTTTGGATGTGAGGTGTGCTCATGTGTGAGACAATGTCATAAGATTTAGAGGAGAAATGATTGAATTATCAGAGCCTTAATCCAATCAATGAATTAATGCCCCGATGGGGATTAATTCAGTGGTAACTGAAAGCAGGTAGGGTGTGGCTGTGGGGAGGTGGATCCCGGGGGGCATGGCCTATAAATTTTGTAACTGGCAGTGGAGTCTCTCTCTGCTTCCTAATTATCATGTGAACTGCTCTCCTCCACCCTTCTGTTCTGCCATGGGGTGCTTCCTCACCTCAAGCCCCTCAGAATGGAGCCAGCAGTGCATGGGCTGAGACCTCTAAAACCATGAGCCCCCAGATAAACTTTTCCTCCTCTAAAATTGTTCTGGTTGGGCCTTTTAGTCACAGTGGTGAAAAGGCTGACTAACAACATTGTGTGGTGGGCACGATGGTAGGGTTCATTTAGGTAATTTCGTATGTGTACATAGAAACATTATTAGATTCATTCTACTGTCTTTCTATTCCTACCCCTCCCTTCCTTTCATTCCCCTTTGTCTAATCTACTGAACTTCTCTACCCCCACCTCCACCCTATTATTGTGGTTTAGCCTCTACATATCAGTGAAAACTTTTGGCCTGGGGTCTTGTGGCACTGGCTTATTTCACTGAGCATGATATTCTCCAGATCCATCCATTTTGCTGGCAAATGGGGTCTCTTTTTTTCATGTAGCTTTTATTACCATAAACTGCCATCGTAGAACTGCTTTTGCTGCCTCCTACAAGGTTTTATATATTGTTTCCATTGTAATTTCTCCCGAGATATTCTTGACATCTCTTTTGATTTCTTCCTTAAACCACTGGTTGAAACATTGTTATTTAGTGTTCATGTATCTGTGATTTTTTTCAGAATTCTTTAAAAATTTTTTAAAAAGTTTATTGATTTCTAGCTTCATGCCATTGTGGCCAAAAAAAGATACTTGACAGGATTTCAATCTTTCAAAATGTTAAGTCTTGATTTTGGTCCATGCCATAATCTAGCACGGGCAGGACCTAGTGTGCACTTGAAATAAGTGTGTATTTCTGCTGGCATTAAATGGGATGTTCTATATATTTGTCAGGCCCATCTCTTGTGTAGTTTAAACCAGGTGGTTTCTTATTGATTTTGTATCAGGATGATCTCTCCGTTGTGAATGTAGGTGATATAAAAGTTCTCTACTGTTATTGTTTTACAAATTATCTCTTTCTTCACATCTATTCATGTTTACTTTATATATTCAGTTTTGATATTGGGTGCATATATATTTATAATTGTTGTTTTCTCCGGATGAATTCACCCTTTTATCATTGTATAATGACCTTGTTTAATTTTAGCTTTTTACTTAAAGTTGATTTTACCTTATATAATTATGGCTGCTTCTATTCTGTTTTTTTTTTTTTTCATTTAAATGGGATATCTTTGTCCATCTCTTCACTTTGAGTCTGTGCACCCCCATCACTTTAAATATATCCAGCCACCCTGTCTTTGGCTTGTATAATTTAATGCATTTTTATTCAAGGTAATTATTAATAGGTAAAGACTTATTGCCATTTTATAAATAGTTTCTGGTTTCTTTGTAGCTCCTCTGTTCCTTCTTTCCTCTCCTGCTGTCTTTTTGTTATTAAGTCATTTTCTCTAGTGTTTTGCTCTGATACCTCACTTTTTATCTTTTGTATATCTACTTTGAGTTTTTGCTTCGTCATTACCACATGGCAAAATTTCATATAACGGCCAATTTTAAGCTAACAACTTAACTTTCTTTGCATAAAAATCTGCACACTTTTATGCCAACCTCCCCTTCTGCATTTAAAATTACAATTTATGTCTTTTTGCATTGTATGTCCCTTTAAAAAGTTCTGTAGCTATTATTTTTATCTTGAAATAAATTCCATTGTCGATGTTCAAGATACACTGTTAGATTATGGGATACATATAGTTCATTATATGGTTACTATAGTGTAGCAAATTAATACTTATACCACGTAATTATCCCTGTGTTTGTTTTTGTGGCAGGTGCAACTAAAATCTCATCATCTAGCAGGAATCCCAAATGCAGTGTAATTTTATCAGCTACCACCCTCCTGTTGTCCATTAGATCTCTAGACTTTCTCATTCTATACATCTGTCACTTTCAAACTCTCAACTGTATAACCTCACAGTCTCTTTTTTTCCTGGTCTCTTTCCCCATGTCCACCCCTGGTAGCCACTGTTTGCTTTATCTCTGTATATTCTGTTTATATTTCCTTTTTGAAATCTGATTTAACCTTATGTCTCTCTGTGTTTGTGCTGCTATAACACAATCTGTAAGACTGGATAATTTGTGAACAGTAGAAATTAATTTCTTACAAGTCTAGGGCTTTTAGGATAAGATCACATTGTTGGCAGGTTGAATCTCTGTTAAGGATTTGGTTTCCACCAGATGTAGCCTCACTGTTACATCCCCAAAGATAAGAACACTGTATCCTCACATGACAGAAGAGATAGAAGCAGAAGAGGACAATTTCTCCAACCTTAAATCCTGTGATAAGGGTGTCAGTCCCATTTGTGAGGGTGAAGCCGAGGTCAAAGCATAATCGCCGCTCAAAGAACACATCTCTTACTACTGTTGCGTTGGGGATTAAGACTCATTCAAAGAACAACAGCATATAAATAGGATCATGTAATAGTTTTCTTTCTGTGTCTGGCTTATTTCAATTTGCAAAATGTCCTCCAGTTCATCTGTGTTGTGGCAAATAATACAATATCCTTCTTATTAAAGGGAGACTAGTATTAACATGTTTTCTTTAGTCACCTGTTGACAGAATCGAGTGTGTTTTCATATCTTGGAAGCCGTGACAAATGTTACAATGAACAATTAATGTTCAAAGATATCTGTACAAAGTGATGATTTCATTTCCTTTGGGTATATATCCAGAAAAGCTATTACTTGGGTAATATGGGAGTTCTATATTTAATTTCTTTAGAAACATCTATGCTGTTTTCTACAAGGGATACACCACTCTGAAGTTCTACCACAAATCTGTAAGGGTTACCCTTTCTCCATGCGATCACTGACTTTTGAAACCTATTGCCTTTTTCATAAAAGCCAACCAAATTGATGTGGAGTGATAACTCATAAAATTTTTAATTTACCTCTTTCTTTGATGATTAATAATGCTGTAGCTTTTTCATGTAACTGTGGGCCATTTTAATATCTTTGTTGAAAAAATGTTCAGGTTATTTGCCCATTTTTAACTGTGACGTGTGTGTGTGTGTGTGTGTGTGTGTGTGTGTGTGTGTGTGTTATTGAGTTCTTAGAATTCTTTATACATTTTGGGTATTAATCTTCAATACACAAGTGGTTTGCAGATTTTTTTCTCAATCCATTTTGCCTTATTTATTGCTTATTTCACTATATTGAAGTTTTTAGTTCAGTATAATCTCACTTTTTTGTTTTGTTTTGTAACCTGAGCTTTTAGTGTGATATCCAAAAATATTACTGAAAGGACAGTGTCAAGAAGTTTTTTCCTGTAGTGTCTTCTGAGTACTTAATGGTCTTTTATTCATTTTTATTTACCTTTAGTTCATACATTAACCACAATTTCTCTTCCTGTTAGTGATTTCTAGTTTTTATACCATTGTGGTTAGAAACAATGTCAGACATTATTTTAATCTTCCTAATTTTTTAAAGATTTGTTTTGTGATATAATATGAAGTATATCCAGAAGAATGTTCCATGTATCCTTGAGAATAATTTGCAACCTGCTACTCTTAGATGGCAAGTTTTACATGTATCTGCATGTCCATTAGACCCCACATGAAGTTCAAGTCCACTATGATCAATTTTCTATCTGGTTGATCTGTCCACCGTTGACACTGGGATATTGAAGTCCCCTTCTATTATCACACTCTGGTGTATTTCCCTCTTTACCTCCATTAATATTTGCTTATATATCTAGGTGCTCCAATGTTGAGTAAAATAATTGTAAATATATATTTACAATTATTATTCCCTTTTGATGAATTGATACTTTTCACATTAAATAATGACCTTTTTTGTCTCTTGTGACAGTTTTTTTCTTACACAATATCTATTTTATTTAAGTACAGCCACTTCTACTCTTTTAGGTAGCATTTAGATAGAATATCTTTTTCATCCCTTCTTTTCAGTCTGTGTGTTTCCTTCAAGCTTAAGAGGATCTCTTATTGACAGCATATTGCTGGGTTTTAGTGTTTTCTTCATTCAGCCCCTCCATTTTTCCTGATTGGGTAATTTATATTCCTTTCCATTCTAGGTTATGGATTAGGACTTCTGTCATGTGGTTAGTTTTCTGGTTGCTTTGTAGCTCCTTTGGCCTCTCTCCCTCTCTCATCATGGACTTTTGTTACTAGGTAGCTTTCTGCAGTGCTGCCTTTTAATTTCTTTTCCTCACTTGTGTATCTGCTATAGTTTTTGTTAGTGGTTAGAATGAGGCATACGTATTATATTTTATAGTTATGATGAACTATTTTAGGATGCTAACTTCTTTTGCATATAAAAAATTTGACTTCTACCTTCTCACAATTTCTATTTTTGCTCTCATAATTTATATTTTTAAGTTTTAATAGCTTTTAAAAATATTTTACTAAAGATATGAGTGATTTCCACACCACCATTACAGCATTAGTGTATTCTGAATATTTTTGCATTGTACTTTCAAATATTTTCATCTTATTAATCAATGATTTTTACTTTTAGCTTAAATAACTTCCTGTTGCATTTCTTCTAAGATGTATTTGGTGGTATATTCTTTCAGCTTCTATTTGTCTGGAAACATCTTCGTCTCTTTATTTCCAGAGACCTCCCTCCCAATGTAGTATTCTTGGTTGACAGTTTCTTTCCTTTTAGCACTTTTTTTTTGGTAGGGGAATTGAACCCAGGGGCACTTAACCACTGAGCCACATTCCCAGACCCTCTCCCCCCTTTTTAAAAATATTTTATTTATACACAGGGCTTTGCTGAATTACTTAAGGTCTCTCTAAGGCTGGCTTTGAACATGTGATCATCCTGCCTCAGCCTCACAAGCCTCTGGGATCACAGGCATGTACCATTGTACCCATTTAGCACTTTGAATATGACCCCTTACTCGTTCCTGACTTATAAGACCTCTGCTGAGAAATTTGAGCTAAATTTTTTAAACTAACTTTTGCTACTTGCTTAATTTCATTTGCTACTTTCAGAATCCTCTTTGAACTTGATTTTTTAAAATTTTAATTTATTATATATGACAGCAGAATGTATTGCAACTTATAGCACACATATAGAGCACAATTTTTCACGTCTGATTGTACACAAAGTAGAGTCAAACCATTCGTGTCTTCATACATGTATGTAGGGTAATGATGTCCATCTCATTCCACTGTCTTTCCTACCCCCCTGCCCTCTCTCTTCCTCTCCCTCATCTTTTCCCTATGTAGAGTTCATCAAATCTTTCCATGCCCCTGCCTACCACATTATGAATCAGCATCCTTAAATCGGAGAAAACATTTTGCATTTGGGACTGGCTAACTTCACTTAGCCTTATATTCCCCAACTCCATCCATTTACCTGCAAATGCCATGATTTTATTCACTTTTAATGCTGAGTAATATTCCATTGTGTATATATACACCACATTTTCTTTATGCATTCATCTACTGAAGGGCATCTAAGTTGGCTCCACAGTTTAGCTACTGTGAATTGTGCTGCTATAAACATTGATATGGCTGTGTCCTTGTAGTATGATATTTTTAAGTCCTTTGGTTATAGACAGAGGAATGGGATAGTCTGGTCAAATTGTGGTTCCATTCCCAGTTTTCCAAGGATTCTCCATACTACTTTCTATATTGGCTGCACCAACTTGCAGCCCCACCAGAAATGTATGAGTGTATCTTTTTCCCTCACATCCTCACCAATACTTCTTGTTTGTATTCTTAATAGCTGCCATTCTGAATGGAGTTTTGACGCTTTAATCAAACTATGTCTTGGTATAGTCTTCTTCAGGTTCTCTGAGTGAAAACTTTTGAACTTTTAGTACTTTACTACTTAGCTCCTTCTCCAGATTTGGAAATTTTCTGCTAATATTTTTTAAATAAACCTTGCACTTTATCTTTCTCTTTTCTTTCACAAACTGTGAGCTTTACACTGATATCTATATATCTGAAAATGGAAGAACTCATTCTGGTCTTTTCAGACTAGTGTTGTCTGAGGAAACCCTTCACCAGACAGCCCTTGCAACCTTTGGACGGGTTGTCTTGTGTGGTGTGAGGGTGGGCTTGCTGCTGGAGTACCCAGGTGGGCTGACCTTGTGCCTGGGGAAGCATGTGGGTGACTCTGGCAGTTAAGTTCATGGGTTGGGATCTAAAATTCACATTTACTGAGGTGTACTTCTTGGATGAGATTTGCAGGGAGGGGGTAGTTTTTGATAATAAAAATTCCCCTTAAATAGTAAAACAATAAGAATAGGTCATTTCTTTTTAAACTCTAGCACAAAATGCTTTGCGAATTTAGAAACTGTAAATATAAAATTGTAATTAAGAGGTTCATAGTAAGTTACTTAGATTTGAATCATATCTGATAAGAGAATTGATTTAAATAAATTCTTAAATAAGAATAAAACAAGATAACAGGGAAGTAAGGACTCATTTTATATCTTTTACTATAAAACACCATAGTTAGTTTAAAAATAACACCATTATAGCATCTTTAAGCTTCCTATAAGTTAAAGTTTTACTAATATAAAATATCCCATATTTAAGGTCAGCCTGCAGTCAACAATTAAAAAAAATTTTAAACAAAAATCCTTCATACTTTCAAATTATGATATATTTTACCTCTATTTAATTTAATAAAGAATTTTTTCATCATAATAGATGCTTTTCCTGTAGCTGATTGTATCTTTCCATTTGAGCTTTTAAACCAAAAAGATTACTAAAAATTAGAGATTAAAAATATGCTAAGACATTATGGGTTTGCTCACAGAGAAAGATGCAACATTGAAATAAGACTTCATGAAACCTCCATTCAAAGTTTCATGGTCAAAAATGCCAAACCACCTTGTTAATGTGGAAAGTATATGTGGATGCCATATAAATAATATATGGTATGGTTTTGGTATCAATTTCCAATTCTTTCTGAGTACTACTCTTCAATGTGTACAGTGGAGGTATATCTCTCATCAGTTGGCTTTTCTTTCATGGTCCTAATTCTGAGGAAAGCATCACAAACTGACCTTCACTACTTTGTTAATTGTGACTAGTAAAACACAGCAATTGCAAGGAAAGTTTCAGTCTCTTTTTGTGTTTTAGACTGGGGCTGTAGCTCAATGGCAAAGTATTTGCCTAGCATGCAAAAGTCCCTGGGTTTGATCCTTGGCACTGCAGAAACAAACAAACAAACAAACGCAACAACAAAATACCTAAACTGGTGGCACACGCCTGTAATTCTAATGGCTTAGGAGGCTGAGATAGGAGGATTGAGAGTTCAAAGCCAGCCTCAGCAAAAGCAAGGCACTAAGCACCTCAGTGAGACCCTATCTCTAAATAAAATACAAAATAGGGCTGGGGATATGGCTCAGTGGTCGAGTGCCGCTGAGTCCCTGAGTTTAATCCCCAGTACCTCACCAAAACAAACAAACAAACAAATAAATAAAAGTTTAAATGCTTCATCTAATTCTTAATTGGTTTTAAGTTTGCTTTGTACCACTCAGAGAAATTCTATAACTTAAAAAGGGAATGTAACTTAATTCCTTTATAGCTGATTATCTGCAAGAAAAATGTCTATAGAGGTTCTTTCACAGTAAATATAAAGATATAAATATGTGTATTCATAAATATAGACTCTCCTGACTTTTAGTAGAGAGAACCTCTCAACCCCATATTCTTCACATACATACCCATACTATAAGAGTCACGGAGACCTTATTACCTCCCATGTAACACACCAGAACCTTCTGTCAGAATTTTTGTCTCTTGATATGTTTCATATCCATCTTGAACAGAAGTCATCTTTGTCTCTTAGCAATTAATTTATACCAAAATGTTAGGAAAAGCATTATCTTTTTAAACAAGGTGTTGTTCAGTAAAGGGAAATGAAGAATTAAATTTTAGACACATGAGTGGCATGGCTAGAGGAAGATTTATCCCCCCTAGTCCAGGTCCTCAAGTGAGGATAATGTAGAGCAAGGATCTCAAATGACCCATGAGAACTATGTAACATGAGAAAAAAATATGCTTTTGTTGCTGTTAAAAATTATATTCTGTAGTGGTTTGTCCTTAAATCTTCCAAACAAAATCTATCATATCCTTGCTGATGTACGAATCAAATAGAATAAACTGCTTGAAAAAATGTAAAGCCTATGTGAATACAATACCTCACTTCCATTACGGACTCCCCTTATTATTCATAAGCCAGGTTTTACGTTTATTTGGCTCATAGGAAGCAATTAAATTGTAAATTCAGTCTTGATATTTGTACTTTATCAATAAGTTTTTCACTGGTAAATTTACTGATGCATGGGCTATTCTGTTAACTATGTAGGTAGCTTCCTTTGAAGCTGGGGACATTTTAGAACAAAGAACCAGAGCAAAGTATTGATGAACAATAATGATTCTAAGATAAGTTTCTAGAATAATCCCTGGTTTCCCATGCCAGGGATTCATCATGATTAATGGAGCAAGAGGATGCCATCAGCTTGCTGGCCATCCTGGAGACCTAAGGCAGTTTGTCCCTCTGGTGTCTTTGTGTCTGAGTGCTTGTCTGCAAGTTTTTTACCTTGTTACCCAATGAGAAAATGGGGTTCCAATTAGGTTAGAACAGAGTTCACAGCAAAAAGCATTTTCAGTGAATGGCAGGAGTGCTGTACTAAGGTATATTTAAAATCACAAATAAAAGCAATTTAAACCTGGAATAGATATGTTTGCATAATTTAATATAATGACATATTACTCTAACCATTTTTAACAAAAATACATATCAAACCAATTATAATCACTATTTTTTAGTGTGTGCTTCTCAAAGGCTAGTATTTTCTTTTTTTTTTACCTTCTTTTTTTTCTCTCCATGTAATTGGAATCCATCCTTCTGCTCCATTAACCTTCAAAGATTTTATGTAACAAGGTGCTCAACTCAGGTAATGCCAGGCCCTACAAAGATGCATTGAGTAACTAACAAGCACACAGAATGTTAACAACTTATCAATGTACTAACATTTTAAAAGGACTATTGGTAAATAGTGATGTTTACGTGCAACTGTGAAAATAATAAATATATTTGTTGATCTGTCCTGGGGAAGTAAACTTCTAATCTAGTTACAGCAACTGTTTTGACTGATTTTATAATATTTCCCTACCATTATTTTATACTTTAAGTTATGAGATTTTTTATCTCCTATAAGAGACAGTACTGAAATCAGAATACTTTCTTCCTAAAAATTATTATTGATACTACACTAACATATAGGTGTTTTAATGGCCCATGTGAGTAGAATGATAGTCAAAATCTTCAGGTTCTGGTGAGAAGAGCAATAATAATTCTTCTTCTTCTTCTTCTTCTTCTTCTTCTTATTATTATTATTATTATTATTATTATTATTATTATTTTAATCATATACTGCTTTATTTGTGAAAACATCATTTACTTTTTTTTCCCCAAGAGAGATTAGCTGAGCACATATGATATGAGGTGCCCTATTTGATGGCTTTTTGAGGATGGTATTTTGATCTCTCAGGCTTAACAAGCAGCTTGTTTTATGCTTGAGCAAGCAATAAAAGCACTCCTTTAGCACTCCTTTACTGGGTGACCTGAGAGTCTGAAGAGATTATGCTTCCTAACCTCAGATTCACTCTGCCCAACCGAAATTGCAAAATCTATGAAAAGAAACCTACACAAGAGATTCTCAACTAATGAAATCAGTAGGAGAAATATTTACACATTTTAATATGTTTAGTGTTTTGTTTCTCCTAGTGCCACTGTGGGCGTTGAAGAGATCTGCTCAAACATGACCATCTGTTTGAAAGTTTATGTAAAATGCATAATGAATGTGTGTGCATGTAAGTATATATGTATGTATGTGTGTATGTATATGTATACACACATATACACACAATCTCAACACACACACACACACACACACACACACACACACACACAGGAGATTTGTCTAATTTTATTTTCCTTTGTAACGTACAAATACCTAAACTTTTCAGATCCAACAAGCTGATTGTTTTTGGCTCCAGACTTCCAGTTGACTGCCCTTCCTGAAATGTTCTCTTTGTGCTTCTTTAATCTTTAAGCAGCTTGTGTTTTGCTTAGCTAGTCATCCCAGTTTTTTCCTTTTCTCCATTTTTGCCGAGAGAAAAATTGGGATGTGGCCAAGCTCGATGATTCAGGGGACTTGGGGATGTATGCTCTCCACATAAAATAGTCATCATATTTCTTCTGGGAAACTGCTGGTGGTTCACTTCAGTATGTGTCCAAATTGTTATTGTCTTGCTTGTCAAATTTCAAAATCATTTGTATTATGAGATGGAAAAGCATCTATGTTGGATCCATGGAAAACTAGATTAGAAAAGGAGAGAATGAGGTAAATTGTAATTTTAGCCAACAACAAACCATTAGAAAGGAATTAGAAAGTGTCCAATGAAGACAATCTAAAGAATTTACAAATATTGACAAGTCTTTTTGGCATGTCTCATTGGATGGACTTTTTTTGTGAATTCACTACTCTGATAGTGGAAATATTCTCAATTTTAAATTGTGAACTATCCGCCTGGCATGCGTGGGGCCCAGGTTCGATCCTCAGCACCACATATAAACAAAGATGTTGTGTCCGCCAATAACTAAAATAAATAAATAGTTCACAATTTTTTTTTATTTTTAAATATCGATGTGAATGATAAGGTTTATAATAGATTCACTAAATTGAAAAAAAAATGACTAAGTCATTCTTATTGTAAAACCTAGCCTAAAAATTCTCACAAATATGATTTAAGATGTCTTTCATTTGTAATGAATACTAATACAGGAAGAATGAGACACATGCCATTCTTTGATTAGCCAGTAATTAAACATCTGTTGTTTGTAAGACTATATGTAAGCTACTTTATGCTTAGTTATATACAAATAATACACATAGCAATGCAGCAGTTGGCTAACTCTATTATAGTTTTCACAGCCATCATTGATTCAATAATACCATCAATACAAATTCCTAATTGAAATAATCTTAAAGGAGACAGTAGGAAATTTTAAAGTAAATCTACTAAACTTAATGGTTCAGGAAAGCACTGTTGGTCTGATTGAACTTATTCACAACTTAATCACAAACACTGTACAAATGGAAAGTAAAAATACCTATTTATGTTGACGTGTAACAATGGTTACCTTGGTCGTGGCTAGTTTTCCACTTACCCTCTGAGCCTCATCTATGAAGTGTAGATAAAAATTATAATTCCTACTCCATAGAATTAATGTGAGGACTAACCAAAACAATGCACATTAATTAGTCAAGTGTTTTTTTGCAAATGTAGAGTTTGGGTCATTTTTCTCCTGTCTTTTTAATTACATTGAAAATAAAAATCAATGGTCCATCATAGCCTTTGAGGACCTGAAAATCTAGCACTTGACTATGTCTTTGTTGTTACCTTCCCCATACTTCACACATGCCAGCTTCAAGTGCTGGTTTTCTTCTTGTACCGTGAGCAAACCAAACAAACTGCCACCTTAGGACCCTTACCCCTTTTGCTGCTTCTTCCTCAGGGCTTTTCAGGGGTGCTCTTGTTATCATATGGGTCTCAGTTCAATGGTTCTCTCCCCTAGTAAGTTTTCCTGATGAACAGAAGAAAGCCATTCAGTCCCTTAGCCCACACCATGGCCCTCTACCATATTAACCTAGCTCATTTCCTTCAGGTACCAGTCATGGTGAAAAGGTAACTCTCAGTAAAAGATAAAATCACAAGCATCATAAAGAAATAAAGATGAACATTTTAAAGATTCTATTCTATCCCTAATTAACATCCAGGCAGATATCATAACTAGTTCGAAAGATGATCTTGTAGATCAAATTTACAAATCAGGAATATTGACATGAGTGTGCCAATGGCGACTAACTTTTCAAGGGGGCAGGTAGAGAGAGTTGAGATAGAGTACTCTGCCCCTACTAGACAAGTCAGAACAGAGCACGCATAAGGACAGTTTTGCATTGCTGTTTTCTGCAACTTACAGAACTATGAAAGTGCTCAAGGCAATGGATGACTGGAATGAAATATCCTCTTGGTGGAGTATAATTCCATCGTGGTATATACGAATGCTCTTAATACAAGCTTCCCAAGGGTAGGGATTTTGACTTGTGCATGGATGAATCTCAAGTGCCTGGAAGGGTGCCTGATGTATAGGAGTCACACTATAAATAGAGTTGAAAATATAAAAGAAATAGTTGCTACAGATTGCTTTCACTATTATGTATGTAACTTTTTCACCTTTCCTGAAATTTGTTAAATCTTGTTCACATTTTTTTTTTAATTCTCTTTCTCTTCGAACATACTCAGAAATAGAATTTTAGAGCAGAGAGGAAACTCAAATTATCAAATTCAAATCCCTTGTTATATAAATAACAAAATTGTGGTCTACAGTGATTTGCCAAATGTTGCTGGCAGAGTTGGGGCTGGAATCTGTTCTTCTGATATTCAGCCCAGGGTTCTTTTCCCCCAAACAAAAGCCTGTTTTGTTTGTTTGTTTGTTTATAATTTAGCAACCACATTAATAATAAAAAGCCTGGGAACTCAGAAGCATTGATTTGAGAACTCAGTCTTCACAATAGCTTTCAGTTCTGCTTTATCACCCTCAAAGACATGTTTTTTCCTTTGTGACTGATAAAATATTATTTTAGGTTACCCATGGATTCCAATTGAAGAAGCATAGCACCAAATTATGACCCTCCAGCCAATCTGACATTGTAGCTTTGTTCCTTTTTCCATTATCACTCCTTTGAATTTGTTTCAATTACACAAATGTCTATATACTTTGCTATCAGAAATAAGACGGTATGAAACGGTGAATATAAAAATGTCACTATCTCAAGAGATTGTAATCTAATGAAAGGACTAATTCAAATATATAGTAATTATAACACGAGGGCAGAATACTGGTATTTGTGAGGGTTCTCTTGAGAAACAGAACTAACAATATGTAAGTAGCCATAAAAGGTAAAATTTAATTCCTGTAAATACTTAAAATATTTGAAAGAAGAGTTGAAAAGAGGGGTCAGGCAGAGGCTCCTGGTTTCCCTTATCTAGTCTCCAGTTGGTCACTCAATACATGTTTATTGAGCAATTACATGAGAGGATGCTGTTTTAAGGGACGAGTCTTCAGCACAAAACCTACCCCCATAGAGAAAGTGTGTCCTGGACTCTGGACAGCATCTGGACCAAAGTCACTTGGCATTCCTCCTGCTTCCCTGTGAAACCTCTGGACATGGGAAACAGCTTGCACCCTTGCCACTACTGCTTCCCTGACATCTGTCTCACTTGCTGATGCTCCTGGCACATTCGCCTTCCTCCTGTTCACACCCCATACTCAGGGAGTTGTTGACTATTAAGCATACTATGTCTGTGAATGTTCTCCTTTCTCCTGCGGGTCCATGTTCATATTGTCTTGGTGACCTCCACTATACCTGGACTACAAAGGAGCCTCATGGTCATGTTGGATAGCAGCATTTTAGGGACCTGTGTGGTCCCTGATGCTCTGTAAAACCTTTGTATAATTATCTATCATCTGTCTGTCTGTCTAACTATCTCTCTACATCAAAGGCCCTATGTTAGCAGCTATCACATTTTCACTTGCCAGAAACCTCAGAGGATGGAAATTATTATGATTCCCATTTTGCAGATGAGAAAACAGAAGTCTTAACAGATGAAAAAAAATCCCAAAGTTACACATCTCATAAATGATGGACCTCAAATTTAACATCCCATAGCCTCGTTCTGGATTCCAAAGCCTACTGTTCTGTTATTTTGTCTCCTCTGTTATTAGCCTCCTCTCCAGACATCTTCTACTAGCATTCCTCCTCATGAGCTCTTGTTTCCCCCGTTTATATCCCTTTTTAATATCTGTTTCTACTTTCTTTTCCATTAACTCTTTTCTGACTCCAAACCTGCTTACTGTCTTGAAAGGGGAAAAAGTCCATAAGTTAAATATCTATCTGTCCAGCACACTCTTTATGCCAACATGCAAAGATGTATCCAAATTCAACTTCTCTTCTCATACATCTGCTTTTCTTCCAAATCTCGATTGGAATCTAGAACTATACCTCCCATGGAGTTCATATCATTAAATAGAATGGCACGTTTTGAGCCTTGTTCAATGTGACCTCTGTGTTCTGTTTGATACCGTGGACTACAGTGTCATTTGGAATATTTTAGTGTATGTCTAATCTTTAAATAGGAGAGCAGTTTCACACTGGGTAGGAGTGGGGTGCAGTGTTGTCCCACAGCACATTTGTCAATGTCTATAGATATATATTTTTTAATTGATGTAACTTGGAGAGAAAGTGGTGCTATTGGACTTGAGGACATAGAAGCTGGGTAGGGCTAAACAGCCTACAATTTACAGAAAGCCCCCGATGGTAAAGAATGGCTCAGACTAAATATATAGTGTAAAGGTGAGAAACCTTTAGGTAGGAACAAAGAGAAAAAAAAATCTTGAAATTTTCTGCGGGTCAAAATCCATGTAGATACACCTGGTTTAAAATGCCACAATTAGGCTATGGAAAAATTTTCTCCCCTTCTATATTCCATTTTGGCATCTGGCACAGCACCCAGGAATTTGACAAAATGGTAAAGGCTGCAGACAGCACATTGTGACCAGCGGGTGCAGGTGTCAGAGTATAACGCCAGGTGCTAACTACCAGCTACAAATTCCTAAGAGGTTTGCAGTCTGGATGTTTTTCAAAATCTACCTGTGTGCCATGATATCTAGGTTGGCAGCAGTGTTCCTATTAGTAGTGCTCAAAATCCAACTTTGTGCCACTAATGCCAGGGAATTTTCCACAGAGAGCCTGTTCTCCCTATTTCTGCTCATTTCTGACTTGACTTGCAAGAAGAGTCCTTCAGTTTTCTTGTTGTCACTGCTCAGACAGAGGGGGTATTCAGAAGGAGTTTGCTGCAGGCTTATTAAAAATAATATTTTATTACATTGTGTAGTATGTGAGGAATACACAGTATAGCACGGAAACTTAAGCTTAATCCCTGACACAAAAATGAAAATTCCTGTACAGTTGTAGTTTTTTAAAAAATATTTATTCCATGAACTGTGTTTTTTTGCATGTTGATTCCAGCGATTGAAGTTGTCAAAATCACCCTTCTGAACTCCATGGTCAGCTGCAATACCAGGATTTTCCGATTTAGCTCATGGCCTGGCCCCCAAACTATCCTCTACTTTTCTTTCCTGCCAATACTATCTATGAACTTCTACTCTATTCAACAAATACAGTTAAATTCTCAACAATACTCAATCTATCACCACATGTCTCTCTGAAGTACAAGATATGTACAGTAGAAAAAAACTCCTGAAAATGTAAATTCTAGACATTGAGGCCAATTAGTTTTAATTATATTTTATGGGCAGAATTATCACATTCTTACTAATATTGTTTTTAATAAGAAAA
The DNA here is from genome assembly GCF_964194105.1 of Spermophilus citellus. NCBI lineage: Eukaryota > Metazoa > Chordata > Mammalia > Rodentia > Sciuridae > Spermophilus > Spermophilus citellus. The sequence goes on along the minus strand of NC_138185.1, from coordinate 158,083,900 downwards.
TCTTTTGCACAAAATGAAACAAAGCTGAGCTTATTCATGAAAACATAGGTACATATATACATATGTTAATGCCTATAGATGAATAGTCTTCTAACCAAGGATCTGATGGTAGACACACAGGAATTTCGTCTATCATACAGGTAGAGAAAACTTGCCAAAACGTTACCCTCCCTTTCTCCATCCAGTCTATGGTCTTCAGAGCATGTAAGAACTTTCATTTCCACCATTACTTCACCAACAATCAGATCGATCCTATAAAGTTGATCTAACTCTACAAGGTTATTTGTGATCATGTTTAACACCAAAGATGCTTCCTTACAATATCCTTCTTCCACAAATGCCATGAAGATATCTGCTCCTTTTTTGTCCAGTGCTGTGGAAGCTCCTTACTCTCCTAAAATGCTACCATTCTACCCACTTTGTGATTTCTTAATTCCCCATTGCTAGTGTTTCTTCTTCCACTGAACTATCTCTCCCTCCCATGAAGCTCATTTTATCCAAGCTATGGTGGGCACTATACCATAAGATTAAGGGCACTTTGGTTTGTAAGTCACTCTATTTCTGAAGCTTCTGTGACAGACAGCTTGAGTCCTCTGTCTGAGGCTACATAGTTGCTGCTGATTCAAGCATGGCCTCCCTGTTTCAAGTTAAAAAAAAAAAAAAAAAAGAGAGGATCCAAGGGAAAGTCTTTCTCTTAGCAAGGTTTTACCTACAAAGATAGGTAAAACAGCTTTCTAGTTATCTATATTAGCTAGAATAATGCCACATGCCTATACTTGATGAAAGAAAGACTTATAATTGGTTTATTTTTGACTCCTGTTCATAATGTTAGAGCAGATTGAGGGATTAGTGTAGTGAAATAATGCTCACAGAGTTATTCTTTGCCACAGGTGGTATCCCTCATGTGGGAGTTCCATCAAAGTGGAAGAATTGATATGGCACCTTCATTTATTTATTTAATCTCAGTGTATTTTCATGTATTTAAAATTATACGCTCTTGTTTAGAAGGCTTCATTGGTTATATTAACCCATTTTTATTCCATTGTCCCAGATGTGGAATACCTATAAAATCTTAAGTAGAGCAACAAATATACCACTTATAGTAACTTCAAATAATAATTATGTTTTAGAGATATATCCTTTTGATAAAAGTAATGAGTGAATGATTAGAGAATTTGAAAGAATATATTCTTCCATATATATTAAATATTTATAAAAGATAGGAAATTCTAGGTTATGGTTTCCAACCAATTGTAATGGATGTATCAATTTCATTGAAATAGTCACAGAATTGAAAATTTGGGACTGAATGGGTTAACTAACTATAGCTAACAGAAACCTCACATAAAGAACTAGTCATAAAATCGATGCAAAAAAAAACATGATGTAATGATTTTAGTTATCACAAACTAAAATAACAATATAAAAAATTAAGAGTCTGACAGAAAAACTTAAATTATCCTGAAATAAAAAAAAAAAACCTTTAAGGATGATTTTCACTTCATGTATATGGAATCTTGTAACACTAGCATAAAGCCATCATGTTATTTTCATCATCATGAAAAATACTCAGGATTTTTTAAAGACATGAACATCATGCATTTGGAACATGAAAAACAACCTCTCCCATTATTTTAGCAATGTTTAAATTCATGGGATTCTTAGTCCATTACTTTAAAATTTTCAGCGAATTTATTGACACATTTTAGAATCATTTTTTAAAATTTTCTAACCTCAGAGGGAAAGACAAACATATTATTGGGAAACACCTGTTTCTTTGCCACAGTATCACTAGATGAAATGACATATGGAAAATAATATGTTATAAACTGAAATTAATTTCTATGTCAGCAAATGCTCCTTGAGACTCCAGGGGAAACATTGCTGCTATAGATTAAAATGGAATGTGAATACATTATCCAGTATGGGAGCACGGTTACAGGTTGGTTAAAAGTAAAAGTGTTTTTAAAATTTTTCAGCATAAGGTGTTTTTAAAGATTATTTTGAAATAATGGCTATATGAATAATAATTTTGTGAATCATTAAAAAAAAACACACACCGGAGATTACATATTCTCGCCATAAAATGAATTACTTAATATATCCCTCAGGGGAAACTGTGCAATGATTTGGTAACAAATTAATTCAAAATTACAGTGACTTATTATATTGATTTGGCATGGGTCTAATGGTTTCTCTTCAAGGGAGCTATCTTCCAGGCAGTGACCTAGAGATCCAATTTGCTCCACTTTCGTGCTCCATTATCTCAGAAAAGGCTGTCAGGTCACTCTGGTAGGAGAAACAGGGGCTGGAGATTCTCCCAGGGGCCTTGTACTGCCTCGAGCAGGAAATGACTCTGGACACTTCCACTTACATTTTAATGGGCAGAGCTAGTTTATGGCTCTATTAATGGCAAGATGGTGGGAAGTGTAGTTTCCTGTGTGCTCAGGAAATAGTACTGAGTGCTGATGACTACCAGCAATGTTTTTCACTTTAATACACATACTTTTCAAAGGGAGGAGTTGTAAGAGTAAACATTATGGAGTAGTTTCTTTCACCACGACACGAAAAGAATTCCAGAGCAATACTACAGAGATAGCACCATATGTGAAATTCATTTACTGTACTTTTCACAGGCAATATATATTTGTAATGAGTTAGAATTCACAGTATTACCAATAGGGTTGAATTTAAAATACAAAGACTTCTCAGTGCAGTAGGATCTTTGAAACATTCACATGAGATGGAAAATAACCAGGAGAATCATTTGCATTTCACGGAAGTTTGTTGGCAATCTCATGATGATGTGTGATCCAGTTGTAGAACTTAAAGATAAATTATACATTTTTTAAATAAAAATTCAGGGTTTCAAATTCTTTAAGGATGAATGACTTTTAGTTTTATGTTGATGGACATGTTTTTTGGAAGGAATAACTTGGACCTTCAAGATAAATTATACATCTGACATGTACATAACAAACAACAACAACAATAACAACAAAACACTTAAAAATCATGCTGTGGAGAAAGTGTTTTGAGAAAGCATATTTAGAAATGTAGAAATACTTTACTCATTATTGAAAGCATCATGGAATACTGCCTACTTAATCATTCATATCATTGAAAACACTTTAAGTAGATTTTTTAAAGTGCTGAAGAATTGAAAACTATTGAATGATTAGTAGTAGATGGTTCTTAAACAATGTCTGTGTGTGTTTGTGTGTGTGTGTGTGTGTGTGTGTATACAAGCACATATCTCTGTTAAATGGAAGGGTGGCAGTGGGCATCCTTGCCTTGTTCCTTAAATTAGAGAAGATTTTTTTTTACACTACTGAGTATGACATTAGCTATGGGCTTTATATACCTATTATGCTAAGGACATTTCCTTCTTTTCCTTGTTTTTTAATGAGTTTTTAATCATGTAAGAATGCAGAATTTTGTCAAATGCATTTTCTGTGTCTCCAGAGATAAATCATGTGATTTTAATGACTAGTATTATTAATGTGGTATATAACATTAATTGATTCTCATATGTTGAACCATTCTTGTGTTTCAATGATAAATCTATTCCACATGGCAGCATTTTGTGAAGAATTTTTAGTATCTATATTCATTGGGGTTATTGGCCTCTAGTATTCTTTTTTTTTGTCAAGTCTTCTTCAAGCTTTGATATAAAACTAATCCTGAGCTTATAAAACATATTAGGAAGTGTTCTTTTCATTTAGATTCCTTTGAAGAGTTTGAGAATATTTAGAATTAGTTTTTTAAACAATTGGTAGAATTTGCTGTGAATCCATCCAGTCCTGGGCCTTTCTTTGTTGGGAGGTTTATGGTTCCTGGTTCAGTTTTGGAAGATTATGTGTTTTTAAAAATTTTTTTCTTACAGATTGACTAATTTGACATGTAATTATTCATATTGGTCTCTATTAGAGTTATTTTTGTGAAATTAGTTGTAATGTCTTTAATTTCATTTGGTCAGATTCTAGAAATGTTTAGAAGGACTATCATATAAGATTTGCATAAAAGTACACTAGAGAGCATGAATGAAATTGAGTGAAAGAGTGAAGTCAAGGATTTTGGTCTGAATGACTAGAACAAAGGGCTTTGATTTTGAGACTGGAAAAACTAAGAAGGCAGATTGAATTGAGAAGTTCACTCGAGGACATATTAAATTTGAAAGTCTGAATACACTGGAGGGGACGATAGTAGAACAGGTTGCTTTCCAAGCTGCTCTGTAGTGTGAGACCAAGAAAGTGGATAAACAGCTTCTCAGTGAGATGGGTGAAAGAGGGATTTTACTGGGACTTAATACTGGGCTCTCAGAACAGTTTAGGGACTCAGAAGTTTGGTTACAATAAAATAAGAGAGCCCACTGTCGGTCCTGGCAAGTGCTAGAGCTGATACACTGCAGGCAAATTGAGGAGTGGGATTAAGGGAACCACATTTCAGGTGGCACACTGGCATGTCTTGTTAGAGAGAAGTCAGAGATCAGGGACACTGCCAGACTGATCCAGAGGACATTCTAAATTACATCCTCATGTGAGGAAGATGCTGCGTGTCTCCCAGCTGTTCATAGATAGCTGAGGCAGGAGACATCTTTCCATTACACTATGGCAGCCAGAGTTGTGGGAGCAAGTCCAGGAGCTAGGATCTGGGAATTCCTAGCTGGATCTGAAAACCAGACCTGTCAGAAACCCACCACACAACTCAGAGTGTGCCTAGGAGACCAGGAGAAATTCAGGTGCAAAGTGTGTGTTACCCAGGGGAATGCGGGTCTTAGAGACCTGAGAGACCCTGACCCCCTCTCTCCCTTTGATTCTGGCAGTTCACAGGACCAGCGGGGGCAGGCTGGGATTTGATACACCTAGGGACTGAGCCTGGGAGCCCAGGAAGGGTGGGCCATGGGCCCAGGAGGAGCACTGATTTAAAATATTCAGCTAAGTTATCATTTAACAAAGGACCTGGGGCCTACGAGACCTAAACCCTGCCTAGAGGAACTCCACCTATGGGAACTCCTCTCAAAGAACTCTAGGGAAACCCCATTCTGTGAGTAGAGCAGACAACACTCTAAAACCTGTTCCATCTCATACTGCAAAGAAGGGAAGCTGAGAATTTTTAAATTCAGCCTGCAGCCACTATGCCTGTGTGAAGTACATCCTCCAAGATAAAATTAAAAGAAAGACATTTCAGAACAGACAACAGACATATTCTCACTGACCTCTCCAATATAAATAATACATACTAAGAAAATGTAGAAAATGGATTCTGATAGAAAATGGATGCCAACCAAGAATATTATTCCCAGCAAAATTTTAAGTTTCAGAATTGAAGACAAAAACCTTCCACAATAAATAAATGTTAAAAGGATTCACAACTAGAAAGCCACAGTATGAAACATACTCAATGAAATAATTCTTAAAAAAAAAATGGAAAATAACAGTGAAAATCAGCAGAGGAGAAAACTATCACTAGAAGAATATTCAGTCAAAGAAGTTAACATAAATCAAAAACTAGAAATAAACCCAAATGACAGAGAATTAAAATAGTCTACCAATAATAACATTGAATGCAAATGGCCAAACTCACCAGTCAAAAGACATAGGCTGACAGATTGGATTAAAAACCAAGACTCAAAAATATGCTGTCTCCAAAAGACTCACCTCATAGGCAAAGACATCCACTGACTGAAGGTAAAAGGATGGGAAAAATATATCAATCACATGGATTGCATAAACAAGCAGGAGTTTCTGTCCTTATATCAGATAAAGTGGACTTCAAGCCATAGTTAATCAGAACAGAAAAAGAAGGTTATTAAATACTGCTTTAAGGGGATTATACACCAAGAAATAACAACTGTAGATATTTGTGCCCCAAATAAGGGAGCATCTATGTACATCAAACAAACCCTTATCAATTTTGAGAACCAAACAGACCACAAAATAACAATACTATGTGACTTTAACTCACCTCTCTCATCACTAGGTAGATTCTCCAAACAAAAACTAAATAAATAAGCTATATAACTAAAAGAGTATTTAATAATTTACACTTAACAGACATGTACAGAATATCTCATCCATCAATGACTGAATACACTTTCTTAGCAGCACATGATAATTTTCTAAAATAGACCATATCTTAGGCCACAAAACAACCCTCAACAAATAAAAAAATTAGGGATAATACCTTGCATTCTATCACATCATAATGAAATGAAACTATAAATCAATGATAAAATAAAATAGAAGGTACTCTAATACCTGGAGACTAATTAATATGCTATTGGATGATGAATGGATATTAGAATAAATCAGTGATGAAATAAAAAAATACTTAGGGATAAATGTGAATAGTGATAAAACATATCAAAATCTCTGGGATACTATAAAGGCAGTTCTATGAAGGAAGTTCATAGCATTGAGCTCATTCATCAAAAGAATAGAAGGTCGCCAAATAAATAATTTAACAATACATCTTAAGGCCCTAGCAAAAGAAGAACAAATCAACACCAGCGTCAATAGAAGACAGAAAATAAAATCAGAGATGAAATCAATGAAATTGACATAAAAAATCAATTTTAAAAAATCAACAAGATCAAAAATTGCTTCTCTGCAAAAATAAAATTGATAAAACCTCAGCCAAGGTAATAAAAGAAAAGAGGGAAAAAACTCTAATCATTAAAATATATGATATAAAGGAAAGATCATTACAGATACTATTGAAGTACAGAAGATAATAAGAAACTATTTTAAAAATTTATACTCAAATAAATTAGAAAATCCTGAAGACATGAAAAAATTTCTGGAGATATATGACCTACCCAAATTGAGCCAAGAGCACATAGAAAATTTAAACAGCTCTATTTCAAGTAATGAAAATGAAGACGCCATCAAAAGCCTATCAACAAAAGGAAATCCCAATCTAACAAAAGAGGTAAAATGATCTCCATAATGAACACTAAGGAAAAATTCAAGAAGATCTTAGAAGGTGGAAGAAAACCTCCATGTTTTTGGACCGCAAGAATTAATATTGTCAAAATGGCCATGCTACCTAATGTGCTATTATGGGAAGAGATGAAGTAGAGGTAGCAACTCTAGAGTTTTGCTATAAAGAAAACCAGAGAAATGTGTAGTAGTTGGCTCAGAGTATAGAGTTGAGGCAGTTTTCTATTAAGATGCAATATATTAGAGTATTCTGATTCAACTTTGGGAATGATCCTGAAGAGAGTAAAAATTGATGTAGGTAAAACATAGCAACTGCAAAAGAGTATGAGATTGAGTTCTCTGTTGGAGGAGTGCTAGGTCTTATAAAAGAAGGAAAGGCAGAGTACATGTAAGTGGTTGGTGGGATGGGCAGTGGAAACATGTCCAGATTACTTTGTTGTTTCCCCAGTGGATTTTAACAAGGAATTTGAACCAACTGAAGTTGGAGTAGGAAACAGACATGTTGAAAGCCCAGTAAAAAAATGAAAATACAAAGCCATTAGGGAAGTGAAATAATTTAGGACAATTTCTTAGTAGCACTCAGGAGTTCTTATGACATTTATCTCAGTTATGTATTTTCTCCTTTCATGTTGATCTCAAGTTTGGTTCACTCTAAGTACATATTTCTCTATACAAACAATCTTGTCTAAAACAATAAGAAATAATCAACATATGCAAAATATCTGGATTTTTTCCCCTCATTTCCTCAACACTGTAATCTTGCTGTGGGGCTTGTATTTCAAGGTGCAGCAGGTGAAAACTGGCCAAATGTTTCACTACCATAACAAAGTCACTGGTTTTTAGTATGCAATGTGCGTATCTCCTCTCTCATCGTCCTGCTAAGTTAGTTCCATGGTCTAGTATTCTCTTTCCTCTTAACAAATTCTGTTGGGGCTGATAAAGCAATCAGATGAAAGTTACAAAGAATACAAATAACATAGTTGTTCAAACAAAGTGGAATTTTATTTTTCATTAAAGACTATTCTAAAGCTATTAAACTCCTCAGTGCTACCAACATCTCAGAATCTATCTTTGTATCTAACTGTCTTTGGTTATTTATCTATTTTCTACCAAACAATTTTTATACCTATTCTTCTCTACCCCACTTCAAACTACTGGAAGTGTGTGCCTGAAAACTGTGTTTACTAGACTCTTATGTCAGCTGGCTTCTTGTTAAATATGGCCAAAATGGAGCTCTTAGTAGAATGTGGGAGAACAGAAGAACAATTCTGATTCTGGCTCTGCTTGCAAAAGTAGTTGCTCTCGTAGCTGGTGGTGGTTGTAAGAGTCGTGGAGACCAGATGGCTGTACATTTACAGCAGCAAGCCAACTCTTCATGCATTCCAGCTCTGGCAGAGATAGCAGTCTTTGGAAGTTCTAGTGCCTGCATATTAGAAAGTACATGCAGTATTTTCTATTACTGAAGTACTTTCTTGATTTCATTGTGACATCTTTTCTTCCTTCTCTCCTCCAGCCTTTTTCATACATTTAAACTATTTCGTCTGTATTACATTCTCTTTGCTTGAAAAAAAAATTTTTTTTCCTGTGCAGTTCTTTATGGATAGTTGGCACCAGTAGAGGTATCCTGAGAAAGATTATCCAAATAAGAAATCTCATGGGACTTAAACAAAATGATGAGATCATTATCAGTGAAAAGATATGATCCCGATGACCCATGGCATGCTTTATTTTCACAATAACTTAATGTATTATCTGCTGAAACCCAGGAAGGATTACCTTAGAAGATAAGACTTGGGAGTCAAATGGGATAATAAACCTCATTATTACAGTGGTAATGGTGGCTTAAGTGTGAGGAAATGATTTGATCAGTTATGGCTGCATTGGAGAGCTTGCACAAAGAAAATAACAAGCTCATTGATTTAGTCTCCACAAGGACAGGATGCTGAAAACCAGAATTTGTATTTATAGCTTATAAATTATAAGTAGTGTTTACACATTTTCCAGCTCTCTCATGTGTAAGTTGGGACCTTAATTAGAATAGAACATTTGGGTAAATCTGAGAACCATGAACCAACCATTCCATTTCCTGAGCATCCTTGCCAGTAGAAGTTCTCCCTTTATTAAGGAGATTAACTTGTCTGAAGAGTCCCTGAAGCAGGTGCCTTTTAAGAAGATACCATTCTCCCCTAGAGGTACCCCATGACTTCTAATTTCTTCTAGACCCATAAATAGAGTCAGAGTACAGAAAGTTCCAGAAAGAAATGCAATAGTTCTAACCATGATTACACTAAGTTTGAACTAAAAAGTAGAAAAATGCAAATTTGTAATAGCAGACATTTAGAAAACATGTGTTGGAATGGATTCCAAGGGTCTTAGTGGGAGCTCACAGATATCAGCTGTTAAATGGAGTTTGACTAGAGTAGTCTGTTTTGCAGTGGACCTAATGATTCTGCCTAACTATCCTGGTTATTTCCTCTGTTCTTAAATGAAGACTTGGAATAGACATACTCAGCAAATGTGAAAATCATCACATTGCTTCCTGATCTGTACAGTGGTGTTTTAGCTTTTGTGCTGCTATGATCAAAAGACTTGATAAGAATAATTTGAAGGAGAAAAACTTTGTTTAGGGGCTCAGGGTTTCATAGTTCTCAGTCCATAGATAGTTGGCTCCATTACTCAGGGCTCAGGTTGAGAAAACATCTTGGCAGAACAGTGTGGCAGGGGAAAGCAGGTCAGAACATGGCCACCAGGAAGGAGAGAGAGAGAGAGAGAGAGAGAGAGAGAGAGAGAGAGAGAGACACTAACTCTCCCCTTGTCACAGACAAAATACATACCCCAAAGGCACACCCCTAATGACCTACCCCTTCAAGCATACCCTAGGGGCCAACATTTACTTCCCAGGTAATTCACCAATTGGGCTAAGGCTTTTATAACCAAGTTTTCTATCTCTAAACCTTCTTGCATTGTCTCAAAAATGAGCTTTTGGGGGACACCATATATCTAAATCATAACAAGTGGTGCCTTTTGTCGGTTTGTTTTTGTAGAAGCTCTGGAATTTCTCCTCCTTTTCAGGATGGAAGCTAAAGCCACAGCTTTTTCTGTGGGAATATTTACAAAAATAGTGCTCTCATGGAAGACGAGAATTGAAGGGGTGATGATTCCTGTTGCATTGGACTGCCCAGTTTGCCAAATGGATTATGGAGAATGATGGACTAACGATCATTTAGCTGGTGATTTCAATGTACAGCTTCTATTCCAGATGTGGCAACCTTGACAGCTGATATACATACTAATTAGTTAAATGCTCTCTCTTTTTTTAAAGACCAAACTATTAGTAATACCAACTGTTTGGAAGTCTTTTTACCCATGGTAATACAATCACACAGCTTTCTTGTGTTAATATGGCACATCTTTTTCTCCTGTTGGGAACGGAGCCATATCAACTCTCCTCCTCTCAGTCTTAATAGAATGTGGAAAACTTTGACTGACCTGACATTCCATAGACTATTCATGATACTGACTGGACATGAAGAGCAAGCAGTACATGACAAACATCTTCAAAGTCTTAATAAGACAAGAATGTGCCAGAGGGTAGAGAAGGAACACCACAGAACTTCAGGTGTCTCTTTGCAAAAGTGTCTAAAGAAGGTTCAGATGTCTGAGAATCGTTGAGATGTTCTCTCCAAAGTGAGAAGACAAGTTGCCTACGATTAAGAAAATGCCACAGTGATCTCTTTGAATTTTGGAAGCAGTACATACCAATTTGATGGTGTCAGTCTTCCTTATTTTCTAAACAGCTGACACTTTGGGGTGAGCCCTGCAGCAAAACAAGGTCTGCACTGGGTCCAGATTCCAGCACAAACTGTTTTACCCTTTAGGTGTTTTTGATCAAGCTGATATTGTCCTGAAGTCTATGATAAAGAGAGGTGTCTGAATGTGTGAGACCAGAAATATCACAAGACCATTTTTTGAAAATACAATCTGACACACCATTATGAGGGCTAGCTGAGCAGAGGAACAAAGCTTATAGGTATATTTTCAGGCTTGAGAATGGTTCATTCAGGAACTATGGTAGTCTTTGGTTTATGGATGGATTTAGTTACAGAGAAGTAAAAAGAGGAGTCAGGGGCTTACTGGGGAAAAGGTTTGTCATTTATTTACCTTATTCACCTGTAAGAAATTCCTTCCTGCCTCACCTATCCTCTTTGTTCCATCTACGTTGGTTGAATGTTTTGCCCAAGTGTCTTTCGGGTCGGTAATGAATCTTTACTACCTTCTTTGAGTGGGATTATACAAAATGTCCTGGGGATGATGTTTATGAGGAAACAACCACACATTGTTCCTACTCTATCATAATTTTAAAAACCATGATTAATTACCAAGTCATTTTTATGAAGGCCAAAGAGTAAAGAAGAGATGAGGAAATCAGGTTATGTTCACAGAGTGAAAGCCTTCCTTATTTCCCATCAGAAGTTAGAGATGTTTGGTATGCTATCTGTGCACTGACATCCTGAACAAGGACAGGGAAGGAATAGCAATAAAAAGTTAGTGAATGACACTTAATGGTTAAAAAATTCCACATATCCTCAGGCTACACTATCTCACTGGCTGGTGGCAACCTGTCTTCTTCAACTCCTTAGCCCCTGTTCTATCGATACCCAGGGATCCTGGGTGGTTCCCAGGAGAGGGGGGTGGGAGGAGGAGATGCTGCATGTATGGATGAATGGTTCCCAAATGGTCTATCTACTTTGGTGAGAACTCTCAATTCCATTCCAACATTGTTATCTCTTGATTAAACAGCCAAGACCTCCTCACAGGGCCTGTGAAATGTGAAATCTCAGGAGACCTCTTCTAAACATCCTGTCATGTGCCATTACTTGCCTCTCACCATAACCTCATGAAACTGGTTTCTTCAGCTTCTCCTTCATTAACCTGGTCACCATCTAAGAGGAAGGACTGGAGAGGGACAGCCGAGACCTGTAGGTCAGCCTATCTGTTCCCTCAGGCTCAGCATGGACATCATCCATGCTTTGAGCTAAGCCTAGATGGTTTTGAATCTCAATCCAGGCTCAGTAGTGGGCCTGTATTACAAATACCTGCATTTGGTAATGTCTTTCAGTCTTCCCGGTGTTCCCTAAATGTCACATAGGGCTATGGGCAATGGTGACATTTGGTGAGATAGGCAGGACTTGTGTCCTGGAAGAAAATCTCTGAGTGTGGACTTGGACTTGGGTTATTCTGGGAGAAAGTACAGAGGTGGGAGCGCGGGGGAGGGGAGTGGTGTTTGGAAATAAGACAAAGGTAGTGATGTGGGTTGTCAGGGAAAATAGCTTGAAACTTGACTAGATACCTAGGAACTAACCTAGTAAGTCACTTTCCATCTCCTCCCTTGTACCACAGGAATGCCAGCTAGGGACAGAAGCAGAATCACCCACTTGATTCAAAGGTTAAACAGTTCTGCAACAGGACTTTTATATTTTGCCGCAGTCTTGGCTGGGCACAGAATCACGAGCCACCACACAGCTTTGTAGATTCAAACAGCAATTCTTTATTCCCGAACTCACACCGGCCTCCACACACGTTCTGGGGCAATCCCAGTTCTGCTGCCACCCAATTCACCTACTCCACGAGGCTTTCTTCCAAAAATGCTCTCTGAATCTCACGAGAGTTCAACAGGAGCTTAGGCAGCAGGAACGCCCTAATTCCAGCAGCAATAATCCTCAACATCGAACTTCCCTAAAATCCAAGGTCTTAAACTGGGAACGCCCTAAACCCAAGGACTGGGATACTTCCTCAAACTGCAGGATACACCCTAATCCTGGATCCACCCTCGTCCTTGGGCAGGGTCACCTAACATGCAATGTCAACAGCGAAATTAACATGGGGTACGCTGGCAAGGAAATTTCCTACTTGGTAATGGCCCTCAGCAATATTTCTTCTTGATTTCAGTCGTATGGTGATTCTGCATGGCCTTCAGAAGAAAACAGAAAACAAACTCCCAAGTACATAGTAGGGCACCTTTAATCTAGTCTTGGCCCGCTTTTTGGCATTATCTCTTGCGTTCATTTACTAAGACTATTAAGTCACAGCAGATGAGATGACTCTCCTCCTAGTCTGTTTATTTTGATCCTGCAGTTGAGTGACTTGTTTTCTCTGAATTTGTTTCTTCATCTACAAACATCAGATTAATAATGCTAATTTTGAATCAATACTGTGAGAATTAAATGAGATAATGTATAACAGTAAAAATAATGGTTAGTTTTAGAAATGCATTGAAGCAGCAGCATTCTAATATTTAATGTGAAGACAGTGAACACAAAGTTGTTAGGAATTCGGTCTATGGTAGAAGCTCAGTTATTTAACCCAAATCAACCACATGTACAGAAATTGGGGGGGGGCAAAAAGACTAAAATTAAGTATATCTTTATGCCAGTTGGGTCTTCTGGGAAGAAGACATAATGAAATCTAGTTTAGGTGATTTGTTGGGAAAATGATATCTGTAAAAGAAAGGGGAAGAAGCAGGATCTGGCAGAAATAGCCTTCAGATAATTGTAGATTTGATACCTGTGAAAGGAAAGAGCAGAGAGCAGGGTCGGACAGCAAGGATTTACAAAATATTGTAAATTGACAAAGTTTCTGCCAACCAATAGGGAGCTCTGCAGCAAGACTGACCATTGGTCTTGGTCAGGCCAAGGCTTGTGCCCAGTTACTCACTGGCTCTGCCTGGGTCTCAGCTCACAAGCTGAGGAATAGCCCATAGATGTCGCTCTCTGGAAGCTGCTGGAGGACTTCATGCCTTGCAACTTCACTGTGAATTCTTACTTGAAGGGAACTCAAGGGGCTTATCTCCCTAGTGGCTGCTACATTTTTGTCAATAGAGTAATTCTTTCCATTACTTTCCTAATTTTCTATAGTTTCAAAACTTCTTATACTGCACTGTTCATTCTCTTAATCAGAAGCATATTTTCAATTATGCCCAGAAAAACACCTCACTTTTCTTTTATATACAAAATTATCTATAAAGCTAGAATGGTCAAAGTTTTAATAATTATTCTAAAAGCTAATATTTGGTTGATGCTCATTTGTCCGGAGCTGCCAAAAGGGAGTGAGCACAGACCCTTAGCCTTGAACGATGGAGGTGTGGGACTGCGCACAGAAACAGGTGGGTCTCACCTCCACTTGCAGGGGACTGATGCTCTGGGAGTGGGTGTCACCCAATGAGACTGGGCTACATCCTCCCCTGAAACCCAATCCCTTGCCTCATTTGGGTTGAACTTTCTCAAACATCTTCCTCCCCAATAAACAGAGGATTTTCAGGTGGTCATCTCTTTCCAATGGACCCTTAAGGTCGAGAGCCGTCCCTGATTCCTGCAAGCAAAAGGTGTGTTGTGTGCTTCTTTCACCGTTTTCTTAAGTTATTGGTGCGGCCACCTCTTGTGAACCCAGCTCAGGTCGCCAGCAGGGCTAGTTGGTGATACTCATTGTATGCCACTTTGCATTTGAGGTGATCGGCCTGCACTATCCTTTCTAATTCCTACAACAGTATGATTTTTTTTTTTTCCATTTCATCTGTCAACATTCTCAGATGCAAACAGTAGAAATGACTTTGGGTAGCTTAGTGAAGGCATTTGTTAGAGGGACATGAGGAAGCTAAGAGTCTCCATGAAGCCCGAGGGATGGGACAAGAAGATAGGATTATGGGTGGGAGCACCTCTCCGTCAGCTGTGGCTTTGGGTGCCCCTCTGCCTCTGTTGTGTTCCTCTCCTTGTTGGGACTTCATCCTTCCTTTCATGTGGGTGCCACTCCCTCCAGAGGCACAAGTCCCAGCAGGCAGAATTCAAATCCACAGGTTGGAATCTCAACCAGAGTGTGGAGGGTCAAGAGGCTATCTGGGGGCTGGGGATGAGGCTCAAGCGGTAGCGCGCTCGCCTGGTGTGCGTGCGGCCCGGGTTCGATCCTCAGCACCACATACCAACAAAGATGTTGTGTCCCCCGAGAACTAAAAAATAAATATTAAAAATAAAATTCTCTCTTTCTCTCTCTCTCTCTCTTAAAAAAAAAAAAGAGGCTATCTGGCCTCTTTGGCTTCTTCCATAGCAGAAAGATTAATAGTGAAGGAGTCCTTAAGAGAAGAAAGTGGTGGGATGCCAGGAATAAAGAGAAAGAGGACAGAAAGAGGAAGAAAGAAAAGTGAAGCAACAAGAATATAAGGGGGGAAAAATCCTCCATTTTCATTTTATAGATGTGGTAACAGAAGTTAAGGAGCTTCCTCTCAGACATCCAGATGGTAAGTAGTGGAGCCGAGATTCAACCACAGGCAGCCTGAGTTCAGATTTTGTGTTTTGAATCAGGCAATTCTTCCTGCACCCCAGGCTCTGTCGGGTCAGAAGCCTAGAAGACAGTATGCTAACTACTGATGTCTGCTTCCAAAGGTCACCTTTATTCCTGGATTCTGTAGCATCCCAGACTGAGGACACAACTGTACGCTAGTTTGGTTTGAGCACTACCTCTATTCCCTTTTTTTTCCCAAATATAATTGTTTTATTTATTTATTTATTCATTTATTTATTTTTGCCTGCTAAAGAATTTTTTTTATTTAGGTATGACAGCAGAATGCATTACAATTCTTATTACACATACAGAGCACAATTTTTCATATCTCTGGTTGTATACAAAGTGTATTCACACCAATTCGTGTCTTCATACATGTATGGATAATAATGTCCATCACATTCCACTGTCATTTATAACCCCATACCTCCTCCCTTCCCTTCAAACCCCTTTGCCCTATCTAGAGTTCATCTATTCCTCCCATGCTTCCCCTCTCTACCCCAGTATGAATCAGCCTCCTTATATCAGCATTTGGTTTGGGGGGATTGGCTAACTTCACTTAACATTATCTTCTATAACTCCGTCCATTTACCTGCAAATGCCATGATTTTAATCTCTTTTATTGTTGGGTAATGTTCCATTGTGTATATATGCCACATTTTTTATCCATTCATATATGGAAGGGAATTATTGCATTTCTCCCTGTTTGTTTGTAATATACTCTTGAATTGTGTATCCCAATTATTATGACACACATCCTGACTTATTAGAATTTACTTTAAATTAATATTTTTATTGCCTTTACAAACAATACAAAGACTTATATTATTTTGCAGAATAAATTTCTATTATTTGTGCTTTTCCTATGATATATTCCAGTTTTATTTAGACTTTAAAACTCAGACAATATTATCATTGAAAATAATTAATATTTATTTGTATCTTTCATTATAGTTACTTTTTGTTATTGTTCTATCTTTCTTATTTGCTTCTTTATAGCATCATTTTCCTTCTGCCCAAATAATCCTTTTTAGATTTCTTTTAGTGTATATCCAATAGTGGAGAATCATCAGCTTTGTTTATCTAACAAGAATATTTATTTTGACTTCATTTTTTTGAGGAAAATTTTAGCTGAGTATATAATTCTCTGTCTATACATTTACCTTTCACTATTTTGAAGATGTGAACTACCTCTATTCCTTAAAGGAAACATATTCTAATTGAGACAATGAAGCACCCTGCATGCACACTACAAGCCAGAAAGGGGAGGGGGCACACTACTTCCAAGTGCAGACTCAACTTTTCTCAAGTCTAATTCACAGTCTTTCTTGCTGTCCTTGTTGCCAGGCAGAAGCACAAGTTAACTGAGACGATTGTTTGGCTGCTTCAATTCCCATCCTTCTATGAACTATTGGAAAAAAATAAATGAAGAATTGCATTTTCCTTCAAAACAATGTTTATCCTGTTTTTTTCCCCTCACCTTGATACAATGATCTATCCTCCTGAAATCTTTACACATTCAATTTTTAAAATGAAACTTGTCCCTGAGACAGTGATTTCTTTGTTTTAACAAAAATATTCCTCATTCCTTTCTCTTAGTGTATTGCTTCCAATGGGCGTCTCATTCAAGATCTTAATGTGTGCTTTGTATTTCTCAGTTGTCTAGACTTTCATCTCATAAAGAAAGCAACAGTGGCCCTTTGCATTTTTTTTCTTCTAACTGGCACTTGTAGCATATTTGTTTTTCCAACACACATTCTGCTCACCACAATTAAATTTCAGAGAGATGAGAGTTGTTTCTGAGGTGCTCAAAAAGCCACTGAAGTTGGGATATAGACATTTATACCTGGAATTGTAGCGAAGAACATCTTGGGGAATAAGCACCTTGCCAGAGTGGAAAGAACTCCTGCTTTCAATACAGAAGAGCTGGATTTGAACCCATGACTGTAATATAGCTGTGTGTCCTTGAGGAGACACTTAACATTTCTGGGCCCAGCTTCCCTTATCATGTAAATGAGAACACTAAACTCTGCCTCCCTGAGGGTGGTGAGGCTCCAGCTGGATGAAGTGTGATTGTGTTTGGAACTAGAGAGTGACAAATAATTACAAATACAAATTATTACAAATAATTCTAGTTGTAGGAAATTAGAAGAGTTAAGTTTGAAGCCTTCCTACTTTGTAACAAATGTTTTTCTTTGACAACACTGAAACTTGCCTCTCTGGAAGTGGTGGATCATAGGCAATCCTTTGGAGCAAGGCAGGGGCTGTCTATGGCTGTCAGGCCACAGGGGCTTCCCACTAGTTCCTGGCCAACATACCAGTGGATCCTCATCAAGCAAAACGTGGCTGGTCCCCCCATGCTGTGACAGTTGGCTCACATCATTTCTGGGCCACTGCTCTGCACATCTATGCTGAGGCTGGAGGTGAGGATATAAACCTGCTTAGCATGCTATATTAGCATGCTTAGAAATTAAAAAAGGAAACAACAGATGAAGCAAAATATATTATCTCTGGTGGTAGTAGCAACTTAAATAATTGATTCCGCTTTGTATTTTTAATTTCATACCCGTTATTAGTTAGTATTGTTACTGGAGCCAAAATCCTGCTTAAGGGTTCCCAACAGACCAGGTTTAACCCAAAAAAAAAAAAAAAATGTAGAACAAAGTTGTGATGAAGCAGGAAAGAAATGTATTCTCAGAGTGTCTGTACCAGGAAGATGGAGGGTCTAGTGACTTAGTTCTGTCTCAGAGGTGTTCACAATAGCTCTGGGGTGGGTAGGAAAGGGACAACAGCAGGGTTCTGGGGTGTTTTGCACAGCTGGGATCATGGTCAGGCCCTGGTCTGTTTGATCATTTTCCTGGACTAATTGTGCAGGTTCTTGTAAAAGCCAAGGAAATTGCCACTGCTTGGGGGGAAGTTTCAATTTTCATCACAAGATGTTTATCAGATCTATGATCCTGAAATTTAAGATAAACGGAGGGAAAGAATAACTCAGAGAAGACTAGGTCAGAGAGAATCACCATGGTGTTAGTTAGGTCAATAATAGGGTCCTCCATTATAATTAAATATAAATGGGAAATGTTTAATGCTGTTTTTTTTTTCCTACATCGTAAGTTCATTGAGAGCATGAGCGGTGTCTATTTTTAATGTTTTTGGATGCTCGACATCCCATAAACTAGTCACTTAAGAATTTCCCAATACATTATACATAGCAAAGATAGTAGTCTTAAAAAATTGAGTAATCAAACATAGGATTACACTGTTATATTTGGAATATTTGCCTTGAAGCAGCCCATAAAATGAGAACCATAGGAGAAGGATTAAATTGATACAGGTATGGAAGCAAGGCTTAGAGGAAATACTGTATTGTCTATTTCATATTTTAATCAGTTATTTGAGTTGCTAATATTGCCTGAGATAACATATTTTGTTTCCTCTATTGCTTGCCTCCTTTTTTAATTTCCAAAGCATAACACAGCAGCAAAGTGTTTAAGCTTTTGTTTGCTCCTCAGAGACCCTTTAGGAGCACTGTACACTTAGGCTCCCAGGATGCCTGGGATACTGTTGCATAAGCCTGTGACTGACAGTCACCTCTTTGGTGAGAAGAGACCATTATAAAAAACAGCTGGGAGCCATTTATGGGCTGTGCAGAAACATTTCCCACCTCACTTCCCTTTTTCCATGTACAGACAATTTACACACCTAATGACAGGCATAAATTTTGGAGACTTGTTTTATGTAAAGTATTTCCAAAGAATATCTAAAATTTACCTCATGATGCAAGAAATATGAAAATGCAGATTTTTTTTCTTTATGATTGTTAAGAGCAAAAAGAATGCTTTCTCAAATTCACTCTGGCATTGATTGGAAGAAGAAAAAAATGAGTTTCAGTAGCTCTGAGATACTTTCTCCTCCACACATCCCTATTAAAACCCCATCAGAAATTCAGAATTATGGCTGTTGCTTGAATTGGATTAATCATACTATCATGGTGCAGTACTTTGCAGGCCTCCGGCAAAGCCCAACGACTAATGGTTTATAGCTGTCAAGGGTGCTCCAGTGGGGGCTAATAAGAAAAGCTCTAAGGTGTCTATTAAAGCAACTGGAATGCAAAATAAGAAAACCAAGTTGTCAGAGATAAGGACTGATTAAATAGAAAAGTTGGCACTTGATGCCCTCCGACAGGGCATGTATGGAGGAGAGGAATTCCATAAATAATGTCTGGGAACAGTTGCTTGGGCTTCTGCCAGAATTCTAACAGGTGTGAGGAGAAGGGAGACAGAAGCTGCATGTTAGGAAGAATTCCCCCCACGACCAAATC
The DNA here is from genome assembly GCF_964194105.1 of Spermophilus citellus. Taxonomy (NCBI): domain Eukaryota; kingdom Metazoa; phylum Chordata; class Mammalia; order Rodentia; family Sciuridae; genus Spermophilus; species Spermophilus citellus. The sequence continues at coordinate 158,064,304 of NC_138185.1, read as the reverse complement.
AATCAATCAATCAATCAATCTATCTATATAATGCCTATTTTCAGATAGACATGCTTATTTTTTTATGTCATCACTTGAAGATTTTATTTGTGTCCACATTTCACAATAGTGAACCAGAGGGCATCCATTAGCAATCCATCCATTACAAAACTTCTCTCCTAAATCCTAACAAACCTCTGATAGCAACACAATCCACATAGTCCAGCAGACCAGCATCTGTGGGTGAAATACAAACCATCTCTGTTCTCTTTATAGGTCTTTTCTAATTCTTAAATCTCATGTTTCGTAGAAGAATAGAGAGAGACCACTTTTATGTATAGTATTATAACTGTTCACCTGCAAGAAGGAAAGGCTGGACCATAAGACCTTTCAATTTTCTTTTTCCATTTTAAAATTTTAAAATATTTCCCTTGAAATTCTCCCCACGTAGTGCCTAGCAAGTTTCCTTCTCTCTTTTTTTAAATTTTTATTATTAGTTGTTCAAAACATTACATAGCTCTTGACATATCATATTTCATACATTTGATTCTGAAAAACCAGCCTCTATCTCAGAGCAAAGCCTGTCCAAGGAAGGGACATGACCTTTGTCCTTGGAAAAACCCACAGAGCACTCCTAGGCACATTCCCACCCTGCTGAGTTGTTTATCTACAAATAACCGGAGAGATCTGCTGCGCCAGGTGTCCCTGACTCAGTCAGGCTAGGTGGGGATCCATAGCAGCCCCCTAGCAGCCACCAATCAGCATGAGACAGGGAAATACCTGGGATGCCAGATGACCCTCCCAGTAGTTTATGGTGGTTGATAACTGTAAGGGTCCTGCGAACGTTGGAGGAAGAGACCACCAACAGACCCACTCATGCAACAGCAAAAGGGGATTTATTGATGATCCAATCCAGTGCACTGGGGCTCCAGGCTCACTCAAGAAGGGAGAGCGGCCAAGAGCCCCCAGCAGGGGTTGAGCAGTGCTTAAGTACACTTTTTGGGAGGGCAGGAACTTTGCATACATCAGAGCAAATCATCGTGAGGCGTGGGAAAATTGAACAACAACTCTCAAACACGATTAGTCAATTCATTGGCGGGAACAGGTCAGGCGGGGGTGATAGGTCACTCCTAAAGAGCGAGATACATTCAAACTGATTGGTTTGGGCCCTGAATGCCTACGTGCCAAACTGCACAGGGTCCTAGGTTATTAAACAACTAAGTGGGCAGTACCGGGCATTGTCTTAACTGCCTCAGGAATTTCAGGTTCTGTGTGCAGTTCAGAAACTTTACAATACCTAGTCCTTTACATTTTAACTCAGGCTTTGCAGCTTAGAAACTTTACCCTTTCAATAACATGTTGGGAAACCATGTAGTTCAACAGGAACACCCCTCTTGGCTCAAACCAATCAGTTCAAATGAATACCCCTTTTGTACTGACCAATCACCCCTACCCAACTTGTTCCCGCCAGTGAATGTGCTAATCATGTTTTAGAGTTGTTATTTGATTTTCCCGCAGTGTGTGATGATTTGCTAAAAGAGGCAATGTTGTATGTGAAGTCCCCTGCCCTCTCCAAAGAATGTATAAAACTGCTGCAAACCCTGGGCTCGGGGCCTCTCAGTGTCACCAGTTGCTGTGTGTGTGCGCAGAGGACTGAGCTAACTCGCAATAAACACCTCTTTGCTGCTTACATCGATCTTGGGTCTCTGGTGGTCTTTGGGGGTCCTGAATTCGAGCATAACAATTCAAGTAGACATGCTTATTTTTAAAATGCTACATGGATTTTTAAGGTTTCTAAAATTATATTCCATATATAGGTGAAAGCTAAAGCTGGAAATCAAAATTTCCTGGCCTCAAGAAGCTTATAGTTTAAGGAAATAGGCATGAAAAAAAAATACACAGTGTGTAAAGGGAACAGACTAGACCCAGGCACTTCCTAGAGGTAAAAGTGTTCATATCTTTCTCAGTTCTAGCCCAATACCTGGCACATGGATTCAGTTCTTAATAAAAAGTCTGCAATTGATGAGAATTGAAATGCTACTGTAAAGCTTCCTAATAAAAGAGATAATAGTAAAGGCATAACATAAGAAATCTGTTAAAGAAGTCTGGGCTAAAACGTGAGAACAAACAGGTCCGGAGACAACTTTGCAAAGGAAATGGCTTTTGAATGGATTTGTTAATGCCAGGCAGAGGCCAAAGAGGTCAAGTATATTCTAGGCAGTGGAAAAGTTTTCACAAGATAGGAGAGTGATTAAAAGCAGAATATTTTCCTAGAATTGCAAATACAGTTCTGTTATATCTGCAGCACAAGGGGCTAGTAGGAACTAGTCAGACAGGGCTTAGACAGGTGGACAGAGACCGGATCTTTTATAATGTCATGCTAATGATCTTGAGTTTTAACCTTAAGGCAATTGAAAAACCACGGAAGCATTTCAAGAAGGAGACTGCTATGACTGTGTATGTAGTGCTAAGACCACTAATGATGGCTGTTGTCGAAGAGTACTTAGCGGGGCAATGAAATTGCAGGCAGGGTGTGATTGAGAGGCTCTGAAATGATCTAGACAAAAATGTCTGTTGACCTAATAGAATAGGTGGCCACAAGGCCACCTAGCTGCCTGCTAATTTGAGAGATCCAAAGAAGGTAGAGAAGGAGAAGCTGGAAGATTTCATGCAGGAAGTGAGAAAGAAAAAAACTATCCGGAAAAATGCTCTGGGTTCAGACCTGAGCACCTGGGGAAAGGACATTGTCATGTGTCACCCAAGGAGACTGGAAGGGAGAAGATTAGCCAATGTAGATATAAATGGATTCTCTAATAATGAACTGGAGGGTTTAGGCAAATTCAAAACAAGAGATACCCACTAGGTGGCTGAATATTTAGGTCTATAGATTACAGTTTATCAGAGATCTCTAGGCTAAGAATGGAATTTTGAGAATCACCGGCTTGTAGTTTAAAATTGTAGCATGGAGAATAAAAGAGATCCTGCAAAAGATTACATAGACTAGAAGAAATATTTGGAACAGAGTCTTAAGTGATCAGCAGAACGGAAAGTAAAGCTTTTCTGAATCATTGGTATGCAAGAAGAAGCTGAATAAAAAGCATAATAAATAAAGAAATGTAGGCATCTAGGGGTGTATATATATCCATTAAAGGAATTGCAATCAAAGAATCATATATCAAAGATGGGTCAACATCTTAATTCTCAGGATATGGCTTAATTTTACATTTATTTTCTCCACTGTTCAACAATTCCAAATCACAGGTTAAACATATCAGATTCCCATCATCTTTTTTTGTCTTAGTGTAAGTGGCATCAATTCAGCTTGTTAAATCATACCTGTCATTCCAGCAAGGAAGGAGGATTACATATTTGAGGCCAGTCTTAGCAACTTTGTAAGGACCTAAGCAACTTAGCAAGACCCACTCTCAAAATAAAATGAAAGGCTGGGGGTGTAGGTCAGTGGTAATACACTCCTGGGTTCAATCCCCAGTTCAAGGGAAAAAAATAAAGACCTCTTAGGGAATAACCACAATAGGTCCCAAAGACAAATAATTTCCTCTGGAAACCAAGGCATAATTTTAACTCAGCCTCTCTCTTTTGACGAGGATCTTGAAGCTTATTTGAGTTTGTGTGTTTGTTGTTCAGGTGACGGGAGTTGAATGAATGGAGTCTAAGGAGGAGGTTGTTAAAATGCTACAAAATACAAGAGGGGTTAGCCTTGATACACTCTTTTTTCAAAGTATGCTTCTTGAAAACAATATATGTGCCAGCCGTGTCTGGGATGCTGATGGGCACCACATGGTCAATCAGCTTCCTGTCACCTCAAGCACTGGGAGTTTTACTGCAGTCCTTTAAGGGTGTTTTATGAGATTGTGTTTTTATAATGTTCTTTCTTTAATCAACTTGAATATTTTCACAATATAAAGTTTGCTTTATTTGTCACTCTTGGCACTTAATTTAATGTGCTTATTCCCACTTTAAGTGCCATTGGCGATCATATTTAAAGTGGAAATCACAAAAATGAAATCTAGACTATCTAGACTTATTATGTGGAACTGAGAAGCCTAAAAATGGCCTAACCTAGGGCAAGTCTTCTGTTAATTAAAACCAAGTATGACTCCTGCCTGATTCTTTAAATAAGTGAAATGATTATTTATAGTTGTTTCTGGATATAAAATTTCCCTGTTTACTGTATACAATAAAAGCAGCATAGGCTGGATGTGCATTAAGATAGAAGAGCGAGGCCTTGGAAATATGAAGGAAACAGGCCTCCAAACCTTCTTACAAGAAATATGTTCAAATGAAAGTGTCGCATTCCTTGAGACTAAAATACTCAGGGTCACTCCAGGGGAACTGGGCTGCACGAAATAACCACACAAGAGACAGAGATACCTTTTTCTTTGGGGTCCTGTGTCGGTTCCTCTGACCTTAAGGGTCCTCAGAAAGAGCGAGAGCGAGCAGATGCTGAACACTTTTATTGGGGAGAAGCCACTCAAAAGAGGCAAGGGGTCAGGTTTCAAGGGGCTGAGTCTAGCTTCATGGTGTCTGCTGTCAGCAGGTTGATTGACATCTAGGAAGGCCACACCCAAAGGCAGAGCAAGAGAAGGGGACACACAAAGGGCGTTTCCATGGAACATTCTATCCCAAACAGGGCAAAGGGGTAATATCACAAAGGAACAGGTGAGCATAGCTCAATCCAAGGGGCGACCCGCCTATGTCTGAAGACTTGTCCTCAAATTTCCAGGACCAGGGAAATGTCCGAGTCACTACAAGATGTAGTGATGGTCAGAGGCTCTCCAACTCATGGAAGGAGAATGCAAAATCATTCAGATTGGCTCCCCACATGAAAGTGAAAATAGCAGTTTAAAAATCAATAACATTGTTTTCAAGCACAACTACGTTTTATTTTTTAATTTTTAAAAAATATCTTTATTTCACTTTTATGTGGTGCTGAGGTTTGAACCCAGTGCCTCGCATGTGCTGAGCCACAACCCCGACCCTGACAACTACATTTTAAAAGTCGCCTCACATTCATTATCTCCTGGCTTTACTACCAACTTTCTCAATCAAGAGTTGTTATCCCCATTTTATAGATGAAGAACTGAAAGAGGGAAATTGAAGGACTTAAGTCAGAGAACAGATCAGAATTTGAACCCTGGTCTCCCATAGTCGCCTGCCAGAAATTATTCTTTATTCCATAGAGATGGAGAACTGATGATCTGTAATTCTGTTATTTAAGAAATGATTGGGAAATCATGCCCTTCCAAAATATATTGAAAGCCTCAGTGTTACCTGTTGGGTGCAGAGCAGGTTAAACTGTGTTGTCTTTTTTTTTTTTTCTTTTTTTTTTTTTTTTTCCTTTTTTTTTTAATTGATTATTTATCGCATTACATAGTTCATGATATATCATCTTTCATACATTAGACTCAAATTGTGCTTTGAACTCCCATTTTCACCCCAAATACAGATTGCAGAATCACATCTGTTACATATTCGCATTTTTACATAATGCCATATTAGTGACTGTTGTATTCTGCTACCTTTCCTATCCCCTACTATCCCCCCTCCCCTCCCCTCCCCTCCCATCTTCCCTCTCTACCTCCCCTGCTGTTGTATAAGAAACTGTGTTGTCTTGAGGGCAGGCTGAACAGATGTTGGCTGCAAGATAGCCCACGCACTCAAACCCCCCTCTATCTGGTCCTTTATCACCTGTTTGCCTCAAGTCTGAATATTCAACCCTGCTCAAGGCTGAACACTTAACCCCCCCTTGGGCCAATAAGGCAGCTTGCAGACCCAGAGGCCCCATTAGATCTGGGCTATAAAAACTCCCTCCTGCCAGGCCCCCCTCTCTCTTGCTCTCTCTCTTGCTCTGTCTTTCTTGCTCTCTTTGTCTTTCTTGCGGGTGCTCTCTGTCTCTCTCTTGCTCTTGCTCTCTCCCTCTTCATCTCTCCTCTTTTCTCTCTCTTTCTCTCTTCCTCCTTCTTTCCTTCTTTCTTTTCTCTTTGTTGCACTGCTGCAATAAAGATCTTTTGGTTGCTCAGAGTGTTGTGGTCACTTTTTTTTTCATTACCAACCTTGGGAAACAAATCTTTCTAGATTTGTTTGTATTTGGCATTTTTCTTAAATATAAGTGCATTTCTCAGGAGCCACACAAATATTCCATCAAAAAGAATGTTTAGTAAGGAATCTAGCAAGAGTCCTGGGTAATTTCTTTTCTTTTCTTTTTTTTTTTCTTCCAAACATACAGGAAGCAAACTGAAGAGTCCTTTTTCTTGTTCTTTTAGGTTTTATGAACTTATTTAATGTGAATATTTCAGAATAGGCAATTCTTTGAATTCACAGAGACCTCATTTTACCTGGTGCATATTTTAATACATCATTTTTGGGGAGTGGCAAAATGTTTCTAGCTAGATGTGAGAGTCATCTTACTTGTGTGATTCATAGGTGATCTATATGTATGTGTGCTTATGTATCCCGTGAAGCGCCTCTTTTCTGAGCCAGTTCTTATTCTTCTAATGGGATTGTTGGATCTGTTTTTTTTTGTTGTTTTTATTAATTTTTTTATTTATATATGACAGGAAAAGCACTACAATTCATATTACACATATACAGCACAAATTTTTCATATCTCTGGTTGTATATAAAGTATATTCACACCAATTCATGTCTTCATATATGTACTTTGGATAATGATGTGCATCACATTCCGCCATCACTGCTAACCCCATGCCCCCTCCTTTGACCTCCCACCCCTCTGCCCTATCTAGAATTCATCTAGTCCTCCCATGCTACCTACCCACCCTACTATGAATCAGCCTGCTTATATCCGAGAAAACATTTGGCATTTGGTTTTGGGGGATTGGTTAACTTTGCTTAGCATTATCTTCTCTAACTCCATCCATTTACCGGCAAATGCCATGATTTTATTCTCTTTTATTGCTGAGTAATAGTCCATTGTGTATATATACCACATTTTTTAATCTATTCATCTACTGAAGGGCATCTAAGTTGACTCCACAGTTTAGCTATTGTAAATTGTACTGCTGTAAACATTGATGTGGCTGTGTCCCTGTAGTATGCTGTTTTTAAGTCCTTTGGGTATAGACCGAGGTGAGAGATAGCTGGATCAAGTGGTGGTTCTATTCTCAATTTTCCAAGGAATCTCCATACTGCCTTCCATATTGGCTGCACCAATTTGCAGTCCCACCAGCAGTGTATGAGTATACTTTTCCCCCACATCCTTGCCGACAATTATTGTTTGTATTCTTAATAGCTGCCATTCTGATTGGAGTGAGGTGAAATCTTAGTTTTGATTTGCATTTCTCTAATTGCTAGAGATGATGACCATTTTTTCATATATTTGTTGATTGACTGTATATCATCTTCTGAGAAGTGTCTGTTAGGTCCTTTGTCCATTTATTGTTTGGGTTATTGGTTTTTATGGCATTTAGTTTTTTTTAAGTTCTTTATATACCCTAGAGATTATGCTGTATCTGATTGTGAGTGGTAAAGATTTGCTCCCAAGAGGTAGGTTCTCTATTCACCTCATAGATTGTTTCTTTTGCTGAGAAGAAACTTTTTAGTTTGAATTCATTCCATTTATTGATTATTGATTTTAATTCTTGTGCTATAGGAGTCTTATTGGGGAAGTTGGGACCTAATCCCACATGATGCAGATTAGGGCCTACTTTTTCATCTATTAGATGAAGGGTGTCTGGTTTTATTCCTAGGTCCTTGATCCATTTTGAGTTGAGTTTTGTGCCTGGTGAGAGATAGGGGTTTAATTTCACTTTGTTGCACATGGATTTCTAGTTTTCCCAGCACCATTTGGCTATCTTTTCTCTAATGCATGTTTTTGGTGCCTTTGTCTAATATAAGATAATTGCAATTTTGTGGGTTGGACTCAGTGTCCTCTATTCTGTACCATTGGTCTACCACTTTATTTTGGTGCCAAAGAATTAATGGAAGGAAGTTCAATCAGAGTCTATATTATAGTAAAGATTGAGGCAGTTAATCATTTCCAGTGAAATGAGAATAATGATATATTTCAGATCAGAATTTGTAACAAGTGTTTGTAGGTGTTTAGTCCCTAATGAATACAGTTAATTTTGTATTTTTAGTAATTTTGAATTGTATCATGTTGACTGCTTATGTAGAAATCAATTCAGATTTCTGTTTCTTTGATTCTTGGCTGACCAGGCATTGTACATATGTCATTGGCTTGTTTTAAGTGCCACTCTTTAAACCAGGAAAATATTTCAAGTTCAACTCAAATATATTGTGTGATGTTAGTGTTGCAATGTTTTAGTTAACTTAGTAAGTGAAGCATAATATATTGCTCATATGAAAGTTTATATATCAAAATATTTAATTCAACACTTTATATTGAATATCAATCCTGTTTCTTCAGAAATATAATTTAATTTTGGTTTAGGGTGATTTAGTAAATGTTATACATAATAAATTGACATTGTTCTTTTTAACTCTTGAAAATTTGGAGATCACTAAATTTGTCAAGTTAAGTTATAGTTTAATATGTACCTGGAAGGAATAGACATTTAGAAAGCTGCATTATCTTCTCTCTGGTGGCAGAAAACTTGTTTCTCCAGAGAAAATGATCTTGAGGAAACTGTAGTATAATTCAGATTCATATTCAGTCAAAAAGACAAGCAAGAATGAGACTAGAATAAAGATATTTTATTAAAAAAACAGAAAATACAGGTATACTCACTTGCCTCTATTCTCTAGAACATAGTCCTTATCCAACTTCTAAATCTGTATCAGTTAAATGAGTGAAAATGTCATATTTGGTGTAGCTTGAATTGTTATGATTTATTTTGTGAGAGAGACTGGCCATTCTGATGCTATACTTTTCCCATGATTTTTTTCTAATTTTGTTGTTCCATTCTTACATAAATGAATATTTAACTCTTTGACACATTTGGATTTTATCTTAGTAAAATACATAAATGTATTCTAGCAAAACATCAATGTGGATACTGTCCCATTAATTTCCTTATGGCTACCTGTTGTCAAAACACCAATAATAAATGTCCATTTTTTTTCCTCACAAATTTAAGGTAATGCCATCAATCTATGATGATGGCATTACCTTAAATGCACCAGGAATTCATCATTTTAAGCATTTACTGTCTTTTTAGTTTTCCCAAGTGAATTATAGTTACATTATCAGTTTTCTCTCACTTAAGAATATTCATAGTAGTGTTCTTACAATAAATTTTGTTGAAGTATCATTCACACAAGGTAAAATGCATCCATTTTAAGTGAATGGTTTAGTGAGTTTTGATAAATAGGTTCATTGAACATCTTCCTTACCCCATAAAAGTTCATTTATGTTTCCACTGTACAAATTCTCCTACACTAGCCCTAAACCACAGCTGATCTGCTTTCTGCCAGTACAGATTAGAGTTCTATATAAATGAACTCATCATGCTGCGTGTACCCATTTCTCCAACTTATTTTTTTAGCATGTTTTGATATTATCCATCCATGTTGCCAGTGTACCATGGTTTGTTTCTTTTTACTGCTAAGTAGCATTCCATTGTTTCTGGAATATGACTTGTTGATCCATTCACCTGGGCAAATTCATCGAGTAGCAAGATTAGGTCTTCAGTGTGGGGTGGTTGTTTGTAGTAGGTGTGGAATCAAAGGTAAGAGTCTCTCTTGGGTCCTTTTTGTTTGTTTGTTTGTTTGTTTCTCCGTTTTGTCTTTGTTTTGGGAGATGAGTTCTTCAAGATACCTGAAATAGGACCTGCAGCCTGGAATTGTTTAGGATGAAAACCCCTGTCATTGAGCAGGAGCTCTATCGGTGTGTGTGTGTGTGTGTGTGTGTGTGTGTGTGTGTGTGTCTGTCTGTCTGTCTGTCTTGGGCACGCCATTTCATATTCCTGTGACTAGGTCTTTCAGTCATCAGTTAGATATTTCACTTCCCACACACAAAAGGCCAGAAGGAACTGGAGTTGGGTATTTCTCCTCCCTCATATCAGTTAGGCTCTGGTCAAATCCTTTTTTTGCCCCCAGCAGTCCTGGTTAAAGAGAGTAGAAAGCTCTGATTATATTTTAAACTGGTTACTTTTCCCTTATGCTTGGAAGCACAAGAATTGCTGAAGGGAAAACTCACAACACAGTGGGGACCCCTCTAAGCCTAGGTCCCCTGGAAGCTTTTGTTCTCAAACTAGCCCTCACAGAGCTACTAGCCATTCGCCAATTGCAGTTTACAGTGTTCCTGCTGCTTCTGTTCCTGCACACAGCATTCATGCCTGTATCCATCTACCTGTGTCTCCAGGTTTCAGGGTGCAATGCATCCTGTGGCCTTGGTTCTCTGATGGATTTAAGAAAGGTTGTTAATCTTTGGTTCACTCAGCATTTTTCTTACTGTGAAGATAGAAGTGATTTCTAACATTTTTACTTGTCGGTTTGGAAACAAAGTCATCTGGCTATCCAGTTTTTATTTAGTTGGCCCCTTTTAAAAAGTCTCTATCGGTTCTGGATAAAAGTTTTATCAGAAACAGGGATCGCAACCAGTTTCTCTTTCAGTTTTCCTTTTCAGTTGTTCTCTGCTGGTACATATAAGATGTTAATTTTTCTAGGTTGGTTTTGTGTCCTGAAAGCTTGCCAAATTAAATGATTTGTTCTAGTAACATTTTTTTGTGGATTCCTTAGGATTTTAAAAAATATACATGGTCCTGTTTTCTGCAAATTGATGGCCATATTTCATTATTCTTAGGCCTTTTTATTTCTTCTTCTTGACTTATCACGTTACCTAGAGACTTATTGTACAATGTTGAATAGAAATGGTGAGAATATGCATGCTTGCCCCATTCCATCTTAAAGGAGAGGGTTTATTTTTTGACCTTTATTATAGACTGATAGGTTTTTATCATGTCCTTTATCAAACTGATAGTGTTTCCTTCTATGCTTAGTTTTCTGGGTATGTGAGTTTTACTTTTGACAAGCATTATTTATGTATCTATTGAGTTGATTACACTTTTCTAAATTTTTCTTTGTTATGTTAATAGGGTAAATTATATTAATTTTTTAAAGTGTTAAACTAATCTCACATTATTGAAATCCAACAATCATAATGAAATATTCTTTTTTATTCAGTGCTGAATTCAACTTCTTAATATTTTTTAATGATTTTTGTATCCATGTTGATGAACAATATTTTTCTACAAATTTTTTCTTTCGATGGACAGTGCTCCTTGACTTCTGGTCAGGTTACATTCTGATTAAATCATCATAAATAGAAAGTATCATCAAACCATCATCAACCCATAAGCTCCTCAATTTATGATGGGGTCATGTCCAGATAAACTCATTGCAAAGTCAGAAACAATCACAAGTTGAACCATTATGAGTTAGGAACAGTCTCTCTCTCTCTCTCTCTCTCTCTCTCTCTCTCTCTCTCTCTTCTTCCCTCCTTCTCCTGCTCTGTTTGAGTGTTATCAATTTTATTATTCTTTTTAAAGATCAGTTTGGTTTCACTATTTCATTTTTTCTTATTTTTTTAGTTCTCTCTAATATAATAAATTCTCCTCACTTTAGGTTTTGTTTTCTCTTTGTTTTTCAAGGTTTTGAAGGTATAGTTTTAGATCTTTGACTTAACCCTTTATTCATTTCTAATATAAGAATTTTAGGTTTTGAGGGAAATTCCCAAAATCACTTTTTAGCTGCATTCCACAAATTTTGATTGGATGTAATTCATCATCATTCTTCCCAACATATTTGCAAAATAATCTATTACTTTCTTTTTGATCAATTTAGAAATTTGTTGTTTATTTTCCAAATATAAAGAAATTTCTGAGAAAATTTTTGGCATTTATTTCTACCCTAAGTATTTTATAAAAGAAAGTACACTGTTTTATTTCAGTTCTTTCAAATGAAAGAATCTTGTTTTATAGTGCAGCTAATGCTCTATGTTGTTAAACTTTTTAAGATTGTGTATTCTGTAGGTATTGTGTGGACTATATCACCAATGTCAATTAATTTGACTTTGTTAATATCAGTTCATGTCTACTATCTCTGTGTTCACTTTTCTATCTACTTTTACTTACTACTGAGAAAAAACTATTACAATCTCTAACTATAATTATGGAATTATCTCTTTTTTCCTTTAGGTCTCTCTGTTTGGGCTGTAAGCAATCTGAAGTATCAGGTACTTGGACATTTTGTTACATATACCTTTGGAAAATTGTTGAATTTTGATGAACTTTTTCTTTATCATTATGAAATGTTACCCATGTCTCTTGTAATATTGCATATTCTATCATCTTTCTTGATGTTAAAACACTGTAATTTTCTTATGTGTTTGCATTATATTATATTTTTCTATTCTTTACTTTTAAACTTTATATTTATTTCTGTATTTCTTATAGGGCTGGGATGTAGCTCATTAGTAGAGCACTTACCTAGTATACCTGAGACCCTGGGTTCAAACCCCAGCACCACCATCACCAAAAATAAAAAAAGAGTGTTTTTTGTAGTCAGCATATTTAGGTCTCCTTTAGATCCTGTCTGGGAATCTTTGCTTTTTAATTTGAGTCCTTAAAATATTTCTTTTTTTTTTTTTTTTTTTTTTTGCATGTGGGATCTTAAATTTTTACTGTGACTAAGTGGAGTACATTGGGAGTTCAATGTAATAATGTGTAACATCCTCTAAGTTAATATAAATATGTATCAGCATAACCAGAGAGGCTTTTGAAATTTCAAAACCACCACAGAATGATTGAGGGTGGGGATATTTTAATGCACACTTAAAGTTGAACACTAACTTTCTTAATCTTTTTTTTTTTTTTAGTACAAGGGATTGAATTCAGGGGCACTCAACCACTGATCCACATCCCTATTCCTATTTTGTATTTTATTTAGAGACAGGGTCTCACTGAATTGCTTGGCACCTTACTTTTGTTGAAGATGGCTTTGAATTCACGATTCTCCTGCCTCTGCCTCCCAAACCTTTGGGATCTTAGGCATGCACCACTGCCCCCGGCAAACTTTCCTAATCTTAAGTGTAATATCTGAAGATGTTATTTTCATATTAGACATAAAAATCTTAGGTTTCATTATAATATACACTCCTTATTTACTTACTTTTTTTTTCTTTTTTTTTTTTTAATTATTTTATTGTTGGTTGTTCAAAACATTACATAGTTCTTATTATACCATATTTCACAGATTGATTCAAGTGGGTTATGAACTCCCATTTTTACCCCGTATACAGATTGCTGTGTCACATCAGTTACATTTCCATTGATTTACAAATTGCCTTTCTAGTGACTGATGTATTCTGCTGTCTATCCCATTCTCCACTGTCCCCTCACCCCTCCCCTCCCCTCCCCTCCCCTACTCTCTCTCCATCCCCTCTACTATAAATCGTTTCTTCCACTTATATAATTTTTCTCCTACTCCTCCTTTCCTCTTATATGTAATTGTGTATAACCCTGAGGCTCACCTTCCAGTTCCATGCAATTTCCCTTAACTCTCACTTTCCCTCCCGCCTATCATCCCTGTTTAATGTTATTCTTCTTCTCCAGCTCTTCGTCTCTACCCTGTCCTTGGTTACTCCCCTTATATCAAAGAAGACATTTGACATTTGTTTTTTAAGGATTGGCTAGCTTCCCTTAGCATAATCTGCTCTAATGCCATCCATTTCCCTCCAAATTCTATGATTTTGTCATTTCTTATTGCAGAGTAATACTCCATTGTGTATAAATGCCACATTTTTTTAATCCATTCATCTACTGAAGGGCTTCTAGGTTGGTTCCACAATCTTGCTATCGTGAATTGTGCTGCTATGAACATCGATATAGCAGTGTCCCTGTAGCATGCTCTTGTTAGGTCTTTAGGGAATAGACCGAGGAGGGGAATAGCTGGGTCAAATGGTGGTTCCATTCCCAACTTTCCAAGAAATCTCCATACTGCTTTCCAAATTGGCTGCACCAATTTGCAGTCCCACCAACAATGAACAAGTGTACCCATTTCCCCGCATCCTCGCCAGCACTTGTTGTTGTTGGATTTCTTAATGGCTGCCAATCTTACTGGAGTGAGATGGTATCTTAGGGTGGTTTTGATTTGCATTTCTCTGACTGCTAGAGATGGTGAGCATTTTTTCATGTACTTGTTGATTGATTGTATGTCCTCCTCTGAGAAGTGTCTGTTCAGGTCCTTGGCCCATTTGTTGATTGGGTTATTTGTTATCTTATTATCTAATTTTTTGAGTTCTTTGTATACTCTGAATATTAGGGCTCTATCTGAAGTGTGTGGGGTAAAGATTTGTTCCCAGGATGTAGGCTCCCTGTTTATCTCTCTTATTGTTTCTTTTGTTGAGAGAAAACTTCTTAGTTTGAGTAAGTCCCATTTGTTGATTCTGGTTGTTAACTCTTGCGCTATGGGTGTCCTATTGAGGACATACTGACCCCACATACTGACCCTACATACTGACCCCACAGTATGTAGATCATAGCCGACTTTTTCTTCTATCAGACGCCGTGTCTCTGATCTAATATCGAGCTCCTTGATCCATTTTGAGTTAACTTTTGTGCATGGCGAGAGAAAGGGATTCAGTTTCATTTTGATGCAAATGGATTTCCAGTTTTCCCAGCACCATTTGTTGAAGATGCTATCCTTCCTCCATTGCATGCTTTTAGCCCCTTTATCAAATATAAGATAGTTGTAGTTTTGCGGATTGGTTACTGTGTCTTCTATTCTGTACCATTGGTCCACTCGCCTGTTTTGGTACCAGTACCATGCTGTTTTTGTTACTATTGCTCTGTAGTATAGTTTGAAGTCTGGTATCGCTATACCGCCTGATTCACACTTCCTGCTTAGCATTGTTTTTGCTATTCTGGGTCTTTTATTATTCCATATGAATTTCCTGATTGTTTTATCTATTTCTACAAGAAATGCTGTTGGGATTTTGATTGGGATAGCATTGAACTTATAGAGAACTTTTGGTAATATCGCCATTTTGATGATGTTAGTTCTGCCTATCCATGAGCAGGGTATATTTTTCCATCTTCTGAGGTCTTCTTCTATGTCTCTTTTTAGGGTTCTGTAGTTTTCATTGTATAGGTCTTTCACCTCTTTTGTTAGATTGATTCCCAGGTATTTTATTTTTTGGGGGGATATTGTGAATGGAGTAGTTGTCCTCATTTCTGTTTCAGAGGATTTGTCGCTGATATACAGGAATGCATTTGATTTATGCGTGTTGATTTTATATCCCGCCACTTTGCTGAATTCATTTATTAACTCTAATAGTTTCTTTGTAGACCCTTTTGGGTCTGTTAGGTATAGAATCATATCGTCTGCAAATAGTGATAATTTAAGTTCTTCTTTTCCTATTTTTATGCCTTTAATTTCTTTCGTCTGTCTAATTGCTCTGGCCAGTGTTTCGAGGACTATGTTGAACAGAAGTGGTGAGAGAGGGCATCCCTGTCTTGTACCAGATCTTAGAGGGAATGCCTTCAATTTTTCTCCATTCAGGATGATGCTGGCCTGTGGCTTATCATAGATTGCTTTAACAATGTTGAGGTATGATCCTGTTATCCCTAATTTTTCTAGAGTTTTGAACATAAAGGGATGCTGTACTTTGTCGAATGCCTTTTCTGCATCTATCGAGATGATCATATGGTTCTTATTTTTAAGTCTATTGATGTGGTGAATAACATTTATTGATTTCCATATATTGAACCAGCCTTGCATCCCAGGGATGAATCCTACTTGATCATGGTGTATAATTTTTTTGATATGTTTTTGAATCCGATTCGCCAGAATTTTATTGAGGATTTTTGCATCTAGGTTCATTAGAGATATTGGTCTGTAGTTTTCTTTCTTTGAAGTGTCTTTGTCTGGTTTAGGAATCAGGGTGATGTTGGCCTCGTAGAATGTATTTGGAAGTTCTCCCTCTTTTTCTATTTCCTGAAATAACTTGAAAAGTATTGGTGTTAGTTCCTCTTTAAAGGTTTTGTAAAATTCTGCTGTATACCCATCCGGTCCTGGGCTTTTCTTAGTTGGTAGTCTTTTGATGGTTTCTTCTATTTCCTCTATTGTTATTGGTCTGTTTAGGTTGTCTATATCTTCCTGACTCAATCTGGGCAGATCATATGACTTAAGAAATTTATTGATGCCTTCACTATCTTCTATTTTATTGGAGTATAAGGATTCAAAGTAATTTCTGATTATCTTCTGTATTTCTGAAGTGTCTGTTGTGATATTGCCTTTTTCATCCCGTATGCTAGTAATTTGGGTTCTCTCTCTTCTTCTCTTCGTTAGCATGGCTAAGGGTCTGTCAATTTAATTTATTTTTTCAAAGAACCAACTTTTGGTTTTGTCAATTTTTTCAATTGTTTCTTTTGTTTCAATTTCATTAATTTCAGCTCTGATTTTAATTATTTCTTGCCTTCTACTTCTTTTGCTGTTATTTTGCTCTTCTTTTTCTAGGATTTTGAGATGAAGTATGAGATCATTTATTTGTTGGTTTTTTCTTTTTTTAAGGAATGAACTCCAAGCAATGAATTTTCCTCTTAAAACTGCTTTCAATGTGTCCCATAGATTCCGATATGTTGTGTCAGTGTTTTCATTTATCTCTAAGAATTTTTTAATTTCCTCCTTGATGTCTTCTATGACCCATTGGTCATTCAGTAACCTATTGTTCATTCTCCACGTGGTGCATGATTTTTCCTTCCTTCTTTTATCGTTGATTTTCAGTTTCATTCCATTATGATCAGATAGGATGCATGGTATTATTTCTACTCCTTTATATTGTCTAAGAGTTGCCCTGTGACATAATATATGATCTATTTTTGTGAAGGATCCATGTGCTGCTGAGAAAAATGTGTAACTACTTGATGTTGGGTGGTATATTCTATATATGTCAATTAAGTCTAGGTTGTTAATTGTGTTGTTGAGTTCTATAGTTTCCTTATTTAACTTTTGTTTGGAAGATCTGTCCAGTGGTGAGAGAGGTGTGTTGAAGTCTCCCATGATTATTGTATGGTGGTCTATTAGACTCTTGTACTTGAGAAGAGTTTGCTTGATGAACGTAGGTGCACCATTGTTTGGGGCATATATATTTATGATTGTTATGTCTTGTTGGTGTATGGTTCCCTTGAGCAGTATGCAGTGTCCCTCTTTATCCTTTTTGATTAATTTTGGCTTGAAATCTATTTTGTTTGATATGAGTATGGACACTCCTGCTTGTTTCCGCAGTCCATATGAGTGGAATGATTTTTCCCAGCCTTTCACCTTCAGTCTATGTATATCTTTTCCTATCAAATGCGTCTCCTGTAGGCAACATATTGTTGGATCTTGTTTTGTGATCCATTCGACTAGCCTGTGTCTCTTAATTGGTGAGTTTAAGCCATTAACATTTAGGGTTATTATTGAGATTAGGTTTGTTCCTCCAGTCATATTTGTTTATTTATGTTACTAAACCTGATTAGTTTTCCTCTTTGGTTACTTTCCCCCCTTTACTGTCCTATCTCCCACTGATGGTTTTCAATGTTATTTTCAGTTTCCTCTTCCTGTAATGTTTTGCCAAGGATTTTTTGAAGAGATGGTTTTCTAGCTGCGAATTCTTTTAACTTTTGTTTATCGTGAAAGGTTTTAATTTCATCTTCCATCCTGAAGCTTAATTTCGCCGGATACACGATTCTTGGTTGGAGCCCATTTTCTTTCAGTGTTTGAAATATGTTATTCCAGGATCTTCTAGCTTTCAGAGTCTGTGTTGAGAGATCAGCTGTTATCCTGATTGGTTTGCCCCTAAATGTAATCTGCTTTCTTTCTCTTGTAGCTTTTAAAATTCTCTCCTTATTCTGTATGTTGGGCATCTTCATTATAATGTGTCTAGGTGTGGATCTCTTATGATTTTGCACTTTTGGCGTCCTGTAGGCTTCTAGGATATGGGATTCTGTTTCATTCTTCAAGTCTGGGAAGTTTTCTCGTATTATTTCATTGAATAGATTGTTCATTCCTCTGGTTTGGAGCTCTGTGCCCTCCTGTATCCCAATGACTCTTAAGTTTGGCCTTTTAATGTTATCCCATATCTCTTGGATGTTCTGCTCATGATTTCTTAGCAGTCTTGCTGAACTGTCTATGTTCTTCTCAAGTTGAAATACTTTGTCTTCATTGTCTGATGTTCTATCTTCTAAGTGATCTATTCTGCTGGTAGTATTGTCAATTGAGGTTTTAAGTTGGTTTATTGCTTCCTGCATTTCTAGGATTTCTATTTGTTTGTTCTTTATTACTTCTAGCTCCCTGTGAAATTGATCTTTTACTTCCTGGATTTGTTTCTGTAGTTCCTTGTCAATGTGATCTTTCATTGTCTGATTTTGCTGTCTCATGTCTTCCTTGAGAGTCCAGATCATCTGAAGCATGTATATCCTGAACTCTTTATCTGACATTCCATCTGTTGCAGCTATTACCTCTTCTAGGGTTGAGTTGACCTGCATTGCTTGTGGTCCTTTCTTTCCTTGTCTTTTCATGTTGCTTGCGTTTCTTTCTGCTTCGTGAAACTGTTGTGTTTTTGAAATTTTTCCCCGTTTATTTTTGTTGCTCTTGTATATTTGGGATATCTCTCTTGTAGGGCGGGTAGTGGCTGTGATCCTCCTCTAATCAGGGTGATCTATATACTACGCTGGTTCGTCGTAGGTCTGCCCGCCCTGCGGGCACGGGTGGCTGCTCTACTCTGCCCCCACTCCAATTGCGGTGACGTTCCTACCACGTCCTCGGATCGTTGGTCCTGATCCAGACGTGGGCAGCAGCTCTTCTCCACCCCTACTCCAATTGATGTGACGTGTCTACCACGCTGGTCGGCCTCCAAGCCTGTTCCGCCGGTGGGTCTCAGATCTGCCCACCCTGCGGGCCTGGGCTGCAGTTCTGCTCAACCCCCACTCCCAGTGGGGGTACCTAACTGCCTCTCCAATGGGTCTCTGGGCTCCTTCCGGATGCTGGCGGCGGCTCTGTTCAACCCCCACTCCAACCAGTGTGACGTAACTGCCTCGATGCTACTCGTCCACTACACTGGCCGGCTGCCGAGCCTGTCCTGCCAGTGGGACGCAGGACTGCCTACCTTGCAGGGTCAGACGGCAGCTCTTCACGGCCTCTACTCCGAGTGGGTTGACTTGGCTACCCTGCCGTCGGGTCGCTGGTCCTGTTCCAGGCGTGGGCGGCTACTCTCCTCGGCCCCAGCTGCAGTTGGGGTGTCGCGATACCACACTGGCGGGACCCTTAGCCTGCTCTGGGCACAGGAGGCAGCTCCACTCTGCCCTCCAGGCCCCCGCAGTACCCAGCAGGACCCGGACCAAGAAGCAGTCCCTGTAGGATCCCCAACCCTGAGCCAGAGCCGCTTCGGGAGCCAGGAGCCGGTCTCTCCGATCCCCGCCACTTTCTGCTAGGAGCAGGCTCCTCAGGGCAACCGCCGCGGGTTCCCCAAACCCAGGCCAGAGCCGCCCCGGGAGCCCAAGCCTGGCCGCACCAGACTCTCCCTGCTAGGTGCCCAAGCCTGGTCGCACCAAACTCTCCCTGCTCGGTGTACGCTCCCCTTGGAGCAGAGTCTAAGACGCACTTCTCGCGGGCTCTCCAGCTCCGGGTCAAAACTGTTCCAGGAGACAGAGACCCGCTGCCCCTCGTCGCAAGTTTCACTTGTGGCTGGCCTCAGCTCGCGGTCCCTGCAGGCTCCGCGGCCCTGGGCTCAAGCAGCCACGAGGGCCAGAACCCAGCCTCTCCAATCCCTGCCACACTCTGCTAGGATCAGGCTCCACAGAGGTACCCCAGCCTCAGGCCCAGGTGGCCCCCGCCCGGGCCTGGCAGCTCCAACCTCTCCCAGCTCAGTGTACACTCAGACAGGGGCAGGGTCAAAGACACAGTCGCCGCGGGTTCCGTAGCCCCGGGCCAAGAAGGATCTCCCGCCCTGGGCCAAAGCAACCCGGGGAACTAGAATCTGGCCGCTCAAAGCCCGGCGCCCGCCTTGCCAGGGGTGAGGCCTGAAGAGTATTCTCCTCAGCGTTTCCAATCCCGAGCCTGAGCGATCTGTCTGCGCGACGCAGGCAAATACCAGCCTGGAATCACCTGTTCTGTAGTTGAATGAGCTGAGATCGTAGAAAACAGGGATGATTGCGTCAGCTCTCCATGATGGCGGCCGCAGTTCTCCTGCGTGTTCCGACCGGTGTCGGGAAACGAACTGGACCGATTCTCTCCTGTATTTCAAAGCTGGAATTCAGCACTCAGCACGGCTAGTGTGCCACTGGCAGGAGCCTGCAGAATCCGCTTCGCTGTAATCCCTCTCTGGTAACTCGCGGCTAATTAACTCGGGCGCGTCCCAGACTCCATCCACGGGGCGGTCCGCCGACCAAGTACTGCTTCGCTCCCTTCGGAGAAATCGCCCACTACCAAGCCCCTGCAGCCGAATCCCGTGCGCTGGAATTTTGACCTCTAGATTCTGGAGCACTTCAATTTCACTGGGGATTCCCACCAAGGTAGCCTTCAGCCATTTCACCTCGTGTTTCTCCCACACAGTGGCGCAGCGTACTGGTGTGCTGTACTCCCTTGGCCGCCATCTCGCTACCATCAAAATATTTCTTTTAATTCAATTATTTATATGGCTGTACTTAGGTCTATTGATATCTGTTTTCTCTTTGTGTCATATTATTAATTCTTTGTTCCATCTTTTCTTATCTTCCTTTAGACTAAGTTAATATCTTCTGGAATCCAAGTTCATGTCTCTGACTCTTGACATTGATTTTAGTTGTTGATCTGGCATTTACAATATGCAGATTCAGCGTATCTTGGTATACTTTCAAAGTATAATATGCCATTTCTCAAGTAATAAGAAATTTAGGGCTGGGATTGTGGCTCAGTTGTAGAGCGCTTGCCTAGCATGTGTGGGGCACTGGGTTTGATCCTCAGCACCACATAAATAAATAAAATAAAGATCTACAACTTAACATTTTTAAAAAAGAAATTTAGTGGTTGCTTCAATTTATTATTCCTATACTTTCTGATCTTGTTTTTATGCCTTTTATTTCTAATATAACTAAGGCATGGTTAAATTTTTGTTTCAGTTAGTGACCTTTTAAAGAAATTTAGAAAGAACAAAATACTTTCTATATTTATCTACTTTTTTTTTTACCATTTCCAGTATATTACTTTGTGTGGATTCAAGTTATCACTTGAAATAATTCTCTTTTCTGGCTACTTTTATAATTTTTCTCTTTATGGCTTTTTTAGAAATTTGATGATGACACACTTCAGTATGCTTTTTAAAATGTGTTTTTTTAAAAAGAGAGAGAGATAATTTTTTTAATATTTATTTTTTAGTTTTCGGTGGACACAACATCTTTATTTTATTTTTATGTGGTGCTGAGGATCAAATCTAGCGCCCTGTGCATGCAGGTGAGTGCACTACTGCTTGAGCCACATCCCCAGCCCTAAAATGTGTTTTTTTCTTGCTTGGTGTTTACTCATCTTCTGGGATATTTAAAATTTACCAAGTTTGAAATTTTTCAGTCATCTTCTTCCAAATATTTTTTTTCTGCTTGACACTCCCTTTGGGACTACAATAACCTAACATCAGATTATTTTATATAGTCCCTCAAGTCACTGAAACACTGTTGAGTTTTTTCTCATGTTTTCAGTCATGGTACTTCAAATCTCATACCATTTGTTACAAAATGTCTAGAAGTCCTTCTGTTACTATTTCATTTCTATAGATTTAAACTTCAAATTATGATTTGATTATTTGATTTTTAATTCATATTAAGATGTTAAAATATAAGAGGAATAAAACATATCACCCAAACTGAAAACAGAATTATTATATGTATTCATAAACAATATTTGTTCAAAAACTTTGTTATCTATGCATGGAAGTTACCTTTCAAAAATTATAAATGAAAAACCAAAGACCATCATATGTGTTAGGAAAATCAACAGAACAAAAGAAGTCCAATATGAAGTAACAGAATAAATATTCCTGAGAAAAATTAAAGATAATGAAAAAGATGAATATAATTGGTATGATCAGAGGGATTTTAAAGGATACTGTAGTAAGAATGAACTGACCTAAAAGAGCTTTAAAGAGTATTAGAAAACACAGGTAAAATAAAATTCAACAGATATGATTAAAAATCACAGTTCTACTGCTCTAGGGTGTATCTCTGTATGCTAGTTAATACCAGTCACCTTGCAAAAATAGAAAACTATTCACAACAGGAGAGAAATTAAGTGGTCAGTTAAGTAAATTTATTATCAGCTTTATTACTGTGAGGATAACTATAAAACTCCCTAGGTTGTCCAAAACATCATTTTGGTAAAGAAAGGACAACACCTTGCATTGTGCTATAAATAAGATTTTTTTTCCCTAAAGCCATGCATGTGCTTTTATTTTCTGTCTGTGTATTCTTTGAGCAATTTCTAATTTCATTGTCTAGTCAGAAAAGAGAAATCTTCTCAGATTTCTTTTAGAGAAGGAAGGTAGCAGAATTCATCCATCAAAGGCAAAGATTAAGGAGCTGGATCTTAACCTTACCTTGACCGGACTTGCTACAGCATGAATCAGTAGTTCAGAGTAATTTTAATCTAATTGTCTGTGCCTTTAGGAGTTAAGTTTTTAAAAATGAATTGGAGCTACAGATATGGAACTTTTGCATTTATCTGATGTAATTATAAAATTAGAGTCAGTGCATTAATAAATAATTGTTTAAAAGCTCACAATAGAAGCAAGAGATGAATGTGATTGCTTGGACCAGCTTATTGAGCATGGAAAGTTTGTTTTGCATAAAATTAAATTACATAAACAAAACACTGATGAATGTTTAACACCAGACCAATGCTTACACCAAATCAAATAAGTTGTGCTACTCTGAACTGGTGTTAATAAACTAGACTGGACTTTATTTTGTAGGGTTATTAGTATGAGTGTCTATCATGTGAAATCTGTTTGAGAGATACTTTTCATGAATCAAAATAATGAGCTTAAGTTATCAAACTGTCTCAGATAATCATCATTAGCATCTTGCATTTCCAAGATATTTTGCAGTCAATGTTTTTTTTTTCTTTAAATCACTGCTTAAGGCATTCTTGTGTCTTAATCCAATCTTAGTCATTGCTAGTTCCAACTAAGTTATTTTTCACAGGTTTGTTGAGAGGTTAAGGGTTTGGAAATCAAGAACTGTGTTTAGATGGTTGCTATATGGAAGAATTTTCTCATCACCTTGAAGATAAAGTGACTGAGTATTAAAAATGTTATTTTCTGTGTCCTTGGGGACATTATGACTGATGCTTTCTGATCTAAATTTTACCTATCAGTGCAATTCTAAAAAATAATTAAATGTCAGTCATTCCTTTGTTTCTATTGATCTAATTGCAGAGTTATTTTAAGTGATGTTTCTAATTTGGATCTGTACCCCCACAATGGAATATTTGTTGTCAGTGGTCATGTCTAATACATGTTTGGGAAGGCATACAATTATACTTGAAACATGTACACTTGTATCTGGAAGACCATCAGTTAAAAGAAACTTGCTTTTTTTTCTTCTGTTAGGTGCAGGGTCTCTGGTTTAATTCCTAGGTCCTTAATCCACTTTGAGTTGAGTTTTGTGTGTGGTGAGTGATAGAAGCTTCATTTCATTTTGCTGCATATGTATTTCCAGTTTTCCCAGCACCATTTGTTGCAGAGGCTATGTTTCCTTTTGGCGTCTTCGTCTAATATGAGATAACCATATTTATGTGGGTTTGTCTCTGTGTCCTCTATTCTGTACCATTGGTCTACCAGTTTATTTTGGTGCCAATACCATGGCGTTTTTGTTACTGTTACTCTGTAGTATAGTTTAAGGTCTGGTATAGTGATGCCACCTACTTCACTCTTCTTGCTAAGGACTGCTTTAGCTATTTGGGATCTCTTATTTTTCCAGCTGAATTTCATGAGAAATGTCATTGAGATTTTGATTGGAATTGCATTAAATCTGTATAGTGCTATTGGTAGGATGGTCATTATGACAATATTAATTCTGCCTATCCAAGAACAAGGGAGTTCTTTCAATCTTCTAAGGTCCTCTTTACTTTCTTCCTTTAGTGTTCTGTAATTTTCATTGTAGACATCTTTCACCTCTTTCGTTAAGTTGATTCCTAGTTATTTTATTTTATTTTATTTTTTGAGGCAATTGTAAATGAGGTAGTTTTCCTAGTTTCTCTTTCAGAGGATTTGTCACTGATATACAGAAATACCTTTGATTCTTGGGTGTTGATTTTATATCCTGCTGCTTTGCTGAATTCATTTATTAGTTCTAAAGTTTTCTGGTGGAATTTTTTGGATCTTCTAGGTACATGATCAGGCCATGGACTCTGTGGTGATTCTCACTGTATCATCACTTGTTCCCATTCCCTCCACTTGGTCAATTCAGTTCTCTTTGGCCAAGTCGTATAATGCCCATGACACTATTGGAAAGAGTGCAGATAGGACTATCAACACCAATACTAGTCATTCCATTGCAAGACCCAAGGGCTTTTACTGTCTTGGGTGTTTCACAGTTATGTTGTCCTGATTCATCACAATAGCCAAGGACCTCCATGTGGAAATAATCAGTAAGAAACCAATGTGAGAAGCATAAGGAGCTTAAATCCATATCTATAATAAAATAGATCATAGGATGAGAGAGACTATTGATTCAGGCTTAGGGAGATGGCTTCAGATTTCTACTTCTTATTTATTTTTTATTTTATTTATTTTA
The DNA here is from genome assembly GCF_964194105.1 of Spermophilus citellus. NCBI lineage: Eukaryota > Metazoa > Chordata > Mammalia > Rodentia > Sciuridae > Spermophilus > Spermophilus citellus. Next base: position 158,039,579 of record NC_138185.1, on the reverse strand, counting down.
ATTTTTTATATATGACAGCAGAATGCAATTCAATTCATATTACATAAATAAAGCACAATTTTTCATGTCTCTGGTTGAATACAAAGTACAGTCACACCATTCATGTCTTTATACATGTACTTAGGGTAGTGATGTCCGTCTCATTCCACCATCTTTCCTACCTCCATTCCCCTTCCTTCTTCTCCCTCCCTTTTGACCTATCTAAAGTTCATTTATTCCTCCCATGATGCCCCCATCCCCATTTTGAATCAGCATCCTCATATCAGAGAAAACATTTGGCATTTGGTTTTTTGAGATTGGCTTGCTTCACTTAACATAATATTCTCCAACTCCATCCATTTACCTGCAAATGCCATGATTTTATTCTCTTTTAATACTGAGTAATATTCCATTGTTATATATACCACATTTTTTATCCATTCGTCTACTGAAGGGTATCTAGGTTGGCTCCACAGTTTAGCTATTGTGAATTGTGCTGCTATAAACATTAATGTGGCTGTGTCCCTGTAGTATGCTGTTTTTAAGTCCTTTGGGTATAGACCGAGGAGAGGGATAGCTGGGTCAAATGGTGGTTCCATTCCCAGTTTTCCAAGGAATCTTCATACTGCTTTCCATATTGGCTGTACCAATTTGTGTCTGTTAAGTTCCTTGGTCCAGTTATTGATTGGGTTATTTGTTCTTTTGGTGTTAAGATGTTTGAGTTCTTTATACATCCTAGAGATTAGTGCTGTATCTGATATGGGTGTGGTAAAAATTTGCTCCCATTCTTTTTATTTTTAAATTATACATGGAAACCTAAATATGTTTTATGGTGCATCATGTGATGTTTTATTACATGTATACATTGTATAATATTTAAATCAGGAATAGCCTAACTTCTCAAGTATTCATTATTTCTTTATTGTAAAGACATTAAAAAACTTCATTCTTCTAGGTTTTTGAAGTGTTTAGTATATTATCTACCACCCTTTAATCACTCTATTGTCCACTGGTACACCAGCACTTCTTACTGCTCTGTAACTATAAGTTAATATCCACTGATCAGTTCTCCTTCTCGCAACCTCCCTCCAGCCTCTATTTTCAACTTCTATGAGAGCAATGTTTTTAGCATCTATGAAAGAATGAAATTGTTTGATACCCTGGCTTACTTCATTTAACATAATGATCTTCAGGTTCATCCATGTTGTCACCAATGACAGTCTTTCTTTACTTTTCATAGCTGATTATGATTTCATAGTGTATATGCATCACATTTTCTTAATCTATTCATCAGGTGATGGACACTTTGGTTGTCTTCATTTCTTGACTATTGCTAATAGTGCCACAATGAACCTGGGAGTTTAGGAGTCTCTTGGACATACTGAGTTCATTTCCTTTGGATAAATACCCAAAAGTGGATATTTTTAATTTTTTCAAGAAACCCTCATGCTATTTTATATAGTGACTATACTGATTGACACTCCCACACACCAATAATGTGCAAATGATCCCTTTTCTCTACATCTTTGCCAGTAGTTAGCTTTTGGTTTTTGGATAATAGCCATTTTACTGGAGGAGGTGATGTCATTGTGATTTTGATTTGAATTGCCCTGATGATTACTGATGGTGAGCATTTTTCATATACCTATTCTTATTTGTGTGTTTTCTGTTGAGAAATGTCTTTGTATGTCTATTGGTCATTTTTGAATTTTTTTTTTTTTTGCTATTGGAGTTTTAAATTTTCTATAATATTCTGGATATCAACCCCTCATTATATACATAGTTTACAAATATTTTCCCCACACTCTGCAGGTTGTATCTTTACTCAACTGTTTCCTTTGCTGTGCAGAAACTTTTCAGTTTGATGTAATCCCATTTTTCTATTTTTCTTATTTCCTGTGTTTCTGGGAACCTGTAAAAAAAATCCTTGCTTAGCCCATTCCAATGCTCTGAAGCATTTCCCCTGTGTTTTCTGCTAGTAATTTCACAGTTTCAGTTATTACATTTAAGTCTTTAATAAGATTCTGATTTCATTTTTCTACATGTGGAAATACAATTTTCCTTCTCCATTTATTGAAAAGTTTGCTGTTTCTCCTCTGCATGTTCTTAGCACCTGTTGAAAATCAGGTTGCTCTAAACATGTGGATTTACCTTTAGATTCTATTCTGTCCCATTGGTCTATGTTTCTCTTTGTGTGCCAATGCCATGCTATTTTGATTACTATGATTTTGTGGTATATTTTGAAACCAGGTAATATATCTCTTCTTTCTCAATATGACTTTAGTTATTCAGGGTTTTTTTTCTTTTGCATGTGGTTCCATATAAATTTTAAGATTATGTTTTCTAATTGTGTGACTAATATAATTGGCATTTTGATAGAGATTTCATTGAATCTGTAGATCACTGTGGGTAGTATAGACTTATGAATGATATTGATTCTTCTAATAACACAAAATGTGGTGTGTGAGTGTGTGTGTGTGTGTGTGTGTGCTCTCTTCATTTTTTTTTCATTGGTGTTTGTATAGTTTTCATTGTAAAGATCTTTCCTCAGTTTAGTTAATTTATTCCTTGGCATTTTATTTACTTGTACCTATCTCATCCTAAATTATATTGCTTTGATTTCCATTTTAGATAATTAGCTATTGTTATATAGCAATGGTCTTGATTTTTGCATGTTGATTTTGTATCCTAAAACTTTGCTGGATTCCTCAATTAGTTCTGATAGTTTGGGGTAGATTTCTACCTATTAAATATGTAAGCTGGTAGGACTATCATTTCAAATAACTTGCATGCTTCTATGCAAAATATATGAATAAGTACCATGATTTCTTTCCCTGGTATTGAATTGAGCTCCTTGTATAGTTTGGATAATAACTCCTTATCAGACAAATAGCTTGCAAATATTTCCTCCTATGGGTTGTCTCCTCACTCTATTTTTCTTTGCTGTGTTGATGCTTTTTAGTTTGATATAAAGCCATTTGTCCATTTTTCCTTTTGTTGCCTGTGTTTTGGGGTTCCCAAAAATTCATCATTCATCAAGTAGATCAATGAATTTTCCCATTTTCTTCTAGTAATTTCATAGTTTTGTATCTTATATTTAATTCTTTAATCCATTGTGGATTGATTTTTATATATGATGTGAGTAGGGGTCTAAATACATTTTTTCCATGTAGATATCAAGTTTTCCCAAAAGAACTGATTGAAGAGGCTAATTCTTTTCACCTTACATGTTCTTAACACTTTGGCAAAAAAAAATAAGTTGTTTTTTAAATGAGTAATTTTATTACTGTTCTTTTGGTCTATGTGTTTGTTCTTATGCTACTACCATGTTGTTTTGGTTTCTGTGTTAACTTTTTATCACTGTGACCAACATAGCTGGTAAGAACAACTTATAGGAGGAAAGATTTATTTTGGCTCATAGAGGTTTAAGTCCGTGATTGGCTGGCCCCAAGGCAGAAACATCATGGTAGAAGGATGTGGCTAAGGAAGTTGTCAGCTCATGGCATCTATGAAGCAGGGAGAGAAAGGGGCCAGGGGGCCAAGATATAATTCCCAGTTGCATGCTCTTAGAAATCTACTTCCTTTAATCATTCCTCATCTGCCTACACTTTTCAATTCCTCCCAGTAGTCTATTCAAATTATCAATTTATTAAGTGGATTAATCCACTGACAAGGCTAAGCCTTTGTACTGCACTGGGGACCAAATCTTCAACACATGACCTTTTGGGAAACATTCTAGATTCAAACAATAAGAGTTACTAGAGTTTTGTAGTATATTTTGAAGTCAGGTAGTGATCTTTGTTCTTTTTACTCAGGACTGATTAAGGTATTTGGAGTCTTTTAGATTTGGACAGAGATCACATTGAATCTGTAGACAGCTTTGTATAGTGTGGGCATCTTAAAAATATAAATTCTTACAATCCATGAATAGAGAATTTATTTGTATTTACTGTCTTTGAAAGTCCTCCGTTAAATATTTTAAAATTTTCAGTATGCAGATATTACTTTTCTTTGGTTAAAATGTCCTAAATATTTTAATTTTTTCTATCTATTATAAGTGGGATTATTTTTCTTGATTCTTTTTCACATAGTTTGCTAGAAGTGCACAAAATGCTATTGATTTATGTATTTTTATTTTGTACCCTTCAACTTTATTGGATTTATTAGTTTGTAAGAGAATCTTCAGGATTTTATAATTATATGATCATTTCATCTACAAATTAATTTCTTTCCCAATTTGGATGGCAATTTTTCTCTTGCTTGATTGCTCTATCTTATGCATTCAATCTTATATTGAATCTCAGTGGTGAGGGTAGGTATTCATCTTAATCTTAGAGGAAAAAGCTGAAAGATTTTCTCCATTAATTGTGATATTAGCTATGGATTTTTTCATAAGACATCCATTATGTTGAAGTACATTCATACTATTCTTAATTTGTTGAGGACTTTTATTATGAAAAGATGTTGGGTTTTTTTTTCAAATGCCCTTTTTTGCATCTATTGAAATGATCATTTTTTTGACTTTCATTATGTGACTATAATGTATTAAATTTATGAATTAGAGTATGTTGTGAGCCATCCTTGCATCTATGATAAATACATTTGATTATTGTTAGTAATCTTTTTAAGGTAGTATATTTGGTTTGCTAATATTTTGTTGAGAATTTTGCATATTTGTTAATCAGAGATACTAGTCTCTAGTTTTCTTCTTTCGTATGTCCTTTGTTATATTCTTTCCTCTTCAATTTTTGGAAGAGTGGGAGAAGAATTAATGTATTAAAATGTTGGGTAGACTTCATCAGCAAAGTTATCAGGTCCTGGGATTTTTTTTGATGAAAGACTTTTTGCTTCTGATTCAATCTCTTTACTCATATTGGTCTATTCAGATTTCCTGTTTTTTCATATTTCAGTCTTGTTAGGTTGTATGTGTAAAGGAAAGTGTCTATTTCTTTAGTTAATCCATTTTGTTGGTAATTGACAAGAATAATTTTTTATCCTTTGAATTTTTGTTTTATCAGTTGTTATCTCTTCTTTTAAATCTCTAATTCTATCTATTGATATCTTCTTTTTTTCTTAGTTTAGCCAAAAGTGTAATTAGGTATCATTTTTTTAAAAACAATTCTCAACTTTACTAATGTTTTCTGTTGTTTTTCTAGTCTCTTATTCATTTCTGCTGTGATATTGATTATTTCCTTCCTTTAAGCTTTTGGTTTTGTTCTTATTTTTCTAGTTCCTTGTGGTATTGGTGTGATGCTTGATCATTTATTTAGGATTGGTCTTCTTTTTGATGTAGGCATTTATTGCTATAAACTTCCCTCTTATAACTTCTTTTGCTCTATCCCTTAGGGTGAGGTATGTTATGTTTCTTTTTTGGTCTCAATAAATTTTTAAAGTTCTCTTTAAAATTATCTGGTGACCCCTTGGCTGTTTAGAAGAATGTTGTGTAGTTTTTATATATTTATGAATGTTCCAAAGTTGCTTCTGTTATTGATTTCTAGTTTTCTATCACTGTGGTCAGAATGGATACTTGATGTATTTCAGTCTCCTTATATTTATTAAGACTTGTCTTCTGGCTTTCTGTATGGTCTGTCCTGGAGAATAAATATCCCATGCACATTGAGAAGAATGTTTTGTTTTGTTTTGTTTTGTTTCAGCTGCTGTTGGAGGAGATGTTCTGTCTATATTAGATCCATTTCACCTAGAGCACAGTTTAAATCCGATGTTTCCTTTTCTATTTCCTGTCTGGATGTTCTGGTGCTGAAAGTGGGGTGTTGAAGTTCCTTATTATTGTACTGCAGCCTGTATCTCCCTTCATATTTTTTAATTCTTTCTTTACCTTCTTGGGGAGCTCTGATGTTGAATGTGGGTATAGCTATTATATTCTCTTGCTGAATTGAACTTTAACATTAAATAATGACCTTCATTAGATTTCTGCCAGTGTTCCACCTGAAGTCCATTTGATAAAGTAGAGCTGCCCCTGCTCTTTTGGTTTCCCTTAGTGTGAAATATCTTTTGCACCCCTTTACTTTCTGTTTAGGTATATCTTTAATGCAAAGTTTCTCTAGTAGGTAGCGACAGTTGTGACCTATCATTCATCAGCCACTCTCTGTTTAAAAAATGAGAGCAAAATTCTGGATCACATTCAAGGAAATAGGCTAAATTAGGAAAGGTAAGATACTTAACCAAGTAAGGCAGTTGTTTCGGTTCAAGTCATCTTGATATTGGTTACTTGAGTCCGTTCCTTGGCTAGCTTTATTTATATTCTCACTTTGTGTCAGTCTCAGATATATGCTCACCCCAAACACCATGACTTATACATGTATGCTTTTCCTCATATTTCTGCTATCTGTATTGCATCTAACATGATGTTGATTTTAATTCTCAACTCTTCTTACCTTTCCTAATTTAGCTTATTTCCTTGAGTCTGATCCAGAATTTTGCTTTTGTTTTTTTTTAAAGTAAATAATAAGTCTCATAAATAGAAACAATTTTCCAATTTCTTAAAACCTAAAACATGAGTATCTGTTGTGTTTCATCAAGATGATGTATTTTGGCATGTTGACTCTTAAACAGGAGATTCGAAATTAGGAGAGGATCATAATTTAGATAAATTGAGTTTAGCAAGAAACAATGAAAGTCTGTTTTCCTCATAGTATTTTAAGTTTATGCAATTAGGGAATTATTAATACTAGACCATTTTTAGTCCTATTTTTCTCAAAGTCATATTTCAATGTACAAATAAACATACAATTCTTAATTTTGATGTAGTCACTCCAATAAAAATGATGTATATTTTTTTCAAAAATGGCTTATATCTACCTGCTAGAAAGTAAAATAAAATATAAAAAACTAGATATATGAGGGGCAGAGCAAAATGGCAGAATAGGACTTGAACAATTATTCATCAGCTTGAACAATTATTCATATATGAGCATACCTTCACAAGAGCTAAGGAAAGCAGGTAAGTGATCACTTTACCTGGTTGTGGCAAAATAAGTACAGAGACATAAAAGATGGTAGAAAGGACAGTTTTCTGTGACCTGTGTCATCCCTGTCCCAACCCCAGGCAGCAGTTGGGGAAATAGTGTGGGATTTGTCTTAAACTCTAGTATCAGCACCCAGAAGGCCCCCACAGACTCAGAACTCAGGCTAGCACCCACAACCTGAATTTGCAGAGCCACTCAGGTAACTGGTGGGATCCCAGAGCACCATGCCTGTTAGGTGGACTCAATCTCAGGTTCACCCCAGAAGTATACCATGCTGGCCACCATGGCCCAAGGCTCTGGGGTCTACCCCAGCACAGTACATGCTCCAGGAGCCTCAGGCTTCAGAACTATGCAAAAAGACCTGGCCTACTGAAGAGCTTTCCTGACAAAGCCAGTCTATGCAGATCCAAATAACCTCCTTCTTCAAATGCATACACATTGACATGCAACCACAAGAATCAAGAACCATCAAGGAAGTATGACATCACTAAGGAGATAAAATATAGTAACTGTATGGACTCAGAGGGATATGAATGAATGATTTGCCTAAGAACTAAAAGGGAAGCTCAATAAACATCAAGATAATATAAATAATTCAACAAAATGAGGAAAATAATAATTGGCTGGAATGAAAAATTTATTAATAGAGATTGAAATAGTAATATTAATAATCAAACAGAAGACCTGAAAAAATATAGTGAATGGAATGAAAAGTGCAATCCAGAGCATTAATAGCAGATTGATGAAAACACAAGGAAGAATCTGAAGTAGAATACAGGTTATTTGCAATGCATAGTTAAGGAGGAAAAATAATGAAAAAAGCATAGACAATTTATAAGAAAGCATCTGTGTTAGTTGGCATTTCATCACTGTGACCAAAATACCAGAGAACAATTTGAGGAAGGAAAGTTATTTTCAGTTTAAGAGATTCAGTTCATGATCATTGGGCTCCATTGCTCTGGGCTCAAAAGGCAGAAGGGAAGTGGTAGAGGAAAGGCAGTTGGGAAGCAGAAAGAGGGGAAGGGGACACAGGGAAATGAACTCTTCCAGCACATGACCCTAGTAACCCACCTCCTCTAGCCATGCCCCACTTGCCTACAGTTACCTTTCAAATTATTAATCCATCAAATTGATTAACCCACCCACTATGTTACCACTCTCATAATGATTTTACTTCTGGCATTAACACAGGAGTTTTTGGAGGACCTCTCATATACAACCCAGCATCAAGTGTTAATATTTGAGTCATCAGAGTAACAGAAGGAAAATATAAAGATAGGGGGATAGAAAACCTACCTAGTAAAGAAATAGTAGGAGAAAGTTCTCCAAACCTGAAGAAAGATTTAAATATCCAAGCACAAGAAGGTAATATATATCCAATAAGAACATCCAATACAAACAAGACTACCCTAGACATATTTATTTCTACTATTAAAGGCAAAAAGAAAATCATAAAATTAGCAAGAAAAAAAGCAAATCACACATCTCATCAGAGTGCTTCTTACAGGCCTGGAAAGAGTAGAATGATATCATCAAAGCGCTGAAGGAAAAAAAAAGTGTCCAATCAAGAAAACTGTAACAAGCAAAAACAAGCAAAGCTGTCCTTCAGAATAAAGGAGAGAAAAAGACTTTCCTAAACAAACAAACAAACAAAAGGAGATTATTACTACCAGACCTGTTTTATAAGTAGTATTAAAGGGAGTTCTTCAAGTTGAAAGAAAATCACACTAATGAGTAAGAATAAAAACATTTAAAAATTAAAACTCTGAGGGCTAGAGTTGTGGCTCAATGGCAGAGCACTTAACTGGCACTTGTGAGGCACTAGGTTTAATCATCAGCAACACATAAAAATAAATAAATAAAGACATTGTATCCATCTACAACTAAAAATAAATATTAAAAAATAATTAAAACTCACTGGAAAAGCAAGTACACAGTTAAATTTTGAATAACCTACTGTGATAGTGATGTGCAGAAAATACCTTTAGTATGAAAGATAAAAGGCAAAAATATTAAAACAATGATTTGTTGAGGAACATACAACATAAATATGTCAGTATGATATTAAAAAATTTTAGTGTAGTAAGGAGTCAAGTATAGACAGGAGGATTTTTATTTTGCAAAGTTAAGTTTGTATCAGCTTAAAATAACCTGCTATAACTATGTTTTTGTAAGCCTTGTAGTATAAAGTAAAAAAAAAAAAACTAGAATAGATATATATACACACACGTGTGTATACACACATGGAAAATGATCATACCAGTAGGTAAAATCAGTTAATCAAAAAGGAAGACAGCAAGAAGGGAGGACAAAAACGATACACAAAACAACAAGAAAACAATAAACAAAGGGTTGGGGTTGTGGCTCAGTGGCAGAGCATTTGTCTAGCATATGTGAGGCCCTGGGTTTGATCCTCAGCATCACATAAAAATAAATAAATAAAATAAAGATATTGTGTCCAACCAGAATTAAAACATAAATATTTTTTAAAAATAAAGTGTCAGCAAGTCCTTATCTATTAATAATGCCTTAAATGTAAATGGATTTAACTTTCTAGTGTCCAATAGGTAGCTAGTTTCATGGGACTATTTACATTTAAATTGAATAATATTTAAAAACCCAGTTCATCAATTTAACTAACCACATTTAAATGCTAAGTAGCTTTATGTGGCCAGGAGCTGCTTTATAAGGAAGCACAGATATAGATCGTTTCAATTACTGCAGAAATTTCTACTAAGTAGAATTGGCCTAGAAATATTAATACATACAGTAGTTAAACCTAAAATAGCATTTTAGGGTAAATGCTATTAAATCAAAATGTTTGAGGATACTATAAAAATGCCATTTTTGGTTTGATTGTAGTATAATATTTATACTATCAAGTCAAATCAGATAAGTAAATTAACATTTATACATGAACTCAAGTAAAAATCAAATGGGAAAATGCCACTACTCTTCTTATAACCAATCATAAAATGAACAAGACAAATGAAGACACTCTATTCAGGCACTGCACAACAGGTAGTATGAGACTGTAATTTTTAAGGGCTGGGTCTCCAAAGGTGAGATCTATTATCAGAATGGCTATCTTCCTGGGAATAACATTTTGAACACAGCACAGTGGGACATAGCAAGCATGTTGAGCTGAGGAGTCTAGTGTTGAAAGCTCCTTACAATGTAGTCAGTAGAATATGTAGGAAAAACATATTGGAAATAATTTGGTTGCACAGAAGACTTTCTGGTGCATTCTCAGCAATTAGATGGTCTATGCCGGGGAAGAACATGCTACTATGGGGTTACTAGAGAGAGGCTGCTATGGAATTGAGGCTACCTAGAGGATAGAAACTTGTAACCATGGTGAATATTCAGCTGAGACATCACAAAACTTCCACTTTAAAAAAAAAAAGGTAAAACAAGATCAGTTATATAGCTGTTCTTTTTTTCTATTTTTATTTGTTATTTATAGATATACATGACAGTAGAGTGTTTTCTGACATATTATACATACGAAGTATAACTTATTCTAATTAGGATCCCATTTTTGTGGTTGAATGTGATGTAGAGTTACACTGGCTGTGTATTCATATATGAACATAGGAAGGTTATGTCCAATTCATTCTTCTTTCCTCTTCCCAATCTCCTTCCCTTCTCTTCATTCTCCTTTGTCTAATCCAATAGCTGTTCTCAGGAAGCCTAAAACTATATCTTGTCCAGATACACAGGGGAAACAGAAGAGTTTAAAGTTGAGTCCTAACAAATTCTGACTGGGGAAATACAGTGTGTTTTCAGAGATCTCCACTAACACAATAGAAGACCAAGCATATATAAATTCAAGGTATTTAGCCAAGAAATGAATGGTGAACTAGAATAAGAATCAAAGTAAACAGAAAATAAAATAAAATAAACAGAAATTAGTTTCTTAAATGTGTCTTCTGAAATTGCAAGCGCAAAGAAATAGGGAATTGTGAACTACAGCCAAGGGAAAAAATAGGCAGTAGACACTGACCCATAGATGATGCAGATGTTTGGTTAATTGAAGATTTTTAAAAAACCTTTATAAATATGCTCAAAGAAGTAGGAGAGAAATAATATTAAATAGGGATTTATCACAAAGAAAGTATAAAAAATCAAATAAAAATTCTTGAGCTGAAAAGTGTAATGATTACTGTGAAAAAATTCATGGAGGGGCATGAAGAGATTGGAGATTTTAGAAAAAAAGAGTCATAAAATGTGTAAAAATAAAACAGGCTAATACAGATTATCCAATATGAAGAACAGAGAACATAAAGAAAAAATAGAGAGTCAGAGACTTGTGGAAAAATAATATCTATAATATCTGTTATAGAAGTCACAAAGAAGGAGAAAGAAAGAGCAGAAATTTTTCAAGAATTTCTTCAGTTTGATGAAAAATACAACTTCAGTTTCAAGAATGTGAGTTAACTCAAAGGTACACATAAAGAAAAATACACCTAAGTTTGTCATATTCTGCATATAAAATTCAAAGCTCTAAATAATGTAAAAATACATGGAGATAAATGTGTTTATGGATTAGAAGACTCAAAGTTTAGATTTAACAAAATCCTAATCAAAAACCTAACAGGCTTATATTGTGCAAACTGATAATTGAATTTTGGAATTGAAATTAACTAGAATAATAACCAAAACCTTTTGAAAAGAAGAGTAAAATTGATTTTAAGTCTTCCAATACAACTATGATAATTAAGGTACTGTGTAAACTGGCATAAAGGTAGACTTTTGAATCTACAAGACAGAGTAGAATGTTCAGAAATAGACTGATGTCCAATTTGTTATTGAAAATGTGACCAAACATGCAAACAAATAGAGAACTTATTTATTTGGAATAAACTGGCTACCTGTGTTAGAAAACAATCTGGATGTTTTAAATTGTTACCCTTTATATTAGGTCTGAGATCTATTCATCATTTTAAGATTAAATAGATCATAGATCACAGACTAAATATAAAGGGTAAAATCAAGAGGTTTTGATGAAATAGAGGAAAATTGTGGAGGCACAGACACAAAAAACACTAACCATACAGAGAAAAATCCTATAAGATTTATTTTTTTATCAAGTTAAAAACCTTCTTTCAAAAACCAATGACAAAAAGGAGAAAAGTGTTCACAATATTCATATTTTCAGGAAAGGACTTCTTGATAGAATATATAAAAGACTTTCACAATAAAAAGCAGAAAAACAGTTTAAATAACATAATGGGCCTGGAATTTTAACAGTTCACAAAATAAGATATATGAATGGTCATTAAACACAGGAAAAAATGTTCAGTATAATTAGTCATCCAGGAAATACAAATTAAGACCATAATGAAAGACCTATGAGGACTCACTAGAAGGAATTTTTAGAAATGACAATATCAATTGTTTTGGGGAATGTGGGACAATGACAGAAATCATCATTAGTGGAAAGGGTACGATTTGGAAAGCATTTGGGTAGTTTCTAATAAAGATAAATACACATATCTCACACCCTAGCAATTTCACTCTAAATATTTATCCAAGTGAAAGGAAAATTAAAAGTATGGACCCAACAAATTTCTGCACATATTTAAAGCAATTTTCTTTTCTTTTTTTAAATATTTTATTAGTTGTTGATGGGCCTTTATTTATTTATATGTGGTGCTGAGAATTGAACCCAGTGCATTACACGTGCTAGGCAAGCACTCTACCAATGAGCCACAACCCCAGCCCTTAAAGCAATTTTCTAATAGCCAAAAGGAGAATCCATTGAAATGCCCATCAATAAGTAAACAAATTAGTTTTTTGTTTTTGTTTTTTTATCTTCTTGGAAGCAGATGCCAAAACAATGTGTTAGAAGAGTGTATTGGGGGAAAAACCTGTAAAAGGTAGAGAGATAAAGGAGATGAAATAAAATGGAAGCCTTCAAGAACATAATGTGTGGGGCTGGGGATGTGGCTCAAGTGGTAGCGCGCTCGCCTGGCATGCGTGCGGCCCGGGTTCGATCCTCAGCCCCACATACAAACAAAGATGTTGTGTCCGCGGAAGACTAAGAAATAAATAAATATTAAAAATTAAAAAAAAAGACTTAAAAAGAAAGAACATAATGTGGGTCTCACAAGTGTGAAAAAGCTCAGCCATAGAATATAAATTGTGCTCAGTAATTATCTGGAAGAGCAGATAATCCAGGAGGAGCAACAATTGCTTAAGCCCTGGGCAGGATATAAAGGCACTGCAGCTGGGGGCTGGCAGCTAGCTGCACTCTGCAGATGACTCCTCATTTATGATATGTTCACAAAAGAGATCACTCAGCAATGAAAAAGTACTTACATATGCAACATCATTGGATTAGACCTAGAAAACATAGAAACACTTAAAGGAATGATTTTATGCTGCATACATAATCATCAAATGACCACATGCAAATGTTAGTGGACTTGTCTCATATTGTACACGATACATGTTACATAAACCAATGTTGACTATAAATTTTAACTTTACATTTAGGGTCACTTCCCCAAACAATTTATTAATATTAATGCATATATAATTTATTTGTGCATACTAACATGGTCTTAAATTTAAAAAGATACATACTTTCTTCTAAAAGGGTTTAGAACCTGGGTATGTTTCCATGTTACTTAAATTGGATATCAAGATTTTCCCTCCATTTTTTAATATTAAAGCTATAATGAATCTTTATGCCTTTCTTTGTATCTGACTATTTTTGTAGTGTGGTTCTAGAAGTATAATTCCAGAAATGGACATTCAATACATATTTTTAAATTGCATTTTAGAAATATTTATCCGAATAGTTGAGCATCCATTATCACATTTCACAACTTAGAAAAATCACAATATTTTAGAAATATTTGCTAATTTAAGCTCAAGAGTATTAAATATCAGAATTTTATTAATTTACTTGAATTTTCATTTGTCATGAAATGGAAATTGTTTCAAACATTTGTTTACTATATTTCCATTTATATGAATTATCTGTTTCAACTTTTTGTCTATTACACTATTTTACTCTCTCTTGGGATCTTATATTCTTAATGTTTTACTAACTACTGTAATGAATTTTTACATATTGTGATGTTTTACAAGCTGCATTGCAGGATATCTTTTAAATTATATTTCTTTTGTAATTCAATGCCCTTTGGGCATGAAAACAAACATCCACTTATTTCTTGACTCATCATTTAGTCATTACTTGGAATTGCTGTTTTTACAACAGCTATCCATAATTTTATACAAATGCTTCTACTTACCATTATTTCACATCTTTGTAGAGATTTATATTACACAGTTCTTTGAATTATGACCACCACTTGGATCTCATTGACATTCAAAATTTTATTTACTCAAAGATATATTTATTTACTGTTCTTTGGAAGCCCACTTTTCCTCTTATCACATATCCAATGAATCCTGAAACCCACCTACATATGGTGCTGTAAATAGGGAAAACATGAGAAAGCATTGAAAAAAAACAGACTATATATAAATAATCAAAAGAGAGCGTCAGTGGTATTGTTAGCAACATATTAGTGGACTTCAGATCAAAGATAAACAGGGACAAGAATGTCAATTCACCAAGAACACAAAGCAAGGCTAAATATCACATACCAAGTAAAAGATTACCAAAAATACACAAAGCATATGATGTCTATAAAACTTGACAAAAGTGAAAATGGCAATTGTAAATCTATAATTATAATTGAGTAATATAATTCCCTCTCTTGATAATCTATAGAATTACTAGGCAGAAAATAACTAAAGATATCGGAAAAATCTATATCATCTACCAGCTAGATCAAATAGAGAATTTCCCGTACAACATCAGCAGAATGTATATTCTTTTTAAGTGCCTATGTAGTATCTACCAAAGTAGATCCCAGAAAATCAACTAAAAATTTTAAAACATATAAATCACAGATGTATGTTCTCTGATTTTAATGGAATTAAATAGGAATTATTAACAAAAACACAACAGGAGATTATATACAATTTAAGCAACTTATTGTAGTTAATCATTGGTAAAAGACTGTCTTAAGGAAAATTAAAATTTGTATTTTACTTCGAAAATGAAAATCCAACTTATATCTAGCAAGTGCTGTTAAATGAATGCTGAAAAGAAAATTTATAGGGCTAAATATTTATATTAAAAAGGAAGATAAGTTTCAAAATAATCTAAAACAGCTTTGCTAAACATTTTCTATAAAAAGCCACATAGCAATTTATTTTTCGTTTGTTGTTGGCCATGTAAGTTTTCAATATTCATGCTATTTTTAAAGCTCCTTAAAGTGTAAAGAAATTAGCCTACTCTTTACATAAAATTGGTTGGGAAGCATTAATTAGCCTTACATGTCTAAGATTCCCTGCATGAATCAAGAAAAAGAAAGAGCAAAATAAATTCATTCAACAGAAAAAAAGGGAATAATAAAATTAAGATCAGAGATCATGAAATGGAAAATATAAAAACATTTAAAAACAGCCAAACCAAAATTTGGTTCTTTCAAATGATAAATAAAATTACTAATTTTTCAAGAAGTTATTAAAGGAAAAAAAGGGAGGGAGAAAGAACAAATGCAAATTTTCACTAATAAGAATGAAATAATTATCACTACTCTTTCTAAAACATTAAAAGGATCAGGAAATATTCTACACATATAAAGTCAAATAAATGAATTGGGCCATTTCTTAAAAAATTGCAAACTTCTAAAAGTAGTTCAAATTGAAATAGGTAATCTGCATAGTGGAAATTATTCAATTAGTAGTTAAAATCCTTCCAAAAAGAAATTATCGCACCCAGATTGTTTCACTGGAGATTTTTTTTTAACCAACATGTAAACAATACTCAACTCCAACTCTACACAAATTTGTAGAAAATAGAATAATAATTAGTACTTTTTAACCAATTTTAGGGAGCTGTCAACATCTAAAGCAGGCAGGGAAGAATAAAAATGGAAACTGCAGTTCAATATCTTTCATAAATATGGTCACAAAACTCCTTCACAAAATTTAATTAGAATAAGATGTATTCCATGCTTCTATAACTATATAAAATGGATTCTATTGTCATGTATACTAAAAAGAACCAATAAAATTTCAGCAAATAATCAAGCAATAAAATAAAATACAATTTTGAAGTTTGTTTTGAGGAAAGTAAATTTGCTTTGATATGTAAATTTCAATCGATGTAATCTACATTCTAATAGTCTAATAAAGAGAAAAAACCTCATGATCATATTATTAAATGCAGAAACATTTATGCCAAAAACTCTTCAAACTGAAAAAGAAACCTCTTTAAACTGATGACTATCCCAAAGCCCCTATGTCTAACATCATATTTAATGGTAGCAGAATGACTACCCATCTGATCAGGAAAAAGGCAAGACTGACCATTCTTACCACCTTGATTTAACATGGAACTGGAAGGGCTAGCCAGTGCAATAGGACAGAAATGGAAACAAAAGACATATGGAATGTAAAGGAAAAGATAAACACGACTCTATTAGATGACATGACAATCTACATAGAATGTCACAGTCTAAAGACTCCCCAAACTTACAAAATGTTCAACGTCTTTAGTAATTAGAGAAATGTAAATCACAATTACTCTAAGATTTCATCTCATGCCAATCAGAATGGCAGTTATCAAGAATACAGACAACAATAAATGTTGATCAGAATGTGGGGGAAAAGGCACACTCATTCATTGCTGGTGGGACTGCAAATTGGTGCAACCAATCTGGAAAGCAGTACAGAGATTTCTTGGAAAACTGGGAATGGAACCACCATTTGACCCAACTATCCCACTCCTTGATTTAAACCCAAAGGACTTAAAATCAGCATACTGTAGTAATGCAGCCACATCAGTATTTATAGCAGCTCAATTCACAATAGCTAAACTGTGGAAGCAAACTAGATGCTCTTCAATAGATGAATGAATAAGAAACTGTGGTATATAAACAATGGAAGATTATTCAGCATTACAAGAGAATAAAATCATGGCATTTGAAGGTAAATGGATAGAGTTGGAGAATATCATGCTAAGTGAAGTAAGCCAATCCCAAAAAGCTGAAGGCTGAATGTTCTCTCTGATAAGTGGATGCTGATCCACAATGGAGCGGGGAACATGGGGAAAATGGAGAAACTTTGATGGGGCAAAGGGGAGGAAGGGGGAGGGGACATGGGGGCAGAAAAGATGGTGGAATGAGATGAGATAATACATAAATATTATGTAAGATGTGTTAAAAAATCAGTAAACTAAATTGAGAAATACTGAGTTTATATATTGGAAAACTCAATATTTAGATACATGAATTTATATATATATATATATATATATATATATATATATATATATATATATATATATATATATATCTGATAATCCATAGCAATAATTAAAAACAAAATTTGGGCAAAACTTTAAACAAACTTATCAACAAAAGCATGTATATAAGAAAATGCTCCACACTCTTAGAAGTAAATATTAAAATCAAAATGAGGTTTTTACATACTCACTGGAATGGATGAAAGTTAAAAAAAATTTGTATAAGAACATTCATTCATAATATTCTATCATAGAGTCAAATACTGGGGAGGATTCAAGTATTTACTACTAGAAGATGGATAACTGATGTATTCATTCAATGGGTTGATATTCAGCAGAGACAAATTATTGACTTAGAACTACATGGATGAATCTCAAAAAAGTATGAAGAGGCATTATGAAGAATATAAATTGTATGATTGAATTTATCTGAAGTTCTAGAACAGACAAAACAAATAACTGCTGAAAATTATACTAGAACAGAACTTGCCTCTGGGAACCAGAATTACCCAAGGAAAGGAATGAGGAAATTTTCTAGTGTGAATGGAAACTCAACAGGGATAAGAGGTTGGGACATGCTGTTTACAAAATTTAAAAAGCATTCATCTTGTTGTATGCAAATTTTATCTCAGAAGAGAGAGATATGTGAACCAAGGTGGAATTTTAGTTAATGTAGGAACAATAAAGTATTATGGGATAACTTTACCAATGCTTGGAAATGTACTTTGAAACTCATCAAAAATTAAATGGCTTTATATATTGATAGAGGAACAAACAGAGGAAGAGATAGATAATAAAGAATAATATATAATGGGCACTATAGAATCCAGATGTTGGGTATATGTTTTTCACATTAATGTTCTTTCAACCTCATATTTGAATATTTTAATAATTAGCTGTTGGATCAAGCTTTATTAGACAATGTAACTGCATTACAAAGAAAGAGCTAAATTCTAAGGAAATTGCTAGGACACCTGTCAGAAAGAAATTTCTCTTAGATAGGGAAATATTAAGGTGGATGACAATACTGCTGCATTGTATAGCTTGAAGGGATACCTGTGCAACATGGTGGCCACATTAGAGCCCTCAGGGTGAGGGAATGACTATAACACACTTATCTTCACCAGTATACTTTTATTTGACAAAGTAAAATTTTTATCCCTATAAGCATGATATCATTGGTTCAAAAAACACATTCCTATAAGTTTGACCAAAAATTAATTTCTGTGTTCTTAGTTTTTAAAACTCACAATTTTGAAGAAATTTTATACAAAGGTTGTAAATTCAGTTATATAGCTATGAGATCTTAATTTATGTATAGAAGTTTCACTTACAATTATTTTAATTCAGTTCATATACATCACACAATTAAAAATAACAGAATATGATGACACTTTTTTTGCTTCTGCATTATTTTGTGATGATCCTGAATACTTGAATTTGTGAGCAAATGAAATTAGTTTATATCTGATGCATTACTTGATCAGCAACTGTAGAAACATATTTGTAGTAAATAAAAAAATGAATCCTCAAACTGATAATGACATACCTTCTTATGCTTGTTGACAAGATTTCTATTCATGGCTTTATTCCTTAGATGTAAGGACATGTACCATTAGATTCCAAAAGATGCACCAAGCAACTCTTTTGGGGGGCTTCTTTCATGAATAATACATTAACAAGCTTTCAGAAGTTCATAGTCATCTCTTTGACTTAAAATAAGAAGAAAGAAGGGAAAAAACTAATTTACAGGAAGAAGAAATTCTGAGTTTTCTACTGACTCATTTTATGAATTCATCTCTTTGAGCCTCTCTGGATACAAAATAATGGCATATACTATATCTTATCTATGTTGGCGTTGAATACAAAACTTTACAACTAAAAAATCTGATAAAAGTGGAGCTTTTTTTCCTCTGAGGAAACTTATAACTGTTGCACAAAGTGATAATATTTTTTAAAAAGTCTAAATATTTATGTGTATTAACTATAAGATGGAATATTATAGAAACCTGATAAATTATAAAACAATTTATGGAGGAAAGCAATGAAGCTTACTTAAAGAACTATAATGTACAGGGCTCACATAATTATGAATCTACATAGAAAACTATGTTGTTGTTGACTTTTAAATTTTTTCTTGTGTATATGTTCTCCCTCAGTTTGTTGCTAAGTGGGTCAGGGAGAAATCCAGTTGTAAGAAATAACTTAAAAGGCATGGCCTCACCAAACACCCTCTGTGGTTCCACCAGAAGGGGACTGATTCATGGAAGAGAGGACTCAGAGTACTGTGCAAAGGAAAGGATAGGTATAAGTCAAAGTGAACAAAAATTAGGAGTAGGCAATGGAAGTCTTTTCCTCAGTGGGGAACATAAACTAGATTTCTGAACAACCATGCAGTTCAGAATGGGGATTCAAAATTCAGAATTTTGTGAAATGGGTTATAAAAAACTCAATGGGGAAATTGCATGGGAAAGTAACTAGTGTTATGGTTCACTCATCACCTGAAGGTCATAGATGCTCAGGTTCTCAGCACCTCATCACAGAAAAGTCAGAAATCACTGATATAGGGTCAAATCCATCCCAGAAAACCTTTAACAAGATGTTATAACCTCAGTGTTACCTTCTCTTCTTTAGTCTCCTCTCTATTCCCTGGACTCTCTCATATCATCATGTATCCAAAATGAAGGAAAAAGAGATAATGATCACCTTATCCAGTTTTATTTATTTAGAAAATTGTTAAATGTCTCCCATATCCTATGCATTTAGTTGGTAGAATTAAGTGGAAATACAATTGAAAACAAAAGGACATTCAGTTTATGCTTTCATGGAGCTCATAGGAAGAAGAAGAGAGCTTGATATTTTAAAAATCTCACTAGCTAAATACTTTGAAATTCTGATTGTCTAAAGAAGAGAACATTACTCTCTGAGGGCTTATTACACAAGACTTGGTCTAAACTGTGTTGTAAAGAAACGAAGACTGTAGGTGAGATCTGAAGGGAGAGTGGGAATTAATGAGGTGAGACTGTTGAGAAGGTGGTTTTAGCCAAACGTATTATAAACTTGTGGTAGGAAAGAACTTGTTTACTGAATAACTAAGGAAAGACTAGAGAAAAGACTAGAAACAACAAATTGGCACCGTGCTAAAGAGGGGGTCACTGACCAAACCAAAAACCCTTCTGAACTTGCTAAGGATTTGGGTCTTTGTCCTAAGATCAACAGGCAGCCATTGAAATGCTTTAAATTGGTAAAGAATGTGACATAATTTTGATATAATATGCTACAATTCAGGAAATGAATTGTTGTAGGGAAGTTTTCAAGGTAAACTTTAAAAGAGAATATTAGTAGGGGGTTGCGATCTTCCCAGCAAGAGATGATGATGGCCAAGACCAGGGGACAGTGGCCAAATGGAATGGATTTGGAGGAATTCTTTAAACTGATCTTTCAAGGTATATGGAGGTCACCTGCAACCTTTAAAAAACCTTTGGTGCATTGATAGGGGGACAGATTGAGAAATTATCCGAAAATAAGAAAATGAGACAGAAAAAAAAAAATCTATTTCTTCTAAAGAGTTTGTGAAGGAGAGAAGATAATTTTAACAATAGAAGGAAGATTTTAAAAGGGTAAACCTGTGAAACCTGAAGATGTTTTAAGTGACTTTCTGAAGGAGTAATACCAGAGAGACAGGTCAGTAGGGTGCAGTTTCTGAGTAGATAGGAAAGAATCAGAACCAAAGCACCAGTGGAAGAGTTAGATTCAGATATGGAGGTTCATCTAATGACATAAGAAAAGGGAAAGAGATAAGTAAAGACGTAGGTAGGTTTACTGGTTTGTCCACAAAGAGCTGATGAGGTTTCTATCTGATAGCTTCAATTTTCCATGTGATTTATGAGCTGAGGCTATCTGCTGAGGATAAGGAGGGTGTTGGAGAGATGGTACATTATTCTGAAAAGAATAGAAGGGGGAGGTTGTAGAGGGTGGGACAGAGGGCTGAGATTGGTAGTTCTGCTTTTGAAAAGAAGCTGATTCAAGACTTTCTCAACAGAAGACTGATCTCATTCTCAGATAAACTATTTTACCCTCTAAACAAACTGGAACAAAACAGTTCTCCTTGGCATCCGCTTCCTTGTTACAAAATCATTGCCATTCTAGCACATATTCTGTGAATAAGAGACTATGTCTCATTATTATCCTTTTGCTCTACTTCTGTTCTTCAGTGAGAACTCTTTCTCCCCTAATTTGAAAGTCCCAAGATGGCAGGAAAGGCACTCTGAGATGGTTACTATGAGCATGAAGACGCTCCCTTACTTTGGGTCTTGCCCATTTTAATCCTTGCTCACGCTATTTTCATTCTTTCCTTCTTCCATTTTGGTTGCCTTCCATCATCATTCACTTTTCTTCTCATACCTAAAGAAAACAATCGGAGAGCCACTGTGCAAACTGTCATTTTTGGAAGGATATTTTGATTAAGAGATCATGCCTTAACAGACAAATGGAGCAGGGAGAAAGACCCCAAGTGTTTTCCCATCTGACTTCAATCTAATGTCCTGAAGCTGAATGTCCAGATTCCGAAGCTCCACAGGTCTGCAGAATTTCAAAAGTAAGGTCTCTAAAATACTGTAAGACAATAAGAAAAATTTTTTTTAAAAAAGAGAGAGAGTACAATTATATAAAATACTCTTTCAGTTTAATTCATAAAAGATAGTTTGCTACAAGCCAGTTCTTCAGTCCATAATCCTTATCCTTTGAAAAGAGTTGATTTTAGGAGACAGTGTTCATTGTTGCTTCTCTCACAAGCCCCAGAACTAGAGAAATGCAAAGAGAGTACAACAAGGGAAGAATATTACTTTAGAGAGTAATATTACTTCTAATTAAAAAAAAATTCAAAAGAGTTTGAAATGAGCTATTCTCTCTCTCTCTCTCTCTCTCTCTCTCTCTCTCTCTCTGATTATATATACTTTCATGGTACAAATAATTTTAAAACCAAATATTTGTGTACTCACCAGCTAAAAAGTAGAACATTCTATTCTGACTTCGCTATCATCTCTGAATATATCATCAGAGAAAAGGAAAAGGAAAGATTTTTTAAAAAATGAAATTGCCTGAGATCAACTACTGCCCACATGAAGGTGACCCCGATTACCCCAGGAAGCTCTCAGCTTAACCTCCCAAATGATATGGCAAGATTCTTACATTGCATGGGTGAAGGAGAACTGCGGGGGGAAAACAGTCTTAAAAAATGGGGTCCCCAGAAGCTGCACAAAGCTCTGATGCTCTTTGCTCCCCTCTTTGTCAGATCCTAAATAACCTGCCAAAAAATAAATTTCCGGTGAGATGCTACAGGAACTGTCCCTTGATATTAGTCTTGCTGAAAGAAGCCGTGATGAAATTCCGGGTTGATAGTTTAACATCTATTTTAGAAGAATGCTATTTTTTATTGCTTTCTTGGCTGATGACAAAATGAGAAGAGAAACATGTCAAAATCTAATAAAAGTCTAACTTTCCCCACGTGTGCACAATTCTAAGCCAAATAAGACAACACATACTGTGGCAAGTGGTCCTTCCATTCTCCAAAAATGCTAACCCCAAAGTCTTCACAAGCCAACTTCTAAAATAAAAGTTTTTGTTTCAGTTATCCATGTAGGACTGAATCATTGGGCCCCAGATTAAAACATGCCTCAGGCAAAAAGCAAATTTCTGTCTTGCTACTTTCTCTCGACTGCCTGACGTGGAGTATGTCAAAAGCTTCTTATATATCTGAACTGCAGGTTTCAGCTAAATAATTAATAGTACCATAGTGCAGTTTCTTTTCTCTCCAGTAAAGCCTGTATAGTCTGCCTTTTATTTCTCCAGTCTGAAGCCTTCCTCATACAGCCTGGCTGTATGGAAGCTGGAAAGTGAGATAATGTTCCTGTAATAAAAGATTGCCTTGAATTCACAGGAGCACATAATAGACATGGAAGTCTCATTTAAAAAAAAAAATCCTTGTATACAGTAAATTAATATACAACTGTTAGACCTATAAAATCAATTTGTAAAAATGTGAGTGCTGAAGATAAATTCTTATTCCATATTTTATTGTGTATAGAAAAGAATCATTTAAAGTTTTTATCTAAATAGAAAGGTAATGTGATATGTGAATTTTACCAGAAAGTTCTCTGGGCCAGGATCTGTCTTGTTCAAAGCAGGTTTCTTCATCAACAGAATATAAGTCTGTTGATTAAAGAAAATAATTCCTGTCTGAATAGCACCTAATTAGGTAGTATGTGAAAGTGTTTTGACAGTTACAGAAATACCATATGCATGGAACTATTAGACTTCTCTTATTCTTATTCATTAACTTTCATCTTCATCAGTTAAACTAATTCTCATTATAATAATTTGATTTTAGTGCCTTGAAGATATATTCCTGAATATTATATCCTCTGAAAAAAAGAATAAAGAATAAAAATTAATATTAAAATTTTACAGGTAGAAAAAATATATATGTGTGTATGTATGTGTAACTATGTGTACATACACAATGTTCAGCCTGTTAGAGATGATCACTCCCCTTATTGACCAAATTTTTGTCCTCTCCCGATGTCATGTGCTCTGCTTTCATTTTGAATGACTTCAACAACTAAGTTTCTTTACCAAAATCTCATTCATCTTTCTCTCTTCTATGCTTATAGTCTGCTTCATCTTCTATGCTTGTAGTCTGCTTCCAACTGGGTTACCCTTGGATGTGGCCATCACCTCCAACAACTATATTTCCCAGTAGACTTAATTTTGTGGGTGTTTGTCTCATCTACCTGAAAATTTGAATTTTAAGACATTCTTTCTGCTTTGCCAAAGGAACCATAGTCCACCTATGTGTTTTCTTTTACCCATCTGAAGTCCTCTCATATTTCACTCTCTTTGCAGGGTTACTTTGCCTTTCATGGACAATTTTTTTGCACGTTTTCTCCTAAAAAACCATCAGTTTGATTATGCTTCTCACTTGATGTACCTTCTCATCCGAAATACTCAATACTATAAAACATCATCTCTGTTCATTCTCCTTCCTCAGACTTTATGCACCAACTTACAGAAGCTTGGATTTGGCTGTTACATTGTCTCTGAATCTGCTTTGCTAGTATTCACCAAGGACTGTGTATCACCAGAACCAACAGGTAATTTTTGCAATCAGTAGACTTGGCTTGCTCACAGCTTGGACCATTATTTGTCACTTTTGCTTCTCCATGCCTGTGTTAGCTTTGGATTGCTGTGACTAAAATACCTGGCAAGATCAATTTAGAGGAAGAGAAATTTATTGGGGGCTCACAGTTTCAAGGTTCAAAACATGGTCAGCCAATTCTTACTCTGGGCCTGAAGTGAGACAGAACATCCTGATGGAAGAGTGTGATGGAAGAAAACTGTTCAGCTTGTGGCCATCAGGAAGGAGAGGGAGAGAGGAAGAGTGAATGAATGAATGAGGAGTCAGGGACAAAACTCATGAGCTTGATGCAGAGGACTCTCAGATCTATCCAACCCCAGCTTCTCTTGATTCCAGATCAGAATTTACAATAATTACTAAGACATTTTCGAATTAATATCTGAAAAACTATTAACAATCAATCCTAAATCTATCCAGTGTTCCTGGATTGAACTGTTTATTTCAACTCATTGTAACTTTGATTTATTCCTTTAAGCACCCAAAGAATGGGAACATAGAGCATTACCTTATCCCTATTGCCACTGCCTTAATATGAAGTCTCATCTGTTCTTGCCTATTATTCTATTATTTCTTACAACTATTACAACAGGCCCAAACTCATTTATCTTTCCATCTCAACATAGCCACAGCATTATCTTCCTAAAGCTTCATTGTGATCATGACCTATTACTTCCCAATCATTGCTACTGTTTCCAGATTTTCTACAAAAATGAAGTCCATATTATTCAGCATGTATTTGGTACTACTAACATCAATTTTACCTTTTTCTAAACCTCCCCTATTCCACCCCAGTCATTATTGTCATCTCCCCAATATTATGATCTCTGTGCCTTTAACCGTTTCTATTGGTCCTTCTGTGGAACCATTTATCTTGCTTTCCTAATTTCTTTACTACATCTGAATCCAGATCTGGGTTCACCTATGATCCCCTTAATGGTTCCTAATTACCAATATTGCATTTAATTTATATTTTGTGTTTACAGAACACTTTTGCCAAGTAAGTATAATTGTATATGTACAGTTTTAAATTTTAATGTGTTTTCTCCACCAGATTTTATGTCTTTTTTCTCCACTAGATTCTCAGTTCCTTTCAAGAGAGGAAGAATATGTTATTAAATTCCTTCATGATACATGTTTTATACAAATAGGAGTTTGATCAATATAGTTCAATTTGAAATGTAATTTATGGAGAGATTTTTCATAATCCAGAACATCAAAAAAGAGTCCTCAGCAGTAACAACAATCTATGCATGTATGTGTAGATGCTAAATGCTAAATGCTGATATTTTGTTGTTGTTGTTGTTGTTGTTAAGGCACATCAAAACTTATACAAAGTCATATAGTTTTTTAGATGCAATAGTAGCATGACCACTAGTAATATTTTAGTGATTACTCAATAAATACTTGTTTAAAAATGTCCCAAAGTATATATGATCACAGAGATTCATTCTTCTTTTGTAAAAAGTGGGGAATTACGTTGCCAAACACAGGATTAAAGGGAACGTTTTCAGATGAGGTTCCAGAAAAGCCTGCTCTCCTTTCACACCTAACTAATAAAGTACTTCAGGGCTGGCTTCCAAGAACTTTTTTTCTTATCCCAGAAGGCAGCTACTCTCCAGAGAATGGCTTTGTTTCCTCACATCTGTCATCTTTCAACCTTATTTAAAAAATCAGATGTATGGGGGGGGGGATAAAACCACCTGCAGGTGCATGGGACAAGCTTCAGTTAGAGGCAGCAGGAGCATCTTCTCATAAATAGATTAGTGAGGCCTGCAGAGTGGTACCCTCACCATTCAGGTACCATTTAATCCAGAGCGTGCCTTCCACAGCCAGTCCATTTTAACGCTCACTGTTTGTGACATCTCATAGCAGCCTAATTACCCAGTTGAAAATGCTCCGCAGTTTGAGTCTTTGGGTAAGTCTAAGTCATTTTTCTTCCCACCACATTCCGTTTGACAGCAAGGAAACATTTCATTAGCAATAAGAACGACTTTCATTTTTTTCCTTCCATTTTCAGATTTTTGAAGAATTCTTCTCTGAATGAAAATGCTAGCAAAACCTGATTTTCATTTTGACTCATTGTCACTTTGATTTATTTCTCTGAGTACCTAGCGAATGGGAACATAGAGCAAGCAATAAAAATGGCATCCCACTTCTTCTTTTTAAAAGAACACTCTCATTTTGGCTTCAAGGAAACTTTTCCAGTAAACTGAAAGAGTTGATGCAAGAATGCTTGGTTAGGCCTTAAATTAACCAAGTCACCCACAGCAAGAGAACTTTACAAATTTTACTGAGCTTTTTTGTTTCTGCCCTAAGTGTGTGGGGGTGTGTGTGTGTGTACACACACATGTATGCCACATATATATTTATCTTAGATACACATATACTGTTTTATATACAAGTACACATTCAGATGTAGTATGTATACATTCACACGCTAAAACAAATTTTTACTATTTTATACAAAAAAAATTTCAAATAAATTAAGACCAAAAAAATTATTTTAGCTCATTAATTCTTATAGCCCTAATTTACTTTTCATTTAAGGTCTTTACAAGGCAGAAGAGAGGAAGTATAAGAAAGGATAGAACAAATTTGACAGTTAGATCTGAGTTAAAATTCTGGTTATGTCATTTCTTAGTTCTAGAATTTGGGCCATATTATTGTTCTCTAAGACACAGTTGCTTGATTTACAAGAGAAGGATAATTTTTGTGAGGATTATGTGCTAACGAATGTAAAGCATTTAACATGAAGCCTAGAACACATACCTACCAATGTGTATCGAGAATGTGATGATGAGTTTTAGAGTGTTGTTATGTGATATTGGAATATTCATAAATAATATGTGTGAGTTATGGAGGAACCCTCTATCCCCAGCCTTCCTTTCACTATGTGAGCTCAGACAGATCAACAACAGTGAAGCAGCTCTGCCCTGACATCAAGGTTTGGTCAGATGATCTGACCAAACCCCATCCTGCCCTTCTTCTACTTAAGCATCAAATAAACTCTTCTCAGTAGAAGAATCATCATCTAAAGTATACGGTTTTGCTTTAATTGGTAAGAGGTCATGGAGAAACCTAAGAATTAGTACTGATTTCTTATTTTCAAGCATAT
Source organism: Spermophilus citellus (assembly GCF_964194105.1). Lineage (NCBI taxonomy): Eukaryota > Metazoa > Chordata > Mammalia > Rodentia > Sciuridae > Spermophilus > Spermophilus citellus. The sequence goes on along the minus strand of NC_138185.1, from coordinate 158,011,968 downwards.
ATAGTCTTAATAGCTATATTTCCAAAATATATTGAAAACATGCATCTTTCTCATCCCTTCTGCTATGACCCTAGACAAAACTATAACCTATATGTGGGATCCTGCAACAACCCCCAACTAATCTTTCTGTGTCTCCCTTGCCTCTCCACAGTCTATTCACATAGTAGCTAAGGTGGTTTTCTAAAAAAAAAAAATCAGAACCATCTAAGGATGCTTAGGATAAAATCCAAAATCTGACCATCAGTTTCCAAATGTTTCCTTTTATTCTCATTTGTACACTTATTACCTCATCCACCTGCTCCTCAAATACTCCTAGTTTATTTCTCATTAACCTTTCTTGAACAATCCACTGAAATTTGTCCCAAAATTCCAGTGTCTGTCATGTCACTGTTTGTTTTTATTCTTTGTTTATACCTTTTCACTCTTCCTCTTGCAGAATGTAAAGTCTATGGGTGGAGGAACACGTTAGCCTATTTCCCACAATGTCCACACTACTTACAACAATCATTGGAGCATAGCAATATGTAAACATTTGTTCAATCAATCAATAAATTCTCTACATTATAATTACTAATATTTCCTTAAGAATCATTTGAATATGGTTTGAGAACCAGGATGGAGTGCTATAGTCCCTGCTTTCAGAAATAATCTGTGGGACAGATAGAATGTAAAAGAATAAACTAACAAGGGAGTTTAAAATGGTGAAAGTATCATGGAGGACACAGTTTTATTAGTTTCCCAGGTTTTCTATAACAAAGTACCACAAACTAGGTGGCTAAGAACAACAGAAATTCATTGTCTCACAGTTCTGGAGGCCCAAACTATGAAGTTATGGTATGAGCAGAGCCATGCTTTCTTGAAGGATCTGTTCCAGTCCTCTCTCCTTCCATCTAACAGCCCCTAGGCTTGTGATAGCATGATTTCAATATGTACATGACATTTTCCTTGTGTGGGCCTCCTTGTTAAAGTTGCTTCTATGCCTGCATTCTCCTCTCTGTTAATCTGTAAATATCTCAAGGTCAAAGACCATGTTGATATTAGCTGTGCACCTGTGAGACTTTAGTGTGTTTCTTCTAACCACAACGATATGTTTAATCATTTTAGAATAAGAGGGTGTTTTTTTCTTTTCTTGGCTTTACTATGACATAAGTCTCATGTGGTTATATTCCATATCTATGTCAATACACTAAACAAAACAAATAATATGTCGTCATACTCATCCCAGATCCTAGGCCTTCTTCTACCCCTCCTTTCATTAACATCATATTCCATATATAAGACATACTGAAATGAACACATAGTTAGAAGCAAATAGGCTCATTTTATTAAAGAGAGCAGTTAGGAATGATTTTGTAATTCTTTTTTTTTAAAGAGAGAGAGAGAAGAAGAGAGAGAGAGAGAGAGAGAGAGAGAGAATTTTAATATTTATTTTTTAGTTTTCAGCTGACACAACATCTTTATTTGTATGTGGTGCTGAGGATCGAACCCGGGCTGCACGAATGCCAGGCGAGTGCGCTACCGCTTGAGCCACATCCCCAGCCCAAAATTTGTCATTCTTACTAGAATGGATAGACATTTGGGAATGGCATTTATATTTACTGTTCTATGACCCCAAAAGAAGATGGAAATAATTGTTCATTGGGAGAAATGATAGTTTACTTTCAACATATCTTAGCTTAAAGGTAGAAACATATCTTATGTTTAAAGGTAGAATTAATCACAATGGAATACACTGAAGAATTGACTTGTTAAACAGAGTTATAAACAGAGATAAACAAATAAAAGACACTCCATACCTTTAACCTTTCTTTCACCTCTCAGCTAACTAATGGGGTTCTGTGGTGTCATTAATTTGAGCTCTATTGCAGTAATCAGCCTGCCGTATGTTTCCCTACCATTTCACTACACTTAATATGCTGTTGCTGATGTCTGGCTTTATAACTCCTTGGAATGACCCTTACTAGGGAAGGCAGATGGGCAGAGGAGACTTTTAGCTTTTCAGCCTCTCCAGGCATAGGACTTAGGAGTCAAGCACGTTAGCTAAAGAGAGATGCTGTGCTACCTAGGAACTGTTCCTGCACAGACCAATTGAGATACTTAAATTCTGAAACTCAGTCTTGTCATTTGATGGTTCTACCAAGTGTACATCAGTCTGGAAACACAGATGATTTCTTTATGCATTTATATATCAAAGACATCTTTCACGATCTTCTGCTTTTTCTTAGAATTTTGCTGGACTTGCCAAGTTGAAGTTGCTGAGAAATAGGCTCTTTTTCAGGGAAATTAACATTTCTTGGTACAATTTTTAAACAGAGTTTCTCTAGTGTTTATTGAATCCTAGATTAGTTCTATCTTTTCTTGAGGGCAGTTTGGCAATATGTACTAAATGTATTTTGTATCTCATATAAATTAATAATTCCTTCTTCAGGAATTCATCCTAAAAACTTAGCTATATAAATGTTTGCCCAAGTTCTGCTTATAAAAGGGAAAGGCTTGAAACATTGTAGGTTGTATTTGGTTGTAAGACACAGCAAACTCTCTTAGGAGTCTCAAAATAGTCTATTCCTGGTCTGGTTGTGAGAGCTCTGTGATCTCTTAGACGTCATAGCCTCTTTCTGTCCTCTGTCAATGTGGATGGCATTGTCTTAATCTTATTTCTTTTGGCTATGAAGTTATACCCACAGATCCAAGTAGCCTGGATGGTAGATAGTAAATGGAAGAGCAGTAGCATTTCTCAAAAGTTTTCTTATCCCATTAGACTTGTGCTTCCCTCTTATTTACCCAAAGTAGATCACATGGCAGATTCTGGCTGGGAGGAGGTGGGGTAAGTAGGTATCTAACACAGAAGTTCCATGGTTAAATTGGACCTTCTTATTTCCTAGAGCAAATGCAACCCAACCCTCTAAATCAGGATTACATTATCAGGGGGAAGGAAAAAGAACAGCTGTTATGTGATACTAACAATGTCTGCCAAATATAAATAGGCATAGACACAAGGAAACTTTAAAATAATGTTATGAAATAGACTTAATACCATAGGATATGATTATTATATTAAATTACAACTAATTATTACAGTACTGCATACTTTGGAAGATTAATTAGCAACAACTTCAAAGCCTTCCTGGACTCATATCATGAAAGAAAAATATAAAGGCTTTGCATAAATTGTCACATGATATGTCTACATGTAGGAGGAACTGTTAGAAACTAGATTATCATGCTTGTAAATGATATTTGATCAGATAATCAAGGAATATTGGACATCTGCTCCATATTTAAGAGACTTTTCTATTCAAGTTCTCCAAGGAACAACAAATTGGACATTCAGCTCTGTATCTGAAATCCCCATATGCTAGTGACCCAAGATAGAGATCTAAAGCATTACTTCTAAACTCAGTGTCACTGAACTCTTCATTTCCCTCCATCCCTAAGCTTAAGGTGCATATTGTAGCCTTCTATGTTCTAACGACGAAACAGAAGGGAGAAGGGGACAGTTGGGTTTCATAGAGTCTGGATCCAATGCCAGTTTCTGCCTTTTGTTTGGGAGTGTGAGAAGAAGGAAAGCCACATCCAGTTTGTGACCTTTTAAAATACATAGATTCTGACCACTAGAAAATATGTTCTAAGCAGCATTCCAGAATATTTCCTATAATGTTAATCTTCTGTTTCAGAAAGCAAAAGGGAAAAAAGGGGAGGGGTGTGGTGGAATGCTTTTTTCCCTTGGCTGATGATTTACATTTCATCTGAATCTACTAAGTTTGCTACAATAAACATATTTTTATTCTGTAATAAGAAAAAGATGTTACATTGGCATGAAACTTTTGATACACGTTGCATAGGTAATGAGGTGTTATATTCTGAAAGAACATTTGTTTCCCACTCTTTGTTTTCCTTGATCATGAATTTTTCCTGCAGTAAATAATATGCAGTAATAGATACAGGTGTAGTGATAGATTTTGCATCTGATATGTATACAAGAAACAAACAGAAATAAATGAATTTTTTATAACTTAAAGGAGTAGAATAAGGAAAAGGAAATTAAACATGACAGAAATTATAATATCTCAGATATTAAATTATAATATCTCAGATTTGAAATGAAGCTTAGATGTAATCCACTTGTTCCAGCTTTTGCTTTTGAAAAGGAATCACCTTCAATGATATCTCTAAAATATAGTCATTTAAGGTCTGCCTGAATGCATTCACTAACATAGTCACAATTGTTTATTTTAATACAGCTTATATTATTAACATTTATTATTTCTTGGGTTGTGCCCAGATCTTCTAAGAAATTTTTTGTTTTCCAACTCACAGAGTCAACATGTTAGCCCTTCCCAGTATGTGCCCCATAAGACGGATGGATAACAGTGATGTGCTTTCTGAAAGTTTTATATTATTTTTGCTCCAAAGATAAAATTTTCTACCTCTTTCCATTCCTAAGAGAGTATTTAAACTCTCATATTTTAAATGTTATATATAATTCTAGTTTTCCCAATTGATTCATTACCAGATAATTTTCTTGATCTTTTTCTTTTATGAAAAATCTTTTATATGTGTTGCAAGTTCCATCTCTTTTTTACATTAATTTTTCTAGATCTGAGTTCCTTATCTTTATGCTGTTACTCTTATCTTTGATGACTTTAGTTCCTGCTCTCTTTATTCTACTTATTGTATGTCTATTATTGTGAAGCTACATCCAATATAGATCATATGTTCTTCATTTAAATTTTCTTTCTGTGACATTCTATAACATTTCTATGACATTCAGATAATTCTTATGTTACAGAACTTGTTCTATGGTGTTTCATCTGTCAAAATGTAGATGGAAGGCTCCATGTCTTATATAAACTTATATTGCCACACAATAATTAACAGTATTCTACATGTAAGGTTTTCTCTTCATGGCTGTATACAAAGAAGGCAGACTGTGTCCTTAAGCCATATCTTACATGCATGTGTATGTACAACATATACATGCATACTTACATATTTGATAATAAGAAATTTACACTGGATCTAACAAAATGGAATTATTTTTAAGAAGCTTCAATACAAGCAAGTCTAAAACCACTGTGTTGTCTTTTTCTCAAGTAACTCTTGAACTATTTAATACTTCTTCCAGAACTGGGTTTCTTGCTCCTGCTGATAATTTCTTGGGGGCACTGAAAAAGCTCTGAACAAAAAAGGCAAGTATTTCAGAAAAGACTGCTAAGTGAAAGAGCAATTCCAAAACTATAGAAACAATAAGGAAGTTTGACTCACAGCCATACAGCAGAGAACAGGATTGATCCTCTTGCCAAAGTAATGCTCTGTACATCTTGTGCATTTGCAGTTCTTTCATATAAATAGGATCATTTTAGGAATATGCCAAGAAGGATGCTAATCTATGCATTTTCCCATAATGGTGCATTTGCTCTTAAAAGACAACTACAAAATTACTTTTCTTTATGCATCATCACACAAATATAGACACCCTGTCTGGTTTTAATTAGTAATTCAGATAAGATACAAACTGAGCCTAAAGAATCTTGAATTTTCTATGTTGCTGATTTGCCACTTATGATGCAGACTCCAAGTTACCCAATACTTCTCACAGATTATATCATGTATCTTATTAGGTACCACACAGTTATGGAAGTCTAGTATTCATCCGCTCTAATTAAACATTTCACACTTGGTCTCTCTCTTCCCAGCAAATACTTAAAATTCCAAATGGCCACAGATGTAAATTTTGGTTAGATAAGTTTCCTTCCTTTGAAATCAGTACTGAAATAAGATACTTAGGTAAATATTATAGAGAAAATGAGAAATATAAAAAACTGGAAATGCACTAATGACACTGCTTCTGTGACTGACCTAAAAGCCAAGTGTAGAAGGCACTAAATAGTTTTTGAGGTCACTCACACTTGATTCAAACTAGGTCTGTCACTTCCTAAAGGTATGCTCTAATGTCATTTATTTAACTTTTGCTGCTTTCTTCTTGTCTCTAGAGTGAAGATGATCTCTTGCAGCACTGAATTTTACTAATAAAAATTAAATAGGCACATGCATCTAAAGCACTTAGGTTATTGTCAGGTATGCAATTTTTATCATTATCATTGGTATCAAATATGGTCTCAATCCGAATCCAAATTCCTATCTTTTCTTTTGTCCTTGTATAGTCTGTTCTACACAGAGAAGTAACTGACCATTTAAAAACCTATTTCAATCAGAATCCAGATTCCTATCTTTTCTTTTGTCCTTGTATAGTCTGTTTTACACAGAGAAGTAACTGACCATTTAAAAACCTATTTGTACCAAATTAATTTATTACTGAAAATCTGCCTATGGGTACACAATGTAGAAACAAACCAGAAGCATCTCATTGTCTAAAGGGCACTGAAGGATCAGGGTTTTGCCTGGTTTATCCCCCGCCCCCCATGCCTCCTATTCCAATCCATGGGTTTTTCTGTTTATAAATTGTGACAAGCTTGTTCTTATCAAAAGACTTTTAATTTACTTCTTTCTCTTCTTGGAATGCTTATCCCCTAATTTTTCACATGAATTGATTTTTCATTATATTTCAGTCATTGGTTCAAGTAGACTGTTTTCAGAGATGTCTTCTCTGAGTTAGCCTATAAAATAGCCTCTACCCAACCTCATGTAATCATCTGCACCTTAAATCTATTCTTTTTGCTTCCGAGAGTGACTATTCCTGAATTTATAGCACACATTATTTTGTGTGTTTGATTGTTTTCCATACATCTCTCTGGAGTTTAGACTCTATGAAGGTACTCATTTTTTCTTTTTTCCCACCTGTATATGCCTAACAATAGAATGATGTCTGTAATATATGAGACACTCAACAAATATTTATTGAAAGAACACCTAAAATGCATATTTACATATCAAATAACATTATTATCAGGAAGGCAATACATAATAAATTCATTGGTGTAAAGTGTGATTTTAACATATCATTTCCAAAATTTGACATAAAAATGGACAAAAAATAGTAAGGATATGGCTTTATCAATGTAGGATGAACTACATCAATGCAGTTAACCATCTGAGGTTTTTTAAAACTCTGTGTATTTAACTAAAAAGAATGAGTTTTAAAAACTCTTTGTATTAATTATAACAGTTATCCGTGTAGTTCAGAGAAATTCCCAAGGTGGTAGGAAAGGCAATGTCAAGTTGGTAAATGCAGAAGAAAGAGACCTAACAGCCAGCTCTGTCTTCAAACCAGTGAGTCTGGTTATCACTAAAATCATCTCATGCCTCTTGGCCTCCAGATCATGCTGTTGGACCACAATCTTGGTAGATAAATTTTTAAATGTCACATTAGTTCCTTCATGGTGCTATAACAAGAGAAGTTTATTCCCACATTTCTGGAGCCTGGAAATGGTGGTGCTGAAAATATCCATTGACGTGAACTTGGGTGCTGGGCTTATGTCACCAGACAACAGCGAAAATAGATGTGAACTGAGAGGACTGGCCCTGATAAATGGCATATATTGGAAAGGAAGAAATACATGTTTCTCTTCACAGGTCACAAAATTGTCCAATTGTAAATTCCCAGAGAGTTCACAAAGCAGTAGAACTAATATGAGTTTAGGAAGGTTGTAGGATACAAGGTCAGCATACCAATATCAATATTCACTTACAAGGTAAAAATTTAAAATATTGAATTAAACTTCAAAATGGAAATATATCTAGCAAAACATGAGCAGGTTTTCTATGCATAACACTATGAAACACAGATGAAACAAATTAAAGATGATAGAATAAGATGGTATGCCATAATTTAATTTCTCAAAACGGTTAAGATGTCATTTTTTTGTCAAACTAATATAAATTTAACAGATACTAAGGGAAATTTTAGTAAATGTACATGAGAAAAGATGATTCTAATATTTATGAGGAAAAGCAAGGAAATTTGAAAGGTAAAATACTTTCAAAAAATAGAGTCACATTACTCAATTTAAAAATATAAAAAGCTAACTAATGAAGTCAGTGTGGTATTAATTGCCATGTGTGTCCATGTTTCAATGGAACAGACCCACAAGTAGATCAGTTAAATATAAAATCCATAAATGGATCCTCACAAATATAACTAGTCAATTTTCTTTGTGTTTATACCTAATAAAATTCACCATTTTAACAATTTTAAAACATACAATTCAGAAGAATATAGTTCACTCACCAATTTATTTTTAACATGAGTACAAAATAAATTCTCTAGCGAATGAATAGACTTCAACAAATGGTGTTAGAACAATTTGACACCCATATGCAACAAAAGTAATCTTGATTCAAACCTCGTCTCTTATACGAAAAACAAGACAGAACCCTCAAAATGGATTATAGAACTTAAATGAAAAGTTACAACATGAAACTTTTGAAAGAGAAATCTGGATTCCTGAGATTTAGGTCAAGGTATGATATAAAAAAAATCCATAAAAGAACAAGACATTTTACAAATTGGACTAAAATTGTTGTGTATTGTAAAGTGCACTGCTACAGGAATAAAAAGACAAGCTTCCAACTAGAATAAATATTTGGAAAAATAACATATCTAAGAAAATATTTGTACCAAGAATATATAAGTAGCCTCCAGATTTTCAACAAGAAACAAGCAAATTTTAAAAATAGAAAAAATCTTGAGAAGACTCTTCATCCAAGAATATATACAAATAGAAAACAAGAACATGCAAGAATGGGATGCCAATTAGGGTTAATTATATTGCATATATGTGTAATATATTAAAATACACAGCCATGTATATCTAAGAAGAACAGATTTTTAAAAACATGTTATATATCATGATACAGAGCATGATGGCAGAGAAATCTCTAGTAATCATTACCCCCCAAAAAGATAAATTTGAACAACTGTCCACACATGAAAATAACCTTCCAAGAGCTAGGGAAATCAGATGAGAGACCATAGTACTTGGGTGTAGCATCATAAGAGGTAGGAAGGGCATTTTTATATTATCCATATTGCCCTTCCTCCAACTCAGGAAGCCCAAAATGGAGATTTTCTGGTTGCAAGAAAGGAAAATTAGCACTGAATTTTGTCCTGGATCTCTGTACCTGTCCTGTCCTATTACAGCCCCACATTGGGCAATCCCCATGGCTCCATATTGCAGGTCAATACCTGTTGACTAAGCCTTTAGACTTTTCAGAGTCAGATGGGACCTTACAGCCCCATTGATCTGTTAGCTGACATCAACAGCCTTAGGTTCCTGTCATCTCTCACCAGTATACAGGCTGGAGAAGCCATTGGCTTCAAGTATAATATAGCACAGCATGGATTGCATCTTCCCTGTTCCTTCCTGGGCTCACCCCAGTATTACACCTGCAATAGGGCTATGCCTACCTCAAAACTTTCCAGACAAAGCCAGTCTGTGAAGCCTGGAATAATACTCTACTTCTTCATCTGCTCAGATACAGATACATGATCATGAGTATCAAGAACAATGAGAGAAACATGATATCTCCAAACAGATAAAATAAGTCCCAATCAAATGACCCTAAAGAGAAGGAGATTAAGTACATGAAGTACATGAAAAAGAATTAAAAATAACTGTGTTAAGGAAGTGCAGTGAACATTCTAATAATTCAAAGAAATAAGAAAAACTGTAAGTAACCATAATGAGAAATTTAATAGGGAAAATGAAATTATAAAAATACATAAAATATTGGACATGAAAAACTAAAATGAGTGAAATGAAAAATGCAACAGAATATCAACAGCAGAAATTATCAAGGAGGATAAAAAAAATCTGTGAATCTAAAGACAGCTTATATGGAAAATACAGATTTAGAGGAGAAAATAATTAAGACGAATGAAGAAAGCTATCAGAATGATGGTACAGCATGAAAAGAGCAAATATTCTAATCATAAAAGTTCAGGAAGGAGAAGAGAAAGAAAAGCAGAAAGTTTACTTAAAGAATTAATAGTAGAAAACTTTTGAATCTGGAGAAAAGATGTGAATATCCACATGTGCTAGCATTTTCTTTTGATAATAATACAGTACCACTGACTGGGTATGTTGTTAAAAAAAAAGAACATAAGGGCTGAGGGGCAGGCCCGCCCCTCCCCCAGTGCCTGCAAGGTCAGGCCCAGCAACCTGCGGGAGTGACAGAGCTGCCCCACGCGCCTGCAGGGTAGGCGGACCTGCGACCCACCAGCAGAACAGGAACAGCGGCCTGCTGAGGGGCAAGCCCGCCCCCTCCCCCAGTGCCTGCAAGGTAGGCGGAACTGTGACCACCTGACCACCGGCAGATCAGGTCCAGCGGTCTGCTGAGGGGCAGAGCCACCCCCTCCCCCTGCACCTGCAAGGTAGGCAGACCTGCGACCCACCGGCAGGTCAGGCCCAGCAACCTGAGGAGTGACAGAGCTGCCCCACGCGCCTGCAGGGTAGGCGAACCTGCGACCGACTGGCAGAGCAGACCTAGCTGCCCGCCAGTGTGGTAGACAGATCACCCCAATTGGAGGAGGATCACAGCCACTACCTGCCCTGCAAGGGAGATTTTTCAACTATACAAGAGCAATATAAATAAATAGAGGGAAAATTTCAAAAACCCAACAGTTTCACCAAGCAGAAAGACAAGGAAAGAAAGGACCACAAGCAATGCAGGTCAACTCAACTCTAGAAGAGGTAATAGCTGCAACAGATGATATGTCAGATAAAGAATTCAGGATATACATGCTTCAGATGATCTGGAGTCTCAAGGAAGACATGAGACAGCAAAATCAGACAATGAAAGATCACTTTGACAAGGAACTACATAAACAAATCCAGGAAGCAAAAGATCAATTACACAGGGAGATAGAGGTAATAAAAAACAAACAAATAGAAATCCTAGAAAGGCAGGAAGCAATAAACCAACTTAAAAACTCAATTGAGAATACTACCAGCAGAGTAGATCACTTAGAAGATAGAACATCAGACAATGAAGACAAAGTATTTCAACTTGAAAAGAACATAGACAGCTCAGCAAGACTGCTAAGAAACCATGAGCAGAACATCCAAGAAATATGGGATAACATTAAAAGACCAAACTTAAGAGTCATTGGGATACAGGAAGGCATAGAGCTCCAAACCAAAGGAATAAACACTCTATTCAATGAAATAATACGAGAAAACTTCCCAGACTTGAAGAATGAGACAGAATCCCAAATCCTAGAAGCCTACAGGACGCCGAATGTGCAAAATCATAAGAGATCCACACCTAGACACATTATAATGAAGATGCCCAACATACAGAATAAGGAGAGAATTTTAAAAGCTACAAGAGAAAGGAAGCAGATTACATTTAGGGGTAAACCAATCAGGATAACAGCTGATCTTTCAACACAGACTCTGAAAGCTAGAAGATCCTGGAATAACATATTTCAAACTCTGAAAGAAAATGGGTTCCAACCAAGAATCGTGTATCCAGTGAAATTAAGCTTCAGGATGGAAGATGAAATTAAAACCTTCCACGATAAACAAAAGTTAAAAGAATTTGTAGCTAGAAAACCATCTCTTCAAAAAATCCTTGGCAAAACATTACAGGAAGAGGAAATGGAAAATAACAATGAAAACCAACAATGGGAGGTAGGACAGTAAAGGGGGGAAAATAATCAAAGAGGAAAACAAATCAGGTTTAGTAATATTAATAAACAAATATGGCTGGAAGAACAAACCATATCTCAATAATAACCCTAAATGTTAATGGCTTAAACTCACCAATTAAGAGACACAGGCTAGTTGAATGGATCACAAAACAAACCCAACAATATGCTGCCTATAGGAGATGCATTTGATAGGAAAAGATATACATAGACTGAAGATGAAAGGTTGGGAAAAATCATATCACTCATATGGACTGCGGAAACAAGCAGGAGTGTCCATACTCATATCAAATAAAATAGATTTCAAGCCAAAGTTAATCAAAAGGGATAAAGAGGGATACTACATACTGCTCAAGGGAACCATACACCAACAAGACATAACAATCATAAATATATATGCCCCAAACAACGGTGCTGCTATGTTCATCAAGCAAACTCTTCTCAAGTTCAAGAGTCTAATAGACCACCATACAATAATCATGGGAGACTTCAACACACCTCTCTCACCACTGGACAGATCTTCCAAACAAAAGTTGAATAAGGAAACTATAGAACTCAATAACACAATTAACAACCTAGACTTAATTGACATATATAGAATATACCACCCAGCATCAAGCAGTTACACTTTTTTCTCAGCAGCACATGGATCCTTCTCAAAAATAGACCATATATTATGTCACAGGGCAACTCTTAGACAATATAAAGGAGTAGAGATAATACCATGCATCTTATCTGATCATAATGGAATGAAACTGAAAATCAACGATAAAATAAGGAAGGAAAAATCATGCATCACTTAGAGAATGAACAATAGGTTACTGAATGATCAATGGGTTTTAGAAGACATCAAGGAGGAAATTAAAAACTTCTTAGAGTTAAATGAAAACACAGACACAACATATCGGAATCTATGGGACACATTGAAAGCAGTTCTAAGAGGAAAATTCATTGCTTGGAGTTCATTCCTTAAAAAAAGAAGAAACGAACAAATAAACGATCTCATACTTCATCTCAAAATCCTAGAAAAAGAAGAGCAAAACAACAGCAAAAGAAGTAGAAGGCAAGAAATAATTAAAATCAGAGCTGAAATTAATGAAATCGAAACAAAAGAAACAATTGAAAAAATTGACAAAACTAAAAGTTGGTTCTTTGAAAAAATAAATAAAATCAACAGACCCTTAGCCATGCTAACGAAGAGAAGAAGAGAGAGAACTCAAATTACTAGCATACGGGATGAAAAAGGCAATATCACAACAGACACTTCAGAAATACAGAAGATAATCAGAAATTATTTTGAATCCTTATACTCCAATAAAATAGAAGATAGTGAAGGCATAGATAAATTTCTTAAGTCATATAATCTGCCCAGATTGAGTCAGGAGGATATAGACAACCTAAACAGACCAATATCAATTGAGGAAATAGAAGAAACCATCAAAAGATTACCATCTAAGAAAAGCCCAGGACCGGATGGTTATACAGCAGAGTTTTATAAAACCTTTAAAGAGGAACTAATACCAATACTTTTCAAGCTATTTCAGGAAATAGAAAAAGAGGGAGAACTTCCAAATTCATTCTACGAGGCCAACATCACCCTGATTCCGAAACCAGACAAAGACACTTCAAAGAAAGAAAACTACAGACCAATATCTCTAATGAACCTAGATGCAAAAGTCCTCAATAAAATTCTGGCGAATCGGATACAAAAACATATCAAAAAAATTGTGCACCATGATCAAGTAGGATTCATCCCTGGTATGCAAGGCTGGTTCAATATACGGAAATCAATAAATGTTATTCACCACATCAATAGACTTAAAAATAAGAACCATATGATCATCTCGATAGATGCAGAAAAAGCATTTGACAAAGTACAGCATCCCTTTATGTTCAAAACTCTCGAAAAACTAGGGATAACAGGAACATACCTCAACATTGTAAAAGCAATCTATGCTAAGCCTCAGGCTAGCATCATTCTGAATGGAGAAAAATTGAATTCATTCCCTCTAAAATCTGGAACAAGACAGGGATGCTCTCTCTCACCACTTCTGTTCAACATAGTTCTCAAAACACTGCCCAGAGCAATTAGACAGATGAAAGAAATTAAAGGCATAAAAATAGGAAAAGAAGAACTTAAATTATCACTATTTGCAGATGACATGATTCTATACCTAGCAGACCCAAAAGGGTCTACAAAGAAACTATTAGAGCTAATAAATGAATTCAGCAAAGTGGCAGGATATAAAATCAACACGCATAAATCAAAGGAATTCCTATATATCAGCGACAAATCCTCTGAAATGGAAATGAGGACAACCACTCCATTCATAATATCCTCAAAAATAATAAAATACTTGGGAATCAACCTAACAAAAGAGGTGAAAGACTTATACAATGAAAGCTACAGAAACCTAAAGAGAGAAATTGAAGAAGATCTTAGAAGATGGAAAAATATACCCTGTTCATGGATAGGCAGAACTAACATCATCAAAATGGCGATATTACCAAAAGTTCTCTATAGGTTTAATGCAATGCCAATCAAAATCCCAACGGCATTTCTTGTAGAAATAGAGAAAGCAATCATGAAATTCATATGGAAGAATAAAAGACCCAGAATAGCAAAAAGAATGCTAAGCAGGAAGTGTGAATCAGGTGGTATAGCGATACCAGACTTCAAACTATACTACAGAGCAATAGTAACAAAAACAGCATGATACTGGTACCAAAACAGGCGGGTGGACCAATGGTACAGAATAGAGGACACAGTAACCAACCCACAAAACTACAACTTTCTTATATTTGATAAAGGGGCTAAAAGCATGAAATGGAGGAAGTATAGCATCTTCAACAAATGGTGTTGGGAAAACTGGAAATCCATATGCAACAAAATGAAACTGAATCCCTTTCTCTCGCCATGCACAAAAGTTAACTCAAAATGGATCAAGGAGCTTGATATCAAATCAGAGACACGGCATCTGATAGAAGAAAAAGTTGGCTACAACCTACATACTGTGGGGTCGGGCTCCAAATTCCTCAATAGGATACCCATAGCACAAGAGTTAACATCTAGAATCAACAAATGGGACTTACTCAAACTAAAAAGTTTTTTCTCAGCAAAAGAAACAATAAGAGAGGTAAATAGGGAGCCTACATCATGGGAACAAATCTTTACTCCTCACACTTCAGATAGAGCCCTAATATCCAGAGTATATAAAGAACTCAAAAAATTAGACAATAAGATAACAAATAACCCAATCAACAAATGGGCCAAGGACCTGAACAGACACTTCTCAGAGGAGGACATACAATCAATCAACAAGTACATGGAAAAATGCTCACCATCTCTAGCAGTCAGAGAAATGCAAATCAAAACCACCCTAAGATACCATCTCTCTCCAGTAAGATTGGCAGCCATTATGAAGTCAAACAACACAAGTGCTGACGAGGATGTGGGGAAAAGGGTACACTTGTACATTACTGGTGGGACTGCAAATTGGTGCGGCCAATTTGGAAAGCAGTATGGAGATTTCTTGGAAAGCTGGGAATGGAACCACAATTTGATCCAGCTATTCCCCTTCTCGGTCTATTCCCTAAAGACCTAAAATGAGCATGCTACAGGGACACTGCTACATCGATGTTCATAGCAGCACAATTCACAATAGGAAGACTGTGGAACCAACCTAGATGCCCTTCAATAGACGAATGGATAAAAAAAATGTGGCATTTATACACAATGGAGTATTAATCTGCACTAAAAAATGACAAAATCATAGAATTTGGAGGGAAATGGATGGCATTAGAGCAGATTATGCTAAGTGAAGCTAGCCAAACCCTAAAAAACAAATGCCAAATGTCTTCTTTGGTATAAGGAGAGTAACTAAGAACAGACTAGGGAAGAAGAGCACGAGAATAAGACCAACATTAAACAAGGATGAGAGGTGGGAGGGAAAGGGAGAGAGAAGGGAAATTGCATGGAAATGGAAGGAGACCCTCAGGGTTATACAAAATTACATACAAGAGGAAGTGAGGGGAAAGGGAAAAATAATACAAGGGGGAGGAATGAATTACAGTAGAGGGGGTAGAGAGAGAAGAGGGGAGGGGAGGGGAGAGGAGGGGAGGGGGGATAGTAGAGAATAGGATAGACAGCAGAATACATCAGACACTAGTATGTCAATATGTAAATCAATGGAAGCGTAACTGATGTGATTCTTCAATCTGTATACGGGGTAAAAATGGGAGTTCATAACCCACTTGAATCAAAGTGTGAAATATGATATATCAAGAACTATGTAATGTTTTGAACAACCAACAATAAAATAAATAAATAAATAAATAAAAGAACATAAGGCTTATGGTTTGGGGGGTACAAAGTCAAGGGGTCGTGTATGGTGAGGGTCTTGCTGGCAGAGTCCTGAGATGGCATAGGGTAGTATATGTCAAGAGATAGGGAGCACATGTATATCTGTGTCTCTTTGGGAATCTCTTCCTCTTCTGAAAACATTACCAGTATTCAATCAAGTGAGAACCACCCTAATTACCTAATCTAATCTTGATCACCTCCCAAAGGCCCTACCCCTAATACCATAATCAGATTATTTCCACTCTTAACACCTCACAATGGAGATTTAATGTAAACCCACTCTGTGACCAGCTTTTCATGTGTGAGACCAAAACATCTGATAAGAACAACCTAGAGGAGGAAAAGTTCATTATTGGGAAGCAAGGATAAAATACTGTTTTTCAGCAGCTGAACCTCAGAACTTTCACAAACCAACAAGAAAAACTTTTCTATAGCAACAACAACAACAGAAACTTTTGGAGATTCCCGCCACCAGACCTGGGTTATAAGAAATGGGGGAGGAAATTCTATAAGCTGAAATAAAAAGATGCTCATTAGTAACACAAGAACATCAGAAAGCAAAAACTCACTGGTAAAAGTACACAGTCATATTCACCAAACTCTAATAACATCATTGTGTTGTGTAAATAATTTATGTAATTAGTATGCAAGGTGGAAAGACAAAATCACTTAATCATACCTGCAATAATGTGTTAAGGAATATATAAGAAAATATAAATTATAACACACCAAATTCAAAATTTGGGGATAGAGTGGAATGAAAGTGTAAAAGTTTTATTCTTAGATTTTTTTTTTGGCTTTTTAAATCAAAGTTAAATGTTAGCAATTTAAAATAACCTATTATAACTAGAAGATATTTGTTGTAAATCTCATAGTAAAATAACCACAAAGTAAAAATGCATAATAGATTCACATAGGGGAAAACAGAATTGAAAACATACCACTAGAGAATCACTTAACTAGAAAGCAGATACCAACTGTAGAAGATAAAAGAATTTAGAAAACAATTAACAAAATGGCAGATGTTCTTGCCTATCAATAATAATCTTGCATATAAATTCGTTAATCAAAAGATGTAGAATGACTGAATGGATTAAAAAAAGGACCTAACTGAATGCTGCCTACAAGAGACTTACTTAACACATAGACTGAAAGTCTAGGGATGGAAAAGATAGTCTATGCAAAAGAAAACAAGAAAAGAAAAGGAGTAACTACACTCAGACCAGATAAAATAGACTTTTAAGTAAAAAACTATAAAAAAAACAACTAAGAAAACCATTATATAATAACAAATGGGCTAATTCAGCAAAAGGATATAAAACTTGTAAGTACATGTGCACCCAACATTGGATCACCTAATACATAAAGCAAATACTAATAGGAGAGAAAGACTTCAATACAGAAACAGTAAAGGACTTCAACATCCTACTTTCAGAAATGAACAGCTCATTCAGACAGAAAATTACAAAGGAAACATTAGACTTAAACTTCACTGTAGGCCAGATGGCTATGACACATAGAACATTTCATCCAAATGGCAGCAGAAAACACATTTTTCTCAACCAAACATGGAACATTCTTCATGACATATCATATGTGGGCCTCAAGGCAAATCTTAATGTAAAAAGACTAAAATCATATAAAGTATGTTTTCTGACCATAATGACATAAAACTAGAGATTAATAACAGGAGGAACTTCAAAAATATAAAATAATCAAAAATACATTCCTCAACCAACCAATAAGTCTACAGAAAAAGGAGAAATTTAAAAACTCATTGACACAAACAGAAATGAAAGCATAATATCCCCAAATCTCTGGGGTACCACATGAGCAGTTCTAAGAGGAAAGTTTATATCCATTAATGCCTATATAAAAAAAGAAGAAAGACCTCAAATAACCTAATTTTGTACCTCAAGGAGCTAAAAAAAAAAAGAGAACAAGTTAAATTCAAAGTTAGTGGAGTGAAGGAAATAACAAATTAAAGTAGAAAAACAACAGAGAAGATGAACAAAACTAAAAGGCAGTTCTTTGAAAAGATAAAACCAACAAACTTCTACCCAGATTAAACAAAGTGTTTAAAGACTCCAGTCAGTAAAACCAGAAATGAAATATAAGGCAGTATCACTGGTAGAAAACAAAGAATCATAACAGGCTCTTATGAACAATTATATGGCAACAGATTGCATGACCTAGAAGAGGTGGATGTATTCCTTGTCACCTACAGCATTCCAAGACTGAATTGTAAATGAATAGAAAGACTGAGACAGACCAAAAATGGAAGGAGATCGAAACTGTAAGAAGAAGTCTCTCATCCAAGAAAAGCCCAGAGGCTGAAATTCCACAGGTACATTCTACCAAGCATCTGAGGAAGAACTATTACTTTTTCTCAAACTTTTCCAAATGTTAAAAAAAAAATAGCATTTTCCAACCCACTTTATGTGGCTCATGTTTTTATGTGCCAAAGCCAGGCAAGGCCACTACAAAACAAAACTGTAGACCTATAACCCTGATGGACACAGATGTATAAATCCTCAACAAAATCCTAGCCAAGCAAAGAAAGCAGCACATTTGAAAAGATCATTTACCATGATTTATCCCAGAGATATAAAAATGACTCAACCTATACAAATCAATAATATATATATATATATATATATATATGATATATCATATTAACAGCATAAAGGAACAAAGTCATATGATCATTTCAATAGATAAACAAAGAAGCTTGACAAAATTCAACAACCTTGCATAATCAAAAACTCAACATATTAGGTATAGAAGGAATGTACTTCAACACAATAGGGCCATATAAATGTTAACCCCATAGCTAATATCACACACTAAAGAGAAAAATTAAGTTTATCCTCTAAGATCCAGCCAAACATAAAAATGATTACTTTCACCACTTCAATTTAATGTAGGACCAAAGGTCAAAGCCAGAGCAAGAAGCGAAAGGAATCTAAATTGTATAAGAGGAAGTTAAATTGTCCCTGTTTGTGGATGACATGATCTTATACAAAGAAACTCTAAAGGTTATGCCCCCAAACTTTTACAACTAATAAATGGATTCAGTAAAGTTTCAGGATACAAATTTAACACACAAAAATCAGTGGTGTTTCTATACGCTAACAGAAACTATATGCAAAAGAAAATTTTTTTAAATGCCATGTACAATAGCTATAAAACATATAATACTTAGGAATGAATTTAACCAAGGAGAAGATAGATTTATATACTGAAAACGATAAAACATTGATGAAAGAAATTGAATACATAAATAAATTGACAGTTATCTCATTTTCATGGATTGAAAGAATTAATATTATGACATTGATACTTCCCCAAACAATCTAGAGATTCAATGTGATCCCTATCAAAATACCAATGACATTCTTCACAGAAATAGTAAAAACAGCCAGTCAGGGTGGTTCTCATTTGTAATTCCAGCTACCCAGGAGGCTCAGGCAGGAGGATCACAAGTCTGAGGCCATCCTGGACAATTTAGGGAGACAAAATAAAAAGGGCTAGGATTATAGTTCAGTGAACAAGTGCTTGCCAGGTGTGCATGAGGCCCTGGATTCAATCCCCGGTATTGGAGACAAAAAAGAAAAAAGAAAGGTAGGAAGGAAAAAAATAAGAAAAATAATCCAAAAATCTCTATGGAACCATGAAAGACCCTCTAAACCAAAGCAATCCTGAGTGTAAAAGACAAAACTATATGGTTTCAAAATTTACTACAAAGCTATATTATCCAAATCAGTATGGTGCCGGCTTACAACCAGGCATACAGACCAGTGAAACAGAATAGAGGGCTCAGAAATACATACACACATTTATCTATAGCCAACTAATGTGTTTTTTTAATATTTAATTTTTAGTTGTAGTTGGACATAATACCTTTATTTTATTTATTTATTTTCATGTGGTGCTGAGGATTGAACCCAGAGCCTCACATGCGCTAGGCAAGCACTGTACCACTGAGCCACAACTCCAGCCTCTCCAACTAATGTTGTAACAAATGTGCCACAAATATGCAATGGAGAGGGACTGGAAGCAATGGTGTTAAGAAAATTGGATATTCATATGCAAAAAAAATGAAATTATACCCTTATCAACTCAAAATATATTAAAGATTTAAATGTAAGACACAAAACTACTAGACGAAAACGTAGGTGAAAATCTTTATCACCATGGCAGGGACAATGGTTTTTTTGGACAAGATGGCAACAAAAGGAAAAGTGTTAAATGAGATTATATCCAACCAAAATGTTTCTGCATAGGGAGGAAACAAGAGTGCAAAGATAACCCAGGAATTGGCAGAAAATATTTGCAAACCATACATCTGATAAGGGAATGATATTTGAAATATGTAAATAATTCAACTCAAAGTTGAGAAAACAGATCATTATATTTAAAAAATGGGCAAAAGACTTGAATAGAACTTTCTTAAAATATAAATGGTTAGCAGGTATTTTTAAAAAATACTCAATGTCAGTAATCATCAGGGAAATGCAAATAAAAACTACATGAAATACCAATTTCCACCTGTTGGAGTGGCTATCATAAAAAAGACAAAAGAAGGCAAGTGTTGGTGTGGAGAAGATGGGACTCTTGCCACACTTCTGGTGGGAATGTAGATTAGTATAGCTGTTATAAAAAATAGTATGAAGTTTTCTTGCAAAATTAAAAATAGAACTACCTTATGAGCCATCAGTCCCATTGTGCATATATATCCAAAGGAAATGAAATCTGTGTGTGAAAGAGACATCTGTACTCATATGTTTTTTTTTTTCTAGAAATATTCACTATAGCGAAGATGTAAAATCAACATAAGTGCCTATCAATGGACTGTCCACCCTTTTCACCATTCAGAGTCTTCCTTTTCTTGTTATGTCATGCCTAGGGTTTTTTTTGTTTTGTTATTGTTGTTTGTTTTTGTTTTTGTTTTGCTTTGCTTTGCTTTGTTTTGTTTTACCAACTGATTTTGGACAAAGCCATCAAAGCAATTCAATGAAAATTCAACTATATTCAGTAAGTGACTTTGAATTTGTCAGTTATGAATACAAAACTAAAGTAAACTTCAACACTATGTTCTACAATATACAGAAATGTTTTATTGAAAAGGAAGGACCTAAAAATGAAAGATAATGTTATATAACTTCTAGAAGAAACCAGGAGACTATCTTTGTGCCTATGGTTTAACAAACATTCTTAAGCAGAACACTGGAAGGAGTCATTACAAGAAAAAACAAAAAAAATCCAAAGTGTACTTAACCAAAAATTATACTTCTGCTTATCAAAATAAAAATTTAAGAAACTTTACAGGCAAATATTTGAGTAACATGTATCTGACAAAAATTTATAATCAAAATATTCAAGGAATTGCTACAAGTCAGTAATAGACAACAATCAAATATTTTTTTTTGTTTATTGTTACTGTGGATTGAACCCAGGAGTGTTCTACCTCTGAGCTACATTCCCAGCTCTTTTTATTTTATTTGGAGACAGAGTATTGCTAAGTTGTTGAAGCTGGCTTCGAACTTGCAATCCTCCTGAGTCACTGGGATTACAGGAATGAGCCACAATGCCCAGCCTTACAACAATTCAATCTTTTTTTTTTTTAGAGAGAGAGAGAGAGAGAGAGAGAGAGAGAGAGAGAGAGAGAGAGAGAGAGAGGAGAGAGAGAGAGAGAGAGAGAGAGAGAGAGAGAGAATGTTTTTTTTTTAATATTCATTTTTCAGTTTTCGATGGACACAACGTATTTATTTTTTTATTTGTATGTGGTGCTGAGAATCAAACCCAGCGCCCCGCGCATGCCAGGCAATCACATTACTGCTTGAGCCACATCCTCAGCCCCAAATCTTAATAATATATATCAGACTTGAGTAGATCCAGTACAAAAGATGATATTATAAGCATATGCAAGCATACTCAACACTATCAGTTGTCAAGAAATCAGATATCACAGCCATAATGAGACATCATTTCAAATCTACTAGAAAGGCCAACATTGAAAAAGCTGTTAGTACCAAGTTTTTATTAAACTAGAGAATAATGGTAACTCTCATAAATGAATAGTAAAATAGTAAAAGAAGTTGAGATAACAGCTTGGCAGCTTAAATAAAGTTAAATATACACCTTCTCTATAATATAACAATTTATTGAAGGGATTTACCTAAGAAAAATATAAACATAACACCATAAATATTCGTATAAGGATATTCACAGCAGTTTTACTCATAGTAGCAATTAAACTGGAAACCATGTAATTATTTATCAAATAGTTAAATTTTATGTAATCAAAAAATGGAACACTTCTCATTTACAAAGAAAAACACGTAACAACGTGTTTTGCATGTAACAACCTGCAAAATCTCACAAGAATTTTGTGAAGAGAAAGCATTCAGACATAAGTACTGCATCCTGTGTTACTGCATTTGTATGAGAGCCCAGGACAGGCAAAATTCACCTATGGTAAATCAGAAAAGTTGCTTTTTTGGTAGAGAGAAATTAGATGGGAAGAGCATGAGAGAATTTTCCAAAGTAATGATAATGTTTTAAGTTTTGAAAGGTACATACTATTTCTAAAATGCTTAAATTTGTACACTTAAGTCAAGTCATGTACATTTTAATGTATGTCAGTTTTACTTCAAAAGAAAAAAAAGAACAGTGAACAAGTTTTGAAGTAGAAAATTTCAAATGCTAGGACAATTGATTGGCAACTCATGTTTCAACTTGTGAAAAGAAGTTGAGGCCAAAAAAATATGCTAGTAATATTGATAATGGGGAAAAATGTCAATTAACATCTTTCAGGAAGCTATCCAGGAAGATAGTATTAATATATCCAAAGAAATAATGCTAAGAGAGACAGTAATGCTCAGGTTTGTTTAAAGATGACCCTTCTCTACTGAACTGGATCCTATTGTGTGGTGATCCTGTTACTAATGATGATCAAGGTCTGGAGAAGGAAAACAGAATAGACACACAGGCTGTGCAGGTCTGATAAGAGTGAAGGGTGAAGAGCTCTGGTTTGAGGAGCTATTTTCTGCAGAACCACTTTGAAACATATTCATGTATTCATTTTCATATGGAGATAGAAGAGCCAAATCTTGCTCGTAGTCTGAGTTATCTCCTTATTATACTGAATAACAATTTTAAAACAAAAGGAATTGAGCTTAGGCCTTCAGATTCTTGATTAGGTGAAATAATTTCCCAGATCCAAAACCCATCGAAACTTTCAGTGGGATAATAAGGAATTTATTGGAATATCCACTTTCTAAAATAATGTATATATTGAGTTGTGATGTTATCCTTGGGCTTTGGGATGAGTAAGGTGATCTATGAAAGGGCATCTTAGTTCTTGGATTCTTTGACATCTTTAAAAACCTGCTTCCAATCACTGTAAATATTTTTGATAACCAGCATATTGACCTCTCCTTTACATACACTTCTTCAGATGTTATCAATACTTTAGAGCTCCCCTTCCAAGATCCACTGCCAGAATGTCAATTAAGCCTAAATGTTACACTATGAAGGCCAGGACACACTATTTCAACAATGGTTATTTCTTGACATGGCTTTGAGCTGTTTTGGTTGTATACATTTCCCTCTAGTTCAAATCAAAAACTGAATTTTAAGTAACTATTAGTAGTGACTATAAAATCATGGTACATGGAGAACACTCTGATCCTCTGAATACGCTACTAATAAATTTTACCCTTTGAATGTTCCACTAGGAAGTTGAAGAGAAGTGTGGGCTGTCCCTGTAGGTTTTTAATGTGTTTTACTTTGCATTTATTTGTTCCTACCTAGAACTAGAGTTCATTAGTGGTAATGATACTGTATTAGATTATATCAAAACACAACTTTCCATCATATTCCCATTAAAAGTGACAGTTCTAGTCAATTCTGTGTTCTTAGGAAACATGCAGATTTTATGAGGATGAGCTTAACTAGAACCATTATCACCCTGCTAACACTATAACATTGCCAATAATTGTAATGGAAACTGCTATAATTTCTTATAATGGTCACATTAGAGTTAATATAACCATAGTCCTCTGATAGATCATGACTAATTAAAAATTAGATAGTGGGTGTAGCCGCTGTTCTTTTCCTCTTGGGAGAGTCGATTTTGTAATATATGAAGTTTGAGTGTAAGCTTACAGTAGCAATAAATATGTACTCATGCTATGGCCTTTAAATGCTATTGTCCATAGGACCATCAGAAACATTAGAACTTCTGAAGCATTTTTAAATTTATTTTATTTTAATATATTTTATTAAAAAAACTCTTGATAGAGCATTATTCCTCAAAAGGCTCTAGATTAGAGGAGCATATTTCATGTCCCCCATTGTAGTCTAGCTCTAGGACTTTGCTTCAGTTAATTCTAGAGGCAGGAGAGGAAGACATAAAACCAGGCTTCACTAGGTCCTGAAGCTAATGTTCCCTTCGCCTGCCCAAAACATAATTTTCTCCCTCTGGTGACTGGTTTTCAGTACCAACAAAGGTAAAATTTTCTTGTAAATTACAGAAGAACACTGTATACAGGAGTTCTTCCTCTTCTTATATATTTTGTTTTGATGCCAGGAAATGAGTTAAGTGCTGAATTCTAGGTTTTAGGTACAGGAGTAGCTATAAAAGGAAATTACCAGAATAAAGATTTTTTTCCTGTGCAGCAAATCTATGTTCCTATCAGTTGGTATTTAAACTAGTAACACAATAGTGAACTGATGGCAATTCCTTAAATGATTGCAAATAGCTGGAACTTTTTAAGCCATAACACACGTAAGTGTATAATAACTATGGCAACAGCATAAGAAAACTACAGTAGAAGTAAAATAACATAATAAACTGTATTTACAATCACTTCAAAGCTCCAAGTAGAATTAGAATGATGGCGTATAAAAACCTATATTAACGCTAAGGACTTTCTTTGACTTTGTAGAATGGAATACTGAGCTTTCACCTACATAATCTTTCTACCTTGTGTGAGATGCTTTTAATTAATTTTAGCCACAGAGTGGGTCACTACCAAGCAGGGCCTCAGGAACAAAAGGGGAGAATGTTCCACCATGGGCCTCCTGGAAAGACAGAAAATAGTCCAAAATTTCTCCCTGGGGACACAAATAAAATGTTCTCTTTGTGAAAACAGTGTCTGGTCTTAACATGGTTTGGGACTTAATTTTAAAAGCACTCACTGAGTGCTACTCTATGTTATGCACAATGCCAAAACCTGAGCCCAAATATAAATAAGGTACAAATTTTGTCCTCAATGAACTCAGTCTATTATGAGAACTAAAACCTTTAAAACTAACTATAAAGTGATGTCCACGTTTGAAAAACAGCAAAAATTATGGTATCCCAAATGACCTCATCAGCCATCATTTATTTAAAGACTTTTCATTTTTCTCATATGGTTTTATGTTAAGTAGAGAATTTATGAGGCTGTTCTAGAGAATGAAAAATTTTAAAACATCCTTATACTAAACAAGTAACATCTTTGCATGAATAACAAACCCAGGTAATTTTAGTTTCTGATCAATTATACAAAAGGAAATTCATAGAAAACAGTACAAAGTGTAGATATGAATAATATCAAGTAGCTCAAGGAGTTGGAAATGGAGCAGAATATTCATACTGCAGATGGAAGTGCTAGCAAAGATGGCTTTGGTCCCTTGCCATTTCCTTTAAGGCTAGAGAATACAAGATGATTCTAACTATCTAAAGTAAAAATTCATTTATATAGATATCTCCTTTCCATCCTCACACTGAATTGGAAAACTAAGCCAATTGAAAGCAGGTGTTTTAGAATCTCACCTATCTTTTATCTTGTCATGAAATTCTGTCTTATATTGTCTTGATTGACTTTCATTAGCCATTGTTCTTCCAAACAATTGACTTAGACAACTTTCCTGGATTCTTCTCCTGAATTCTGCATTATTTTAGCTGTTTTGTTTTCCTATCTTTTAATGGATAGTCTTATATAGTCATCCTAAATTGAGCATAAGAATAGAATTCTGCATAAAAGACATTCTGGCTTTAAAATGGGCACCAAAGGGAATGTTATTAGGAATAGTTAATTGAAAAAAGAATTTCAACTTGGGCATGGTGGCACACACCCATCATTCCAGTGACTTGGGAAGCTGACACAGGATAATTGCAAGTTGGAGGCCAGTCTAGACAACTTTGTGAGACCCTGTCTCAAAATAAAATTTAAAAAGGGCTGACTGAAGATGTAGCTCAGTGGTGAAGAACTTGCCTAGCATGTATGAGGCCCTGGGTTCCATTCCCATTCTCTCTCACACACACACACACACACACACACACACACACACACACCAAAGAATTTCCTATAACCAATCTATCTTATAAAGTTTAAAAATGACTTTGGTGGGTTTTGTTTCAATTGTGACTTGAAAAGGACATTTATTTCCTCTGAGGACTCAGGGTTGCTGCTTAAGTTAGGAGTTTTATATATATATACATTCTGACAGACTTGAAAATACAAGTCATCGTCCATAATACACAGATGACTGAATCCAAGTCTAACTTCACTGGGTACATGTCAACAAGACAGCAGTCATGTTACCTTTTTATTTTTAAAAGGGGAGGGAGAACTTTGATAGAGAGTGGGTGAGAGGAAGAGAGAGAGAGAGAGAGAGAGAGAGAGAATAAAAATGATGATGAGAAAATCCTAGTAGATGTTGCAGTTTCTGTAGTGGGTTGAATAATGGGCACTCAAAATTCATATTCATCAGATCCTTAGAATATGACCATATTTGTAAATAGGGGGTTTTCAGATGTAATTAGTTCAACTGAGATTATACCTAAGGAGGTCTTAAATCCAATGATACAGACATTTATACTGAGAGGTGAAAGCCACATAAAGACACTGAGGTGAATACTGGAGTGGTATATGACCACAAGCCAGCAGACAGATGGCTGGCCAATACCAGTAGCTAAGAAGACCACCTGGTCAGATTCCCCTCAGGGCCTCCAGAAGAAACCAAATCTGCCAACACCTTGATTTTGGATTTCTAGCCTCCAAAACTGTTTAAAAATAAACTTGTGTTGTTTTAAGCCACCCATTTTGTAATAATTTGTTCCATTATCCATAGGAAACTAACACGATTTCTAACTATTTTAATAACCAAATGGCCTAAGCCTCATTAATAGCTGGGGGGATAAAGACTCACACAAACAGTAACAACTCAAATTTGTTATTTTCTCACACCTTCTGATGCAAGATACCCAGGCTCTTTGAAAATAATTTTTCATCTTCAAAACCAAGTATTTGCGGGGAGAATTTTTCAGGAATACACAAATGGAAATCTGCTCCTAATGGATCTCACTATTGCTCCTGTATGTACCTCTTTGTGCCTGGTACTATCACCAAAAAACTGAGTAACACATCATGTCACACCTTCAGGGATCCATGAAAAGGGTCACCAGGCCAGTCTCAACCAGCTTCTTTCTATGTTTCAAGACAATGAAGGGGTCCTAAACCATCATGAAATATATTAAAACTGTTTCAGTTTTTAATCACATACTTTCCCCTACATGGTTGGCAAAGAATTATGGAAAGAACAGGGAAAAATTCAATCATATCTATCACACTGAACCTGTCACTATCCTCTTCAACAACTAAAAAAACCAAACCTGGTTAGCTCATCATTCTTCTCTTGAAAATGACTTCCCTTAAATTTTCATACTCCTTGCAAATAGACTTTGGTTAGTCCACCTACCAATTCAGTCCTGTCTGTATTCTAGCAGTGAATAAATAAAGGGAAACCCTGATGACATGTTCAGATGATTTCAGAATAAAATATAACTTTTTCTTTCCAGAGAAGAATACTTTAAAAATTCTATTATTTTTCATAGTTCCTCTTAATTCCCAGGGGAGCCTCTGGAGGCTCTGATATAGTATTCTGACAGTTTTATGTACCTGCTATGTGTTTCCAGAATGAGGTAAAAAAGAAAAAGGAAAAAAAAAAACTAGTTAAAGAGGAAATCTTAGGCTTGCCTTGAAAATAAAGAGTAGCAAGTGTTATTCTAAAAGCAAATACTCCCCAGCCACAAGAGCAGGTGCCAAACCCCCATCATTCATGTCAGGGCTCTCCTGCACCTCATGAGCAAACACAAGAGTAGTTGTGACTGATCCCCCCAAAACTTCCTGTGACATAGCCTTGCTTGATTGTTCTCTTATGTAGAACATAGACATGGTGGAAAAGAGAAGATACCACATTTATGTACTGATCAAGTACTTTCTAATTCTAGAATGATCTTAGAACTACAGCAGTAGGGAAGAATGGACTCTATGTGGTGGTCATGATGGGACCTGGGACAGGCCTGAAAGCTTTAGTGATCACTAGAGGGAGCTGCAAGGCTTTGGCCCTTGTATTTCAGTCCCTGTGAGACTTTGCTCTGATTCTTCAACTTCTTTGAGCCACAAGCTCTATATGATAATTGCCACCATTTGTGATTGGTCTTATTCTAGGTCTCTTCAGGGTTAAAATGTCATTTCCCTCTAAAGAGCCCATGTGGATCTTCAAATTCATGGCAATTCCACACACCAGAATATGAAATCTGCTTTAAAAATTTTGGGACGTGCCTTTCATTTCTACCTTTATCCCTATTTTTTTTTTCATCTGCTTTAATCCTCCTCCAGTCATTTCCTTAGTTCTATAAACCTGAATTTTAAATTTTTTCTCTATCCCATTGGACTCATCTAGATGAATTGCTTGAGCCTGGCTTCCTTTTTCCCCACAATATGCTGTCTTGCATAGTCCTCTATGCTCCACATACTGCAGTTAGGAGACAATGCAATACGCAAACTTTAGTCTCAGCTATGGATCCTAAGACCCAAGTCCCAATTAAATGGGTGATGGGAAAAAAAAGAAACAGGAAGAATGGTATCATGAATCTGAGCAAAAGTAAAAATTTTATAATGCTTTCGTTTTCAAAAAACTTACATTTGTCATTTACCATCTTTCTAATTAGGTAAACAAATCACAAATGTAGGGAAACAAAATCCCTGAATATTTAATAGCACCTTATTCTCTGGGCAGGCACTGGATTTTCATATGGTCAGGGATCCAAAGGCTCAACATGGGAATATAATTACTTTCACTGAAGCAAAGCAAATGATGATAATTAGGCAATTAATCTAATCTTTATGACTATGTTCGATATCATATTTACTTAGTAAGAACTGCCTAAAGAGAATAGTTGCTTCAAACAATAGCATAAATAATGAGTGACAGTGAAGGTCAAAGGAAATGGTAAGTTTCTATCAAAATGTGCCTTGTGCATAAACCAAATTACCAGATTCTTCCTGGTTGTTGAGCAAGAGTGATTGACCTTATTATATCACCATGGATGTCATCACAGCTCAAGTGCATTGCATCTTATTGTTTGTCTTCTGGACTTTTCTTCCTCTGAGGCCAATGCTGGACATTAGTCCCTGATTCAGTCAGAAGACCTGGGTTCTATCATGTATCTCCCGTGAGCTCTGGACTAGGCCAACTTGACTATAGCTACAGAGGCTATAGTATGTCTTATAACTTCCTTCCTTGCATGATTTTGGGTTTATATAGGCTACAGGATATTTTGTGTAAGATTTAGAAGACAGAAATGAGGCAGCTGTGAAGACTGGTACAGTGCACCAAGATTTCAGCTCCTGCAAAGCGAATATGCAACCACAGGTTGGAGGCACCAGCTTCTCTTATAGGGCTATGGTATTGGGATTGGATACAGCAAGACTCAGACCCTAGTTCCAAATATTTTTTAAAGGTTCCAGTTGTTCATTGTGCCTTAGTCCATTCTTGTAAGTGCTTCTTTATACCTGCTCTCATCCACATCCAGTTTTCCTTTGTGATTTCCAGTCTGGCTGACCAGTCAAGCTCAACAATAGATATGGAAGCAACAGTTTTTATAGACTGCTGTAGCTCTCAAAGTTGCATAAAGTCCAGTCCCTAGAGGGAATCACACGTTCTGCATCACTCCAAGCAATTCTGATTCTGATTCTATGATATAACCATGCTCTGTACACTTTCAAATAAAATAAACTTAGATATGCCTCATTTTCAAATTCCCTTTTGAGGACCAATAGACAAATATCATATGGAAATTTTTGGAGAATTTCTTACATATGAAAAAGATGTGGGTGTGAACAGATATATATGTACAGTTTTTTATATACAAATTATTGTATCATCAGTGAGTTTGGCTTTATCTAGGACTAAACATAATTATTACCTTAACGGAAGCTCTTAAAGCCTCATGTTAATTTTAAGACTTCCAAATAAGTGCCCTGGGGAATTTCCTTGGCATGTGTAATTAATATTGAAGATTATCAAGGAAGATAATAGAAAGCTATGGAGGTATGTGGAAATGCAGGAGATTATTCAATGGAATGATATTTTTCTTTTTAAATCAAATTTTGCTTGTAAACTAGCTGCCTTAAAAGTTTTTATTTCTGATATTTAAAAACAATCATTTTGGGGGGTTTGTCTCCAGAACTTTCTGGAAAACAGTCAATATCCAAAGTTTGTGTGATCTCTCATCTTTTCTGAAAGGAAGAAATGAGATCTTTACACTTGTTGAAGGAATAAAGCTGGGCAGGGTGGTGAACACCTGTAATCCCAGTGGCTCTGGAGGACAAGGCAGAAAGACCACGAGTTCAAGGTCGGCATCAGCAACCTAGTGAGGCCTTAAGCAACTCAGTAAGACCCTGTCTCTGCATAAAATATTTAAAAAAGGGGTTGGTGATTAACTCAGAAGTTAAGCATCCCTGGGTTCAATCACCACTCCCCCTTGCAAAAAAAAAAAAAAAAAGATTCATCAATGCCTTCTGGTGATAATAGAAAATATTGTGATCAGAGGTCAAACGATGTTGTGGATTATATGAGCTGAAGGATTTGATTACAGTGAGTAAGCATATTTTAGATTCAGAATGTTTTGATCAATAAAAATTAATTTAATTAAGTTACACTGCACATGTGACCCAAAAGTTTTATGCAATGGTATGCAATATACAGTATTATTTTTTTTTAGGGACTATGCAGTATTTCAACTACTGAACTCTTTGTTTTATACAACAGCCTGAAGCTCTGATCAGCTTTTAAAATAAAAATGACTAGAGCACAAAACCAAAATTTTGCCTTGATGACATACCCTTGTTATAAATGTTTGTCTCTAGATGTCAATTTTGTCTATTCCCTTAGGCAGAAGAAAGAGATCATGGAAAATTTCACTTACCAGGATTGATAGCCTTTTAATACCAAAAAGGTGACAATTTCCCCTTTCACTTATTTTAAATGAGTGCATAACTCCAAGCAGATATTTGTCTTGAGTGATAAGGTGAAATACCTTCAATTTTAGGTCCTTTATGGGGATAAAGAAGTCAATTGCATAATGGGAATGCTCTTTAGACCCGAAGGTCAGGGATGCTTACTCAAAACTCTTATCTTTGAGTGTAATTGATTTTTAAATTGCTTTGTTTTAATAGCTAATGATCAGAAATGGGGACTATGTAGACCAGAGTAAAGGCTATGTATAAGTAAATTGGGTCATTGGGGTATGGTCTAAACTGTTTCAAGAGGGGCAGGAAGGTCAAAGGGGAGATTGCCATGTTAACTGATGCTTCAAATTCCATAATATAGCTATTAAAATTGATACTAAAGTTCTTCCATTGAAGGTGAGAATTGAATTTCTAAAGAAAATTTCTGCAAGAGGTCTCATGATAGAAAACCTATGATTAGCAAAATAAGCCAATCCCACAAAACCAAAGGCCAAATGTTTTCTCTAATATGTAGATGCTAATTCACAAGAAGGTGAGGGGAGGGTGGGGGTTTTGGGAAGAATAGCATTACCTTAGATTAGATAGAGGGAAGTGATAGGAGGAGAGGGGTGGGGATGTGGGCACAGGAAAGATAGTAGAATAAAACAGACATTATTACTGTATGTGTATATGTGACTACATGACCAATATGATTCTGCAACATGTACACTCAGAAAAATGAGAAATTATATCCCATCTATGTATGATATATCAAAGTACAAAAATACATTCTACTGTCATGTATAACCAACTAAAACAAATTTTTAAAAAGCCAAAATTATTGAGGCAATTTCACAGCATCGGCCCAAATCCACTGAGAGGTAGGTAGTGTCTATTCCCTCCCCTTGACATATTTATACATGACTTGTGAGGACACAACAGGAAAGAAAATTGCCAATGTCTTGGCTGGGCACAGAATCACGAGCCACCACACAGCTTTGTAGATTCAAACAGCAATTCTTTATTCCCGAACTCACACCGGCCTCTACACACACATTCTGGGGCAATCCCAGTTCTCCTCCGCCCAATTCACCTACTCCACGAGGCTTTTTTTCCAATATCTCATTTGAATCTCAGGAGAACTCAACAGCAACAAGCAGCAGGAACACCCTAATCTGGGCAGCAATAATCTTCAACCTCCAACCTCCCTAAAACCCCTATTGTCTTAAACCGGGAACGCCCTAAACCCAAGGACCGGGATACTTCCTCAAACCTGATCAGCTCTAAACCCGGATCTGCCTTGGTCCTTGAGCAAGGTCACCTTACATGCAATGTCAACAGCGAAATCCATTTAACATGGGGTACGCTAGCAAGGAAATTTTGATGCGTCATTCCTACTTGGCAATGGCCCTCAGCAGAAAATAAAGCTACTTCCTTGGTCACTGGAACATTTGTGCAAGAGCCCTGAGATAGCCACGCCTTGGGGAAGGCCTAACCACCCCATGCAAAAAGATTATAATAAAAAGTCCTATAACTCTCTATATAGAGAGGGCCCAAAGGATGGCAGTTACTGCTCCAACACCCTGATCTTTCATCTCCAGCAATGGTCCAAGTGAAACTTCTTAAATATGCAAAGGCAGGACTAAACTGCTATACCCTCCTGGAATTACTGAGCCACAGGAATTGTATAATATAACAAAATGATTGGTTGCTCTGTAAAGGCATTATGTGTGTTATAGTTTAGAGATGAGGTGTCCCCCAAAAGCTCATGTGTGAGACAATGCAAGCAAATTTAAAGGTGGAATGATTGGGTTATGAGAGCTCTACCCAATCAGTGCATTAATCCCCTGATGGGGATTAGGTGGATAGTAACTGTAGGCAGGTAGGTTGTTCCTGAGAGTGGTGGGTCACTGGGAGTGTGATTTGGTGGTTTACATTTTGTCTTGGCAAGAGCTCTCTCTCTCTGCTTCTTGGTTCTATGTCCTCAGCTGATTTCCTCCGGTACACTCTTTGCCATGATGTTCTGCCTCACCTCGGGCCCAAAGCAATGGGGTCAGCCCCCTATGGACTGAGACCTTTGAAACCATGAGCCCCCAAATGAACTTTTCCTCCTTTAATTGTTTTTGTCAGGTCAAGGCAACAAAAAAGCTGACGAAATCAATGTGTTAATTTTTCATGCAGCAACAGATAACCAGAATAAAATTTTGTATCTGGAAGTGGAGTGTATCTGGAACATAGACCTAAAACGGCTGGTGTTGGCTTTGGGCCTAAATAATGAACAGAGAGTGAACTTGAGGAGACTGTTAATGGAAGCTGGTCAGGCCCCAGGAGATTGTACTGAGGGCTTAAAGGAAACAGAGAAAAATGACATTTGAAGCTAGAGGATAGGAGATTCATTGCATGTGGTGGCATTATGTTTATTAAAACTCCTACTTATGTTAATATTGAAAATAAAAATGTATTTTATGAACTTGTTGCTCTGGCCATGGGTATGTTGGACCTGTAAGTATTTTTTTCCTTGTAGCCCTATATAATAAGGTACAAATACAGACAGATGAAGTACAGAAAGCAGATATTTAGTTTTCAAGCAAAATTTAAAGGAAAGTAAAATGATTCATGGTCTGACGGGTTACAGAATAAATCATTTCGCATTTCCTGTCTTTCAGATGACAAAAATAGTGGAACGTTCAAATTAAGAAATGACTTCAGGGCATAGATCATACCTAAGGTGGACCTATAAACATCCCTAAAGACCTCAGAAGAAATGTGTTTGAAGCCACATTGACCCTTTCAAACAGAAGCCCTCTGAAGATTTTAAGACCATGCCCTCCCTATTAAACAATAAGACAGGCATTCCCTATTAAACAATGAGCTCTATAAGAATCTTATGAATGTTTTCCCATAGAAGACTCTTGGGAACTCAGGGAAGAAAGAACATTTACGTTGAAAAGATCTGAGAGTTTGATCTCACTCTGTTGGGATAAATTTTGGATTGGTATACAAAAAAAAAAAAACACATCGGGGCTGGGGGTGTGCCTCAGTGGTAAAGCTCTTGCCTGGCATGTGTGAGGCACTCAGTTTGATTCCCAGCACCACATATAAAAAAATGTTAAAAAGGTCCATCAATAACTAATTTTTTTTTAAAAAAAAGCCCACATCATTTTAAGAATACTTGTATCCTCGTGGACAAGATGGGACACAAACAGTACCAAGTACAAAAAAACACTTGGATCCTCAGATTTCTACAGGCAGGCAACAGTCTTGGAAAATGACTCAATTGATCACCTGAGTTCTTATATTGGGGAAAGGAAGGATGACGATTCAAGCGATTGAATCCCACAAGACAGAGCCAAGATTTCTAGGGAATCAGTCCCAGGGAGCAATGTTAGTGCCCAATGAAAGAACTAGAAATATGTGTCCAACTGGATCTCAAAAGTATCTTTTCTCAGGGAACTTTGAGCCTCCCATTTCCCCTGTTTATAATTAGTCTTGCCTGTAGCATTTGTCCTAATACCTTTAAATTTATTTTTTTAATTGACAAAAATCAAATGTATTTATTTTGTATATGATGTTTTGAAATATGCGTCCCTTGTGGAATGGCTTAATGTGTGAAGGCAAAGAACTTTTTATTTCACACATCTTAAACTGCAGAGGAACCACACCTAAGAAGATGTATCCAAGGAACTAACCCAGGGAACCTTGTGTTCCTGTATCATAATATCCTGAACCCCAAACCTGAGCCTGATTACGCTAATGAAATCCAACCTATGGAGGCCATTAGGAAAGAGTGGTTGCATTTTGATGGTGAAAACAATGCAAATAATTTGTAACCAGAGTGCAGAGGATGAAGTTTTATAACAGCCCTGAATAATTTGACCCTCCTCCTGTTGAGAGGCGGGTGTATATATGCCTTCCCTTCATGTGACTACTAGGCTACATCATAAAAAGTGTCTGCCTTGATCACAAGTGCTTTCATGTTGTAACCCTGAGCTACCATTTAAGCAGTTCCTCTGCCCCGAGGTCACCAGGGTTCTCAGGCAGTCCAAGTTAAATCATGTGGACAAATGGACAGAGGAAATGGAGATTGTGAACTGCCAAGTGTGTGTATGTGTGTGTGTATGAGAGAGAGAAAAAAGAGAGGGAGAGAGAGAATGGCTAATTCCTAGATGTTCCAACTCTCCATTGTTCCAGTTCCAAACATTGTCTAATAGCAACTTCATAAGAGATCCTAGGTGAAAACTGCCCAGTCTGGTCCTGTAAGGGTCCGGCGAAAAGTTGGAGAAAGAGACCACCAAGAGACTGACTTATGCAAATGCAGAAGGGGATTTATTGAGGATCCAATTCAGCGCGCTGAGGCTCTAGGCTCACTCAAGAAGCAAGAGCAGCCCAGAGCCCAGAGCAGAGGCTAAGCAGTGCTTAAGTACACTTTTTGGGGAGGGCAGGGGCTTTGAATACATCAGAACAAATCAGCATGAGGCGTGGGAAAATTGAACAACAACTCTCATACATGATTAGCACATTCATTGGCGGGAACAGGTCGGGCGGGGGTGATTGGTCACTCCTAAGCGGGGTACACATTCAAACTGATTGGTTCGGGCCCTGTATGCTTACGTGACAAACTGCACAGGGCCCTAGGGTAAATGGCCAGTAGGGCGTTGTCTTAACTATCTCAGGAATTTCAGGTTCTGGGTGTAGCAGAGGAACTTTACAATGCCCGGTCTTTTACATTTTAATTCAGGCTTTACAGCTTAGAAACTTTACCTTTTCAGTCCCTCCCAAGTTCTAACCTCCAAAACCAGGAGACATATGATTGCTAATATTTTAAGCCACTGAGTCTAGGGTTGATTTATTACATGGCAATGAACAACCCAAATGGGCATGAATCAAACAAATTTTGACCTTTTACTTGTTGACCAATAAAATTAAAAAGCAATAACAGCCTATTTAATTAAGAGAGTATTAGTTACATTAATCATGCTTTAAATTTGAAACACTAATTATTCAATTATGTTTCATTTTCAACACATTGCTCATTAGAAAATTTATGGTCTTCCCTCTCCATGTTGTTTCAAGGTTATGCTGTATATCCTTTCTGTATCTTTGTAGCTATGTACCAATCTTAATATATATTTTTTATGCACATACTTCTCCATGCAAACATTCTTTGAAAATTCCTCATTTGAAGATATAAATATGTGACTCCCAGGTTTCTAGGTCTCAGAGATAGTAATTTAGAAGTTAGTGATGGAAAATATTTTAAAATATTTA
Source organism: Spermophilus citellus (assembly GCF_964194105.1). NCBI lineage: Eukaryota > Metazoa > Chordata > Mammalia > Rodentia > Sciuridae > Spermophilus > Spermophilus citellus. The sequence goes on along the minus strand of NC_138185.1, from coordinate 157,975,436 downwards.
CAAGTAGGGTCCCAATAGAAGTGTCCTGAATTTCAACTACATTGGAACTGAAATACTAGAAAGTGATAAATAGGCTTAGAGAAGTGATTTTTGTATTAGCTTGTATATTGCAAAGGAGAAAGCAAAGGTTATAAAAGGATTGATAAATCATGATTGATAATAAAACTTCTATAGTATATAAACTGCATATCCTAGAATTTCCAAAATTCATTCCTTTCAACAATCCCATATTGATCCACCCACTCCTCCAGAGCTAAATAGACACAAGTATGATGGATTCTCAATAGAACTGAGATGAAAAGAGATGCAGCTCTGGAGGGGTTGTGGGGTAGCCACCTTCTTCCAAGGGAAGCAGGAGGTGGGCACTTCCATTTCAATATGGTACAGTGATTACGATTTCTAAAATGGGTCTGACCCATTTCAAAATGGTGTGATAGAAGGCGAGGTAGGTCCTGAGGGAGAAATGGGAAGAGACAAAGGAAGAGCACTCCTCAAGGTACAGTTTCAGGGGAGTAGGAAGACTTACTGTGCTGTATGTGACTTGAGAGTGTCAGTATTGGTGGCGAGAAGTCACATGAACAGGGAGAGGTGGAGATGTCAACAAAACTGGGTATGCCACCCACATAGATCCCACCTTTGGGCATAGTGAGGAAAAGGCAGATTTCAGGAATCCTCCACTACCTGAGTTGTGTGCCATTGAACAGACTGAATGTCGGGAGCAGGCTCAAAGAAGAGGCCCTTCAGCTCCAACAGTAAATCTAAATGTTACTTCAAAGAAGATGATGAAGATGAGGTCAGAGAAAGATAAAGACTGAAGAGGAAGAGCAAAATGGAAAAGGAGAGTTTACTTATACATGCTGACATTCATGTTAGCTTTAGAAAGCTGTCCACATGACCCTATAGAGAAAAAAAAATGTGTGTTTTTCCTACCTTCTTAAATAAACTAGAATAATGGACAGAATTTCCATGGAAAAGACACAAGGAAAAGTTTGGAAAGCCACCCACCCAGATCATGGGTCCTTCAACATGAGAATCCATTTTTCCCTCACCAATCTGACTAAAGGGAACTTGCTTTACTACTTGATGGGTAATTTTGTGTTTGTTTATTTGACTAAGTTCCCTATTTTCTTTATTATTATTCTGTGCAGGAGAATATATATATATATATATATATTCTCCATATATATGGGGAGAGAAAGAGAAGTTTATATCCACAGATATCAAAATATCATACAAGGCATCTCATTTATCTTCAACTCCTTAAAATGTACACCTATGGCAAAATTTCCTAGTCAAATCCTGTAAACTGAAAGATATACACCTATATGAAGTGACCCAAGAAGGTTTTAGATGATGAGAACTGTCAGGGACTATTTTTAGAATGGAGAGGATGCAGTGCTTCTAAAAATAAGGTTTCCCTGGGCTAGAGGCCCTGCCTTGCTGACAGCAGCCTTTGGAGCAGAAGTTTCCAGCAGGAATTTGGTAATCCATGAAAGCACACAGAGTGACACAGGGGCTAGCGTTTTCTCCTGGGAGTTAATAAGTGGGGGCAGTGAGCTCTGAAGTTGCAGGCAGATTCTGTTATATATATTTTTAACTGATACTGATAGTACAAGAAAATGGCTCTGTCACTCTTAAGATGGTCTCTAAAACTAGCCATACATCATAATGACATTCCCACTAGCAGGAAGGAAGCTAGATATGTTGCAAAGAGTTTGGATCTGAGTGAGAAACAGGCATTTAATCTTACCAGCCCTTAATAACAAAATGACAGTGATAGGTAATTAGACTTATGGGAGTTATAGCCAAAATGCTGAATTGTTAGAGCCTAAGGTAAATGAGGAGAGGATATGTGGCCAATGAAGACCAGAAAGGATAACCTGAATGGCATGCTAAGACATCTGGGTGTTATTCTGAAATAAAGGCAAATTATTAAAGAGCTTTCATCTAGAAGGTACTGGTCTACCTCTTGGAAACAGAGATTATCGTAAACCTGAAAGGCAACTAACAGACAGGCCTGTCCAACCCTATGTATATCCTTATACTTCTCCCAACAAAACACAGGAGACATCCCACCTCCATTGATCAAGTCTCTTCTCTTGTCTAAATAGTTCAGTTCATAAAATATTTCTTCAGTGATACGGTTTTGAATTTCTTCCTGTCTCAGATATTATTTCTTGTAATGAAAACTAACCCCTTTGAGCTTCAACATGCATATTGGCGTCTGCTGCTGGGGAACTGCTTGAGGCAGTGGTGTTCTCAAGACTGCTCACTGCGGGGGAGGGCCTGGTGCCTGGTCCCTGGCTGTGTTGTTACTGCACTGGGGCTAAGCACAGGATTAGACCACAATCGTTGATGAGTGAACATATTCCACAGAGTATGGAATTGAAATATGCAGAACGTTTTAGAAGGTTTCCAACATGGATGGGGTAAGCCCCCGTGTGTTTCCTTTCTATGGCTTCGGTATTACCGCATTGAAGGATTGCTTCCTCTTGTTAGGAGGATTACTTCATCACCTGTTCTCTTAACTTGATAACATAAAACACTCAATTTCAAGTGGCATATACTCCAGTTTGCTTACATCATTTCTGCACTTGATTTTTAAAATTCTTTCATAAATATTCTGGGTATATTTTTAACAAAATTAACATGGCTTAAAAAAACTACAAAGCCCCTTTGGAAAGTTACATACAAGAATATATTTCTTGTTACCATTTGATATTTTACATTATAGAAGAACTTATGTAGTGGGGAGTTACCAAAATTGGAGTAATAGGTGAAAAATGTATTGCAGCACTGTATTTGTGGAGAAAAAAAAATCAATCAATTAACAATGACTGGTTAAGCCTTCAGTTATGCAGAAGCTGGTTGCTGTGTTACTGTTATGTTATGCATCTTGATAGAGCTTCAGTGCTTGTTGCCTTACTATTAAATCAAAGTAAAATGAAGTATGAGGATGTGATACAGTTCATAAGACAAAAATGTTGTGATCCTTTTAACAACAACAGTCTTTAGAAAAGTATCACCCTAAAATGTGATTGTGTTTCAAAGACTCTAGTAACTGTAGAAATAACTATTGTGGCCAGGCCCTGTAGTTTATGCCCGTAATCCCAGAGGCAGGAGGATCACAAGTGTTAGGCCAGTTTCAGCAACTTAGCAAGACTCTCATAACTTAGTGAGATGCTGTCTCAAAAAAAAAAAAAAAAAAGGACTGGGTAAAGTGTCCTTGCATTAGATCCCCAGCACCAAAAAAAAAAAAAAAAAAAAAAAAACCCAAAAAAAAACAAACAAAAAAGAAACTGTTGTGGTCAATGAGACTGAGCTTCTTGATGCTATTTACCTTGGAAATGGAACTTGAGATAGGACCTAATTTTTCATTCATATTAATCATCATGGTAGCTAGGCAAATGAGTCCAATAAGCTTCCATAGGAGTCTTGAAAAATAATTTTACCAGGTCATGTGTTTCACATAATTGTCTTACAATCTTTATGCATATTGAATACTTAACAAAAGATTCTTGCTGTTCAGCATTTCAAATGTATTTATTCCCTGTGTTTTCCTCTACTATGTGATCCAGAAATCCTACTTTGGGGTATATATCCTAAGGAATTGAAATCAGAGTGTAGAAAGCCCATATTCATTGTCACTTTAGTCACAGTAGTAAAGATATGGAAGAAACACATATCAATGGCCAATAGAAAAGAAACTGTGGCAAATACACACAGTGAAATCTTATCCTGTCTTAAAAAGAGGGAAATCCTACCATTGGCGAAACATGGATAAACCTGGATGACACTATGCTAAGTGAAATAAGCTAGTCTCGATGACACATACATTATGATCACATATATATGAAGCATCTGATATAGTCGAACTCACAGAAGCACAGAACTAAATAGTGGGTGAAGGACATGGGAGAGGAGGAAATTGATGTTCCATGGGCATAAAGGTTCAGTTATAAAAGATCTGCTCTACCACTGAGTGCCTATAGTTAACAATATTGTATGGTATATTTTAAATAGGGTAGGTCTCATGTGAAGTATTCTTAACACAAACACACAAGGAAATTTTTGGAGGTGGTAGATATATTTGTTACCTTGAGAATGGTGCTAATATCACAGGTATATGCATGTATCAACTCATCAAACTACACACTAAACATACAATGATTTGGTATATCAATTATAAGTTAATCAATCTTTTCATTTTATACTAATTGATATTTCCTGATATCATGTAGCATTGGATTTTTTGCAGGGTGGGGGGTTACCAGGCATTGAACTCAGGGGCACTCAACCACTGAGCCACATCCCCAGCCCTATTTTGTATTTTATTTAGAGACAGGGTCTCACTGATTTGCTTAGCACCTCACTGATGCTGTAGCTGGCTTTGAACTCGTAATCCTCCTGTTTCAGTCTCCTGAGCCACTGGGATTATAGGCATTGTCACCAAACCCAGCAGCATTGAATTTTTAAATGTAGTTTCATGATAGAATCCTAACAAAGAATAAGATATGTAAAAATAATACTTGCATAGATTTACTATCACACAGAACTAAAATTCCAGGAACTATGAATGTGAACACTCTATAACTTATGTGGTTTATCTTTCAGGCATTTGAAACACTGAAAGCAGGTTCTGTGTGATTATTTACCTGCTTACTCTATGTTTTCATATCCCATATTCAGTATATATGAGGTTTGCACAACCATTGAGTTTTTGTTGGGTTCTTACCAAATACTGTGATTATGTAACATCTTTATAGAAATCTCATTTTGTGTTGTTACAGGAAACCTCCATTGTGAAAATCTGCATTGTATAGAAACACATGTCTTTTATGCTTCAGACAAAAAAGCTTTATAGTTCATTTAATGTTTGTACTTATGGATACAAATTTATAGGGAGGAACTGAAAAATAAATAGGAGGGATTAGTAAATTAAAAATAAAATTGTTTTCTTGGACAGAAAATGTGGAATACACTCTTTAGCAAATATTTTTAAAAGGTAGAGATGATTTGTTATGAGTAAAACAACGCTCAAACATCAAATTTTGAAAACTTGTTATTTTTATAAGTATTAAATATTGTTTATCAACTATCATTTTTGTTGGAAGTGTGAATTTCTTCTTTCTCCTTCCAAATTCTTTTGCAAAAAAAGTGGTCTTTTGGTAATAATTGAGAATTTATGTTTTATATTCCATTTGAAATGTGTAGAAATATTTTATTTTGTAATTGGTAAAAGATGATTGCACTAATGTTAATTCAGCAATATATTTATTCTTTCTGGAAAAGTATGGCTATAGATTTGTAAGTCATCAATGTTCACCATCGAAAAAGTATAGGGAATGGACTTAAATATCTAAATAAATAATTAAGTATAAAATAAAATCTCTTCTTTGTATTTCTTAAAATGAAACACCCACATTTATTCAAGGTGTCTATTTCAACCTTCCTTCTAGGATGTGATCCCAGGGACATGTACTCTCTAAGACAAATGATTCTTTTTTTCTCAATTACATGTCTGTCCTGTCTCATATACCTACTCTGAATGCTCAGCTGATACTGCTAAAATAATTCTTTTTAGGATTTTAAATTCTTTTTTCTCCTTTCTGTGTTCCCTGTTGGATAGTTTCTCTTGTGAAGTCTTCAAGTTCACTAATCTTTCCTTCTGTAATCTAATCTGCTTTCAAGTAATTCCATGTTTTTTAATACATATTATTGTTTCTATCTTTAGAAGTTTGATTTGCATCTTTTTAAATATTACCTGCCTATACTTAACTATTTTGAACATCTGCCATTCAGTTGTAATAACTATCTTAACATTTTTATCGCTTATTCTAACAGTTGTATCAGTTCTGAGCCTGTTTCCTCCTAATTGAATTTATATGCTTTATCCGTGTCTGATAATAAATGACATCCAATCAGAAATTAAGAATTTTATGGCTGTGGGTGCATTTGCATATATTTTTGCATTCTTATAAACCTTGAGCTTTATTCTGGAACACAGTTATTCTGGAATTTTCAGGCCCTACTTTTAAGACTTGTTTGGTCTAAGGCTCGTTCTCATGTTATTTTGTCCTACCAATGAGTCAAGACATTTCCAATAGCTTCCCCCAGTGCCCTGTGAAGCCTGGTGTTTTCCTGTCAGCTGGTGGAAACAGGTACCACTCCTGGCCCTTCTAGAGCACCGTGTAGTTATTCCCTAATCCTTCAGGTTGTTTTTTTCTCCAGCACCAGAGTCTCCACACAGGCACATGCTAATCCACATGCAGCTGAAAACCTGCAGATGATGTTCCTCAAACTCTAGAGTTCTATAGACTGTTCTCTCCCCTTCAGTCTTCTTTCCCCATGAACTGTGGCTTTTCTATTTTATTTTAAATTCTTTTAGAGAAGATGACCAAACGTTTTTGTTATCTCAGGATGCAGGTGGAAAAGGACTGTGGGATTCAGGGCTTTTTCCTATAAACTGGTAAAGTCCCAGACAAACTGGGACAAGTTGGTTACCCTAGTGCCAGGCTCTGCCTTGTCTCACTCTCTTTGTGGTGCTACAGTCTGAAAACTCCTGCAAACTGAAGCACCTGTTGATTTCCATTGTTTTGGGGAGTCACCGTCCTGCCTTGCCTCAGATCCAATGTCAAACATCGTCTCATATGTTTTTCTCTTTTTTTTTTTTTTGTCCTTTGATTCTTTTTAGTGAGACAGTAAACCTTACTTCATTTTGGCTGGAAGTAAAACTCATTCTCTCTTCATTCCATTCTTTCAGGCCTTTATTCCCACCTCTTCCCTGAAAGTGCTCGCATTTCATTTTACTTTACCAAATGGATATAGTTATCATTTGCTTACTAGTTTTCTTTGAAACATGTTGTTTTTTCCACTTTTCTACCAGGACCCGGCTCTCTTGGTTTTCCTTTGACAACCAACTCTCTTTTTTAGTCTCCTTTGCTGAACCATCCTCATATTCTCAACCTGTTGAGATGCGATGCCTTGTCTCTTAGTCCTAGGACAGCTTGCCAAGCATGCTCATTTCTCAGGCTATTTCCTTGACTCTCATATTTTATTTCTAATTTATAATTCCAGTCCTCCAAAATTGTACACCCAATACCTACTCAAATTTTACATGTAGAGAAGGCATCTCAGACTTAATATTTCTAAAACTGTTTCACCCCAGCTCCTACTGATTTTCAAAATCACATCTTTCTTCTGATTATTTTTGCAAAAACCTTAGCACCATCATTGACTGAATTTTTTTTTCACATATCCAATTCATCAGTGAATCTATGCAGCTTTATCTTCTCACCCACTTCCCTCCTAATTCAATTATCATCCATTCTCACCCAGATGGCTGAAAGAATCTCCCAGCTGGTCTTTTCTGCTCAAACTCCTAGACCCCTACATTCTGTTTTTTACATTTTTTCCCCAAATTATTACTGTTAAATATGAACTAGATTGTATCATTCCTCTGTTTAAAATGCTGCAGTGTTTTCTATCCAGCTCATATTAAGATAAGGTTGTTGATGTGTCCCTCCAGAGACTTCATGGCCTAGCCCGAGGCAACTAGGGCTACCACCATTTCTTTCTCTTTAGTCCATCTACAGTGGCTTTTTGTTTGGAAAATGGAAAGCCCATTCCTGCCTTCAAATCTGTGGCTACTGGAACTTACTGTTCTTTCTTTCCAGTGTACTGCCTTCTGAGATGACCTACTCCATCATTTCCTCCAGTTCTCAGTTCAAATGTGTTGTATTAGAGAAGTCTTCTCTTCTATACTCGTCAAAGCAGCCCCTGCCATCTCCTTCAGTTATTTTATTCTATTACATTTTCTATATAACAGTATGGTAAATATCAACCAATCTCCTTGCTTATTATACTGAATTGGAAGCTCTGAGAGAACAGGAGTTTTGTTTGCAAGCACATGCCTAGTGCAGGCATACAGTAGTTATTCAATAAGTGTTGAGTGAGTGAATAAATAAAACTATAGTTACAGACACTTCTGATCCACAACATTAGACAGTGTCACTGCTACGAAGTGAGCCCTGATTAACAAGTAACCTTTCATGTTGTTTGTAGAAGCATTCTTCAGAGGATTTCTTGAGTACTCTTGAAAGATGCCAGTTGGAAAAGCCTCATATCTTGAAAGATGCCAGTTGGAAAAGCCTCATATTAAGATATATATATATATATTTTACTATTCATTGGGTCATGAAAGGATATAAAACAATTCAAAGACATACAACATAGAAGGACTTTCTTCATTCTAAAAAAAAAGGAAAAGCATCTTCCAACTGAGGAGATAGACCATTGAATTCCCAGGAGGTGAAGAAGGATATTATTTTCAGTTATTATCTAATAGAACAAAATGGTCCTATTCTCTCTCAAAAAGCTGTTCTCCTGTTGACGTGATGAAAGCCTTCTATCAACAATACAATTGGTTCTATTTGATCAATGGAATAAAAATCATAATTTTCTTGATTGATTTCAAGCAGAAAAAGATATTCTTTTTTTTTTCCCTGCAGAATACCCATTCCTACCATCCTGATTTCATTCCTTTTTATGTTCAAAATATTCTTTCAATTCAGGTCTCTTAACTTATTGAACATTACATTTGAATAATGTGATTTTATTTTTGATTAATAATAATCTTCTTTCTCAAATTTAGCTTTTTTAACCAGTACAACACTTTAAAAAGATTTCTCTGGGCAAAGAATGATGTGGTTCTTCTGTTGTAATGGATGGACTTTCACTGTATCTCTTTTGTACACTTCATAAAAATGATATTAGAAGAAAACGGATTCAACTACCTGTTCACATACCCTGTCATGTGGTACTGGGAGAACACTTAGAGTAAGAAATATTGTTGTCTTTTACATATGTATTTATGGATATACCCATTCCTGTGGAAAAAAATTTATGATATATTCCTAAATCATGAAAGGAAATGTATTTCTAAATTTATATGACATATTTCTAAATCATGAAAGGAGATAATATTAGAATATATATTCACATATAGACAAATAAGAGGGTTAAATGAAAATTTAGCCTACTTTAAAAAAATCATAACTTGTGGTTAGTAAATTCAAAACAGTAAAATTATTTTTCTTTTTGAAAATTTTCCATCTAACAGTTTTCTCTCTACATAGATTTTGTAAGGAAACTTGTAGAAGATATGATTATTTGTATTTTACTTATTTAAAGAGAACAGGAGTACAGCTAGGAAAAGTAATTCTCTGAGGGTTTCATAACCGATCGTTGCTTTTTACCAACAATGATGCAACATTTTTCTCCAGTGTGCAATCTGGGGAAGAAGGATACAAAGGGAGGCCCTAGGTGACAACAGGAGATGACAAGGTTTTTTTGGTGCGCTGCAGGGGCAGTTATGAGCTTTGGTTGTTCCTTTGTTTTGGTGAAAACAGGGAATACATTCCCAGGAATGGTTTGTCTTTGACTCAGAAAGTCTTAATGAATCACATCAGGTGAAGAAAATAGAAGCAATAAAATAAAACAAAAATCAGAATTGTTGAGCCTCATAATACCGTAATATGAATGCTTGCCTCTCTTTAGTCCCCTATTCTTTGGGAAGGAAACAATACCAATTAGTGAGACCATTTTTCTCTGCTCTAGATTTTTAGATACAGAATCACAACCTGGTGAGCCAATCCTGGCCCCTGTAGTACAGCTTACGGGAGTACAGTAGAATATGAATACATTTGATGTGTCCTACTGTCCCAGAACTCTCTTAAATTACAATAGCTGGTGCTTCTTAACGTGCATCACCAGTCTGGTCCCTGGAGGAATCTTGAGTATTACCTCGTAGCAACACACCCCTTCCATCTCTGCTGCTTGGTTTTCCTCACTAGACTGCAGATCATCCATTCTGACCTTTATTTTCCCCGTGAGTAGAGTTAAGGCCGAACTGTTTATTACACCTCAATCAGAAGACTCCATCGCCACTATCTATAAACATCAACTACAGTGCTTCCCTCTAGCATTACAGAAAGCTCTTCCTGAACAAAACTTATTTTTAGAAATGCAACACAATGACTTTTTTTTTTTTCTAAAAGTAAAGTTTAAATTTCCATTTGATTTAGAAGCCTTGGGGACATTATGGCTGAGGAAATGCATTCTTCAGCCCAGAGACTTGATCATATTGTCCTTACAGATGACAGTGGTATTTTGCTAGAGTAAGGACAATAAAATTAGACCTGTCATTCTTGTTTAGGCATCTGAGAAGTAAATGTACAGCATGAATGGTGCTGGCTCAGACACTTAGACCCGAGCTAAAGGAGCAGCGGTAAGATTCCATTTTCAGTAGCTGGTACTCTAACCTCAGTGCTTATTCTGGGCAAGGTCACCACTTAAGGTCACAATCTCACCTTTTCTCAAAATTCATGTTGCGATATGTAGTGATTTTGGCATCTGTTTTAGATCCGTACATTGTTATTGTTTATTTCAAAGTCTTCCATAATACAAAATGTGTCCTAATTGAATCTGTGCTGTATCTAACATACCTTCTAAAAACAACCACTTAATATAAGCCTCAAGCCTACTTTTCTTTGTAGTCATTGCCTTGATGTCAGGAGTGATCTGAAGGATAAAACACAGGAATATGTTTTCAAACATCTGATGTTTACAATGTAAACTCTTACATTTATTCATGTTCTCTGCCCCACACTTAAGAGGTTACCTGAGCACAGGAGAATATGAAAAAGTGGCTGGAACACAAAAGAAAGTGTGCAAGTAACATACCCCCTACATTTTACATCACACAGAATGCATTTTGTTTAATTCACTGTAAATAATGCGACTCTTCAAGGAACTGTGGCCCAGATTACTCTTCAAGGTTTCTGTAAACTCATGAGTTAATTTATTACAATTCTTTATTCCTGAACAATTAAATCACTCATCATCATATTTCCCTCGGGATGTATTTGGATATTATCATTGCATGGAGCCATGCTTATTTTGCCTGTCAATTCTGAGCAATAGAATTTCCACAGCAATTTTATCTAGGTGTATAAAGTTTAGACTTTTCTTGAGGGTCTGTTTCACTTAAAGATAAAACTGAACTTTTATGATAGAATCAATCATGAACACACTGATGGAGAATACAGAAATTTTTTGGACACACACACACACACACACACACTCATACAATAACTATACAGTGTAGGAATTCAGAGTTAATCACAAATCTCTCTTCATGATGGCACTGATATATCCTTGTATTAACTGGGTAAAAAGAATTACTTTCTCTCATTACTCGTGTTTTGGTACCTATTTTCCTCTGAATCTAGAGAAGTCCAAAAGAGATTCATAACTTCCTTGCATTAGAAAACACATGCCAACACAAGGATAGGTTTGTTTCTGTCTACAAACACTTAGGGTTTAGACTTTTTGAAGACAAACTATTTTAAAAGATATATTTCTATTTCTGCTTGCTAATATATGACTTAAGTTTATAAATCTCCCTGCTATATGAGATAATATGTCTTCTATTTTTTTCCTTTCCTGTCATACACTTGGAGAGACTCTGAATCTTCTCTCATTCTTGACAAAAACAGGAAAAATATTGCTTTCATAGTTATAAAGAGGAGAGTTACCTGCTTATGAGCATTTTAAAAGAAGCTCTTTCCCTCACAATTTTTCCATTTCTTTCTCCTCTCTCTCTCTCTCTCTCTCTCTCTCTCTCTCTCTTTTTCTCTCTCTTTTAATACTGGAAATTGAACCTATGAGCACTTAAACACTGAGCCATTTATATACATATATATATATGTATTTATATAAATACATATATATATATTTTTTAAAAAAATTTAGAGATAGTCTCTTGCTGAGTTGCTCAGGGTCTGTTTAAGTTGCTGAGGTTGGCCTTATTGCTCTTTGTGACGTGGACTCGTCATCCTTCTGCCTTATCCTCCCAAGCTGCTGGGATTACAGACATGTGCCACCATGCCCGGCTTCTTTCTTAACTCTAATCATCTCTTCTGCCTTCTGATGCTCACCAACCAGAGGTCAAATCTGGGATATAAAACTGCGAAATTAGTTCCTCCAAAATATTCTGATACTTAACAATTTTGTTACAGTTATTAGAGCTTATCTTCCCAGTAGTTGCAGCATCTTAAATTTTCTAAGGCATTGGCATAATTTAAGAAAGATGCCAATTTGGCCTGGGAAATGCCTGACACTAAGAGAGCTAGATAATACCCTTAAAATTGTTTTTGTATAAAGATGATTAATCACATATTACCTTTTCCCTTCCAGTCTCTTCCTAATTCTCCCTATACTTCCATCACCTTGGAAACCCAGATAATGAAAGGCAAGCAAGATTTCTGGTACTTATCCAGCCTAAGAGCTTTTGTATCCTTTAATGCATCTTTAACTAGAGACTTGCCAAATAAACCATAGCTAGATTACTGTGTCTCCAGTCCATGAGTTAAAACCCCCAATGCCCCATATTTTGTATATTAATATGGAGAAATCTGTGTTCTTCTTCTTAGCTATATATTTGTAGCAGGTAACTGGCTCCAGGAGTAAACAACTTCAGAGCCATCAGGAGACATTCCTAAGTGATTACCTGCAAACAAGAGAGATCTGTTTTATAAGAGGCCTGTTCCTGTTTTCAAAGTGAAAAGTCATTAGGCTTTGGAGAAAAAATAAAATGTCAGGTCCCTAAGAGATTATGAAAAAGGGATATATTCAAATGTGTCTCTTCCTTTTGTTAAACCTGTTATTCTATTTTACTATTAATCTTCCAATTCAATCTGAATTGTTTTTATTTCTCTGCTGTGTTTATTTCTCTTTGTGACGTGGACTCTCATTCATACTGCATGAAGCCTTCCCTTAAAGGAGCAACCCTCTCTAGATGGCTGCTATTAACTAGGGCAGAATTTCAAGACTTTCTAAGCATTTCTCTGCAAGCAAAATCTGCTTACCTTGCAGGCTAATCTTCTCAATAATTTCCTATTTAGAATTCAATAGAATTGACACTACCCAACAAGGACTAATGCTGTATTAGTGATTTGATGCCTGTTTCAATTATTTCCCAAAGTTTCAACATGTCAAAAAAAAAAAAAAAAAACACCCAGGCTCTCTGAGCACTTCTCAAAAAAACCTTTCTCTCTCCATCACCTGCCACCAAAGATTTATGCGAACTATGCTCCATGGACATCTGTAATTGATATTTGTTGCAATGAGTCACCTGTTTTCTCTCTGACAGGCGTTTTTGAGTACTCATCATGACCGTCCATTGAAGTGCCTGTGTTGAAACTGAAGTATTGAGGAAAATGTAACTTCTCAAAAGCCTAGAGTATGGCAAGTCAAGTTCTGGGCAATAAATGTAGAACTTCAATCATATAGCAACAAAATACATATTTAACCAAGAGATTGTAAATTGTCAGGGTTATGGTCTTTACCAGGTACTTAATTCTGAACACGGAGAAGATTCTCCATCACATGGATTGCTCATGGATAGGATATACTACTTCCTCACAATACAAGCTGTTTTGACTTTTGTTCTTGATTTCATTTGACATGAAAATGATCAAAACTCAAAATTTTCTGTTAAAATAACAGCTGTATCTTACCTCTCTGAAAATAAGTGCTATCCAAAAAAGACCCACCTACTTTAATCATCAGTTTCTAAAAGGTGGTGAAGTTCCTTTGATAAACTTAAAGTTAACGTTAAAATTCTCAGGCAGGTTCAGGGTATGGTCTGGGGAATTTACCTCCAAGAAAAGCAATTCAGGACACTGAGTTCTCTCTTCCTGGGATTCTGAATTAGTACACAGAGCTCTCTGTGTTTAAATCTGATTCACTGCTTCTTCTTGCCTTGATCTTTGCCCTGTAATTTTCTACTATTTTCAGTTTAGCTTTGGCTTTCACCCCATCCCCCCATACTTCAGTTAACTCATAAATCACCCATGCCTTAATCTGTTGTCACCCTGTTGCTTAGTCTTATTACCACAGCAAGCTGTCCTGTGAGGCCTATTAACTGAGAATCCTGTCTCTCTCTCTCTTTTTTTTATTGGTTGTTCAAAACATTACAAAGCTCTTGACTAACCACAAAATTAAATGGGACCCCATGGGTTTTACCTAGACTTTAGAGTGCATTCCTCTGTTTACAAAAAACAACCTAAGTTAAGAAAATATACACTTCACAACAGGCGCCTTAAACTTTCTCATTTGAATAAAGGGCTGTTAATAATGGAATTGTGGCTCTGAGGATTTCTGGGGTACCTGGTTCTATGGAGGAATCTCTAGAATCAGAGAAGAATTATGAAGTTGATGTAGAGGCCTAGAAGCAATAAAAGAATCTTCCAGATACAGCCTGAAGGCACATGTCAAAGCATCTACTGGGATACACAGACTAGGCAGGAAAAAATTTTCATAAAAAGAAGAGGGCAAACAGGACAGAAATTTCACTATCTGTGTGGGCAACATGATGTCCCAAAAGGACCACATATTCAGGTTTGAAGCTGGGCACATTAACTAAATACCAGTTGGAGTAGGAAAATGTCTTGGTATTTTATCACTGCTTAGTATTCAACTAACTGCCTTTCAATCTTATTTTGAAGTGCTGTCCTTATAATTATTTTCACTTTTCTAGAAGAATTTTCAGTGTCCAAATGAATGTATGAATGTCCTTTTCCAGTTAATGAGTTAAAGACTTTCCATAATGAATAAATTAGATCATATCAACTTTTAACAACACTATGAAAGGAAAGGATGCCCGGAAGATAGGTAGGAAGATGGTTAGGTAGGAAGCTCCAGAAATTGTTCACCCCACCTGAACAACAAGAGCATTGGCAGAATCTATCTGCTACAACTATTGAAGGCCTAAAGCTTCCAGAGGAAAGCTTGGGAGGTAAATTTCTATCAACATCAGCTCTTAGCAAAGCCATAGCTACCCGTTGCCACTTCTCAGCCATATCACAGGCAACTATGCCCATCTTCCTCAGCAACTTGCAAACAGCTCCCTTGAGATAGGGTGTGTATGTGGGGTTGGGGTGGGGGTGGGGGTAAGGAGCCCATATTCAAACTATTGGAAATCTGTGCTCCAGGCACTGATTGCTGCTTCTGATCACAGAGGTGAAGACAAAGAATTAGTGTACTTGCCCTCTTATTGCAAGCCAGAAATTAAGGAGTAGGACATTCAAAAGAATTGCTTGTGTGGGGAAAATTAGAATCTGACCTATAGAAAGGCTCAGGGAAATATCTGAGAAGACCTTAAGTTCATACCTCAAGTTAATCCTGATTACAGAGATGATTTACAATAATAAAAAAAAATAAAATAAAAACAGTGTAAAAAAAGAAATGCCTGAAAAGATGTGGAATATGATTTGCAGAGATAATTAATGTCATTAGACTCAAAAATCCACTTATCAACAACAACAACAAAAATCACCATAATGAATAAATTAGATTTTATCAACTTTTAACAACACTGTAAAAGGAAAGCATGCTGGGAACATAGGACATACAAAGAAACAAGAAAATATGGAACATTTAAAAGAGAAAATAAGTCAATATATATTGTCCTGAAAAAGACTGGATGGCAGACATATTAGATCAAGAATTAAAAATCCTTTTCTGATTCATAGTGGTGCACATTTGTAATCCCAGTGATTTGGGAGTTTGAGGCAGATTGTGAGAAGGATCACAAGTATGAGGCCTGGTTTGGAAACTCAGTGGGACCCTGTATCAAAATAAAAATGAAAGGGCTGGGTATGTAGTTCAGTGGTGGTTAAATCCCCAGTACTGAAGCAGGGAGGAAGTAAAAAAAGAACTAAAGTCAGCATATTACAGTGATACATGCATAGCAACGTTTATAGCAACACAATCCTCAATAACCAAGTTATGGAACCCATCTATGTGCCTGTCAATAGATGAATGGATAAAGAAAATGTGGTATAGTGATACAACGGAGTTTTACTCACCCATAAAGAATGAAATTATGTCATTTGCTGGTAAATGAATGGAACTGGGGAACATCATGCTAAATGAAATAAGCCAGACTCAGAAATTCAAGGATCATATGTGTTCTCTCATATGCAGAAGCTAAGAAGGGGGATCTTGTGAAAACAGATGGGCGTTCAATAGAGTAGAAGCAGGGTTCTAAGGGAGAGGGAGGAGAAGATGAAATGAAAAAGAACTGGGGAATGAAGTGGACCAAATTATGCTAGGTACATATATAAATGTATCACAGTGCATCCCAATTTTATATATAACTATGATACACCAATTGAAAAATAAATAAAAGATCAATAATAGAATAGAGTAAAGGAAATAGGGTGAGGGGAGAGAGGAGAGGATCATAATGGAGCAAACTATGTTATATGTGTTTATGAATATGAAAAATGAACTGTATTATTATGTATAATTATAGTATACTAATAAAATCTTTTGAAAACGTATCACAATATGCATCTGGTGATGTTAAGTGATATAATGATGCAGGCATACAGTGTGGATTGATTGAATCAAGCTAATTAACATAACCATCACCCCAAATCCTCATCATTTCTTCCTCCTAGTTTAATTTTGTAGCTTATGTCCAATATCTGCCCATTTTCTTCATTCATACCCCAGCCTCTGGTAACCACTATTCTACTTTATGCTTCTATAAATATTGAAATGCAGATATTACTCAACATGCTGATTTCAAATTCTTAGACTATATGCCCAGAAGAAAGCTGGCTCATATGGTAATTCTATTTTTAGATTTTTGAGAAACCTCCATACAGTTTTTCATATTAGCTATATTAATTTATATTTTCCCCAAAACCTGCACCAAGACACATTCTAATCATACTTTTGAAAGACAAAAATCAAAGCAAGAATTTAAAAAGTAAGAAGCAACTTATCACATGCAAAGGATTTTCAATAAAATTAATTTTCATCCGAAATTCTGTAATTCAAAAGGCAATGGGCTGAAATAGTCAAAGCTGAAGAAAAATCACTATTAGTTGAGGATCCTGTATCTGGCAAAACTCTTCCTCAAAGTGAGGCAGAAATTAAGACATTCTAAGAAAAAAAGAGTTAAAAGATAATGTTACCATTGCATAATACTCTAAAGAATCAAACTTGGTTAAAAAAAAGTAGACAGTAACTAAAAGCTATATGAAGAAATAAAGATCACCAAAAAGGTAAATTGCTGAGGGCCATTGCCAAGTAGGAATGACGCATCAAAATTTCCTTGCTAGCGTACCCCATGTTAAATGGATGTCGCTGTTGACATTGCATGTAAGGTGACCTTGCTCAAGGACCAAGGCGGATCCGGGTTTAGAGCTGATCAGGTTTGAGGAAGTATCCCGGTGGTCCTTGGGTTTAGGGCGTTCCCGGTTTAAGACAATAGGGGTTTTAGGGAAGTTGGAGATTGAAGATTATTGCTGCCGGGATTAGGGTGTTCCTGCTGCTTGTTCCCGTTGAGTTCTCGTGAGATTCAAATGGGATATTGGAAAAAAGCCTCGTGGAGTAGGTGAATTGGGCGGGGGCAGAACGGGGATTTCCCCAGAACGTGTGTGTAGAGGCCGGTGTGAGTTCGGGAATAAAGAATTGCTGTTTGAATCTACAAGGTGTGTGGTGGCTCGTGATTCAGTGCCAAGCCAAGACATTGGCAGTAAATAAAATATATGAACAGTTATAAAATCTAACATTATTTCTTACACCAATAGCTTATAATTCCACTTTTTGTTTGCTATGTGGTTTCAGAGACTAATAGATTTTTTGAAAAATTTAGTCTAAAATCTAGTATTGCTAGAACTTTAATTCTGTAACTCCAGATTTCATTTTCCATACAATTTAAGAACATAATACATTTAAAATAGTTATTAAATCTTTTGAGCACCCAATGTATAAAGATGTAATTTTGTGACCACTGAAAAGGAGCCATGAAGGAACAGCATTTTTGTATGTTATTGTAGTTAAGCTGATATACATTCAAGATAAAAGGTTATGACTTTAGGATATCAAATGTACTCTCCTTGGTAACCACAACGAGACACGAGGTATACATAGGAGAAAAATAAGAATTGAATTTAGACATTTCACTGAAAAAAAAAAAAACCCTAATAATAAAAGAACACAGAAACACAAGAAAAATAAGGAAGAAAGGTTAGAAGGCATATAGGAAAAAAAAAGCAAAGTGAAAAAATTAGTTCCTTCTTATCAGTAATTATACTAAGTATCAATGATTATGCATTCCAATCAAATGCAGCATTTGACAGAACAGATAATAAGACATGATTCAATCTAACAGGTGACTCAGTTTAGATCCAACACACCAATTGACGAAAGGTGAAAGGATGAAAAAGATGTTTCATGAAAATAATAACCCAAAGTGTATCTATTAGTACAGCTATGCTGCTATACTAATAAGAGACAAAAGAGATTTAGAATTAAAGTCTTAAATAGAATTTTTATTTAAATATAAAATATTAAGGGAGAAAATGAAGCACATTATATCTTATACATTAATAAGTTTCAATACAGTGAGAAGATACAATAATTATAATTATTTAGGCCTAATGGCAAACCATTTAAATATATGGGGCAAAACTTGACAAATTTGAAGGGAGAAAAAGTTCTACAAGAATTGAAGGAAATAAGGAAAATTAGAGAACATAAAAATAGAGAAAATCAATGAAACACATGTTGGTTCTTTAACAGTTCAATAAAATTGAAGCTAAATGACCAGCAGAAAAAGAGAAAACTCAAGTTAGTAGAATCAGAAGTGAAAGTCCTCTTTACTCATTACAATGGATAACATAAAAATACAAAGGATCATAAGAGACAACAATAAACAACTTAAACCAACAAATTGAAATCCTAGGAGGAATTGGTAAACTTCTAGACATACACCAAAATCATAAAGAAATAGAAAATATGAACAGAACAGACCAACAATCTTCAAGGACATTGCATTAGTAATCAAAATCTCATGACAATGTAAAACAGCATGAAAGGCTTCACTAGTGAATTCTGACACTTCTAAAAGGAATATGTTTTCATCTAAAGCGTTCCCAAACATTTAAATAGGAGAAAACACTTCCTAATGCATGTATAAGGCCAGGATTACCCTTATACCAAAGCCAAAGTCCCTACAAAAAGAGAAAAGTACACTTATGCAGAAGTCCTCAAAAATTTTCAGCAAAATTAATTCAGCGTTGTATGTAAAGGGTTGTACACCATGACTAATGAGATTTATTTGCTGAATTCAAGAATGGTTCATACTGAATTCTGTCAGTGTAATACATTACTAGAATAAAAGGTAAAAAAATATAATCATCTCAATAGATACAGAAAAACATTCAATGAACTTCAACATACTTTCCTGATAAATACTCTTGATAATTAGGTATATAGGAATCTAATATGATATAGGTCATATGTGACAAACCCACTGCTAACATCGTACCCATGGTGAAAAATTGACAGCTTTTCCTCTAAGATCAGGATCAAAGGAAGGATGCATATTTCTTGCAACTTCTCTTCAACAAAGTTCCGAATTTCTAGCCAGTGACATCAGTAATGCAAAAATGTATGCATATATATATATCAGAAAGGAAGAAATAAAATCATCTCTTTCTACAGATGACCTAATTTTATATGTAGAAAAACCTAAAGCCCCCCACCTAATAAACTATTAGAACTAATAGATGAATTTGGTAAAGTAATAGAGTCCAAGTCAAGCCAAAAATTAGTTGTATAGTAGTAAAGTATACTGAAAATAAAAAATCCCAAAAGGAAATTCTGAAAACAATTCTATTTTTATTAGCATCAAAAATAATAAAATATTTAGGAATTAACCAAGGAGGTAGAAGTCTTTCCCAGTGAAAACTATAAAACACTGCTAGAAGAAACCAAAGAGAAACAGAAACAGTTCTCTTCCATGGATAGGAAGACTTAATATTGTTAAAATATCAACATTACCCAAACCAATCTATTGATTCAATATACCTCCTATCAAAATTCCAAAGATGATTTCTTGCAGAAATAGAAAAATAGATCCTGAAATTTATAGGAAATTTAAAAGAACTCAG
This sequence comes from Spermophilus citellus, assembly GCF_964194105.1. NCBI lineage: Eukaryota > Metazoa > Chordata > Mammalia > Rodentia > Sciuridae > Spermophilus > Spermophilus citellus. The sequence continues at coordinate 157,955,400 of NC_138185.1, read as the reverse complement.
AATAAACTAAACAAAAATAAAAATAAAAATAAACTTGAAAAAATAATAACAAACTTGAAAAAGGAGAACAAACTCATGAGACTCATACTTCCTGATATCAGAACTTACTACAAAGCTACAGTAATCAAAACAATGTGGCAGCAGCATAAAGACAGACATACAGATCAATAGAACAGAATGGAGAGCTCAGAAATAAACCCTCATCTCTAAAGTTAAATGATTCTGGATGAGGTTGCTAAGACCAGTGTTGGGAAAACTGGAGATCCACATTCAAAGGAATGAAGGTGTATTCTAACCTAAAATCATAAACAAAAGCTAACTCAAAAGCTAACTCAAATGGATGACACACCTAACCATAAGACCCCAAACTAACTCACAAAAGAAAATATAAGCCATGTTGGAATTGGCAATACTTTCTTAGACAGGACACCAAAGGCACAGGTAAGAAAAGAAAAATAAACTAGAACTCAGGAAAATTTTATAATTTGGAGTATCAAAAGATAATAATAGAGTAAAAAGGAAACCCATAGTATGGGATAAATTACTCATAAATTACATATCTAATAAGGGACTAATTTTCCAAATACAAAGAGAATTTCCCATAACTCAAAAATAGCTAAATGATACAATCTAATTTAAAAATGAGAAAAGGACTTAAACAGACATTTCTCTAGAGAAGATATACAAATGGCCAGTAAACATATCCAAAGATTATCATCATTTGTCATTAGAGAAATGCAAATCAAAAGTTTAAGTAGGGTAGTGGGCATCCCTCAGTGGAAAAGCACCTGCCTAACATGAACAAGGTCCTAGGTTTGACCTTCAGCACTGAAAAAGAAAAAAAAAATGTAATGGAATAGCATCTCATACCCATTCGGATGGTTACTATTCAGAAAAGAAGTTTTATGATGTAATTAGAATCCTTGTGCCTTGTTGGGAGGAATGTAAAGTGGTACAGATATTATGGAAAACAGTAGCAGTTGCATAAGAAAATTAAAAATAGGATCACCATATGATCCAGCAATTCCACTTCTGAGTATTTATTCAAAAGTTTTGAAAGCAGAATCTTGAAGAAATATTTCTACACTCATGCCCATGACAGTTTTATTCACAACAGGTAAACCATGGAAGCATCCCAAGTGTACATTAATGAATGCATAAATAAGTGAAATGTGGCATAGACATAGAAAAGACTGCCATTCAGCCTTAAAAAAAGAAGGAAATTCTGATTTGTGCTAAAATGTGGATGGAATTTGAAGACATTATGCTAAGTGAAATAAGACAGTCACAAAAAGACAAATGCTATATGATTCCACTTATATGAGATAGAATACTCAAAATTATATAGAAAAAGAGTAGAATGGGGGTTGCCTGGGGCAGGGTAAAGGAAGAAAGGAGAGTTGTTGTTTAATGGGTATAGACTTTCAATTTGATAAGATGGAAAGGTTATGGAGATGCTGTTAGTAATGGTGGTGACATTTTGGCTGTAGTAACCCTGATCTGTACACTTAAAAATGGTTAAGATAGGAAATGCAGTTATGCAAATTTTTCCACCATAAAAAAAAATTGAAAAAGAAAAGAATGTTGTAGAATCATGGCAGCCACACACAACGTGAAGGTTAATAGTGCTCGAGTTGCTGTTACTAGAATGATTTGAAAGTTCAGTGCTTTGAAACATGCAATTGATTGACCTATCTTGAAAGTTGTTTCTACTCCTCTAAGTCAGACATTTCAATCAACACAGAACTAGAAATATTTCAACTAGAATTGATCAGTCAGGTTAAAGGCAAAGAGTTTTGACTTAGGGTAACTCTGTAAGACATTTTAGTTGACACTGAAATGATTTCCTTAAGTGCTTAGGTCCTTGTGTATTGCCAAGATCTTATTAGATTTATACTAACTTTAAAATAATTTATGGCACATGTCTTTTTCTTATATGATTTCAACATTATTAATAGTTTCTTCCTTTATGTTCCTAGTAGAAAAAGTTCTAGCAATATCACAACTGATTATTTTGAAGGGCCTTTTTGTTTTAGCCAGATTCCTTAATGTGAAACAGGCCTTAGAGCCAGGAACACATTGCTTATTGCTTTTTTGAAAGATCTGCTTTCTTGCAAAACAATGCGTCCACACACTATTGGTTTCTCTTATTAAAGTATGCATCATTTAAGGAGAGGGAGAAATGGTTCTCTTACAGAAATAGTGCTGATTAGGAGCTGCTGTTCAGTTTAACTACTTTACAAATTAAGTGTGTTAATGTTTAGTAGCATAGAGTACGATGTGTAGCTCTTAAATACTAAGGGAATTCAGAAGTTTGGTTCAGATGATTAACTGTAATAATAATGTTCACTTCCCTAATCTTCTGCTAACTGTAATTCGAGGTGTTACATTTAACAACCCTCCTTATGATCTTAAAGAGAAAGATGTCTAACTTAAGTATGTCAGACAATTGTAGTTCTGTTTTCCTCTACAATAGCTTTAGTGGCAGCACTTTCACAGTTTCCTCATGAGACTGAATACTGTATTGCACAGATGTTTTCTCTTTCAGCCTTTCATTAAGTGAACACATACACCTGGCAATCACACTGCTTTCCTTAACTATCCATTTCACCAGTTGAAAACCACATGATCTGAACTGGCAGCATTGGCGAGGCTAAATTATCAAGTGGGACAAATTACAAAAAGACCAGGCAATAATAAGAGGCTTCTAGGAACAGGTAGTTGTAGAAGATTTCATTTTATCTAATAATTTCTAATATGTTTTAGAGTAAGTGGTTACCTGGAAGAACAGATGAGTGAGCTAATCTTGGGTGAATACATCCAAGCTCTAAGTGGGGAAAAAGCTAACCTAGTTATTATCAGGCATGGGGCAAACTGTAATCCCAAACTTTAATATGATAGAAAAGTTGGATTTATAACATTTCCACAGTCTTTAATTTTTTCTTCTCCTTTTGACATTCCCTCCTAAATACTGATGTTTACCAGCTGACCAAAGTTTCCGTTACAAAACTTTGGTTGATCTAATGAATCCCAAGATTTTTATATTACTGAAAGCCTTAAAATCTTTCACTTCAAAACACAGCTTGCACCCTTCACTTCAGACCATCTGCTGAACACATGGATGTTCCTGGCATTGCAAGCATGAGAATAAAGTGGCCTAAAACTTGGAATAGAACGCTTTATGTAGGAATCATTCCAATAATCTACAGAGAGATGCTCAGCACCAGAACCAGAGTAATAGTGGCAAGAATGGAAAGGAGATGAATGAAAAAAAAAAATGTTTGCATAATAGAAGTCTTGTGACATTAAAAATGGTCATACATTGAAGAAATGGAGAGGAAGAGGACTTAATCAATCTGTGATGGCTCAGAGGTTTTCTGATTTGGCAACCTGAATGGGTGGAGGGAATATGGGGAAAGAAGACAAGGTGAGAAGAGGGCACTGATAATCGAACACTGTCGGAACTTGGGATCAAGATGTCTCAAAGACCTGCAGGTAATGATGTATGTTAAGGACCCAAATCTAGAGACCTGAAATATAAGACAGAATTCTTGGCTTCTGTTGAAACCATGGTCAATGGAAGACATTCACCTGTAAGAACATGTATAAGGAGAAGAAAGATAAGGAATAGAAAATACAACTTGAGATGTTTCACTTTTCCCTTGTAGTCATCATCAAATTAGCTTTCAGTATATTGCAATTGCCTATATATTTAAGAATATCACAGATTATTTATGATTAACTGTAATAATAATGAAAGCAAGAAAAGGTAATTTAACCCTTGCAAGTATTATGAAAAATGATGCACATCAGAACTAGATGTGGCAGTTCTTTTATGGATCTTTTAAATTCATACCAAATGACTTTAGGAGAAAAATGAGACAATAGGTTTACAATTTTTACACTTTAAATTGCTAGGAGGTATTCGATAGGTGGAAATTAAACCACAATTACCCAGTCTGGAAGTTTACCAGGCCACTAAAATTAACACTCCTTCCAGTGACTCAAAGGAATCATGTATATCAGCGTGGATAAAAGCAGCAAACTAATTTAGGGCGCCCTCAGCCTTGCTGCCAATGCACTCATTCATGCCACCTGCAGTGAGGCAAGGACATGAGTTAAGTTAAATGCAAAGGAGGCTGCCTAAGAGGTATGAAAACATTTTTGTTCAGGCATGTAATTGATGTTTCTATAATGCTAAGTTTCTGAAATGGGTGAACCTATGTCAGTACCAATAGCAGTAAGTTCACTTCTATAAAACCATTAAGAAGACCACTGTTGTCTGTGATAGCACATCAATGCCTTTGAATAAATAGTCCTAATGAGAGTAAAGGAAATGATCAGCATTTCTCTCCTAACCATAGATGCACATGTTACCCACTTTGCATTGAGAAGTATATTCTACACTGAGAAAAGTATGAAATATAAAAGCCATGACACTTTCACCTAGAATAGGTATGGAAAAACATCTAGGATTATTAATAACACGTTTCAAGAATTTGAGCACTAAGGATTTGATACTTACTTTTGAAAATGCAGAATTTGAAAATATTCTAGAAATTTACTTCAGTGCTTTGCCTCTCCCAGATGTGTGTGGGTTTAGTATCTCACTAGCCTTAGCTCCTACCATCTGACTATAATTGATCACCCCTCCTTCCTTTTTATTTCCCAGTTCCTTATATGCACTTCTGATACTGTAAGTAGCACACACATTATAATTTATGATTTCCTGTCTACTTTCCCCATCAAGACTGTGAACAGCATAGAGAAGGGACTGTGTCTTCCTCTTCTTTAGTTCCTAGGATTTAGAACATAGAGGATCTAGAAGTAGGTGTTTGTTGAAATGAAAATGAAACACATGTTCCTATTTTGGAGGTATAAAACTGAGAAAGAAAGTGTTCTGGAATGGAGTTTATGTTATGAAAAATCTTAGGTTCGATACTATTTGAGAAAAATAAAAGAGATAGGAAAATAGTATGTTTTCAAAGCTCAGAGAGAGAGATGATTGGATTTTGAAATAAATTATTGTTCACATCAGTTCCATGTGAGGAAGTTATTTTGTTTCACAGTGGTGAAAACAAATTTTAAATGCATGAATGTTACATTTTCTTCTCTTTTTGGTCTTTAATGTTTCAGAAGTGTAAGTGAAATAAAGCTAACGGTGTCATTTTTATTATAATATATCCAGAAATATTTGTAATTGAATTTTAGGAATAATTGAGCTAATTCTGCCTCATGAAAGAACTCCCAACTGGTTGTGCTTTAGATGGCTTACAGATGTGTTGAGATATTAATTCCCTTGACCAATTCCATTCATTTACCCCAAATAAACTAGAAGTATTTCTTTCTGCAAAGGCCATGACATGAGAATGGTTGAGAAACACTTCTTGTGGCATAAGGGCAACATATAATGTTGATCTAAAACATTTTCTTCTGAATGGTAGAATATGTTATAAAAACCAAATTATATTCTCCATTTACGTATGAAGAAGGAAAATTTTTAAAATCTTTGGCTGTGATGTGATGCGTATTGGCAAGAAGCTTTCATAACTTCAGCAGGCAACGCATTCAGGCACAATATTAGGAGTAGGTGTCTTGCAGACATTAAATTTTCTTTACTTAATTAACCAAATCCATGAAGTCAATTACACAATAGGGAGTCTGCGGAACCAGATATTGAAATATAGAATTAGAATAACGGCCAAATAGTAGGTGTAGAAATGTTATTTCAAGTTAAGTATCAAGAAAATTGGGTAATGTCTGCAGGAAAGTTCTCAGTAGGGCATTGGACTGACAGAGTTCTCGCTCCTTTTTACACTTGTAATTCTCAAAAATAACTGTGCTGGCAATGTAGCATCCTGAGATAAGAAGGAACTGGCTGTAAAAGCCCAGGCTCTTTTCTGTCCTTCAATACTTTAGCTTTGCAAATCTTGCTTCCTTGCAGTATAAAACCCAAAGAAGACTTCTTCAGGCTTCCTCAGCTGCAGTACAAGTAGGACAAGAATAGACAAAATTCCATAAAAGTTTGGCAGCTTTTCTGAGCCTTGGGGGACAGGCTCACCATGAATGCTAGGTTTCTACTGTCCCTTACTACCACAATCTGAGTACTGAAGTCGCTTTGCTTAACATTTCTCTGAGTATCCTTTCTTACCAGATTGAGGCAAATGATATAAATTGCAGCACAAAATGCAATGGGATGAAGGGTTCAGATGCTTACTTCTGGTGGTTTGCTAATTCCATGCTCGTAGCATTGGTAACCTGTTTACACTGAGCCTACTTCATGATGTGGAGGAGGAAAGCTGAAGTTTGAAGAAACTGAGGAACAAGGTCATATTCAACCAGAGGTCAAGCAGCTTGGAAACAAGGTCAGAACACAGCAGAATGCAAAGAACCAATTATAAATTAGAAGGTCAAAGATTTAATTCAGAATTCAGATGGCCTATTAGTAGCAACTGCTTTAATTTGGATTTTGAATGTATCTCAAAGGACAATGTGTTGAAGACTTGATTTCCAGCCTATGGCACTATTGGCAGATGGTGGAACCTTTAGAAGATGGCCCCTACCGGAGGAAGGTTACATTATTGGAGGTGGGTCTTTAAAGTGGATCCTGAGACCCAGGCCCCTTCGTGTTTCTTTGCTTCCAGGCCATCACAAAATAAGTAGGTCTTCACCGAGCACTCCTGTCATAATGCTTTGCTGCCTCAGGCCTAAAGTAACAGAGCCAAGTAACCATGGACTGAAATCTCTGAAACCATGAAACAATTTTTTTCTCTTTGAGTTGATTTATCTCAGGTATTTGTTACAGTAATGCAAAGATGACTAACACAGACACCAATCATCTGAAAGAAGTCACAGGTCCAGAAGTGTATCAGTTGTCTGGAGCACAAACCAATGTCAGAGAAGGCATGAGGTCCAGAATTCAGACTCAGAAACCAACTTCGGGGAACCAATGCCCAAATTGCTGACATAATACAAAAGCACAATACAGTGGTGTCTTGACCTAACCATCCTTTCTTCATTTTATAATCAGGATGGGGAGAAGTCTCAAAAGGAAATAGCCCAAGGTCCATTCTCATAAGCTTGTATTTATTTGATATAGTTCATTCTTTGGCTTCATTATTTAACACTCATTTCATTTAGCTGTGTGTGGTATCCTTGTTGAAGTACTTGATTTTCTTTGAAGATGCCAAGCATTCTCAGGACATTCACTTTTGATCTTTCCTCCAAAATCTTTCCCCAAGACAGCTGCACCATTCATTTTCCCATGGCCCCTATTCCAACATAACCTCCTCAGTGAGGCTTTTCCTACCAACCCTAACAACCTTTTGTGAAACAGAACTAACACATCACTTTCTAGCCCTTTCCCTTTCATTTTCATTCAGAGATTTTATTCCTATGATACTGCATCACATCTTCATTTATTCATGAACAGAATACAAGTTCTATGAGGATGGAAATTTATCTGTTTCTCACCTTTTCCCCAGAACTAAAAAGGAGTCTAGAATATACCATTTATTTAAGAAATGAGTAAACATTTTAAATTGAAGCTATACCTAGCTGTAAATTTGTTAAAGGGAGAAGATGGAGTCATAAATATGTATGAACTCATGGATGAATATCATGATGACCATGTCAAAATTTAACAAGAACAGTACTATTATGTAATTATGGTTCTAACAAACTATTGATAGTGTCCCTATTTTCTCTCATAAAATTCCAGTTTGGATGATAATAAAAGATCATTGTAAGTATAATGTTTAGTGAAAACTTACATATGATGAAAGCAAGCCATAGGTAAGTTTAGGCAAATGTGGTCTCATCTTTTAAATTATTAGTACCTGACGACTTGTTTTGATTGGTTCTTTAGCAACTGAAACAGTGTGCCTCCTTTGGAGGCCAATCTTTCAGGTGATAGCAACAAATTCTAATGATTTGGGAGTCTGCCAGGTAATGTGTGGAGTCTACAGTGAAAAGTGAGAAGCACTATCTGACGGTTGGGTGGAGGAGCTCTATGCATACACAGCCAATTTGTTGCTATGTTAAAATGCTAGGGATGTGGCTCTTCGATAGTGTTTGCATGTGCAAAGGCCCAGGTTTGATCTTCAGCACCACAAAACAAAACAAAACAATGCAAGTCCAGATTTGTATTTAAGGTCTCCAAATATTTAGATGTTGACAACTAATTTAAAAGTTATAAAATATTATGGAAACAAAACAAATCATGGTTGCCTTGTGCTGATGAGCAACATAGGAATTTTTATAATTTCCGTATATATACCTTGTTAAGGAAGTAGGAGGATATAATCATAATATTATTTGTTCACTTTAGAATTACTTTATTTCATTTTGTTTTTATAACTTTTGGGGAAATTTGTCTAAGGGCTTCTTTGCATACTTTCAGAATGTTAAATAGAAGTAAAAAGAAAGATTTAAAGAAACAGTCTCATAGAGAAGGCATAATGGATTTAGGATGTAGAGGAAATACTAAAGAAAATAAAAAATAAAAACTAGAAAAGAGAAAATGGATCAATGTGAAACAACCCTATTGAGAATGGAAATAAATCATTCAAGTGCTGAGATTTGATGAAACTGATATTTAAAATAATGATATGGTCCCCTGGTTGATTATAGATAAAAGAGAAGATGAATTATGGGAAATCAAGCTGTTAAAGTATAAAACTTCCATGATGAGATTATTATCACTCTTATGCAATGTATATTAATTATATTATAGTAGGTAGTTGGTCTAAAAGGTAAATAGTAAAGCATATGCATTTTTATAAATGAGGAGTCATAGGATTCAATTTTTACCAATTTTTCTGCTTTGCTGTCTTAATAGAACTCAGGTGAGGAGTCATGACAGACCTGAACATTATCAGACCATGTGGGGAGAGTAATGAGTTACAGTAATGAAATATTACTGTATTAGGTTGTATTAAATGACATGTATATAATGTTAGCTGTCTTGAAAATGGAATTACCTGACATTGAAGAGGTGCACATTGTCTGATTGAGGGTGAAGTATGTGGAAAAACACTCCTGCCCAAACTGAATAGTTACCACTTCCAAGGGTAGCATGTGATGAGTGAGAATATTGGGGTGAAACAGAGAGAAACCTAGCAGGACAAAGTATTCAAATCACTGGAAGAATGCAAGGATATAAAAAGAAGAAAATGACATTGGGGAGAAGTAGACATGAAGGAATGATGGAAGCAATAAAGAAGGAAGGGAACCCAGTGGAGAATGGGTCAGAATGCAGAATGGGGGCAACTAGAGCCCCAGAGGAACAGAGGACATTCAATTCCTACACATATGACACACCAGTTTGCTTTTGTTGCTCTTAGGACTATAAAGAGAACAGTTTTGAACCAAGGTTAAAATCAGTGAATCAAACTTTGGTGTGCACTCAGGATGCATAAAGTTGCAAAGAATGTGCTCCCAGACTAACAGGGAGGAAATCTGTGAGAAAGAACACAGTCCTTCCCTGAAGTCATCAAAGAGATAATGACACAAGGAATCCAATGATCCTGAAATTCAAAAAAGAGCAAACCCTTCCAAGGATAAAACTGGACCCACAAACTGTCTCACCAGTGAATAAGTATAAGAGAAAAAGACAGTTGACAAGAGAAGAGCCCAACGCCACATATAAACTGCTCTTAAAAAGCTAGCCTAGGTGCTCGGAATTAAGAGTTGGTGTCAAGTCAGAAAACTACCTGGAATACCCTTGATGACATGCTTGTATTAAAACAGGAACTATTAACCTAGAAATCTATACTCAGTGAAAACACTCTCAAAAATAAAGATTAAATAAAAGTGGTTTTCAGATAAAACCAAAGAGAAATCATTACTAACATTTATACTACAAGAAATCCTGAAGTTCCTCAGGCAGAAAGAATATAGTGACACTCATAAACGTGAATCTACACAGAAAGTCTGGAAAAACTAAGAATGAATGTTAGTATAAAATACCAAATTTTTTCTACTGAGCATAGTTAGCACACACGCCTGTAAGTCCAGCAGATCAGGAGGCTGAGGCTGGAGGATCACAAGTTCAAAGCCAGCCTTGCAACTTAGCAAGGCCCTGAAGCAACTTAGTGAAACCCTGTCTCAAAATTAAAAATAAAATAATAAAAAAAAGAGCTGGCTCAGTGGCTAAGTGCTACGGGGTTCAATCCCCAGTATAATAATAATAATAATAATAATAATTCTGATTTTAAAAGGTAGCTATCTAAAGCAATAATAATAATAATAATGTATTATAGAGTACAAAACCAATATAAAAGTACAATTTATGAAAAATAGTTGAAAGAGATGGAGGAATTGGAAATATAAGTGTACTATTATGAATGCTCATAGTGTACATTGTTATTGTAGACAGTAATAAGTTAGAGTATGTCATAACATGGGAAAAAACTAGAATCAACTTCAAAGAAGATTCAAATAGTAGAGATAAAGTAGAATAATCAAAATGTTATATTAATCTAAAAGCAGGCAGAAAATGGGAAAAAGCAACAGCAACTCAATGGTACAACTCAATAGAAAACAGCTAAAAAATTTAAAAAGCAAATGCAAACACTTCAATACTTACATTAAGTACATATAGTTAAACATATGAATTAAAATATTATCAGACAGGGTTAGAAGTCAAGACTCTCAACCATGTGCTACCTACCTAAATCATTTAAAAATAAAACATAAATATGGTTTTAAATTATATGGATGGTTTAAATATGAAAGGATAGAAAACATGCTAAAAATATTTACCAATACAAATAAATTTGATTTCCTGTATTAATACCAAATGATAGAGGCTTCAGAGCACAGACTATTGCCAGAAGTAAATAGGGACATTACATACTAATGAAGGGAACAATTTATGAAGACACACGAGGAAGCAAAAACAGAAATAAAGGAGAAACCGAAAATGCCACAATTACAGTTGAGAACTTCAACAATCCTCTGTCAATAGTTGATAGAACTGGTGATATCACATCATTTAAAAAAATATACTCATCTTCCACAAATTATTTGGAAAATAGGGACAACAGAATACTCTCTAACTCATTAGTCTGATGTCAAATCCAGACAGAAACAAGTTTTATAAAACTTTGAAATGAATATCTCATTAATATAAATGCTCAAACTCTTAAGAAATGCTAAACAAATCCAGCATCATTCAGACTATTATACACTGTGATCATATGAGATTTTTTTCCAGGAATGCGGGACTGCTTTAACATTCAAAAATCAATTAATATTAATGCCCATGTTAATAAAATAAAAAGCAAATTGATAGGAACATTTTAACAGACACAGAAAAATAGCATTTGACAGAAATTTAATACTTGATAAATTTTCTCAACAGACTAAAAATATTTTTTAAATTCCTCATTATGATAAAGGGAATCTACAGAAAAATCCTACAAATAGTATCATACTAACAGTTATATAATGAATGCTATCACATTTGTATCAGGAAACAAATCAAGATGCTTGCTTTCACCCTTTCTATTCAACAGCATACTGGGAGTTCTGGCCAGTGAAATAAAGCAAGAGAAAAAAATGAAAGAATTGAAAAGGAAAAAATAACTTTTAATTCACAAGTGATAACACTGTCTGCAAAGATAAAGGCATAGTAATCTGTGAAAAATCTATTTAATCTAATAGGTAGTTTCATGAGTTTTCTGGATATAAAGTTAATAATTAAAAAATCAATTTTATTTCCATACATCAGCAATGAAGAACTGGGAACTAAATTTGAAAAGAGCACCAGTTATAGTAGCACCATGAAATATGAAAAACTTAAGAATAAACCTTTAAAAAGTGCAAGATTTACATGATAAATAACTATAAATCATTGTGAGAGAAATAGAAGACATATCGACAGATACTTACTCATTGATTGGAAGATAAAAAATAGTCACAATGTCAGTTGTAAACAGTCTTAATCCTAACCCCAGCAACAGTTTTGGCAGAACTGACAATGGGAAAAAAAATCTAAAAAAGCCAAAACAATTTTTGAAACAGAACTTGTAGACTTCATACTACTTGATTGCATGACATACTATAAAGCTAAAGTAATTGAGGAAGTAAAGTACAGCATTTGCAAAAGAATGGCTATATTAATCAATGGAATGGAATTAAGAGTTTAGCAATGACCTTACCCATATATATGTCAACTGATTTCCACAAAGGTACAGTGGTAGTTTAATTGAAAAATTGTAGTTTTCAATAAATAGTGTTGAGTAATTGAATATCCATATGCAGAACACTGAATCTCAATAATTACCTCATACCATATACAAAAATTAACACCAGCTTGACAGGAACCTCATTGTAAAACCAAATGCTATAATAATTCTAGAATAAAAAAATGAGAAAGTGTTACATAGGGTTAAGATTTCTTAAGAGTCTTAAAAGACAATCCACAATAGAAAAATATTATAAATTGGGCTTCATCATAATTTTAAACACGTTCTTTGAATAAATATTCCAAATATTTGGGGAAAACCAAACACATATTTGATAAAGAAGTTATATCAATGTATGAAGAATTCTGGAAATTCAATGACAGGGAAAAAACAACAAACATATGAGAAAACTAATTGACTAATACTACACCAAAGAAGAGATTTAAATAATAAAACATAGAGATGAGGTAAACACCTCTAGATAATTTTAAAACTAAAACCACGAAAAAGGTTACTATGAAATCTAATAACACAATTAGAAAGAAAGAAAAATACCTAACATACCAAATGCTGGTGATGATGAAGACCAACTAAAACTCTCATACAATGCTAATAGAAATTCAATATGATACTGTCACTTTGAAAACAGTTTGACAATTTCTAATATTTAAACATACACTTCTTGTAAGATATAACAATCTTCATCCTAGTGTTTACCTAGAGCAATGAAGATATATGTCCACATGAAACATCCATGAATTATACAATGGCTTTAGTTATAATCACAAATAACCCAAATGTCCATCAGTTTGTAAACTGATAAACAATTTATGGCATATACATACAATAGATTACTCTTCAATAATAAAAATGTTCAACTATAGATGCATGCAGCATCATGGATGAATTTTAAAAGCATCGAGTTAAGTGAAAGAAAACAATTCAAAAATCTGCATAATGTATGATTTCATTGATAGGACATTTTAGAGAAGGCAAAACTACAGAGAAAATCTCAGATCAGTGGTATTCAAGAGCTTTCTGGAACTGGTAGGAGGGGGAATAAGGAACATTAAGGGATACTTTCTGGAACCGGTAGGAAGGGGAAAAAGGAACACTAAGGTGCTTTTGTTCTTGTCACTGGTGTGGTCAATTAGTCACTCGGCTACCTCCGTCGCTGGGGGGTGAGGGGGGAGTATAGACAGCAGAGGAGTTAACACACAGACAGTGGGAGCTGGTGAGAACTGGCTGGTGGCGACCTAGCTGACGTCCAGTAGCTCCATTTATTTTTGGAATACATACAACTGTTATAGGGTTCGGGTGGGGCTTGCCCATCAATCATACATAAGCAAGATAATCTACCTAAGCCAATCATCTTATGCCTAATGTAAGGGCACTATGAGGACGCTCTAAATATTGCTATCATCAGGAAGGGTCTTTGTCCCTAGGGTATGGGGCTTTCTAAGTTAAGGGTTTCATGCCCTGAAGCTTCTGGCTATTGGTTTCCTGGCCTGATAGCTTGGCAATGCTAACCAACAAGTGCTAAGGATGTGTTTCATTAATGGCTCACTTAGAGCAGAGCACCCCATCTTGCAGGCGTTCCTATCAGGCCTGAATGAGCTTGGATTCTTCAAGCACTCTGAGCTGCTCATAGCTGCTAGCTATAAACCAAAAGTTATTCCAACATTATTTTGATTGTGGTGATATATAACTGTAAAAGTTGATTACATTTTACAGACCTTTACTCTTTAAATGGTGAATTTTACTATATGTAAATTGTATTTCCATAAACAAGAAGAAAATGAGTGAGTCTTTAACTCAATAAATGAGCCCACTTTTTAAAATATATATAGTTTTTTTTTTTTAGTTGTTGATAGACCTTTATTTTATTTACACATGGTGCTGAGAATCTAACCCAGTGCCTCACACATGCCAGTCAAGTGCGCTACCACTGAGCCCCAGCCCCAGCCCTAGCCCTGAGCCCACTTTTTTGAAGCACAAAGAATGCTTATATTAAGAACATCAATAACAAAAACACACCCTGGCTATTAGAGAGAAGTAGGAGAGACACAAGTAAAAGTCTATAGCAAGAAATGGTTGGAGCTGCTTAAATTATTAAAAAATATTTGCCCCTGTCTCAGCTAGACCAGTGGGACATAATGCAAATGTGAGCCCTAACTTCAAGTGCAATCATTTTGGAACACATTGAGAGATCAATTCAGTATTTGGCAGAGCTACAGTGAAGGGAAGAGATAAGTATGCAGACAAAGATATTGGTTATTATCTATGGGTTTTTGGAAGAAAAGCCTCCATTTGTCCTCCTGCCTACTCAAGTCCATTGAACCATACCAGTGTCTTTCCCTTAGATTCACTTTGAATGTGTATGTATTCACTCCAAAATGTATGTGTTTTTTTAGGGCTGCTATAACAAAGTACCACAAACAGAAACTTTTTATTTTGTGGCTGTGAAGGCTAGAAGCCTGAAATCAAGGTATTGGCAGATCCATGATCCCTCTGATTACTGTAGGGTAATCTTCTCTCTTTCTAGCTTCTGATGCTCTGCAGGAAATTGTTGGAATTCCTAGCTGCATAGTACTGATCTTTGCATTTGCCATTACATGGTGTTCTCCTGTCTGTCTGTTTTTCATGGCTTTCTAGAAAGATTTGAAGCCCACTATATCCTGCTATGATCCTAAGTTAATTACATGTGCATCCTAAGTTAATTTCATTTGCAACAACTGTATTTACAAATAAGGTCCCCTTCGGAGATACTAGGAGTTAGGATACACACACACACACACACACACACACACACACACACACACATATATATATTTTTTTTTTGAGGGGGTACAATTCAACTTATAACACAGGGCATAGAAAATCTGTTCTTTATGGCCTAGGAGGCCCTCCATTCCTATAAGTTGGCAGGCAAATAAGGTATTTTCACCTCTAGATCAATCATATTAAGAACCAGAGACTCATTTACAAAACTACAGGCTCTAACCAGAACTAATCTTCCTGTGTGATGTTATCCTTTATCCCAAATCTCACTTCCCCAATATAATACCCAAATTGAACTGGGCCTTCACTCAGTAGGTAGAAGAGCCTGTTCCTTACTTCTATCAACTATGTCTTCCTGATATAGACCCTGCTACTCTTATTTCAGTCAGGATATTCCTACTTATAATTAAGACATTGCCATTTACCAATCTTGCATATCCACCTTACCCATTCCCTCACCTGACCACTGGAGTGTAAGACAACTCAGATGGCCCATCAATTTCTTAAACCCCTTTGTATTAGTGATTTTTATTGCCAGTCCATCCTTAGATAATGTTTAGTTAGCTTTTGCATTGCTGTGACAAAAATACTTGAATAACTTAAAAAAGGAAAATTATATTAGGGTTTCATAGATTCAGAGTTGGATATTGATTTTAGTCCAATATCTATACTGAGCACAGATGAAAAAAATTCTTAACAAAGTAATATATAAACCAAATCTGACAACATATTTAAAGAATTGTTTACCAGGATCAAGTGGAATTTATCTCTGGAATGCCAGGATTTTCAACACTTGCAAATAAGTGAGTTTCAAGATGATTATTTTCCATCAATTTCCAGGCATTTCCTAGCTCTAAAGTGCTCTTGGATTTGTTTCAGGTTAGTTATGAGAGTTTATTTTGTTCCTTTGGTGGTGTCATGTTTCCCCAATTCTTTATGATACCGGTATCCTTGAATTGGTATCTGTGCATTCTCTTTTCAGTTTTAATTGAGTAGCTTAAACAGGGAAAACTCTTTATGAGTCAAACTGCCTAGAGATTCTGGGTCAGTCAGTTGACAAAGTTTAGGGGCCAGGACTGCCCACTGGAGTCTGTGGGTGGCTGTCCATTCCACTAGGATATATGGGTAAATCCGCTGCTGGAGGTCATGGCCTGGCTGTTAAGGTCTACATGATGCTTGTTGAATATACCACCCCTTTCCTATGTTCTCCATTACCTGTAGGTAATCTAGCCATGCTGATTCCTTCAGTGTTCTGGGTGAGGCACCGCAAAGTCAGCTTCTGAAGGGCTGGAGAAGTTGGACATTCATTTGCTGTATATTCCACCATGAGAACTCAGGGCTCATGTGCTCTCTCTTGATGCTTTTACTGAGCCAACTTGGAATATGGCTGATATGGGGAAATTAAAACTTATTTTTGCTTTTTCCATGTCATCTTATTTGTGTGCTCCACAGGAATGCTTTAACCTTACTTGAATTCTAGAGATTTCATAAAGTTAATTTTGTCTACAGATAGTTGTTAAATTGGTGTTTTTGTAGGGGTTTGAGCAATGGAATTATTTATTCTGCCATCTTGCTGACATCATTCTTTAAGATTTTTAAATACTACGAATAAAGAGGAATTCTAACAAACTTTCTGATAACAATGTTATTTACCAAGTTTAAAAGTCATAGGGTGTCATATTTCTTATTAGTACTTGATTATTGTATACTTTAAGATATATTTTGGGGCTGGGGTTGTGGCTCAGTGGTAGAGCACTTGCCTCACACGTGTGAAGTACTGGGTTTGATCCTTAACACATAAAAATAAATAAATAAAATAAAGGTATTGTGTCCCATCTACAGCTAAAACATATATTTAAAAAAGATATATTTTGTAAGTGCTGCACAAGTATACCCACTTCCTACTATAAAATGAATATCTAATTTTCTAGAAATGAGATTGCATCACTATTGTTTGTTTGATAACTACAACTTTATTATGTTTATTGTATATTTTTAATAACCAGGATTTAAGCAAATGCTTATTCCCAACACCAAATACAATAGAGTGAACAAATCAATGTGAACAAAAGATAGTCACAGATATGTAAACATAGAAAAATGTATAAAATATATAACCCACCTGAGCAAAATACTCAAAAAGCAAGACTTTAGAATAGGGGTCTTTCCTCCCCACCCCCCATTAGTACTGAAGATTAGACCCAGGGGTACTTAAACACTAAGGTGCATCCTCAGTGATTTCTATTTTTTTGACACAGGGTCTCACTGAGTTGCTAATGATCTATCCAAGTTTCTGAGCCTAACCTCAAACTTGCATCCTACTGCCTCAGCCTCCCAAGTAGCTAGTACTGTGATCTTAACAATGGACACACAGTGTTAAGCAAAGAGCACTATGATACTTATAAAGTTAAATTAATACATATGTAATAAAGCCAACTGTATAGGAATGTGTAGCCTTGTGCTGAATAAGAATTTTTTAAATTTAAGAGACCCACTGTAAATTCCTTTTAATGCTACTCAGCTATATCAGCAGAGATTTAGCATTTGGAGAGAGAGTTAGTGATAGTTAGAAAAGGCAGCCAAGTAAAAGAATCCCTAAGGTTTCATTTTCATCAGAGGAAAGGAAAATGTGAGGTAAAGATATTCAAGAAGTTTCAATCTATTAGGAGAAAAATGTTTGCTGGGAATAGTTTGAAAAATCTTGATTTCATGTAAGTACAAAAATATGTTTGATAATGGGTTCTAAGAATAAGAACACAATAATGCAATGGAAAAATGTAAAGAAATGATCAAATTTAGAAATAGAAAAGGATATCAGCAGCAATTTGGTCAAACTAGAAAAAATAAGGAAAAGATAAACCATGAACCAATATAAAATGTAAAATAGCCATTAATAAATAATAATACAACATCAAAGCATCCAGACTTGGCAGACTCAGGAAATAGCATGTATTCTCCTGGTGATGACAACTAAAGAGGCTTGATGAAAATTATCTTCTAAAAAGATCAGAGATCAATGGAGAAACTGACAAATGGCTGGGCTCAGAAGAGGAAGAAGAGTACAGCTCACATGTGAGCCCCAACTGTTTCTTCCTTAGGGCACATGCTTATGCAAAAAGGCAGCTCAGCAAAAGGGTCTGATTAAGGATCAGAGACAAAGAGAGCTACGTTTGAGCCCTGAGCCTATGAGAGAGGAGAGTGTATAATACCTTAGTGTATAATACCCTCCACCTCCCATGAACCCCCCAAACTGGCGCTTTTTCCCTGAGACCGTTTTCTCACTCAGAATCTTAACTGTAGATGGAATGATGTTTGTAGCTTTGTGCCCGGCAAAGGCAGAGACATCAGTGTGACCGTCCTGCTCTGGATTGGTATCCTGCAGAGCTCTTTTCAGAAATGGTGGCTCAGATTATGCTTTGGTTGGTTATCCTGCTGAACAAAAAGACTCTCAACTCTCAGTCCTGAACTTGCTACTACTACCCTTAGACAACTTGTAAAAAAGGGCAAAATTCTCCCTCAAAGAAGCAAACATCATCTTAGACTCAAAATTATTTCTGAAAATGTTTCTCTCATAATATATTCAGAAAGTATTATAAATAACAGATGGTGACGATATTTACGGTGTCCCAACATACTACAAATCACATATGGTGATTAGCCAGAATAAAGATACTTAGGAACTCCAGAATAGAATTTTTAGACACAGACTGAAAAACAACAACCACAACAATCCCATTTATCTTAGAGAATATAGACATGCAAAAAATTAGCAAGGAATGGGAAAATATTAAAATTATCATTAAAGCACTGAAAAAGAATGAAGTGGAGATTATAGAAATGAATTAATTGTAATTAAGACCAAATGGATGGGATTAACAACAAATATGGCAAGATATTGAGAGATTTGGAAATTCAAAGACATATTAAAAGAAAACTATCCAAGCTTAAGTATTGAAATAAAAGATGAAAAATAAAAAATAATAAATAATAACTCACATATACAAGAAGTCTGTAATAATTTTAATAGAGTCCCAGAGTATAAGAGGGAGAAAATACAGAAGGAATGGCTAGGGTTTTCCAATAGCTGATGAATTCAATAGTTCACAGATGCAATAAGGATATACAGGCTTACTTTCTCTTTTTGTGCTTCACTTTGAGATTTGCAGATGCTACATTATATAAATTGGAGGTTGATGACATCAAGCAAGTCTGTTGGCACTGTTTTTCCAAAAGCTCAGATGATCATTAGCATTTTTTAGCAATTAAGTATTTTTAAGTAAGGTGTTACATTGTTTAAGACACAATGCCACTGCATACTTAATAGACTACAGTATAGCATAAATATAACTTTTTTTCTTTTTTTTCACTCTAATTTGTTATATATGACAGCAGACTGCATTATAATTCATATACATATAAAGCACAACTAACTTTTTTATACACTGAAAACCCAAAAAATTCATGTGACTCACTTCAATGCCAAACCCACAATATCTCCAAGGTATGCCTGTATTTAAAGATGTATGTGTATTTGTGTGTGTGTTAAAAAAAAACACAAAAAAAACACATGCTAAGATATAAGAAAACGCAAGACAATGATAAGTCTTAAATGCAACCCAAGCAAAAGTGAGCTGCCTCAGAGGAGTAACAGCTGACTGCTTTCTACCAGGTAGGAGACAATTAAAAGTTACCTTCAATATGATAAAAAGTAACTGACAAGTTAGAATTCTCTACTTAATGGAATTTCACCCTTAAATAATGACAACAAAATATAGATATTTCAGAACCAACCAACCAACAAGCAGGATTATGTTTTATCAGCAGAACCAAACTGAAATTTTTAAATTGTTTATCAGGAAGACAAAAAATGACCCCAGATAAAAACTGTTAAATGAGATAATTTCTAGAAAAATTTATTTATATAAGTAAAAATCTGAATGATAATAAGTTGGTTAAGATAAATTATAAATAGGAATTTTTATTGTAAATTTAATAAATTTAAATTTAAGTAAATTAAAGAATCACTGATATTTAAACATTAAATATCCTATTTGATTTAGGAACTTTTGAAATAAAAATTTGAAATGGCATGAACTGTTGAGAATAAATAACAGTGTTCTGAGAAAGAGTTAAGTAAATCTCTATTGATAACAACCATCTCTGTTCTAGTTCCTTTTATTCTGAACTGTTTCAGGAGAGGAGGAAGTTTAGATGAGGGTACTTGGGTTTCCCAAAATAGTTCCCACTGGCCAACCTCCCACCCAGCTTAACTTTAGCTAAGTATATCTATTTGATTTTAAGTTTGAATATACAATATTTAGGACATTCTGAATGAAGGAATCTTCAGGATATCTGTTTCACCAATATCATTTCAAAGGAAATAAAAGTTAAAATACCTTTTAAAATAACATATTTCTATAAATATTTCCAACCTTCTAAATTAGAATGTCTGAATATAGGACCCAGAAATCTGTCTTTCTAAAAATATCTCCAAGTATTTCCTATCAACCCAGCCTGAGACTGAAAACAGGTATTTGGAAACCACAATTCTAGATCCATCTCCAACAAAATTTGCAATCCTGGAGCTCTGACTAGTTCAGAATAGTCCTGCTGATTTCCATCCAATTGAGTAGATATTTACTGAGCATGAATAAATAAATATATATAATATATTAAATATAAATAAATATATATATATATATTTAATATTTATTTATTTAATGTCAGGATCAGTACTGGTTAGAAACTGAAAAGAAAAAGCAAACAAGATTGTTGCCCTGAAGGACCTTTCAGTCTAATAGCAAAGACTTATAGAATAAGTTATTTCATAATCACAAAATCTATGACAAATGGAAGCCTAGAATTGGAGAAAGAGGGGGAGGGCTGGAGTTGAGGGTGCCTACATAGAGGAGGTAGCAGGAATGTGTGATTAGCACACACATTGAATGAGGAAAGGCCAAAGAGAACAGCAAAAAGTGGATTTTCCAGACACTGGTAATATTATAAAAAATATGCTAATTTTTTAAAAAAAAATTGTATTTCTTCATAAGCCAATGAACCAGGTAGTAAAACTAACTTCTCTCAAGGGAGACATTCCATCTCTAATCAACCAATAAACCACATGAGGATTTCATGAATTTCTGTTCATTGTGTTACCTGCAATGAATTTAAACTTTGGGGCCTTTTCAATTGGAATCCCCAGTTGCAATATTCTTCTCCCATCTCTATTGGAAACATTCTTCTTTGATTACAGCCAATTTGAAGACCAAAGGAGATTGTCAAGCTCAGTAAATAATAAAAGTATCAAAGTATAAATAATAATGATGATGAAGTTGATAATGATGACACTAACAAAGACATCACAGTTGAATAATATTGCAAACTTCTACTAACTCTGCATAATATCTGGATCCAGGACCCAGGGGGATGAGCGGAATCTGCAGAGGTGTTGAAATGGGCATGCAACACAGTCTGAATCCAATGAGTCTCAAACAAATGCTGATAGTGTGGAATAATACTGATGGAAATGTAATGAGGAACATTATTACCTTCAGTCTATGGTTATTTTAAAAATTTTATATATCTATTTAAAAGAATAAAATGAGTCATCTTGTACATTGGTTCTAATGGAGCTGTGTGGCACCAGGGACTTGCATTTTCAGTGCTACAGAGGAGGCTGCTACCGTTGCTATGGTTTCCATGATGTGGATGCTATAAGCTATGTAGCTGCACCAGTACACAATTATGCAATTCTACTGCAGCACATCAGGATTTATTATTTTTCCTGTATTTTTTTCTTTGACTTTAAACATCAGGTAAACTTCACCTCATAAATCACAAATCAGTGAAATTACAAGAAATATAAGTCTTCCATTATTCTGATGTCCTGATTACAATTTCCCCCATACTTTAGGTGGCAGATACAGAACTTAATATTTTACAAGGCTGTAGGTTTTCACATGTTCTACACCTTCCTTTTTCTAGTTTCCATCTTTGCCCACTTCAGGGTGCACATGTATAGTAGTAACAGAAGAAGGTTAGCAATGTGTTATATTCTTATGGAATCCGACCAAATACAATTCTTCATTGAAACACCAAGACAGATTTGGGTATGTTACATTTTTTCCTAATAGAAATAGTGATATAATAAATGGGAACTTTAAGTCAATATTGGGTTTATCAGTAATTAACATTGTGATAATTAAGTAATTAAGAGGCTAGTTTCCATTCATTTCTCTGAATGTTTAAATAAATAGAACATTTGTGATGTCTGTCACTGCATCATTTAATTTGCCATTAAAGTGATCCTTGGAAAAATAAAATAGATATACACACAAAAGCCCAGGTATATTGGTAGTATTAGCCACTATTTAGTATTGTGACTCTAGTTCATGGTAAATATTCCATCTGTTTAAGCAAATGCCTCTCATCTAGCCCAAATAATTTTAAAATACATTCTAGATGACTTCTTTTGGGAGTCTTTATACATTAATATTTATGATACTTTTAGCATCAGTATTCTTTCTTTGCAACTGATCAATAGCATTAATTCTTCAAAAATCTTTGTATAGATTAATTCAATGGCCATTCCATAATAAATTGCTATGAAAATCATATATTGTTAGGTGCTCCAGAGCACACACACCTATGTGAATAAACTATGCTCCCAAAAGGTGTTATGATTTATGCAGGAAAAAAAATAATCCTTCAATACAAAATAGAAAACCTATCCAATGTTTAAAACATTATGTACTAAAATGTATTATCCATCCTGGTGCACTACATATTTGGAGTTACGCTATGTTTAAATTACACATGAAATATGGAGAAGAAAAGGCAATGATTTGGGAACTCATGGGTGGATGTGGTCAGCTTGCTATAATTTGGAAGTTGAATCTTCCCTACAGGCCAAGGTGGATACGTCCTGATATCCAGAGTAGTGGTATTAGGAGGTGCTGTGGACCTTAGGAGGGGGCTACTGGGAGGTTCTTCAGGCATTGGAGATGTTGCAGTCAGCTTTTTTTTTTTTTTTTTTTTTTTGCTGCTGTCACCAAAAGACCCAATAAGAATAATTTTAGAGAAGTAAAAGTTTGTCTGAAGCTCGTGGTTTCAGAGGTCTCAGTCCATAGGCCATCAAGTCCATTTCTCTGGGCCTGAGGTAAGGCAGACTATCATGGGGGAAGTGATTGACAGAGGAAAGCAGCTCAGGATATGGCACCAGGAAGCAGAGAGAGTGAGAGCTCTGCTCAACAAGCACAAAATATATACCCCAAAGGCCTGCCTGCAATGACCCACCTCTTTCTGTCTACAGTTACCAATTAATCCTTATCAGAGAAACAGTACACTGATTAGTTTAAGATTTCATAATCCAGTTGCTTTACCTCTGAACTTTCTTGCATTGTCTCATACATGAACTTTTTGGGGAAGCCTCATATCAAAACTATATTATCAATCCTGGTGCCTACTTACCTCACACTCTGTATCCCCATTCATAAGGTGAGCTGCTTCCTCCACTATGTGACTCCTACCCTGACATGGTGCTTTCAACAAACTCAAACTTTTCTCCTTGTAAATTATTTACCTCAGGTATTTTGTTATAGTGATGGAGACCTGGCTAATACACAGATATTCCCTGTTTTCTTTCTCAATGTTAATAGTTTCTCCATTTCAATGCACTCTTGATTGGTCCATAAACTCCCAAATTGTGCCAGAACTACAACAACAAAGAGTTTTAAAATAGAATTTAATCAATCCTATGCTCTTCTTTTTTCTTTTACTAAAGAAATGGCTGAAATGTGCACTATAATGCTTGAGTGCTCTATGTCTTGGTCATCTGTTTTCTTGAGCCAATATGACCACCTGTGCCCACAAGACCTGTATAGACTTTAAATCATTTTATAGGTGTGCTCTGATCTGCTTGGCCCTCATCTGTCCCTGTGGTTCCCAGTCTGCATATCTTTGTAATTGTAATTTGTGTTATGAACACAACACATTTCTCAACAGGTAAGAATAAGATAAAATAAAACGTGCATTCCAACCTCCTAATTACCATTTTTTCTATTAAAATGCTAAATGTAACATTTGTAAAAATAGAAATATGAATTGATTTATCATTCTTTGCTATAATTTTAGGCTACTTAACAACAATGTGCCAATGTGCTCTTTACTCACATAGAAAACTACCGTAACCTTGAATTTGAAATGTCCACTGAATCTTTATGTTCAGAAATTTATTGAGTCAAACTTCAACATATTCTCTTTGTTATAGTTAAAGTTTCATCCCGGGGTTTCATAAACTGACTTCCAGACCACTCACGTATAATCGAATCAAGCCTTTATTGAAGCACACCAGTGGTGGCTGACCACAACATAAAACTGTTCCCCTGATCAGCCCAGAACAATTGCAAGGGCACTCCTTATAAGCCTAAAAACCGCAAAAGGGAGGTTCGGGGGTCTAGCCAATGCAAGCAAGCCAGGTTACAGAAGCGGGACAGTGCAGTCAAGTAGAGGGAAGCCTAATCAATCACAGTTAGCCCAGTCACCCCAGTTACAGAAACAGAGCCCCGATACCCTAGTTACAGAAACAATGCCCCATTAGGTAGTTTTGTTCTTAAAGGTTTCTATAGCAAAAGGAAAAGAACATCTTGCCCCAGTCATGACCTTTCTACTTGTCATGGTTGTTTTACAGGATAATGTCATAAAACAAAATGGAGTCACATTTGCTTCTACTATCACATCTTAACCTAATAAATTCTTGAGATGATAGTAGTGCTTAAAGCATAAAATCCATGTAAACCCAAGTCACAAAATAAAGAGGTAAAAGATTTATACAATGAAAACTACAGAACCCTAAAGAGAGAAATAGAAGAAGATCTTAGAAGATGGAAAAATATACCCTGTTCATGGATAGGCAGAACTAACATCATCAAAATGGCGATATTACCAAAAGTTCTCTATAGGTTTAATGCAATGCCAATCAAAATCCCAACGGCATTTCTTGTAGAAATAGAGAAAGCAATCATGAAATTCATATGGAAAAATAAAAGACCCAGAATAGCAAAAGCAATTCTAAGCAGGAAGTGTGAATCAGGCAGTATAGCGATACCAGATTTCAAACTATACTACAGAGCAATAGTAACAAAAACAGCATGGTACTGGTACGAAAACAGGCAGGTGGACCAATGGTACAGAATAGACTACACAGAGACCAATCCACAAAATTACAATTATCTTACATTTGACAAAGGGGCTAAAAGCATGCAATGGAGGAAGGATAGTATCTTCAACAAATGGTGCTGGGAAAACTGGAAATCCATATGCAACAAAATGAATCTGAATCCCTTTCTCTCGCCATGGACAAAAGTTAACTCAAAATGGATCAAAGAGCTTGATATAAAAACAGAGGCTCTGCGTCTGATAGAAGAAAAAGTTGGCTCCAATCTACATATTGTGGGGTCGGGCTCCAAATTCCTTAATAGGACAACCATAGCACAAGAGTTAAAAACAAGAATCAACAAATGGGACTTACTCAAACTAAAAAGTTTTTTCTTAGCAAGAGAAACAATAAGAGAGGTAAATAGGGAGCCTACATCATGGGAACAAATCTTTACTCCTCACACCTCAGATAGAGCCCTAATATCCAGAGTATACAAAGAACTCAAAAAATTAAACAATAAGATAACAAATAACCCAATCAACAAATGGGCCAAGGACCTGAACAGACACTTCTCAGAGGAGGTCATACAATCAATCAACAAGTACATGAAAAAATGTTCACCATCTCTAGCAGTCAGAAAAATGCAAATCAAAACCACCCTAAGATACCATCTCACTCCAGTAAGATTGGCAGCCACTATGAAGTCAAACAACAACAAGTGCTGGCGAGGATGTGGGGAAAAGGGTACACTTGTACATTACTGGTGGGACTGCAAATTGGTGCCGCCAATTTGGAAAGCAGTTTGGAGATTCCTGGGAAAGCTGGGAATGGAACCACCATTTGACCCAGCTATTCCCCTTCTCGGACTGTTCCCTAAAGACCTTAAAAGAGCATACTATAGGGATACTGCTCCATCAATGTTCATAGCAGCACAATTCACAATAGCTAGACTGTGGAACCAACCCAGATGCCCTTCGATAGATGAATGGATAAAAAAAATGTGGCATTTATACACAATGGAGTATTACTCAGCACTAAAAAAATGACAAAATCATGGCATTTGCAGGGAAATGGATGGAATCAGAGCAAATTATGCTAAGTGAAGCTAGCCAATCCCTTAAAAAAATGCCAAATGTCTTCTTTGATATAAGGAGAGCAACTAAGAACAGAACAGGGAGAAAAAGCAGGAAGAAAAGATTAAAATTAAACAGAGACATGAGGTGAGAGGGAAAGGGAGAGAAAAGGGAAATTGCATGGAAATGGAAGGAGACCCTCATTGTTATACAAAATTACGTATAAGAGGAAGTGAGGGGAAAGGGGGAAAAAAAACAAAGGGGAGAAATGAATTATAGTAGATGGGGTAGAGAGAGAAGATGGGAGGGGAGGGGAGGGGGGATAGTAGAGGATAGGAAGGGCACCAGAATACAACAGACACTAGTATGGCAGTATGTAAAAATGTGGATGTGTACCTGATGTGATTCTGCAATCTGTATACGGGGTAAAAATGGGAGTTCATAACCCACTTGAATCAAATGTATGAAATATGATATGTCAAGAGCTTTGTAGTGTTTTGAACAACTAATTTAAAAAATTACAAATTCATGCATCGTCCCCTGATTTTAAAGATAGTCCAGGTCACTTCACAAGGAATCACTCATCTGTTCTAGAGTAGGCTAGCATGGTGAACATCTGTCTTGTTTATGAGTTTCAGTTGTTTTCTTCCCAACCTCACTTAAACCCTTTGGTAGCATTGGGAGTATCCCTTCTTCATTCCTTGTGGCTTTGATAGAGGTGCAGATTGACCCAGTGTACTGACCAACTCTCCAGCATCCACAGGGATCAGCCTATCAATCAAACCTGCATAATGAAGTCACTTCTGCCCTGATATTGATAGCAAATGTCTTTCTAATGCAGTTGTTAAACCACTGTGAATGTTGTGATGATGTCAACCTGGGTGAGTCAATGGCCAACCTGAGCACCACTACAGGAAGAGAGAGGCAGAAGTGACTGAGTGGGGGAGAGGGAGCCAGGTAATAATCACTTAAGCCTCCAGAATTCTACTCCTCTCCTCTCTGTACTATTATTAGAATCAAAACATTTATTTTTTTTCTGCTTTGGGAGAATATTTAAAATATTTAACCACCAGCACAGCGGAAGTACCAAATAATCAGAACAACTAATGGTCAGAAAAGAAGCTGAGAGTGAATCCCAGGCCTGATTTCTGCCACTTCCCAAGAGAAAAGGTTGTATCTAGTAGAGGTAAAGGTGGAAGGGGGAGTATGAGAGGGTTAACAAGTGTAGACACTTACTGCATCATAGAGCCTATGTTAAGGCTAGCATCCTGATTTTATAATATCATTTACTTCTCACAGTTGGCAGAGTGAGAACAGAGGAAAGCTGGATCACTTCCCTTCCTGTGCAGATAAGAAAAATTGAGGCTTAAGGAGATTAGGTAATTTCCCTAATAGATGGTATGTAATACACTTGAGATTATTTCCAGGACTGTCTAGTCTCAAGGATCAAACTGAAGAAACAGATATGGACATGGTAATTTTGTAATTCTCTTGGCTCCTAAATTCTGTATCTATGAGAGACTTAACTGTGGAAATTAATGACTTCATGTTCAATATTTTAGACTCCTTTTAATTTAAGCTCTTGAAAGACCAGTTTTGATACTAGTAAAAGTCACTTTGGTTTCAGTCTCTAATAACAAATGGTGAATTTCAATTCTGATTTATCCAAATCACAAATATTTCCTCTAGATTAGTCAAGCTCATGTAAATTTCATATGTCTTCATGAGGTTATTACTAACCTGCATACATGGAACTAAGGCCAGGTTTACAGTCTCCTGATCTCCCCCCACCTCCCGCATGTCTATTCACATGGATAATGATTTCTAAGACATTTGTGTACCAGGACTAGAATTGGCTCCACCATTTTCTATTATTTAAAAATTCTGGATAGAGAAGTTGTTTTCCAATGGCTTCTCTTTTAGGGTAATGACTTCAATTTATATTTTGTACAATCCGGCTACACATTTTCTCCCTGAGTAATACTGTGTCCACTAATTTTGGGATAAAGAATAGGAAAATCATTCTCTCATTTTATAGAATTTTCAGAATTACTAGCTATTTAATAATAAGCCCTATAATTTGTATTCCAATAGGGAAAGGCACTATTGGTTTAATGTGACTCATTTTGCATACACACACACACACACACACACACACACACACATATACCTTGACCTTTAATATTGCTGAATATTTCTTTTACTACATACAAAATAGGATAAGTGATATTTAGAAGATAAGGTGCTTAATTAAAAAGGGAGTGGGCATCTCAAATTTCTTCAGTGACTTTCTAAATTAAAATTGCTTGTAGTCCTGCATCTATACCTTCATCTAGAAGAAATGCCTCCCTCCTTCATCTAGCAGGAAAAATATATTGCTTTTCTGTCCCTTGGTTTAATTAAAACAAAACAAAACAAAAAACTACCCTCATTAAAAAAATCCTAAAATCCCAAACCTACCCACACTGTTAAAATAGCATCTCACGTGGAAACTCTCTAAAATGCCTTAAAAATATTAAATTCATATTGTTCAACACACACGATGATTGATATCTCTGGCCCTAATCAAAGTTCTCAATTTGAGACATCAAAAAATAAGAGAAAAAAAATCTGTGTTGCTAAGATAGAGGTGCTAGCAGTTCTGGAGTGAAGACTTACAGACTCTGGCTGAGTCAATCTAAAGTGCTGTGTCAGTGAAAATGTGTTTCTTTCAGCTGAATCATTCTTTATACATAACTGACTTTTCTAGAATTGAAAGTCAGTCTAATACGTGAGCATCAGAGAGCACAGCCCCAGCTACAGTGGCCTCATTGTGCCAGCAGGGCATACTGGGAGATTTGCATAATTTAGATTGTGAGATTCCTGGAGTATCTGCTTTTTGGATTCCTTTGGCAGCGAAGGGATAGAATAAGATCCAGGGTTGGGACAGTATTCTAGGCATGACTGAATTCATATTCATGCTAGTGCATAAAGATCAGTTTGTTCTTTATTGTTTAACCAGAGCAGTAATTAGAAAAAGGAAGAATCTCTAGGAACCTCATCAGGCAATATATCAAATAAAGTATTGATATAGCTTTTCGGCATTCATACAAAGCTTCCTACATCGTATTTAAAATAAACTGGGACCATTGGTTACATAAGCATTTATCTGTAAGGATCGTGGGGACTACGATGTGCTCCCAGTATAGGGTAGCACTGGCAGTGGGTGTGTTTCCTATCTGAAACGAGGCACTTTCAGTCTCATTCTGTAGCTGCACCTCAAGCAAGAATCCTGTGTATAGTAAGTAGGAGTGACATGTGTGGATAACAAGGAGAGAAGTCAACGAATAAAAGAGGTAAGAGAAAAGTGAAAGTCAATGATGACGATGCTGTTCCATGCAGATCCCCAAACTTAAATGAACTTAGAACCTAGAACGCAGAAAATTCATTTTCCAGAAATATAAATCCTCAAATTGACAGTTAATACATGTAAGAGTAGGTATTGTGAAGGAGTTAAGACTGTGGGCTGGAGCTATAGACTGAGATTCAAATTCCAGTTTTACCATATAGACGAGTTACTCTGGGCCTAAACGGCTGTATTTCTAATATAAGAATCACAGTTATAATTTTGTAGGATCATTGTGAGGACTAAATGAATTAAAATATGTCCATGGCATAGAATATTATCTGCCCCAGACTAAGTACTCAGAAAATTCCATGGACTTTTATTATTAACTGAACATTTACTGTGCACTTGTCATGGTTTGAAACAATTTATGTCTTTTATTTTAGTAAATACTCACAGAGATCCCATGAAATTTAGATGAGAAAAGAATAATTTTGAGATAACAAAACCTTCCCCAAAGTTTATACATCTAGCTAAAGTCTTGGCACTTGACTTGACTCACTCCGTTGGACTCCAGTGTCCATTCTCTTAATCACCACACTTTGCTGCCCAACCTTTTTGAATCGTTTCTCTTCTCTCTGTCAAGGACCACTCTTTCCTAATGACAGTAGAGCTTCAAATTATGGAACAATTATTTCTCACAGATGCCATTATCATTGGAGGGTTTTTTTTAATCACAATAAGTGCTTGCATAGTTGGCTTTCTTTTGGTTATATGAGTATTTGTGTTGAAAACTATCTGCTTTGGATTAAATCCATGCTTTCTAAATTTAGTTAGGCTGTTTGGCTATTACATAAAATTTGGGGTGGTCCACTTGTGTAAAAGATAAATATAATTTTGTTTAAATACCTGTGTATAGTCCATCATAAAGATGAATCTCTGAAACATCTGCTCCCTTGGAAAAACTTTTGCTCTGAGCAAATCAGGATAGAAGTTTACACAGGCAACAGGGGACTTTTAACATCTCCCAGCCAAAGAGTTCCGAGGTCACATCCAACGGAGCAAAAGGGAAAAGTCAATAGATATGTTTTGAGGTTCATGTAGTAATTACAGTCATAAATTTAGATGATAATAATTATAATTCTAGCAGAGAGGTCTAGAATATACCCCATAAAAACTATGTTCAGGGTGAAAGAAAACAGCTGCAAAAGGAACTAAATCTAAAGAAGGGGGGAAAGTTAAGGAATCAATGGCAGATCTAAATAATGATAAAAAATGAATGAAGGCCCAAATTCCAAAGAACATGGGATCATACTCCAGCTAAATATTGAGCCCACAGGCACAGAAAAAGCCATCATTTACTTGCCTGTCTCATGGGGTGGAGGCAAAAGGACTAAGGTAGGCACAGAGCCAGTATCCCTAATTCCACTTGACAGGGTTCCAGAATGGAAGTAGAGCAATAAAAAAGATTAAGATTCATAGGAAGGATGTGAGAAATATTAAACAAAACAAATGTAAGCATATAAACATTTCACTCATAAATACATGAGTTACTCGAAAGAAAAGGGATGATGAGATGGTTTTTTCAGAACTGTGCTTTTACAATAGTCTGTGCTTGCTTATGATCTATTTATGAAATTGCTTTCACATGCCGCATCTTTGCCTTTACCCTCGGTGACAAAACAAACACTACCATCCTTCTATTATGGCAAGGGCTCTCTCCAAATAGTTCAAAGTGGTCATCTCCATTTTGTTCATTCAGCTATAGTTGTGTAATGATATGACTAGCTTGCAGTTGGATCTTATTAGTTCATAAAATGAGTAGAAAATTAAAGTCATTGATATGGGAAATTAAAACTCTGGATACCATAACTTATTATACGTGAGGGAGAGATTGTCAAGTCATTATGTATACAGAAGTGAAACTTCAGTTTCACTTGAAGACACACTGGACCTCAAACAGTAACAAAATTTAGAGAACATGTATGCAATACTGGACTGGAAATAATACATTTTATAATTGTATCTATAGTGGTAAAATTAAGAATCTTTATTCCATTTTTCTAGATATGAAATATCCCCAACCCATCTTTACCTCTTCCTCTCCTACATTAACTCCTCCAACATACATATAGATCACAAAGTGATTTTTCTTACATTCCACTAATAGTATGGATGTTTAAAATGTATTTTGCCTAAAAGTGGGAACGGTCTAGAATTCAGTCAATGGATACATACACACAATTATGTTTGGGTCATGAACAATTGCACCCCCATTCCAAGTCATAAAAATAACTTTAGACATAAGATTCAAAATTCAGAGTTATCAATAAGCAATTGTTCTCATTTGAGAGTCTCTTAGAGGGATAACCTGATAATGTTCCCTTATATCTTCCAGAGAGTATTTTTCCAAAATAAATTTTCTGTAATCCCTTGGATACACTTTTTGTTATCTTTATTCTTAGTATCTCTGAGAATGTCAAGTATTAAGTTTTTCTTAAATCATATTTTTCCAAAAAATAAATAGCAATTCTATTTTGTTAGATATAATGTCCTCATTTTTTATAAATTGGTAACAAGGAAAGAATGTCAAACATTTAGACTGGAATTCAGCTGTGATATGAAGTCAGGGGAATTAGATAAATTTGAGTCAGCAGGTGGAAAGGTAGTGTTGTCTACCTATGTCATTTCAATTACTTTGGAATTGCTGAAGATATTTTTTACTTTTAGCTCCTAATTCACTGTTTGATTGTGTTGGGCCAAATACACCGCAGGCTAGTTAATGTGGAATAATAAGAATCTAAGCCTGGCAGAGGTTTAACCCAACTGAGTCACACCCTGCCTGTGGAGAGTTAAAGAACTCATGAGCCATTCCTGTTACTGACTCATGATCTAGTTTCTCACTTAGCGATAATAAGCCCCAAACCAAAAAGAATAGTTACTTCTGTTACTGATGATAAAAACAGAATCAAAGGAGGCTCTGAGAGAATCCTTGTTGACTGCCCAGGACCAGAGGAATAAATCTGCACTCAAACTGAGAATACAACAGATGCATGGTATCTGTGTATCTAAATTAGAGGTTTTCCATAAAGCTAAATGTAAGCCATTATTTGTTGCTAAGAGGCATCTGTTTGCTCTCAGAATTTATTAACTAACCCACACTTCCCACCCTCCTTCTACAAGGAGGAACTGAGCTATGCTTCCTGTGATTACATTTACTTAAGCAATGGCATCTTGGTAAATCCAAATACATTTGTATAATATAAATTAAAATGGCAATAGCTAAGAATTTAGAACTTACTGTATGCCAGATATCATTCTAAGGACTTTTGCCCTTTGAGATAGTTACCATTATTAACCTTATTTTACAGAGAAAATACTAATATATAGAAAAGGAACTTCCCCAGAAGCATATTAGCATGTGATATAAATGATGCACTGAGGACTATGGTCTTTATACTCTAGCCCAAGTCAAATGGATGAACTCAGTTTCCAAGGAGAGTACCCATCCAAGGCCATGGTCTCCTCATTTCCTCCTCTTTGATCTTAATGGTGCACCATTTTACCTCTCTTCTCTTATGGATGAACTCTAGGACTTATTGTCACCTACAACTGCCGTGCATCTAGAATCCAAAACACCACTGCGAAAGTACCATATATTGATTCCTTTTACTCTGTTCCTTATACTACACCAGTTCTTTAGACAGTCCTGACATTTTTGTTATATCCCTATTTCTTTTCTATTTCTAAATTTTCTTTCTTTATTCATCCTACTCCTCATAGTCAATAACCACCTGCAATTTCTTTCTCCCTTTTCTTACCTGTGGACCAATGCAGCCTTCCTTTGCTCCTCCATATTGACTCTTGAGCACAAAGGAAGCACTTTTCCCTGATTTCTTTAAATCAATGCTCTTCTGACTTTCCTCTCTCTCTCTAGTGGCTCCTTATGTCACCTTGAAAGGTTCATCTTTCCTTCCACCATACTTAGGCATTTCCTTGGCAGCTTCTTTCTCTGCATCTTACCAACTTCTATTGCTTTGATTACTCCCTCTATTTATTAAAGTAGGCTACAGTGTCATAACAAATAGACCACAAAATGTAAGGTTTAAACTTCACAACCCTATTTAAGAAGGAGAGTATTACTGATGTGGAGGTGGTTCTGTTTCTATCTAGAGATTCAGGAATTCAAGATTCTTCAAGCTTGTCAATCAAGTATCTCCTAAGGCCTTGCCATCGTCTGTTACCATCCAGGTGAAGCACAAAGATAACAGGAAGGCTCAACTACCTGTTTTGAAATCTTAGTTCAGGAATGACATATTTCAATTCCCTAATGTCCTACAGGTCAGATCTAGTTACACAGCCTCATTTTGGCATAAAATAAGCAGAAAATGTAGTATAGTTGCATATCAGGAAGAAATGGAAACAATTTTTTAATGATTAGTTGGTAGTATCTATCATATCATGTCTCTATATTGCTGAATCTCAGATACTTATCCCTAGCCATACACTCAAATGCCAATTGAGTTTTCCATTAGGAGGGTTTTACTGGCATTTCAAAATCAATGTATCTAGAATTAAGCCATTTAACTTACTACCTAAAAAACTGAACAGATGCTTTGCAGAAAAAGAAATACTCCATCAACAAATATATGACAAAATGTTCAACATCTCTAGCAATTTGAGAAATGCAAATCAAAACTACACTGAGATTTCATCTCACTGCAGTCATAATGGCAATTATCAAGAATACAAGCAACAATAAATGTTGGTGAGGATTTTGGGGAAAAGGTACACTCATATGTTGCTGGTGGAACTATAAGTTGATGCAACTACTATGGAAAGCAATATGGAGATTCCTAAAAGAAAAAAAAAAGTAGGAATAGAACCACTATTTGACCCAATTATCCCACTCATAGGTTTAGACCCAAAGGACTTAAAATCAGCATACTACAGTAACATAGCCACATCAATGTTTATAGAAGCTCAGTTCACAATAGCCAAACTATGGAACCAAACTACATGCCCTTCAAAAGGTGAATGGATAAAGAAATTGTGATATATACATATATATACACAGTGGAATATTATTCAGCCTTAAAGAAGAACAAAGTTATGGCATTTGCAAGTAAATAGATGAAACTTGAGAATATCATGCTAAGTGAAATAGCCAATCCCAAATAATCAAAGGCCAAATGTTTTCTCTGATATGTGGACACTAATTCATAATAATGGGGTTTTTTTTTTGAAACAACAGAGGCATTTTGGAGTAGACAGAGGGGAGTAAAGGGAGGGGAGAGAGTATGGGGGTAGGAATGATAGTAGAATAAGTCAGATATCATAACCCTATATGAATAGATGATCGCACAACCTGTATGACTCTACATCACGTACAACCAGAAGAATGAGAAATTATACTCCATTTATGTATAATGTGTCAAAATACATTCTACTGTCATGTATAATAAATTAGGACAAATTAAAATTTAAAAAAAATTCACTGCCTAAAATGTTCTTGTGATGTTAATCTTGGCAAAAGATCGGGAAAACTGGACTTAATTCTTAGTTCTTCTTTTTCTCACCTCATTCCCAATCACCTCCTCTTATGGATCTACATCTTCACCAGAGTCATTCTCATCCTTCAGCTGAAGGACTATCCATGTCTCCAAGGATATTTCAACCTTGATCAGATTTTCATGCCCTATTCAGAATGATCTTTCTCAAATACCAAACTGATTGTGCCACATAAAGCTTCAATGTCATTAAGGGTTCCACATTTCCCTTAGGATAAAAATCCATACTTCTTTGCAGGAAGAAGTCTCATATTTGGTGTCACCATTTATTATGTGAATGAAACTTCTTCAGAAGACTTTCTTCTACTATGCATGCCTCAGGAAGTTCACTCACGCGTGTTTCCAGGGCAGTCTCTGTCCACTTGCACAATAGCACATGTCACATATGATTTATTTGGCTTTAATACTTAGGTATTACATTTCCTAAAGCAAGAAGAGTATGATTTATTATTTCCAGCATGTAGCACCTTTTCCTGTATCTAGTAGGTCCTCAAGCATCAAGTATAAATGAATAAACAGTTGTTCCTATTAGGACTAAGAAAGCAAATCTAGGATTCTGTCTTAGTCATTTTGTTGAGTATTGCTCTAAATTGCCTTTTTTTCTAACTCACTGGAGACTCTGACTCATTGGATTTGCAAGAGGATATCAAATCTTAAAGGAGAACTGCAAAACCAAGAAATACACTTCCCAGAGTTTGCAGATGGCTGAGAGTCAAATGTAAGTTGTTTTATGCACAAGAAATATGATGTATGGTTTAGATATGAGATGCCCACCAAAAGCTCATGTGTGAGCTTACATTTTATCTGTGATTAGCACAACTCTCTCTTGCTTCCTTATTTCCCTGTCCTGAGCAGCTTTTCCTCTACCATGCACTTCCACCTGGCGGTGCTGCCTCACCTGGGACCCAGAGCAATGAAGTTGGCCACCTATGGACTGAGATCTCTGAAGCTGTGAGCCACGAGTAAACTTTTCCTCCTTTAAAATTGTTCTTTGGGGGTCTTTTGGTCACAGCAATGAAAAAGCTGATGAAAACAGAAGGTATAATGAATGGGGAATCTCTTGATTGTAAAGCAAGTAATACATAGCACACAACTCCAGGGGGATTTTTTCTTTCTTTCTTTCTTTCTTTTTTTTTTTTTGTACCTGGGATGAACTCAGAGGTGCTTAACCAATGAGCCATATTCCCAGACCTATTAAATATTTTATTTCACTGAGTTGCTTAGAGACTTACTAAGTTGCTAAGGCCAGCTTTGAATTTGCCGATCCTCCTGCCTCAGCCTCCAGAGGCACTGGGATTACAGACATGTGCCACGGTGCCCAGCTCAGGTGGAATTTTTTAACCTAAGTAATGATATCCACAGATCCACCCAGAACTAAGCAGTTTGGCAGTTCTAATTGTACAAGGCTTCATAACTGTGAAAGATTCTTAATTACATGGATGACAAATATTGGGGAAGAGATAGATTTTTTACAAAGTATTTTTACATGATGTATTTTTGTAAACATCTGTGACATTCTTCAGGATATAGTAAAATCCTACCACATTCATCATAGCTTTCAGAATCAGACAAAAGCTTTTTTAAACAGGACAGACAATGGTCCATGAACAATCTAGTGTTTATGTAGGTTATATTTACCTGGACAATGGATAAGTGTTTGAATAATCGCTACAAGGTAGTGTGGGATGTCAGCGTCTTTTAAATGTTTTTATTAGTACCCTAAAGCTATACCTTACAGTGGGGTGTATTTTGACATAATCATACATGCATGGAATATAATTTGATTTATTTCAATTTCCAGGTAATACTCCTTCCTTCTTGTCTTCCCTCCTACTCTTCCCCTTCCTCTACTGGTTTTCTTCAAAATTTTTGCTTTATAGATATAAATCAATGTGGAATTCACTGGGGTATATTCATAAATGTACATAAGATCGTTTGGTCAGTCTCATTCCACAGTTCTGACCTTTTCCTGTTCCTCCTCCCTCCTCCCTCCTCCTCTACCCCTTTTCTCGACTCCGGTTACCTGCCTTCCTTCTTGATTGTTTCCCCCTGCTTTTCTTTCTTATTTTGCTCTACCTTCTGCATATGACTGGGAACATTTGACCCTTGACTTTCTGAGACTGTCTTATTTCACTTAGCCTGATGCTTTCCAGTTCTGTTCATTCACCAGCAAATCCCATCATTTCATTCTTCTTTATGGCTGAGTAAAACTCCATTGTGTTTTAAACTCCACATTTGCTTAAATGCATTCAACTGTTGATGGGCCCCTGGGCAGGTTGTACAACTCGCTATTAAGAATAGTGCTGCTATGAACATTGATGTACTTGTATAAGTAGGCTGATTATAGTTCTTCAGGATAAGTGACAAGGAGTGGGATATCCAGGTCATATGGTGGGTCCATTCATACTCTTTTGAGGAATATCCATACTGCTTTCTGTTGTGGTTGTACTAATTTTCAGTCTCACCAATACTGTATGAGTGTACCTTTTCCCCCCACATCCTCATCAGGATTCATTATTATTTGTATTCCTAATGATTGCCTTTTTCTCTAGGGTGAGATGAAATCTCAATGTAGTTTTGATTTGTATTTCCCTAATTGATAGAGTTGTTCAACATTTTTTCATATACTTGTGGGTCATTCATATTTCTTCTTTTGAGAAGTATCTGTGTAATTGTTTTGCCCATTTATTAATTGGGTTATCAGTGGAGGGTTTTTTGTGTTAAGTTTTGTGAGTTCTTTATATATTCTGGATATTAATACCCTGTCAGAGGTATAGCAAGTAAATATTTTCTCCCATTTTGTAGGTTTTCTCTTCACGATCTTATTCACTTTATTGTGCAGAAGCTTTTTAATTTGATGACATCCGACTTATTGATTCTTGGTTTTATTTCTTGAGAATTAGGGGTCTTGTTAAATAAACCAGTGCCTGTGCCAATATGTTATAGTGCTTAGCCTATATTTTCTTCTAATAGTTGTAAAGTTTCTGGTCTAATTCCTAGGTCTTTGATCTAGAATGAGTTGAATTTTATGCAAGGTAAAATATAGAGATTGAATTTCATTCTTCTATATATGGATATCCAGTTTTCCCAGCACCATTTATTAAAATGGCTATCTTTTCTCCAATATATGTTTTTGACACCTTTTGTGTCTGATGACTGTATCTATACAGTTGGTCTCTGTGCCTTCCATATTATTCCACTGGTCTTCATGTCTGTGATTTATGCCAATGCCATGCTGTTTTTGTTACTATAGCTCTGTAGTAGAGTTTGGGATTAGGTATTGTGATGCCTTTTACATCACTCTTCTTTCTCAGGATTGCTGTATTTATTCTGGGTCTTTTATTCTTCCAGGAAAATTTTAGGATTGTCTTTTTCCAGTTGTGTAAAGAGTGTCATTGGTATTTTGATGGGGATTGCATTGAATCTGTATGGGAGTATGACCATTTAACAATATTAATTCTGCCTATCCAAGAACATGGAATGTCTTTCCATCTTCCAATTTCTAAGGTCTTTTCCAATTTCTTTTATTCTTCTTCAATTTCTTTATTCAGCATTCTATAGTTTTCATTGTAGAGATTTTTACCTCCTTGGCTAGATTTATTCCCAAGTATTTATTCTCAATGTTACTGTGAATTTGAGGTTTCCTGATTTCTTTCTTAGCAGATTCATCATTGCAGTATAGGAAATCTATTGATCCATGAATGTTAATTTTGTATTGTGCTACTTTGCTGAATTCATTTATTAGCTCTCTGGGACTTCTGGTAGAGGGTTTTATTTTTATTTTTTAATTTTTTATCTTCTACCTATAGAATCATGCCATCAACAGCAGAGGTAATTTGACTTCTTTTCCTATTTGTGTTTCTTTAA
The DNA here is from genome assembly GCF_964194105.1 of Spermophilus citellus. Lineage (NCBI taxonomy): Eukaryota > Metazoa > Chordata > Mammalia > Rodentia > Sciuridae > Spermophilus > Spermophilus citellus. The sequence continues at coordinate 157,916,437 of NC_138185.1, read as the reverse complement.
TTTCCTTTAATTTAATTAATCAGAGTTTCCTTCCCTTGCCTGATTGCTCTGACTTGAATTTTAAAGAACTATATTGAATAGGAGTTGTGAGAGTAGACATCCTCATTTTTTTCCTGAATTTTAGAGGAAATGCTTTCAGTTTTTCTCCGTTCAGTATGATGTTGGCTTTGAGTTTGTGATATATAGCCTTTATAATCATGAGATTAAGTTCTTCTATCCCTAATTCTCCAGCATTTGACTGAGATAAAATGTCAGCTGGCCTTTCTTCATCTGAGCACCTGTGGGTGGTGGCTGTGAATTGCTGAGCACCTGCTCCTCTACACAGGGTCTTCTCTGTAGAGCTACTAAGCGCTTGGAAGCTGTCTACCACAGTGAGGGGAATGGACCTTCAGTCACCTTCAGCTAGCAGAGATCCGTCTACAAGTTACTTCTAGATGGATTACAGAGGCAACCCATTTCAGGGTCATTCCTTGTGGTTTTGTTAGTACCTGTAGGTGATGAGAAGCTGTATTGATTTATTTATTTTCTTCTAGGGAGGCTGGCTAGCGGTGAACTCTATAAAATGACTACTCCACCAGGCACAGTTTTCTGCCCACAATTACAGCTGAACTGTGTGATCTCCTTCACTGTCTCTGATGTTCCTCTTCTGTTTTATAACTCGGTCTGCTTTTGTTTCCAATTTTAAGGGAAGTAAGCTTATGGCTTTTCCTCTGCCTCTTTTTTTCTCTTTGTTATCCCTCCCCAACACACACCACCACTCCCTGGTCAAGGTTCAGGGTCAAGAAACTCTTCCCTTATTTTCTGTTTTGGTGAACAAATTCCAAATCCCTCCAAGTTTCAAGCTCTCCAAGATCAAGTTTTAGAGTGCCTATTTTGTCATCTACCTCTCTGGTCACCTCTACTTTCACTACTTCATTTGTTGGCTGTGAAGGAGTCAAGGGTTACTGCCTAGATCCACTCCAAGACTCAGCATTTTATTGTTAAAAACTTTATAAATACCCAATAGTTAAGTAAAAACTCTACCTAAAAAGCTTTGATCATCTACTGAATCATTCAGTGATGACATTTATGAAGTGCCAAGTATATACAAGGTAGTAAATCAGATGCTTTGAAGAATCACACGATAGATTAGAGATGGTGACTTGCTGAAGAAATTTCATAATCTAGTGGGGCAATTCAACATGTTCACAAATAATTGTATTATAATTTAGATCAGACTGGGCACCATAAGGGATAAATATACTAGGAGATATGGAAATGCAGCAGAAGAAAATAAAGGAATTTGGCTATGACAAGAAGGTTTCATGAAAGAGATATGATCTTAGCTTTATCTTAATGAATGATGGTAATAGTGTTGCCAGAAATTGGAGAAAGGTGCTGTTCAAATACCCAACTCACATGGTCAGACAGCTTTCCATAGAAAGCAGCAGACACTGGCCTGCATTGACATCTTGGTAATTGCTTTTACCAGCAAAGATCACTAATTGCCTCTTCAACTCCAAACGTCCAGTTACTGAATGATCCAAAATATAGGAGACATACACACACAGGCACAAACATGTAAAACCTATCTAAGGTATATTTTGTCAGAGGAATGTTAAAGTTACTGATTATCCAAGGCTTGGATAAAATCAAAAGCAGAAATGAGTTTGCCCTGGATTAATAATATAAAAATAAATAAAAACTGTTCTAAAGAAAAGGAAAGTAGAGGGGGAAATGCATCGGAATGTATTTTATCTATTGTATCTTTAAATCCTATAACCAGAAAGGGAATGAAATAAATCATGAAGTACCTCTAGGCAGGAAAAATAAAGAAAAAATCTAAATGTTGGTATAAATGAATCCTCTGGTTCACAATTCCAATTAGAAAAAAAATCTCTTCAGCAAATGTAATATAACATTTTTGAATACAAGAAAACATTATAAAATTGAAGATGTATGGAAAAATTTGTAACTACTAGAAAAAGATTATTATACCAAAGAAAAGATAAGTGTATACACAAACAGAAATCTAAAGGGAGAGATCAAATAGCCAGATTGAGTATCACAACAAGGAGTAAGCATTACTTTCCATTATTTAGAGAAAAAATATAGACAAAAATATTATCAGAATGAAAAAAATATAGGATGCTTACAGAATGCATGTACATTATGAGGACTGATATTATTGAAATGTTCTTCAAGAAACAGGCAGTCATGGCTAATGAAAAAATCACTTGAGGTATTATAAATATATTTGCTTTAACCTCACCAATGTACTACAACTTTGCCAGGATGGTGACCAACTATCAAAATGTATTGATATAATCACCTTATTCATTCTCAGGTACCCGTGTGCAGACCACAGAGAAGTGAGAAAGGAATAACCAGGAGCCAGTAATTCAACCCTGGATATCTTTTAGGTCACAGAAACATTCACTTTTCCACATCATGTACAACCTCAAGAATGGGATCCTAATTAGAATAAGTTATTCTCCATGCGTATATAATATGTCAAAATATACTCTACTGTCATGTGTATCTAAAAAGAACAAATAAAATAAAAATTAAAAATATGTTCCATTAATATAGCTATAAGGTATTCTGAGTTTAAGCAGCTGAAGAGAGTTTTTTTTTTCTTTTTTCCCTATTCTTTATAAATAAATCACGCTTTAATTTCTGCCTGAGAGATCAGGGATGCTTGTAAAAGGACGATGTATATTCATTAGTGATTACAAGAAGACAGCCAGAAAGTTCTAAATCCATTCTGAATTGAGCATATTTTCATTTACTCCCTCTTTTGAAGTTAGCTTCATTGAAGTATTTTTACATAAATAAATGAACTTCTTGTTAGTATGTGTTCAAGTGTCATGTGACATGTGAAGATTTCTGAGCAATTGCTTTTAGCAACTATCTTAGCCAATTTGACTGCTACAAAACAAAAAAATAAAATAAAAAATACGATGTACTAAGGGTCTTCCAAACAATGGAAACTTATTTATCACAGTTCTGGAGGCTGAAAGGTTCAAGATTAGGGCACCAGCATGGTGAAGTTTTAATGAAAGTTTGGTTCTTGGTTCATAGACAGCTGCCTTTTTACAGTCATTTCTCAAGGTAGAAGAACATAAGAGAACTCTTTGGGTCTTCTTTTATAGGAGTACTAAGCCCATTCACCAGGACTCCACCTCATGACTTAAAATCACTTTCCAAAGGCCACAACTCCAAATATCATCACATGAGGGATTAGGTTTTAATATACAAACATTTAGTCTACAGCAACCACAGCCCATCTGCAGAGTTGTTACCTCTAAGTTTGTATTGACAGTGAGGGTATGGAAGGGAACTGGAAGGTACTGAACACCTATTTCTTACCTTATGCTGTGATCTTTGTAATTTCATAACTTCCTAAGAATGATCTTGTAGAAACAATATTATTATTTATATTTTGATTACATTTTTTTAATTGGCTTAGAATATATGGAAAATTTTATCCATACAATAAAGTTGTGTGGCAGGGCATGATTTGAATTCCAAACTGTCTAGTTTTTTTTTTTAAAGAGAGAGAAAGAGACAGAGAGAGAGAGAGAGAGAGAGAGAGAGAGAGAGAGAATTTTTTAATCTTTATTTTTTAGTTTTCGGCGGACACAACATCTTTGTTTGTATGTGGTGCTGAGGATCGAACCCAGGCCACACGCATGCCAGGCGAGCGCGCTACCACTTGAGCCACATCCCCAGCCCAAAAACTGTCTAGTTTTTAAGTCATTTTTTTTTGTTGTTCTATTATCCTGTGATGACACCAAGGTCATCATATCTACTCACAACTACTCTCTCCAATTCTCAAAGAAGACAAATTCTCAAAAGGCTTAAGTGGGGAGCAATGTTGGACCCTAAGAATTCCTTGGTGGAAGGACTTGGACAAGGGGAAGATAGGAGAATGATGTCATGTAGCTGAGCTTGGGTTTGTGATCCAGTTAGGCAGCAATGGCCTCCTGAGTGAGTATGGAAGAGAAGGCTGTGGGGAAGTGGCCTTCTTTTAGTGACTTTCATCCAAGTCAATCTAGGATTCTTATGCCTCCTACTGAGTAAAAAGAGGAGGGGCATCATCAATGACTTTCACTCCTGGGGGGATGACTCCCTCAGAGCTGACGTGCAAGAATGTTCCATGCTGACACTACATAGTGCACTAAAAGGACAAACTCAATCATCTCTAGAACCCATTGCTCAATTTTCCTTCATCAGAGGAAGATGAAATTACAGTAATATGCCAAAGAAAAAATATTTAAGAAATATAAGACTCAGGGATTTTAAAATATATGAATTTAAATATATCCATTTTAAATGTGAATCTTGGATTTATGAAGCATGTGTCAACAAATGAATTTGAATTTCTCTTATCCTAGTTATATTTAATAATATATAGCATGAAGTACTTCAGTGTCTTTAAAAATGATTTTATGTTACAATGTTATGGGATGAATTAACCCTGTGACAAAGTCATATGGGCAGTTATGTCACACTAATAGAATACTAAGAATTTGTATGGAGACCTTCATTTTATTACATAATTTTGTAATATAAAACACAATAGATCACTGTCCATTTAAACTGCACAAAAAACTCAAGCCCTGAGATGTGTTCAGTTTCTGGACTTTCTTTCAATTTTATACTAAAGGGAACCTCATTTCAGGTTTTCAATGAATATAAGAACAACACACTTTTTTATATCATACAATTACGGCACCAAACATTTCAGATATCCCATTGGATCACGTGACAATTTAGATCTCCAGTTTATTTTCAACTAGTACTTCTGAAGTTTGCCTGTCTTCACTTATTTATTACACAAGGAAACACCCTTCCCCTTCATTTAGTAAATTCAAAATATTTTAGTAGTTATCTATATAATTCTAGATAATGTCTCTTCAACTACAATATAGCTACCTGAGTACAGAGGTCACAATGATTTTACAGAAGTAATTTTCTAAGGAAGCATGTTCTAGTAAAAGAATGACTTAAACAAACAACTTTCATCTGAGCTTTATATAACGGAACCAACTTTTGAACATTTTCATTCATACGCTCCAACACTGCCCAAGGACTAAAAAACAAAATAGAATTTTTGCAAAGTTATAAAATTTGGAAGAACACAAGAATAAGGGCAATGAAATGGGCATAGATTCCTTGCCCTTTTCAGAGGTGGTCCACCCCTCATTGGTGGTATAATTGTATTTACTGGAGATAAGCCAGAGAATAATTCCTTTCTTTGCTATTAGGTAGCTACATCAGAGACTCTGGAGGCCACCTACAGCAAAGGAGTCTGGGAAAGAAGCTATACCTTTGCTAAGGGTGAAAGTTGTCCTTTGAATCTTTTGACACTTACAAAGTACCTTAATTTTGTTGAATCAGCAGATTCAATATAATCACTATCTCAATCACTATCAAAATCTCAGATGGGGTTTTGAATTGGTTGTTTTGCTTGTTTACAGAACATTTTCCAGTTTCTGAGTTATTTCAATGCTACAATAAACAAGACAGTGTGGTACAGATATAAAGACAGACATAGATCAAAGGGATAGAAATAAAAGTCTAGAAATAAATGCACCCATTTCTCTCCAGTGGTTTTTGACAGGGTTGTCACTGCTGCTCAATAAAGAAAGGATAATCTCTTCAACAAATATGCTGAAACAATTATATGCACACATATAAAAGAGTGGATCTACACACCCACCTCACCTCTCATGAAAAACAATTAAACAATAATAAAAAGCCTGACTCAAGATGAATAACAAATCTTGAGAGCATGTTTGGAGGTTCTAGAGCACAGCTAACTTACATGCCCTTGACAGAGATGAATGACTCTTCTCTATTGGGGAAGGTTCTCCTCTTTGAGGAGCATGCACCTTCAGGAAGGACACACAGGGAACCATGAGGGAGGAAGGGAACAGCCAGATCAGCCTAATGGATGCTGGTGATGGATGTGGTGACAGATGTCGAAGCCAGAGCACTCTTACATCCAAGATGCACGACAAATTTAAGTATAGGAACAAAAAAGTACAAGACTCCTGGAAGTAAACTGAGAAAATCTCCATGGCCTTGAGTTAGATGATGGTTTACTAGTTATTCCACCAAAAGCAAAAGTAATAAAAAAAAAGACGTATTGGACTTCATCAAAATTAAAACTTTTGTTTATCAAAGAAAACCATGAAGAAAGCACAAGGCACTGGCAGAATCAGAGAAAATATAAATAATGTTCCTGACAAGGGACTTTAATCCGAACACATAAAAAACTTTTACAACCCAGTAATAAAATGACAAATAACTCAATTAGAAGATAGGCAACACATTTGAAGAGACGTTTCTCCAAAGAAGACATAAAAGTGGCCGATAGGCACATAAAAATATACTCAACCTTGCTAATCATTACAAAAATAAAATCAAACCAAAATGAGACAGCACATCATATTCACTTATGGAGCTAATTTTTTTTTTAACTAGCACTGCCAAAGATGTAGAGAAACTGGAACCTCATTCATTGCTTGTGGGAGTGAGAAATGGTGCAGTGGCTATTAAAACCAGTGGAATGTCTTCAAATCCTAAATATAGAGCCACTACAAGATTTGGGAGTTCTACTCCTGGGTATAATCATGAAAACTAAACACTTAACGTGCACACAATAAGTTGTGTTTGAATCTTAATAACAACATTATTCACAACAGTCAAAATATGGGAACAACTTAAAAGGTCATTAATTGATGAATAGATAAATAAAATGTGGCATGATGTTACACTAAAATATTTTTCAGTCTTCCATGACCTCAGCCAACCATATTATTAAAGATAGCATTTAAAACTATTGAAAGCAGTTTTGCATGGATGAGAAAGATGTCCTTGAAAACTAAGAGATGCATTCCTTTCTATTCAAATTGTAAATTTTGTACAATGTGGCAGATTTTGACAGCTGAAGCAATAAGCCAAGCGCTTCTTTATATCCTTTTAGTTTTTATTACAGAATGATATTTTGAATTTTATTTTTAGAAAACACTTTATTTAGCTTCCTTCCATTCTGATAAAAAAAAGGGAGAAATCATTCTATCCCCTTCTTCTAGGCAAGAATTACAATTTCTCCAGGACTGGTAGAGCTTCAAACCAGATCCTAGATAACCTATGTTGTATTGCATTGTGGTTCAACATCAGACATATCCTGCTGCTGCCCACTGGTTCATCTAAAAAATAAAAAGCAACAGTATTCTAGTCTTCTGTGGTAATTATGGGGTGATGAATGTTATGGCTTCTCTTGATCATAGGGTAGGACTGGCAGCCTCCCTGGAAAACACAGCATCCTGGGAGATAAGTGCGGTTCATATAGTCCTTTTTATGGAACAATGTGGGTCTGAATATGACTGAATAAAGCACCCATGACAAACAAATTGTTCATCTTTATGACCTTAATAAAGTAGTGAAATATAGCAGCCTTTGTCAACAGAAAATAAAGCAAGTTAGACAATGTTGGAAATCCCAACTTAGAACAACAAAAAAAAAAAACAAAAACAAAAAACTCTTGTCCACAGCATCTCTGTGGGATTGGCAGATGCACGTTCCCAGCATTCCAGCTCAGCCTGAGGTCCTGTCAGTCTGCTTCACTTATTCAGTAATGAAATCTTTAAGATCCATGAACACAGCGTATGCATCCAATAATGGTATCATTAATTGGAATTAATAGAATCCCTGTGACATAGCTCAACAAAGACAAGCATTTGTATCCTCATGCACAAACCAATAGGCCAGACTATTGGGCTCTTTAATGAATGAAGTGTTTAGTTTTTATACCCACCTTTCTAGGACAATAGAGAAGTAGATTCCATTTCAATTAATTGGAGTCTGTTTCATCATTATCATCATCATTTTCAAGTTTTAAATGTAACTGGGCTAATCAATAAAACATTTGAGCTATGAATCAGGTGTTTATAGACTTTTTGAAATTTCTTAAGGGTCTCATCCTTCAACTATTTAAAGTCCTGAGGGCAGGAACCATGCATCTTTTATCTACCAGTGTATTCTCAGCATCTATCACAGTGTCTAATATTTAGAGAATAGGGAGCACACAAACAATACTTGCTGAACATAAGTTTCTTGGGGAAAGGCATTATTTTATTTCATTTTGTTCTTTCCTTTTCATCAACATTCCTATTTCAGACCCTGCTGATGCTAGGTCTCTTTATATTGCCCAGAATGACTCAAGGATTTTAAGATGAGTTGGATAAAAATAACCATCGGGTCAGCAGTTATATATTGACCGAGAGTATGCCATTCACCTGTCATCCTCTCTCTTCATGAGTATTTGGGTAGTAACCCTTAGGCTCTCTTTAATTAGTAACCTATTTACATAAATTAAAGCAAATCATTTTGATACAGAACAATGAATATAATATTGACATTCTCACCACCCAATCTGTCTTAGTAGAATGCTGTACACAGTGTTAGGATTCTTTTTTTTTTTCAATGTTAGGATTCTGTACTCTGATTCTTGACTTGTGTTTTATGCTTACCCTCACTCCAATTCTTCCCAAGTATACCTAAAATTTTTTCTTTTTTTTTTTAAAGAGAGAGTGAGAGAGGGGAGAGAGAGAGAGAGAATTCCCTTTTTTTTTTTAAAGAGAGAGTGAGAGAGGAGAGAGAGAGAATTTTTAATATTTATTTTTTAGTTCTCGGCGGACACAACATCTTTGTTGGTATGTGGTGCTGAGGACCGAACCCGGGCCGCACGCATGCCAGGCGAGCGCGCTACCGCTTGAGCCACATCCCCAGCCCCCTAAAAGTTTTTCAATTACAGAATTATGCTTGACTTGTGTCCCCTTTCTTTCTGGCTTTTAAAACTGCATTTTGGTGTAAAGAACATCTGTTGTTACACATCTGAGACTTCAGCAGATCTGAAGATCACCATTGGGATGTTTTCTTCTTGGACTCATATTCTGTCCTTGGAACTCTTTTGGCTTTTATAAGCAATATCAACTTTATAAGCTGTTTTGTTGGAAGTTACATTCTGCCAAGGGTAAATGAGCTGGGTCCACAAAATTTAGCGCTTAATTAAAAAAAAGTTTTTTTTAGCTCATGAGTTATTGCAGATTCTAAACTTAGCAAAATGTCATTCTTGAAACCCAATACGAATATTAATGTAAGATGGACTTGGAATGCCAAAGCAGCTGAGGGTGGGTCAGATTCTTTACAAAGACTAGAAATTTAGAGCACACATCACTTGAACTATGAAATACCTTTACATAAATTTCCTGTTAGAGTCTTTAATTAAAAGGAAAAAAAATGTTTGCATTTGCATTGCCTAAATCCCACGTAGGCCATGTTGTCCGGTTTGGGGAAACCACCCAACAAGTTGCTTTATATGATTTAAAATTTAAGAACATATCATGAGAGTCTGTATTAAGGACAATTCAACATTATATAATAGATACCTCCAAAATAGGCATGATCCCTGCCCCTCTATCAGCTGCATATGAAGGGAGAAACAGACATTGAGTGATTACAACAATATATAACACTTCCATGACACAGCTTGCAAGTTGCCTGTTGTCTGTCCATCTTTTACTTTTTCCAGTAGAACATGTCCCTCCTCTGTTACAGCAGCGATATATTAATTGAAAAAAAGCACACACATTGGTTTGCATCTCCTGTGGAGAGGGATAGCTGAAGTAAGAAGAAGGTCATCGGGTAAGATGATGAGAAGGTGATATAGTTGGGAAGCTTCTAACTCTTCTCCTTTCTATTACCTGGAAGAAACAGAAAGCCAGAGAAGGGGTCACCTTGTGATAATGTGTTGACCCGGAAAACGAATGTCATGTGTTTAAGGATGATGGAACAGAACAAAAGAAGGAGAATAGGTCTTTGGTGACTATGAAGCTATGGTATCTGCCTTTATCTACTTACTTTTGACTTCTTTTACGTAAGGGAAGAATAAAACTCTATCTTACTCAAGCCATTCTTATTTTTATCTTGGTCTTAGATGTGACTAACCCTAAACTTACTGAAGCAAATAGCTGTAAGGATCTGTGTTAGGGTAGAGGCTGAATCCAGAATGGAGACTCAGAGAAGGGTCCCTGGGAAAATGAAACTTGAATTGAGCTCTCACTTAAATGGTAAGAGCAGGAGATAGTAAGGGGAGAAGTTTTATTGCTGTTGTTGTTGTTATTATAGCATTACAGTTATACATAGTTGGGTTGGTTCATCCGGATAAATCCATACATTTTTGGAATACGATTTCAGTTCATGCTCCCCCTTCCTTTCCTCCCTCTCTCCCCCCATTCTCCTTTCTCTATACTACTGATCTTCCTTTCACTAATCCATTTATTTTTTTTATTGGTTCTTTATACTTATAAAGGTGAAATTCCCTGTGGTATATTTAGATATGCACATAGCACGATTTTTAAAAATTCATGTCACACTCCCTCCCTTTTCCCATCCCTCCTCTCTCCCTCTTCGTCTCCTTCTTCTACTCTACAGAACTTCACTATATATTTACAGTATTTTATCCTAAAGGTTTTGAAGAAAAAGGATGAGATTGTGAAGCCCTGGAGTCAAATCAGAACCAAGAGAACTAAGCATGCTTGAGGAGAAAAACAAAAGAAAAAGACTGGTGTGCCTGGAAGCCTGGAACACAAAGCCAAACCAGAGTGACCCATGTTACTATTTAAGATCTCAGCATATTGTACAGCAAATCTTAAAATGTATTCATCTTGTACATCTGCATAACTGAAATTTTATACCTCCTGAACAGCAAGTTCACAATACTGTATCGTGCACTTAAAATTTTACTAAGAAGCTTGGTCTCACGTTAAGTATACTTATCACAATAAAAATTAATTAATAATAAGATTTAAGCAGAGAAGTGGTATAATCACATTTGCCTGCATATACACATCTATTCCTACACATATACTCTTCTCTAAAAAAAGAGCTATTGGAAATACTTCTGAACGCATGAGGCCAGTATCATCTTGATACTGATGCCAAAGAAACTGAAAGATAAGAAAGCTACAGGCAATGAACATTGATACAATAGTCCTCAATAAAATTTAGAATCCTGAATTCAACAACCCATTGAAAAGATGATACAGCCTGACCGAGTGGGATTTATCTCAGGAAGGTAGGGCTGGTTCGGTATATGCAAAACTATCACCTGTGGTGCATTATTTTGACAGAATGAAGGTTAAAAACCACACGATTCTCTCAGTTGACACAGAAAGCAGAAGAACATTTAACAAAAGACAACATCCTTTTCTGGTAAAATGCTTTTAACAGTTTATGTATACAAGGAAAGTTCCTAAACATTTTAAAAAAAGACTAGTTATAAATAACTGAATCTCTTGGTTTCATGTCTTACTATGTAGTCTCTTCTGTATGATCTCCCACCATGGTGATACCATTTACCATAAGGTTCTTCCTACAGCTCAAACGGATAGGGTCACCTGATATTTCAGCCTGCAGAATTGTGAGCTACATAAATCTATTTTTTAAAAGTACACATCCTCCAGTATTTTGTTACAGCAAGAGAAAACAGAATGATACAATCAATAAGGATTCAAACCATGTACGTGAACGTTACCTGTAATGTCTGACTAATCAAAGCAAAACTGGGAAGCTAGAGGACAAAGACATACTCTGATTCTGAATCCTTTGTGGATGTTTTAAAGTTATTATTTATGAAGGGTTCACCATTTTAATACATTTCAATTGGGAGAAGGTATCACCATTTTATGGGTAAGAACAGGTGAGTACATGTACAAACCCAGTGGTAAAGCTAGGCTCACAGCTGATTTCCTCTTTTTGATTGTAGAATTTCAGCAGTACAAAATAAGTATTGTTAGAGTAGCACTTGAGCCATTCAGCTGAAGAAGTCATGATAAAGAGAATGCCTGTACAATATTTAAACTTGGGGAATTTGAGTTAAATAATAGAAAAACATAGAACTTTTTCTTACAAGGAAAGTTATCTAAGTCAGTGTTTCAGATATCCCAAATAGATTAATCACACATCATACGTGAATCAACCTCCTCTGTATTTTTGAAATAAAGTTTTATCATCAACTGATGAAAACACAAATATCATACACAAAGACACTTTGCATACTTAACTTACAGTGGTCCTCCATATCTGAGGCTTTGCTTTCTGTAGCTTTAGTTACCCATGGTCAAATACTTACCAAACACATTAAATAGAACACCCCCAAAGAAATAATTCATACATTTAAAAAATATTTACGAGTCTTTGTAGTATGATGAAATCTCATACCATCCCACCCAGGATGAGAATGACCCCTTTGTCCAGTGTATCTATGCTATATATGCTACCTGCCTGTTATTCTCTTATACAGTTTAATTAATTTTTGGAGTGACTATTATAGTACTTCTGTGAATAATTTCTTCTAATTCTTATGGTATCACTGGGAAAGTATCTTAGGTATAATTTTTGTTAAAAGAATAACTGCTCACAAGCCACATTTTCTCCTCTTCTTATGGGCACAGTTCTCAGTTCTTTTTCCTTCTGTTTTGCTGTGACTTTTGAAAAGGTTATGCTGTGCTCCATCCGAAGCAGGTAAAATACTGCTAAGAATCTGGGAACTGTGATTAGTTCCCCCATTTATGACTGTGTTATAAACAAACCCAGTTTCCCTTTTGTTTGTGTGACCCACCTTCTTAATGGGTTTTGCTTTTCTTATCAAAACTCTATTTTCTTTCTTTTTCCTTCACCATAAACTCAGCCTCTTTGTAAATATTACTCTTCACCAAACTTCTTAAGGAATGAAAACTCTTCCAGAGCCTAGAAGATCAGGAATTTGAGGGAGGTACATGCTTCAATCTTTAATAAAACCAAACATCTTAATAAATTCAGGAGCATTCTTTAGATACGATGCCTTATTAGTGTTTGCTTTAAAAATCTTTCTTGGCATTTCTTTCTTGGTGCTTTTCTCTTATGTTGATGCTATCTCATTCTGGACCTTTGGTTACTGGCCTCTGGAAACACTTTTGTGAAATAATAGTTATTAGATCAACAGGGGAACTTATTTTTTCTGTGCTCTAGATTATATTTCCTTTCCTGAGTATATTTTGTCCTGTAATAGCCACCTGGAAATATTGTCTTTGTGAATAAAGTTGTACTCTGCCGTTAGGTAGTTCCTGGACTGGTTCGATTATGTGAGTGTATGGCAGGGAAAGCTGGTTTTCCTAACTTTTTCTTCTCTTTCCTTAGATTGGCAATGGAAGCAAGTCAGGTATTTGAAATTTTTGTTTTCATCTGGAAACATCTGCTTTTAGTTAAAACAATACTTATGACTACTCCGAATATTTCTGTGATTGGCCTTGAAGTTGTTACCCATGATATATTTTTCGTAGTAGAAAATCAAAAGAAACAGAATTTTTCATGGTCAGTTTGTGATGAAAGAACATCTGTGCACTTTTGAACCAAAACAGAGACTTTTTCATTAAATATAACTAAAGAATCACCTATAATAAGTACACTTAAAGATTGCGTTCCACTAGGACCAAAGGGACTCAAAGTAGCATGTTTATAATATTGTCTCTCACATTTTCCTATCAAAGTTTTCCAAATATTTGAAACCATATTATTAGAAGCCTTAACAGGAAAAATAAATGGAGCACAAAGGCGGTAGATTTGAAAAATCTCTTTCACTGGAACAACTTGAGAATGCTGACCAACTTTTTATTGTGCCTGCAGCAGCATTTGTTGGAATTTGTGGGGCATTTAGCATCATTGGATTTGCTATTTCTGTAACAGGTTTTAGGCAAATATTATGAAAGTTCTTAGTAATCACATTTTTTTCACTGTGCTAACAGGAGATACATAAATAACAGTAGGTATTTAGGAGGTCTCAATGTTGCTAAGACATGTGTGCTTGCAGTTGCAAATGTCCTTTGCCTAACTGAAGGAGACAATCATGATGCTGATGGATTTCACTCCAGTGTGGGCTGGAATCTTTAACTGATGCCCAAAGCCAAAAGTGGAGACTCAGTCACTGGAAGACTCAGCGTATCAGACACAATATAAAATGAAGTACTTACTGTATGTTGGGGAGGGAGGAGTAGCAAATGTTTGCCTAGTAACTCATCAGTTTTCACACCATGACTCAACATCACAAACTTACGGAGTAAAATTTTCAGTTCCCACATAAGCAACTCTACATTTTTTTAAAATGCTGCATCTACTATTCTTGTTGGAAAGTAGTTTGAGGAAATAATTGATGAAAAATGGGCAAATAAACTAATGCAGTTTTGGAAAAGCTGAAAATCTGAGTCCAAAAAGTAGCTTGACCTAATTTTCCAGTATTCGCATTCAAAGAAAAGGTCAGATGGAAGACTGACCAAAAGGAAAAGATTTCCAGAACACTTAGGAATTGTTAGTTGCAGATTTTTTTTCCATCTAAGTTAGTTGTCTGAACTTAGTACCTACAGCCTGAATTTTCCTCTGCATATTTCAAGATGATCCTCTGTACAATATCAGATATTATACAGGGCTGGGAGGGAACAGATCATCCAGGAAAGTGAACAGTATAGGACCAAGTTTCTCAAATGGGTCAGAACCAGAGTGAGAGAGTGTTGGGTTAGAGCTTTCCCACAGCAACTCTGAGAGCTGTGATGTTGAAGAAGGCAACAGCTCTCCTGTGTTGATATCCCTTGATTGTAGACCTTGATATGTTTTTTGCCATTTATGATGTCTGGGAATTTATTTGGAAATGTGTGACTACTACTTATTTTTGTTTTAATAAAGATAATTGTGTACACTTGAGGATTACAACATGATGTCATAGAATACTTATAAAGAGAAAAAATGGTTATTATAGTAAAGGAAATTGACATATCCATCATCTCACAGAGTTACTTTTTTGTGATAAGAGCAGTTAAAATATGTACATAAAATCCCAAATATACTACAACTCTATTAGTAATAGTCTTCATATTATAAATTATCTCTCCGAACTTGTTCATCTCATGTACCTGCTCCTTTGTACCTTTTCACCTGTATCTCATTTTTCCTGCCCCCTGCTCATGATCATCAGTGTTTTATTCTCTACCACTGTATATATTTGGCCTTTTTCCGTTCCACATACAAGTTAGATTCTACAATATTTTTCTTTCTGTCTGGATCATTTCATTTAATAAAATATCCTCTAGTTCCATCTGTGTTGCTGCAAATGGCAGGATCTCCTTCTTTAAGGCTGAGTAATATTTCATTACATTCACTCTGCACACATGCTTTCCTTAACCACTTGTCTACTGATAACACTTTGGCTATTTTCATATCTTGATTTTTGTGGATAATATTGCAATGAACATGGAAGTGCAGATTTTTTTCACAAGTGGTGATTTTATCTCCTTTGTGTATATGCCCAGAGAGTGACTGCTGGGTTGTGTGGTAATTATATTTTTTTATGTCTTTAATTATTTTCTTTTATTTCTTCATATTGTTTTCATGATGGCTGCACCAGTTTATATTTCTACCAACAGTGTGGAATATAACAGGGACTCCTCTCTTCACATTCTCGGCTAAAATTTATCTCCTTTTTGGATAATAGCCATGCTAATGGGTATGAGGTGACATATCACTGAGGGCTTCATTTGTATTAACTTGATTATTCATGAAGTTGAGCACATTTTTATATAGCTGTTGGCCTTTTCATGTCTTCTTTGGGGAAAGGTCTATTCAGGTCCTTTGCCCATTTTTAAATCATGTTATTTCTTTTTCTGCTATTGAGCTGTAGGTGTTTTTTATACATTTTAGATATCAAACCCTTGTCAGATGTGTGATTTGCAGATAGTTTTTCCTAGTTTTAGGTTGCTTTTTCATTTTGAGAAATAGTTCCATTCTAATAGGCTCCTCCTGGTATAAAACAGCTGCTAAAACTCTAGCCATCACATTCAAGTTTGGGTTAGGAAGAAGGAATCAAAAAAAGAAAAAAAGAATATGTCCTTCAATAGAGTCACCCTGTTTATATGCCCTTCCCATTAATAGCTATATAATCGTCTTCTGCATAATATGAAATATTTCTAAGTCTCAGTTTTTTATCTGTAAATTTGAGAAAATTTACAAAGGGTTGTTTTGAGAACTAAATAAAAATATAAAAATAATCAGCCTTATTATTATATAACAGCAGCCACTTTGAGAAACAACATTTAGCCTACACCTTGTATGAACAACTCTTCTCTTTTGTTTACCCTAAAGAAATATAAATACCAAGAGCCACATATACCAATGTTCACAAAAGCATTATTCACAATAGACTAAAACAGAAACCATCCAACTGCCCTCCACAGTAAAATGTACTGTTTAAAAATGGTACTACACTTAAATGGAATATCATACCACAATGAAAACAAAATCCAGTTGCTTTCAGCAACATTAATGGATTCCAAAAATCAATGTATATATGAAACTTTTAAGATGAGAATAGTGTTGTAAATGAGGATGGTGATTTTTATCTTCAGTAAAGACTTGCACAGGAGTTGAAGGTTTCCTGTACACTATGCATCATTTTTGGTATGAATGGGCAATGAGTCATCCAACCTCATTTACCTTTGATCAAAAGAAAGGTGAACGGGGCGCTCTTATTTGGTGCAGCAGGCATAATGAGGAGTGTCCTAGCAAATCAGGACACAGCATTGCCTTTGTGATGCTTCACAGTCAAAGGTTGTTGACAGAAAGGAAGAGCAGAGGGAAGAAAGACTAATGGAGAGGAAGAGAAGGAAGGAAAATTACAAAAGAAAGGGAAAATTCCAAGAGAAGGAAAGCAGAGGAGAACAGGAAAAACAATAAAGGAGGAAGAAATGAAGAAATAAAGCAGAGGAAAGGAAGGATGAAGAAAGGAAGAAGGAAAGGAAAGAATGAAGAAAAATGAAGGAGAGAGAGAATGAGCTAGCCACCCTGTATGCACAGATATACATAACGAAGTTCATACAGACATTTCTCTATTTATAGAAGGGGATTTATTAGATGGGTTTACAGGATTAGAAGTCACATAGTCCCACGCTGGCCACCTGCAGCCAGGAGAGGTAGAGAAACCAGTAGCTGTTCAGTCCAAGAAGCTGAAGCCTCAGAAGAAGACGCCCCAATGACACAGCCTCAGTCAGGGAATGGGGGCCTGAAACTCCCCGGAGTGTTGCAGTCAGTGTCTGCTTTGGAAGAGTCAAGGAGCTGGAGACCGGTGTGTTCAGGAGATCCCAGCAGCAACCCAAGCACCCACCTGAGAGAGAATAAAATAGCTCTTGTGTCTGTGTTGGCTTCCTCTGCTGACTTCTGTCCAGGCCCCCAGCCCATTGGGCTGTACTGTCCATATTCAGGTGGGCCTATCGCTGTCCCACATGTCAATAATCTCTGGAAACATCCTCATCGACACACACGAGTCTCTTCATCCATTCAAGTTGATAGTCCTTTTTAACCATCACCAGTGTAAAAAAGAATAAGATTACATCTCTTCTCGTTGAGAAAAGTTTGGCCTAAAGTGGTAGAGAACAGGAACTTTAAATAGAAGATTACTTCTAGAAGTTTCCTGATGGAATTTTTCTGGATCATCTAGATGATATAGAATTGTGTCATCAGCAAATAGTGATAGTTTGAGTTCTTCTTTATCTATTTGTATTCTTTAATCTCTTTCTTCTGTCTAATGGCTCGAGCTAGAGTTTCAAGGATGATGTTGAATAGAAGTGGTGAAAGAGGACATTCTTGTCTTGTCCCAGTTTTCACAGGGAATGCTTTCAATTTTTCTTCATTTAGAAAGATGCTGGCCTTGGTTTTAGCATATATAGCTTTTACAATGTTGAGGTGTATTCCTACTATCCCTAGTTTTTCTAGGGTTTTGAAAATGAAGGGGTGCTGTATTTTGTCGAAAGCTCTTTCTGCATCTCTTGAGATGATCATATAATTCTAATTTTTAAGTCTATTAATATTATGAATTACATTTATTCATTTACGTATGTTGAACCAACCCTACATCCCTACAATGAATCCCACTTGATCGTGATGCACTATCTTTTTATTTTGTTTTTGTACGTGATTTGCTAGAATTTTATTTAGAGTTTTTTGCGTCTATGTTCATCAGGGATATTGGTCTTCAGTTTTCTTTCCTTGATGTGTCTTTATCTGATTTTGGTATCAGGGTGATATTAGCCTTATAGAATGAGTTTGGAACCGTTCCCTCCTTTTCTATTTCATTGACTACTTTGAGGAGTATTGGTGTTAATTTTTTTTTGAAAAGTCTTGTAGAACTCAGCTGAGAATTTGACTGGTCCCAGGCTTTTCTTGGTTGGCAGGCTTTTGATGGCATTTTCTATTTCATTACTTGCAATTGATCTGTTCAAATCATGTATATCCTCTGCATTAAGTTTGGATAAGTCATATGTCTCTAGAAATTTGTTGGTGTCTTCTAGATTTTCTATTTTACTGGAGTATAAATTTTCAAAATAGTTTCTAAGTATCTTCTGTATTTCAGACATGTCCATTGGGATATTTCCTTCTTCAACTTATATTTTAGTAATTTGAGTTTTCTTTCTTTTTCTCTTCATTAGAGATCCAAATTGGTTTTACCCTATACATAATTTGATTCTTTTTTCTCATGGCATTTAAGATTTTATCTTTATTCTCTGTGTTAGTGTTAGTCATTCTCAGTATAATGTGTCTTAGTGTGGGTCTGCTGTAATTTTGTACATTTGGGTTTCTGTAAGCCTCTTGCATTTGATTTATAAAGGAAAAATTTCCAAATTCATTTGGAAAAATAAGAGACCCAGAATAGCCAAAGTAATCCTTAGCGAGAAAAGTAAAGAAAGAGGCATCACAATACCAGAACCAGACCTTAAACTATACTACAAAGCTGTAGAAATAAAAATGACATGGTATTGGCACCAAAATAAAATTGTAGATCAATGGTACATAATAGAGGACATTAAAGACAAACCCATATAAAAACAGTTATCTCATACTAGGCAAAGGTGCCAAAAGCATTCACTGGAGAAAAGCGCTTATTCAACAAATGGGTGCTGGCAAAACCGCAAATTTATATGTAGCAAAATGAAATTAAACCTCTATCTCTCACCCTGCACAAAAAAATCAACTCAAAGTGGATTAAAGACTTAGGCACTAGAACAGAGGCCCTGCATCTAATAGAAAAAAAAAGTAGGCCCGAATCTTCACCATGTCAGCCTAGGATCTGTCCTTAACAAGACCCCTAAAGTGTAACAAGTAAAATCAAGGATCAATAAATTGAATGAATTCAAATTAAAAAGCTTCTTCTCAGCAAAGGAAACTATCAATAATGTGGGAGAGAGCCTAAAATTGGGAGAAAATTTTTACCACATGCACCTCCAATAAAGCATTAATCTCTAGGATATATAAAGAATTCAAAAAACTTAACACCAAAAAACAAATAACCCAATCAATAAATGGGCTAAGGTACTGAAGAGACACTTCACAGAAAAAGAAATACAATCCATCAATGAATATATGAAAAAATTTTCAACATCTCTGGCAATTAGAGAAATGCAAATCAAACTACACTAAGATTTTATCTCACTCATGTCAGAATGGCAATCATCAAAAATATAGGCAACAATAAATGTTGGTGAGGATATGGGGAAACCGGTACACTCATACATTGCTGGTGGGACTGCAATTTGGTCCAATCACCATGGAAAACAGTATGGAGATTCCTCAGGAGACTTAGAATGTGAACCACCATTTGACCCGGCTATCCTACTCCTCCATTTGTACCCAAAGGACTTAAAATGAGCATACTACAGTAATGCAGCCACATCAATGTTTATAGCAGCTCAATTCAGAATAGCTAAACTATGGCGCTAACCTAGGTGTCCTTTAATAGATGAATGGATAAAGAAAATGTGGTATATATATTCAGTGGAATATTACTCAGCTTTAAAGAAGAATGAAATTATGGCATTTGCCAGTAAATGGATGGAGTTAGAGAAAATCATGCTAAGTGAAATAAGCCGATCCCAAAAAACCAAAGGCTGAATGTTCTCTCTAATATGTTGATGCTAATTCACAACAAGGGGTAAGGCACTAGAGAAGAATAGAGTTACCTTAGATTAGGTAGAGGGAAGTGAAGGGAGAGGAGGGGTGGGGAGGAGAGGAGATGTGGGGATAGGAAGGATAGTAGGACAAAACAGACATTACTTTATGTATATATGTGACTTCATGACCAATGTGATTGTATAACATATATACTCAGAAAAATGAAAAATTATATCCCATCTATGTATGATATATCAAAGTGCATAAATGCATTCTACTGTTATATATAACTCATGAAAGTAAACAAAACATTTAAAAATAGAATATTAGATTAAATTTTAAAATTGCTGGACCAAGAAGTTAAGCAATGTTCTCAACATGCCTTTAAAAGTCTTTGTCTTTGAGCGAGAATTATTTGGCCTAGTGAAGCTGAGAACAATCATTGGTGGAGAAGTAACCTATTTCCATTCTATACAGACATGCTACCAAGAGGCAACTGCTCCATAAAAGGGCTACTCTGCACCTTTCAATGGCAGAGGAATCATTTCTCTCATCTTTGGGTTGGCACCTGCTGGGAGCATGGACATGCTGGTAGATTTTAGTCATTGGCCTCTATCCTGCAGGATCCTTCCAGGTCTCACCACAGAATGTGGTCATGAGGCCACATATCAGGGATTCCACTCTGCTCTCTCTGTGATCCAACAACTGGAGTCCTAGAGCGGCTATTTATGTCAGAGTCCTTCTGTGCTCTTTCCAGGAGTGCAGGAAAGACTTCATTTCTTATCTGCCTCTTTCTGAAAACAATAAGAGACTCAGATATACCCGTATAGTGTCACTCTTTGTGGCAGCCATGTGGCTGTTCTTGTCTCAAGGTAGAACAGACCTTCAGGTAGGCTGCTTTTCACTAGAGATCCAGTGAGCCTGATGAGACAAATCTCCACCACTTTCAGATCCCCGGCTGATAGGTGTTCCACCAGAACTACTGTCCCAAGTGGGTGAGGACCAACTTCAGTGTGAAACCCAGTGTGAACTCTTGTTTCTTCTCCCAACACATATTCATTCATTCTCTCTCTCTCTCTCTCTCTCTCTCTCTCTCTCTCTCTATCTCTATCTCTATCTCTATCTCTATCTCTATCTCTCTCCAACTCAGAAAACTCTACTTAGTCTGGGTGATAGGTACAGTGCAGATCAACCTATTAATCATCATGAATATTTCTTTAAAATGAACTTATATATTTTAATAGGGTGATAGAAGTATCTACCCATAGACAAATGGTAAAGTCATTTAGTGCTAGTCATTTAGGCATGAATGAGAACTATAAAAACACAGATAAATACGTCATTAGATTATTATCTGATAAGCGAGTCATGGTGGCACACACCTGTAATCCCAGCATCTTGGGAGGCTGGGGCAGGAAGATTGTGAGTTTAAAGCCAGCCTTAGAAACTTAGCAAGACCCAATCTCAAAATAAAAAGGGATGGGGAGGTGGTGCCATGGTTAAGTATCCCTGGGTTCAAACTCTGGTACTCTCCCCACCCCCCATCCCCAGATTATTATATTATAGAGGTAAGACACTCATTAGACATTTCTAGAATAATTCAGACAATAGTTCTCTGATATTCAAGATAGCCGAAACAATAACCCTAAGAAAGGTTGGGTTTACACACTCAGATGAGTTTGCAAGCAACATGTATAGCACATATAAAATCATAAATGGATCACTGCTATGTAGTAAGGACACCCAAATCCAGCAATCTAGGAAAGGTTCATTTTTAAATCTGAGCAACAGAACCAAATGAAAAAGGCTTTGTGTCTACTAGATGCCTCATATTTTCTAAACACAATTAAAATAGACCTCATATCACTAGCACTACTGATACGTCCTCCCTTAGGGATGAATCTCTCCTTACAAACTCATCTCCCTTCACTATCACTTATATTATAAATGCATTAAAAGGAATCCACAGGTTGGCCTCCCAAATAACTGATTGCTCAGACTAAGTACATATTTCCATAAAAAAAATCAGGTCCCCTAAATTACTTAGAATTCTAGTAATTTCAAGTTACATGCAAAAAAAATTGTGGTTCCAAAGAAATATAGTTGAGTATGTAAAGTTGAAATATTAGACATATTTGATGTCTTTCAGATTTTTCTTTTCAGTGGAAAATGCCTGTTAACTTTAGTAACAATTTTATGTGAATGAAATATCCCACCTACAAAGTATGAACTTTGAATCCAGTTTTGATCTAATAGCATTATATTGGTGAAATAAATCTCTTGTGTATGTGTGGTTCCTTGTAATGTTATTGTGCTTATGGTTATTGTCCTGCACTAGGGGAGTGATGGATGGCAGTGAGGCTTAACCCAATTTTGTATCAAGTTCTTGCTAATCTCACACAACCCCTTCATAAATCTGAATAATTTGCTGCTGCTCTGCAGGACTCGTGTGAGCTCCAGAGTGGTTTTGGTCTAAAAATTATGTATTATTGCAACCTCCTTTGAAGATGTAAGGGCTTTTATTGTTTCTGAAACTGAATTATGTTTTCATATCTTTTACTCGGCTATAGTTGGTATCGCTTAGCAACAAGTCTCCAAGTCGAAGAAAGTGGAGCATGCCCTTTTAGCATAATATGCTAATCCCCACCCCTTCCAATCTCTGCTGCCAGGATAAATTCACTGCTGGCTCTCTGACTTTCTAGTCCAACAAAAATGATTTCTTGTCACCTTTCAAAGTAAGTTTATATTTCTACAAAATTAACTACATATTAACTACATATTAACTCTGAGTTATAGGACAGCAAAGATTAAATATAAAATAGCACAGATCACCCAACAGAAACCTAAAATACACATAAAGCATTTTTAAATGGAAATTGATTTATGTTAATTTTTAAACAAATGCCACCTAATGAAGCAGGCCCAAGTCACATCACTGCATTTTGCTGTTTTTTGTTTAAGAAGATGACACAAATAGGAAGTATTCCCTTATAGTCTGTCTCACACTGAGAAATGGAAGCTTCTTCTCCTAGCCTCCTTGTGTCAGGGAATCCACTTTGGGGAGATGCTATGTTTTAGGGTAAGGATAGAGCAAAAGGAAAGTTCTTTTTGCCACTTCTATGTAGATTGAATAGGTGAATTTGGTCTTGTTGGAACAGATAGAAATGCTTCTAAAAATATCCAATATTCATGGCTCACATTAAAAACAATTTTGAATCAACCAGAAGTTGTGTAGGATAGGCGCATAACATGGGCCTTATCCACTAAGGATTTAGCTCACAAGCTGTGCAAACAATTTATGATAATTTACTGGCATTGACTTTAGCTATTTTTATCTTCCATTTGGCCATGACTTCATGTGGTTCCATTGGGAGCATACTTCACTCAGTCTACACAGTTGTCCTCTTGGGTGACATGAGGAATTGAAGTAAGTTATACTGTTCTCAAGGATTTCATTTTAAAAACTGGGGTAACATGTTTTGAAATCTGCCAATAGAGAAGGGAAGAGTAGTACACAACACTATGAGAATGATGATCATCTCAATGGAGCGTGAGAACATCTCAGTAATCTGGAAGCACCAATCTCTTGAATTAGTCACCTTCATTTGAGAATGCTTTATTCTCATAGTATCTCAGTAGCCAGGGGTCCAGATTCTATTTTTTTCAAAGTATTAAGCTTTAAATATAAAAGTGGTCAACATCCTTATAGAAACCAATACAGAAATATCTGTCAAATAGTTCAACCAGCCCAACCATGCACAAGAACTATTTTTAAAAACTAATAAATGTTCATAAGCAATTAGTATCTGAAAATTCATTTTCAAACTCTTAAACCTTGAGATAAGCAACACTGTAGAAGTAAAGCAAAGATTAGTTAAAACTAAAATGTGAAATGTTGTAACATATGGTTATATTTGACCAGCATATTTTCTGATATTTTAAAGTTTTCAGTAGAATTCAAATCACCCAGCTTTGCTTTCTATATTAAATTATACATACAAATATATTCTGAGGAAAATGTAATTGCACCTCTGCTCTTGGATCTAGCCATCCACAATGAATATTATATTATGGTATATTTTATAAAGTTAAATGTTTCCTTGGACAAGGAACATTTATCAACTCAGATACTCTAGGTTTGGGGGTTTTCACCTACTTTGTATAATTTTTTTTATTTATTTCCTGGCCTCTTCTAGTCATTCCAATCCCTGCTGTCTGAACACTAGATGGAATTTCTTGTATTTTATTCTGACATTGACTCTATGACAGTTTACAAGCCTATGTGAGTATTGTGAAGAGTTTCCCAAAAAGAAGACTTAAAATTATAAGAGCCAAATCAAATTATCATATTTACATTCTTCTTTCTCATCTCTCAAAGATCCATTGCTTTTTAGAAACATAAAGCAAACTCCTCTGTATGTGCCTACCTATCTGTCTATGGAGAATAACTACAAAGCCACAATGTCATATGGCCATTTATCATTATTTAGAACAGACACACCCAGGAATGGGAGTACAATAGACGCCAGTTAATGAATAGAGAGACAAAAATCAGACTTTTTTCTTCTCTAAGAGAATACTGTCCATTCCAAAATGTTAAAAATAAATTATGTGGAGGAATTAAAATTCATGATCAATAAAGATACTGTAAAAGAATACCTATGCACTTTAAACAGAAAGAAGACAAATTATATCCTGTGGTAATAACAACAAAATATTTAAACAATTGCATATGAATTTTGGCTCATGGTTTCAGAGGTTTCAGTCTATGGTTCACTGGACTGATTGCTCTGGGTCTGAGGTTAGGTAGAACATCATGGAGGAAGGGCATGGTTGAGGAAAGCTGTTCAGTTCATGACACCTGGGAAGAACAGAGAGAGAAAGAGGAAGGAATAATATCTAGTTCCTGACAACACACCTCCAGAGACCTACTTCCAACCATGCTCCAACTGCCCACAGTTTTTACAATATTCCAGTAGGCCACTCAGCTATCAATGAATTAATCCACAGAGGACATCAGATCCTTCATGATACAATCACTTTCCAAAGACCCCCATCTCTGAACATTGTTTCATTAGGGACCAAACCTTTAATTAGGTACATTCCAGATCCAGAACCATAACATGGGAATAAGTAGATAGATATCCTTGAGGAATTTTGCTCCATAGAATACCATGAATCCACAGGACCCTTCCCTAAGTAAGAGTGAGTAATTCCTATTCCATTAGAAGCTCTTATATCAGCCTCTTTCTGCAAAGTAACAGATGTCCCTCTCATGTATTTACTTCCAACTATTCTCCTGACAGCCAGGCCGATAATCTGATTAAATTCAAGCATGACTGGACTGGATGCATGGGACATAAGGGGAGAAAACTATATGCCAGAGGAAGAATAAAATTCAATAGCAAGTACTGGAAGGAGTATTATTAGGACCTGGTTTTGAGGGTATTTGATCAACACATTTAGAATGTAAGATGGGACAAGAAAGAATTAATTGACTTTGAAAGGCATTTTCTTAGGAGATCCCCTGGGGCAGGGCCTCCAGAGGATCAAGCAAACATTATTAAGGTAGTTGTTAGAAACATGGAAAAGGCAATGGTCAATGCTAAGTGAAGTGGAGATGACTAAGTTGCCCTGTCAGACAGTGAAGAATAAAGAGATTGAGGAGCAGAGCCCCGCAGGACTGCATAAACTGTGTGACCCCGAAAGACCCAAGACATCTTATACTATGGGAAGATTTAGAAAACACTCACCAAAGTCATTAGGATTATAGAGGAAGCCAGAGAATTAAATACCTTCTGAGGATCCTGGTATGCTAGATTGGCATGCAAGAGGTGAAGTACTTGATTGGAACACTGAAGGACCATGAGTCTGGCTCACGAAATGGGGTAGTCCTAGCAACCATCTTTTCTAAGATGGAAAAATATACCTGAGATTGAACCCAAGGAGGACACAAAGAAGATGCATGAACAGGTATCTAATCTCCATATCACCTGACACAGAGGCATTAATACTCCTTTCCCCAGCTCATATATTGACTAAATTGGTTGGGAGAGATTTTCCCACATGACCAGCTAAAGGAAGAAGAGAAAAAGTCCAAGCTTAGATTGTAACTAGTTAGTTAAGTTGTTACATGTTAAAAATCATCAGGGGCTGTATGCAAGCCAAATTCAGTAGTGCAAGAGAATGCATATTTTAAAATCTCTTTAATGGGAAGAATAATAAACAGTGCACACATGGTCATCCACTTTGTATGGAAACAGTGGTCCAAGGTGGGAATAGATACAGATTTATGGTCTGTGATCAGTAGCCTGGCTGAAAGTTCAAAAATCTGAAAGGGAAAGGGTTAGATAATTCAAAACAAGTAGTAATGCATTAGAAAACATGTAGAAGAACAGATGAAAGTAGGACAAATTTATTAGCTTCTATCAGAAAGCACCCACCATGGAAGAGGCTCTGAAAACGCACGTGGACAAAATGTATTGGCCTATTGAGCAGCTTAGAACTGGCATTACTGGCATATGCAAGTAGTAGCCATGACAGTAAAGAAAGTGGCTATGTATGGAGCAAACAGTAAGGAATCTCATTTACCAAAGCAGGTCCTGTTACTCATGCCTCTGAATAATCTACCTGTTGATAATAGAGACCAATACTAATCCTCCAATATGGCAGAATTTCTGAAGAAGACAGTCAATATACTGACAAGGTGACTACATTGATTCTCTTCCATCCTAGAAAGACCAAAGATTGATATTATCAGGAATAGGTAGGTACTCCAGTATATGTTTTTCTTTCCTGCCCATGAAGCCTCAGTCAGTACTCCCTCTGGGGGTTTACAAAATGCCTGATTCACAGTCAATTCATCTCATTGAGCACAGCATCCAATCAGGGGGCCCACTTTAAGAAAAGAAGATACAGGAAGATCACTATGGAAAGATGATGATACGTCATCTCCATTATAGGGTCTACTGTTTACATCATATATCACACTATTCTGTAGCAGTAAATTGCACAAATCACAAAACTGGACTTCTTATAGCAAAGATGAAAATCAAAGGCAACACTTTTAAAGAAAAGGGTTCTTACTTTAGGATGTAGCCTAAGTATTAAGTTAGAGACCTTTTCATGATACCATGTCCCCAAGCAGTCATAACACATAAGTTTGGGAACCAAAAGTCAAAACATGGATATTTCATCTCTAGAAGGTCTATGAGTCTGTTATTTCATATCTTTCTTTAACATGTTTATGCTTTTCTCTACCTCCTTGAACAGAAGGGATATAGCTATAATAATGTTCTCCCTTCTCACTGTTTTTACAGTTCTAGAATTTATTTTTACTCCCTTTTAAAATATGTCACTTTTTATAGTTTCTAGTTCCCTGTCAAAATTTTTAAACTTTGCTTTTATCTGCTTGTACAGAATAAGGGCACTGGTTTTACAATCTAAGTCTGATAATTCTGGGGTCTCTAATCTCCATATTTCTGGTGTCTAGTTTTCTTTTCTATGTTTCTTACTCCTGTTGCTTTGTCTCCTCATTATTTATAATTTAGTCATTGAAATCTGTATTTGAAATTCATTTGTAAAAAGAATTTGAGTTCTGAGACAATAATATTTTCTTCTAGGAAATATTTTTCATTCACTTTGGTCAGATTTTGTGGGCACTTAGCAATTAGGAGGACTTCAGCATAAATTTGGGTGTTTAGATTTTCTAGGTCATTCGGAAGGTAAAATAATTTAAAATAAAACATATTATTATTTAGACTGTTAAAAGAGTTTGCTTTAAGAGCTAGTGAGAATTCTAACCCTATATATATACAATTAGCAATTAAACAACCATTTGTTGAGGGCTAAACCATAGGATATGGACTGGATTAGTTGTCCTCCATGGTCCTTAATGAGTAAGATACCAAGATTAGTTAATTCCAAGAGGAAATGGAGATTACATCTAAGTTACGCTATAGTCTAGAAAATAGCAAGTTATTTTATAAGAAATAGCTCAGACCTCAAGAAAATAACCTTTTTACATTCTTGTGCCATCTCTCTGATTGAAATGTCTCACAGGCATAGGTCTAGAAATGAAATGTGAAATGTATTCTCTCTCTGCTCTGTGAACATTAATTTTCATGTATATTTGTTACAGTTCAAGACCTGGGATAATACTCTGTAAACAGGGAGCAGCTATTAGCACATTAATTAGGATTTTCTTTAAAGTCCAATTAAGAAAGGAAATTATTTGTTAAATTAAATCCTGGGCCCTAAGAAACTCCAGTTTTCACGTTGAGTCAGAGACCTTGTTACGACTGGAAAGTAGAACTCACGCACAAACACATTTGCACAGACTTTCTGTATTTGAGTTCTTTGTCTCTTAATTAGAGACATAGATGATAATTAAGAATAAAAATTCTTAAATTCATGCTAAGAAGCTATTCTTTGGGCTGGCAATAGTAGCATCAATATGACTTTGATTAACACATTTTCTAAGTCCTAGAAGGCATCCTGTGAGTGTTTGGAAGCAAATAATTCTGTTTCCTGTTAATTTATCCAAGTCACAAGTGTATTCTAAATTGTCATGGTGTTCCTATATGATGGTATCAAAACTAGAGGAAATGTGTTATTTAGGTATGAGCTGTCCCCAATTGGCTCATGTGAGACAATGCAGAAATGTTCAGAGATGAAATGATTAGATTATGGCAGTGCTAACCTAATCAGCACATCCTAAAATAAATTGACTAATTGGGGGGTAACTATAGGCAGGTAGGGTGTGGCTGGAGGAAGTATGTCACTGTGGGTATGCCTTTGAGATTTATACTTCCCAAGCCCTTTGTTCACTCTCTCTCTGCTTCCTGGCCACCATGAGCTGAGCACCATTCCTCTGTCTTGCTCTTCCACCATGATGTTCTTTTTTATTTTGGGCCAAGAGCAATGGTTAGCCAACATTGACTGAAGCTCTGAAAACATGTACCCCAAATAAACTTTTCCTCCTCTAAGTTGTTCTCATTAGTTATTTTGATCAGAGCAAAAAGCTGTCTAATACCATAAGATTTTTAAATTTTTCTAAATTAGAATCTACATGATGAAACAGTATGCCCTGAAGTTATCTTAATGGGCAGAGTCATCCTGAGAGAATTCTGATGCCTGTACTCAACTGGTGCTTCTGTGGACCTATGTGTTAACTTTGTATCACTCTGTGCTTTTAAGAAAATACACTGAAGTTGTACGTTATGAATGTGCAAAGATTCATATAATGCATTCCTTTAGATAAAGCATTATCAGGATTTATCAGCTTGAATAACAATGTATTGCTAATCCAGTCCAGCAGCTCTAATGCTGTTTTGCTGTATCTCTTCCTTATTCTCAATTACTTTCGTTTTTTATTTTTAAATTTTTCTAACAAGAAAGATTTCCCAGGTGCTATGGATATGGCTTTGCCCTTGTCCAACAAGAACAAACTTCTGGATGGCTAACTACAACTGTTGTAGCTAATGAAACAAAGTTCAGTACCTACAACAGCAAACAATGAGAAGAGGTGGAAATGAAGAAAAAACAAGGAAGTGAAAAGAGTTTTAGGCATTACAGATGCACTGATATCCTTGTAGCTAATGATTCTTTAGGAAAGGAAGACAATAACAAAGATATGATTAGTTAATTATTTAGTATTTTTAGTATTAGCATTTGTTTTGTGGTAGACATCCTACCAGGTAATTCAAAAACATAATTGTCTAACCTAAGGGTCAGTTTTCAAATTGGGTGCTAATATTCTCATCTAAAAAAAAAAGAAAACTGAGGTCTAGAAAGGTTAAATGATGCTACCAATCACACAACTGGATGGTGACAGGGCTAGTATCTGAGCCCAGATGCTTTATACCCAGCAATCCATCCATCAGCTCCTGTTTTAATTGCCCCTCATCTATCATTTTACACAAATACCAGTGAAATAAAAGCCAGAACGAGAACTGAAAAATCTAACTTCCAACACCCAGTATAAAACATGAATCTAATTTATCAACTGTACAATCAAGGTCATAATGACGCTTCTAACAGGAATATTGTAACACAGGAATAAGGTAGAGAAAGAAGTATATTTTTCACATAGATAAAGTAAGAGCAACCTTGACTATGCTGTGATTTTAAGAGTCACACATCCTCCATTGGCCTCCCCTTCCTGCCTTCCTAGGTGGAAATTTACCACTTTTTTTTTTTTTTAACTTCCCTGCGTATTACCATCTTCCCCATGTTAAGCGTAGGGAATTCTCCATCTTATAAATCTTCTGGACGGCAGAGGCCACTTCTCATACTAGAAGCTGGAAAAGCTACTACATTGCCAGCCCTCCTTTGAAGCTAGTGCTTGAGTATTAGACATGGTCTCAGACACTGATACATCCTGCTGGGATTTAAAATATGGAGTTCATAACTCAGACAGTGACAGTGTGGTGGGAAATTATTTTCTGTTGTCATGGGTGGGTACAGATGCTCAATGGAAGCAATGTCTGCCATGGCTTCCAGAAGTAGTGACACAGCAGATGTCAGCAAGGGATATCTGTGAGGACATCAGTGGCCTCTCTGGACTGATGGTCCAGTACAGTCTTGCAGAGGTTCTGACTGCCGCATACCTCCTTTCATATCTGCCTGTTCCCTGATCCTGGTCCTCCAATGTTACTGGTGATTCAGTGAGCTACCCAATACTCTAATAATAAATTCTTTTTTAAAAAAATAGGTAAGTTTTTATTAATAATAGCAAGGAAAAATAATCCTAACTGATATAAACACCAAATGTCTTTTAAGTAAGTCACATTCTTATTATGAGATTTAGCTTGTGGTTTTATGATACAAGAACTCCTGATTACCAATCAATGCCTTGTTTAAAAGTAGTAATTATACCTTGGTATGTCTGCCAAAGTGTTAGTATATTCAATTCCCTAGCAGAAATCAAGAAAGTCAGAAGTAGGACAAGAGCTGAGTGCAATGGAGGTACTATCTGGGAAAGAGGGGTCGAAGTGTGGCTGGTCCAAGGAAGGAGGGACAACCATAGTAGGCCCAAGATTTTAGCCAGATATAATTCTTTATAGGGAAAACACTCAATTCTGAATCCCCATCATAAATAAGTATGTTTATTGGAGAGAAAGAAAGTAATCACCACAGTCACCATGATCATTATCATCAATGATATCACCAATCACTGATTGCATGTTAAGTCATTATTATTAAGTCTTTGAGGAAATACTACCACTCCAGATTTACAAATGAGAAAACTGAGGCTTAGAAAGTTCAAATCTCATATAAGTTACTCAGTAAAGAGCAAATTGGGATTCAAACCTAAGAAGTAATAAATATTGTAATTTTATTATTTTTCCTTTTCAATATAGAACTGGAGATGGGGGTTCCCTACTGAAAGTTTGCACTGGGCCCTTCCCATAGTCCCATGAGTTCTCATAGACAGGATCAGAAATAGGTAGAGTCCTACAGTCTCTCCATGTATCTAGGATCTCTCTGGTTATTCATATCCTACCTGCCACACTAATTTCCTCTTCCTTTTCTTTATTCCCATTCCTATCTAATCATTCCTGTCTTCTTTTTATACCTAGCCTACCAAGAAAAGTGATGACTTTTCTTCACTATACAGGGGATTGAACACAGGGCACAGTGCATGCTAGGCAAGCACCTTACCACTGAGTTATTGAGTTATATTCCCAGACCTTTTTTTTTTTTTAAGAGAGAGAGAGAGAGAGAATTTTTTTTAATATTTATTTTTTAGTTTTCGCCGGACACAACATCTTTGTTTATATGTGGTGCTGAGGATCAAACCCGGGCCGCATGCATGCCAGGCGAGCGCGCTACTGCTTGAGCCACATCCCCAGCCCATATCCCCAGTCCTTTTAGACTGGATCTCACTAAGTTACCTAGATTGACCTTGAACCTGTAATTTGGCTACCTCAGCCTCCCAAGTGTATGTGAATCCTACATATGCACCACTATGCCTAATTTTATTTAAATGAATACACAGCTTGAAAGTTTGACTTAAATATCTCAACTTTTCATGAAGCTGGGTCCTTCATAACAGTAACCCCTCAATGTTCACTTCCATTTCCTGGAGGCATTTGTTATCTGTAACATTTATGTGAAACTAAAACACACAATCTAGTGCCACAGTTATCAGGTAATAATATATTTGGATAACTGACCTGCATTCAGTTATGTGCAGTGTGCAATTTTTCATTGCTTGGTAAATTTTATTTTGAAATAACTATAGGATCTCTGAAAGTTGCAGGGAAATGTAGGAGCAAATTGAGTGCATCCTCAGCTTAGCCTCCCCCAAAGTTAACATCTTGTATAATCATAGTATAATAACAAACCAGGCAATTAGCATTAGCAAAGTCATGTCCAAGAAGGATCCTGTTGGTTCATATTTGCCTCTGGGAGAATGAGTTCTGATTTGCAATGGTTGTTACTGAGCTGGCTCCTGCAAGAACGTCCCGGGATATGGTGATCATCGCTAGACTCACACTACAGCACTGACATGCTTAGAGAAAATAACCTAATACATATGTATCCCATTGTTACCATGGCAGTAGGTGTGAGCCACGGAGAGGAATTTACATTGTTGAATCAATTATACTTGAAGCTGAACTTCATGTCATGAGAGATGCTCATTATCCAAGTATGATTGGGAAACTTCTCTCTTAGAGACCCTATAAAAGGGACTGTAGGAAATGAAAGAAAGAAAAAGGCTATTTTGTGGAGTCACATTAGTATTTTAATCCTAGACCTACTACTTATTCTTTTTCTTTTTTTAGAAGAAAGGATTTTTTTAATTGGTTCTTCTTAGTTATACATGACAATAGAACTGTGTGACACTAGGTAAGGAACCTAACCTCGATGAGTCTTAGTTCTCTTATCTGTAACAGGAAAAGCAATGATAGTATTTTAAGATCATTTAACATTATATTCAAGAATACACAAAAATTATTTGTTTTTTATTATGGTCCTAGGTACTGGTTTGAATTTCTTTTATCATATAAAGTGTGAATATAAAAGCTAGAGATTCACCTCAAGAAACCTGCATTCTGCCTTGAGAGACAACATTAGAGTTTATCAAAAGTATGAAATGGAGTTGTATTTTGCCTAATATTTAAAAATGAGCACATTTAAAATTTTTTAAAATTTTGTTTTTAATCAGTTCTACGTGATGCTTATTAATATACAAAATATTTAACATCTTTATTATCCCAAAGTTAGATTCAAAAACAGTTTTAGTTTTGCTAGCCTTGCAGAAGACTGAGGTGCCCTTGTAAGCTGAGTCACCTCTGTTCATTCACCTTTCAGAAATGTTTCTTTTTTGAAAAGAATTTCCTATGCCTTTTTATTGTTCATGTAATTTTTGTCTCACTGAAAACAGGCTACATGACTGCTTAGACCAAAACACACAATCACATCTTTGGGTTCTCATTATCTAGAGGCAAATAATCTATTAGATTATATTGTCTATTTGTCTCTCATTTAAACACTATGCACTGCTTTTTTATGGATTGGAAGGTAATCCACATAATCTCTGATAAATTCTTAATTTATAATTTCTAAGTATTATTATTATTTCTAATTATAATTATTTTTAAATGTTACAAGTTCACAAGAAGTTGCCTAAAAATTATTCAGAGAAGTCCTCTTGTTCACTTTATTCAGTCTCCCCCCCCAGTGGGAGCATAATACAGAGTTATCAAAAGTAGGGAATTGATATTGGTAAAAACCGACCTATCTTATTCATATTTCACATTTTACATGACCTAGTTTCTGTGTGTGCACTCATCAGTGGATGTGTTATTCTATGTAATTTTATCATGTATGTAGCTTTCTGTTGCCCCCACTACAATGCTACCCTACCTCTTAGTACTTATACAAACCCCCACCTACTGCCCTGTTCATATCCCTAAACCCTGGCAACCACTAATTGGTTCTCCGTTTCTATAATATTATTTTAATAATTTTATATGAATAGAAGCATATAGTATGTGATCTCTCGAGATTTTCTTTTTTTAACATGTATTCATTGTGCATTTAGACACTATTTAGACACTTTTTCTTAACTCCCACATATGAGAGAGAGAGATCATACTGGACCGTGTTTCTGTGCAGGGCTTATTTCTCTTAACATAACGTTCTCTAGTTCCAAACATTTTGCTACAAATGACAAGATTTCATTCTTCTTTATGGCAAAATAATATTCCATTATGTACATAAACAACATTTTCTTTATCTGGGTATCTCTTTTTTATGCTTATTTCATTTTCTTTGGATATATATACCCCGAAGTGGGATAGCTAAATCTAAATAGATCTATTATTGTTTTGAGGATGCCCACCAACAATACCTAAGAGTTATTTTATCTCTATATTCTCATGGGCCTTTATTTTTATATTTTTATCCTAGCCACACTGATTGGGGTGAGATGATATCTCTTTTCAG
The DNA here is from genome assembly GCF_964194105.1 of Spermophilus citellus. NCBI lineage: Eukaryota > Metazoa > Chordata > Mammalia > Rodentia > Sciuridae > Spermophilus > Spermophilus citellus. The sequence continues at coordinate 157,881,961 of NC_138185.1, read as the reverse complement.
TTTTGATTTTCATTTACCAGATGTCTAGCTATATTGAACATTATTTTCATATATTTTTTGGCCACTTGCATTTATTATTTTGAGAAGCATCTATTTAGATTACTTTTTTCCAGTATTTTAAAAATTGGATTAGCCATCTATAGCCATCTGATTCTCTTCAAAGGTGCCAGAAATAGTGGAGACAGGAGAGCTTCCTTTTAAATGGTGCTGATAACCATATACAGAAGATTAAAACTTGATTTCTGATTCTCATCCTGTACAAAAATCAACTTGCAATGGATCAAAGGACTAAGTGTAAGACATGAAACTACTAGAAGAAAATAAAAGGGAGCACTTCAAGATACTAGAATAGTCATCTTTTAACAGTTTGTTTCAAAGACCAAAGGCTTTTACTTTTGATGAGATCTGACTTTTTTACCTTTTTCCTTTATGGATCTGTTTTTGGTGTCAGATACAAAACCTCTTCACCTAGACTGCTCTCTTTGGATCTTGAATGTCCCTCAAGGGCCATATGTTGAAGCCTTGGCCCTCAGTCTGTAGTGCTGTTGAGAGATGGTAGAACTTTTAGGAGGCGGGGTCTATTGGAAGGAAATAGGCCACTGGGATTGTGCTCTTAAAGGGGATATTGGGACCCTGGCCTCTGTTTCCTGTTACTAGGAAGTAAACAGACCTCCTCTCTCAAGCAGTCCCACTAAGATGTATTGTGCCATTGCAGGCCCAAAGCAAAAGGACCAAGCACCCATGAGCTGAAACCTCTGAAGCTGTGAGCCACAATAACCCTTTTTTTGTTGTTGTTGGTAGTGGTGGTGGTGGGGTTTTTATGGATTTTTGGATTATTATTGTTATTGTGTATGGTTCTTTGGTTTCTTTTTACTATGGTTATCCAATTACTTTAGCACATGTGTTATAAAGGCTAACCTTTCCCTAGTCCTTTTGTATCTTTGTGGAGAAAAAAAGACATCAAAGCAGTAATTGGTCATAATTATGCTTGTCTATTTCTGGGTTCTCTGTTCTGTTTCATGATCTGAGTCTATTCCTCCACCAACACCACACTGTTGATTAGTGTGGTTATATAACAAGCTATGACATTTGGCAGTGATTATTCTACTTTATTCTTCTTTTTCAACACTGTGTTAGCTATTCTAGACCTTTCCCTTCCCATACGAATCTTAGAATAACATTGTCTATAACCAGCAAAACTTTTTAGAGTGGTAAAAACAAGTGCCTCAAACCTTAAGTCAATTTGGTAAAAATTGGCCCATTTATTACATTATGTCTTACAACCCATGAATACAGAAAACTATTCCAAGTAATCTTTGATTATTTCATCATTTTGTAATTCCATATGTAGCTTTTATACATAGTCAATAGATTTATACTTAAGTATTTTATTTAGAGAAATTGTAAGTAGTATTGTAGTTTCTATTTTGATTTCCATTAATAGTACATTTTAATGCAATTTTTAGTATATATAAATACATTAGTTTTGGGTGTTGATCTTTCATCTTTTGACCATACTGAACTCATTTATTAATTATAGAAGTTCTTTTTTTTGTAAATTCTTCAGGATATTCTATGTAATCATGACACTGCAAATAAACAATTTTATATAGCCTTTTAAAATCTTCGCTCCTTTTTTATATCTTTCTACAATTTTTGCATTATCTTGAAATTCTAGTATCATGTTTAATAAAAACAGTGAGAGCAGATATTGTTGTTTTATTCTTAATCTTAAGGAAGAAATTTTAGTTTTTTACCTTTAATTGTGATGTTTCCTATGGTTTTGGAGTATATGCTTTTTATGTGAAGTTCCCCCTCCATTCCCAGTTTTCTGAAAATTTTATCATGAATGATGTTGCACTTTGTTATATAATTCTTCTAACACTGTATATAATCATGTGATTCTTTTTGTCTTTAGCCTTTTGATATGGTAGATTACATTAACTGACTCTAAAACTGAACCATCCAGCATACTGAAGTAAATTCCTCTTTGTCATGATATTAATCTTTTATACACACTATATTTCTAATATTTGGTTGAGGATTCTTAGTTTAAATTCACAAGACATTGTTTTCTATCTTTGTGATGTGTTTGTATGATTCTGGCCTTGGAATAGTATTTATCACATAAACTGTGTTAAATGTTCCTGTTTTTCTGGGGGAAATTATGGAAAAGTGTGGCTACATAGTCCTTAAATCCTTCCTAAACTTTCTCAGTGAAACCATCTGAGTCTGGAGATTTCTTTTGAGGCAGTCTTTAAACAGATTCAGTTTATTTACTTGTTATAGGACAATTCAAGTTATACCTTTAGTCTGGCTCAATTTTGGTAGTTTATGATTTTCATGCAATTAGTTAAATTCTTCTCACTAACCTAGTAATTTGTGGTTTCTACCTAATTGGTTCATTTCTTCTAAATAACCTGCAAACCATTATGTGCCAACTTATTTTTATCATAATTTGAGTGCAATTCTACTCTGCATTTACTTACATGTCTTCATGATAATTGTTGCATTCTGATCTTAAAGTGTTCTGAGTGATTTAGCATCATTGATGTTCCTAATGTTTTCAGAAGCTAGGTATATGAGATATTGACCTCAGCACTTATTGTCCTCAACCGACCGTATTTTGAGCTCAAATAAATTTTTTCTCTCTCATTTCTCCTCCTTTAAGTTCTGTAGCTACTTTGATAGATGACAATATATTTATCTCTAGAAGCACCACCCCCCATTGTCTTCTTCAATAGTAGTTGATTCAAACCCACCACTTTGGAACTAATATTTCAGCATTCTGGGGCCTTGGTTTAAGAGATAATAAGCTTATCATGAATCCTTTTTAAATATATCAAAATGCTAGCACCCACAGGTGGAAATTAGCTTTGATAAGGCATATTATGTAAATGATATTGTTTCCATGCTTTTGATTACTCTAGGTACCAGACTCTTGACTGCTTTAGTCATATATCTTTCTATTATCATGCCTAGATTAGCTCTTTAAGTGCTTACTTCCATCAATAATAGAATTATTGCAGAAGAATTATCCAAACCATTATCCAAGATGATGGTTAAATATACAGTTAAATTAGGACCATTTACATATACCACAAGCCAACTATACATAGTAACATTCTTACATAAACATTTGCTCTCCAATTACCTGAAGAAAACTCTCAGCTAATAGAAATGTCTAACATCTGAATATTTTCTCCCTAAATTCAGTGACCTGGTTTTATATGTTCTAAGACCAGTTATGTTATTATTTCTTGAAAATTCTTATCCTTTAGTTATTTACTCTCTTCTCTTAAGTAAGCATTTTTATCACTTTTTCTCCCCCCACCAAAAAAAAGAAAAATTAATAATAAAATAATTCCTTGCATTACTTCCTAGTATTGAAAATGATTGCATCTGTTCTCATGCCTCATGCTATCTTTGATTAGTTGACACAGTAGTGATGGACAGAGGTTGATTCAGGAATAATCCCCTGGTTCCAGCAGAAACCAGACTCCCCACTGTGGAGAGAAACAGTCACTATAACCCTTCCTCTAAAAAGTGATGTTGCACCTTCTTTGGCTCTGAGTTGAGAGATATTTGTATTTCAAGTTTTTAAATTTTTTTAAAAATTTGTTCTAATTAGCTATACATGACAGTTGGATACATTTTTACACATCATACATAAATGGAGTATAACTTCTTATTCTTCTGGTTGCACATGATGTAGAATCATATCAGTCATGTAATCATATATGTACATAAGGTAATAATTTCCAATTCATCATATTCCCCTTCCTATCCCCACACCCCCTCCCCTCCCCTCACTCCCCTATGCCTAGTCCAAAGTACACTTATTCTTCCGTAGCACACACCCCACTCCTTATTGTGAATTAGCATCCTCATATCAGAGAAAAAATTTAGCCTTTGGTTTGGGGGATTGGCTTATTTTGCTTAGTATGATATTTTCTATGTCCATCCATTTACTGACAAATGTCATTTCATTCTTCTTTAAGACTGAGTAATACTCCATTGTGTATATATACCACATTTTCTTTATATATTTTTCTGTTGAAGGTCACCTAGGTTGGTTCTATAGTTTGGCTATTGTGAATTGAGCTGCTATAAACATTGATGTGACTGTGTCACTGTAGTATGCTGATTTTAAGTCCTTGAGTATAAACCAAGAATGGGATAACTGGGTCAAATGGTTCCACTCCCAGTTTTCTGAGGAATCTCCATACTGCTTTCCAGAGTGATTGCACCAATTTGCAGTCCCACCAGCAAAGTATGAGTGTACATCCCTCCCACCCCGCATCCTCACCAACACTATTGTTGCTTGTATGTGAGATGAAATCTTAGTTTTGATTTGCATTTCTCTAATTGCTAGAGATGTTGAACATTTTTTCATATATTTGTTGAATGATTGTATTATTTCTTCTGTGAAGTGTCTGTTCGAGTCCTTTGCCCATTTATTGATTGGGTTATTTGGTTTTTGGTGTTAATTATTTTTGAGTGTTTGAACCAAGATGTGAATTTCCAATAAGCTTTATAAAAACAATGTTAGCTACTTGGGCATTTTATTCTATTTTTTAAGAATGAAATGTGGAGAGTTTCAATCTATTTTTTCTCTTCTATTTAAAAAATTCTGTTCTTTAGTCCTCAGTGGGAAAATAAATTGCCTCTGCATAAATGAATTTATTGTCCCAACTCTCATTAATCTTCAGATTTATGCTTCTTAAGAATTTTAAGATAATGAAAGAGGAATTACAACAGGGATTCTGCAGTACAAAAGATCCCAAAGAGAAGTTTCGTTCTTGTCATGATTTTAAACAAAGACTGCTTTTCTGGTTTGTTTCTAGTTTTTGAACTTTGAACTGACCATTTATGTACTCTAGTGGTCTCCATACCAACACCTTAATCTGCTCTTCAACTTCTTTCTATTTTGAATTTTACCAAAAGAGAAAGGAGAGAGAGAGAAAGACCTCAGATCAGAGGTGTACGACTCCCAAGGCTGTGACTTGTGCCCTGACACTGACTCATACATAATTCCCTTTATTGTACTTCTTCATTAGGAAAAGAGAATTCCAATTCTTGAACGACTGACACATTGATCTATTCTTTTTTTTTTTTTTAAAGAGAGAGAGAGAGGAGAGAGAGAGAGAGAGAGAGAGAGAGAGAGAGAGAGAGAGAGAGAGAGAGAGAGAGAGAGAATTTTTTAATATTTATTTTTTAGTTCTCGGCGGACACAACATCTTTGTTGGTATGTGGTGCTGAGGATCGAACCCGGGCCGCACGCATGCCAGGCAAGCACGCTACCGCTTGAGCCACATCCCCAGCCCCACATTGATCTATTCTTGACCTGAGACGTGTGAGGGCTAAGAAAATGCATGCTACTCCTCACCAGCTAGGCCACTGTGGTCCTAGTCATCTCTTGTTTCCTCAATCCAGAAACATATACTAGAAGAGCATCTGGCCTGCAGCTAGGACCTGCACTGCAGAGATCCATGTCCCACAAAGCCCAACTCTCCACCTGTCATGTGGTCAGCTGGGTGGTGGTCAGATGACCCTCCAGAGACCACATCTGTGACATCCTGTGGCCCACAGGCTTGCTGCCACTCCCATTAAAACTAAACTAATGCTTCCACATAACAGTAGGGCCTTCAGAAGAAAACAGGATGCATTATGTTTATCCCTTCTCCCCCCTTCTATCAGAATACCATTGTTTTCCTTGGAGCTGGAAAGACTGAAGCCTTTTGCTAAGTTTTTATGACCTGTGCAGAAACTGGCTGTGGAAGTGGTCTAGGCAACTCCCTTGCCCCCCACCCCACCACCGTCTCCCTGACACCATCTTCATTTTCTGTTAAGGGTTAAATGTGCCAACTCCATCTTCTATCCCATTCAAAATAGTCCCCTTTTACTTCTTATTTGAAAAATCTCATGTTTCCTCTTCCATTTCTAAAATTGGGAAGCCCCTTTACTCTTGAGACTCTTGTATTACTGGGAAGCAGTTAACAAGGTGGAGGAAGGAGCATTTGCCTCTGATATTTGGAAGCATGTTCATTTCTCTGATCTTTGGCTTTGCCTGGAGTCTAGTCCAGTCTACCCTATGGAAAGAGAAGGAGTGAATTCTCAGGCAGGTCCAGCGTTCCACGTCATGTGACACCTTGCTTATTGTAGATATTCTATCTGACAAGCAGGGACTTTTTAAAAAATTCACTCCATTCTATACTGATTTCAGAAGGACTGCAACAATGTGTAATTCTGCTCATATTCTTCTTCTTTTTTTTTAACCCAGTACCTGGTTGCATATTGGTTTTGGCATTTGTAACTGTTTTCCTCACCAAAGCAGTCAGTCAAAAGTAGTCATCTTATTTTATCTGCATAAAGATTTTATTACAATCTTCCCAAGGACAATGATTCAGTACACTCCAATAGGCATGCCACTGCCAAAAGTGCACTACTTGTGGATGCTCAGCCTTCTCCATGAAATTTAAATTAGAATTACTTTACTTCAGATTCCTTTTCTATATTTAGTCAGGGGTAGACTTATGATTGGCAGGAGAGAAGGAAAGAGAGAAAAGAAGGTAAAGAAACAGCAAGTAGAGTTATAAAATGTTATTACTAAATCATTTAAATAGTTTTTGATTGACATGTCAGGTATAGAATTTTAAGATCAAATGTAGAAAGCAGAACGTGTGTGAACAATGGACCAGATTTATTGCCTTTACAAGGTCAGGGGCACAAGGGAATGCAGTAAAATGATAAATTTCAGCCCCCAAAATGTACCAAAGCATACATAATAAGTTAAATTTCCTAAAATCCTGGGATAAAAACCACATTTGCACTTAACATCATCCTTTCTGTTAGTCAGCACCCCATTGGTTGTAAGTTACAGAAAGAAACTCAAATTTTTCCTAGAGGACCAGGGATTGGCCATCCGCAAGGCCTCTTCTCTTTCAGCTTCTCATCTTTTCTTCCTTGTGGACAACATTCTCTTACTACAGACCAACTTCAGTAAGTGATACCAACAAATTCCAAAGACAAATCTGCTTGGCCAAATGCTTTGAGGACTTCTAGGCCAATGGAATCCTGTACATTCTAAGTTAAATAAAAACTTGAATTAAATATAACAATGGCCTCAATATGCTAATGCAGCCCCTAGACAAATACCATGAATAATTACTGTAATGGTTAATTTTAAGTGACAGCTTGAATAGGCCACAGGCTAACCAGGTATCTGGTTGAACCTTGTTCTGGGTGTAACTGTTTTTGGACTTGAACTGAAACTTACATCCTAAGCAGCTTTTCTGGTGTTAGATTCAATTGTGAAGCTATCTCTTTAGGTTTCCTGGGTCTCCAGCTTGCAGACTGAAGATCATGGAACTTCTTGGCCTCCACAATTGTGTGATCCAGCTCCCACCTACTTATCTCCTCTTGGTTCTATTTCTCTTGAGAACTCTAATACAAGTGTAATTCGAGTATATAAGTATATGTGTGGTTAGAGTAGCTGAAAAGTCCTGCAATCCACAACTTGGAGAGCCAGTGGTATCATTTAGTCTAAAGGCCTGAGACTTGGAAGCACTTATGTCTGAGGTCCAGAGAATATAAATGTTCAAATTCAAGTGAACAAAATAAATTCTTCCTGTGCACACTGCCTTTTTGTTTTGTCCCAGTTCTCAACAGATTGGATAATGCTGGACCACCTTTGTAAGGGTGATCTTTGATTCAAAGAATCGAATGCTAACCTCTTCCAGAAATTCTCTCACAGACACATCCAGAAATAATCCTCCAGCAGCTATTCAGACATCCTCTGCCGGGTCAAGTTCATGCATAAAATTCACCATTGTGTGTGCATGTGTGTGCACATGCATATGTGAACCTCTCTTCTTGAGTTTATTTCCCCGGAGAACCCAGCTGAATATAATTACACAAGCAAAAGTTTTCTACCAGTTTCCTATACCAATGTACTTTAAAAAAATAATAACAGAAGGTCCCTTTTACCCAGGGTATGAAACAAAAGCTAACATTTATAGAATGCTTACATTTCTGGCTTACTTGTATTATTTCTTTTAATACAATAACCGTGTGATGTCAAAATTATCATCCTCATCATGAAAAAAACTTGCAGCATAGAGGTTTCAGTATGTTTTCCAAGTTCAAAATGCTACTAAGCAGTGGGGCTGGGATAAGCAATTGAGATTCTATTCAGGATGTAATAACTGCTAAATGTCATATGCAGGGAGTTTTTGTTTATTTTTTTAATTTACTTACTATTCTATCTAAAGTTAATTGATATTTTCTTCCACATTCATCTGCTCTCTCTCTCTTTGGCTCTAGAATGCTGACCTTAATAAGATGAAGAAATCAGTGAGGCATGCACAAAATAGATGCTTCAAATTAGACACTTATTCCCAGCATTTTTACATATAAAAGCACAATACTAAATAGAGGAAAGAATAAATGAAGACAATTAAGATGCCCAGAGGGCTATCATAAACACAATGTTGAATCAGGGGAAAAAATTGGGGAGTTTTCATTGTAAAATTTGTATCTTTTATATATCAAAAGGGCAATCAGCCACGAAATGTGAGTTGTTTATTTGTCAGTCACTGTGTAATAGAAACAAAGTGATTTCTCTCTCTGAGCATCAACATGCCACTTTGCTCAGGGCTGACCATATGTGCTGGTTATGTTTAAAGAAGAAAACAAAGTAAGGGGCTTATTCTAACCCTGATAAGTTTTCCTCTCTAAAATCTCTAGTATTCATTATGTTAAAGGGGAAAAATATTTTCTGTTGATTTGCTCTTTAAGTATTAAAAATGAATAATGTGCCTGAAAGTGTTATGTTTGTGTGCAGCATTGCTGTGATGGAGTCAGTACAAGAGAGGCTACTAGAGATTTTTCACAGTATACCTTGATTCTTCTACTCGTCACTATGTCAAAATAATTTGTCATGTGAAAGTCTTTCTTTTGTGACACAGTATAGCTTTTTCTTATCTCTCTCTCTCTCTCTTAGCTTAACACAGAAGCAGTTTCAATTAATAAAACAGCAGCCTTACATTTGCAAATGAAGTAATTCAAGCTTATGCCACCAGCAGAGCAGGAGCACCTTGGGACCACAAGCTACCTGATTTGACGCAGTGTTGTAATTAGAAGTGCATCCTTCAGGAAATTACCCAGAATGTGCTCATGAACTGGTAACCACCTTTGCTGTCACCAGAACAAATGAAAATTTAACACATGTTTAATAACTTCTGTATGCAAAGTTGGAATGCATTATTCAAAATTCACAGAAGTCAATCATATGCTATTATGTAATCTACAATGCTTTTGCATTATTTTGTGATTTCATGGACTTCTACATATTTTTTTATTTTCTTAATCAAAGTTTAAATGTATTTCTAAGTATTTGTAAATAAGTTTAAATGAAAGATAAAACTTTAGTGTTTAACAGTTTGTGTGTGTGTGTGTGTGTGTATAGCAATGTTGAAATAATTTTGGTGAAAATTTACATTTATCTTTTCACCTCTTTCTTCCTTTAAGTCAGGCCTGTATTTAATAATCTCTTGAGCTCTTATTCTTTGGCAATGTTTTTAATAAAATTCAAATCCAAAGGGGAAATAATGCAAAAATTACATTTATGTATGTCTATTAACTCGATTTACTTACATCTACTACTTTGTACAATTAATATCATGATTTATATGTAGATTTGTTTGTATGTGCTTCAAAAAGAACAACCCATAAAGGACAAAGGCAGTGAAAGCATAATTGGACCATTGAAGGAGCATTTGGATTCCTCCTGCATGAGGTAGGGCCTGTGCAGTTGTGTGTCTGTGCACATCTGTGTGTGTTGACTCATTTTTGTGAGTGCTGTTAAAGGAACCAGAGCCTGACAGCAAAAGTAAAGCAGAAAATAGATTGTGTGCAGTTAGCTATTGCAATAGGAGGGAAGGGACTGCAGCACAGAACTGGGACAAGTGAGGATTTATAGCCAAGGAGCTATAAATCAGGAGTCAGTGGATGGAAAATTAGGAGGAGCAAACAAAATCAGGAGAGAGGGTAAATTCTGGGTAAAATGACTTAGTGGAACACTCATCAAACCTGGACTCTTAAAGGGTGGGCACAGATGCCCAGAGTTCAAGTCCAGTGGAGAAGAGGGCTCACAGAAGTCTGACTACAGTTTAGTCAAGGATGGTGCCTTTATCAGTACAAAGAAAGGGGAAGAATCATCTTGAACCTTTCCCTTGTTCTGCACCTGTTGGTAAGGTGCAGATGATAAGTAGTATCAGAAGTCTTGCCTACATAAGCTTCAAACTTCTGTCTTATCACTGAGAAAATATACCAGTCTTATGGGATGTCAGTATTCTGACTGATGTGAAAAATTCGACATGCTGGGTAGAAAATAACCAGTCAAACAAAATAGCTGAGATTCTGAATTTATCTAACTTGTTTAAATATTGTTTGCTGTAACCATCTCATTTTCCTATGAACAGATATGTTCAAAAAATCTTATCAGCATTCTATCTTAAAGTACTTAATTTGTTCCAGTGAAAAAAAAATTTATAAAAATATTGTTTCAAAGCAAAATGGCAATAGTGAAGCTGAGCCATTCCCAATAACCTGAGTAATTTCTTAGAAAATGTTTCTGGAAATGGAAAGGTAACACAGTAATGGAAAAATCTGGGTATCCTTGAACCATTACTCTAAATGATATTATTGAATTATGTTTAAAAGCATGATGCTAATTTGTTTTCATTAATTCTAAAATGGAAAAAAAAATGGTAAGAAATCTGCTTCTTGGTTTCTTGTTTTTAAATGAATTAACCACTGTTAAGTTCCAATAGAGCAACACTTTGCAGGATTAAGCCTTTGATGGATGCTTTGTGAGATGATAAGTCAGAGAGGGAAATGGTCAAGATAAGGGAAGCATATTGTTAAAATTTTAAAAAAGCAGAAATGTGATATTTATACACAAGCCCTGATAAAAGCTGATATTATCATCAAGATTTTTCCTGAGTGAAAAATCCAAATATTAATTGTTACAAAGTCACTTGGAAAAACAGAATGTCATTAAAATTTTTCCTACAAAAATATCCTAAGGTCAATATTGCCATTTATAAATCAAAATCATCAAAGCACATTATGTTTCAAAATAAATAGTTGCTTTAACAAAGGATTTAGTGCAGTTTCATTCCTTTTGTGTGAATGTGTGTTTGTATTTAGATAACAATAATAAACATAAATACTAATAAAAGCACTTAAGTTTAGAAGTCACTATCATTAAACACAATAAAAAACAGAGTATGAAGTATTTAATGATGCAAGTCAGTAAAACAAAATGATTACTTAAGCACACAACACATCTTTAGCTATCCTTTAGCTGAATAAAAGCACAGTAAATGGAATTTCTAAGGATGAAATGGTAATGACTATTAACAGTCTCTAAAGTGGTTTTACTCTTTAACCCAATTATTGCCATCAATGAATTTATCCTAAGAAAATATGAAGAAGAAAATGCAGATAAAGGTTCGATAGTCTTTATCAAAGAGTTGTTAGTAAACAACCAAAATTTCCCAGAACAGGAACATAAATGAATTATAGTATACCCATATAATTCAATTCTATAAAGTACTTTAGATAATAATGGAGTTAATGGTGATATATATAATTTACATGGAAAGATGTCAGTGATGTAATGAATGAAAACACAGATTATACAATTGTATGTAAATTTAGCATACATAATAAATATATATTTATTCATCAATTGTATCTATCTAAGTACAAGATCAGAGGGTTATATTGGGGCAGATTTGGCTGGTTTAAATTTAGTTTTATTTGAGCATTTCCCCTAATTTTAATGTAATAAATACATATGACAAGTATAATAAAAACATTTTAATTCTTATAAATATATAGTAAGATAGTCTTTCAGGGATTAATTTTAATACCATTACTGACATGTACCATTAGGTTATATTTATTTTAATTATTTCTTTTAAAAGGTCAAGGAATCAGATGGTTTTCTGGCTTTTAACTTTTTTCTATCACTTTAAACCCTTATCATTTCTTTATGGAAGTTACATTGAAAATACTCCCTCTTCTAATTTGATATATACAGGCCTTATTGTTAACTATAATCACTCTGCTACCACAGGACACCAGAATTTATGTCTGTTATCTAACTCTAACATTGTACTATTGACCACCGAAGATTGTATCATTTAAATAAAGCAAACATTAACTTTTTAAACTAGGATCACAATGCTATTGCTCAAGTCTTACTTCTGTATTTGACTAACTAAAATATTTGTATTTCCATGTGAATGATTCCGAGGTAGGATTTAAATTTTATTGCAAGTTTTTAATTCTGAGTAATATCCTGGCCTAATGAATTTTTTTTAGAGTAATAACCATAATAAAGTGTTTTTCTATTTCTTTAATCTGCACTTATTTTAATAATATTATAGCGAAGCAATTCTTCTCATTTTAAATGTTGACTTTTCTGGATATTAATTTTACATGTAAATGAATAAAAATATTAGAAAACATTCCAGAGAACAAAGAACCAAAAGAAAAAAGGTATCATCAATATGTCTTAGACCATTTTTATTTACTATTAAACAGAGTATCTCATTAATTTCTAAAATTCTTATTTTTAGCCCAGGAACCAACTTATTTATATAGTATGTTTCAAAGCACAAACTTCTGGAACAAAACAACTTGATGTTTAAAATTATGAAAATGCCCTAGACAATGGATATAGAATTATTTTTCATGAACATTATACAACTATACTATGTGAATGCAATAGATTAAAAATATAGAGGTAGAAGACAAATCTGTACAATCCAGTGTTCTCTGAGCCTGACGCTAGAGAAATGGATACCCTGGAAAACTTGTATAAATTAGTCTTGTGTCACTTCTGATACACAGCCAGCTGGATCCATGCACAGGAGCATCCTGCTCACTTTTATCCAACGTTCATTTCACACTGGGCTCCTGTGCTGTCACTGCAGGAATATGAAGAATTTTTTCTAATTTGTTTTCTATTAACTTCTCACTTTATATAATTTTCTGAGGAGGAGTAGGTAGCATCCCTTCATACTCCTTCATCTTTTTGTGTTAACAATAGCAGTTTCTGAGGCATATTTACCTGCTAACGGTAACTATCTTGAGTCATTCCTAGAGTGCATGGGACCCCAGGCAAACATGCTTGCAGAGCTCACACATGGTATAGAGAGTCGCACTAGGATTCCAGGTAGAGAAAAGGGGCGTACGTGTTTGCTTATCATACAGTTGGTACATATGGAGATTCATTCTAGTAACAGAATCTCTTTTTATTCAGATCCAGGAACCATTTCTTCATGTTCTTTATTGTTAAATGTGCCATTCTAAACTAATTTTATATCTCCCACCACAAGAAAAAAAAAGATATCAGTGATATTTCACAATGCCAGGGCTCCTCGGAAATTATTTGTAGAGATTCTCTTGCATCTGGACATATCTCTAAAAGTGCATATTTCCTTAATGCTGATATTTACATTATTCATGAAATGACCTCATTTTATCATGCTACCTACCCATGGACATGTACTTCCAATGACTTTCCCAAAGGCTGTCACTATATTTCACTGATAATGTCAATAAATGCAAATCTTTCCCAGAGTATGCAGAAGCATGTGAATAATCATTTCTTTTCTGATCATACTAAACATACCAGTTGAATTTTACAGCATAAAGGTAGAAAGACACAAGTTCTAACCATGTCTTAAACTCTTTAGACATAATCACTACATTTCCGGAATGTTTACCACACCCCTGCTTTCCACAGACTGTCATCAGTAAAAAAGATACATAAAGAGAAAAAAGGAAGCATGTCATTTATAGGAGAATGGCTGTCCCTTCTCTGTACCTGGCAAGGCTTAATACCAACACTAGGCACTGAAAATTAGTGAAACCACTCTGGAAAGCAGTATAGAGATTCCTCAAAAGATTTGGAATGGAACCACCATTTGACCCAGTTATCCCACTCCCCAGTATATATCCAAAGGAATTTAAATCAGCATACTACAATGACACAGCCATATCAATGTTTATAGCAGCTCAATTCACGATAACTAAGCTATGGAACCAACCTAGGTGCCCTTCAACAGATGAATGGCTAAAGAAATTGTGGTACATATACACAATGGAATATTACTCAGCCATAAAGAAAAATGAAATTATGGCATTTGCTGGTAAATGAATGGAACTGGAGACTATTATGGTGTGAAACAAACCAATCCCCCAAAACCAAAGGTTGAATGTTCTCTCTGATATGTGGATGCTAAAACACAACAAGGCAGGGGTGAGGGTGTGGAATAGAAGTTTAGTTGATTAGACGTAGGGGAATGAAGGGAAGGGAGGGTGAATAGGAATAGGAAAGACAGTAGAATGAATTGGACATGACTTTCCTATGTTCATATATGAATATACCACAGTGAATCTCTCATCATGTACCACCACAAGACTGTTAATTAGAATCAGTTATACTCCATGCATGTATAGTATGTCAAAATATACTCTCCTGTCTCGTATATATACAAGGAACAACAACAAAAAGATCCATCCTAGGGAGCACAGCATCATGATATCAATTGGAGACACAAAATGTGTTGCTGGGTTCTAGTTTCAGAAGTACTCAGGACAGAACCTCCCCCAGGAGAATGCCTTATGTGTGGTGTGGATCCTGCAGGGGGACATGGTGATTGCTCTGGATGCCAGTACAAGAAGGTAAAGGGTAGCTGCTGCCACCTCTGTGACCCTCATGTATTATGTCCATGAGACAGCAGTGATGGGAATGAGTCAGAGCTCTGGTCTATGTGCACAGCAAAACTTCCAAGTAAGAAAATGGATCCCCACTCACGGAGAGTCCTAAACTATTTTCAGGTCCAACATGAGTTGGTCACATCACTGACAGTCAATGTCAGTACCATTCTTGTGGCCCAAACTCCTGTAATTACAAGAAAACAATAGAGTGTAATGGTATAAATCTAAGAGCTCCTGGGACATCTGGAGTTGAGGGTAGAAAGCTGGAGAGCATCCTAAGGGGCGGAACAGAGATGGTTCCCACACAGGTAGTCAGTTGGGCTGAGTCTTCCTGCTTGGACATTATTGATGGCCCAGGTCAGCCCAAAGAGGAGACTCCAGAGAAGAAGGTACTCCAGTGTTTTTAGACCACCAAGGCATGTGGCTGGGGCAGGGGCCAGCTTATACTGCTGTCTGTTTTAGAGCCCTATGAAAGAATTTGGAGATATTTCCATATATCCCAAAAGTCCAACATATTTGATGGCAAGTATATAGCCACGTAAGAATATATATTCCCTGAAAGTTCTTTGTATTTTATTAGCTATCCTAATATCACTTTAAAATCATGAAATCTTAGTAATTTGACTGTATTTTTGATTTTTGACTACTGACAGCTTTCAAGTCCCTTGACCTCCCCTCTTCGGCTGCCCATGTCTAGGCAAACTGGTAAGAATGCCCAGGTAATCCTTGTTTGGCCCTGGTGGGAAGTTTCACCAACCAAGCTGTGTTCTACATGCAGGAACTCTACGTCCTAACCACAACAAAAACCAAGCCAGTTTCTTACCCCTGCACTTTTGAGATATTTTTGGAACTGTTTGGGAACCTGCTGTCTTCTCCCCAGAAATCTTTGTTATATGCCTAATAAACTATTTCATGGTGTCTTGCAGTAATGTGTGCCATAGAGTCTAACATCTGAACTAAAGTGAGGGTGGGGTGAGAGTCCATCTACCTCTGTGAGGTGACCACAAAAACAACAAAATTTAACAGACCTGTTGTTTGCAAATCAAAAGAGAGGGGGGAGAGGGGGGGGAGGGAGGGAGGGAGGGAGGGAGGAAGAGAGGAAGAGAGAGAGAGAGAGAGAGAGAGAGAGAGAGAGAGAGAGAGATGTTAAATGCAGAAAAGCCTGAGAGAGCCTGAGCTATTACAATTAACCAGGTTTACCAGTTAAGTTCCTTGCAGGACCAACCTTAGATGCAGACTCCTTTTACAATGTGTTTTCTTAAAGTATATTTTGTATTTTAACCTGGGAGAAATCTGTTCTCTACAATGGCTGACTAGCAATTTCAGTAGCCTTTGCATTTCTAGCTCTAATAAATTCTAGCCTAAAACAATTGAAACCACTTCAGCTCCACCAGTATAGCACATTCCTTTGAGAAAGGAACATGCGGTATTTTAAAACTGTCAAATAGTTACATATGCTTTTTCTAATCAAAGGCCTATAAATTATTTTTCATAAGCTGCTCCCAAAACAAAAATAGATTTATCACCTCCAGGTCTGCAATTTCACATCAAAATTTAAGCAGAGTCTATGAGTGCAACATGCACACTGATTTGACTCACCTCCCAAATGATGGTTCTTGAGTGCTATTTGATACCATTTGTTTATTTATTTTGGAAGTAGCAAAACCCATAACTCTAAAAACTGTAGTGTTAGCACAATGAAAAGACCAGGATTCTGTTAGTATAAGGAAGGGACTAGAATCTCAACTTGGATCCATCCCCCCCATGAAATACTTAGGTCTGTATAGTGCTGTGTAACCTTTCTATAAGAGGATCTTTGTTATCCCTCCCATCTGCAGAAATCTTTGATCTACTCTCTTTTCAAACAAAAATGAGGAACTATGGAAAATGTGCACAACATAGAATATGGTGGCAATATGGTAGCCTTACAGCAACTGAAATCTGACTTAAGTCATTCAAACTTTAAATTTGAGGGGACATAGGAAGAGTCATATTACCTGTCCCATCCAATGTTCAGGTGACTTACCTGCCCAAGAGCACACTTCTGAATCGATACAGACCAGATACTGAGACTCCCTGAAAAATTACCTGTGAACATGGATAATTCATTATATGGGTCCTGTGAAGCTTTTCTTTACTACCTCTGAGGTTTACCCAGCAGGTCATAAAAATAATATTTTCTGTGTACAGAGGTGTGAGAAGGGTTGAGACACCCTGCCCTACAGTGATCCAAGCACCTGGCAATTGCCTGGGGCGTAGAAAGGACTTAGTGGAAATTATTTTAGATGAGGACATATTTTAGTTGATTTTTAAAAATCTTTCAATACTTGCTTTTAGTGTCTTTCAGGTAAACTAAAAGCATGTATGTCCTAGGCCTAAACTGTGATACATTTTTAAAATAAAACTGAAAATACTGAAAAAATAACAGGACGTCACCGAAGGTTTCCCTGAAGAGGTAGAGTGTGTTACAAAGAAGCATTTTCTACCAATCTTAGTTGGGTATTCTTCTCCTCTTCAATTTCATTCTGATAATGATAGTAGTCTCTCCAGCCTGCTCACATTGAACTGGTACTTCAAAAACAAATTGTTCCTCTCTTTTTCTACTAATATTTTTTAAATAAAAATGTTAACATTTCCCAGATATTAAAGAAAAACAAAAATATGTAATGAAATACATAAACATGAATGTAAAATATTTTAATAAAATGAGCAAATTAGAGTGAAATAAAGAAGTTAAACTGTACCAATTGCTTGCTCTCCTACAAACCTATATATGAGATGAGAAATTTAACATGAAAATTTCCTTCATCACTCCACAATTCCCCAGGTATTTCCAAAATTATCTTGGCTATTCAATTCCAATTATTTTTTATGTATACATATGTGTCGAGGGAAGTTTTATTTATCTTATACGTTTTCATGGTAATATAAAAATAATCTGACTATCCTTTTATGTAGTTCTGTTACTTATATAGCTTCTTAATTCTTAAGATTTTATTTTTATTTTGCTAGAGTGGTTAAGCACTGGACTCCTAAAGAATAAGAGGCATTTATGCTGAGTCCTTGCATATTTTAAAATGCTTTTATGTCCCAGTAATATTAACAGTAGAATATAAAATATTTTTCTCAAAATTGCATAGCTGATGCTTCATAATTATTTAGGTCACTCAAATCTTTTCTCTTGTAGGTAACATGTTTCTGGATCCTTAGAGACGATGTTCCCTTATTTTGCTTTAAATTATGAGATGTTTAAATAAACATGAGAGATGCCGTTTCTTGCTTCCTAATCTTTCCTATTCTTATTCCTAGGGCATATTCTTTACTTGTTCTCTTCTATTATATGTAATTATCTTTGTAATTTTTTAATAATTTTTAAAAGACATAATAACTTTATTTTACTTATTTATTTTCATGTGGTGCTGAGATGGAACCCAGTGCCTCAAATGTGCTAGGCAAGTGCTCTACCACTGAGCCACAACCCCAGCCCCTCAAATAATTAAATTCGGTGATTTTTTTCCCTTTAAGTTCAGTTTGATTTCTTTTTGAATCTGCCCATTTCCCCCCTTCATGTTATCTTCTTCCTTACTCTGTCTCTTTTTATTTCCAGATTATTCCCATCTTTTCATTTTCCAGATATTTCAAAATTATCCCCAGCCTAGAACCAGTTTGTAAGTGAATTGCTTGGCCTCATAATTTCCTTTCATATAAGTGGAGTTTTTCAATATAAGCTTACGTAAATACCAACTTCTTGTTTCCTTTTCTCATGGAAGAATTTTACCTACTGGAAAATAAGCAGATGATCACATTTTTCTCATCCTCTTAAATATAAGAAAGTTCTTCAAAAATTCATGTTACTTATCTTTCACTGAAGGTATGCCCTTTTATGTGTCTCTAACTAGCAGAAACCCAAAGCCTCTTTTCTGATTACAATGTTTGTTTTTGAATTCAATAATCCCCCAGATCCTTTCAAGATACCTGCAAAGTTAGTTTACAAGTTTCTTTTGGCTCTAACTCCTTTTCTGTATCTTTTAATGTCCTATTCTTTCATGTGAACTTGGTCACACATTAAAAAAAAAAAAAAGAACACTTCATGAAACATTTCCAGATATTTACAGAAAAAAGATTTCTGAGGTCCCTAATCCTACTTCTTTATATTCATAACTGAAAGTCTTAAATGTTTTATTTATCCTTGAACTAGAAAACTTTCCCCAGATTCTATCAAGTTGTATGTAGCCAGCCCTTTTAGTCTAAAAAATCTCATTTTTTCAGTTTGAGTAAAATTTTCTCTCATTTCTTTGTTCATATCCATCTCAGATTGATTTTTCTTCAGGAAATACTATATGTATATAGGTGTTTTGAATTTCTTCCATATTACTTTGCACTCATGATTATTTTAAAAGTTTTATATGGCCTTAAAAATTAGATATGGCTTTAAAGTTAAAATTTTTAAATCAATTTTTCAATTTAATGAGTCAGTATTCCATGCATTTTAAAAATTCAGAAATTTATCCTAGAGATTAAAGAGTTAAAGGAGTTTACCTGTGATCTTTTCTTCTTCCCATTAATACAGAGATGATTCCTGGGTTGGAGTAAAAAATGACTTGGTCGACTATCATAAACATTATAACTAAGAATATGGGCAAATATTAATCGTATTTGCTATAAATGGTTAACTATCTGTTGAACATTCTTAAGAGGTTGCTTCTGACTTAGTATTTCTTCAGGTAAAGGCATTTGGGATGTATGGACTCATGAGGCATGGCTCCTTAGAGAATTTTCCAGAAGCTGTATAATGATCTTAGGTATGTGAGGAGACATTATAAGATGCCCTGCTGTAAGAGGTGACCTGAAAATCTTACTTAGAGACCTCATCTATTATAATGGCAAGAGAAGGGAAGGATCTGGAACATGAGAAGGGACGTACCAGACCTATTCATCACCTCCTAAATCCCTCAATCACTCATATATTTATAATTATTAGTAAAACTCAATGTTGGACTTTGCCAATCTCTGATCTGTCAGTGTCTGATTGTGGAACTTCACCCAACAAAAGTAAACTGGATAAAAAAATTGAGCAGTAGTGTGGTACACATGGAATATATAATGGCATACAACTGCAATATATAACAGAATACTGTGTGGTGAGGTCAGCAAGCTTTTTTCTCTAAAATGTCAGATAGTAAATATTGTAGGTTTGGAGGTCATACAGTGCTCCTACTTACTTCACTTCTACTGTTGTAGCATGAAAGTTGTCCTAGATAATATGTAAATGAGTGAGGATTGTTTAAACAAACAGGAAGCTGTCAGGATCTGGCCTGATAACAGTAGTTTACTAATAGGAGTAAAACTAAATGATCTACAGTCATATGAAGAATATACATGGATCTTATACACCCAAAGTTTAGCAAAATAAAGCATATATAAGAGTGGCTGCAGTGTAATTCTATTTCTGTACACTACAAAAAAAAGGGGGGAAACTAATCTATTCTATTCTAATTAGTCACACATGTACAAAAAAAAAAAAAGCACTAAAGCTTTCCTGCTGAGTTTTAGTAATGAATCTATTTTTCAACTCTATTTTAATGTCTCTGGTTCTTCATATTACTTTTATTTTTTTAACTATTTCTTATCAATATAATTTTTGTCTTTTTTCTTTTGTTTTTTAAATTAACATAAAATTGTATGAACTGACGATGTGATGATGGAAAGTATATCCTAGATAATTAATCTAGCTAGTTAACTTACACATCACTTACATACTTATTTTTGTGTTGGGAACACTTATCCATTCTGTTAGCATTTTTCACAAATATAAAATTATTAACTACAGTTATTATGAAATATCAGCACACACCTGTTAGAATATCCACCGTGAAAAAGACAAAAGATAACATGTGTTAGTGTGAATGTAGAGGAAAAGGAATCCTTACACACTGCTATTGAGAATGCAAATTAGCACAACCATTATGGAAAACAATCAAAAAAGTCAAAATAGAACTAACATATGATCCAGCAATCCCATTACTGAGTTCTTTCATATGACCAGAGAGGGAGTGCTATATTTATCTTTTACTGGGGTCTTAGAAATGACCTTAAGCACTGTTCAAATACTTTAGGACCAAATGAAAGAAGAAAGGAAAAGTTTAGAATTCGTTAAGTTTAAGTAGGGTACATTAGAGTTTTTTCTGTTAGACTCTGCTACATGAACGGGAAACCATTAAAAAGACTTCAGAGCAAGAAGAAAAACTAAGAACTTCTTAAGGAAGGGATCTTTATGAAGAAGGTTCAGGATGGAATACATTGGAGGAAGATTAAGGGTTGAGGGCTGTTCAACCCCTAACTTATTCCAGTAGTCTTAGTGAGAAAATGAGGGCTTGGTATACAGCACTAAGAAAAGAAAAAATATTAAGATATTAGAATGAAATGAGGAGACAGAATCAACCTTTTTTTTGGTATGAGGGATTGATCCCAAAGGTGCTTAACCACTGAGCCATATCGCCAGTCTCCCCCACCACCCCCCCCCCCGGCTTTTTTTTTTTTTTTTTAAACAGGATCTCTCTAAGTTGCTTAGAGCCTCACTAAGTTGCTGAGACTGGCTTCAAACCTGTGATCCTCCTACTCCAGCCTCTTGAGCTGCTGGGATTATAGGCTCCACAGACTTTTTAACAATCATATCACTTAAGTGGGCTGACTAGTCTCTGAACTGAAGCATCAGTTTGACCAAAGTCTATCATTTAGGAATTTGCACAAAATTCTTTTTGTGATTACTGAACAATCCATCATCCCAAACTTAGTGACAGAAAACAACTACTATTTTTTTCCTCATAGATTCTAAAATGATTTGGACAGGGAATAATAGGGATGATTTGCCTCTGCTTCATAATGCTTAGAGCTGTGAGTGGAAGAATTAAATACCTCGGGATGGACGAAGCAGCTGGGAACAGGCATCACCTGGACTTTCCTCACTTATTTGTGCTGGCAAGGCCACTGCAAAGGATAGTCCCTGCTGAGACTTGCAATCACAGGACCTACCAGTATTCACTCCATGATGCTTGGATTTCTCAGGAAATGGCAGATGGGTTCCATGAAAAAGCATGGAGTATCAGGAAGGCAAGTATTCCAAGAGACTGTGGAAGAAGTTGCAAAACTTCTTTAGATTTAGCATCAAAAATTAAATAGCATCAAGTCAAATATGGTGCAGGCGTTAGTTCCATTACTTCTTTCTTTAAATGTTCCATATCCACAAAATTGACTTTTCCTGCTTTAAAAAAAAAATGAGTATTGCTCAATACCTTTGGACCATGTGGATGTACAGAAAATATTAAGAACTTTTTACTTCCATTGCAACAAATTGAGAAGTCAAGTGTTATAAATTCAAATTCAAATTCAATTCTTTTGTCATTATAGCATGCCATCTTTGCAAAAAAGGAAAAAACATACTCCAATATTTTAACCAAACTAACCAGAGGTTTCATGATTCCAAAAATAAGGAAGAGAAAGAAAAGAGTTTGTGTAGCAGCATAAGTCTTGATATGAACTTGTGGTAGTTTTTACTTTAAGAAAATATTCGCTCAAGCACAGTTGGCTTGAAACAATTTCATTAGCCTTTGGAAGAAGAACTCTATAATGTTTCTAGTCACTTGAAAACAACCCCAACTATGCATTTGCTAAAGCAAAACATCAGAGTTAAAATACAAAGTGTACAAAAAAAAAGAACGATGTGTTCAATGAGTACAAAGTCACAGACATTAGCACTAGCCTTGAAAAACTCTACTGATGTCATAACTAGTTCATTTATAAGAGAACACAATTTGATTTTTTAAAAAGGTAAACATAATAGCACATTATAATAATAATAAAATCCCCCTGCTATTCATAGTGTCTAGGTAATGCTAAACCCCACAGTTTAATAATTAGAAGGGATGATGATGACCTGGAATGATTCTCCTATTCTAATGCTGTTTATTGTATATAATGAGTAATACATTTATCTCTTTGTTCAAAGCAGTACCCATCACATCCTATCCTATTTAATGAAAAAAAATTGAGACAAATTTCTAATATTGCTTGATACCAACCTTTCATACCACTCCCACTCCTTAATAAATAATAATGGAGAGCTTCTGGTAGAGTCTTAAAATAGATTCTTGGTTCCCTTGAGGTTTTCAAAAAGAAAAAAAATTATGTTCTATATGTTCACCATTTCAGAGATAATATTTCACTATCACATGGAGAAATCTGAAAAGAGTGTTATTCCCACCTGAAGCACATCTGGTTAAATTATAAAATCATAACTTTTCTTGAACCCACTGGGAACTGAAGTTGAAATACAAACTAGACTGGAAGAAAAGCACATTCCTTCAGGAAAAGATATGGTGTGAGCACTGGCCCATCTACAGAGAGCACTGTCCACTAGATTCTGGGTACCAAGCAAACAGGTAGGGAAAATTAACAAAAATGTCAATAAATTGATAAAGGCTGACAGTAAGCTTGTGAGAAAGTACACAGTTTCTGCTATCCAGATATAAAAACAGTACAGGCACTCAGACTTTTTGCCTATGTGTTGCTAGATACACGAGAAATATTAGGGGCAGAAAGGCTCCCTGTGTCATGAAGATCTCCATTAGGAGAGCAAAAGCCACTGTGAGAAAGGCATGAAGTGCAGTCAATATTTCCCCTGAAAATAAGATCATAAGCTACTAAAGAGAGTATCAAACTCTGTTATCCCAAGGTACACTGCAAGTAAAATTAAAGTAAAAAACTACTAGTAAGGGATGCATTAAAGGAAATCTTGTGCCCATGATCTTATACAAATAACATTATTGGTCTCCTAACAAGGGAAGGACAGAAAATTTTCACCCATACCTGACTTAACAAAGATATGAGGCAGAGTTTGGCTTCCATGGTAAATGAGGAAATCCCACCCCTGAGACACACTAGACATGCCTATGATGGAAGCTTAACAGTCCAAATAGGGAATCCTCTACGGCACCACCAGACTAACCATCATAGAGTAATAAGCAACAGGAGCCTTCCATGGGGAGGATAGGAAAAACATAGAGGCTGATGCCCTTCACAGTTCTGAAAGTGGAATGCCACATTGAGAAGACCCTTCTCCACCCAAGCTCTAAACCAAAGTACACAGTAAAGTGAGTAGACTTCAAATCCAGTCTTATCTGAAAGAAACATATCAAGAGCATATCCTAAATACAATGCACTCCTGATTTGATTTATTCAACCCTAAAACAGAAGGGTATAGTTTGTCCATACCCATGAAACTGTTCATCCATGTCTTTATACATAGACAGCCAATGTTCAGTTATAAATGAGACAAACAAAAGGAGAAAGAAAAGAAAATATGTCAAAAACCAACAATCTAGGGCTGGGACTGGGGCTCAGTGGTAGAGTGCTCACTTGCCACATGTGACGCACTGGTTTCAATCCTCAGCATCACATAAAAAACAAAATAAAGGTATTGTATCTACCTAAAACTAAAAATAATGATAATAATAATAAGTTAAAAAAACCAACAATCTATAGAAAAAGACTCAGAGATGACCCAGATGATAAAACTACAGGATGGTGAATTTGAAACCACTATATTTAATATGCTAAGTGTTCTGATGTAAATAGTATATAAAATACAGGAAAAGTAGTGAAATTTCATCAGAAACGTGATACTATAAAAAGAGTAGAATAGAAATGATGGTGGTGATGGTTATGATGATGGTGGTCATGTTGAAAACAAAACTGATATATTCTTTTCATGGGCTTTACAGTAGAATTGACAACAAAAGAAGGAATCTGTGAACCTGAAAATACAATAATCAAAATTAGTCAAACTGGAACACAGAGGGAAAAAATGTACATTTTTAAAGCTGAGATTATCTAAGAGATGTTGGATGATATAATAAAATATAATATGTGTAACTGAAATGTTAGGAAGAAACAGTAAAGATTATTAAAGCAATAATCATAAGTTTTTATATATATAGTCAGAGAAAAAAAAATCAAGTAAAAGAGAAGGTCTCTCGAGCTAGTCAGACAGAGGAAGAAAGTTTAGAGCAGAAAAAGCCATCAGGGGAATAGTTACAACAGTTGACTGCTACTAACACCTTTCTATCACCAGAGGGCATAAGTGTCCAACCAACAACACCACCTCCATATGCTGGGAGACCCCCAACCCCCGCAGTTGATAGATGGGATCCTGAGACAGGATCTCAAATATTAACATGCCCTGTATTTGAGGCAGGAGGGCAGCGAATTCACCATGCTTTAAATTTCAAAACAGTGAAGCAGCTAAAAGAGGCTGTAACAACCTATGGTCCTCAAGACCCTTCACTGTAAGCTTGGTCAAATCCATTACCAACTTGAACATGACGCCAGCAGATTGGGCTAATGGAGGACAATACCTGTTATGGAAGGTTGCCAATGAGGAATTTTGCAAGGAGACAGCTAGGCGAAAAGCAGCAGCTGGTTATCCTCAGAGAAATCTAGATATGTTGTTAGGAAAGGAACCTTATGAGGATCAGCAGCAACAAATTGCATATGATCCTGGCGTATACTCACAAATTGCTGTAGATGAGGTTAGGGCATGGAAGACTTTACAAGGACATGGAGGTTTACAAGGTCAATTATCTAAGGTATTACAAGGAGCTAATGAACCTTACACTGAATTTGTAGATAGGCTTATTCAAACAGCTACCAGAGTTTTGGGGAATACAGAACAAGCAATGCCATTAATAAAACAACTGGCTTATGACCAAGCGAATCGTTGGTGCAGAGATATCATTAGACCATGGAAACAGGAAGATTTAAACACATATATTAAATTATGTAGAGACATTAATGAACAAGAGCAAGTCATGGCAGCTGCAGTAAAACAGGCTTTAGATGCCAGGCCAAAAACATGCTACAACTGTGAACAAACAGGACATTTTCAAAGGAATTGCCCCATAGGAGGAGGATTTAACAAAACTAGGTATCAAAGGAGTAGAATACCAGGTATTTGCCCACGACGCTGTAGAGGGAGACATTGGGCTAATGAATGCCGTTCTCAAACCACCATAGAGGGTACTCCGTTATCAAAAAACGGACAAGGACCAGGTGTCTATCCACGATATCATGGAGAAAGGCATCAGGCTCCATTGCCAAAAAATGGACAGGGGGGCCCAATGCTCCGGGGCCCAAGACCACAAATATACGGAGCACTGGAGGAACCCAGCAACCCCATCAGGGTACTGCCCAGGACACATTGTCCATTAAATCCCTCATTAGACAAACCAGAGGAAGCGCAGGATTGGACATCTGCGCCTCCGCCAGAACAGTACTAACTATAGAGATAGGAGTTCAAATCATTCCCACAGGGGTAAAAGGACCTCTTCCCAAAGGAACAGTAGGCTTATTATTGGGACGCGCAGTTCTTCTACTCTAAAAGGACTTTATGATAAGTCCTGGGGTAATTGATCCTGATTATGAAGGTGAAATAAAAATTATAGCCAGTTCTCCAAAGGGTATATCAATAATTTCACCAGGAGATAGAATAGCACAGTTACTAATAATACCCAGCCTACATGATAAATTTTCCAGTCGTACTGTAGAAAGAGGTTCCAAGGGATTAGGCTCCACAGGTGTAGATTGGGCTATGCTGTCTTTACATTTAGATTCTCACCCCATGCTAAAACTAAATATTCAAGGATATGAATTTAATGGGCTACTGGATACAGGTGCAGACCTTAGCATCATCTCTCGTCAAGAATGGCCAAAACATTGGCAATTACAACAAGCCACTCAAACACTTCGAGGCCTAGGAGTGGCGACTAATCCCCATAGAAGTGCAATGGTATTAGACTGGAAGGATCCTGAAGGAACTATACAGCCATATGTATTGGATCATCTTCCTGTAAATTTATGGGGACGAGATGTCCTAGATCAATTAGGTTTGACATTAACAAATAACATCAATCAAAATGCACCCACTATTATGGCTAGACAAGGTTTTAAGAAAGGAAAAAGATTAGAAAAACAAGAACAAGGTATAGCAGCACCAATAAAAATAGATCAAGAAACGGACAGACATGGGTTGGATTTTCAGAAGGGGACATTGAGACAATAAAAATTACTTGGAAATCAGAAAGACCAAAATGGATTCCTCAGTGGCCCCTGACTAAAGAAAAGATACAAGCAGCCCATGACCTGGTCAAACAACAATTAGCGGAAGGACATATACAACCTTCTGTATCTCCCCATAATACTCCCATTTTTGTCATCAAAAAGAAATCTGGTAAATGGAGATTATTGCAAGATTTAAGAGCCATTAATAACGAGATGGTTATTGTGGGACCTGCTCAATCGGGGATTCCTCAATTTTCTGCTTTGCCAAAAACCTGGTATGTTTTAGTTATAGATATTAAAGATTGTTTTTTTCCAATTCCAATTCATCCTGAGGATAGTAGCAATAATCATAAGTTTTAAAAAATATATATATAAATATATATTATTTTATATATTTTATATATTATATATATATATAATATTTTTATATAGAATTTTATTTATATATATATATAATTTTATATATATACACACACACACACACACACACACACACACACACTGACAGGTTCAAGAAGCTTAAAGGCCAAAAATAATTAACAAAAAGATATTATATTAGAACTGCTGAAAGCAAAGCTAAAGCAAAAAATCTTGAATGTAGAGGCAATAAAAGACATATTATTAAAAAAACTACAGCAGACTTATTATGAAAAACTATGCAAGCCAGAAGACAAAGGAGTGATTTCTTCAAAGTACTGAAGAAAGAAATGAGCAGATTATTCTATATCCAGTGAAAATGTCTTTCAAAAATGACTGAAATAAAATTCCTTTTAAGAAGCAAAGACAGGAGAATTCATACTCTGTGATTAACCCTTTAATACTTTCAATAAAAAATTTTTGCCAGAATGAACTTATTTGGGGTAGGAATCTGGACCTACAAAAAGAAATAAAGAGCTCCAACAATGATTAAAATGAAGGTGCATATAAAAACCATACTACTTCCTCACATTGAAATGTTTTAAAAAATTATTGAATAGATAAAGAAAATGAAAAATTGCAACATATTTCAGATTTATAACATACTTAAAAATAAAATAATAATAATTCCAAAAAGATAATATAAATTAATTAAAAGTTAATTCTCCTTCCTTTATACATGAAGAAGCACATGATTATCTAAAGGTAAACTGTGACAATAAATGTTTATGCCATAATCCATATAATCATTAAAATAATTTTTCAAAAGAGGCATAAATAAAATAATCTAATAGTGGAGATAAGTATATCTACTTATCAGTATTAGACCAAATATAAATTTTCTAAACTGATGATTTAAAATAATTGTTGGTTTTGATTTTAAAAGAGCAAGATTCATTAAATTTGGCTTTTATAAGTAGTTTAAAAATGCAGAAATGAGAAAATGTACCATTTGAACACCATAAAAAATGGAAGTTGGAATGGAAAATATATGAAACATACTGAATTTCAGAAGAAAGAAATATCATCAGGAATAATATGGGATAGATCATATGTGTGTGCATACACATAATATATATGAAAAGTGTAAATGTGTATTTACAAAATAATACTTCAAAAGAAATGAAACAAAAACTTATAAAACTGAGAGACAAATCCAAAATCATACTTGCGAAAGCAAAATCTTCTGTCTCAGTAACTAACGGATTAAATACAAAGAAAATTATTCAAGATAGAAAATATGTGAACAAAACTGTCAGGGAAATAGACCTACTCATCTGCAATAGAAAGTGGAGTACAACAGGGGCAGAGTATACATTCCATAATGGAATTAAACTAGAAATAAGTGAGAAAGATACCTGGAGATTCCCCCCAATACTTGGAAACAACACATTTCCAGGGAACTCATAGTTCAAAGCAGAAGACTCTAGGAAATTTTTAAAATATATTTTGAACCAAAAGGAAATAAATATGCAACATAGCAAAATTTGTGTGATGCAGCTAAGGGTGTATATAGAGAGAAATTTTACTATTTCATAGATTAGAAAAGAAGGTCTAAAACCAATAACCTAAACTCATACTTCAAGAAGTTAGAGAATAAAGGGAAAATTAAACCTAAATCAAGTAGAAAGAAGGAGATAATGAAGCTTATAAATTATATCAAAAAATTAAAATAAAACCCAGAAAACAATACTCAACAAATTTGACAAACCTCTAGTCCCGTTAACTAACAGAAATTACCGGAAACAGGAATGAATGAGAGAAAGACAGAGTGAAATTATGATTTTTCCTCACAGAAATTAAAATAACAAAGCATTACAACAAATAACTCTATACTATAGAGTCAATAATTTAAGCAACACAGATAATTTGTAGTCTATAAGAATTCACTGGGACAGAAATAATCTATGGTCATATACAGATATAATAAATGTAATTATATATGTTCTAAAAGAGAAAACAATCGGTGCCATTGGATTTCAACACAGTTTTCCAAATATTTAAGCAAAATGTAATATCAACCCTACAAATCTCTTTCAGAAAATAGAAGAGAAGTGGACATAAAATTTTGAATAATTTTATCAGGCCAACATTACCCCAATACAAAAACCAATGACAAGAAAATAAAACTATCAACCAATATGGCATATACAAGGATGATCCTTCACAAAATATAAGCAAATTCAAAGCAGCATTATATGAAAATGATAATACATCATGACCAAGTGGGTGTTCTTCTAGGAATACAAGTTTAGATCAATAATTCATATTCAAAATAATTCACCATAGTAACACACTAAGTAAGAAAAACCATATCAATAAATGCAATAAAAACATTTCTCAAAAGTTAATATTCTTTCTTGAAACAACCTCTTAGCAAAACAGGAATAAAACTGTGTCTCTTTGGCCTAGAAACCAATAACAATTAAAAAACTATAGATAACATCAAATGAAATGTTCCCCCCTAACATTAAGGAAAGGATGAAATGTTTGTTCCCATCAGTGCTTTTCAATACCATAATAGAAGTCCTAGCTCAGGCAACAAAAGAAGAAAAATAAACAAAATGCATACATATTAAAAAGAAATCAAAGTTTCTTTATTTAAGGACAATTTGATTTTTCTACTTAGAAAATCTGAAACTACATGAAAGCTTCTAAAATATGCAAATTTACTTATTTGCCTAAATAAGTAAATTTAATAAAATACAGAATACAGGATACAAGGTTATTATAAAAACAATATACTTCTAGTGCCAAAAAGAAATATTGGGATGAATTTTAAATTATCAAAAATACCAAGTGGTATAAATTAATATTCACTATAAAAGGAACAAATAAAACAAAGCACATAAGTATAAATCTAATAAAATATGTACATGATTTGTATGTTGAGCACTACAAAACACTGATAAAGGAAACAAAGGATTTTCCAAATGCATGAAGATCTATATGATTTCCGTAGACTAAATGGTTCAATTATATTATTACATGAATTCTACCCAACTTAAAATACATTAAATGCAATCCTGGCCAAAATCCCTACAGAGTTTTCTGTAGATATCAACAAATTGATTCTAAAATCTATTTGGAAAAGCAAAGAAACTCTAATGGCCAAAACAATTACAAGAAAAAAGAAAAGAAAAACATGGGAGGATTCACCATGTCCAATGTCAAGACTTAATATAAAGAATCTGCAGTAATCAAGAGAGTGTGGTGTTGGTGAAAGGTTGAAAATATACATCAACAGGAAAGAGCAGAGAGCCCATAAATAGAACCACACATCATCAGCTTATTCACAACTGGACAAGATGCTAAGGCAATTCAGTTAAGGTTAATCTTACTTGAAAAGATTGTCTTTTCAACCAATTATACTGCAACAGACATATTATATAACAAAACAAAACCTGGATATGTACCTCAAGCAAGTCACCTCAAAATGTACCATCTCTAAACATAAAATTTTGTAAAATGTCTAGATAGTAACCATTTTACCAAGTAGGTATCTTCTAACATCAGGTTGTAACCTAAAATATACACAATAAAATTTATTTCTTAAAAAGTAAAATTTGTAGATGAAAACACAGGAGAAAATGAGTGACCATGGGTTTGGTGATGGCTATTTAGACAGAGCAACAAATGCAATATCCATTAAAAAACCAATCAGTTGGACTTTATTCATCCTAAAAAAAATTATTCTGTGAGAAACACAGTTAAGATAACAAAAAGACAATACACCATAGGAGGAATACTTGGAATTACATATATGATAGAAATGCACAGAACTCTAAAATTTTGAAGAAGACCACTCAATGATATTATGAGCAAGCGATATGACCAGACACTTCATCAGAGAAGGCTATAAGAATGACCCATAAGCATATGAAAAGATGCACACTGTTATTAGCCACAGGGCAATGTAAATTAAAACCACAATGAGATGTCACTACACACCTATCAGAAGAGTTAAAATTAAAAATACCAATCTTACACATTTTTCTGAGGAGGTGGAAAAACTACAACTCTCAAACGTTGCTAGTGCTAATATAAAATTCTACATTCAATTTAGAAACGTTGGGCATTACAACTTAATACACTTGCCATATGGTCTAGCCATTCCACTCCTCAGAATTTACTTTATGTGAATTAAGGCATATGTCCATTATAAAACTTGAGTACGAATGTTCAAAAAAGCTTTATTTTTAATAACCAGAAACGGGAAACGTCCAAATATCCATCAATAGGTAAATATAAATAGATCAATTATAGCATATCTAGAGAAAGGGATTCTATATAGCAATAAGAAGAAATGAACTATTGAGATACAATCCACAGGGTTGATTCTCAAAATAATTATGTTACATTTTTTAAAATCCGGATGTGTATATCATTTATTATTTCATTTATATAAAATTCTAAAGCATTTAAACATTTGTCAGGAAAATTGGTTCATGGATGCCTGAAGATAAGAGAGAGGGAGGAAAGGGCAGCATTACCATGGGGCAGGAGGAAGCACGGCCTGGTTCTGTGTATGTTCATAATCTTGAGTGTGGGGATGGTTGCAAGGGTGTATGCATGTCCAAACTTAGCAAACTTTGCAATTTAAATATGTGCAGCTTATTGCATATTAACTATGCAACAATAAAGCTATTAAAAATTGAAATAATTCCAACCTGTAAGTAAGTATTCAGCAAGATTCAATGTAAAATAAAAGTAGCACTTCTCCATCCCCCTAATCATTGAGATCTGGATGTTCACAGACCCTTGAAATGCAGATTTGACTTCCTAATCAGCACCATTTTTCAAACCTTTGATTTCGTCTTCCTTTTCTTCTCCTGTTTTAACATCAGAGGCCCAAGCCAAAAGCAGTCATCTCTTGCCATCAGTCAGGCTTTGTCTTTAATATTTAATTAAGGATGAAATGAGAGAATCATTTGATTCTTCACCCCCATCAATTATTTTTGCTTCAAACTGCATGAGAGCTAATGTGCTTCAGAAGAGGTGGCTGCTAGTTAAATCGCATAAATATTGAACAATTCACACCTATTTTATGTAATCGCTGCCTGTACGTGGTTCACAACCAGCAGAGTAGGGAATTTTGGAGGAAGGCTGGGCTATGCAGCGCAGAGGCAGTGAGAGCATCCAAAATGGACTTTGCTCAGATGTCAGATTGTGCTGAAGCACACAGGAAGGAATCATTTGAGCTAATAATCACTAACATTTATTGAATACTTACTATATGCATTGTGCTCTGGGCTAAGCATTTCAATTGTACACTTTTACTCTTTGAGCTATTTTTAAATTAGCATCATTATCTTTATGTACAAGGAGACTAAAACTTAGGAGGCTGAAGACTCTTGGCTAGGACCAAAGAGCTTATAAATGAGATACTTGCCTTGGAGATCCACATCTGCTTTGATTGCAAATGGATGGACTGGGCAATCAGCCTCCTCAATAAGAGTGTATCCTGTTCTTCACAGAGTCTTGCCTCTAAGTGTCAATCCTAGGGGAAAACAGAAGGAAAACCAGGAAAAGTGAGAAAGTATACCTTGGTGAGGAGGAAATAAACTCCATGAGTCCAATATCCATATGGGTCTCTTGGAAACCTTTATGTTTAACATAAAGCTCTATGCCTAGCACATGTTAGGTTCTTAATATCTGCTGAACTGAATGGCTGAGGGTGTGTGTGTGTGTGTGTGTGTGTTTTAATCCTCAGCCTTTTTGAACTAACTGGTCCTCATTTAAAACCATGAATAAGCAACACTCTTTAAGGGAAGGAAGAAACAGGCATGTGCTAAATGTGTTGTTCAGAAGTACACAAATACCAGACACTGCATGCAGTGAACGGTCAACTGTCAGTCGG
Source organism: Spermophilus citellus (assembly GCF_964194105.1). Lineage (NCBI taxonomy): Eukaryota > Metazoa > Chordata > Mammalia > Rodentia > Sciuridae > Spermophilus > Spermophilus citellus. The sequence continues at coordinate 157,848,768 of NC_138185.1, read as the reverse complement.
CACCCATAGGCATATCTGTATTTAGGGAAAGTGGTAGTTAGGGAGCAGGAGTATACTGTGACACAGACAGTTAAGCAATCTTGCTGAAATAAATTCAATCAAGTCAGTTAGTGGGAGTCTGCCACAGTGATTACTTTGAACACACAGCCAGTTCAGTTGCGAGATTGGCATTGCGCCCAAGTGGAAACCCAGCAGAGTCCCTTCTCTACTATGGTCATCACTCACCTTATACCTCCCTGCTCTGCAGTGTCTCAGTCATTCAATATTGGCCTTTGCAGACAGGAAACAGACAAACTTAGCTAGCGATTTGGCTGCCGTTGTGAGTGCTCAACTATTTTCAACAAGATGTTGGATGAGTTCATATGCCAAAGTTTGCAGGACAACTCTTCACAGGGAAAACCATGACCAAAAAGAATCCCGAAGGTTATTATCTTGCCCTGGTTAAAAAAAAAAAAGAGAGAGAGAGAGAGAGAGAGAAATGTTTCAATCTGCATTGGTTATTAGTGAGCTGGCTTCTGCAGAAATACCACAGGATGCTGCAGTCACAGTTGACTCACAGACTACAGCATTGACATACTTTGAGAAAACAGCTTGATACACATGTACTCCATTGTTGCTATACATATAATCTGGAGGCCAGAAAACTCATATTATGGAACCAATTGTATTTGAAGATGAAACTCACAGTACTTATTAATGAACATGTACCATTGGGTGCTTCCTACCTTATAAGCACTCAAGGGTTCTGTAGGAAATAAGGAAAAGAAAAAAAAAAGCAGTGTTGTAGTAACAAGATCATTACCATTGGAATCACAGTAGAATTTGAAATCTGAATCTACTGCTTATGAGCTGTGTGACACTTGACAGGAATCTAACCTCTCTGAGTCTCAATTTTCTTTTCTGAACAATAGGGATACTCATGGCAACTTTAGAGACCTTTTTATAATTACATTTAAAATGAATAAAAAGTATTTGTTATTTAGTAAGTTCTTAATAAGTATGTGTTTGAACATTTTATAGCATGTAAATTATATATAAAAACTATGGACCTCCCAAGAAATGTTCAGTCTATATGGAGAGAGAATTTTTAAATTTTTTTCTGTTTCTAGTATTTCTTTATATTTGTACATGATATGGGGGTTCATTTTGACATAGTCATACAAGTATGGAATATAATTTGTTCCAGTTCAGTCCCCGGTACTTCCTCTTTCTCTCCCCTCCTCCCTCCTATTTATTTATAGTTAAACTATTTTTTTTTACAGTTTCTTAAATTGATAAAGTGAAATTTACTGCGGTATATTCATGTAAGTGCATTGCATAATTTGATCAATTTCATCCCACAGCTTCTTCCTTTTCTCATCCTTCTTCCATACAATCTATCCCCCTCCTCTACTGATCTACCTTCAATTTTTATGGGGTTCCCTCTCCTCCACTGTGTTATTATTTTGGTCTAGTTTCCACATATGAGAGAAAATATTCAGCCCTTGATTTTCAGTCTGGCTTACTTCACTGAGCATGATGTCCTCCAGTGTCATCCATTCACTAGCAAATGCCAAAATTTCATTGCTCTTAATGGTGAGTAAAACTTTACTGTGCACACATAGCACAGTTTCTTTATCTATTCATCTGTTGACTGGCACCTGGGCTGGTTCAATAATGTGGCTATTGTAAACTGTGCTGCTATAAACATTGATGGGGCTGCATTTCCATTGTATGCTGATTTTATTTCTTTAGGATAACTACCAAGGATTGGGATGGCTGGGTCATATGGTAGTTCCAATTCTCTGTCTTTTCATACTGCTTTCCAAAGTGGTTGCACAAATTTGCAGTCCTACCAACAATGTATTTGTGTATTATTTTTCTCCACATCTTCATCAGCATTTATTATTATTTGTATTCTTGATGATTTCCATTTTAACTGAAGTGAGACTGAATCTCAATATAGTTTTCATCATACTTCCTTGATTGCTAGGGGTGTTGAACTTTGTTTATATATTTGTTAAACATTTGTATTTCTCCTTTTAAGAATTCCCAGAAGACATCTAGAGCTGATAAGCAAATTCAGAAAAATAACAGGATATAAGATAAAAAAAACATAAATCAGTCTCTTTCCTGTACTCCAACAGTGAGTCTGCTGAGAAAGAAATCAGGAAAATTATCTCATTCACAATAACCTCAAAAAATGAAACAAAATACACAGGAGTAAATCTAACCAAGGAGGTGAATGACCTCTACAATGAAAACTACAGAACACTGAAGAAATAAATTGAAGAAGACCTTAGAATAAAGGACAGAAATTGTCAAAATGCTATACACCAATTGCAATATACAGATTCAATTCGATTCCCCATCAAAATATCAATAACATTCTTCACAGAACTAGAAAAAAGCAGTCCTAAAATTCATTTGGAATAATGAAAGACCCATAATAGCCAAAGTAATCCTGAGCAAGAAGAGTGATGCAGGAGGCATCACAATCCCTGATCTCAAATTATGCTCCAGAGCTATAGCATGGTATTGGCATAACAAAAATAGCATGGTATTGGCATCAAAATAGACATGAAGACCAATGGAATAGAAGATAGAGACAAATCCATATAGAAACAGTCATCTGATCCTTAACAAAGGTGTCAAAAACATATGTTGGAGAAAAAATAGCCTTGTTAACAAATAGTTGGGAAAACAGGATATCCATATGTACAAGAATGAAACTAGGTCCTATCTTCTACCCTACAGAAAAGTCAACTCAAAGTAGATCAAAGACATAGGAATTAGAAGAAACTTTGAAACTGCTAGAAGAAAAGACAGGCTCAACATTGTAACATATTGGCACTGGCACTAACTTTCTTAACAAGACCCCTAAAGCTCAAGAGATAAAACCAATAATCAATAAGAGAGAATATTATTTAGAGTTTATCAGAAATATCAAAGCAAGTATAATAATAGTTTAATATTCATAAATTTTAAATGTTTGCTTTTGTCATAATCAGTCTTTATTTTTCTATAACTAGCTTCTTAGTTTCCAAATTGCTTAACACATTTATAATCCCGGAGTAAATTTCAGAATAGTTTTTTAATTTGGCTACCATACACAAGACACCTTTGCTGAAGTACTCAGATCTACCAATTAGTCTTCATGAATATTTCTTTTGAATTTCCTACACCTTCTGATTATTCACATAATTTTCCTGGATGCACATTTTTAGATGTGTATTTGCACTGTAAAAAGACCATCATATAGTCTAGCTTTTCAAGCTAATTCTAGTTTTTCAAGGCAAATTATCTATTATTTGTTTAATGATTAAATTTATATAACACTTAATGGATTGGAAAATAATAACCCATATGTTTTGGAGGGATCTAGTCTTAACTTTTTTTTTACTTTGAAATAACTACATACTCACAGAAAGGTACAAAACAACAAAGAAAAATGTCAGCAAGGTCCCATGGACCTTCATCTGGATTTTGGGGTGACTTGAAGCAAGTTCTCTCAATACAGCATCTTCAATAGCTACTATGCAAAATAAAAAACTGGGATATTGATATTGGTAGTACAACCCATTGATCTTATTCATGTTTCAACAGTTTTACATGTGCTCAATCTCTCATTCTATGTACGTATGTGCATGCACGTAGAACTCTACACACTTGTCACATGTGTAGTTTCATATAAACACCACCATAATCAAGATAAAGAATTTTCCCATTTCCAGAAGGCTTCATCTTGCTATTGTTTTATCTTCCCACTCCCATTCCTAATATCTGGCAACCACCTGCATATTCTCTATCTCTACAGTATTGCAATTTCAATGATGGTATATAAATGGAACCATGGAACATGTCATTCCCTGAGATCAACTTTCTTATTCAGTATGATACCCTAGAAATCCATCCAGGTTGTTGCCTATATCAATAATCCATTCCTTGTTGTTTCTGCAAAATATTCTGTAATATGGAGGTACCCAAGATTAAGCATTCACCAATTGAAGGACATGGAGGTTATTTCTGGTTTGAGGCACTATGAATAAAGTTGCTATGAACATTCAAATACAGGTTTATGCAGGAACACACATTGTCATTTCTCTGAGATAGATGCCCAAGAGTACAATTGCTGAGTCATTCATGTGGTAAATGCTTGTTTAATTTTATGAAAATCTTTCAAACTATTTTCCAGAATGACTATACCATTTTACATCTGAATGAGTAATATATGAGTGATCCAATTCCACAAATTTTTGCTAGCACTGGGTGCCATTACTATTTTTGCTTTCAGCTATTCCAACTAGTATATAGTGATACCTCATTGTGGTTTAGCTTGCATTTCTCTATTGACTAATGATGCAGGACACCTTTTCAGTGTTTATCTGTCCCCACATGCTCTCTTTCGTGATATGTCTGCTCATGTTTTCTGCCTATTTTATAATTGAATTGTGTTTCTTTATTGTTTAGTTTTGAGAATTCTTTATATTCTAGATGCAATCTTTTATGGAAATATAGTTGGAAAATGTTTTCTTTGAGTGTGTTATTTGTCTTCATCTTCTGCACAGTTTTTTTCATAGATCAATTTTTTTTTTTAAATTTGCATGTGATACAATTTGTTGGTTTTTTTTCTTAATAGATCTTTGGGTACCTTTCCTTAAACTTTTGAAAGTGCTTTTGGTGTCCCTCGGTGATTTTTGACTGGTCTTAACGCCTGAAGCATGTCTATATATTTATTTTTTCTATAAAATTTAATACAAAATTATATATTGAAGCCCATTAACTTTGAGTTAATTTCCGTGTAAGGTGTTATAATTAGAAAGCAATTTATTTTATTTTATTTTATTTTTTTTGCCTATGAGTACTCAATTGTTCCAGAAATATTTGCTGAAAAAGCCCTCCTTCCTCTATTGAGTTGTTTTTGTGTTTTTGAAAAAAATCCATCAGGCATAATAGTATGGACATATTTCTGGCTTCTCTGTTCTGTTCCATTGATCTAGAGTCTATTACTCTGCCAATACTACAATCTCTTGATTAATGTAGCTTCATAATAAGACTTCACATAGGTTAGAATGATTCTTTCTATTCTATTTTTTTTTAAAAAAAAGGTCTTCTAAGTCTTTTGTCTTTCCATGGAATTCTGTATTATAAGGGTCTACATCTAAAAATCCTTACTAGAATTTTGATAGCAAAATCCTCTAAATCTATAGATCAACTTAAGGAGAAGTAATGTGTCAAGACCAATGTAGGAATTCAGAAAAACTTCAAAGTCTACTTTCCAGCACACACTGGTGAATCCATTCTCAGCACAGAGATATGTGGACAGCTGGAAAGACTGTTGCTGCTACATTTGAAACAAACAGAAAGTCAAACTGATCATGAACAACTTTTGGGGGGATTGTATTAGAGAACTGATGCCACAGACCAAAAACTAACCAGAAACCTGAAGAAAGACAGGCACTGGCAGGAGAGGCAGGACCAGAACATTAGCTTCACCTAGTATAGATATGCCCGAACACCACTAAAGCCAGAGAGAAGAATTCAGTTAAATTTTTTGTTGTTGTTGCAGGAGAGTAGGGGTTTCTGGGGATTTAACCCAGAAGCACTTTACCATGGAGTCACATCCCCAGACTTTTATTTTATTTTGAAACAGGGTCTCACTAATTTGTTTAGGGCCTCCCTAAGTTGCTGAGGCTGGCCTTGAACTTGCAATCCTCCTGTCACAGCCTCCTGAGCCACTGGGTCAGTTAAAACTTTATATGAATTACTGAAGAGCAATTGTAGGCTAGAGTGTGACTTCACAGTCATGGGGGCTGCAAATCCAGGAGTATTAGCACTTCCTTGCAGACTTAGCCTCCATGAACCCCACCACATGTTCAAATGAGAAGATGGGAGAATTCTCTGTTCAGATCCTTGGCCCATTTGTTGATTGGGTTATTTGTTTTTTTGTTGTTTAACTTTTTGAGTTCTTTGTATACTCTGGATATTAGGGCTCTATCTGAAGTGTGAGGGATAAAAATTTGTTCCCAGGATGTAGGCTCCCTATTTACCTCTCTTATTATTTCTCTTGCTGAGAAAGAACTTTTTAGTTTGAGTAAGTCCCATTTGTTGATTCTTGATTTTAACTCTTGTGCTATAGGTGTCCTATTAAGGAATTTGAAGCTCTCCCCCATGAGATGGAGATTAGGGCCAACTTTTTCTTCTATTAGATGCAGAGTGTCTGGTTTGATTCCTAGCTCCTTGATCCATTTTGAGTTAACTTTTGTGCATGGTGAGAGATAGGGATTCAATTTCATTTTGTTGCATATGGGTTTCCAGTTCTCCCAGCACCATTTGTTGAAGATGCTATCTTTTCTCCATTGCATGCTTTTAGCACCTTTGTCTAATATAAGGTAGTTGTAATTTTGTGGATTGGTCTCTGTGTCCTCTATTCTGTACCATTGGTCTACCTGCCGGTTTTGGTACCAGTACCATGCTGTTCTTGTTACTATTGCTCTGTAGTATAGTTTAAAATCTGGTATTGCTATACCACCTGATTCACTCTTCCTGCTTAGAATTGCTTTAGCTATTCTGGGTCTTTTATTTCTCCAGATGAATTTCATGATTGCTTTTTCTATTTCTGTGAGGAATGCCATTGGGATTTTGATTGGCATTGCATTAAACCTATAGAGTACTATTGGTAATATGGCCATTTTAAAGATATTAATTCTTCCTATCCATGAACAAGGTATATCTTTCCATCTTCTAAGGTCTTCTTCTATTTCTCTCTTTAGGGATCTGTAGTTTTCATTGTATAGGTGTTTTATCTCTTTTGTTAGGTTGATTCCCCCATTTTTTTGAGGATATTGTGAATGGGGTGGTTGTCCTCATTTCCATTTCAGAGGATTTGTCACTGATATACAGGAATGACTTTGATTTATGCATGTTAATTTTATATCCTGCCACTTTGCTGAATTTATTAACTAGATCTAGAAGCTTCTTGGTAGAACCTTTTGGGTCTGCTAGGCATAGGATCATGTCATCCGCAAATAGTGCTAATTTAAGTTCTTCTTTTCCTATCTTTATGCCTTTAATTTCTTTCGTCTAATTGCTCTGGCCAGTGTTTCGAGAACTATGTTGAATAGAAGTGGTGAGAGAGGGCATCCCTGTCTTGTTCCAGATTTTAGAGGGAATGCCTTCAATTTTTCTCCATTTAGAATGATGCTAGCCTGAGGCTTAGCATAAATAGCTTTTACAATGTTGAGGTAAGTTCCTGTTATCCCTAGTTTTTCTAGTGTTTTGAACATAAAGGGATGCTGTATTTTGTTGAATGCTTTTTTCCGCATCTATCGAGATGATCATATGGTTCTTATCTTTAAGTCTATTGATGTGGTGAATTACATTTATTGATTTCCATATATTGAACTAGCTTTGCATCCCAGGGATAAATCCTACTTGATCATGGTGCATGATCTTTTTGATATGTTTTTGTATCCGATTTGCCAGAATTTTATTGAGGATTCTTGCATCTATGTTCATTAGAGATATTGGTCTGTAATTTTTTCTTTGAAGTGTCTTTGTCTAGTTTAGGAATCAGGGTGATGTTGGCCTCGTAGAATGAATTTGGAAGTACTCCCTCTTTTTCTATTTCCTGAAATAGCTTGAAAAGTATTGGTATTAGTTCTTCTTTAAAGGTTTTGGAAATCTCTGCTGTATACCCATCTGGTCCTGGGCTTTTCTTGATTGGTAGTCTCTTGATGGCTTCTTCTATTTCCTCAATTGATATTGGTCTGTTTAGGTTGTGTATATCCTCTTGACTCAATCTGGAGAGATCATATGACTTAAGAAATGTATCAATGCCTTCACTATCTTCTATTTTATTGGAGTATAAGGTTTCAAAATAACTTCTAATTATCTTCTGTATTTCTGTATTGTCTGTTGTGATATTGCCTTTTTCATCCCGTATGCTAGTAATTTGAGTTCTCTCTCTTCTTCTCTTTGTTAGCATGGCTAAGGTTCTGTTGATCTTATTTATTTTTTCAAAAAACCAACTTTTAGTTTTATCAATTTTTTCAATTGTTTCTTTTATTTCGATTTCATTGATTTCAGCTCTGATTTAATTATTTCTTGCCTTCTACTGCATTTGCTGTTGTTTTGCTCTTCTTTTTCTAGGGCTTTGAGATGAAGTGTGAGATCATTTATTTGTTGTTTTTTTTTTCTTTTTTTGAGAAATGAACTCCAAGCAATGAATTTTCCTCTTAGAACTGCTTTCATTGTGTCCCACAGATTCCGATATGTTGTGTCTGTGTTTTCATTTATCCCTTAGAATTTTTTAATTTACTCCTTGATGTCTTCTGTAACCCATTGATCATTCAGTAATATATTGTTCATTCTCCAAGTGATGTAGGATTTTTTCTTCCTTCTTTTATAGTTGATTTCCAGTTTCATTCCATTATGATCGGATAAGATGCATGGTATTATCTCTACTCCTTTATAACTGCTAAGAGTTGCCCTATGGCATAATATATGGTTGATTTTTGAGAAGGATCCATGTGCTGCTGAGAAAAAAGTATATCCGCTTGATGATGGTTGATATATTTCATATATGTCAGTTAAGTCTAGGTTATTAATTGTGTTATTGAGATGTTAACCATCTCTAGCAATCAGAGAAATGCAAATTAAAACTACTCTAAGATACCATCTCACTCCAGTAAGAATGGCAGCCATTATGAAGTCAAACAATAACAAGTGCCTGTGAGGATGTGGGGAAAAAGGTACACTTGTACATTGCTGGTGGGACTGCAAATTGGTGCAGCCAATTTGGAAAGCAGTATGGAGATTCCTTGGAAAGCTGGGAATGGAACCACCATTTGACCCAGCTATTCCCCTTCTCGGACTATACCCAAAGGACATACTACAGGGACACAGCTACATCAATGCTCATAGCAGCACAGTTCACAATTGTGGAACCAACTAGATGCCCTTCAATAGATGAATGGATTAAAAAATGTGGTATTTAAACATAATGGAATATTACTTAGCACTAAAAACTAACAAGATCATGGCATTTTCAGGGAAATGGATGGCATTAGAGCAGATTATGCTAAGTGAAGTTAGCCAACCCCTAAAAAACAAATGCCGAATGTCTTCTCTGATATAAGGGGGTTGACTCAAAACAGAGTAGGGAAGAAGAGCATGAGAAGAAGATTACCACTAAACAGGGAAGAGAGGTGGGAGGGAAAGAGAGGGAGAAGGGGAATTACACGAAAGATGGAAGGAGACCTTCATGGTTATACAAAATACATATATGATGGTATGAGAGGGAAGAAAAAAAAAAAGACAAATGTGTCACAGTAGATTGGGTAGAGAGAGGTGATGGGAGGGGAGGGGTGGGGAGGAGGGATAGGAAGGGCAGCAGAATACAACAGACACTAGTATTGCTGTATGTATAAACGTGGCTGTATAACCAATGTGATCCTGCAATCTGTACACGTGGAAAACATGAGAATTCATACCCCATTTGAATAAAATGTATGATATGTCAAGATCATTGTATTGTCTTGAGCAACTAATAAAAAAAATTTAAAAAAAGGAAAAATAAATAAATTAATTAATTAACTAAGTGAAAAAAAAGAAGATGGGAGAATTCTCAGAAAAACTCTCCTAGTTTCTGCTGGGGAAAACAGCAGTACCAATTTCTTCCCTCTCTCCTGTGGAACTAAAGTCTTAATACAGGGGGAAGGACAGGAAAGAATAGCATTAGGCCACTGATGGAAGCCCACTGGACTTGGGAAAGAGAAGGGAAAAAGAGAAATCTCCACCCCTGAGGAGAAGGCAATAATGCACACTGGGCTCAGGATTAAATTTGGAAGAGGTCAAGAAAATTCCTGAGGACAAAATCCCTGAAACTCAGAGCCACTATGACTGCAGAAGATAGAAGCTTACTCAAAACATCAGAGGACACTCCCCCTGAACCCTCTCCCAGCAGGCTGACAATTGTCAAGAACAAGTAACAGTGGAATACATACAGAAAAACAGCAAGAGAAAGATTCTCTCTGGGGCAGAGCCCAAAGGGTGAGAGGAAATTGAAAAAACAATCTCTTACAAACTAGCCCACAAGTTACACACAACATAAGTACTAGTAACTGTGAAGTCGTTGGTAACCATAGCAATAAAACTCATCCAACTCAGCCTAATTCCCATCTAGATTAACACAGACCTCCACATTAAGGTCTAGCTGAAGGAAAGGTGCACTCACCTGCAGGAAAAACATACACCTTATTATCTATGGCACTACAGAATTTGGCTTGCTTTCAACAAAACAAATGAGGCACAGAAAAGCAAAAATGTCATACTGCTAAGAGACAAAGCAGTCACCAGAACAAGTCTCAAAAATGACACAACCACGATGAGTATGTTGAAGGCTCTCATGGTAAAGATACACAAAATGTAATACATCACATGGTAATTTCAGCAGAGTGATGATAATTTTAACAGAATTTAATAAAATGAATGGAAATTAAAAGAGGGAGTAAAAAAGAAAGAATGGTACTTTGAAAGGCTTATAAGTAGACTCAACACACCCAAGGAAGGTAATCAGTGAGCGTGACGGTAGGTCAATAGAAACTTCTCAAACTGAAATAAAAAGTGGGAGAAAAACAGCTTTAAAAAGAATATTACAGTCGAGAATTATGGGACAGTATCAAAACCTCTTACATTTAACTAGAATCTCACAGAAAGTGAAGAAAAACACGACAGAATACATATTGTGGGGGGGGGGGGATCATGGGAGGGGAGGCACAGCCAGGGATTGAACTCAGGAGCAAACCACTGAGCCACATCCTCAGCCCTATTTTTTGTATTTTATTTAGAGACAGGGTCTCACTAAGTTGCTTAGCACCTCTCTTTTGTTAAGGCTGGTTTTGAACCCCTGATCTTCCTGCCTCAGACTCCCAAGCTGCTAGGATTACAGGCTTGTGCTGCCACACCTGGCAGTATACATATGTGAAAAAATAAATGGTCACTCATTTTCCAAAATCAAAGACATATATCAAATCAAGATCTGAAAAGCTGAAATAATACTAAATGCAAATAAAGAAATATTCAAATTCATTAAATATTCAAAGAAAAGAGAAAACCTTGAAGGCGACCCTAGGACAAAGACATCTCCTGAGGAATAGAGGGTGCTGTAAGAAATCATGATCAAGCAGACAATAAAGTGTTTCTTTAAGTGACAAAGGAAAAAAAATTGGCAACCAACAATTTTAGACTAGCACAAATACATTTCAAAAAGATAAGAAAAAGAAAAGCTTCCTTGGAACCATTTGGCCCAGCTATCCCACTCCTCGGTTTATACCCAAAGGAGTTAAAATCAGCATACTACAGTAATGCAGGCACATCCATGTTTATAGCAGCTCAATTCACAATAGCTAAACTATGGAACTAACCTAGGTGTCACTCAATAGATGAATGGATAAAGAAAATGTAGTATATATACTCAATGGAATATTATTCAGCTTTAAAGAAGAATGAAATTATGGTATTCACCAGTAAATGGATGGAGTTGGAGAATATCATGCTAAGCAAAATAAGCCCATCCCACAAAACTAAAGACTGAATGTTTTCTCCAATATGTGGATGCTAATTCACAATGGGGATGGGGGGCACTAGAGAACAATAGCATTACCTTAGATTAGAAAGAGGGAAGTGATGGGAGGGCAGGGGAGGGGAAGTGTGGATAGGAAAGATAGTAGAATGAAACAGACATTATTGCTTTATGTATATATGTGACTACATGACCAATATGATTCTGCAACATGTACACTCAGAAAAATGAGAAATTATATCCCATCTATGTATGATATATCAAAGTGCATAAATGCATTCTACTGTCATGTATAATTAATTAAAATAAATTTTAAAAATTAATAAAAAGAAAAGCTTTCTCAGCAAAACAAGAACTAGAATTTATTGGTAAGAGAGCTACTCTATAAAAAATGTTAAAATAAATTCTTCAGCAGAATTTGGATCAGAAAGTTGGGTCAGTCCGAAATGTGGATCTTCAAAGAAAAAAACAATATTTGAAAATAAAAATAAATGAATATACAATAAAAATTATTATAAAGTAAAATTTCTCTAAGATATGTCTAAGATTTGTAACAACATATTATATAATTATAACATGTGAAAATATTACCTATGATAACAATAGAATGAAAGATGAAAGAAGGAATTGGGGATATATTGTTGAAAATTCTTAACAATATAAGTGAAGGAATATAATGTTATTTGAAGATTCAGATTAAATTTTAAAAATATATTGTAAACCTTGGGGCAACTGTGAAAAGAATTTCACGAAGAGGTAAAATCATAAGTTCATCAAAGAGAGAAAATGGAATAGAAAGAGAAAATGCTCAGTTATCCCAAGAAGAGGGGGTAAAAAGGAAAAAAAATAACAGAATAAATAGGGGATATTTTAAGCCAAATAAACCAATAATTATTTTAAATGCAAATGTCCTAAATATACAAGAAAAACCTTGTCAGATTAGATTGAAAAAGAAAGACTCAACCACACATGTTTTATAAGAAATATACTAAGGCACAGGTAGATCAAAAGTAAAAGGGCAGAAAAAAATATGTCATACATATACTAACTCAAAAAGCTGATGTGTCCACATTAATATCAAAGAAAACTGCAGACCCTAGACATTGGTTGAGGTGGGAGAGTTGGAGGAGAGTTACAATGAGGTAGTTTTGAAAATTGTCACCATGGGGATTAGCAAGATTAGTTCAAATGACCTAGTTAGCTAACTGGTGACCTTTTCCCTCTTCACTATGTGGAAGGTGAAAGGACCTCTCAAGCTTGTGGCACATCATTTTTCTTTTTTTCCATCTAGCTCTGCTGATAAAACAGAATTGTCCATAACCACCCCATGAGAGATTGCTGAATGTCCTAGACCAAGAGGTAAACAGGTCTGGATTTTCCCTGCTCCGATTCAAACTCAGCTCTGAGTCTTCCTTCTTCCAGAAAGGTGATTGGGATTTCCCATGGGCTTCAGGTCTCTCTGGGTGGCTAGAGTCTACTTCTATAAACCACACAACCCCAAAATCCACATGCTTTACATCAAGCAGCCTACTGACTCTCCAGCAAGGCTGCTACAATACTTCCAAACAGTGTCTGAGGGTTTGCAGGAAGAGGAAAGTTTAATCCCATGGAACAGACACATAGAGCAGGACCCACAAAGCCCTGGCTACAGCGCTCCTCATGGTGAGAACATGAGGAGCTGGGGGATGTGAGGTGGGTAACTAGTGTTTCTTTTGCCTGCCCTTTGTGTATATGAGTTTCTACTTTTTTTTTTTTAATAGAACTATTCCCTCTCACATACCCAGTTTTGTTGAGCAACTGAATCATGATTCCTGACAGATGAGAACTTTATATCGATAAAATGCCTGCGATGAAATTCTGTTAAAATTTTAGTCACATCTTGCTTACAATGAAGTCATCTGAATGAGACTGTAGGGCTCAACATTTAACAGACTTCAAGCACATTTAAGAGTATGCCATAAACATATCACAAGTCGTTTGTTGTGCTAACTAGTCTAACCCGACTTCATGGTTGGATTGGGAGATGTTGGCTGTTAAATTATATGGGAAGCAGGTAAAAAGAAGGGGCCCTGTAGAGATGTGAACAGCAAAGAAATGTCATCTAATTCATGCCATGGAATTCTTTTGAGGTTCAAAGATGTCTCTTGTCAAAAATAACGTATTACAACCATATGAGAAACTTGTCATCTATGCCTGCTTTTTCCTTAAAGACCAATAAGAGTTGGGTTCTATAATGTCCCCCAAAGGCTCCTGTGATGAAGCAGCTAAGTTCATGAGTGAGGCTTTTGGGTGATGATTGGCTCCCGAGAGCTCTGACCCTAGGGGTAGATTAATCCAATGATAGCTGAATGGTGGTGGAATCTCTAGATAGTGGGGCGTGGTTGGACATCAGTAGGAGTATGTTCTGGAAGGCTATTCTTGTCCCTGGACCTGGTCCCCTACCTGGTCTTTCTTTGCTTCCTTGCTGCAAGGAAAGCTGACAGCTTTCCTGTGTTGTGGCCTTCTGACATGAAGTTCTGCCTCATCTTAGGCCCAAATCAGTGAGCCAGTCAACTAGGGACTGAATACATCTCGACACTATAACCCTAAATAAATGTTTCCTTCTCTAAATTGCTTTTTATCAAGAATGTGTCACAGTGACCAAAAAAAAAAAAAAAACAAAAACCTAACATAAGCATATGTAAGAAAAGACGCTTAGAAATTTCAGATGTGTTATCAGTGACATAGTCTGAACTTCAGAGAGATTTCATATTTGCTCCTAGAGAATGATGTCAGAACATCCACTTTGAGTCATTTTTCATAAGTATTTTCCATAGCAACAAATGAGTGGAACAGTATCTCAGGAAGGGCAGCTGGTCCATCTGATAATCACTTACTATAAACTGTCAAATTTAATGACCACAGTGTCAACTGCCATTTCCATTTATTTTTTTAAAACCAAGATTATTTTAGTTCATAAAAGCCCTAAAATCAGCTCCATGTCTCCAGCCAAGTAGAAAGAAAGAGTCTGCGATGGGGTAAGGGAAAAGCAAACAACAAACAAATAACAGGTTTTCTTCCTATAAATTCCAGTAAGTCTCAAAGCAAAACATATTAATAATTTACATAACTACATAAATTTGTATAAGGCCAGGCTGAAGCTAAGAGAAATTCTGAATCTTAATTACATTAAAAAAGCAAGCAAACAAACACTTTATAATTTCATTGTTTTCATACAAGTACAACAGTGAGGGAATTCCAAGTTGAGAACCAAAGCCAGTTCAGTTTTGGTTTCCATGAAAGTGGAGCCTGAGGGTAGGTAGGATTTGAGTGAGGGTAATTTGTAGGGAAAGGGAGAAATGACTTCAAGAAAGAATGGTGTTCATCCTGGAAGAACAAGATAGGGCAGGAGAAATGAGGCTCCCCAGGCTTTGAGGAAGGTTCTGCAGCAGAAAGTGTGACAATACACTAAGCCCTAGAGAAATGATGCCATCAGCATGAAGTTCATCTAAACAGATGCTGTGGCTGAAATGAGAGCTGGGTCCAGGGGCAACGGCTAGGGCACCAGGAGCATCTGTCTAAAGCCTTAGGGAAATGCATTAATGAATCATAGCACCAAATATTCACAATATCTGTATGTAGATGTTCCAGTTGCAGGAAAGCGTTTTTATAAGGAGGTTGTATTAAGAGAAGTTTCAGGAATATGTTTAAAATATGGGATGCAGAGGTGCAATCTTCACATATTCTAAAATAGTTGTTATGGACTAGATGTTTTTGTAACCCCCAAATTTATATGTTGGAATCTCATGCCCCAGTGTGACAGTATAAGGGGGAAGGGTCTTCAGGAGATAATCAGGTCACTGGGACAAAGCCCTTATGAATGGAATTAATGTCCTTATATAAGGAACCCCAGAGAACCCTCTGACTTTCTTTCATGTGAGGATGCAGGGGAGGAGGACTGCTTCAGTCAGCTTGTGACCCTGAGACCAACATACCCAACAAGAATGACTTGGAGGAGCAAAAGTTTATTTTGGCTCATTGTTTCAGAGGCCATGACTGACTGACTGTAGCTCTGGGCCCCAGGTGAGTCAGGACATCATGGTGGAAGGGCATGGCAGAGGAAAGCTGCTTGCTTCATGATAGCCAGGAGGCAGACAGAACACTCTGCTCACCAGGGACAAAATTTAAATCCCAAAGGCATGTTCCCAGTGACCTATTTCCTTCAGCCATACCCTGCCTGCCTATAGTTATTACCCAGCTAATCCATTCAAGTGGATTAATTCACTTCTGAATATTCATCATTTCACTTCTGAATATTCTTGCATTGTCTCACACATGACCTCTTGGGGGAAACCTCATATCGAAATCACAAAAAGGGCTTTCACTAGAACCTGACCTGCCAGTAGCCTGATCTCAGACTAGTAGCCTCCAGAACTGTGACAAAAAAAAAAAAAAAATTGTTGGTCATAAGCCATTCAGTCTATGGTAATTTTTTATAACATCCCTAACCCTGACCCACATAAATACAGTTATCTCATACTAGACAAAGGTGCCAAAAGCATACATTAGATAAAAGATAGCCTCTTCAACAAATGGTGCTGGGAAAACTGGAAATCTATATGCAGCAAAATGATGTTAAACCCATATTCTCATCCTGCACAAAACTCAACTCAAAGTAAATCAAAGATTTAGGCGCTCAAACACAGGCTCCATGCCTGATAGAAGAAAAAGTAGCCCAAATCTTGATTCTGTTGGCTTAGGACCTGACTTCCTTAACAAAACTCCAAAAGTACAAGAAGTAAAATCAAGAATAAAGAAATGGGATGGATCCAAACTAAAAAGCTTCTTCTCAACAAAAGAAACAATCAATAACATGAAGAGAGAGCCTACTGAATGGGAGAAAATCTGTAACACACACACCTCAGATAGAGCACTAATCACCAGGATATGTAAAAAACTCAAAAAACTTAACATCAAAAAAATAATAATAATAATAGCTGAATCAATAAATGGGCTAAGAAACAGAGCAAACACTTCATGCAAGAAGAGATATAATTGATCAACAAATATATGAAGAAAATGTTCAACATCTCTAGCAATTAGGGAAATGCTAATCAAAACTACTCTAAGATTTCATCTCACTCCACTTAGAATAGCAATTATCAAGAATATAAGCAACAATAAGTGTTGGCAAGGATTTGAGGGAAAAGGTACACTCATACATTGCTGGTGGGACTACAAATTGATGCAAGCATATGGAAAGCATTATGGAGATTCCTCAGAGAAGTTGGAATGGAAGCACAATTTAATCCAATTATTCCTATCCTAGGTTTATACCCAAAGACTTAAACACAGAATACTACATTGACACAGCCATGTCAATATTTATAGCAGCTCAATTCACAATAACTAAACTATGGAACCAACCTAGGTGCCCTTCAACAGATGGATGAATAAAGAAAATGTGGTATATATACACAATGGATCATTACTCAGCCTTAAAAAAGAATGAAATAATGGCATTTGCAGTAAATGGATGGAGCTGAAGAATATCATGCTAAGTGAAATAAACCAAACCCAAAACCCAAAGGCCTGATGTTTTCTGTGATATGAGGATGCTGATCCATAACGGGGTACAGAAGTATGTTGGCTAGGGAAGAATGGAGGAACTTTGGATTGGGCAAAGGGGAGTGAGGGGAAGTGAGGTGGTGTGGGGGTTAGAAGGATGGTGGAATGGGACAGACATTATTACCCTATGTACATGTATGATTGCACAACCAGTATGACTCTGCATCCTATACAGCCAGAGAAATGAGAAGGTGTTCTCCACTCATGTGCAATGTGCCAAAACACATTGTGCTGTCATATAGAACTAATTAGAACAAATTAAAAAATGACCAATATACAAACAAAAGAAAAAGAAAGAAAGAAACCAGAAATTAAAGAGGCCAAAATGGCAGAAATTGAAATTTTCAGGTGGTAAAAATGTAACAAAATTAAAACCCAAATATGCTTTTTATTTATTTTTCAGTAGTATAATTAGAAAACAGTAAAAAGCCCAGTAGGGCCTGCAGTTTCCCATCAATATTCACCTCTGCTAATCCTAATCTCCTGAGACCAAGTTAGGTCTTCTGTGTTTTCCCAGAGCACCCTCTTTGGCCCCTGACTTACATCATGGTTTGTCTCTGTATTCATAGATAGCACAGGGTCTGACACAAGAGTAATTCAATGCATGTTTATTTAAGAAATTGTAGAAATTTCCAAAAATACATTTATGAAAACAGTCAGTAGGCCAAGATCCTCTCTCTGGTCCTCCCAATTCCTGTTGGGATGCACAGAGCTTAGTGGTCTACAGATCAGAGGTCCAGGACAGATCTCGCCCTCATTCCAGAGAGGCAAGCCAATCAGCTAAACTTCCAGAAAAAAGCATGTTCTCCAAACAAGATTGCATTTCCTCTAAAGAATTTAGAAATTGTACTTTGAAAACCCTCAGGTATAAAATAATTTTGAAAACTAAGGAAAAAGAACAATATCTTATAAGTATTGTTTTAGTCAGCTATTTTTCCACTGTGATTAAAAGACCCAAAAAACACAACTGTAGAGGACGAAAGGTTTATTTGAGGACTCATGGTTTCAGAGGTCTTAGTCCATGGGAGGCCTGCTCCATTCTTTGGAGCTCAAGGTAAGGCTGAACATCATGGTGGAAAAGTGTGGCAGAGGGAAGCAGCTTGCATGGTGATCAGAAAGCAGAGAGAGAGATTCCACTTACCAGATACAAATATATATCCCAAATCCACGCCCCCAATGAAAATATAAATAAAACTTCCTCTAGCAACACCCCACCTGCCTCTAGTTACCAATCAGATAATCCTATCAGAGATTAACTCACTGATTAGGTAAAGGCTATAATCCAATCATTTCTCCTCCAAACCTTCTTTCATTGTCTCACACCTGAGCTTTTGGGGATTATTTTACATCCAAATCATAATAAGTATGTACAAAAGAATAGTACCAAATTGTATTATATCAGTATTTGTGTGGACAGCATATAAATATTGAAATGAATGTAATTTAAAAAAATGAATATATTTGATTAAATACATATTGATAGTGTGGTGTTTTATTTCTGAAGCTGTTGCAAAATTTGACTGATACATAAAACATTTTAAAACAGAAATAGCCTTACCCACAATACTGAAGATATAAGCACATATCAGGATTTGACAATCTGTTATAAATATAGACAGCAAATAGGCCTTGAAATTTTAGCATGAATATTTGCTACTGTTTTAGTCACTAAAAATAAACATGATAAGCACACTAATAGAATGAAAAAGAAAAAAAAGATAGTTTCTAGTATCCTTGATGCAACTTGAAGCCAATTTCACCTTAGCTGTCTGAAATTCCAGGAGCAGATGGTTGGGAGATGCCAACGGTAATCATTTTATCATCAGCATATGGAAAGAGGACTCTCACAGTGTACAGTCACAGCATTGCCATTTCTAAACCAGGCATGGGACTGAAACAAACTCCGACTTTTCAAATCAACTGCATTAAACTCTGCTACTTAGAATGTTTCTCTTGATGCTATTTCTCTCCATCTTGACAAGAGATTTAAGTGAAGGCTCACCCTTTATCCTAATTGCTAGAAATTCATCAGAAGTGATTGAAGGCTTTTGCTACCATGGTAACCTGGGTCTTACTGAATATCTGTTCTCCATTTCAAAGAATTAAATCTCTCTGTTAATAAATTAGCAGCGAAAACTCCATCTTCCCACACCATACCACCCCTGATCCCTTTGGCCCACTCAGCCCAGTCTCCATTTTCAATTGCATGTGATTAAAGTAACTCACAAGCTATTCTTCTGGCATTGGAAAATGGGTGATGGAGGAATTTGCTTTCAGAAATCCATCACCTTTTCTAAATCCATCACCTTTTCAATTTCACTATTTCAATCACACTATGAATAATTGGGGTGATAGATAACTCTTTGTGGGAGAGGGAGTCCTGTGCATTGCAGAATTCTTGCCTCCTGGCTTCCATATGTTAGTAGCAAAAACACCCTACTTGTGATAATAGAAAATGTCCCTAGATGTTGCCAAATGTCCCCTGGAAAGCAAAATCATCCATGGATACAAACTGCTATAATAAGAGAAGGCCCAAGGCATGAAATGCCTTGTTAAAATATAAATAAAACTTATGCATTGAGGTGCACATTGTATGTTTCTAATAAGATGTTTGATAGGAAGCACATGTTCATTTTTATCAAATATGTCCTGATCAAGGGGCCTTTTAAGCTCAGTGTAAAACAAAGTCCAAATTTACCCATTCTGCATTTCCTTGATTATTTAGAAAGCTAATTTCTAAAGAAATCTGAGTCCAAATTAAGCTTTAGAATGCGTCTATTAGTTATGAGTTTCCCAGAACATAGAGATGGCATCTTTTATGCTTCATATTTGCTCATTTGTATTTGTTCAGCATGGTGCCTCCCATGCAACACCTGGCAGAGCATTTTGAAAGGGCTTTAGAACAAAAATAAGACCAAACCCAAAATAACCTTCCGGCCCTGCAGATCAAACAGCTAGGTGGTTCCATTCTCAGCCAAACACATGTTGACAGGGATACTTGTATATATTGTATACAGAAGGGACACTGGAAAAGAGATTGTTCCATCTGACAAAAGAACAAGACAAAACAAAACAAAAACCCTCAGTGGCGATCAATGAAGGTACTTCAAGGAAGGAAAATCATGGCCCATATCCTGCCTTTCACCAAACACTCAAAATGAGTTAACCATAAATACAGATGTTCAACCGTATTTATTTCTAATAGATACAGGTGCTTTTCTTTCTGCTTGAATCCTGACACCTTTGTTCAATCTCTTCCCAGCAGCAAACATGCCAAACAAGTGGTAGGTGTTTCAAATAACCCACCGATTATCCATACCTCCTAGCCCTTAACTCTAACCTCAGAATCCTTGACTGAGAATAAATCCCTTCCTACCTCGTGACACTACGCCTGCAATTATAATAGGGAGATACTTATTTAGCAAATGCATTTGTAATATTAAATGCACACCAGGTGGATTATTGATGGAGGCTCCAGGGGACTCCTCTATTCTTAATCAAATTGTGACTACTCTGAGAACACTTTTGCCTTCTCTATTATCTAATACACACCTAGAATAAAAGTTTTGGCACCATATCTCACTTTATGTCCTAAAATTTCCACTGACACAGTGTGCTAGTCAGCTTTTCATCATTGTGATATAAAACTTGAAAAAGCACATTAAAGGAAGAGCAATTTGTTTTGGCTCAGTTTCAGGTATGGTCAGCAGGTTCCACTCATCCTGGACCTGTTGTGAGGCAGTTGAAGGGTGGAAGGGTGAGACAGAGCAAAGCTGCTTACCTTGTGGCAGCCAGAAAGCAGAGAAGGAGAAGGAAAAGGAGGACGGGGCCAGGGACAAGATAGCCCTTGAAGGGCATGCCCCTGGGATCTACTTCCTCCAAGGAGGACCCACCACCTACAGTTTCCACTGCCTCCCAACAATGTCATCAAATATGAATCCCTCAGTGGATTAATCCACTGATGAGATCAGAGCTTTCATGATAGTCCTTTCCCAATGTCCCACCTCTGAACATTGCTGCACTGTGTCAAAGCTTCAACACATGAGCTTCTGGATGACACTCCAGATCCAAACCATAACACACAAGAAAAGCTAATTAAAGCAGAACGGTTAAAATGTGGATAGATCCAATAAAAATTGTTACCTAAATTTTCCCAATATTTTGAAGCCAGAAGCAAAGGAGGATTCACCTCTTAGTTGAAGGCCTTCTCATACACAGCATAGGCCTTGTAGAATTCCCTTCCAATAAAGCAACCAATAGGAGACTGCCAAGATCTCAGTACCATAGAAAAATTATCCCTCCATCGACTGTAGTACCTAACTCCTATGCCCTCCTATCAATTCCACCTGAAGTCACTTGCTTCACAGCCGTTGGCTGATCTTTGTTCAGTGTGCCATATGTATTTTTTTATAATCTAGAGAGGATAACAATATACCTGGATGGTCATGCCCCATTAATTCTACCTCTCATTTTTCCCAGGTCTTCAATTGAAATTTAGAGGATGTAAATTTCCCTTGTAATTCAGTTCTGATACAATATGTTGTGGA
Organism: Spermophilus citellus; assembly: GCF_964194105.1. NCBI lineage: Eukaryota > Metazoa > Chordata > Mammalia > Rodentia > Sciuridae > Spermophilus > Spermophilus citellus. The sequence continues at coordinate 157,827,051 of NC_138185.1, read as the reverse complement.
TCTCCCACTTGTTCAGAGAAAAGAGGAGCTTGTAAAAAATGATGCCATTTACTTATTCTGAGACTTAGCAGAAAAAGAATATTGCTTCAAAAGATAAATTACAATTTCATCAAAACTCAACATACTACTTGGGAACGATTTATCTACGAAGGGAAAGTCATGCTCTCCTCATATACTAAAGACTACCCAAACTCTCCCAAGACCCCTCACAAAATGATACTTGAGAGGATTTTTAGGTATCATAGGGTTTTGCAGATGGTGAGGCCAAATTTTTCTGAGATTGTGACCCCTCTTTATGAATTCACTAAGTCAGTCCTCAGTAAGAAACCCTGTACTCTGGGAGCCAAGCATGAAGGGACTTCTGTCACCTGCCAAAGTCTTTTCAACATGCCTCTTCTCTAGGCATCCCTAACTACTAAAAGCCCTTTTGTACATGTGTGCTTGAGCCATATGGACAAGCTCTTGGGGGTTTAGCTCAGGAGAACCATCAAAAAACTCAGCATTTATTGCACTCTCAGGCTTAATCCAGGTGCAAGGTCTTCACGCCCTTGAAGCTGCTCTATAACTTGCTGATGCTTCTGTTGAACTAGCTCTGGGTTTTCCAGCAGCTCCTCCCACAGTGCAGACACTGCACAATACTGTCATCTAGCCAATTAACTTCCTGTGAGATTCTGTTACTCTTGCACATACTCTTCACCACTGAATGCTGCCACTCTCCTGTCCCTACACTCACTGACATTAAGAAACATCTGTGGCTTAGGTTTATTATTTTAACACACTAACCTAATAATTTCTTGTGGGAGCATGCCTCAAAACTCAAAATTGGAGGTTTTCAAGAAGGAAATACTTTCTCCGAGCTAAGTTGTCCTTTAAAATGCAGACATACACCTGAGGGGAAGTCATCCTAGATGACAGACTCTATTCACTTACTAGAGCTTGTCAACTAGCTAAACACAGTAGCAAACATGCACAGATAAGAAAGAGGTAGGTTTTCATAGTAGCACAGGATTGTGGAAGACTTTGGAAATTAAAAGGGATTTGAGCCTCCCTGACACCCAAATTGAACAAGTTAACCAGCTTTTAGTTGGACTCTTACTTCCTAGAAAGCTATTATAAAAGTTGCAGCCCATGCAAAAAAGAAATTATATAGAACTTCAAAGAAATACTCTAGCAGATCATTGTGCTAAAAACGCAAATCAAACAAGGTTGTAATTCTAACCAAATCCTCAAAGACTTAATCTCTGGAGGGATTCAAAAAGGACTTTTGTAGTATATAAACACTCGGCTCTGAAAAGGAAGAATGGGGGCGGGGGGGGGGGGAATGGCTGTTCCCTTCATTTGGAGAATCTCTGAGTCTCCCAAGATGGCCCAGACGCCGATTTCAATGGCTGCTAGATGATTTTCTTCAGGAAACAACTCATCACAGGCCAAACGAATGGGTTGTTATCTTAAATCAGCACTGCAGAGGAAACTTTAGAACTTGACAGTTTTAAAAACTGTTGGAACAGAAACAAAAAATTGCCCTTTGGACATCAGATAGATTTATACAGCTCCCATCCTCCAGAATACGTTTTAGTTATTCTATATCTATTTCTTGCCCAAGAGTTATAAATCCTACAGTCTCTAAAAATCTGACTGATTTTGTTTCCAACCTAGAGCTTACCAGCTTTTACATCAAGTGACCAATGCTAATCCTTGACCAGAATTCCCATAAAAGGACTAATGTTCTACTTCTCATTCACACCCACCTTGTCAACGGCAGCCTTCTAGAAAGGTTGAAAGAAATAATGGCATCCTGAAATTCTGCCAAACTCCCAGAAGCCTTGTCAAAGGTCCTCCTGTACCCCTAATAGCCCTCAGGGACACACAGTTATCCAGCTATGAATTGATAACTGGAGGATCCAAGTGTTCTCATCACCTCCTGCTGTTCACCCCACTGGTGAAAGACAGTCTTCCTCCAATACAGGTAACACTGGGCCCTGGAAAGATGAGATTTTCTGCAGATTATGTAAGAGGCTTTATAGTGATGAGAGGATCAGGTGACCCTTGGTTCCTGCAGGAGGTTGTGACGGTGACAGCGCTGGTTACCACTGATGAGTTCTGCTTCTTCAAATGTTGAAGCAAGGCCAGCATAGAAAGTAAGTTTTATTTAAAAATAGTATCATAGACTTCTCCTGGGAGGGAGAAGGGAGCCAAAACTGGTGTCCTGGTATGTATCCCAAGAAGTGGGAACATCCTGCCCCTTTTATACATTTCAGGTTTTCTTTGTCCTCTTCCCCCTTATCTCTCTCCTTTCTGCCTACATACATGACTAGGCCCAGGAGATGTCCAAAAGGTGAGAAGCAGGTGGGCTGGAAGGGCCACCATGGAGTGATCAGGAAGGAAGGGAGCAGCAGCCCAGGGGGCATTAATCAGCAGCTCTCTTTCTGCTCAGAGGGTGCTTCATTAACAACCTTCTGGGAGGGGCAGTATAGGCAGGCAAGGTTGGTAATCAAATGGATCTGGAGGCATTAACATTCCAGTCTCCCAGAGGGTGGTCTCAATTTCCTGGACCCAAACCAGATTCCATCTTCAAAATCTCACCCAATTACCTGTCTACACTGACTGTCTTTTGCTTCCACAGGCTCACGTGAATAACCTCACAGGCTGGCAAGGGAGTAAAATTCATTTGGTTGAGGACTGGGTGGACTGTAGTCTGTCCAGCTGGTAGGGTGTCTACAGAGTGGGGAGCCCTTTCCACCACATTAAAGGCATATCTGGCAAGAGCTGGTGAACCCTGCATAGGCTGTTAGGCTCTGTAGGGCTCAAAGATATCAAAACAGTACTTGAAAAAACAGCCTTCACCTCAGAGCAAAGCCTATCCAAGGAAGGGGGCGTGGCCCTTGTCCTTGGAAAGACCCACAGAGCACTCCTAGGCACATACCCACCCTGCTGAGTTGTTTGTCTGCAAATAACAGGAGAGATCTGTAGAGCCAGGTGTCCCTGACTCAGTCAGGCTAGGTGGGGACCCATAACAACCCCCTAGCAACCACCAATCAGCATGAGACAGGGAAAATACCTGGGATGCCAGATGACCCTCCCAGTAGTTTATGGTGGTTGATAACATGTTGGGAAACCATGTGTTCAGCAAGTACTCCCTTCATGGCTTCAACCATCAGTTCAAACAAATCCCCCTCTTATAGTAACCAATTACCCCTACACAACTTGTTCCCACCAGTGAATGTGCTAATCATATTTTAGAGTTGTTTTATGATTTTTCCATGGTGTGTGTGGGATGATTTGCTAAGAGATACTATAATGTATGTGAAGTCCCTACCTTCTCCCAAAGAGTGTATAAAACTGCTGCAAACCCTGGGCTGTGTGCACAGAGGACCGAGCTAGCTCTCAATAAACACCTCTTTGCTGCTTACATTGATCTTGGTCTCTGATAGTCTTTTGGGGGTCCCAAACTCAAGCACAATAAAACTTGTTAGAAATACTGTTAGCACCTTTAACAACAATGCAATAGTGAAGCTCCAGAGAGGCATTCTTTACATTCATGTTTCACAATTAAATAACAACTCGGAATTCCACACAACTAGCCTCCTACTCCAACAGAAGACCTCGAATTCAGGATACTCAGAGATCCTCTACAAGCACATGATCTTTGGAAGTAAACAGAAGACTTTGCAACAGAAGTTAGTGGACAACTTCTGCCCAAGGTATCAGAATAAGACTCCTGATAATTCTTCCTTTTTCATCTGCTTGCTAATAAAAGTTCTTTTAATTTTATAGATCTCTGGTTGTTACACACCATGTGACTCTTTTCCTCTTTCCTACTTATTATAAAGGGTAGCTCAGAATATATTCATCCTAATGCTTTTCTCAAATTTTCCATATATTAATCACTGCCAACTTATCAACTACTGTGTATCTCTTTCGTCCCCAGGCCCAAATTAAAAAGGTATCTGAGTAATTCTAGTTGTATCAAAAGAAACCACAGGGAATTATAGCCAGATAAGCTATTATTATATAATTATAACAAATAGAATAACCCCCTTGCACTTATATGGACAAGTTACCAAAACAAAATAAAACAAAAACCCTGGGACTTTGCTAGTGTCCCTTCCTCCCAGAAAAACAGTCAACTATGACAATCTGTTGATTCTAACAGAGGTAACTGTAATTGAATTCAACAACCTTCATTGTCCAATGAGCCAACTACTTGCCACCAAAAAGAGAGTATAATAAAGATTCCAACATATAACACAGCTAATGTAAAGCCTCAGTACCGATCTTATGTCATGAACAATTAGTTATTGCCCTGGTACTCCATAATAGTGGTACTATTAGATACTACTTTCCTTCCAGGGTGCCTTGCCCCATATCTGTTAGGATGGGTATTATAATAGAAATACACACACACACACATACACACACACACACACACACACACACACACTCTGTTGGTGAGGACATGGAGAATAGGAAACCCTTGTGCACTGTGTCTGGGAATGCTTAATAGTGAACCACTGTGGAAAACAGTATGGCAGGTTCTCAAAAAATTAAAAATAGAACTATCATATGAATCAGTAATCCCATCCTGGTTTATGCAAAATAATAGAAATAAATATCTCAAATAATATTAATACTCCTATGTTCATTTCAATGCCATTGATAATAAATGAATGAAGACAGTGTAATTAATATAATATGGAATATTATTTAGCCTTTAAAAAGAAAATCCTGCAATATGTGACAACATTGATGAATCTCAAGGAAATTATGTTGAATGAAATAAGCCAGTCACAGGAAGACTAATATTGCATGATTCCATTTATGTGAGGTATCTAAAAAGGCCAAATTCACAGGATTAGAGTGGAATGTTATCACCAAATGCTGTAGGGGTGCAAAATTAGGAGGTATTAATAAACAGGCATAAAATTCCAGGCAAGCAAGGTTATAGAAAGATATAGAAACTTTGTACCTATAGTCAGCAATAATCCATTGTACACTTAAAAAAGAGTAAATGTAATAATAAGTATTCTTTCTACAATAGGACATTTTACAAAGGATATCACCCCATTTTGACTTTCTCAGTTTTGATTTTTTAAATAAACTTTTCACTTTAGAATAGCTTTAGAATTAAAAAACTGAACATAGTAAGAAGGGTTCCCAATACTCTAATCCAATTTCCCATTATTATCATCTAACATAAGCATAGCACATTCATCAAATCAATGACACAATATGGATATGTTCCTAGTTAGCGCATACCTAATTCAGATATGCTTAGGTTTTACCTAATTTCTTTTTTCTATCCCAAGACCCCATCCAGAACACCACATTACATTGTCATATCTCCTTAGGTCTCTCTTGGCTGTGACAGTTTCTCATACACATATTGAGCACACTATTCAGTAGTTTGAAGAATTTCCCACCTTTCAGATTTATCTGATATTTTCTCATGATTAGACTGGTTTTGTGGGTTCTCAGAAGACTGTAGTGAGATACTACCATTGTCATTATATAAAATCAAGGACATGTAATACCAGAAAGACAAATCCGTGTTGATGTTAGCCTTGATTATATGGTAAAGGTAGTATTTATCAAGCTTCTCTATTATAAAAGTATCCTTTTTTTCAATTCCCATTCTATAATCTTGGGAAGGAATTCACTATGTACAGTCTGTACTTAACAAATGTGGAGTTGCACTCTACCACCTGTGGGCAGAATATATATGTAATTATTTGTAATCTTTTCTGTAGGGGTTTTTTGCCTGTTTTTCTTTCATTTATATATATATTTAAATTATTTGTTAATATCAGTACAGATTCATGGATATTTTATACTTTGAATTAAAATCCAGTGGTATTTCACTTACTTTGACCCCAGAGAGTTCTTGCAGTGGATCTATGTTTTCCTTTAATAGATCCTATCATTGTGTGTCCAGGTGCATATTGGTTTATTTGTGCACTTCTGCGTAAGTAATTCTCAGCTCAGGACCATGGACAGCTCTAGGGGGGGGGCCTTATAATGATTTCTTTGAAGATTGCCATGAGACCTCCAACCAGGACAGGAGAAGCCCAACCACAGGTGTTCGATTTCATGACATCCCATTATTTTAATTCGTCTCTCCTAGGAATAGAGATGTTTTGTGCCAGTCTGACAAAAATCATGTACTATTGCCACAGACACCAACCTGAAGATGACTGAAAGCTTGCTATCATGATGAAACTCCTATCCCACATTTATTGTTTAAAAATACTGGGATCTAAATGAATAGGAAGAAGAACTAAATAAGATAGGCCACCTTTGAAGATGCAGATGGGAAATTTTCCAATTTCTGACCTTAACTTGGCAAAGTCCCAAGCTGCACTAGCTGCCAACCTCCAGAAAAGCCACCTCCAGTAGGCTTCTTCAGTCTTCAGTCATACTCCCATATTCCTCTCTGTAAGTGGTGCCTGTGTCAGCCCCACATCTCTTGCACTATCCTTCCTTAGCTCATTAATTAGATATTTCTGAGTAGACAACAGCTGAGAATCCCTGTCCAAACAGATCCCCATCATGCTTATCATTAGCAATAACAACACCAGTGAGTGCCAAACATATTCAGGCTACAAAATAGAACATAGAATTGGACTCAGAATCCGCCCAGTGGAATCAGCATCAGAATTAAACGTGAAGATAGAAATATGAGGCCAAAATGAGAATGCTCTCTGCAGGGGAAAGGGAAATGTTCCTTGGTGGAACAGAGGTTTCTGGAGGTTGTGTCAAATTGAGAGTCACTTCTACATTGGAAAAAGTTTTCATGAGTTCCTTTTAAATATGTGCAGATAGGATGAAGCTTATCAGTACTACCAAAAATGTAACACCCTTCTGACTGTCACCTACTTTACTTGCCTTGAGTTCAACAATAACAAGGGAACAAAAGATGTCACTTACCAAAAGGCATGGCAGATGCGCTAAGAGTTTCTTATGTAGATTGCAGCCCAATAACATGGCTCAGTCCTCACTCTAAATCATGCCACTGAATCCTTGACTCTTGTTCCTGCTGTGTTACATTTCAGCACTCAATTCCCCTCACTTTTGGAAATTTGGGGATAATTGTGACAGCAGGAGATCTGTCACATTCTAGCACTTTATTTTAAGGTATGTTTTAGTCAGCTTTTTTGATGCTGTGACTGAAAGACACAACCAGAACAATTATAGAGGAGGAAAGGTTTATTTAGGGGCTTAAGGTTTCAGAGGTCTCAGTCCATAAGTGGCTGGCTCCATTCCTCAGGGCTCAAGGTGAGGCAGAACATCATGGCAGAAGAGTGTGGCAAATGGAAAAAGCTCACATAATGATTAGGCAGCAGAGAGACTCCATTTGCCAGATACAAATATATACCCTAAAGTTATGCCCCAAATTCCCACCTCCTCTAGCCACACCCTACCAGTCAGTTACCACTCCCTTAATCCCCATCAGGGGATTAATTCACTGATTGGGTTAAGACACTCTCAACCCAATCATTTCTCCTCTGAACCTTCTTGCATTGTCTCACATATAACACGGTAATTAATGTCATCTGGGAATTGCTCCCTATAGGAGCCTATAGAATATGCTATAGCCAAAGGTTGGGAAGGGGCAGAGCATGCAGTTGTGACTGTGAGCATCTGAATCTCCATAGCTCCCCATACTCCTGAATTCCCTACATGGAGTCCCGAAATCCCTGCTCAGTCTTGACTTGTCCCAGTTCTACTAACTGTCTCAATCTCTAGCCAGTTTTGAAATGAAGCTGCTACTCCCCTTTGGTAGATATGCCTACAGAAACATAAGACAATAAAATGAAGAAAATGTCCAGGTCAGGAAAAAAAAAACCTATTTAATAAGCTTTAGACTGTACTGTACTTACACACACACACACACACACACACACACACACACACCCTCCAAACAATTGTAATGTCATTACAATCTACTTACTGTAAGACTTTTACAAGGCTAAAAGACACCATTTGGAAACAAAATAAATGTAACTAAGCTGACACTTCCATACATTATTTCCCTGTACCATGAAAGAAACTACAGTGAACAAACATACAGTGTTATTTTGGGTTATGGGGTTTTGAATACTTTAACCTTAGTCCAGCTAATCTTTATTTTTACATTTGATCATACACTTTAAAATTTGTCCTAATTCTCTTTAGCCTCTCAAACATCAGTATGAATTTCCATTGGGGGAGGGAAATTGACTTCATTAATAGAAATAGAAAATAGGATTCGTCAATTTTTTGAAAAAAAAATTAGCTAGTGAACCACAGTTCCTCAAGTATTGTAAAAATAGCTGTATGACTTAGAGCAAATCATTCCACCCTCCCTCAGCCCAAATCTTTCCATTTCACATTTACATTTTACATTTAAAATGGAACTAAGATTTTCTTCTATTCTCATCTGACAAATTAACTGAGAAAATCAAATAATCATGTCTGTGAAGAAACCTTGCACACTGGAAACAGCCCCAACACAGAGATCCAAGGTTATTTATAAAATACATCCACTTCTTATAGAGTTAGACTTTAAATTCTTTCTTCTCAACCTTTTTACTAATTACCTTACTCTACTTATATTTCTGCCACCCCTTTCAGTAGTTAAAAACATTCCAAAATAAGCTTGCTCTTTGCATTTGAAAAAATGCTAAACCCTGAGGCACCCTTTACTTCTTTTGATATTTTCTTTTCTACCTTTATGCCCTTTAAAAAAAAACTTTTTTAATTGTTTATTTTATTTTTTCCTTTTCATGGTGACTTTATTTTTTATTAGTTCTTTCAATTATACATGAAAGTAGAATCCATTTTGATATTATACAAGCTTCGACTATATCTTATTCAAATTAGGACTCCAGTCTTGTGGATGTACATGATGATGTTGAGATTCACTGTGGTATAATCATATATGTACCAAAGAAAATTAGGTTAAGTTCACTTCACTGTCTCTCCTTTTCCTATCCTCCCTCTCTTCCCTTCATTCCCCTTTGTCTAATCCACTGAACTTCTATTCTCCTCCAACCCCAGTTGTCCTATTGTGGGTTAGCTTCCACATATCAGTGAAAACATTCGACCTTTGGTTTTTTGGAGTTGGCTTATTTCACTTAGCATGATATTCTCCAGATCCATCCATTCACTATCAAATGTCATAGAGTCATTCCTTTTAATAATCCATTGTGTATATGTACCACATTTTCTTTATCTATTTCTTTGTTGAAGGTCACCCAGTTTGGTTCCATAGCTTAGTTATTGAGAATGTTTCTGCTATAAACATTAATGTCACTATATCACTGTAGCATGCTGATTTTAAATCCTTTGGAAATATACTGAGGAGTAGGATAACTGGGTCCAACGGTGGTTCCATTCCTTTTTTTTTTTTTTTTTTGAAGACTCTCCATAATGTGTTTCAGAGAGCTTATACCAATTTGCAGTCCCACCAGCAATATATGCATGTACTGTTGTCCCCACATCCTCACCAACATTTATTGTTGCTTGTATTCTTGATAATTGCCATTCTGATTGGAGTGAGATGGAATCTTAGTATAGTTTTGATTTGCATTTCTCTAATTGCTAGAGATGTTGCACATGTCTTTGTATATTATTGACCATTTGTATTTCTTCTTTTGATAAGTTGAGAAATGTCCAGTTCCTTTTCCCATTTATTAATTGGGTTTTGGGTTTTTGTTTTGTTTTGTTTTGTTTTGCCTTTATACACGTATTATCTCTGTATTTCCTAGCTTGATGACCATAGTGGTACCACCTCCTTTAATTACCATCCTACACAGTCATTACAAAATTTATTGTGTCCGTGGATTTGAAAGCCATTCTTTTTATCACATCCAAACACTAATTTGATGTCCCTGCAGCCACTATAGACTATGCTCCTCCACCGCATCATGAGTGTAGACCTGACCTATAAAGCCCTTCTGAAAGGGGACCCTTCCATGCTGTTCACATCCTGTGTGTGGTACCATTGTGGAGAAAGAAACACTGTTTTGCCCACATTAAACTTAAAACTAAACATTTTGGAGTAATTCTGTAGGAGAAATAGGATGGCTGACTCAGCCAAGTTCAGCTATTACCAATTAGACTATTGAACAAGGGATAGGAACCATCAAGCTCAGGGGATGCTCAAATGCTTAATTAGGTCGCCAATGAGACCTGCCTAAGGCTGGCTCTGAATGTTTGTATCGATGAAGGTGCCATCCCAGCATGAAGACCAGAGGGCAGTTGCAAGACCTTCTCATTTCTGAATGTTAAGTTCTCTCTCCAAAATACTAGAATAAGTTGAAGTTTAAAACAAATCTTCACCATATTTCCACCCAGGTCTGTGGACAATAGTTACCTAAATTTGGAAAAGTAGGCAAAATTCCCTAAGTCTCCATTTATTCATCTATAAAATGGAAACTTAGGGCTAATTTACTAGATTACACGTATAAAGAATCTGGAACAGTAGCTGGAACTTTGGAAATCTGGTTGTGGACTCTCTTCAGTAGTGCCAGTTTTGTTTTGTTTGAATATTTATTTTTTAGTTATAGGTGGACACGATATCTTTATTTTATATTTATGAGGTGCTGAGGATGCCCCACACATGCTAGGCAAGCGAGCACTCTACCTCTGAGCCACAACCCCAGCCCTTTGTTTTCTTTTTAAAGTCAAAATTCCATCTTTCACGCCTAAATGTGAGATGAGAGCACTGACAGTGAGATTAATGAGAATGGCAGCTGCCTAAGGGTGGCTTGCCCAAGTGGAGGTGGGTTCCCATAGATCCATGTGACTACAGTTTAGCACAACTTTCAAAAGAAAACTCTGTACACAGAGTGCTCACAGCTGGTATCTACCCTAATTTCCACCCAGCTTCTCTTTCTTTTTTCTTTTTTTTTTTTTTTAAGAAAGAGTGAGCGGGAGAGAGAGAGAATTTTAATATTTATTTTTTAGTATTTTGGCAGACACAACATCTTTGTTTGTATGTGGTGCTGAGGATCGAACCCTGGCCGCACGCATGCCAGGGGATCGCGCTACCACTTGAGCCACATCCCCAGCCCCCAGCTTCTCTTTCTTTCTCCAGATGTAGGTTCCAGACACTCTGAGTGTCAGGTATGTGACCTGAATGTTTTAGGGAGGAGAAATCCAAAGGCATATCAACATATAAGTGCCACTAAGGCAGCTGTAACCCTGTACTGCAATAGTGGCATATGCAGGAAATCTACAGGGTGTAGATGCAGAGACTGCTGGGCAAGATCAGGTTTCTTCAGTAATATGCAGAAGTGGCGAAGATGTCTCTACTTATTCTACTCCCATCCTAATTATTTTTGCCAACTCAATCCTCCAGAGTAACTTCCTTCCTTCCACTAAGAGTATGTGAACTCATGTTCATTGTGGCCGTAGTAACAGCAGCCAAGATATGGAGACAACCAAAAGGCCCCATCAATGAACAAATGGATATGTTACAGTTGGTATATACATGATGGAATTCTACTCAGCCTTGCCAAAAGAAGGAAATTCTATCATTTGTAAAAACATGGATGAGGATTTTGTGCTAAGTGAAATAAGATGGGTACAGAAAAACAAATGCTGTCTGAGTTCACTTATAAGTAGAGTCTAAAAATTCCAGACTCATGGAAATGAGTAGAGAGTAGAATAGTGGTTACCCAAGGCTGAGATGGGGGTGTGGGAGGACGAGGAAAGTGTTGGTCAAAGGGTACAAAGATTCATTTGGACAGGAGGAGTAGGTTCTGGTGTTCCACTGCACACACAGTGACCTGAGTTGATAATAGTACCTAACATACTTCAAAACTGATGAGAGAAATGATACATACATGAGGTGGTACATGTGTGAATGAGTCCAGATTTGATTATCGCACAATGTATCCTTGCATTAAAACATCACATTGTTGTGCCCTGTTGTTATAAATGATTATCACTTCTCAATTAGAAATAAAATTAAATTGAAAAAAAATTTTTTTGAAAAAGAGGGAAAGGAAATTGACTGGTGTTTGAACTTCAGGCCAAAAGGTGATAATCTCTCCTCCTGAGAGCACAGTTGGGTAAAGGACAAGGTGTGACTAGAAAGATAAGATTTGACATAACCGTGTGATGAATGTACTACCTATGACCACGGGTAAACAGGTCCTGGACTCTTTTGCAGGGATCTATCCCTCCTGCCATTACTTCTTACCCCTGTCTTCATTTTAAATAAATATCCCTTTTAAAAAATGAGTAAGTGAAGGTTATCATAATTAATTGGAAGTATAAAGGCATGTGTTTATGTTTATCCAATTAAGTGAAGCATATCATCCTGGAAAATCATTTTTAAAGTAATATTTCTATTTTCAGCTTTCAAAAGCATAGATAAATGTACAGGTAGGAGTAAACTGAAAGCAGGATAAAAACCTAAGTTTGAGAGCACTGAGACTGACGTCATGCAGACAGTGGGGACCTAGGGTGTTTGTGGATGGGATATTCCTTCCTCAAGTTCACCTCTGGGACTTATGCATCTCAAGCTCTAGACATTTGACCATAATTCTGGCAGATCAGGGCTGCCTAAACATTGCTAAATACATGAGATCGTTCTGAGAAAGCATGGTTTTATTCTGCAGCCTTAGAGATTGTATTCACACAGCGTCGAATAAAATTTGAAAGTTAGCTTTGAGATGACTGGCATTGTCCGGTATAGGTTTTTGTAAAAAGAACTTTTTTTCTGAAAATGTATTTGGATCTATATTTTATTCATTTCTATTTTTGAACATTGTTCCAAAAATATCTAAGGTCGCTTCCTTTGGAATTATCCATGTTATCTTTCTAAGTTAAAATGGAGCTTCTTGATAAGTGAAATTGGATCCTCAACTATAGGTCCTTGAGCCTAATAGGAGAAATAAATACACAAATACTTAAAAGAAAAAAAAATGCAGTGGTCTATGGAATAGTAATCCCGGGGCTGTTGGGATTCAAACCAGGAAAAGATCTCATTTGTTTGAGGAGGTCAGTAAAATGTTCATGGAGTAGCTTATATTCAGAACTGCCTTAAGTGAATTGGATCTGAACAGGTCAGGGAGTGCCATTCCAGACAGAGAGAAGTGGGTGGTCAGAGTTACAGAACTGGTACACATCGGATGTATTTGGGGAAAATCAGATAGTCCATTTGGGCAGGAAGACAAGGTCCATCCAGAGAAATAGAGATTAGGCTGGTAGGGTCAGGTGAATTCAGATGGACAGCGGGCTGACCAATGTGGCATTCAATTTGATAAGATAGAAACTGAAGCTTGCTGACCTGGGGAGAGATCTGATTCTGACTGCCCTTTCTGAAAAGATTAGTCCTGAGGTGCTGAGTGAAGCACTGTGGAGAGACAAAGCCTGCCATTGCAGATGAGACTTTGAAAGGTTTGACCTCAGAGAGTGGAACTCAAGAGAAGCAGGGATGCATAAGAATAATGCAATGTCAAATTCACTGAACTTAGCAATATAAGGAATGTGAAAATCTAGGGAAAATGCAAGAGCAGAGAGTAGAAGACCAAATAATGGTGTGGAAAAAGACACCAGTTGTCAATGTGCTTTGTGAACTATTATATGTGGTACAAATGCATGACCAATAGCATCATTAACAGGTGCTAGTGGACTTAAGAAATCAGGAGGGGTATCTTCTTCATGGAGAGGGTAATGTATGTTCAGTGTCAGGTATTAGGAGAACACCACCAGGTGATATCCTTCAGGAAGAAGAAAATGTGACACAGGTCTGGAGCCCTGGGACTAGAAAAAGATTAGAATGCTGACTGCAGGGAGATAGAGGGTAGAATTAGGAAAACAGATTTCTGCTGGTCATGGTTCAGAAAAAGAAAAGATCCAGAAATGGTCTTTCCTGGTCTATGCACATTTAGAAATAAGGAAATGTGTAGAGAAAAAAAAATCTCAAATAATCGTGAGCAGTGGTTGGCAACCTTATTCTGTAAATGGCCAGAAGGTAAATATTTTCAGCTTTGCTATTCTATAGCCATTCTCTCACAACTACTGTCTGCTGTTGTGGTGTGAAAGCACCTTAGATGCTCCATAAATGTGGCTATGTTCCAAAAAAAGTTTACATACAGCAAGAAACAAAGGGATGAATTCAGCCTATAGGTCACAGTTTCCCAACCCCTGCTTTAGAAGGCAGAAACCACAATAATAGAACTTTTTTTTAAAAAGAATTTCCAAAAGAATGAAGGGATTTAAATTATGCAGTAGAAAGGTCAAAAAGAATAAGGACTAAGAAGAGACCATTACATCTGATCATTAGTCACGCTCTGCACAGTGTTTCCCATAAAAGGAAAGAATCGATCACCGAATGCCAACAAGTAAGGAGCGTGTGGGACTTGTCTTATGAGAACCATGGTGGGGAAGAAAGGGCAGAGGGTCCTGGGAACTAGAATTGGTGCAGCCAATTGGGTCACATCACATCTTTCAGGACCAGAAAGATGTAAGCACATGCATAGGTTTGAGAGAGAGAGCAGAGGAGAGGAGAAAAGATGTAGCCAGAATCACTCCAAGTATTTATATTAAAATGGAAGTATATCATCTGGATGAAACAGTAGGAAACATCAACAAAAGGATCATAACAGCCCCTACATGCCTCACTCCCTATGGAAATATTGTGAGATACAGACAGGGAATATGGGCTCAGTTAATGCAACAGAAGAAAAAGCTAAGGGCAAGCACTTGGACTTGACTGCCTAAATCTAATTTCAGATCCATCCCTACACATATGTACCTCCAAGTCACTACGGTGGGCAAGACATGAGCAATTCTCTGAATCTAGCATTTCTTGATTACAAAACCCATGGCCTCAGACCCAGGACATTAAATCATAAGGATCAGGTGATGCTTTGCACAGTGCAAATCGGGCGCCTAATACGTGTAGAAGGCAGTGCTGGTGTTAAAACTCCTTGAGTTGCTAGGTGTGGTGGCACATGTCTATAATCCCAGCAACTCAGGAAGCTGATGCAGGTGGATCACAGGTTTGAGGCCAGTCTTAGCAACTTATTGAAGTCCTAAGCAACTTAGCAATACTCTGTCTCAAAACAAAAAATACAAAGGGCTGGAGATGTCGCTGAATGGTACAGTGCTCTGGGCTAAATCCCCAGTACCACAAAATAAACTCCTTAAGTCATTGTGGGGAACACACTGGCCTGAGATTTCCTGCTGGTGACACAATCATGTAAATTGAAGCAAAACCTTGCTCACTTCGGAATTTGTGACATCAGATCCAGTGGAGACTAGCTAGCAAAAATAACCACACATAAGATTTGAATGAGCACTTTATAAGACAAATAAAAAGATATAAAGAAAACACTTTGGAAAATTCCATGACTTTTCACTATAGGAATATTAAGCTGTTGAAAAAAACAAATCTAAAAGGTAAGGCACTCACCAATGTTACCCCAGCAGTTGAATTCTAAAGCAATATTACAATTTGGGTGTCAAGTATTGTTTATAACTTTTCCACATTTGTGGGATGTTGGTTCTCTTTTTTCCTGGTACTGGTGAAGAAGTACATTGAGAGTGAGAGAAAAAAAATATTGATTTGAACATCTGGCAAATGTTGAGTCTTATTTCCTCTGCAATGATTTTCTTGTCCTTGGTAAGAATGAAGAGCCATCTTGGAAATTCATCACTTTGGGTGGTGCTGTCTCTCAACTGGATCCTAAAGCTAAATATCTGACTATTTCACCTAAACATTAAAGTCACTTTATGATCTAAATGATAAAAATCGATCCCATGCTACTCAACCTGACTGCCAATACGGCAGATTGATGTTGCTGCTGGCTACGGGAGAGTGTATAGAGGCAGGCTTCTGCACACGGGGCCATTACACTCCCAAGTAAACAGTTAAGGATTTATGTAGCTACTAGAACGTTATTTATAACTTCTCAATTTAAGTTCTGTGCAAATGGAGAAAACATAATTTGCCATCTTGTTAATCTCGCCAATAGATTCCCCAGCAACAGATCTACAGTATTTACTTTCTTCAGTTTGCATTAAACATAAAATATGATCATTTTCTCTGTTCTCCCACAGTCAAGTAAATACTTAACAGATGTTTCTGTTGAAGAAATTATGATGCCCATTTCATTTCTATCCCAGACTGGTAGTTTGGGGAGAAATCTTTATTTTAAATGAGCGCTAGTGTTTTTCCTGCTCTGAAATTTTTCTGTCGGTTGCAATTTATCTCTCAGAGGAAATATTAACAAAAAACAATTAAAGCTATAGCTTTTTCAGTAACTTATATTTTTCAGTAACTTAAATTCAGAAGAATTTTTGACTCCCACTCTCTAATTTCTAGCCCTGGAAAGCAACCTTGTTACAATGATCTTAGAAATATTTCCCAAGAGGAGTTAGTATTTGAGACTAGGAAACTTCATCTCCAATCAGATTTGTGAATAGACACAGACCAGAAAAAATAGCAACATATATCATCTAAATACAAAGGATGTTGACAGAAAAATCCGTCATCTCTTTAACTCCCACACATTATTTTCCTGCTGATTTGTTCTACCAGAAAAGGAAAACAAAATTTAAAGAGGAAGAAAGAAAAAGATTATTCTTGTAGACACTCACTTCTCCTGGTTCCATTACATTTTGTATTCTCAACTCTCTTGGATAATGATTGACAGAGTGATTTGGGTCTCTGTCTAAATGTCTAGTAATCTAACCCAAGTGACAAAAGGCACTCCAATCTGGGAATTGAGCTCTGTCATTTTCTAGTGCTTGGATTTCATACTTAGAACCATACTCCAGAGGTGGATGAGGAATGAGAGTACAAATGCAATGCTGAAATTTACTTAAACAAGAGGATCATGTTATTTGGAGATGGCACATGTCTGAAGAGCTCCAGAAATTATTACACCTAATTTCCTATATTAACAACCCATTCCACACCTGTGTGTAGAACATAGGGTCAAATATTTAAGGATGATTTTGAAGGTAGGCACTTGAATCAACTGAAGTGGATGTGAGCTCTAATAATACAGCAGATAACTAGAAGACTGCTGGGTAAGATTGTGGCCCTTCCAACACTATATATGTATATATCCAGTGATGCTCAATGGAAGGGCCACCACAAGTTCAAAATAGCATCTTTGTTCCACCGGGTTCAGAAGTACTATAATAGCTCAGACTGCAGTGCTGGGATATCAGGCCTCTTTGTGATACCAGACCATTCCCTAGCTCTTTCAGAAGACTGATTTACAATATATATTAACCCATATCTGATCACTGTATCCTTCTTTGTATGTGAGTTTTCTCATTATAACACTGACCTAAAAAAAAATTCCCACTGAGTTCAGTGTCAGTTAGACCCATATGGATGAATAAGTTCCACTGCACCCTAGGCCTGTTCCTCATTTATAGTTGCATAAATGGGAACATTGTAAAGTTACCTAATTATCATTTCAGTGTCACCCCTGAAATTTAAACACGTTTGTCCCATTTATTTCTTTTAATTTAAATAATCTTTCCTCCACTGTATTAGATTTTTCTCATGATAAATATTGAACAAAACTCCTACTGTGAATTTCCTGGAGAGTGTATAAACCAGAACATCTTTCTTGATATCTGCCACCATCAGTATTTCAAAGAGACTCCTATTTTCATTATTTCATTAAGCATCATAAGTTTCAAACAATAAAATAAAATTCATAATAATATAGATAGATGGAATAATTGATTGATTCAGATCATTCCTTGTACTAGTTGCTTTAAAATTTTGTATATCTAAATAAATTGTCTTTCTGTATTACGACAACAAAAAGATGTTGTCAGAAAATATTTCACATACTCTTTATAACATTTCTAGAAAATGTAATGCACCCAACTGAGAAAAAAAATTAAAAGGATTTATGTGAATTCGATCTCCTATACTTTCTCCATTTTTTTCTCCATAATTGACAGATCTTTCATGGGTACTATTCTTCAACTATTCTTACACCCCAGTTTTTTTTTTTTTGTCCTAACAATGAGTGTTCTCTGAAGTCTCTGTGTTAAGAATGTTAAAAAATTATTCTATGAGCTCAGAGGGCATGACACTGTGGTCGACTATCTCATTGTTTCCAGGCCCTCCTTCTCACCCTGTTATGAGCTTATGAGTCCTCAGCCTTGTACTATGTCAGTTGGCTGCTTCTCCCATCAAGACAGAATATACTTCCCTGCCTATTGGGTCATATGGCCTCCTTGGACTTAGCCATACAACTTGGTCTGACCTTGTACATGCCATAAGAACTATCTGTGGAGCCTGATTGTGCTCTCTTGGGCTTCTGTCATCACTGTGATAATATATTTCAGGTCACTTCTGGTCCTACCATGAGAAGAGGATAAAATGAAAACCTAGGCAATGGTTTAGAAGCAGCCAAGCTAACCCACAATAAGACTTCTTAAATAGACCATGATAAGTTCTATCCTCAAGACGTGTAAGTAGAGTGCTGGGGTAAACTCACAGCTCAGAGAAATCAAATATATTATTGAAAAATAAAACAATTTCAAATATATGTGACTTGTTTCTTGTAACCCCTTTGATTAATTTCCCCTAATAAAACCAATTAAAACTATTAAAAATGAAGATTATGAGGTTCTGCTATTAATATATTGATGTGAAAAGCAAAACCCTTTAAACATGAAATTAACTTCAAATATTTGTAACCAAATTAGTTTAAAAAATAAATGAAGCCTTATACTATAGTTTGTGATGGCATTATATGTACTAGACTAGCCTTCTTGCCATTAGAAACAAGGATTCGGGGAAAATACTTGATAAATGTTCCTCAGACAATGAGCATCACTTGGTATAGGACTATAATCCCTATTATGGTTTGGATGTGAGGTGTCCCCCAAAAGCTGACATCTGAAACAATGTAAGAAGGTTCAGAGGAGAAATGAGTCCTAACCCAATCAGTGAAGTGGCTAGAGGAGGTGAGAATTGGAACGTGGCTTTGGGGACATTTTTGTATCTGGTGAGTGGAATGTCTCTCTCTGTGTCAAGATCACTGTGATGTGAGCCACTTCCCTCTGCCACACTCTCCCACCATGATGTTTATCCTCACCTTGAGCCCTGAGGAATGGAGCCGGCCCTCTATGGACTAAAAAACCATGGGCCCTCAAATAAACTCTTCCTCCTCTATAATTGTGCTGATTGGATCCTTTAGTCACAGCAGCAAAAAAGCTGACGAAAACAATCCCTAATAGAAGGGTAAGCAACAGGTGAGCTGTATGGTCAACTTAGCTTTCCCAAAAGCTGTATGATACTCATCAGGGATGGAAAAGCACAGAGCTTACTGAAGAGAGAGTTGGAGCTGTAGGGGCTGTAACTTGCAAAGGAACATACCAGAGAAAAGAGAACAATGCAAAAGTCCAGCTCCAGAAATAGGAAAACCCTTCCAGACTTCAGCAAAACCCTAACAAACAGTGAATACATAAGGTAACAAAAATAAGGCCTGACAAAGAACCACTACCAGAGAAAGACAATTAGAATTAAACTGTATATTAAAGAAATATCAGAGTTTCCACAGGGTTGAACTCTGGCCAACCTAAGTAAGAGGCCTCATTAAACACCAGGGCACTAAGTATAGACCCCAGGTAAGGCTACACAACAGAAATAAGAAAACCAAACCAAGATAACAAAATTAGCAAAACAATCAGCTACAAGACCAAGAACAAAACACCAAAGAAGTATCATAAATATGAAGAAGAATATAAATAAAAACATGTACATGAGGAACAATGCAAAAACTGTAAATAGTGGGACCATAGAACTAAAAAAGTCTGAATATCTTAAATAAAATATTCACTGATAGATTTAGTCCTGATTAGCTCTAGTGAAGTAAATATAGGCTGACTTGAAAATGGAGCAAAAAGAACTGTGAAAACTGAAATATATGTACAAATAAAGCTATGAGAAAAAAAATAAATGACAGTCTCAGTGACATGGGGCAAGATTCAAGGATCTAACACATGCATAATTGGAGCCCCAGAAAAAGGAGCAGCAGGGGAAAAAATTCATCATTTTAAATGCATATATTAGAAAAGTTTTTGAAAAGAGATTTTAAGTTGACATTTAGACTTCCACCTTAAAAACTAGGAAAATGAAAATTAAAATCAAATCACACAGTAAGGAATTATGATGATGACAGAAACCATTTTTAAAAAATAATTTAAGGGGCTCAGTTGGTAGAGTGCTTATTTCTCAAGCACAAGGCCCTGGGTTCAGTCCCCAGCACCAAAATAAATAAATAATAAAAAGTCATTAAAGACCCCAAAGAACTTTTGTTCATGTGCTATATTTTGGATAAGTGTTATAGTTTGGATGTAGAATGTAACCCAAAGGCTCACATGTTGAAGGCTTGGTCCCAGCTAGTAGTGTCATTAGAACATGGTGGAAACTTTAGGTGAGAACTAGTTAGAAGAGATGGATGACTGGAGTCATATTCTTGCAGGGTATACTTTGTTCCCAGTTCCGGGTTCTCTTTCTCTTTTACCCCTTTCTTTTCAGTTCCCCTCAAAGTGAGCAGCTTTTCTCCACCACATCTTTCTGCTATCATATGCTCCCTCACCACACACCCAGGAACAATGGAACCAGTAGACTACGCAGAAAAACATTTGACACAGTCAAATGAAAGAATCATTCATGATAAAGTGATAGAAATCTAGAAATTAAAAAGGAAAAACTATTTCTTCATCCTGATCAAGGGTACCAATAGACAACTACAAGAATCCATAGCTAATATGAAATTTAATGGTAAAAAAAATTGAATATTTATCAAAATCAAAACAAGGTGAGTATGCAAACTGTCAATCTTCCCAGTTCATATTCTACTTGAGTAGCTATCTCTTGGAACTGTGAAAAAAAATGATTTTAGTTTTGACAGAGAAAATTTTAAATGAATAATTTCAAAGAATAATTTAATAATGCAAAAGGAAACACATACATGATGAAAGCAGAAATCAAACTAAAATCAGTACGGTAGATGCACATGTTTTGGTGATACTTTTTCTATATTTAAAAATAAATAAATCTGGCCCAGTCTCTTTGGGATATAAAACTGTATCATAAAGTGAGCAGCTCATAAACAACAGAAATTTATTTCTCACAGTTCTGGAGGCTGGAGGTATAAGATCAAGGCGGAGCAGATTCTGTGTCTGGGGAGGACCCATTTTCTGGCTCGTGGAAGGCACCGGGACTTTGTGTCCTCCCATAGTGGAAGGGACCAGGGTCTCTCAGGTATCTCGTTTATAAGTACACTAATCCCATTCAGGAGAGAGCAACTCTCCTGATGAATCACCTCCCAAAACTCATTTTCCTAATACATCATCTTTAGGGAGTTTAATCACCTTTAGGAATTTAATCAATGAATTTGAGGGCAGAAGGACACAAACATTCAAACAAGATCTCTCATGAAATAGAATCTGGCTAAATATGAAAAATAGAATTGTGATTTTCTTCTTCTTTATATTTTCCTATGTTGATTACTTTTGGAAGTAAAGACAATGAGAATTCTGGTGACACTCAAAACACCCTCAATTTTTGCATAGAATAATACTAGAGCAAATGCAGAAATGTACTTTCAGATCTAAGATATAAGTAATTCCACAGATAGAAACTGAATTTTTCTGTTCTGAACAAGACACGACAAATGTTGAACTTGAGATTTAAAATACTACCAAACATTTGTTTTCTAGTGTTAAATATCAAGGGAAATTATTTAGGGAAAAAAAAACTGTCACTTATTCTAGAAGATTCCTGAAAACCAGTTTTGTGTAAATAATTTGCCTTATGCTTGTTATATGTACTTCTGGTTTTCATAACTTCCTCATATCCTCTTCCCTGTTGGAAGTCAAATACCTTTCTCTAAAACTACTTTGCCTCAACAGCTGCTCCTCACAGGGAGAGTTCTGTTTAAAAATCAGGAAAATGATGGCTGAGAGAGAGAGAGAGAGAGAGAGAGAGAGAGAGAGAGAGAGGAGTTTAAAGAGGTAGTTTCAAAGCAGAAAAGAAGAGTGGTAGAACTTACCTGAGATTAAATACTAACTTTCTTTCAATGCAAGGACAGTAGTAGGTATTTCGTTTCTCCTTAGTACTGTAGTAAGCCTACTAAAGAAGCTTCCCTTATTGAGAGAACTGATTGGAATGATTTTGATTGGAATGATTTTGAGCATTCTGAGTAAACTGATGGTCAGAAGGCAGCAGAACAAATATTAAATGTGATGCTAATACCCCTTTATCTCTATTGCCAAAGGAAGAGCATCTGATACACTTAAATATTGCCATTTTATATGACGTTAATATTTAAAAGCTATGGGCTGGGGTTGTGGCTTAGTGGTAGAGCACTCACCTAGAATGTATGAGACACTGGGTTTGATCCTCATCACCACATAAAAATAAATAAATAAAATGGATTGTGTCCATCTAAATGAAAAAAGAATTTTAAAAAATATTTAAAAGGTATGTTCCCATATCAATACCACAAGTACCAGAAAAGGCAGAAAACTCCACTTTCCTTCTCCCAATGTTTAAAATACCTTAACAATGTTTTTTTTTTTCTCTTGATGTTGCAACTTTTAAAAGATAGTATTAAAGGGAGACTACAAAATGGTAGAAAGTTCATCTGAGGCTCAGTACACTTTTCTTCTCAAAGAACCACTCAAAGAAAGAAGGAATGTAAGTATAAAAATAAAATCAAAAAAATATTAGTTTTGGAAAACTGGTGCAGTCATTCCATTACCAGACTGACCAAAACATGAGTTGCAAGAAGTTATAAACAAGATGAGGTAAGACTGATAGGAAAACACTACAGGGGAGAAAAAGTTCATACCCCTCCCTGTCAAGAAAGAGAACTTCAAAAAACTAAAAATTTCAGGCATAATACTAGATAAACTGCAACATCTAAAACAAACACCTCAGCTCCTGTTGATAAACCTCAGCAGGAAATGTTGAAACCCACCTTTTTCTGATGAGCTATCAAGCTGAGTTATCAGAGGCCATCCACCCACTCTCAAGTACAAGGCAGCCCTAAAGATCAGATCCAATGACCATCTCCATCTCCTCCCTCCAAACTCTTCCACAGTGCCTCCTGCTGCTCCTGATCTAAAATAAACTCTCCTATAACCTCAAGCTTATCTCTTGAACATACCCTTCACCCCCTTACCTTAAAGGAAATCTGTAAATCCCCTGAGGACATGATGTCTGAAGACACCATCCCCAGAAAGGCTTCAGGGACAGAAGGCAGGTAGGTGTCCTTTATGTCACTTCACAACCAATTTCTCCTTCCTCCTTTCAAAAACAAAGCCCCATGGAGTACAGTCATTTCTCATTATTTGCTATAGCTTATGTTTTATAAAATGTCCACAGAAACTGAATTAGTGATTCCTGAACCATTGCTTCTGGGAGAATCATAGAAATGGGTTCCTGTGAGTCTCTGTGTTCACAGCATTTTTTATTTCAAACATTTTCAAATTAAGAAAATAAAACAGATGCACAAAACAGCAAAATAGGCACAGTTCATTGAGAGGCAAATTAATGAACCAGAAAACTGAGTTGAAATAGTTACTCAAAATATGATTCCATGAGCCTTGCGCAGTGGCACACGCCTGTAATCCCAGCGGCTCAGGAGGCTGAGGCAGGAGGATCAAGAGTTCAAAGCCAGCCTCAGCAACAGTGAGGTGCTAAGCAATTCAGTGAGGCCCTATCTCTAAATAAAATACAAAATAGGGCTGGGGATGTGGCTCAGTGGTCAAGTGCCCCTGAGTTCAATCCTTGTACCACCGCCACCGCCACCGCCCCCTCCAAAAAAAGTGATTCCATGAGAAGACAAATGAAAAATATGAAAGAACAGAAAAAAGATATAGAAGATAAATACAGAAGTTCTAATACTTTTAATTACTCTAGATTTAATATACATTTAATATACTCTATTTTAATTACTTTTAATACTTTTCCATTTTAAGATTTCCCAGAAATCAATCACAGGAAAAAAATAGGGAGAATAATAAGGAAACAACTTTAAAATAAAAGAAAATTTGCAACTTTAAAATGTCAAGGGCATATTGAGAAATGATCATGAATAATGAGAAACTATGAAAATTAGAAATATCAGAGAGAAACTTCAGAATTTCAGATATAAAATGCAAACTAAGCTCTTCTAGAGAAAAATAGGTTACTTATAATGTAAGTCATTTTGTTGGGAAGAAATGCATGCTAGTGACCCTAAGCCTTCAAAGTAGTAAGTCTTCCAAGTTCTAAGGGAAAGTAATGCCAAACCTCAAGTTACAAGCAGCTTCTA
The DNA here is from genome assembly GCF_964194105.1 of Spermophilus citellus. Lineage (NCBI taxonomy): Eukaryota > Metazoa > Chordata > Mammalia > Rodentia > Sciuridae > Spermophilus > Spermophilus citellus. Next base: position 157,802,746 of record NC_138185.1, on the reverse strand, counting down.
ATGACCTGAACCTCCTGGCACTTTGATTCTCTTCCACTTATGTGTGAGCTGGATTTAGTGGCTCACTTCAAGCAAAGAAAATACTGTAGAAGCAGTAGAATGTCACTTCCCGGACTCGATAATTCAAAGACTTTGTCTTCTATGGTGGAGACACTCTTTTCCTCTGCTGCTCCCTCCCTCTCAGGAAGCCAGATTCCAGTCCATGAGATGTCCTATGGAAAGGCCTACGCAGAAGAGAGGGAAGGAAGGTGGCAGCCAAGAGCCTGCATGGGACCAAATCTTACCAATAACCACCTAAGTAGGTTTGGCACTGGGTCCTTCCCTTAGAGACATTTTTAGACTGACCACAGATAAAACTGTGGCTTTGCCACAACTACTTCAGTAACTTTAAGTCAAAGATAAGCTGTGCAATTGCACTCAGATTCCTAACTTACAGAAGCTGTGAAAAAATAAGTGTCTTTTGTTTTAACAGTAAGTAGAATGGTAATTTGTAAGAATCTATAAAGCATTTAAGAGTGTGAGCAAAATAAAAACATTTTAGAAAGAAGAACTCAAAACGTAATCACCCATGGATGTTTCTGAAAGAATTATTGAGGATGTGTATCAGCCAAATGAAAAACCACACCAAGAATTTTTTAAGCAATAAAATATACAAGTAATTCCAAACAGCTGCTGAAAATACAGTTGTGAAACCAAAGGCAACTTATATAGCATAATATAACAATAAAAATAATTAGAGTTTAAATTCTAGTATTTTCTAGGAAAAAAAATATACAGGGGGTGGGGGTAAGAAAAGTACAAAGGCACCAAGAATTCTGTCCTCCTTGTGAGAGATTAAATAACTTCATAGATTATCTATATTTGTAAAACAATCTTTTAAATGCTTGTTAAAAAAATGGAAAGGCAACCGTTAAAAGAGAAAGCAGATATAATGTGTTGAACATTACAAGGGGGAAAGGATAGAGAAAAACCTATCATTATAGCTAAAGAGGAAAGAAGGCAAAAATACAAGAATTTTTTAAAAAAATATATAAATAGGTATTAGGAATTAATGATATAGTTATCATATGTGATTATGTTAAAAGACCCTATTATTCAAAGTAGTTCTTGCACTGGGTTTTAAAATTAGTTACATGTTATTTATGAAAGACACATCAAAATAACATGAAAGAAAAAATTTTTCATGAGTGTGAAATGTTTATAGGCAAAGTTATAACTACCAAATAATAATAGGAAAATTTTTTAAAAGGTGGTGGGGTGGAGGGGAAAGTAGTGGTAAAATAAAAACATACATGGTCTATTTGAGGTTTAAAAAAATCATTATAAAAAGTTTAAAATTATCTAAAATACAAAGGTTTGTTTCCCATTGAAAAAGAAGACATATAATTAAACATCATTCGTCTGACAACATTGCATTGACATACGTAAAATAAAATGTGTTGGGAACACAGAAATAACAAATTCTCAAAATGGAGGAAGACTTAAATCAACCTTAATCAATTCCACTAGTTTGGTTTTCTTGTCCACAAAATAGAGATTATGCTCTTTTCTAAATTTTTTTTATATCTACTGAAATTGACCATGTGTTAATCCAAAAAGGAAATAAATCCCCTAATTAAAAGCAATATTTTTTCACTGTGACATAAGAATATTCAAAACTATCAAAAATGAACATAAAAGATCTATACAATTAAAAACTGAAACTTTTACATAAGTTATTTTAAAGGTGAAATCAATATAGGAATTACAGACTATGGTACAATAATGAAAATACGTCAACCTATAGGCTAAAATCTGTGAGTGTCCCTTAAATGATGTTTAGAGTAAACTGCATAGACTTAAATGTATTTACTAAAAAATAAGGAAGAGTAAAAACAAATTAATTATGCACTAACAAACATAAAATATGACAACTAAATAAATTCTAAGAAATAACTAGCAAGGATAAAAGTAGAAACTGATCACATTCAGTGTTGAGGAGGGTATGAAGAAATTAGGACTCTCTACTCTCGGTGGTAATATTAACTGTTTAGGTGTTTGGCAAGAGCCACAGAAAAATCAATTAAAATTTCAAATGTGTATATATTTATACTTTTTGGAAACCACCCTTCATTAATTATCACTCTTTTCCCCATAGACATCACAGAAGGCCACTTGCTCCAGCACTGTTTTATTGCAACATTTAGGAAATGTATTAATGTTCTTTAATAAGGGTCTGGCTAAATAAATTGCTATGTTCATGTACAAAGTATTTTGTAGTGGTTAAAATGGAAGATGGTTCTCTGAATGGTCTGACAGAGAATTAGTAATTTTTTATTACGTATATAAAAGTATACAACAAAATAATATTTGTAATAGTATACCATTTTAAATGTTTTAAGTTACATGTGTATGTTCAACATTGATAAGCATTTTTATATGAATATATGGAAAGGTATATAGCAAAATTAAAGTAGGTTTTCCTGTGATATAAGAAATTAGGGAATTTGAGTAAGTGAACATTTTTAAAACCAACAACGCTCCATTTTTATAACTAAATAATTGCTTTGCCTTAACAAAAATCCTAGGCTCCTGTCCTGATTCTTAACATGTACTTTTCAGTGACTCATAAATATCCTGAGTCTTGAGTTTCTCATAGGAGGAGTAGAGCTGCCCCTACGTACCTAGCTGAGTCATTGGAGAGAGCAAATGGTAACATCCTTTAAAAATCTGCAGATGCACTGTACAAACATCCAAGATCCAAGAAAAAAGAGATATGAAATGTATTCCCAAAAAAATGGAAAATAGCTTTGCATGATTTTCTTCATTCCACTTCTCATAGATGGAGACACTGAGTTTCAAAAAAAGATGTCCCATAAAAGAAGCTGAAGAAGGTGAAATCCCAGGAAGGAAGCTGATGGAGACTAAGGGTCAGTCTTGGGCGTGATTTCACTCTTAACAAGAAGTCAGTCAATCTGCTAAGAGCTAGTCTCTCTTTAGTAAGGACACTGTTCTAAGAATGGGAACTGTCACCCACCCGCCTTTGCCTTTGCAAGAGTCTATCCTTATGCAAAAGATTTGAATCTTAAAATGTCAAGGTAAAAATCCAAATTCCAATTCATTGGTCACTTTGATCTTTGTTGGTGAGAAGAAATTCTCTCTTTTTTTTTTTTTTTTTGTAGTCATGCTTGAGAAAAAGAAGAAGTGAGTTGTATGGAGATTACTGTTTATGTGCAAATTTTCGTTGAAATTTATACCTTAGAGAACTCTTTCATGAGTATCTGGCTAGCCCCCAGGGATAAATACATACATAAGATTAATGTCCTGAGAAAGAGTAAGCAATTTTAAATTACATGTCTTGATTAAAACATTTTTAAATGACCTTGTTGTTATACTTGGCTTTGGGACATTAAACTTTCAGCAGGAGAGAGAGAGTAATATTTAATAGATTGCAAGTCCATGAGGCAAAAAGTATGATTATGTTCCATTTTCTGTACTACCTCTAGGCCAGTGTGCTAAATAAATGTTAAAGTATTGTAAAATTTGACCTAAAAGAAAGCCTATGAAAAAGAGAATATATCCTCTTGTAATCTTCACCCTAGCATTTACAGGACTTCTGGTGGTTAGTTCAAGTATTTGAATAGAATGGAAAGCCTCATTGAGGACAAGACTGAGTCCAGTTCTTGGGCCACTTTTTTAAATCTGCAAATATGTGGGCTCTGTCTTTATTGTGCCCCTAATGGATCTCCTATTCCCTGCATTGTGTCTGGCACCCAACAGGTAATCAATACACATTTGTTAAATGAGTACATAGAGAATTTCAAGGAAACGCATATTTTGTCTTTTTCTAATGGATTTTTTCCTTTTTCTCATGAATAATGAGAATCACATTTTTTCCTTTTTCTCATGATTAATGAGAATCACATATGGATATATCTTCATTAAAACTAAGGGTTTTTAATCCTTTGATTAAAATAAAAACTACATGTATTTTATTTGGTGGTGGTAGGGTTGTACCAGGGATTTAACTCAGGAGCAATCAATCACTGAGACACAGCCCCAGCTTTTTTCTTTTTCTTTTTTTTGTATTTTAGTTAGAAATAGGGTCTCACTGAGTTGCTTAGCACTTCACTGTTGCTGAGGCTGGCTTTGAACCCCCAATCCTCTTGCTTCAGTCTCCTGAGCTGTTGGGATTACAAGAGTGCCTGGCAAAAATAAAAACTATTCTAATGTTATAAGGGATGAGGACTGATTTGAGGGAAGAGCTATATAAAAGCAGGTAACTGGTTCTTTTCTCATTACTGATGATGCCCTGAGGTTTTAAAGGGAAGCCATAATTAACTAGCACTAACTCCTGCAAGCAAAGGTTTTCAGGGGTTAGATGCTGGCAAGGCAGGTCAAAGAAAATTGGGACATCTAAGAGAAGGAGAATGCAAGTTACAAGAGAGGTGGGGAAGGTCCCAGCACGGGCTCTGTCACAGAGCTCAGCTTGTCTGGAGTGGGATTTATCAGTATTTGCTTGTGTTGTGTGAAACCTTCAAGTAGCTTCAACCTACTACACTATCTGTTCATCAAGACATCCTTGACTCACTCTTTCTTTGTACTTAATCATTTGTCATATTTTAAATATCACCTTTTATGTTTGAGAGAGGGCATAGACATGATTTCTATCATCAAAAAACTCCTGATCTAGCCTTCAATTTACCACCTACCTTAAGTCCTCATTAATAATTTCAGTATACTCACAGTTGTATTCTCTTATTTTGATAGTCCTGGATCTAATCCATCACTCTCACAACAGCAGAGTTTTCTTTGTTTTCCATCAATCACATACATAATATGTAAAGCTAATAGTTCCATAGTCTAGGTATTTATACTTTAAGAAACATTGCTAAATACCTATCCATTACCCAACCTACACATTTTAAGCCCTGGTTAGTCAGATTTCTGTCATTCACAGCCAATCACAAACTTGAACACAGGCTTTTCCTCCCAACCACTCCATCTGCTTCACTCCTGCAGTGGCCCCTTCTTCTATTAAGCTCATCTACTCATTATCACCAAAATAGGCCATGAACTATGAGTCTTTGATTATTTCTTTCCTCATGTTGGATGTAACTCTTTCCTCTTTCTAGTTATCTAACTTCTACCCTCTTATCTAAGAGAAAGGTTGCAGGGTAGAAATAACATGAGCTTTTCCACCAGACAAGCCTACGTTTGAATCCCAGTTTTACCACTAAACAATATAACCTTAGATCTTAATCTCAGAATGTGGCTTTGAACAGGGATCAGCACATTGCAATGTATGGGCTGAATCCAGTCCTTAATATGTCTTTGTAAATGAAGTTTTATTGGAACACACACACCCATTTGTTTCCATATATCTCTTATGATTATTGTTGTCATCATTAGATACATTTTCAGTGTTGAATAGTTATGACAGAGGCTCTATGACCTGCAAAGCCCGCAGCACTCACTCTCTGGCCTTGAGTTCAGAATATCAAAGAAGGGCGGCACATTAGGAGCACATCATAGGATCAGCATGTAGTAGAATACTCCATGACTGGCAATGGCAAGGCCATGCATGGAAGGGACATGTGGCAAGGGAAGTACTGTCCATAACACTGGTAGACTGGCAGCTGGCCGGTCTTGCAGAAAGTTATTGTAGATGTGGAGTGGGGTTCTCAGCTTCTCAAGTCCATGCCCTGGGAATAAGATCTTGTCTTGGGGCAAATAAAAACAAATACTGAGCTCACAAGAAACTAATGGGTAAAATAGGGCAAACATGACAATGAAAAGCCTTGGCATTTATGGAGGAAAAGTTCTTTCAACTCATTAGAAAGCATTCTTCATATCTATGCAATAGCAATATGTCATTCTTTAAGGAATAAATTTGCATTCCATGAATGTATAGAAACAAGACAGCTTGACTACTGAGTAAACCTACCTCATGCTCAGCTCAGTGACATTTTTGTTCCTCTGTTCATCAAGGTCTGGTTAAACCCTTTGATAAAACATTGACTTGGGGAGGTCACATTCCTGGCTGCTCCAGGGTGTAAAACCAAGTAAGCCAACAGGCAGCTTCTCCACAGAGTGGATGAATAACAACAACAAAAACGTGGGGGGTACTTTACTAAAATTTAAAACTGGACATTCAAAGCAGACCATGGATACAAGAGGTTGGATACAATAAGAAAAATTCCCCAGTGGTACAACCGCTGCTGCTGCCATGCTAGAAGCTCCAGCCAGTGAGGTCCCTCCATGAGCATAGTAGAGGGATAGGGAATTAAAGGAACCCACATTATTGGGAGGGCTGAGGTGTGACTAGGAATGGAATGTTTAGAGATCAAGGACATTGCCCAACAAACCTGAAAGTTGCACAATATGCATATGAAGGGAATGAAGCCACCACCTCTCTAGTCAGCCTGCAGAGGTCAAAGGAAGAAACCATTCTGCACCTGTGGCATGGGGGCTGGCAGCTGAGGATAGCAATGCCTGGCAAACCTGAGTTTGACCAGAGATATAGGCCCAGTAAACATACACTGCATGACACAGAGTGTGCTTAAGTGACCAGGGGAGAATCAAATGTTGACAGAGGTTTACACAGGGGACAATTGGTCACAGAAACCCAGCCAGCTGTACCCCATCCCCTTCAATCTGACTGTTTGCAGGAATGGCTGGTAGAGACACATCTGGTTGGGAACTCACAAAGGTGGGGGCAGGAGAGATTGTTTGGAGATTGAACCTGAGACCAGGAAACATGGGGTTTGCAGTTGACATAGGGGACTAAGAATTGGTTCTCCAACCGCATGAGTGGAATCCAGAGGAGCCCTAGAGTAAAGTCTTCTGCATGGACCAGCAAGTATTGAGCACTGGAGGTGCGCTGATTTAAAATCTCCAGACCAATTGGCATTCAGCAAAGAACCTAGAGGCCAGCTCAGCTTAAACCCTTTTCCCAGAAATTCTACCTACAAGATTATCTTCCTCACTCCAGCAATTCGGGGGTGGAGCATCACGCTCCACAAGATCCCACCTAAAACTGCTGAGAAGAGAAACTGACAATATTTTGAACTCCAATGGAAAGAATTCTTTAACCTTTCATCAGGATTTTTTTTCCTTTTTGCTCTTTTTTATTCTTTTTCTCCGTTTAATTGTGACCTTGATGGTACATGGACATTTATATATTTTCATATTTTTTTCTCATTTTTAAAGCCAGTTATTTTTCATGGATTAGTTTTCTATGAACTAGGATGATTGATTAGTATATTTTAGTTCTGTCTTGTATTCTTTTATTTTGTTGTTAATTTTTAAATGTTTACTTTATATATATTTTTCCTACCTGTTTCACTTGATTCTCTCTTTTCTTCCACTAACAGCCAATCTCATTGTTCTTTCTTTACTCTTCTTTTAACCATTTACTTCTGTCTTTTCTCCTTTCCCCTCATAATCATCACATCCTATATCACTTCTTTTCTCTCCCTGTCCACCATTGGAAACTGTAAACCGTTTTGCCAACTTGCTATTTTTACTGTAGGCAATAACTGATCATATCATTTCTGGTTATTGTGACAATTAACATTATGGACATCATGGTAGGAAATATTTGGTTTAATGCTATATATTGTTTTCACTGGTTACCTGTTACTATTTGTCTCTCCCTAAACAGTGAGTTACTGGAAACTTTCAGGGACATGATTAGTCCTTGGAACAGAAAATCTAGTGCCTCACATCCACATTATTAGATGGGTAGACACACAAACAACATGAAAAAGCAAGGGAACAAATCACCCCAAACAAACCAAGATACTCCAATAACAGAATCCTTTGACACTAAAATGGAAGAAATGTCAGAGAAGGAGTTTAGAATGTACATGGTTTAACTTGTCTACAAAGTAAAAGATGGCATAAGGAATGAAATCAGAGAGAAAATACAGGAAGTGAAAGATCAATTCAATACAGAGGCAGAGATTCTGAAAAAAATAAATAAATAAACCCAAGCAGAAATCCTCAAAAGAAAGAGTCAATAAACCAAATTAAAAATTCAATAGAACACATCACCAACAGTCTGGACCACTTGGAAGACAGAATCACAGTCAATGAAGACAAAATACAAAATCTCGAAAATAGAGTTGACCATGCAGAGAAGAAAGGAAGTTATGAACAGAACTTCCAAGAATTATGGGATTATATGAAAAGACCAAATTTAAGATATATTGGGATAGATGAAAGCACAGAGATACAAATCAAAGGAATTCACAATCTTTTCAATAAAATAATGTCAGAAAATTTCCCAAATATAAAGAATGAAATGAAAAATCAAATATAAGAGGCTTACAGGACCCCAATTGCACAGATTACAACAGACCCACATCAAGGCACATTATAATGATAATGCCTAGCATAAAGAATAAAGATAGAATTTTAAAGACTATGAGAAACATTATCAGATTACTTCTGGGGGAAACCAATACAGATCTCAGCCGATTTCTCAACCCAGACCCTCAAAGCTAGGAGGTCCTGGAATAATATATTCCAAGCTCTAAGGGGGAAAAATGGATGCTGAACAAAAATCCTATATCCAGCAAAATCTAGCTTCAGATTTGAAGATGAAATAAAAAACCTTCCATGGTAAACAAAATTTAGAAGAATTCACAACTCAAAAGCCTGCACTAAAGAATATTCTCAATAAAATATTCCATGAAGATGAAATTTTTAAAAAAGTAAAAATCAACAAAGGGAGTAATTATACTAAAGGAATAGCCAATCAAAGGAGAAGCAAATTCAAATTAAAACAAGAAATAAAACAAAATATCTGGGAATACAAATCATATCTCAATAATAACCTTAAACACTAATGTTCTAAATTCAATAATCAAAAGACATAGACTGTCAGATTAGATTAAAGAACAATACCCAAAAATATGCTGCCTCCACAAGACTCACCTCAAAGGCAAAGACATCACAGACTGAAGGTAAAAGTATGGGAAAAAAAACATATAACTCATATGGATCACATAAACAAGCAGGGTTTCCATCCTTATATCAGATAAAGTGGACTTCAATCCAAAATTAATCAGAAGGGACTCAGAAGGACATTTTATACTGCTTAAGGGACTTATACATCAACAAGACATAACAATCATAAATATTTATGCTCCAAACAATGGAGCATATTCATACATCAAGCAAACCCATCTAAATTTCAAGAATCAAATAGACCACAGCACAATAATAACAGGTAATATTAACACACCTCTCTCACTACTGCTTAGATCATCCAAATAAAAACTAAACAAAGAAAATATAAAACTCATTAATACAATCAATAATTTAGACTTAACACAAATATGTAGAATATTTTACCCATCAATGATTGATTATACTTTCTTCATAGCAGCACATGGATCCTTCTCTAAAATAGACAATATCTAATGCCACAAAGCAACTCTTAGTAAATATAAAAAAATGGAGACAGTACTCTGCATTCTATCAGATCATAATGGAATGAAATTAGAAATCAACAATAAAACAAAAAATTAGAAGCTACTACAACACCTGGAGACTGAATAATATGCTATCGAATGATGAATGGATAGCAGAAGAAATCTGGGAGGGAATAAAAAATACTTAGAGTAAATAAAAACACTGATACAATATATCAAAATCATACCACAAAGGCAGAGCTAAGAGAAAAGTTCATTGCATTGAGTTCATTCATTAAAAGAATAGAGAGTCAATGAACAAATGACCTACCATTATATCTCAAAGCCCTAGAAAAAGAAGAACAGATCAACACCAAAAGCAGGAGACAGTGAATCATTAAAATTGGAGCTGAAATCAATGAAGTTCAAACAAAAGAAACTACTCAAAAAATTGACAAAAAGTTGGTTCCTTGAAAAAATAAATAAAATTGATAAACTCTTAGCCATGCTAATAAAGAGAAAACTCAAATTACTAAAATTCATGATGAAAAAGGAAATATCATTATGGACACTACTGAAATATAGGAGATAATCAGAAACTATTTGAAAACTTTATACACCAATAAAATAGAAAATCTTGAAGACATCAACAACTTTCTCTATAGAATGACCTACATAAACTGAATCAGGAGGACATACACAATTTAAATAGATCAATTTCAAACAATGAAATTGAAGACATCATTAAAAGCCTACTAATCAATAAAAACCCAGGACCAGACAGATTCTCAGCCAAGTTCTACAAGTACTTCAAAGAAGAGTTAACACCAACACTCCTCAAATTACTCCATGAAATAGAAATGGAGGGAACCCATCTAAACTCATTCTATGAGGCTAATATTACCCTGATACCAAAACCAGACAGATACATCAAGGAAAGAAAAGTTCAGACCAATATCCCTGATGAAAACAGATGCAAAAATTCTCAATAAAATTTTGGCAAATCACATACAAAAACATATTTAAAAGATAGTGTACCATGATTAAGTTGGTTCATCTCAGGAATGCAAAGTTGGTTCAACAGATAGAAATCAATAAACATGATTCATCAGATCAATAGACTTAAAGACAGGAATCAAATGATCATCTCAATAGATACAAAAAAAAATCTGACAAAATACGTACCCCTTCATGTTCAAAACACTAGAAAAACTAGGGATACTAGCAACATAACTCAACATTGTAAAATCTATATAAATCCAAGGCAACAGCATTTTAAATGGAGAAAAATTGAAAGCATTTCCACTAAGAACTGGAACAAGACAGGGATGCCCTCTTTCGCCACTTTTATTCAACATCATCCTTGAACCACTAGCCAGAGCAATTAGAAAGAAAAATAAATAAATAAAGGGACACAAGTAGGAAAAGAAGAACTCAAACTATCACTAGTTTCCAACAACATGATTCTATAATTAGAAGAACCAAAAAATTCCACCAGAAAACATCTTGAACTAGTAAACGAATTCAGCAAAGTAGCAGGACATAAAATTAACACCTATAAATCAAATGTGTTCCTAAACCTCAGTGATGAATCCACTGCAAGAGAAATTATGAAAACTATCCCATCCATAATAGCTTCAAAAAAAAAAAAGAATATTTGAGAATCAATCTAACAAAAGAGGTAAAAAGACCTCTACAATGAAAACTACAGAACACTAAAGAAAGAAATTGAAGAAGACTTTAGAAGATGGAAAGATCTCCCATGCTCTTGTATAGGCAAAATTAACATTGTCAAAATGGCCATACTACCAAAAGCTTATATAGATTTAATAAAATTCCTTGAAATTATGATGACATTCTTCATAGAAATAGAATAAGCAGTCATGAAATCCATTTGGAAAAATAATAGACCCAGAATAGCCAAAGAAATCCTTAGTAAGAAAAGTGAAACAGGAGTCATCACAATACCAGATCTTAAGTTATACTACAGAGCCACAGTAAAAAAAAAAAACAAAACAAAACAAAACAAAAAAAAAAAACGGCATGGTATTGACACCAAAACAGACATGTAGACCAATAGTATAGAATAGAAGACACAGGGTCAAACCCACATAAATACAGCTATCTCATACTAGACAAAGGCACCAACAATACACATTAGAGAAAAGATAGCCTCTTAAACAAATAGTGCTGGGAAAACTGGGAAATACATATGCAGCAAAACAAAATTAAACCCATATCTCTCCACCTGCACAAAAATCAACTCAAAATAGATCAAGGACTTAGGCACTAGAACTCTATGCCTCACAGAAGAAAAAGTAGGTCCCAATCTTCATAATGTTGGCTTTGTGCTGAGGGCCATTGCCAAGTAGGAATGACGCATCGAAATTTCCTTGCCAGCGTACCCCATGTTAAATGGACTTGCCTTGGAAATTCGCTGTGACATTGCATGTGTGTTTGAGAAAGGTGACCCTGCTCAAGGACCAGGGTGGATCCAGGATTAGGGTGTATCCTGCAGGTTTGAGGAAGTATCCCGCTCCTTGGGTTGAGGGCGGTCCCCGTTTAAGACAAGTTTAAGGCAGTTCCAGGTTTAAGACAATATGGGTTTTAGAGAAGTTCGATGTTGAAGATTATTGCTGCTGGGAATAGGGCGTTCCTGCTGCTTGAGTTCCCGTTGAGTTCTCGTGAGATTCAAAAACTATTAGGAAAAAAGCCTCGTGGAGTAGGTGAATTGGGCGGCGGCGGAACTGGGATTGCCCCAGAACGTGTTTGTTAAAGGCCGGTGTGAGTTCGGGAATAAAGAATTGCTGTTTGAATCTACAAAGCTGTGTGGTGGCTTGTGATCTTGTGCCCAGCCAAGACATTGGCAGCTTTGGACCTGAATTCATTAACAAGCACCAGAAGTAACATTAAGAATCAAGAAATGGAATGGAAACAATGTAAAAAGCTTCTTTTCAGCAAAGTAAACAATCAATAATGTGAAGAGAGAGCCTACAGAATGGGAGAAAATCTTTGCCACCTACACATCAGATAGATCATTAATCTCCAGGATATATAAAGAACTCAAAAAACTTAACATCAAAAAAAAAAAAAAAACAACAACAACAAATAACCCAATCAATAAATGGAAAAGGAACTCAACAGACACTTCACAGAAGAAGAAATTCAATTGGTCAACAAATATATAAAATAATATTTAACATCCCTAGCAATTAGAGAAATGCAAATGAAGAGTACACTGAGATCTCATCTCATTTCAGTCAGAATGGCAATTAATAATGTTGGTGAGGATGTGGGAAAAAAGGTATACTTATACATTGCTGGTGGGACTGCTAATTGGTGCAACCACTCTGAAAAGCAGCATGGAAATTCCTCAGAAAACTTGGATTAGAACCACCATTTGACCCAGTTATTCCACTTCTCTGTTTATATCAAAAGGACTTAAAATGAGCACACTACAGTGACACAGACACATCAATGTGTATAGCAGCTCAATTCACAATAGCTAAACTATAGAACCAACCCAGATGCCCTTCAACAGATGAACAGAAATTGTGGTATGTATACATAATGGAATATTACTCAGCCATAAAGAGAAATGAAATTATGGCATTTGCCAGTATATAGATGGAACTGGAGAATATCATGCTAAGTGATATAAGCCAATGCCAAAGAACCAGATGCTGAATGTTTTCTCTGATATGTGGACACTAATTCAGAATAAGGGAGGGGGCAGGGAAGAATAGTGGCACTTTGGATTAGATAGGAGTGAAGGAAGGGGAGGAGGAATGGGGGTAGAAATGATAGTAGAATGAATTGGACATTATTACCCTATGTGCATATATGATTACATGACCTATGTAACTTTACATTATGTACCAGAACAATGAGAATTTATATTCCATTTATGTATGATGTGTCAAAATGCATTCTGCATTCTAGTATTATGTATAACAGATTAGAATAACAACCACAACAAAAAGATATTGACTTGGCTTCTAAGTTTACAAGAATCTTCCTTTGTTTTCCCTTCCAAAAAACTGATGTGACAATAAATTTTTAAAGAAAATCAAATCAAATAAAGTGGTGTTTCTTGGCCAAAATTTAAAATTTTTCTATAACCTGAAGAGTGAAATTTCCTAATATAAGGATATTTGCTTATTTAGGGAAAAAACTACATACTATACATGGGAAAAATTATTATACATTTTAAGAAAACTATACACTATAAAGATACTTGCATATTTGAGATGCCAGAAAAATAAATTCTTTACCAGAGAGCAGGTTCTGGTGAAATACCTCTCAAAATTGTTTCATTGAACTGCAACCTCAGCATATGATCCACCAAAGAGAGTAAGTTATGGTCAACTATATTTGGGAAATATTTAATATCCATTCCCCCTTGAAGAATCAACCATGTGTATTAACATATTCAAGTTCTGAAGTGAAAATCTGACATTCTTGATTTAATTCAGCATTTTCTCAAACTTATTTCACTTAAAGCACCCTATTAATAAACCAGTATCACTTAATGAAAGGGTTAAGGAGGTGTTTTCAAATAAAATACACCAACAACATAATCTTAAATTCATACAGGATTCTACATGGTTTTTTTTTTAATTGTGTTTTTATTTACAGTATATCAGGTTGATGAGCAAGCTAGTGTGGCTTCAGCTCTGCCATTATCTGCTAGCACACTTTATAAATTTTAACCTACACTCAAACAAATAAATTTTATACAAACTATGTTTCTTGTTCATCTTCATCTTTCCCTTTTCATTTTTCATAAAGTAACCAGTGCAAATGAAATAATCAAATCTTGATCAAAGCTTTCTCCATACGCTAAAAATAGTACCATTTCAAAAACAAAAAAGCCACTACCTGGTGGCAAGCTCATCTGCAACTGATGTAGGAAAATGTGAGCTTAAAAGTCAAGTGTACCAACATGTAGAACCTCTGCGTAAGGTAAAGAAGGAGCTCAGACAGACAGCCAATACTTCCTGGATATCAGGACAGTCCCCAGTGAAAAGGCCTACCTTGGGAAAGTATTAAAAGTCACCAAAACCCAGAGAAAAGGGAGGTGAAGAGGGCCCCAATGCAATGATTAAAGGCACAGATCACAAAACAACAGGGTGCTTCCAAGAAGCAGCTGAATCGGGTATATAACGCATCTCAGCCATTACTACAGCAACCCTTCATGTTGGAAGGTTCCAAATATTCAGTGCTGGGAAAACTAGTTTAGGAATATATTTTCCCTTTCAGATTAGTTCATGCTTATGTTTCATGCTAAAACTGATCCACTCCCTGGCATCTGAAACTTGCTCTGTTATGCCTATCTTCTTAAATGGCCTCCATGCCTTCTGGGCCACAGAACCCTGTGGCCACCTGCCTTAGCCTCTGCATCTGCCCTAAAATGACCTTTGCATTTCCAAATTGAAATTCTCCAAAAGTCTCAGACTGGTCAGCTCATCTGGGGGACACAAAATTCACATTTTCTTGGTCTTATCATCTTCCCAGTTTAACCAGGGTTTCCCTGCAAGTTATCCATCAGGATAAGAATTAAGGAGTAATTAGTAAACACATTTGCTCTAGTACTGCTCACAGAGCTTTAACTAGACCTGACTTCCTTTAACTTTCATTTACTCTTATCCTAGTGGCTCTTCCCAAGTCTACAGGGAGCCCTTCACCTTGTTCTGAATGGTTCCTTCAAATACCATGCACACAATACACCCCACTTACCCTTGCACCAGATTCTTGTGGTAACATTTATTGTTTAAAATCCACTATTTATGCCAAGGCACCAATAAGGTTGTTTCAAAGCTGTCTGTTCTCTCAGATAAATTAGTTTTATTGCAAAAGCCTCTAACACACAAACTATTCTATCTGTTTATGTTGGGTGAGTCTCTACACTAAAGACTTTTTTTTAGAAAACTTTTTCAGTGCATTACCTTGATGATATTGTATATTCCTCCTTTTTTTTTTTTCTCCAAATCTGGGCATTATTCATGATTAGTGTGATTATGTATCCTGACTTATCCCAGTCTTTTGCTTATGCCTGTTGTCCTGGATTAACTATTAATGTCCCATATTCAAAGCTGCTGTGTTTAGGTGACAAATTACATACTCACCTTATCTATAGACCAACCATGTGTATCTTATTCTCTCTTCTTCCGAAGTCCCTCAGTCAAATAGGCTCATGCTAAAGTACTTCTGCATTCTACACTTCCTGTTGTGAGCATACTCAGAATACAAAAGTGGGTCCCAGTTACATTAATTTCACATTAAAATTACCATTTTCTACTTACACTCCCATGTTAATTCCTTCGATTTATTCAGCTGTGTATATTCTCAATCCAAATAATTCGGGTGGTCTATAAATGGTAAAAGAATATGGGGCCAGGAATGTAGTTCAGTGGTGGACTTACCTAGTACATACAAGGCTCTGGGTTTGATCCCCAGCACTGAAAAAAATTAATAAATAAAAAATAATAATGGTTCCACAGAGTAATATTTAGCCAGCCAATCAATGTCTTATCTGTCTCATTCAGGCTTCCAGAGTATAATCATGTGAGTAAACAGTACAAATTCTAGCAATGATATTTAAATAATTCATCTTCTTGTGAATTTTCTCAAACCTTCATTGCACCCCTTTATTCATCACAGATAAACTCCCAAAATTATCATTAAAAGGCAATGGTGATCTAATAGTGCACAGGTATACATGACTTTGGTGGCTATGTTCACTTTCAGATTAACCATGAAGTAAACTACCAGTGCAAATCTAACCTTGAAAATGTCCTTGAAATATCATGTAAGGTAAAATACAGTTATGAGGATTTTAGGGAGAGACTTGCATTAGCCAAGGTTTCTCAATCTGGACACATTCTGGGCCAGATAATACTCTGCTGCCAGGGGCTATCCTGTGTCTGGACAGATATTTACAGGATCCCTGGCCTCTGAACAATAGATGCCAATAGCAATCCCCACTCCTTCAACCCCACCCCTAAGTTTAGAAGTCAAAAATAGCTGCCACTATTGCCATTATCTCCTGGGAGGCAAAATTATTCCTGGTAGAGAACTTCTGAAATGGCAGTTAC
The DNA here is from genome assembly GCF_964194105.1 of Spermophilus citellus. Taxonomy (NCBI): domain Eukaryota; kingdom Metazoa; phylum Chordata; class Mammalia; order Rodentia; family Sciuridae; genus Spermophilus; species Spermophilus citellus. The sequence continues at coordinate 157,786,248 of NC_138185.1, read as the reverse complement.
ACTCAGAATCAGATTTGATCCCTAATATCTCCTTAGGAAGGGTTGATGTACTCCACATTAATTGATGTTTGTTGAGAGCACCTACTATGTGCAAGATACTTTTCTAATACTATGAAAGATGGAGAAAAACAAACTGAAAATATGGTTTCTGTCATCAAAACTTTTAAGAGATGTTGAAGGAACTGACTTCATTGTTATTCTACATGTATTTATTTTATACTCTTTGAGAAATTGAGTAATATATTTACCAAATATCTAAGCATATCTATTGGAGGAGTATGTTAGCAAATAGTCTAAATAGAATGATTTGAATAAGACAGAGAGCTAATATGTATTATTCAGGTCACAAATATTTAATGAATTAATGAAGAAATCCATATACTCTACTAAAAGGGAGGCTTCAAAGGTGGTTCAGAGGAGATGAGTTTTCTTCTTGACTGAAATGTATGACAGAAAAAAGTGTTGGTCTTTTTCTAGGGATCAAGAAAGGACTTACAGAAAAGCCTATACTTTAGTTTGGAATTTATGATATTTTTCTTCAGCGTGGGATAGTAAGCTTTCACAAGTTGGAAACTCTGACACAGAGCCCGAGGATAAGTAGATGGATTGGCTGTAATCTGGTCTTTGAGCTAAAGGCCAGAAATATATTTTACTGGGTACAAGAGGGCAATGTATCTGTAGGAAGAGAACTGGCCTACAGGGCAAGAGACCCTGGTTCTAAAGTTAGATCTGACACTAATCTGTGGTCTTCCAAGTGTTTTTAAGGCCATGAAGCCTAAATATGCTTTCTTGGGACAAAATGAGAATTACATCTTCTCCATCTACCTCAAATGAAATACTGCAAATAAAAATATGACCTGAAATTGTTACATAAATAGTCAGCCTCCCATATCTATAACTTCTGTATCCCTGGATTTAACCATGGATAGAAAATATTCAGAAAAAAATCATCTATATTGAACATGCATAGGCATTTCCTTCTTATTATTCTCCAAATAATTCAGTATAACAACTATTTATATTTTTAAAAATCTTTTAAAATATGGAACCCTTCTCGACTGTGCATGTCATCCTTGTTCAAGGGCCATAATAATCTTCTCTGTATTGTTCCAATAGTATATGCATTGCCAAAGCAAGCACTCCATATCTAACAACTCTTTACATGGTTCTTACATTGCACTAGATATTATAAGTAATCTAAAAATGATTTATTAGATATTGTAATCTAAACATGATATAAAGTGTATGGGAGGCTGTATATAGGTTATAAGGATGATTCAATTTGTTTTTTCCTTACCGTTGTGTTGTTGCTAACTGGAGAATTACCTCATTGCCTACTTGTGAATAAAGAGTGGAGCACCTTGATATCCATGGGAGGAAGGGGTTCCAGAACAATCTCCTAGGAATACCAAGGGATGACAGTATAAACTGTTAATTATAAAATGGAATGATGGTACTGAATGTTCTCTAGGGTTGCTTCCAGGTTAAAAATATATAATCTTACCATAAAGTTTTTTCAAGTCTCCAAGATTTATGAAAGTGGATTTATGTGCATATATGAAAGAACAATATTAGATATTAGTCTAATAAGATTCACTTGTCAACTTCCCCAAGCAGCTATACAGAGATCTAAATAAATCAAATGATTGTTATTTTTAAAAGGAACTACAAATGAATGGTCAGGTCAGTCATAAGACCTGGGAAAAATTATAGCTGGGTTTCAACATTTAGGAAGAAAATATTTCCATAAAAGCTTTTTTTAAAAAATATTGCTTAGTTGTCAATGGACCTTTATTTTATTTATTTGTATGCAGTGCTAAGAATTGAACCCAGTGCCTCACACATGCTAGGAAAGTGCTCTACTACTGAGCCACAACCCCAGCCCTCCATAAAAACTTTTTGTCCGGTAATTTCTCAGTGTCCATTGATAGTAAAAAATCATAACTTAGATCCTGATACCTTGAGTGCTACAGAGTACATGTCAGTTGTGTTTTCATACAATGGAGAAACCCTACTGGATTTGACTGCAGCGATCTGACTAACCAACATTTCTTGGCTAAGAACGAAGGAACCACTATCCCTTGACATAAGCAGAAAACCACTGGTAGGATGCTCTTTAGAGCAAGATGATCAACATGCATTTAGCTTTGCATTCTCAAGAAACCTACTAATGCCAGTGAAAACATTACCATCTTCTGTGTAGTGTTTTATTGTATCACGACATTCTTAGTGTTTATTATCATATTTAATAAGTGACTGAATTCATTTGGTGGAGCCTCTTTACCCAAAGCAGATTCTCATCTTTGTGATTTTCTCTTTCAGTTTTCCCTGAGGGAAGCCATCTCCTCAAACAAAAACATCAGAAACCGGTGGAATGTTGATAGGAAACTCTGAAAATGATTCGTAAGGCTGAATTAAATCTCAGTCAAAATTGGGTTCACAATTCCATCTGTTCTTCAGGATTCATGAGAAGCAGAGGTGCCAGTTAGATTAAAAATTCTGGTGTGAGATAAGAATCTCTTAGAACCTAGACTTTGTAGCCTGTCAGCAAACATAAGGTTTAGATATTTTGTGAAAGTATTTTCCCAAAATAGCCTACAGTAGCTTGAAAATATATGAGAAAGAAGACAGGATTCTGTCAGGAAGACTGATCATGGAAAACAAGGCTGTATACAAGTATCTTGGCTTGGCAACCTTGTACCCATGCTTAATTCCCTCTTGCTCATGCAAAAATTGTTTTCTCTCCTTTCTAATGCAGCAGCTCAATGGGATACATCTATATTTAGTACTCCCTTTGTCTTCATGGGAATCTGTAATCTCTTGTACTTGGCAAGGGTGATTCACTTTGTTTTTTTCTTACTGTTGTTGCTGCTAACTGGAGAATTACCTCATTGCCTACTTGTGCACAAACGAGGGCTCCATTCTACTTTGCATCTTCATTAGGTAAAAAAGATGCTAGTAAGGAAAATTCTGAAACCACTGCATTTTAACTCAGAAGGTTTAACCAGAGATGCTTCATGGTGAAACACCATGCTTTGGTTATTTTTTTACAGAGTTTCTTAAATAAATCTGAGCAATTAAAAAAGAAACTAAGCTGATACTTAGAATACAATCACTTGGTGAATATTTGAAGAGTGACTTTACAGATGGATGAAAAACATCACCACCAAACATTTTATTGATTTTTCCATTTGCCAAGAAATTGTGTGCTAGGGGGAAAGTGCTATGTGATGTTGAAATAAAACAAATAGCCTGTAAAGTTTAATATAAATACAAGAATTGAATAGTAAATCAACCAAACTTACAAAAAGTGCCTAAAATATGACTTGAGGTATTACTAGTTGAGTTCAGAAAAAGATGAATTCATTAGAAGCAAATATCTGTACCACATGTGGAATCCTTCACAAAAGAAGGATTAAAACTGAGCCTCAAAATTGGTTAAATTTTGTCCAGGTACAGGGGAAAGGAAAACATATTTCAGATGAGAATGTCCATCAGTATGATTCTATTGAAATGTACACTGTACTCTTGGTCACACGCTATTCTAGGTATAAGCTTAACATGAGAGAACAAAACAGATATAACCATTGCCTTGGTGGAATTGGTAGTCGGTTCCAATAAATTGTGGCCAAGGCAATAGTAACCTGAGGTTTAGGATTTGTATATCCTAGAAAGTCCAAGTCCCATTCTCTATCCCTCATGAACTAACTCCAAGTAACATACATCACTGAGAACCACTGCATATAAGTACTGTTCATCCTAAATTGATGAAAATCACATTGTTAGGTTAGCTGCTAAGTGAATAAAGATACTGCTTTAATAAAATCAAACGACAGCTTCTCTTGCCTCCTTGTAAAACTCAAATATAGTGCACAAATCATGAAGTGGCTGCCCCAATTGATCCTGGACTTAATGGAAACCTTCAGGGTATGGTAAGAAACTGATAAGCTGAGATTTTTAGAGTGATTACTTTCTTTTTTTTCCTCATAAATTAAATGAAAAAAAAAGATTAACTAAGGGATCCTGTCACATTCAAAGAGCATCAATACTGAAATATAATACTATTCTCTGCACTCCCTGGCCCATACTAAATTTCTCCACAGGCAATAGCTGCTTTAAAAAAAAAAATGTAGTTAAAAAAATTAAAGAAGTGAACATTAAAAGTAAAACATTTTAAATAAAAATACAAAAGTGTTTCTGATTTTTAAAAATTGAAACATTAATATCTATTAACTATGACTCAGGATTAAAAGAGGCACATGTGGGTCATGAATCAGGTCCTATAAAATCTCTTTGGGGACATATTTCCATGGTTTCCTTTAACTTGGAAAGTGTTCTTTGCTCTTTATTATATCCCTAACAGAAGGAGGAGAAAGAGGTTTTCCTCTTGGGATAACCACACAATAAAATTTTTAAAAAATTAATGTGTAAAACTAAAGTGCAACTAGTATGATATATATTAATTAAGACACTGGCTAAACTCAGCCGTCTGCACCAGGACCTAGCTAATGATGGTCAGCCAGCTAGATTGTCCCCAGAGAACAACCAATTAGCATTACCTGTGAAATACTTTGGAAAGAACCCTGGGCCAAAAATTCTCTACAGGCTTCAGCAGAGGGAAAGAAAAGTTAAGTCACTAGATCTGGATTGAAGTCCCTGTTCGTCTATCTTTGTGTGATCTGACATAAGTCATTTACCTTCTCCAGAACTCAGGTGGCTCCTCTATGTCATGAGAGAACCAGGAAACAGATAATAAGTCTAAGGGGTTTTGTTTGTTTGTTTTGCTTTGAGTCTTTAAAGGGGAGGATACAAAGCAAAGAAAGTGCTGTCTGGTACATTTGAAGAAAGGTTGAACATCGCCATGCAGAAACTAATACAGAGGTCTTTCCATAGCTGACACCAAACCTCATTTTCTAATGCTTTCAATGAAGACAGTGACATTTGGCACTGAACACAACAAAAACAATTAACAAATGTCAGAGACTGTATAATACGTGGAAGGCCTAGTCCTAACCTTGTTTTTTATTTCCAATGTGGGTTTCTGGAAATTAGAGATGGAAGAAGCAAATATTTAGCAAGTATGAAGCACATATACTACACATACTGTAGTGTAGGTACTGGGCAACCCTGTGCTAGATGTTGTAGAAGTGCTGGTAGCATAGTCCCTGCCTTCAGAGAACGTGCAGCCTAGAGAAGATGACCAAGACCCACAAGGAAGCAAGATAAATTCTACTAGAAGGGTTTGCATCAAGACTAAGGACCACATAGCTGAAGTATTCATCATGAGAAGTGAAGTCGGCTTGAGGGAGACTGTGCACTAAAGCAAAACCCAGAGTGTGTGTGGTCAAAGATGCATTGACTTTCAATTTAAAAAAAAAAAAAATGGCTATGGGGCAACTGATCTCTAACAACTGTACCAAGACATGAGAATTTGTAATAAGCATATCCAATGAAACATGCAGAATTAGAAATTTGTGTTTGGTAGAAAATACATTTCAAAACTTTCTATTTTTAGGCATCTTAATGTTATTTTAAGTTCTCTACTTTTCTCCCTTCATGCTACACTGTTCCTCCTTAGTGGTGGGGCAGGGAGGCAATGAGTGGGTCCAGAGGCAGGAGGAAAGGAAGCTAATGACATCAGGTCAGACGAGAATGGCTGCCAATCCAATGTCCCTGTCCTACAGGTGTGAGTCCTCCTGTTCCAGGTTTGGGAAAGTGCCAACTTATCACCAAGCACTTGAGTGTGCTTTGTGACTATTGCACAATAATGAATTTAAATATATTTTTTGAAACTCCCTTTTAAATGTATGATTATATTCAGAAAGCATACAACCGAAAGCCTCATGCTCCACAAGACAGATGTGAATATGGTGAAGACATGTCTTGGAACTTCTGAAAGTAAGGATTTTCCATGCATAAGCAGAGTAGAGAGGACAATAGAAAGAATGGAAATAATTTGTAGTTTAAGGATTGCGGTAGCAGGTGTGTGAAGACCTGGGTTCAATCCCCACCCGACCCACAAAAGTAGTCGAAGGCATGTCATGGTGAATGCTTCTCTAATACTGATTTGCGACACTACGACATGGAACTACCCTTAGTAATCACCCAGTCCATTAGTTTTGTAATGTCTAAAGCCTTATGAAGAACTCTTGTATCTACATATAGTACAATATGTTTGAAGTTGCGGGGTTGACCTGAAACTGCTGCAAATCCAACCTCCCACCCATACCCACAAGCTGCCCCTGAAAACTAACCCCAAATCTTAGCAGAATTCAGTTTGGAAAACCATGATCTGCTTTCTTTCTCTTTTTAGAAATGAAGCACCATTAATTTTTAATTTTTAAATTTAATCTCATTTTCTGTAAATTGAGCTTTAGTTTGCCTGAAGATCTACTGTGTCAGTTACATCTTTTGTTTGGCTGTAAAAGTTCTGATGTTCTTGACACAGCAAGTTAAAATAATGAAGAATAACAAAGAGACAGGCATACAGGTCTCCTGGCTTAAGTCACTCTGCTCTATGGCCTCCATCCTAAACATGAATGCACACTATCTGTACATTGAATATGATCTATTTTTTTTTCAAATGTATAGATTATTTTCTAAATTGAGAACTAGAGTATCCTATGAGCATTACTGGTCTTCTCTATTTGAGTTTCAAGACTCAGGGAAAGAAAAAACATGAGTAACCACCTAATTATACTCTCCTGGTAAACATTCCTACAAAGAGAGCTCAGAGAGACTTATTCTCTTTAAACAACACAGACTATCAAGGGAAATGTAGCTTTCCTACTGTGCTTGTCAAGAGCACAGACTTCAAGTACCTACAACTAGTTTAAGTTCTTGACCTGTCAATTTTTGCTTATATACCAAAGAAATCAACTCTGATATCTAAATAAAAAAGGTATTTATTGAAAAGATACAGGCATAAGATTCAGGATGGTTCATCAGTAACAGTAACTATTGGCAGGGATGTGGGGAAAAGGCATATACTTATACATTGCTGGTGGAACTGCAAATTGGTGCAACCACTATGGAAAGCAATATGAACATTCTCAGAAAACTTGGAATGAAACCACCATTTGACCCAGCTATCCTACTCCTCTGTATATATCAAAAAAAAGTTAAAATCAGCATATTACAGTGATGTAGCCACATTAATGTTTATAGCAGTACGATTCACTATCGCTAAGTTATAGAACCAACCTAGATGCCACTCAACAGACGAATGGATAAAGACAATGTGGTGTATATACACAATGGAATGTTAGACATAAAGATAGTCTAGAGACTATCATGCTAAGTGAAATAAGCCAATCCCCCCCAAACCAAAGTCTCTTACATGTGGATGCTAACCCACAACAAGGAGGGTGGGGAGAATAGAAGTTCAATGGATTAGACAAAGAGAATGAAGGGAAGGGTGGGGGGATAGGAATAGGAAAGATAGTAGAATGAATCTGACATAACTTTCCTGTGTATCTATATGAATACACCAATGTGCATCTCAACGTTGTGTACATCCATAAGACTGGGATCCTAATTAGAATAAGATATACTTCACATTTGTATAAATATATCAAAATAGATGCTACTATCATATATAACTAAAAATAACCAAGTAAAAAAAAAGCAACTGCAAATTAAACTGAAAAAAAGGAAAGAAGAAATAAGAAACCAGAGATCAGAGATCACTCAAACACAGTCATTCCTTGCCTATTTCCACAGGATCACTACTCTTGGAGGCAGTTCCTGTTCCAGGCTTGCAGGCCCTTCCTCTCTGTGTCACATGCTTGAGATTCACCCTTCCTACGTAGACATATCCTGTTGCCCAAGCTCCAGTCATACTTTGCTGCCAGGGGACAATGGGAGGTTTCCTGACATCCCACTAGTAGCTATGCAGTGGGAGACTCCTTAACATCAAGAAGGCAATTCAGATCCTCAGCAGCCAGAAAAAAAATGTCAAATGCCCATGGTCACATTTTTCAGATGATAGGAACCAAAAACTATATTCCCGGCCATTTCAACTTTAGGTGAAGGTAAGAAACAAGGGTAGAATTTTTAACTCCAGAAAGAAGGAAAATTCTTAGATCATAAAAAAACAAGAGGAAGTATGTTCTAAGATGCCAGGACATTCACAGAACAGTTTTATTCAAAGTATATCCTATAAAATACACCTTGTCTTGTGAGATACTTCTCAGCTTCAAAAATGCTTCATAACATGAGTCTCTATTTTGGAGACTAGACTTTAAAAAAACTATTTAGAACATTAAACATTCACAAATCTTATTTTATTCAGTTTTCTCTAACTTAAAAAAAAATTATTTGGAACATGGCAACTGGGAGCATAAGCCAGCACTGAAATAACTTCCTTCCATTTTACCCACCCCCTATTTAATTATTTAATTTGATTATTTTTTAAAAAAATCATTTAGCCCTTAACACCCACAGAATCTGTTTTCAAAAGAGCACATTTTGCTTCTGATGAAAGAAGCATTTTACCCAATAGATCATTTGAAGCCATTTCACAGGAATTAGTACCTTTCTGGCAAGGTCAAAAGGACCTCTCAAATACTCAGTGCTTCAGAATAACATAATTGATGACCATTATTCAGTCTTTGATATTGTAGAAGTTGTAGCAGTTTGCTGTAAATCAACTGCATATTAGGGCAGGTATGCACTTGGACTCTACCATAAGAGCCAACCCTGATGGCCAGTGGATGAATAGGTGCTCTCTTCCAACTGAATTAACAGAAAATGAATATGACAGATTAGCAGACTTCTCCCCCCCCCCCACCTTGAAAACAGACAAAAAGGGATAGAGATGACAGGGGAAGGGTTGGAGTGTTTGGCTAGAGGAGAGTCCAGCTCTGGAGTGTCCCTCCCCTGGTCTGTAGAAGCCCTGGGTTCTTCTTCCAGTATCCTGCAGCCATGTGCCCTACATCCAAACAACTTTTTATGTTTTCTTTTTCCTTGTAATCAAGAACATGACAACCAGGAGCATGAGACAGCACTGAAATCACTTCCTTTCATTTTACCCCCTTTAATTAAGTGGAGATGAGAAAAATGAATCATTAGCAGGAGCAGAGTCCGAGAGTGAGAGGTATCAAGTGTTTTATCATCACATCCTGCCGGCAACTTTGTACTTGGCTTTGCATGCAGCAGCAGATTATTGTAGCTTGCCCGACAAACATGATTAATAACTCAGCCAGAGCCTTTGTGCTGAATGCAGTGTTTGCCAAAAATGGCAGAACTCATTGGAGAAGGGGGCACTGCAGTGACAGTTACTTCCCTGCCCCATGACCCTTCTTTGTAATTAAAACCCAAACTCAATTATGTAGCTAACACTCAATGACACATCTCCTCCCTCCTGTAAGTAATGATTGCTGATGCTGAGATTATTTTCACAGCTCTAGACTACAAAGAAATACAGTGATCTCTCAAAATGTAGCTTCCACATCCAACTTTTATAGCCCCTGAGCCCTGTCAGGCTTATCACCCGTTGCTACGCATGGAAGACGTAGCGCCTTTGTTGGAGAATGGAGAAGCCGAGAATCTCTGACCTCTCTGCATCTCCTTTACCTTATAGCATTTGAAAACTTGATGTGGCAGAAATTTTTTAAAAAATCATGGTGCCACACTAGCCCCAGACACTCCAAAGGAGATCAGGGTCAGTGGCTACTATTTCTGCTGCTGAGTACATTTCTCAATTGCACTATCCCTGACACCCCGCTTTGGTACAGTTTGTTCCTTAATGTTTAGTGCAGCTTCTTTCCTGCTGAGGCAGCTTCCAAACAGCAGCTGTGATGCCACCCACCAGCATCCCAACAATGTCAACCAATTCAAGTAAACAGGTTGTGCGATTTGACCCCTCCTACACACACGTGCAAGGAAGTGCACACTCCTGTAAATTTCAGATGGGGGATGCCTCTAAAGAAGCAGCAGACCCACACGGGGAGGCTAAATCCTGCCTGCTCTGATTTTGAGGGAATAATCACTTTATTTATAAAGCTTCCCTCCTACCATTGCCCTGGAAAGCAGTCACAGTAGTGACTAGATAAAAATGTTAATTAAGACATCATAAGCCACCCTGAAGGCACAGGAATAAAAATAAAGAAGGAATTTGCCAAAGTGGAGGTTTCAAATGGTCTAAAGGGAGTTAAAGCAATTGAGAGAATTACTAAGTGCAGAGAGATGAACTCCTGAGCAAGCTGTAAAGCAAGAGCTCTGCAGCCTGGGCCACCTTCCAGAAAGGCAGGAGCTGTGAGAGAACCCAGGCAGGCATTGTATGAGACTCGTGAGTGGCCTGCTTGCAAAGCCATGTCTTTTGAAAGAATGAGCCAATGGATGGGTGGATCTGAATGCTCTATTATGTCTTCTAAAAGTCAATAGAACTAACAAGGGAAAATCTGTTTTATTATTTGCATGACTCTTCATGCAAAAATAATTATTTTTATAATTCAGTATAAAATAAACATCTTGTAAATTTTAAACTCTAAACTTGAAATTATCAGGCATGCTATGATTTGAAGGTGTCCCACAAAAGTATCTGGGTTGAAACATTCTCCCCAAATTCACATGTGGATGGTGTTTGGAGGTGGGGCCTGTGGAAGGCAGTTAGGGTTAGATGAGATCATGACAGTAGTAATCCCATGTTGGCATTCGTGACTCTATAAGAAGAGGAAGAAAGGCCTGAGATAGCACACCTGCTCCTATCTCGCCATGATATGATGCAGCAAGAAGGCCCTCATCAGATGCTAGGCGAATGCTGGCAGCATGCTCTTGGGCTTCGAATTCTCTAGAACAATGAGCCAAATAAACTTCTTTTCATTATAAATTACCCAGTTTGGGGCATATTGTTAAGACAGCAAAGAACAGACTAAGATACCTTCCAGTCTTCTAGGATAATGACTATTTCCCAGCAGAAAGACAAAATAATCAGGATCTATATTAACTGATATTTATTGATAGAGTGTATAAGAAAGGAATAGTGATTATACATTGACTGAACATACAGCCCATTTGTACCCACATACACATGATGCAGTTTTTTCTTGCTCTGACCCATTAATAACCAAATGCATAAAATGTGATCCATCACACATGGCCAAGGGGAAGTAATAATAAGCAAAACACCTCAGAAAAGATTACTATCCAACATTGTCCCTTACTTTTGTTTACTCTATTGGGTAATAAATTCTAGTTCTCCTGAATACAGGAATGAATTATGTTTTAAATATTCTTGCAAGAAATCTTTCAACAAGTTTAAGATTTCTATACATTTTCAGATTATTGCACTAATTCATAATGTTATTATGCATTATAAAATGTGTTAGGGCCAAGTCATCAAGTGATGGTTAGAAGAAAAATAAGTAATAGTTTACACACACACACACACACACACACACACACACACACACACATGAATGACGTGTTTATACAAGATGCACTCTTTACATGATTTTGTCATTAATTATCATACAGGAGACACTTGATTTTTGGTTTTATGTAAAGAACTTAGAACGGCTTTTAACAGACTTTTTAACAATATAACCAAATGTTGTTGAGAATGTAATATGTCATTCACTAATGAGAATTGTAAGGCTAATTATATGCACTTCATATATGATGATGTAAAAGGGTGTAGAACAATCAGACTGCCACTCCTCATCCCACATGGACCATGGTTAGGGTACTTGTCTCTATATTGATTCAACCTGTGTGTTTCTCGAATATTCTTATCCCAGGTGTGCTCTGATCTTTGTCGAGATGACAATTTCTTATGTTGGGGTCTCTGTTACTACATCCAGGTCTTTGTAATATGTACTTTCTTAGGGTACGAACCCTGGAACCCTGACTACTGAGTAGTTAATACTGAAAATGCCTTTGTGGAACTGGAGTAGCACTTGTCACCTGAACTCTGCTCAGGCCCTCACCATCGAGGTCAACACCCTGAGTTCTGGAGGTTACTAATGCTCTCTATGCCCTAAGAGTGAACTTGAAAGGAAGAAACTGCATAGCAACCACACTGAAAATGGATCTTCTCCTTATCCCACCAAATAGCTCCCTGCCTGACCATTTATGAGACAACTGGTGTCTGGGGTGTGAATGACTCACATGTAAGGAATCCTGAGGCTATGTGTGTTACTAACTGGAAAGAAGTCACTGTCCTAAAATAAGAATGCCTCAAGTTTGCTAGATTTGATGGAGAAAAACCATCTAAGATATGGCCCATGAACGTGTGTAGCACCATCCATCATACAGAAAATTCATTTGCTTAATTTTTTTCATTTTCTTTTTTTGTTTTTGTTTTTGTTGGGGGGGGCAGTGATAGTCTATGATCAATAACCTATATAAAGTTAAATTTTTTCAAAGTTCCTCAAAAAAGCACCAGTTTGTTGATTTCAAAAAGGAAAGTCAATCTTAGGACTTTAAATTCTCATCTTATTGCACTGAATTACTCTCCATTACTTGAATTGTGCGTTTTATAAATAGAAGTATTATAATAATTAAAGTAATGATTATCAACATAGAGAAAATTAGCTTTATAAGTAACACTACAAACCTCATAGATTCAAAAAAGATGTTTTTGAGCTCCTGCTGTGTTCTGGGAGCATGCTTCATGCTGAGAAAATAAACCAATAAAGTACAGTCTCTGACCTTAAATTATTCACCCAACAGTTATGGAGACCAAAGCCTATATAGTCATCAAGAACCCAGTGATAGGTACACTACTGATCAGAAACACATTTGGCTGCAGGTAACAGAAACCCCAATGAATGGTGGCTTTAAGAGGAAAGAGTTCTTCTCATTTAACAAGAAGCCTAGGGGTTAGTCAGTCCAGGACTGATTTCATGGCTTAATTATGGCACCAAGAAGCCGAGGTTATTTTATCTTTGACTCCATCATCCTTTGGATGTGACTTTCATCTTCATGGTCACTTAATGGCATAAATAACACCCTTCAGATATTCATGCTCAGGAAAAAAGAAGAAAGGGGCAAACTAAAAGAAAAGTATGCCAGCCAAATCTTCCCCTTTTAAAAATGTATTACCAGAAACTCTATCTAGAAAATTTCCACATTGCAGAAGCCAGAAGTAGGTCAGTTGCCCTTAATAGGAAAGGTATGGAAGACAAGTATTTTAGCTGTGCCTGGATGGTTTCTACTCATCAGTGAGGAAGAAGTAGAGAAATACAACTGGGTAGACACTTTGTGGTAGTTAGGAACGATGGAAACTCTAACCTGATGCAGGTTAGAGATGGTTCTCCAGAGGAGAGGGAAATGAAGCCTAGCACCAAAACACCAGCAGGAACGAGTGAGGTGGGCAGACTGAGAGGAAGTCCTGGGACAAGTGGGGATGGGAAGAGTGTGTTTATAAGGAAACAGGTCCTTCTAGCTCTGCGAGTCATTTGGTATGTCTGGCACACCAACTTGTGTGGGGAAGTGGGCGAGATGAGACTGGAGGTCTGGGAAAGACTAGAGATAGTAGGCATGTGAAAAGCTTTAAAGAACAGTGTGGGCTGGACCATGCCACAAAGTTTGGCTGCACAAGTAAAAGTTAAAAGGTGTTATTATATCATTATAAGCCTTGAAGGGGACGTTAAACTGGCTTATATCTCCTTGAGCAGAAGCCTTCGGTAGAACAACATTCCTTACATTTCTCTTCATTCCTTACTCCCTGTGAAAAGGAGAAATGGGTGTGATTGGTGAATCAGGAAATGACACAGGGCATGCCCACTCTAGGCACCCTCCACTCCCTCTCCCTTGGGGAGCAAGCCTCTTCAGCACAGGGCAATCTTGCAGGGCCAAGTTATGCCTTTATAAAGAAGGCTAGCAGTTATCTAGTAGTACCCATGACCAGTTTTGTAAATCTGATTCTGATTTAGGTTAAGAATGCTAATCATGGTAAGAAGCTAATTGTAACCTCATGTCCAAGCCAATTTACCCAATCTCGCATTACCAGTAATAATGCTGATATTTTACTTTTCTTCTAATGACTCTCATGGTTGGTTCTGAAGTTAGTTCTCTAAAACCACAGTAGTTGGTCCTCTCCTATTCCCTGTCTCAGTGTCTGTGGTCATGCATCTCCTCCCTCAACCTTGGACCTCTCTCAGTTTTTTTCTATTCTCCCCATCAATGAGCACACAGGTGCAGGAAGATCTGAAACACCTCCAGTCTGGTGGATGAGTTCTCCTATACTCTGTCCAATGGTTATATTTCTGGCATTTCCCTCCGAAGCATTTTGTATGCCTAGTTGTTGCTTTTCATTAGAAATAAATTTAGTTAGAAACTCTGTGCCCAGTACTCAAAATTTTGGCTAGAACTCTTCAGTGTCTCCAAAAGAAAACTCTGCCTTAATTGCCTCTGGCAAAATATTTGAAAATAAAATCCAAAAAGCAAGGGAAGGATATTGTTGACACTGATGGTACTCACATTGACATAGTAGTCTGGCTAATGGGCTTGTTTCAAAAAGAAAAAAAAAAAAGTGAAGATAGAAATTCAAACTACATGATCTCTACCTGAGCATGTTCTCTGGAATTTTGTGGAAAGCTCATTAGTATATTCCCTAGCCTCTCTTGATTGGAAAACACGGGATAAAGCTGCACAAATATTGCTCAAACAGCTTCCGAGAATAACAGCAGAGAATGGCTATGTCAAATAGCAATTTTAATGAGAGCATTGCTGCTCAGAGACAGGAAACTCACAAACACTGAATAGGAGGTGGAAAATACAGAAAGAACTGCATAGAAGTAAAGGCTAACAAAACAGAAAAAAGATTAGGATGGACCCATTTTACACCCAGGAATGAAAATCAGAACCACCACTGGATCTCACCCTGTGCAGAAATACAAAACACAAAGACAGTTCTTAGAAAAATTTCCACCAATGAGTTATAATTCAGCTATAAATCATTTTTAAGACATCAACACCATGAGAATTTGTATTAACAAGCATGATAAAGCAGTTCTGAAAATCAGCTACCACTCTGGTATTTCCCATTTTTGACTTTACCATGCCATTAAGGCATTGCATTAAATATACTTTTAACAGAAGTGTATATTTTTTTAAATTATGTTTCCTCTAGAAAACAGGACCTATGCTTGGAAAGGTGCTAGGAAAGGAAATAGAGTAGGGGCACATAATCACTTCTATGGAGTTTTGAGCTTTTTATGTCATTTTCCCATTCACATAGATAATTGGCAGTTGTTCTTAACAAGAGACAACACTTGGCTTTATGTGCAGGACCAATCTTGGTGAGCAGTGCTGACCGGCAAATGTTTCTATCCTGGACATTCATGAGTCATTCTTCAAAACAGAACCATCATTCACTGATAAAAATTTAAGAAGTAAAATCTTGATTATGCCTCTCATTCCCTTTCATTCACAGTTGTCTCATTCTTTTCTTTTGCTTCCTATTCAGAATATAAGATAACTTATATTCCAGATATTTCAGAAATATCTGGAATATAAATTATCTGTACCATAGAGAAAATTTAGTCACCATTGAAAACCACGGGCACTGGCAGCAGAAGGCCTATGTTTGAACCCCAGTTCTGCCATGCCTCAACCTATGATTAAGAGCAAGTTAGTTACCCATTATAGACCTCAGTTTATTTTTCTACTACAGAGAGTTGCAATGAAAATTAAAGGAAAGACTTTAAAATAGCCTTGCAGAGTAATCTCAATAAGTGATAGTGATCAAAATTATGGTTCCCCTTGCAATGGTGTTTGAATTGTAAACTTTTTATTACTTGGAATTACTGTTAGATTAGGCAGAGAAATATTTGGTTGGGGTTGGAAAGAGGCTATGGCTATGCTGCTTAAATGGAAAGCTGAACCAAAATTTCAAGTAAAACCCATGCTAAATAATAAGAATGTCCAAGAATGGAAATTTTTGAAAGGCATGTGACAACTTATAGGTACCAGCAATAGTCTATGGCTTGACCTCCTGCTGTGTATGCCAGTGTGCTCTTAGTCAAACACCAAGACTAGGGTTAAAAACCTAATCCCCAAAGACTCAACCATAATTTAGCTACATCTAAACTCACCAGATCCAAGTACTACATTTTTCACCATTTAAAAAAAGACAATGAATTAGGTAGGAAGAGGATGCCGAAAAATTCATGAGTCATTCTTCAAAACAGAACCATCATTCACTGATAAAAATTTAAGAAGTAAGATCTATGAAAACCATTGAATTGACCAGAGTAGAGGGTTCAGAAAATATTTAGAAGGGAACTTATCTGCCCATTGCCTTGTGTATCAGAAAGTAAGAATAAGGACATTTGAAAAGGGTCTTCCAAAACTTTTTGCTGTTTAAGAAAAATTTTTCAATACTTTGTGAACAAAAATTACAAGGTTATTTTTTTACTTAAAAAGTATCATGAATATTGGTCTTTGAGGAGGAAAAAATAGAGATGTTTAGGCTTGGCAGAAACAGCAACTTTGCCTATGGCAAATGCATAAAATTCACAATTCTACCACAGGCGAAAGTGTCAAGAGTTTTCCTTGTAGGAGCTACATTTCCAGTTGGAAATGTGAAATTTTAGCTCAGCAAGAAATATGGGTGTGTTTTGCAAAAAAAAAAAAAAAAAAAAAAAGTTAAAATTGATTCTCTTATTTAAATTCATGGTGGGGCCAAGCTGGGCCACAGTGGGGAAAGCAGCAGTGGAGGAGAAGCTGAAGTCAGGAATCAGAAAAGGGAGGTAGTGGAGGATGGAAGTCTCTAGAAGCAGAGGTCCTGAAAAAGATCAGGATGGAGAGGCTGTGATGATGGATGTGGAAGCAACAGGCTTAAACGCTGGGATCAAAGTATCAAATATCCTCACAAAGACCCCAGCACCAGGACTTCTGTAAGTGGATTCCACTTCTGTCCTCTCCACATTCCTGCCTCTGGTATTTTCCTTTGGTGAAAATTGGGCCAGGTTTCATTACATAGTTTCAAGTAAAAAGGATTTTTGCTTTTGTATTTGGACTGAATTTTAAAATGTAATTTTTTAAAAAAACAAGATTTGGAGAAGAGAATGAAAGTAAAACATATTTTCGCAAATATCTGATCCTTTCTTCAAATAATACCAAAGCCTCGGAAATCATCAATCACTGCCCCTCCCTCCATCCCCCTGGGCTCCATCTCCTTACCTACAGAACTTTCAACCACACAAAATCAGACTTGGAAAAATTGTGTGACAGGGAATTTTAAATATAGTGTGTTAATCCCACTAATAAAGTACAGCTATTGGAAGGGGCTGGGGCTAGTGAATGTGAAACTAAAACTTGTATCTTTATTAAGTGACATGGGCCTTCTACCACCCCTGAAGCCCCTTTGTAGACAATTTTGTTCTTAACTCAGACAATATTGTCTCTTATTCTTCAGACTGAAATATAATGTGATGGCTTTTAAACATCGGAAGATTCTAAAGTTCATTCTGAAGATGTGCAACCTTCCCAGGCAACAGATCCAGGTAAGAAGCCACAACAAATATAGCTTCTCCCATCTCTCAGAATCCAGCTACCTCTGATGCAAAAGAGACTGAGCTCATAAAATACATTCCGTTTACTTCCGTCACTCCACCCAAACTTCCTCGCCTAACAAGATAAGCAATCCCATGTGGCCCTGGATGCTACTGGCATTGAGGACAGTGGAGAATTATTAGAGAGAACACATGTGTATGATACTATCCACTTAGAGTCATTCAATCAGAAAATATTTACCAGGAAGTGAAAGCTGAAGATGACCCCATCCCATCTCACAGTCTGGTAAAGGAATTCGATCAATGCTCAATGATTTGCAGTCCTAAATATTTCAAGAAACATTCATGACTCAGAATATTCCACAACCCTATTCCACAACCTGGAGAGATGGGAGAAAATAAGTGAGAACTTAAGGATATCAAGATCTGCTGAAGTTTGTGAAGAAGAATTTTTAAAATTCCTCATGGTGGAGAATCTTGGGTTATTTTTCCATAAGAGTTCCCTTCATGGGGAATAGTTGAGTTTGAGGAGATGGGAACTTTCACATTCAGGATAAGTGGCAAATAAAAAGGGAGATGCCAAGTTACTCATGATGCTTAATGACATTAAAGGAAATGCATTGTTCAAAAAGATGAGGGGGCGCAGTGAAACTGGGTGACTAGATAGGTCTGCAGTACAGAGGGTACTCTTAAAAGGGACCTTTTTAAAGTGGAACCATGCAAAGATATCCCTGTAAATCACTAAAGGAATTGGGTAAAAGAGAGCAAGAAATGTCAGGGACAGATCTACAGAAACAGGAAATTACAGAGAACTGACAATACTTAAAGAAAAAAAAAAAAGAGTCTCCAGCAAAATGAGGTTCTTTTATATTGATTCAGCCCTCTATCCACCTAATGAGCCATCCTAAGTGTTTCTAAAGCTTTCTTGTGCTTCTACATCACCTGGAGGACCTTGTTAAAATGAAGATGCTCTTTCAGGAAGTCTGGAAAGAAGTGGGCAACTTTACCTCCATATGAGGTGGATGCTGCTACTCTGTGCATGATATACTAAGTATCGAAGAACCTATAACTGAAGCTTCTCTGAGCAGGGAACCATTACAAATTAACAGCTGTGTCCCTGGAGGTCATATAAAGTAAGGGAGCAACCAGTCCTCTGGGGAACCTCTGCATCTGGTTAACTTTCTATCCTGTGGTTTGGGTCTCTTCTTGTGGAACTCAAAGTGTGATAGAGGTGACATCCACCTTTTTACATGACCTCTATGCCCTGCACTTACTGACTTTACAATCTAGGACAAATTATTCAATTTTCTGGGTTGAGTTCTCTAAAATGGTAACAGTTGCACCATCTTTAATGGGATTATTTGGAGAATCAAAACTAGGCCACGTAAGAAAAACGCATAGTAAGAAAACAAATATAATCCTTCTTTCTTCTATATTGAGCAGTAAGTATAATTAAGATCGATAGAGCTGAAAATGGGAAAAACACTCTCACAGATTTTTTTTTACTTTAAAGATGAGGAAACTGAAGCTCCAAGACGCCCTAGTGTAGCAATCAAGACGTTCAGTGGCTCAAGCACACCTCAATTCAGATTCTCACTCTCACCTTTACAGAAATTTCATCAAAATAGTGGTACCTACACTCATACAAGTAAAATGCCTAGCATAACTTCAGGCTTTATGAAGTTTTTGTGTGCTCTTTCCTAAATTGCCACTATAACAATTAAAAAATGATTTAAGTCATTGCATTAGTTAGGCTGTTGTAACAAAGTTCCAAAAACTGGGTGGGTTTAACAACAGAAATTGCTCACAGCTCTGGAAACTACAAGTCTAAAATGGAGGTGTCAGAAGGGTTGGTTCCTTCTGAGGACTGTAGGGGAAGGATCTGCTCGCTCGGGGGGGCCCCCTCCTTGGTTTATAGACAGCCATCCTCTCCCCGTCTCTTCACATCATCTTCCCGCTGCTCCATGTCTTTGTGTCCACGTGTTTCTTTTTGATGAGGACCCCGGTCACATTAGTTTAGGGTTCAGCCTAATGACATCATTTTACTTCGTTGCTTTGGTAAACACCCTGCTTACAAATAAGGTCACATCCTGAGGTACTGAGAATGAAGACATCAGTGTATGAATTTTTCGGGTAGGGTGAGATGTACAACTCAACCCATGACAGTCATCAGTTCAGAAGGAGCAAAACATGTGAAATTGGAGACAAAAACCAACACAGGTCTGACAGATGAAAACTGCATGAAATAGATGATCTAAGCCATCTGAATGCCAGATGCACACAGGGAATAGAAACAGCAGATAAGCTAGAGGAATGCTGGAAGCTCATGCTCCCCAAAGGAAAAAGGAGCTAAGGCTGAAAACAAGATATTTGTTTGAGAATATGTATAAGGAGAAGTTATATCCCCAGGAATTTTCCCTGTCCACAAACAGGATGGATTTGGTGGAGAAACTGAAACATACACATTCCAAACAGGGAGGCAAGAAAGAGGGGAGGTTCTGTGCTGAAATGGACAGTTTGGGTTAAAATGATCCTACCGAATGACAAGCCCCTCAACTTGTTCCCATATCCTGCTTTAGGGATGCTGACAGACAAGCAAATTCTGTGTCAGCAAGTAATGGGTAGATTCTTCTCTGGGACAAATGAATAGCTCTTGGGAGACAATAAAGACTGACAGATGTTGACATGCAGGGGCTACCTCAAGAAAGTTCTAGATCCCTTGTCATTAGATCTTCAGTGAAAACTACACGTTGTCCAGCTGCAACCACGTCTGTAGAATTTGCAACTACCTTTTTTAGTTCCTTGTTCTTCTTTAAGAACTTTTTTGTTGTAAAATAAAACATGTATATAAAATAGCATCTAAAACAATGAAATTTATTCAATTGTAGATCATGTAGTGAAACCCTATGCAGATACTATACAAGAAATAAAACAGAGCATCCCAGAAATTGCCCCTTTATGATGGCTTCCCCAGTTAACAACTCCCTCTTGCTCCTTTATGATCACAACCTTCTGTCTTCTAACATCATAGTTTAGTTTTGCCCATTTTGGACCTTACCTAAATGGCTATACAAACATATGTACACACACAGACATATATGTATACAGATATGCAAATATATATGTGCATTTATATTTTTCATTCTGAGCAATTGACCTATAAATTTGAAAGCAACTGAAATTTATTTTATTGCTATATAATATTCTTAGATGACAACATTCCAATTCACCATATCCACTCTACCATCAAGAGACTTCAACTCTGTGTTTTTTTGTTCTGTGGCCTTGCTCAGCATTACATTTGTGAGATTTATTCATGTTGTTCTATGAAATGGTAGCCCATTATTTTTCACTGCTGTGTTATGTTTCACTGTGAGTGCAAATCTTTATACATTCTATTAATTTGCTTCTATTTTCTATGAATCATGAAAACTGGCTCTTCAGAGACTCCTGTTTGTGTCACCATGCACATGCGCAAGCATCCTCATTGGGGTTTTACTGAAACAGAGAGGCACAGGATATGCATATTCCAACTTTATATGCAAAGTAATTTTCTTTGTACTAATTCACTATCTCCAAAGTAATCTGTTACAATTCCTATTTCTCTATATCACTGATATTTGGAATTTACAATCTTTTTAAATTTAGACTACTTTATTCTTAAATAAGATAACAACCACAATCATCAACTAAAATTTAAGGAAACCCTCTGTAAAAAGATGAAAAGCAAGAAAATACACAGAGTGCAAAAAACATGGACAATAGACAAAGCAGATAACATTTTTTTTAATGTAGTTAACTAAGAGATGAAAAGCTATTGATCCCATACCCCCAAAAATATGCTTTAAAAAAATTCAACAGAGGATAAGAAAACACTTAAATTCAGTGGACAGATTAAAAAATAAAGATTTCTCTCAAAAGAGACAAAAAGAACAGAAAGACAATAGAGAAACATAAGAAAATGGGAAGGAGTTCCCAGGATACCACCACTAATTTATGTAGTTCTAAGAAGAAAACAAAACAGACAAGAGAAATTATCAAAGACCAGGTATAGGAAAAATTTCCTAGAACCAAAGAACATTAATTTCCAGATAAATGGGGCCCACCAAGACAGTGTACCACAATGACTTGACAGGGAGCCAACTAAAACCTTGCCAAGCTACATTATCACTGAATTTCAGGACATCAGGGGGAGAAGATTTGCAAAGTAAATCACAGACTACATATCAAGAAAGTAGAATAAAAAATGTCAATACTGCTCCATAAGAATAACATAGGAGTCAGAAGACAATGAAAAAAAAAAAAACACTTAAAAACAAATAGGTGAGAGTCAGGTCATCAAACAGAGGAAAAGAGGAAACAAGAACACCCAAGAAAAAGCACATGATTTCCTCTCACTGATGCACTGATTTAAAGTATGAGCATGGATGTGTGTTTAAAAATGTGTGGATATTAAGTTTTTAATAAACATTTTAGAAATATTCTGAGAATAATTACTTCTAGGTAGAGAAGATTTTCTGCCTGGCCAAGAGATGAATCATTTGTGAAGGTAGAATAAAGGTAATTTCAGGGAGCATCTTGAAACTTCATCCCCTTGCACTTTCTCAGGAAGTGACAACAGGGTATACTTAACCAAACCAAAGACAGACATTGGGTCCAAGAAACAAAGGCAAATGGAGATCCCTGGCGTGAGTCAAGAGAAAAGCTAGGCCACCGTTAAAAGAGAAGATAGAGCACCAGATGTTTGGTCCTAAAGGGGAAAAGGTAGAAACCTGACAGATGAGCTGGTTTATTTGTTCTTTTATAAAACCTAATTCTGTGGGGTTTTGCATTTCTATTGAGGGAGACCACATGCTTCAGGAGGGGGAAAACCTGTTAAAAACAAAAGAGGAAGAGATCATGTGTGGTTTACTGTATGACTCAGCAGGAGATGACTATGTACATTCTATTAATGTACAGTTCTAGTATTGATAGAACTGTTGGGATATATCCAAAGTGCTGGGGTAGAAGGGAGAGAAGGACATGGAGACCTACCAAAATAAAAGTTGGGGATAAGGTATAAAATGTCTGAATAAAAAATTAGTATGATACTTAGATATATGGAAATAATAACCAAAAGAAATAAGGTAAAGTGGTTGTCTCTCAGGAGTGGGATCAAGTGTAAAGGGATGGGACAAAGGACTTGTATTTTTGTTATTGATACGTGACTTATAGTTCTTTGACTTCCAAAACTTTATGTATTAAGTACTCTGATAAATTTTTAATTAGAGAATTAAAAACACAAATGCCTAATAGTACATTACACATATAAGCACCAAAAATGGCAATAGTAACTAATATTTGCTGTGAACTAGACAGTTTGCTATTGTTTGAATTATCTAATCCTTTCAACAACATCTTACCATTTTACAGGTAAAAAACAGGGCCACTGAGAAGTCTTATTATTTTACCTAAGTGATCCGCTGGTAAATAGGAGAGCCAAGACTTAACCCCCTGCACACAGAGCTAAAATACTTGCTCTGACACTAACTTCCATGTTCCTTTCAATATACCCTTTTCCATAGTAAACTCGCATTTCCAAGTTAGTTCTAAAACTCCAAATTAGCTCATTTTGGAATTGAAATGATATTCCATTTTCAATGGAAGTATTTTCTAGAACAGAAAAAATATAAAATATTTTGAATTCGATGACTAGAAATGCCTCCTCAGGAAATTCTCACTCATTTTTCTATACCTGGAAAGTCCCTGTCAGTTTCCATCAATCAGAAAACTCCAGAGCTCCAATAAAGATTAACTGAACAGCTTCCCAATGCAGCACTGTTCAAGGCCCTGCTGCTAGGCTGACCTCCCCCTGGTGCCCAAGACAAGGACAGGCAGGCAGGAGCACTCAGAACGAGGGTACCAGAACTAAAAGGAGGCTTTCTCTTTTGAAGCACCCACTCACCATTTAGGAAATTAAACAGCTAATTAAACTGGCCACACAATCAAAAAAATTTTTTTGAGAAAGAATTCAGTCCTTTTAGCTATCAACATTTCAACTGAAATGATGACTCAAATAAATTTGCTAATTTATGAAGTCCACGTTATATGGCTTTCATCAAATCTAATGTCATCCCACACGCTCTTCCCCTTACTTGTTGACTGCAGTCTAGCCACAATGGCCTCCTTGTTCTGTAAGTATGACAAAATGGTTCCTAACTCATGGCTCTCACACTTATTCTTCTTTCTGTTTGGAACAAATTTCCTTCAGAATGCTCACATGGCTCATTTATCAGGGGTCAGTTCAGATATACTTCTTCAGCTAAAACTTCCCTTACCTCTCTAGATCAAGTAGGCCATCTTACTCTGCACCTCTCTGTGTGAGCTTTCCATTACTGTAACAAATACCTGAGATAACCAGCTTGTAAAGTGAAAAAATTTATCTGTGGCTCACAATTTTGGAGGATTCAATCCATGACCTTGGTCTTGTTGCTTTGGTCCAGCGGCTGCACAGTATATCATGATAGGAGCACATGACAGAGGAGGCCAGATCACCTCATGGCTGGGTGCGACAAAGAAAGTAGGGACAGGATCTCATTATTCACTTCAAGGGTGTGCCCTCAATGACTTAAAAATCTCCCACCAGCCTCCCACCGACCCCCCTTAAGGTTTTTACCACTTCTTAATAGTATAAGGCTTCTTCAACACATGGACCTTTGGGGAACATTACATATCCAAACTATAGCAGTCTCTACCAGTGTACCCTACCTAATCTTCTTCTGAATACTCAGTTCTATTTGATTCAATTCTTCATTGTCTCTGTCCTCCACTAGAATATAAGGTCCATGATTTTTCCCACCTTGTTCACTGATGAGTCCCCAGAAGTTGACATAGGGTAAGAGGCGAATGAATGTCTGAGAGAGGGAGAAAAGCAGAAGCAGAGTTCTACTCTTTAGTACCCCCTAAGGTAGGTCCTCCCTAGGTTGTGTCTGAGGGCTGCTGAAGGCATTGCCAGGTTCAAATTAAGCCCCTTCCATACCTGACATTACTGTGATGGGAATATTTAGAGCTGAAAAAACACCCTAGGTAGGAAAAGGAAGCCCTGGCACTCACCAGCAACAGAGAAGGAAATGAAAACGGCACTTATTATGTACAGATATTGAGCACAAAAAGATATTTTGAGAAAGAACATGTGCCATGGCTTCTAAAACAAATCCAGAGAATTTAGAAAGTAGAAAATAGTCGTTAAAAACAAGAAACCATTTGGAAACTGGAATTTCAAAGTTAGCTTTTTGATGCCAGTGTCCAGGAATATAGCTGATCTCTATTTTAAGAAGAGGAACTGTCAGTGAAGTGATCCAGAATGATAATTTAATAATAGCACTTTGGATAAAAAGGCAGCTATAAAGTCACAAATTTCTCTGAAGATTCCAAAGCTTGAATTTATGTGAGGCACCTTAAAAGGACTAAGTCCAATTTGGAAAGATCTATACTAATTCCTTCCAAAACTCAAGCAAGTTTTTCTAAGTGAAGAAAATAATTCATTTCAACCTAACCCAGATACTCCAAGGGAGATAGCAAAAAGATCCTTGAAAATTACACTACATTCTTAAATAACAGTGAAGCATTGAGATGGTTTGTTAAATGTCAGATTAAGACTCTGCATGTCCCTCACCTCCTCTGAGAGGTAGAGGATCCTCTGGCTTCTCACTGTCATTGGGAGGCTCAGCAGTGTTCCTGCCAATGCAAACAAGGCCACCCTAGGCTAAAAGCTTTATGGGGGTCATAAATCAACTGCTTTCTCTTTTAGGGCATAGAAAGTGCAGAATGAAAGGTGGAGTAATTAAAAAAGCAGAGATGCCAGTATCAGTTAAATTATTCCTCCAAAGTTAAGCTTAATAAATTTCTATTCTCCCTTCCATATCCATTTTTAAACTGAACATGTCAGCCTCTGGTGAAACCACCAAATACAGTAGCACTGAATGGTCCCTGTTAGGGCTAAATTGACTTAATTTTAATTACACCTTGGGTCAGTGATACATTCCTTGACACCAGTAGGTTTTCTACCCTCCTATGGATATTTTATTAAGGGGAGTGGTTTTCAAAGTGTGGTTTTCTGCATCACCAGGAAGCTAATCAGAAATACAAGCTTGCAGGTGCCACCCCAGACTTATAGAATGCAAAATTCCAAAAGTAGAACCAAGCATTGAGTGATTTATCAAGTCCTCCAGGTACTTCGGATGGGCCCTATATTTGGAAATAATTTGCGTTAGGATAATTCTAGCCATTCTCACAAATCAACCCAAATTCTCAATGACATAACATAATGAACAATTATTTCTCATAGTAGATCCGTGTGAATGCCGTGGTGATTGAGGAGCCAGTCAGCTTTCATCTTAAGTCTTCATCCCACTGGCATGTCCGAGTTTGCTGCATTTTTGTGATGGATGGGGAAAAGTGAGTAGTCTTATCCTTTTCCTTGGCTCAAAAGAAGTACACAACACTACCCACATTTCATTGGTGAGAACAAATTATTGGGCCACACATTGATACAAAAGAAACCAGAAAAAATCTTTTCTATGTCTGAGTGCATGTCTCCTGGCCAAAATTCCACAAAATAGAGGAAGAAACACAAGCCTGACACAAGTGTGCAACAGAATCTCACAAACAGTAATGTGGCCAGGACAGGAGGACCCTGTAACTCCTACCCCAGAGTATATTCTCCAAAAATGACACATTTTCATAATTTTAAGGTATGGAGGTCATTGTTACTTATATAAGGATAAAAAAGATTTTAAACCACAATTTCTCAATATACATACCTATTCCTGGTGAATTGAGTTAAAAATCAGATTCTAAGTTAACTCAAAATGGATCAAGGAGCTAGATATCAAATCAGAGACTCTGCGTCTGATAGAAGAAAAAGTTGGCTACGATCTACATATTGTGGGGTCAGGCTCCAAATTCCTTAATAGGACGCCCATAGCCCAAGAGTTAATAACAAGAATCAACAAATGGGACTTACTTAAACTAAAAAGTTTTTTCTCAGCAAGAGAAACAATTAAAGAGGTAAATAGAGAGCCTACATCCTGGGAACAAATTTTTACCCCTCATACCTCAGATAGAGCCCTAATATCCAGAATGTACAAAGAACTCAAAAAATTAAACAATAAGATAACAAATAACCCAATCAACAAATGGGCCAAGGACCTGAACAGACACTTCTCAGAGGAGGACATACAATCAATCAACAAGTACATGAAAAAATGCTCACCATCTCTAGCAATCAGAGAAATGCAAATCAAAACCACCCTAAGATACCATCTCACTCCAGTAAGATTGGCAGCCATTATGAAGTCAAACAACAATAAGTGTTGGCGAGGATGTGGGGAAAAGGGTACACTTGTACACTGCTGGTGGGACTGCAAATTGGTGAGGCCAATTTGGAAAGCAGTATGGAGATTCCTGGGAAAGCTGGGAATGGATCCACCATTTGACCCAGCTATTGCCCTTCTCAGACTATTCCCTGAGAACCTTAAAAGAGCGCACTATAGGGATACGGCCACATCAATGATTATAGCGGCACAATTCACAATAGCTAGACTGTGGAATCAACCTAGATGCCCTTCAATAGATGAATGGATAAAAAAAATGTGGCATCTATACACAATGGAGTATTATGCAGCACTAAGAAATGACAAAATCATAGAATTTGCAGGGAAATGGATGGCATTAGAGCAGATTATGCTAAGTGAAGCTAGCCAAGCCCTAAAAACCAAATGCCAAATGTCTTCTTTGATATAAAGAGAGCAACTAAGATCAGAACAGGAAGGAAGAGCATGAGGAAAAGACTAACAGTAAACAAAGACGAATGGGGGGAGGGAAAGGGAGACAGAAGGGAAAGCATATGGAAATGGTAGGAGACCTTCAATGATACACAAAATTATAAGAGGCTGTGAGGGGCAAGGGGGAGGGAAAAAAAGGGGGAGAGAATTGAACAACAGCAGAGGAGGTAGAGAGGGAAGATGGGAGGGGAGGGGAGGGGAGGGGGGATAGTAGGAGATAGGAAAGGTAGCAGAATACAACAGTCACTAATATGCCATTATGTAAAAATGTGAGGGTGCAACAGATGTAATTCTGCAATCTGAATTTGGGGTAAAAATGGGAGTTCAAAACCCAATTGAGTCAAATGTATGAAAGATGATATATCATGAGCTCTGTAATGTTTTGAACAATCAATAAAAAAAAGAAAAAATCAGATTCTATTTATAGATCTAGGGTGGAACCTTAGATTCTGCATTTCCAAACATCTTTTGGGTGATTTCAGTGGGCTGGTCCATGGGCATTGAAAGCACAAATTTACAGAAGGCAACTTGAAAATGAGGGTTAGTCTGTTTAATATGTGATTGTCATACACAAAAAGCTAATGTCCCTGTAAGGGTCTCCATGCACTGACATGTGTGATTCAGTCCATTACCTTCCCTCTAGTCCCTCACTTCTCCAATCTCTTTCCCTTCTCTCCCCACCTCACGCATTCCACTCCAGTTGCAATGACCTTACTACTACATACGCACATGGAAGATACATTGCTGCACCCAGAAGCTTTGTTCTAATGTTTCCTCTGCTCAGAGTGCTGTTCCCCAAGACAGACACATGGCATTTCCCCCACTTTCTCCAAGTCTTTGCTCAAATGTCACCTTCTGAAAGAGACCTGCCTTAACCACCAGTTATAAAATGCAACCCACCCCCTTTCCCCAGTATACTCTCTATCCTCTTTTCCCTGGTCAACATTTTATCACATTCTCATTATAATACATCCTTAGTGCCTAAAGCAATACCTGCTGCTTATTGATGCTCAACACAGTTTTTGAATGAGTAAATCAGTGGTCAAATTATAAGATCAATCTAAAAAGTCACACCTTTTCTAAGTCCTCTGTTCTCTTAATGTTGAGCCCCAACTTGGGAAGAAATGAAAGAAAGGGAAGAGGTTAAAAAGGGATGAAGGATCTGGTGCTTGAGTTGAAAATATACCATGGAAGACCAAATTCCTGGACTTGAAGCTGATGTCTTTGGAACTCCTATTTTCTTACTTGAGCCCAAACTTAGCATTCCTGGGCTCCTGCAACAAAATACCACAGACTGGAAAGTTCTAAAAGCCAACACTTATTTTTCACACTTTTAGAGGCTGGAAAGTACACGATCTAGGTGCCAGCAGATTCAGTGTACAGTGATGACTGGCTCCCAGGTTTGCAGATGGCCTCATGTGGTGGAGGGCAGACAGCAATCAAGTTCTCCATGCTGGGTCTTAGAGGAGCACAAATCCCATCTATGAAAGCCCCACCCTCATGGTCCAATTACATCCCAAAGGCCCCAAATGCTAATGTCATTACATTGGAGATGAGGGCTTCAACCTAAAAATTTTGACATGACACAAATACTCAGTCCATAACAAGCCTCCTCAATGTGAAATAACAGACTCTCCTTCCCTTAGCCCAGTCCAAAAAAAAAGATAGTTGAGGACCCTCTTGAGAACGTCTGCCCAGGAATTCCTGAATTCAGTAGACCCTAAGTTTCGCCTCTAGATAACACTGGGACCACACCTACACTTTAGCCACCCAGAGGCCGCCTAGAAAACAAGGTACAAACATGAAGACCTGGCTGGGAGGTCAGGCTAGTAAAAAAGGACAAAATCCATAAGATGCCAGGCATCAAGAGGGAAAGCTTTAAGAGCTGCTAAGACAACACATTCCTTGATCAAAGCCCATGTCATCTAAAAGCAAGATTCTATCAAATAGGGGCTAGAGAAAGAATTATAAGATCTCAAAGTATATCCAGAAGCAAACATAAGGATAGTTTTAAAGTCCAGACAACTGTAGGACTGTTTATCTCCTAAAGTAGCAGCTGCAATGTTATAGTCCCTTACACACATGCATCCAACCAGCAGTACTTCATGAGAATATAATTATATATTTATAAAAGCTGATTTCAAAGGCTATGTCTTTGCCCATAAAGGGGCAAGTG
The DNA here is from genome assembly GCF_964194105.1 of Spermophilus citellus. Taxonomy (NCBI): domain Eukaryota; kingdom Metazoa; phylum Chordata; class Mammalia; order Rodentia; family Sciuridae; genus Spermophilus; species Spermophilus citellus. Next base: position 157,756,783 of record NC_138185.1, on the reverse strand, counting down.
TAATGATCCCTCCATGTTCTGGGAGCTTTTGTTGATAAATCCTTGATCTTCCCTACTACCACTGCTGCCAATCTAGAATATATGTGGTCACCACTGAGGTTTTGAGATTTGTGGGCATATTAGTCTCCTAGAATTGCCATAACAAAACACCACAGACCAAGTGATGTAAACAACAGAAACTTATTTTCTCACAATCTGGAAGCTAGAAGTCTATAATGAAGGTGCTGACAGGACTGATTTCCGGGGAGACTTCTTGGTTTGTAGATGACTACCTTCTCACTGTATCTTCACGTGGCATTTTGTTCATGTATACACATAGAGGAAAAGAGAGAGGTCACTTTTCTTATAAGGACATTACTCCTATTGGATGAAGGCCTTACTTTTATAACCTTACTTTATGGGCCCTGTCTCTAAATATAGTCACATTGGAAGGCAGGGCTTCACATATGAATTTTGGAGCAACACATTTCAGTTCAAAACAGTGAGGTGTGGTATACATATGTATACATACGGGTAGGTGTGTTTGTATGTATACACATATATAAATATATTCTTTGGTCCTTGAAATCCTGTGTGAATTTTTAATTGTTCTGACTTATTTTTTTTAATTATTTTTTTAAAGAGAGGGGGGAGAGAGAGAGAGAGAGAGAGAGAGAGAGAGAGAGAGAGAGAGAGAATTTTTAATATTTATTTTTAGTTCTCGGCGGACACAACATCTTTGTTGGTATGTGGTGCTGAGGATCGAACCCGGGCCGCACACATGCCAGGCGAGCGCGCTACCGCTTGAGCCACATCCCCAGCCCCTGTTCTGACTTATTATACACACACACACAAAAAAATGACAGTTTATCATCTTATAAGAACCCCACTGCCATGTTCTCTAATTGTGCTTATTGATGAATTTGGTGACACTGCCACAGAGAGACAGTGACAACTTGGTAGGAGTCTGAAAAGATGAAATCTCCTCGCACTTTGAAAATATATGCATTTGTTGTTTTCCCTCCAGCTAAATGTTTCCTGCAAATAGAACCTCATTTATAATTCCATTGTAAAACTTTCTATGCATTAGGGAAATACATTAAACTGAAAGTATTTGCAATCTTATCCCTCTCCTCTTTAATGGATAGAGAGATTCATTTAGTGATCGATGTAGAGAATAAACAAAGAAGCCATGAAAGTTATATTGTTCTATTTAATAAATGATAATATAATACCAGGATGAGAGGGAGGTGGGGGTTATAAAATGGGGGAGGGGCATAAAAAAAGGGGTAGTAAGAGGGACAAAGGAATAAATGTTTGCATCTCCACCAACCCCTTGTCGTATTCATATAGAAAAGCCTTAATTTTCTATGTAATGGTACTTGGAGGGGCTCTTTAGAAGGTAATTAAGATTTGATGAGGTCAGGAGGTTGGGGCCCCATGATGGGATTAATTCCCTCACCGGAACCTGAATCTTCATTTTATACCTTCTGGCCTCTAGAACTGTGAGAAATAAGTATGAAGTAGGTTAGTGAGCACTTTACAGGTGTCCATCTGCTCATTCATCCACTCAAAGAAAATATTTTGAGTAAGGCTTCATGGCAACTTAATAATATGTTATCATACCTAGTCTTCACAACAGCCCTGCAAGGAATTATTTCCTCTCTATTGAAGAAAATCTGGGAAAAAAATTATTCACAATTAGTAAGGAGCTTAGCTGGTTCTGAACCACTACATAAAAGTGAATGTGTCAACATTTTCCAACTCTTGTCTTTGAAATCCCATTCCTCTGCCAGCTTGCACTGTGATGCACTGTCAAGGGGTAGCTGGAAGAGAGACACTGACCTGGCTGAGCTGCTGCCAGAATATAACACATTCAGTGAGGAGAGACTGCTGTCCCCCTTCAGCGATGGCTCCACACTCCAGAATCCTGCCACATTAATACAGAACCAGGTGATACCAAATCCCGATTTCACTCATTTTCCTTCCCTAGATTAAATCCAGAGGTGGGAATAAATCTAAGCAATAAACTCAGATAATAATAGATCAGAGAATATCTATTCTAAATCTTCAAGTAGAAGAGAGGAACAAAACCCACAGGAGGGGCAAGTAGGTTGAAGAGTAAAAAATTCACAAAGATGAATGTTTCATTCTTCCTCCATTTCCTTTTATTGTCCCCAAGCAAGTTTTAACCCTTGATTAGTGTATCTGAAAACCCATCTAAAAATTATCTAGTAAGCAAACCAAAAATAAATGGAGACTTACAAGGAAAGGCAGGAAAATAGCAGCATTTTTCTGCAGGTAATTCATTTTTAATAAAGTTGACTTTAGTAATTTGAGTAACAGAAAGAAGATTAAGATTATTTTTGCTTTGGGTTTCCACTAATATGCAAGTCCTTTCAGATATTTAACCAAGGTAATTGTCATGTCCTCACATTTTTTTACCTCCCCAAAACAGAAGACCTCTTCCCCTGAAGGCCATTTTCTGTCTCAGCTCATAGATTAACTTCCTACCACCTCCATCGAAAGGGAAAAGCCACAATGTGCCCATGTGTTCAAAGTCTCTTGTGAATGGAATATTTGAGTACTCCTCTAGAATGAAGCCCCACATGATGTATTTGGAGATGGGACCTTTGGGAGGTAATGAAGTCAGGGGGTGAGGTCCTGGTCTATTAGGATTAGTGCCCCTATAAGAAGAGATATCAGAAAAGTTTGCTTGATAGCTCTTTCTCATATTCTCTCTCTCTCTCTCTCTCTCTCTCTCTCTCTCTCTCTCTTTCTCTCTCCTCTCTATCCCCATTCCCCTCCTTCTTCTATGTGAGCAGGAAGAAAGTCCTCACTGTATTGGTGTCATGATCTCACATCCAGAACAATGAGAAAATGAATTTTTGTTGTTTAAACATCCAGTCTATGGTATTTTGTTATGCCATCCCAAGGGACTAAGACAAAGCCTCTACACAATTCTTTTAATTAATTTTTTTATTTATATGTGACAGTGGAATGCATTGCAATTCTTATTACACATATAGAGCACAATTCTTCATATCTTTGGTTGTATACAAAGTGTATTCATACCAATTTGTGTCTTCATACATGTACTTTCAATAATAATGTCCATCACATTCCACCATCATTTCTAACCCCATGCCCCCTCCCTTCCCCTTCCACCCCTCTTCTCTATCTAGAGTTTGTCTCTTCCTCCCATGCTCCCACTCCCTATCCCACTATGAATCAGCCTCTTTATCAGAGAAAACATTCGACATCTGGTTTTGGGAGATTGGCTAACTTCACTTAGCATTATCTTCTCTAATTCCATCCATTTACCTGCAAATAACATGATTTTATTCTCTTTTATTGATGAGTAATATTCCATTGTGTATATATGCCACATTTTTTTATCCATTCATCTATTGAAGGGCATCTAGGTTGGTTCCACAGTGTAAGTATTGTGAATTGTGCTGCTATAAACATTGATGTGTCTGTGTCCCTGTAGTGTGCTGTTTTTAAGTCCATTGGGTATAGACAAGGAGAGGGATAGCTGGGTCAAATGGTGGTTCCATTCCCAATTTTCCAAGAAATCTACATACTGCTTTCCATATTGGCTGCACCAATTTGCAGTCCCACCAGCAGTATATGAGTGTGCCCTTTTCCCCACATCCTTGCCAACACTTATTGTTGTCTTCATAATAGCTGCCATTCTGACTGGAGTGAGATGAAATCTTACCCTGCGTCTAATAGAAGAAAAAATAGGCCCTAATCTCCATTGTGTGGGATTAAGCCCCAATTTCCTTAATAAGACTCCTGTAGTGCAAGAATTAAAATCAAGAATCAATAAGTGGGATGGACTCAAACTAAAATGTTTCTTCTCAGCAAAAGAAACAATCTCTGAGGTGAATAGAGAGCTTACATCTTGGGAGAAAATCTTTACCCCTTACACATCAGATAGAGCACTAATCTCAAGCTCCAAAAGCTAAACACCAAAAAAACCAAATAACCCAATCAATAAATGGGCCAAGAACCTGAACAGACACTTCTCAGAAGATGATATACAATCAATCAACTAATATATGAAAACATGTTCATCATCACTAGCAATTAGAGAAATGCAAATCTAGACAATATTTTTACTATGTTATCAGTTTCTACTGACTGCCTGCTCAGTTCAAGTTACTAGATAATGTACTATGAGTACCAACATTAATCATGTATACATTCCATAGAGGCCCAAAATGAGTGGTTAAAAGAATAATTCTGTTCCTATCTTAAATAAATTAATTGAAATGGTCCATGAAAAATGCTTAGCACTATAATGAGTTCATAGCATGTTTCAAAAGCATTATTTATTAAAAGGAGAGTAAGGAAAGGGGGCTCTTTTTGAAGGGTAGCATATCATTCAGGCTTCTTTACTACAAACAATAGATACTAATTCTAGTTTAATACAAAGAGGAACTTACTAACAGATTCTAAATAATTCTCAGAATCTCAGAATGGGCCAGGCTTAGAGGTATAAAACAAAAAGCAATGTCCCCAGTCACAACTTAGGATTGGTCTGCTGAGACCCATGGCACCACCTCCACTGGGCAGTTAGCATAACCTCATCTCACTCCCAGTAATGTGCTGGAATGCCTACCATTGCTATTTCTGTAGATAGTATCTAACTGCCAACACCTCCACAGGAATACATCTCACAGTGCCTGCTTCTTTGTTCCCCTATTTTCCAATTCGAAGTCCAGTACACTTGAATTTGTCCCCTGCTTGAATTTGTCTAGCTGCCAAGAGTGGAAGGAAAATAGAATCTGAATCTCATCAAATCTGAAAATGTAAAGAATCTCTTGAGTTTCAGAAGAGTAATCAAATATGCTGTAAAACCAGAGAGAAGAAAAAGTGCACACTGAGGTGGTCAGGGAAATGCTCTATGAGAAAGAACAGTCAGCCTAATCCTCAGATAATGGTGAGTTCTAGGAATCCCAGGCCATATTACATGCAAATGTATAGACACTGGTGCAGGAATGCCCTGAGAATCCCCAAGGTATAGGGAAAAAAGAAGCCCAGTAGTGGGGTGTGTTGAGTAGAGGGGAAAGTGAGAGAAAATGCAGTCACCAAAGTAGGTACGGGCAAGATTGTGTCAAGCCTTGTTCCCTGTTCTAGAATGAATAGTGTCCCGCCCCCCTTTCATATGTTGGATCCTTGTCCCCAGCATGACTGTACTTGAAGATAGGACCTGTTATGGTTTAGATGTGGTATCCCCCAAAAGGTCACATGTGAGACAATGCAAGAAGGTTTGGAGGAGAAATAATTGGGATATAGCCTTAATCTAATCAGTGGGTCAACCCTGATGGGATTAATTGGGTGGTGACTAGAGGCAGGTGGGGTATGGCTAAGGAAGTGGTTCATTGGGAGCATGGTTATGGGGTATATATTTTGTATCTGGAGAATGGAGTCTTTGTGGACTGCCTGATCGTTATGTGGGCTGCTTCCCTTTGCCACACTCTTTGGCCATGATGTCCTGCCTCACCTGGAGACCCAAGGAATGGAGCCAGCCACTTATGGACTGAGACCTCTGAAACTTTGAGCCCCTAAATAAACCTTTCCTCCTCTGTAGGTGTTTTGATCAGGTCTTTCAGTCCCAGCAATGAAAAAAACTGACTTAAAAGACCTCAGGAGTCAAAGCTAGATGAGGTTTTAAGGGCAGGGTTCTAGAACATTCCTATTGTCCTACCATTGAAATAGCAATGGTAGGCATTCCGGCACATTATTGGGAGTGAGATGAGATTATAAGAAGTGACTTTATAAGAAGCACACAAGATCTCTCCTCTCCCTCTCTCTCTCCCTATGACTGTCTGTCTGTCTCTCTCTTTTTCTACTCATCAAGGAAAGGCCATATAAATATACAGAGAAGGCAACCATCTATAAGCCAGAAAAAGTCCTTATAAGAGATTGTCCCTGCCAGACCTTGATCTTGGACATCTAATCTGAAAAACTGTGAGAAATAAATTTCTGTGGTTTAAACCAGCAAGTCCATAGCACAGTATTTTGTTACCAGTGACCAAGCAGGCTAATACATAGGCCACGGTAAGAAATTTAATCCAATAATACTAATATGTATTAGATACCTCAGAGGTGATAAACAGAGGAACTGTGTGAACTTCCTGGTGTTTTAAAAAGATCATTCAATGAAATTTGAGGATGCAGAACAGAAAAAACATGAAAATGAGAAACTGAATGGGAAACGAAAAGCCTTGTAGAATAAAATAATGGCCTTGAACATTTAATAGACATTCAAGGAAGAAATAAAAAAGATAATAGAACAAAGACAATATTTAAGAAGGGGATTGATGAAAATTTTCCAAAATGAAAGTCAGGAATGAATTAGTAGATTTAAGAAATTCTCTAAGAAGCATAAATAATGAACTCACGCAATGACATTGGAAATAACTGCAGAATCTTGAGTGAAAAGGTGAAATCTTTAATGCATTCAGAGAGAAAATAGATCACCTGAAAAGTAAATTAAAAGCAACTTTTTCAAAATAGCAGGGAAAAAAGTAATAATATTTTCAAATTTCGGAAGGAAGTGGTTATCAACTTATAATTCTATGTGCATGCAGATCATCATTTGAGGCTGAAAATGAGGTAGTTGCCTTCAAATAAAGGAGAAATTCAGGAAATACCACTCACATGTTCTCTCTAGAAGAAAATAAAGAATGCACTATACAAAGAATGAAATTGAAAACAAATCAAAATGGATAGGATATAAAGAAGAATGAGTAAATAGGTTAAAAAATATAAACAGATATTAATTGACAGTAATTAAGTAACTGGAATTGGCAATTTTTTAAAATTCTGAAATATTTAATTTATTTATTTAATTATTGGTGTTATTTGTAAAATACATGACAATTTTTAACATGCTTATCTCAAAATCATACTAAGGAAACAAACAAAAATTTTTACATGAAAATAAAATTTTAATCATATTAATCTTGTTTCAGGCCACAAAAGTAGGGTTAACAAAATCAAGAATAGTCTCCTAAAGTCCACAATCACTGACTAGTTTTAATGAAATCAAAAAGCAATATCAAAATAGAGCAAAAGTATTTAGCAAGTTCAAATAAATGTTTATAAATGTGTATCATAATGAACAATGTAAAATGTTTAGGAGTGTTATAAATTATAATGAAAACAATATAAAAATCTGTGGCCTGTGGATAAAGCATTCAAGAGAAATTTATACCCTCAAATGCATACGTGAGAGAAAAACCAGATAGAATTAATGAGCCAAGCATTCTTTCTACTCAAGGATCTAGGGTAAAAAAAATACATCAAAATAAAGTAAGAGAGAGGAAATGATAATAAAGATAATAACAGAAGAAAACAAAGTTCCAAATGAAAAATTACCTGTTATCATGAATAGGCAAATAAACTAAATATATTTCTGAAAATACTAAACATACTTCTGAAAATATTGATCCAGCCACCAAAAGCCACAACTAGACAATGATCACAATTTTGAATATTCTAATAATTTTATATCAAAAAGTAAAACTAAATAAAACAATTTCCTTGAAAAAATATAAAAAAGGTAAAAACTGAAGAAACAATCAAAAACTTGAGTATATCTCAAAGAAATTAAATTAGTTTAAAAATCTACCTGTCCTAAAAATACTTAGTCCATACTTAATACTTAATTTTATAGGTGTAACCAAAAGCAGTCTACTACCACATTCAGGAATATTCTCTTTAAAATTATGAAAAAAGACAAAAATGTCCCTGATCACCTCTTACTTGGCATCTAACTGGAGAACCCAACCAAGAGAATAAGACAATACAATGTATCACAGTCACTTAAAAAGATATTCTGGAAGTTTCTTACAAAGCTAAACATAATCTTACCACATGATCCAGCAATCATACTTCTGTACATTTATCTGCACATGAATGTTTTGCTCATGATTCTCAAAACTAGGAAGCAACCAAAATGTTCAAGAAAAGAAAATTGATAAATTGTGAAATATCCATACAATAGAATATTTCCCAGTAATCAGTGAGTTGCCAAATCCTTAAATGAATATATCTAAGTAGGAAAAGTCAGTCTGAAAAGGGTATTACATGATTATAATTGCACAGCATAATGAAAATGGCATAAAGAAACCCCAGATATGGCAAACAGATGGCTGGTTTCAGTTGTTGAGGGAAGAGGGTAGATTAATTAAGTAATTTTTTAGTATGGTAAGACTATATGATATTTTAACAGAAGATAAATGACATTATACATTAACTGATACCCAAAGAATTTTCTACATGAAAGAATGAACCTTAGTACATGCAAATATTAAAAACTAATTTAGGCTGGGCTCGGTGGCACACACCCGTAATCCCAGTAGCTCGAGAGGCTGAGGTAGGAGGATCTCAAGTTCAAAGCCGGCCTCAGCAAAAGCAAGGTGCTAAGCAACTCAATGAGACCCTGTCTCTATCAAATACAAAATAGGGCTGGGGATGTGGCTAGTGGTGGAGTACCCCTGAGTTTAATCCCAGGTAATCTCCCCAAAAAGTAATAATAAATTGGGTCAGAAATCATGTGATGGAATGCATGATATGACAAAACAATCTAAATGATTAGAAATGTGTGAAACCATTTCACTGAAAGAAGTACCAGGCAAGCAAAAAGGTTCCAACCCAAATAAATTTGGAAAGAGGTGGAATCTGTAAGACTGAACTAAAAAAGAACTGCACAGAAGTATGTACTCTAACAAAGTTATTTACCAAAAAGGTACATATTAATAATCCCAAAGTCACTACTCATATATAATGAAATTGAACAATTAAGGAAAGAGAGTGGAACAAATCTGACATAACTTTCCTACGTACATATATGAATGCTCCACAGTGAATCTCAACATCCTGTCCATCCGCAAGAATAGGGTCCTAATTAGAATAAGATATATTCCATGCTTGTATAATTATATAAAAATGGACTCTAATGTTATATGTAACTAAAAAGAACCAATAAAAAGAGCAATAAGCATTAGACTATCAAAAAATGATAGTATTAAAGAACTAGAAAGCTAAAGAACAAAAAAGCTAAAAATCTGTCCTAACTGTAAATCACTCAAGATGTCTCTTCACAGTCCAATGTGAACTGAGTTAGATTGCCATCCAAACTCCGCTGAAAATATAGTTTACTGATTTTGTATTAAAAAGCTACTGTTGGAGTAGTAGGTTACAAATAAGCAATAGAAGAGGTTACAATGATCCATGTGATAACTGATTAGAGTTGGAGGTATCACTATGTGCTCATGTTCTACTTAATATAGATAGATGATTAAATATAAAAATATTTATAAATATGTATATATCCAACAGTATGCACAATTACATTTCATTGCTCTATCAGCTGAGTGGACCTAGAAACAATGAGTCTCAGCAGCAATGAGTGCACCTAGTGTCCAGATCTTGATTCTAATATCCTCCAATACAAAGAACTGAGTCTTCTTGGAGAAATGGCGCAATCCAGAACCAGAACAGAAAAATACACAAGATAAATCTAAAGTATAATGTGGTGGCAAAAAGTAAGAATATGCTAGAAATAATAATAAATTAAAGAGATGTCAAAGGAACACAAGAGCCAACTGGAAATTTTCCAATAGCCAAATCTGCAACAATTTGAGCAACAAAATAAAGTAAGTAATATTTTTTCATAAGCAAAAGCATAAAATAAATATCTTTGAGAATACCAAGATACAAATAAATAATTGCACACATAAATTAATCAGGGCAAAGAGACTTTCTATATAGAATGATTCCAAATAATTTATGTAGCTACTCTACCCGAAAGGAAGGGATGATAACTCCTCACTCCAAGTATATGTTGCACATAATTACATTCTTCCAAAGGGTGCAGTATGGAAAAATGGGAAGAGGAAAATAAATTTACAGGACAGTGACCTGAAAAACCCTACCTCAGTCATGTATCAAGATCAAAATCAACTGTGGTAAGTCATGTTGATGGTTTATACTCTTCGAATGATGTGATTTTGATTTGAAAGGCATTTCACCTTTGTGTTCTTCCTCCAAACCAACAGCCCTCCTTTCATTGTAAGATAAGAATCACATTCACTCCAATTCAGGTAAATTCTGAAAAATAATTGACAAGCACTCTTCATAAATGTGTCGTGAGACAAGGTAAATCTGAAAAACTGTCACAAAGCCAGAAGGCACCCAAGGAGACATAAAATTTATGTGGCATTCTGCATGGTATCCTAAAACAGAGAAAGCACATTCTGCAAAACTAAATAACTTTAGATAAAGTGTGACCCTTTCTTAGCACTAATACATCTATATTATTAGTTCACTAATTATGAAAAATGCGCTGTGCTACTGTAAAATGATGATTAAGGGACATGGTTATGTGCTATATGGGAACTGTTTGCATAATCTTTGCAACATTTCTATAAATCTAAAACTATATTCTAAATATTTAATTAAAAGTTTATTAACCATTTGTTAATTGTTAATATTTAACACATTCAGTAAACAAGAAATAATTCTCAATCTGTCTCACAAAACAAATTCAAATTCTTTGCTGTGTATAAAAACATACTCCAAATAAAATGGGTCAGAAAGGCTAAAACCAAAGGGAAGGGTAAAGGCCTACCAAGCAAAACAGAAACAAGAAAACAGAGACAGAAATTCTCATCACAGAATAAAATGAATAAATAAAAGTCAAGCAAGTATTTTTAAATAAAAAAAAATTCAACACAAAGGCCTTAATTTAGTTAAAAATAAGACTGCTGTATATATTTATGTCTGCAACAACATAGAAATCACCTTTATAAAGTCAAAATAGCAACAATTTTAAGGAAACATAGAGATACAGTAAAAACTGGATACTAACATACCACTCCCAGTATGAAAAAAATCAAGTGGACAAAAAGGAAGGATATGCCATCCATTTCCTTAGTGAAGCTAGCCAATCCCTAAAAAACAAATACCAAATGTCTTCTTTGATATAATGAGAGCAACTATGAACAGAGTAGGGAGGAAGAGCAGGAAGAAAAGATTAACTTTAAACAGAGACATGAGATGGGAGGGAAAGGGAGAGAAAAGGGAAATTGCATGGAAATGAAGGGAGACCCTCATTGCTATACAAAATTACATATAAGAGGTTGTGAGGGGAATGGGAAAATAAACAAGGAGAGAAATGAATTACAGTAGATTGGGTAGAGAGAGAAGATGGGAGGGAAGGGGAGGGGGGATAGTAGGGGATAGGAAAGGTAGCAGAATACAACAATTACTAATAGGGCATTATGTAAAATTGTGGATGTGTAACTGACGTGATTCTGCAATCTGCATTTGGGGTAAAATTGGGAGTTCATAACCCACTTCAATCTAATGTATGAAATATGATATGTCAAGAGCTTTGTAATGTTGTGAACAACCAATAAAAAAAATAAAATAAAATAAGAAAAAAAAGGAAGGATATGATTTAAACAAATAACTGATAATATGAATCTTATTAATATGTATAAAATTCATGCCCTGATAATAGAGAACACACCCTCTTGTCAAATTCATAAAAACTGGTCGTATACTATATCACAAAAAGCAATAAATTTCATAAAAATCAGAAATGCTAAAAAGACTAAGTAAAATGCAATTAGTTAAAAATTATAAACAAAAAAAAGTAAAGAAAAATTACCTCTCTGCTAGATAATAAAAATATTAAAACCTATTAAACAATTCTTGGATATAAAGAAAATAAGAAACCCAAATTACAAAGTATCTTTCCAAAATAACAAAAATTCTATCTAGCAATGTCTGTGAATTACCTTTAAAACAGAAAATGGGTAAATTTAATCAAATACTTCTATCAATCCAAACGAAAGAATTACACTCATTTAATTCTCATATCAAAAACAAAGAAACAAAAACGAGAAAGCAGACAGTGAAGAAAACAAAAAGAACTCACAAAGAAGGAAATACTAAATATAAAAGTAAAAATACGTAGATAATACAGAAATAGTATGTTTAATAAATCAAAAATTTACTTAAAAAAATGAATGTGCATGTGCCAATATTAAATCACAAAAAAATAAGGGAAAGCACAAAGGTAAAAAATAAACAAGAGAGGCTGGGGCTGTAGCTCAGAGCACCTGCCTTGCACATTTGAGGCACAGTGTTCAATCCTCAGTACCACATAAAAATAAATAAATAAAGATATTGTGTCCTTCTACAACTAAAAAAAAACATTAATAAATAAATAATAAAGAGAAGTCGGCATTGAAACAGAAGAAATGTTTTTGAAGACTGATTGTCAGAGATCTAAAAAAAATAAATCTGAAAAATTATTTTTTTTTATTGGTTGTTCACAACATTACAAAGCTCTTGACATATCATATTTCATACATTAGAATCAAGTGGGTTATGAACTCCTTTTTACCCCAAATACACATTGCAGAATCACTTCGGTTACACATCCACATTTTTACATACTGCCATATTAGTGACTGTTGTACTCTGCTACCTTTCCTAATCTCTACTATCCCCCTCCCCTCCCCTCCCCTCCCATCTTCTCTCTCTACCCCATCTACTGTAATTCATTTCCCTCCATGTTTATTATCCCGTTCCCCTCACAACCTCTTATATGTAATTTTGTATAACAATGAGGGTCTCCCTCTATTTCCATGCAATTTCCCTTTTTTCTCCCTTTCCCTCCCACCTCATGTCTCTGTTTAATGTTAATCTATTCTTCATGCCCTTCCTCCCTGCTCTGTTCTTAGTTGCTCTCATTATATCAAAGAAGACATTTGGTATTTGTTTTTTAGGGATTGGCTAGCTTCACTAAGCATAATCTGCTCTAGTGCCATCCATTTCCCTGCAAATTCCATGATTTTGTCATTTTTTAGTGCTGCGTAATACTCCATGGTGTATAAATGCCACATTTTTTTTTTATCCATTCATCTATTGAAGGGCATCTGGGTTGATTCCACAGTCTAGCAATTGTGAATTGTGCTGCTATGAACATTGATGTGGCAATATCCCTGTAGTACGCTCTTTTAAGGTCTTCAGGGAATAGTCCGAGAAGGGCAATAGCTGGGTCAAATGGTGGTTCCATTCCCAGCTTTCCCAGGAATCTCCATACTGCTTTCCAAATTGGCCGCACCCGTTTGCAGTCCCACCAGCAATGTACAAGAGTACCCTTTTCCCCACATCCTCGCCAGCACTCGTTGTTGTTTGACTTCATAATGGCTGCCAATCTTACTGGGGTGAGATGGTATCTTAGGGTGGTTTTGATTTGCATTTCTCTGACTGCTAGAGATGGTGAGCATTTTTTCATGTACTTGTTGATTGACTGTATGTCCTCCTCTGTGAAGTGTTTGTTCATGTCCTTGGCCCATTTGTTGATTGGGTTATTTGTTTTCTTATTGTCTAATTTTTTGAGTTCTTTGTATACTCTGGATATTAGGGCTCTATCTGAAGTGTGAGGAGCAAAAATTTGTTCCCATGATGTAGGCTCCCTATTTACCTCTCTTAATGTTTCTCTTGCTGAGAAAAAAACTTTTCAGTTTAAGAAAATCCCATTTGTTGATTCTTGTTATTAACTTTTGTGCTATGGGTGTCCTATTAAGGAATTTGGAGCCCGACCCCAAAATATGTAGATCGGAGCCAACTTTTTCTTCAATCAGACGCAGAGACTCTGATTTCATATCTAGCTCCTTGATCCACTTTGAGTTGACTTTTGTGCATGGCAAGAGGAGGGGATTCAGTTTCATTTTGTTGCATATGGATTTCCAGTTTTCCCAACACCATTTGTTGAAGATGCTATACTTCCTCCATTGCATGCTTTTAGCTCCTTTGTCAAATATAAGATAGTTGTAGCTTTGTGGACTAGTCTCTGTGTCCTCTATTCTGTACCATTGGTCCACCTGCCTGTTTTGGTACCAGTACCATGCTGTTTTTCTTACTATTGCTCTGTAATATAGTTTGAAATCTGGTATCGCTATACCACCTGATTCACACTTCCTGCGTAGAATTGTTTTTGCTATTCTGGGTCTTTTATTTTTCCATATGAATTTCATGATTGCTTTATCTATTTCTACAAGAAATGCCATTGGGATTTTGATTGGCATTGCATTAAACCTATAGAGAACTTTTGGTAATATCGCCATTTTGATAATGTTAGTTCTGCCTATCCATGAACAGGGTATATTTTTCCATCTTCTAAGATCCTCTTCTATTTCTCTCTTTAGGGTTCTGTAGTTTTCATTGTATAAGTCTTTCACGTCTTTTGTTAGGTTGATTCCCAAGTATTTTATTTTTTTTGAGGATATTGTGAATGGAGTGTTTTTCCTCATTTCCGTTTCAGAAGTTTTGTCGCTGATATACAGAAATGCCTTTGATTTATATGTGTTGATTTTATATCCTGCCACTTTGCTGAATTCATTTATTAGTCCTAGTAGGTTTTTTGTAGACCCTTTTGGGTCTTCTAGGTATAGAATCATGTCATCCGCAAATAGTGATAATTTAAGTTCTTCTTTTCCTATTTTTATGCCTTTAATTTCTTTCGTCTATCTAATTGCTCTGGCCAGTGTTTCGAGAACTATATTGAATAGAAGTGGTGATAGGGGACATCCCTGTCTTGTTCCAGATTTTAGAGGGAATGCCTTCAACTTTTGTCCATTCAGAATGATGCTAGCCTGAGGCTTAGCATAGATAGCTTTTACAATGTTGAGGTAAGTTCCTGTTATCCCTAGTTTTTCTAATGTTTTGAACATAAAGGGATGCTGTACTTTGTCAAATGCTTTTTCTGTGTCTATCGAGATGATCATATGGTTCTTATCTTTAAGTCTATTGATGTGGTGAATAACATTTATTGATTTCCGTATATTGAACCATCCTTGCATCCCAGGGATGAATCCTACTTGATCACGGTGCACAATTTTTTTGATGTGTTTTTGTATTCGATTCGCCAGAATTTTATTGAGGATTTTTGCATCTAGGTTCATCAGAGATATTGGTCTGTAGTTTTCTTTCTTTGAGGTGTCTTTGGTTTCGGAATGAGGGTGATGTTGGCCTCATAGAATGAATTTGGTAGAGCTCCCTCTTTTTCTATTTCCTGAAATAACTTGAAAAGTATTGGTATTAATTATTCTTTAAAGGTTTTGTAAAACTCCTCTGTGTACCCATCCAGTCCTGGGCTTTTCTTGGTTGGTAGTCTTTTGATGGCTTCTTCAATTTCATCCATTGATATTGGTCTGTTTAAATTGTGTGTATCCTCCTGACTCAGTCTGGGCAAATCATATGACCTAAGAAATTTATCAATGTCTTCACTATCTTCTATTTTATTGGAATATAGGTTTTCAAAATAATTTCTAATTGTCTTCTGTATTTCTGTAGCATCTGTTGTGATATTGCCTTTTTCATCCCGTATGTTAGTAATTTGAGTTCTCTCTCTTCTTCTCTTCGTTAGCATGGCTAAGGGTCTGTAGATCTTATTTATTTTTTCAAGGAACCAACTTTTTGTTTTGTTAATTTTTTCAATAGTTTCTTTTGTTTCAATTTCATTGATTTCTGCTCTGATTTTAATTATTTCTTGCCTTCTGCTACATTTGCTGTTGTTTTGCTCTTCCTTTTCTAGGGCTTTGAGATGAAGTGTGAGCTCATTTATTTGTTGGTTTTTCCTTTTTTTGAGGAATGACCTCCAGGCGATGAGTTTCCCTCTTAAAACTGCTTTCATTGTGTCCCATAGATTCCGATATATTGTGTCTATATTTTCATTTATCTCTAAGAATTTTTTGATTTCCTTCTTTATGTCTTCTGTAACCCATTGATCATTCAGTAACATATTGTTCATTTTCCATGTGATGTAGGATTTTTCCTTCCTTCTTTTATCATTGATTTCCAGTTTCATTCCATTATGATCAGATAAAATGCATGGTATTATCTCCATCCCTTTATATTTACTGAGGGTTGCCCTATGGCATAATATATGGTCTATTTTTGAGAAGGATCCATGTGCTGCTGAGAAAAAAGTATATCCACTTGATGATGGTTGATATATTCTGTATATGTCGGTTAAGTCTAGGTTATTGATTGTGATATTGAGGTCAATAGTTTCTTTATTCAACTTTTGTTTGGAGGATCTGTCCAATGGTGACAGAGGTGTGTTGAAGTCACCCATAATTATTGTGTTGTGGTCTATTTGATTCTTGAACTTGAGGAGAGTTTGTTTTATGAACGTCGCAGCACCATTATTTGGTGCATAAATATTGATAATTGTTATGTCTTGTTGGTGAATGGTTCCCTTTAACAGTATATAATGTCCTTCCTTATCCCTTTTGATTAACTTAGTCTTGAAGTCGATTTTATTCGATATGAGAATGGCCACCCCTGCTTGCTTATGAGGACCGTGTGCGTGGTATATTTTTTCCCAACCTTTCACCTTGAGCCTGTGTATGTCTTTTCCAATCAGCTGTGTCTCCTGGAGGCAGCATATTGTTGGATTTGTTTTTTTAATCCATGTTACCAGCCTATGTCGCTTTATTGGAGAGTTTAAGCCATTAACGTTTAGAGTTACTATTGATATATGGTTTGTACTTCCTGCCATGTTTGATTATTTATCTCTTTTTTTTTCTAATTTAGTTTGTTTCTCCATGATTAGCTTTCCCCCTGTCCTCTGTCTTTACCGAGGCACTTCCCACTGATGGTTTTGGTTATTGTTTTTCATTTCTTCCTCGTGTAGTGTTTTGCTCAAGACGCTTTGCAATGCTGGTTTTCTGGCTACAAATTCTTTTAGCTTTTGTTTATCATGAAAGATTTTTATTTCGTTGTCATACCTGAAGCTTAATTTTCCTGGATACAGAATTCTTGGTTGGCATCCATTGTCTTTCAGTGTTTGAAATACGCTGTTCCAGGATCTTCTCGCTTTCAGCGTCTGTGATGAAAAATCCGTTGTTAACCTTATTGGTTTACCCCTAAATGTGATCTGCCTTCTTTCTCTTGTAGCTTTTAATATTTTCTCTTTGTTCTGTATATTGGATATCTTCATAGCAATGTGTCTTGGCATTGGTCTACTGTGATTTTGTGTGCTCAGTTTCTTGTATGCATTTACAATTTGTATATCTGTTTCCTTTTTTATTTCTGGAAAGTTTTCTGTAATTATTTCATTCAGGAGGTTACTCATTCCCTTGGTATGAATCTCGGTACCTTCCTCTATCCCGATGACTCGTAAGTTTGGTTTTTTTATGTTATCCCAAATCTCTTGTATGTTTTTCTCGTGATTTTTTACCAGTCTATCTGAGTTGGCTAGACTCTTTTCAAGATGATATATTTTGTCTTCATTATCTGACGTTCTGGCTTCTACTTGTTCCACTCTGTTAGTGATACTCTCGATTGAGTTTTTAATTTGGTTTATCGTTTCCTTCATTTCTAGAATTATTGTTTGATTTTTTTTTATAATCTCTATCTCCTGATAAAGATGCTTAACTTCTTCTTTTATCTGTTTATGTAATTCATTTTCAATGTGATCTTTAAGGTTCCTTTCCATCTGTCTAAGGTATTCCTTGAATTCTGTATATGGCCATTTTTCTGATGATTCTAGGTCCTCCTGAATATTTAGGCTGTCCTTCATTGTTTGTACTCCTTTTCTTCCTTGCTTTTTAATGCTCATGTTACTTCTTGTTCTGTTTGACTGCTGAGTTACTGTTTACTCTTATAAATTTATTTGATGCTTGGGAGGAGATATATTAGAAGGGAAGGGAAGAAGTCACTAAAGAGAATGAGTGTAGGCAGGTAGAATTCAAGGAAGGGGGAATAAGAAAATTGAAAAGAAATGAAAAGACAAAAGATAAAAATGAAAAGAAAGAAAAAACGAAAAAACAAAAATTTAAAACCAAAAAAAAAATTATAATGATAATAAAAAAAATGGAAATTAAAGTTTAAAAAATAGTAGTAATAATAATAAAATAAAAAGTATTTAAAAAATTGAAACCATTAATAAAAAAGTTAAAGAACAACAACAACAAAAAAAAATAAAATAAATACTAATAATAATCATTAAAAAATTAATAATAATAAATGCAGTCATAGAGCTCGATTAACTTCTCTTCCAGTAGGTGGAGCTATGCCCACTGGGCCAAGCTTCTCTTCTTGATAGGTGGGATCCAATCACTGTGCATCAGCTCTTCCTCCCAGACTGTGCGGGTCTCCAATCCTGAGTGCCTAGGGCCTTCTCTTGTGTTTCCTCAAGCCAGGCCCCACTCACCTGTGACACTCACCACAATACTGGCTACACGCCAGGTCTGCTGCTCCTGGGAGCCTTGTTTTCATGGATGCCTGGGCGCACCCTTTCTGTTTGCCTCCCTCAGACCCTAAGTTTGTAAAGCTTGGGGCTGAGGACCCCCAGCGAATTTGTTTGCCCTCAGGTAGCAACTCCCCTGGTAGCTGGTGCAAGGGACCTCTGTTGTCAGCACTGGTGGGAGCGGTAGCCAGGAGTTCTGCGCCGCTAGTCCCGCGTCACTCCAGATTCCCTCGGTCTGGCTATCGTGCTCAGTTGGCCTTTACCTTTGTGAGTTCAGGAGGGCCGACTAGTTATTTCAGTGGGATCATTAGTCAAATCTGAAAAATTAGATGAAATAAATTTTGTCAGTAAAATATAGGTTATAAAAATGATCTCATCAGTGGTCGAAAATGTAGACAAATTTCCATAGAAGAAAACAGCAAAATAAGAACTACAGTACAAAAAAGCCCCAGGCCTTGATGGTTTCACAGGGGAGCTCTACCAAATGTATAAAAAATCAGGTAGCTTCTAGAATATGGAACGTAAAGGAAATATTTCTGATTATTCTTATGGAGCAAGGATAACATTGATAATTAAGTGTGGTAAGTATTGTATAAATTAAAGGACAATATAATCAATGAGAAAAATCAATAAGAGACATAAAAATTTTTAAAAAAAGGAAATTACTACTACTTGCAGCATATAGGATTATATACACAGATAGGCAATGATAAAGCTCAGACAATAAAAAAATCCAATAAGTAGAATATAAAATTAATATTCAAAAACTAATAGTTTTCATAAACACAAAAGATAATCAGAGTATATAAGGACAAAGAAAATTTCATTTATAGTAGCATCAAGGAAATGAAATACCTAGGAATAAATTTAATAAGAAATGTACAAATTTAACATTGAGAAAACTTAGCACTTTTAAGACCTATTATTAGACTTGAACAAGGTAAAGGTATCTCCAGTTCTTGGACAATATGTCAACATTATAAAGAAATCAATTCTCCCTAAGTTATAAATTTAATGCCATCCCATGGAAATTCCAGCAAGCTTTCTAATGCATCTATAGTAAACAATTAAATACAAATTTTATGTGGACTATCTGGAACAATCCAATTGAAAAAAACTAATATTAACACGGCCTACCAGACATAAAACACACTAAAACAGCTCTATGATTACAATAGTGTGCCACTAGTGTATGAGTCAATAACACCAGTGAGAAAAAATTAAAAGTCCAGATATGGAACAAAATGCATATTTAATATATCTGATGGTGGTAACTACTCAAATCACTGGTGCAAGGATGGAACTTTTAACAAGCAATGTTGGGTTTACTGATACTATGAAAAAAGAAAATTAAATCCATACTTCATTTCATACACAGAATAATTCCAAATGGGTCAGATATTTAAATGCAAAAAAATTTAGTTCACAAAAATACCAGAAGAAAGCATGGATGAATTCCTGTAATTCCTGGGGATAGGGAAAAGTTTCCTAGCTTGAATTGAGAGAATATTAAAAATTGATAAATGTAAAAAAATAAAATAAAATAAAAAATAAAAAAATTGATAAATGTGGCCACAATTGTATAATTTGCCAAAAAATTAAAAAACATATACTTTTGCAAGGTTAAAAAATAAGCCAAAAGACCATACATGAGGAAAGAACTTTGTAACATACATCACAAAAACAAAATAACATAAATATAGATAGAACTCCTGAAATTCTGTGGAGGAAAAGACCAAACTCCTAATAGTAAAATCAGTGAAGAATCATACACAATCCAAAAACAAACAAAAAAAATATTTTAAGACGTTCTTAAACATATGGAAAGACATTCAATCTTACTCTGTAATAGTGAGTCCTCATACATGTATATGAACTGAGAGTGGAGAATTAAAGCCTCTGTCCCCAACTCCACACCAGCACAGCCGGAACCCGGGCTGAACGGAATAAGGTACATTTATTTTGGAAGTTGCCTTAATTCTTTTGGTGGTGAAAAGCTATTGAGTTTGCAGGTGCCCATTGGAAATGCTGACATTTTTAATGTGTGCCTGATGTTCAAACTTTCTGTCAGCATGGACTTGAATTTAGCATGCATCCAAGCCCTTCAGTCAACTTAAATTTCGCACATCCATCTGTGTTTAGTGAAAACATCTGATACTCAGTGCATTTTGTAGTCTGGGTCACCTGAATGGTATCTGAATCTCCTGTGGCATCATGTCAGGTGTGCCACTCACTGCAGGCATACAGCACACGTTCAGTAAATACACACAAGACTTCACTGTTGAAAAGACATACCAATGGACTATGATTATTTAATGTGGGAAACAAGGAGACAAATCCTTCCAATCAATGCTTAGGGTAATGACAGGGATAGGCCTGCACGCTTGTGACCCCAAAGTATGATTCCTTTCCATGTCTTGAGCTAGATCTGAAATTTAACCCACAAATACCAACATCACTTAGCAAGAAATTTTTTAAATTTCTTTTTTCTTCTGTCCATCTAGTTAACAATAACATATTTTCAATAGCAAAATAAAGCATTTGAAGAGAAAAATGAAGACAGGAAGGCAGAAATGAAGGGGGGAAGGAAGGAAAGAAAGAAGAAAGGTAGCTTTGAACTCCAAATTTGCCTTCATTGGGAAAGATGCTCTCAGGGTATCAATATAAGTATCTATTTTTGTTTTGAACTGAATATGGGCAATTCAGATATGGCAAACTTTTAAATATTATAAATGTTTATAAAGATGTATTCACATAAGCATAGCTTTTGATGCTCTGATATACCTTTGTTAAAAATATGCTTAAATATCTGTTCATTTTTTCTGTCTTAAATGCATATAACACAGATATTTGTCAGAGCTCCCTTGTCACTTAGAAATCTAGATGTGATTTACTCAGAAGGCCGCCCAGTTTTCACTTCATAATGACCAAAACCTTCATAATTTCTGCTAATTCCTACAAGGTATAATTTTTCACATCCCCTCTGCTTCTACCTTTACATTTAATATTGCTGCATTTATTGAGGTTCTTTACCATATTTCACAAGAAGTATATGTACTTTGAGCAGAGACCTGACATTAAAAAGCAAGTGGCCACAGGATATATGGTCCCATGGGTTGTGTCCTGTTGCCTGAAGGGAAAGGAGAAGAGGCTGGTGGGAGAGGAGGAAGAGGGAGATAGAGGAAAAGGCTAACTGAGCCTATTTAGAAGAGTGGAAGCAGGCTGGAATTGGGGACAGTACAGAGCAAGAAGTCAATTCAAGGTAATAAATATGCAAAATAAAGGATCTGAAGAGAAAAATGAAGGAAGGAGGGAAGGAAGGGAGGGGGGGTGAAGGAAGGGAAGGAAGGGAGGGAGGGGTGAAGGGAGGGAGGGAGGAAGAGAACAAGTGAGGGGAGGGTACTTAGGGAGGAAAAGGAAAAAGTAAAAGGGTAAGAAAAAAGCAATTATCAGGAGTTGCCTGCAGGATGGGGAAACTATCTTATCCCATAACTGGAGGGCAAGTCATCGAAGGTCTGGTTCAGAGTTCTTACCAATGTGGACTAAGACCGCAAGTTGCTCACATCAAAGCTAGACTCGTATTTGTACAAAATGTTACATGTAATGTAAATATTTGATGACCCATTTAATAAATCTGGTTGTTTTAATCTTATATTATCCATCCTATTTATTTCAAGACCCAACAAATGATTCTAATGGGATACTGTTCATATAAAAAAAAAAAAGAATTCTACCAATCACTGAAGTGGAACATAAACAGGATATAACCTGAACCCAGCTTACTAGGTACAGAGGCAAAGGTGGGCACTTTATAGAAATGGAGTCCTCCATGACCACTATTCTAGTGTAATGCACATTAAATACAATTTTTGGATCAAACACTAGGATATTATTTTCTCTCTCTGAACCACACACAGGAATAACTGCAGAAGTCTGAAATCATAGCTCCCCATAGCACCCTGGTTTCCTTGTTGCTATGACAACTCCAGAGAGAATGAAATGAGGTTCCAAGATATGATCAAATTCATTGATTTTTTTAAATCAGGTTATGTACTTCATGAATAGCAAATCCTGAATACTGAGTTTAAATTAGAGTGTATTTCTTGAATTATCTTATTATATATTTTTGAGTAAAAGACTACAATCTAGAATTCAAAAGGACTGTATCCATGTAGTTACAGAAATAAATTTAGTATCCTTTTCATTATGTTTTCACAATGAACATCATATCATCTGAATCAAAAAGATGAGGGCCTCTGCTGTCTGCAAAAATAATAAGTTGTCACTTACCAGTGGCATTCTAGAAAAATGTTCAATAACCAGATATCACAGCTCAGTGTTTTACATTATTGAATGATGTACAGTACTCAAATATTTGATAAAAAAATACACAATACAAAGAATAACTCACAATATCCTTGAAAAATAACAGACAAGAATTTAAAAAGATTCATTGAAACTTAAGATATATGTAACTATAATAAGGAAGACCACCTCTGTCAGAATTAGGAGAAACCAATTTTCTCTAGGCCTAGACTCATTTGTTTAACAATATACTTCATAGGTTAGGCTTTGTGGTATCAATGACAAATCAAAGGTGTTTAGCTGCCCGTTCCATAGTTAAGAGTTTTATGTGAAGGGTAAAAGGAGGTCAGTTTTCAAGAAGCACTTAGGAAGATTTAAGTGGGATGGTATGTAAGAGAAGCCGTCTCTGATTCTTTATTTTTAAAATGATGAGATTTTACTTGTGGTCTATACTTTATAGTTGGGGTGAATTAAAAGTGAGTAATAGCTCTTTTTATTTTGAGAACTTCAACAAAAGTTCATAAGTATTAATGTATGAAAACAATGTGGTTTTGATGGTTTCCTTTTTGGTCATTGTCAAAAGTGAACAAAGCAAACTATACGAATCCAGCTATTATGGATTTGTTCCCAATTAGCCTCCTACCCTGGATTCACATATTGAAACCCTAAATTCCCAGTATGTTAGAATGTGACAGCACTGATAGAGGGCCTTTAAAGAGAAAATTAAAGTTAAATGAGGTGATAACGATGGTCCCCTAATCCAGTATGTCTGGTGTCTTTATAAGAAGAAGAGACACCAGGGTTGTACCAGCCAAGGACATAGACCTCAGGAGAAACTAAACTTCCCAATGCCTGGATCATAACTTCCAGCCTCTAGAACTATGAAAAGATAAAATTTTTCTGTTAAGCCAGCCAGTCTCTGGCATTTTATTATGGCAGCCCTAGCAAACCTATATATACCAATTCTAAGAAACTAAGTTCAATTTAGATCTGCTTTAATTGGAAGGTGTTTTTCTTCAAGCACCTCAACTCATAGTGAATAGGTGTCCCTCTTCTCTGTTCCTTACTTATGTCTGCCTAGTTAGGGGAGTGGAATAAAAGACAAGTGGTTTTCTCTATCTGAAAGGATGAGGATCAAGATCAAAAGTCTCTCTTTGAATCCCTTCTTTTTATTGGCATCCTTTGGCTGGAATATAGAGAATCACTATGGCAGAAGGGTAGCCTAAACAATGGGGACCTCAGAAGTTACTTTATAAAACAAGTTTTGATGTCCTCCTAAACTTGGTAAAGGCTCTACAATTTGGGTAAAAAGTGGCTGGAGCCGAGAGAAGGCATTCTGTGCTAGTAGGTTAAGGATGCCATAGCCATACGAGGTTCTGTGTTGTACACTTATTCTAGGGAAAGTGGATAGACAGGATACCCACCATGCTCCTGTGGGGACTCTACATTTAAAAAGCCAAGGGAACACAAAATGGAAGGTGGGAACTACAAAGCAAACACTAAGGGAGACAGAGCCCATCCTACCTTGGAAACAGAGGCATACTATTTGTTCACTGAACATTTTCCTGAGGAGGCAACTTGTGGAGAGATAAGACTCAGAAACTACTAGGTCAGATGATCTCTGCAAGTTTGTGTAGAGAAGTCTTTCCTCTCCTCTGGGTCATTTTAGCCCTCAGTTTATTTATGTATTGTTGATGAATCACCTTTGTGCTGGAACACATCTGATCTCTGCATGACCCCTTTCATCCCAGACCCACAAACATCAATTCAGAAATTTCTGTCTCAATTCTCACTCTCTTGTTCCACCTCAAATTCAAGTCTAGAAGGGTCTTCGGGTAGTGATATACTCAATATCAAACTATATGCCAAACTGGTAGTAAGTAAGTGAGGACACTTAGGGTCCTGAGAACCGACCAGCTCTGTATACATTCCCTTCCACAGAGCAATGACGTCCGTGGCCACCTCCCTCCAGCCCCAGTGGCGCACCAGCCAACTGCCAAACAGAGGCTGTCATCATAGCTGCCCTTACCCGCAGCTAGTATTTCTAAGGTGCCAGGTGGGTGGGGCGGAGAGTGGGATGAAAGAGAATTCAGGACTCATGTCAGATGTCTTAGAATTAAATAGCCTTTTATTTGGTTGAATACTTAAACATAAACTTTATCCTTTTAGAAAACATCTGTACTACATGATTTGGATTTCAGAATAGAGGGAAGTAAAGCGTTCCTGGCATTCCGTCCCAATTTCTATAACATCATCTGTATACTTCAGTTCAGAACTTGATCTAGGCTTGCTTTTTTGTTTTGTTTTGTTTTGTTTTGTGCATTGCAGTGTTTAACATGTGTAGAGGGCTCCTGAGCAAGAATATCCAATCTTTCCAGACAGTTCACATACCTCTCATATTCGTTCAGTTTGATAAACATCCAACGTGTCTCTACTGTGTACTTGAGCTACCTTCTAGGGATTCAAAGATGAACACAAGATGCTGGCATCCAGCCAGCTCACCATTCCCCCAGCCACAAACAGAGAAAGCATGGCTCCCAGCAATCTTTCTCAAGAATCTCAGAAGTCACTATAATCTTCCCTCCACTACTTCACTAGAATGTGCATATTAACATTTCCAAGGATAAACTCTATATTTAGTAGTTATCTCTTAAATAATTATTTTGAGGTACTGAATCACAACTCCTTCATTAATATGTAGGCAAAAGCCCAGTCATGATATATTTATAGGGCCTGAAACATACCATAAATAGTTGACTTGTACATAAATAAATGAATGAGGTGAATAAATTAATGAGTTGACAAACTCGTGAAACATCTTTAAACAAATCAATTCTGGGACACTTGGCTCTTCTCAGCAATATTGGTCCTTATCAGTGCCAATGTCAAAGTAATGCCATGGGCTTATCTTTAAATTAAGAGAAGCCAGTGAATGACTATTTCTTCTTGGATGACTTACAAACCTCTTGCACAGACTTTGGACCAACTTTCTCTTTAGATCTACTGTGCTAACTTAAAAAAGGACATAGTAAAATATGAACTATCCCTGAACACAAATAATGAGACTGGTTACTGCCTGCATATGACATATTCTATTCTGGAACATACACTGTACTGGTATTTTTTTGAAACAAAAAGATGAAAAGCTGAATAAGTAGCTGTTATTTCATGCTTTTCTCTTTAAAAATATCAATTATTAAACTCCTGCACTTTGTAGCCAGTGATTGATCATAATCATTCATAATCAGTCATGGTCATTACTAGGTTTTCCAGCATTGAAAAAATAAAGACAGTATTTCCCACTTAAGTATATGAGTCCCCTCTCCACCTGGTTCTCACCTGCCATTTTACCTTTCCCTCCTCACTTCACCTGAAAGTTTCTCTCAACTTGGCTACAACACTAGGCCTGCTCAGCTCTGCTCACACTACTCACTGTAGCTAGAAGGTGTTCCCAAATTTCACCTGTTCCTTGGACATATCCTTTAAGAATCTGAACTCTCACCTCCCACTGATGATTCATAGTGACAGCTCATAGGACATCTAACTCTGAATTCTCCTTGTCACCACTGTCTATTTTGTTGTTGTTGTTGTTGTTTTTGTTTTGTGGTGCTGGGGATTGATCCCAGGGCCTTGTGCATTTGAGGCTAGCTCTCTACCAACTGAGCTATATCCCCAGCCCTGTGTGACTATTTTGAGGAACACATTGCCCTGCTTTAACACATTTCTTATCTTAAAACTACATATAATTATTTTGACATCAGAATGATTTAGCCACCAAAATGTACAGGATCTGATTTTCCCAAATTAATTAAATGCTATTTGAAAGCAAACACTTCTTATTTTCTTCCACAAAAACCAAATATCACTGCATTTTATCCAACTTTTAATCCATATTTTGATATATGTGAGTGTGTGTGTATGTATATATATATAAGAAAGGACTACATTTTCATATCTTCAACATTATTTCATGGGATTTTAAAAATCACATTTTAGTAGTTGATTATGAAAGAAATGTTAACATTTAGAGAACAGGAATAGTATCTATTGAGTGTACTTCATGTGATATCCAGAACTGGATATCAAATGAAGAATGAGCTTGATAAATTATTTGAGGTGAAGTATTTCAAATTTGATGGAGAGAGATATTTAATGAGGAAGAGGTATAGGAAAACTGTATAAATGCATAGGCAAATAAAAATGTTGAAAGTATGTTATTTTATCTCAAAATAAGCAAAACCTGCCCCCTGGATCCTGAAATAAGAAATCAGATATTTTCATCTTCAAAGAATTATTAGAATTGTGATTCATTCCACTGTCATGTATTTTAAAAAAAATAAAAGCAATTTTAAAAATAAATAATTTTTTTTAAAAAAGAATTATTAGAATGGAATAGTCAGTACATCTTTTACACCACATTGTTTGTGCTGCACTTATCTATCCAACAGTGGACATTTTCATGGATATATTCATGACACTTTCATAGCTCTCTATTCAGTTTACAAATCTTAAGATTAATATCTGATATCTGCTTCTGTAGAATATTATGAGTGTAATACACAGTAAATGTTCAGTAATGTTTGACTCCAGTAAAGTGATTGAACCATGAATTCCAAGTGTCACTATTTTAAAAATCAATAATCATTTACATCTCATGAGAACAGCAGGCATTGAAAGAATGATGCCAGTAAGTTTCTGGCATATAATTGGTACTTAATATCTATGTAAGGAAGGAATAGGGAATTAGGGAGAGATGTTGCTGTGCCCTATAGTTTGTATAATGGTATATAAATTGTACATTAATGTTATTAGGAACTAACTCAGTACATTACCAGATATGGATGCAAACAGGGTATTTAATATCCCCAGGGTCAAGAGATAAAATGCTCTACTCAATTGCTTGCTTCCATTCAACTAATATTTATTAAAATACACAGTGTTAGCTCCGCCTTCCCATCTACTTAGATATAAGCAAAGCTATTTTAAGTTCCAGTATTAGCAGCATTATTAACGGTGACCATCTTTTATAAACAGGAAGATCATTTAACATATAACATTTTGCATTAGAAAAAAAATCAACAAAAATGCCATATTGCTAAATAGCTGATGTAGAGTATTAGAAGCCAAAAACATGCTGAAAATTTGTAACTGTGCCCAGAGCTACATTTAAGCAAAGGAATTATTTCTACTTTGAAGAAAAAACTTCTAAATCAGCAAACCAAAGAAAGAAAAGTCAGCTGAACCTTTCTCTGAATTATATGAAACACATTTAGCAATATTTTGTACACAAATAATGCCATTTTTCCAAGGTGCTTAAAATAGTTTGCAAACATCCAGTCAACTTCAGAGTACCATGATTAAACAAATACAGTGTTAGAGCCATTTCATAGGAATGAAACCCAATGCCCATCGCCATCAAATGGAGAAGCCAGCCAGGGGCAGATACTTCCTCAACCCAACCTCCTCCTGTACCATCCCATTTATCTGCCTATTTCCAGATCCTGAACTAAAATAGAAACCGATTTTCCTACCTGGAACTTCTCTTGAAAGGTAAAAAGAGCAACTTGGCATCTCTGGCTGCCACTCAGGAAGAGATCGATTCAAGAGGTGAGATTAAGGACATTTCTAGTTGGAGCAGATGGCTTTATAGATAACAATTACTTACTGATAATTGTAGGCTTTGTAAATAACTACTGTTTCCAGGGACATCCACAATTCCTCAGAATTTTCTAAGACTCAGAAGAAATGATTGGCAGGCCCCATTAAATGATGTCATCAAACAGAGCTCTTGAAAACTCATTCACATTGAATCCTTACCCATGCCTACCATCTTCATCAAAGCCACTGGGGACAGTGGCTATGGAAGACACCTACTCCTTCTTCCTATGCAAACACCCACAGAGATCTTTGTTCCTGGTGATTCCACTATTCTGTCTTTTGATCCCATTGGATGTGACTCTGTCTCACTCCCTTTTGAGTCTTTCCTAGAGGCTGCACCTCCTTAGTGCTCCCCAGAAGACTGCCAACAATATCTAACACCTGATATCTCTGGACCAGATCCTCTCAATATCTTACCCACCTAAAGCCCACAGTCAAAGTTGTCTCCACATTTTGGCTTAATTAGGGAATGCAAGATTTGAATTCAATGTTGAGAGGGTTTTTGTTGGTTTGTTTCAATTTCTGGGGATCGAACCATCAAGTCTGGCTCAATGTTAACTTTATTATTGTGCCTTCTAGAACTCTTGCTCTACCATATCCCAATATCTCCAGTGCCTTTTCATATTTATGATTCATATGTTTTAGTATTTGTAGTATTTTTTTCAGTATTTCATCACTTTAGTATTTGATGTATAGCTTCAAAATCATAAGATCTTGCATCTAAAATTGTTCTCTCTGTAAATTTAAGATGAATGTTTAAGTATTTACCAACTCTCTATAAATGTAGAGGATCAATTTGTTTACTAGGTATGGAAAACAGTCCAATTTCCAGTTTACCTAAAGTTTAGACTTTCACCCTCATAATAAGCAAGCTGATACTCAAGGTGAGGTTTATTTTAAGATACAGCTAAGAGGTGGCTGAACTGTATTTCCCCAATCCTAACCCCCATCTCTCAGCCTTACTCTCACAGAAAATTTTCCAACAGCAATTCTAATATTAGGCTAGTCATTATTTAAATTTGGTGTAATATCTTCTGTTATTTCTCTCTTGCACAACTACATTATTGCAGAATTATCTCTGAGTCTTGCTCCCACTCTCTTATTCCCTCTGTCTTGACTCACCTCCCAGGGACAAATCCTATTTGTTCTTCTGATCTAGAGCCCAGCCTGAAACAATGGTGCATGCTCACAGGATGTGTATAGACAGACCTATTTGTGTCAGTAAAAATTAAAAGGATGCATAGCCTACTCAATAGCATATTCACTAAACACACATCAACTCTCCATGCATTCCTTTTCAGTGTGAATGCTTTTGTTGTAACCACCAAAACTTTCAGAAAAATAATCAATCAACATAGATAATTGTGAAGGATGAAGTACTGTTAACATGGGTTTATCATGGATCTCAGCAGTTTTTCCTCAGAACATTGCTCTGAAATCCAATGTGAAGAGGACATAGACTGAATTATGTCCCCCTCAACATTCACACATTGACATCTAAACTCTTAGTACCTCAGAATTCAACCCTTGGAGATAGGGTCTTTAAAGAGGTAATTAAATTTAAATTAGGTTATATACAAACAGAGGCATGAAAATTTGTTCTACATGTATAATAAGAATTGTGATGCATTCCGCTGGCATGTATTTTAAAAAAATAAAACCAATTAAAAAAATTTAAAAATAAAAAATAAATTTAAATTAGGTGACCCTCAGTCCAACAGGACTGAGATGCACATAAAAAGAGAAAACTGTGTGTGCAGATAAGAGACAGAAGTAAATGATGCACAGATGGGGAGAGAAAGCCATGTATAAGCCAAGGAGAGAAGCCCCAGAAGAAATCAACCTTGATCTCTGATGTGCAGCCTCCAGAACTGTGAGTAAATTCTATTATGTAAGCCACCCAGTCTGTGGTTCTTTATTATAGCAATCCTAGGAAATTATACAGCAGGGTATGGACTGCTTTAGAAAGCATGAGTGCTCCATGACCTGCAGTATTTCATATGTGGATTTAAAAAAAAAACTATTATAATAGCCTACTACATGCCTGGGTTAAGGTCTTTCATAAAAATCACCCTTTTAGATCTCCCACATAATCCTATAATTCTTCATTATTAACCCAATTTTTAAAATAAGCAAGACTCCAATATTAAGGTTTCTAAGGATATTTGGCTGCAGAAACAGGCTTCAGGATCTGCCTAGATGACTGCAAATCTCTATTTCTTTACAGTACTATGACCCCCTTATGGATTTTGGAAGAAAGAAGCCCCTGTGTCTGCAGGCAGAAGAGCATCTCCATGTCCACTCTGAAGGTTGAAAGCCTAGAAGTTCATTATTATTATCTCATTTAAAAAATATGTTTAAGGAAGGAAGGAAAATAAAAGGGAGGTAACAAGGAGAAGTAGAAAAGAGGGAGGGGAGAGGAGAGAGAAAAAGGAACAGAGAAGGGAAAAATCCCAAAGTTACCTTACATCTAAGCACTTAAGACCAGAACTAGAATAAACTAAAAATGAAAACCCTGCCAATTTATACTCTAGCAGAATATTTGGTTAACAAAAAGAGAGTCCACCATCTGACCTGAGATGGAGATTAGACCATGCTTGGAACATTCTAGATATAGATCTGTTCCTAGTATAATCCATGGCTCAAAAGCAATGGAGACACTGCTATAATATCTATGCAAATTCATTAAATTTCTTCTGCTATTTAATATACATTTGTATAATAATATCTATAAGCCTTTTGTGTTAGTTTTTACTGAAATATTTGTCCAGGAGGTCAATGGTTAATTTATGTCAATATGACAGGGCTGAGGATGCCCAGATGGCTGGTGAAGACTGTTGTGTTCTGAAGGGAAGATGTATTTAATGCATTTTTGATTTCTGACATTTTCAGTTTATGATGGGTTTATCAGGATGTAGCAATTCTATATTGAGGAGCAATTCATTTCATGATACATTCATTTCATGTTCTGCATTTTTTCCTTCCTGAGTATTCATTAAACTGTTTCCCTATTTCTATATGGTCTTAAAGATTACAAATTTTAATAATTTTAACATCATTTTGGGACAAATCCCACAATTGGCTAAACCAAATTTAGATTCACTTGGGCCCTTTTTGATGTTTTCTATTTGTTCTTTATAAAGAACACTACGTGAAATTTTCAAGTATGTAGGTATTATTTTTCTATTAAACTATTTTCTTAAAATAAATTTCAGAGGAGTAGGATTGCTGAATCAAAAAGGGAGACCATTTTTATGCCTCTTGAAGCCTACTTTTTTGTCATTTACAAAACTATTATGTCAATGTACATTGCCACTGACTAGATCATAATGGTGGGAAGAAAATTATCAAAACCTTGCAGCATCAAAGTTGTAGCAAAAAAAAAAAATTTTTTTGTAATTGAATGCACTTTTATATCCACAGTAATCAGCCATCTAAATTTGTTTAAATTTAGATGGCTGATTACTGTTATGGGAGAAATTTTCCTATATTCTTATCTGAATTTTCCCTTGAAAATGAATATTTTTACCCTATGCTATTATTAATTAATCAAATGGTCCCGCTTGGTTTATATACTTTTAAATGGTTGATGTACTTATAGTACCTTTACCAGGATGTGACCAACTGAAAGAAATCAAAATACCAAGAATATGTGGTTATTTTCCCAAGGAGTGTTGGTTCTGAGGGAAGGGGGATTCAATAGCTATGACATCGAAAATAGTGAATGCCAGTTACCTACTTACCAAGAGACCTGGTTGGGTTCCAAATAATTGCAATATTTACATTGAAAGTAAATAGAGGAGGGGCAGGTCACCATCTTTTCAGAAGAACTTTATTTTTGTCTTTTCTTCCTTTCTACTTTCTTTGGGTGAGTGGCTGAAGGGGATTAATGCAAACATCTGAACATGCTGTTTTGAACTGAGCTCACTTAGCCTTTTCTTCTCAAGTCCTTGACCCAGATAAAGAAAGATATGATTTCCAAATTCAATGAAAGTTTAAATGGGAGGGGAGGGCAAAGCTGCTAGCTCAGCTCAAAGTCTGATTTCTCTGTTGTCCTACAGTTGTAATTGTGAAATAGAGCTTCGAAATGCCTCCCTTTGTTCATCCAGGTCTCACAGAACCACTGCATGGGGAAGGGACCTTGAGGTGTCATTGGTGACCTCCGCCCACATATTATGAACCAAAACTCAAAACAAGTTGCCTAACAAAATACTTTTTTCCCCTTATTTCCCATATATTTATTTATACCTTGTAAATGTAAACAAAAAAATCATATGAATTTATACACACAAACCATTTACATCTCATCTTCACAGGGTCCCTGATTGATGGCACCACATGTCAAGGCAACAATATGAGCTGATTCTCAGTCCTCTTCACCCTCCTTTGAGTCAATTTATTCAGGGAATTATAAGCATTTCTCCATGCATATCCCACTGATATTTCAAACTAGTACATCCCAAACTGAAACTTTATTTCCTTCTAAACCAGTTTTTCTGCCTCTCCATTCTCTCACTGTGAATATCACCTGTTTTAGTCAGCTTTCCCTTGTTGTGACCAAAACACCCAACAAAAACAAAAAGTCTGTTTGGGACTCCTGGTTTCAGAGATCTCAGTCCATATATGGTCAACTCTATTGTTCTGGGTCCAAGGAGAAGCAGCACATCATGGGAGAAGGGCCTGGTGGAAAGAAGATACTTCTCTCAAGGCAGCTAAGAAGGAGAGAGAGAGAGAGAGAGAGAGAGAGAGAGAGAGAGAGAGAGAGAGAGAAGGGCCCTACAGGGAAGATGCTTGCTTCTTTCCAGAAATGTCCCCAGTGACCCAACTCCCCAGCCACATCCACTTGCGTACAGTTAATACCCAGTCAGTCCATTCAAAGTAGGATGGACTTATTAGGTCACAGCTCTTATAATCCAATTATCTCACCTTGGAATATTCCTGCATGAATTTTTGGAGGCCATCTCAGATCCAAACCATAACACCACCAAATATGACTGCACAAGTTAGAACCCAGGGAGTCCTCAGAGGCCCCTTCCTCTTTCCTGTACCCCATCACTGCACTCTGTCGATTCTATATGGAAAGCATAGAAATCTCTCCCACCATTTTCTTCTCCCCACTCTTAACACTGCTGCCTACTGTACATCCTTTTAACTTCCTAGGGACATGATTAAAATCCTATCCTTACAGGATATATCTTGCCTCTAGCATTTCTGACGTCCCATTTCCCATACATACCACTCCATATGCCCTACCTCGCTGTCAGGAAGCTTTAGAAATTATACATCTAATCACATGCCGTGTGATCCCCACTCTTGTCACTGATGTATTCTTCGAGGATTCTTTGTAACTGAGCACAATGGCCAAGGCCCTTCGTGATCTCTGTGGCACCTTTGTTGTTGCTCCCTTCAGGAACCCTAATCCTGGACAGAATTCAATCCATTTTCATGATGAGGTCACACATTCAAGCTTATGTGGCTTTGCAGCTACCATTTCCTGGGCCAGGCATGCCCAACCAACCTTATCAGGCCAATGCCCTTCAAGACTGGACTGTTACATCAGCCCCACTTCTAGTAACCTTCCCTAAGCTCTTGGCTGGCCCCATCTCTGGCACCTAGGATCTTCTCTTCTTTTACATGCAACACATTTCTACCATATTCTGCCTGTTTACATGAGTCTCCCCACTAAAGGGTAAACACTCTGAGGCCAGCAACTATGGCTCCATTGCCAATAGTTTGCACCACTTCTGGCCTAAGGAATATTAAGTGAATGAATGAATCCACATTAGGATTCATTCATTTGACATTTCCCTCCATAGTCTGATATTTTCCAAACCACCAGGATGTTACAAACTGGGGAGAGTTAGATGGTATGGATCTCTTTCAGAATTTTCTAGTTCCTGAGATCCCAAAGTTACAGAAGCCAAGTCACTACCTGCCCATGACCCCAGATATGGAAATTGCGGGGAACAGGTGGTGATGGGGGCTCACAGTGGAACAAAGAGGAATAAGTCAGAGGAACATGCATTAATTATCTGATAGAGTGGTAACTGTAGGCAAGTAGGATGTGGCTGGAGGAGGTAGATCCCTGGGGGTGGGCCTTTGGGGTATATATTTTGTTCTAGTTGAGCAGAGCTCTCTCTCTCTCTCTCTCTCTCTCTCTCTCTCCCCACCCCTCCTCCCTGGTGTGATGTCCCCAGCTGCTTTCCTCTGCCACACACTCTCACCATGATGTTCTGCATCCCCTCAGGTCCCAAAGAATGGAGTGGGCCATCTGTGAACTAAGATCTGTGAAACCATAAGCCCTAACAGAGACTTTTCCTCCTCTCAAATTGTTCTTGTCAAGTCTTCTGGTCACAGAAGTTGAAAAAACAAACAAATAAACAACAACAAACACAAAAACTGACTAAAACATGATCCCAATGAGGGAACAGATAGAGGCAAAGTAAATTCTGCATGGACTTCAAAAACAAATGAGCTCCCACAGCTCCAAACACCTACACATGTGTTTGTTCAGTTAAACAAACTGACAGATCCTTGGGGGGAAATATCCCAAACTGATATGAGTAATATTCAATCATTCTTTCTCCTTTGAGATGCTCTGAACTTTTTATTTTTTTAAAAAAAGTCAGTTATACACAGGTTTGAGTAAATAAACAGAAATCACAACAGTGAAGAATACAAGAACTATCTTTTTTTTCTTTTACCCAGTTATTCTCTTACAAAAAGCTCTACATCCCTGAGTTTCTCACAGTTAAGGACAATTCCTTAGTTATCAAAACTCCAGGGATTAAATGATACCTCGTGAATTGATACCTAAATTCTTTTGTTGATAATTTTTAACTCCTAGAATGATTCAAGCAGTGTGCTACAGGAACCTCTAGTGCAGGAGAGACCACATCATTTTTCTAGGAGTTTCTGGGAGCAGGGGGCCTGGCAGAAGTCCAGACGCAAAGTCAGCACTCAACAAATGCCGTTGAGTGAATATTAGAGGAAAACAGTTACATGGTGATGAGACAATGATGAGGAAGAGGCAGGTGCCAAGTTCAGGACAGATGGGGCCTGATATCCCCTGGCTGGTCAGGGAAGACTTCTGCAACTTCTGCACAGAATGTTCCGGCTGGGCTGTGTGAGCTACATAAAGCTGTACCTTTCCATTTCTGTAAATGCCCTCAGCTTCTTCTCAACATCCTTGTTATGGTTTAGATGTGAGGTGTCCCTCAAAAGCTCACGTGTGAGGCAATACAAAAAGGTTCAGAGGAGAAGTGATTGGGTTGTGAGAGTCTTATCCCAATCAGTGATTTAATCCTCTGATAGGCATTAACTGAGTGGTAACTGAGGTGATAGGTTATGGTTGGATGAGGTGAGAATTGGGGTGTGGCTTTGGGTATATATTTGTATCTGGAGAGTGGACTCTGTCTCTCTCTCTGCTTCCTGATCATGTTGTGAGCTGCTTCCCTCTGCCACACACTCCACCATGATGTTCAGCCTCACCTCCAGCCCCAAGGAATGGAGCCAGCTTTCTATGGACTAAGACCTCTGAAACCGTGAGCCCTCAAATAAACTTTTCATCCTTTAAAATTGTTCTGCTCAGATCTTTTAGTTGCAGCAGCAAAAACGCTAACTAAAATAATCTCAAATTCTTATCCATCATTCACGCTCCAGATGAAACCATTCCCATGACAATCTCCCCAGGCCCGTTGTCTGTGGTTGGGTTTCTGGATTGCATTATTCACACCCATGTGTATATGCACATTCCTCATCCATGTCCTTATCATATTAATTTCTATGAACCACTTATAGAGCATTTACTACCTACCAGGTTGTATCCCAATTGCTTTGCAATAAATAGTAGCTTATGTAACACTCATATCAATTTTATAGTGCAGTTTAACTAATCTCCCCATTTTTACACCTGAGAAAGACAAAACACAGACATCCAGACTACCAATTCTTTTGCAGTAAAGTACAATCTCATCTAGAGATACTGCATTACTTCCATCTTTGTGAACTCAGCCTGTAATGTACAACTAGGGATATAGCAGACTTTCAATTTAAAGAAAAACTTATGCATATATTATTAAATAAAGAAAATTTGGCAAAGTCTCCCTTCCAAATCAAAGGGAATTTATTCATTTTAGGAAAACTTTAGTTGAATTTCCTTTTACATGATCTTCCTCAACCCAACTCCAAACATTGAAACTCCAACATTGAGTGAATTATTGTTCTTGCTTGGGGGAAAAAGGGATAGAAATAATAGATGGTGACTGTTAAGTGTAGTTCTCAAGCCAAGTAATGCTCATCAAGACCTGGTTAATGCATTCACTTCAAAAAGACAAATCTCACACATCATTGTCAAAAGGTAACAGGAAGATACAGCGTGCTTGTAAGTTTTCTGCAAGAAATCTCCGTTCAAAGCCATGCCAGCCTGCTATAGTGCTACAAAAGATCAGAGGACATCATGGTTAAAACTGCTAAGATGAGATCAGAACAGCATAGTCCTTGTGGCCAGCAGTCTCCACCTCAGGGGAGTACGTGGACAGACAAGAGGGCAGTGAACAGCAGCTGCAATTGGCACACCTTGCTCACCCACCCTGGCAACTAGCATTCAGAGAGACAAGCTCTACTCCAATCATGAGAAAAAAGATAATGCAGAGACCAACACTCTATAGAAAGAGTGGTCTGTATGAACAGAAAATAAAATGCCATTAGATACAAACTGACTGGCCTCTAGGTCTCTAGGTATCTCGAAATTTCCACTTCACTGCTTGTTTTTAAGAACCGAAAAGTAGACCTAACCTAAGGACTGAAGGCATCCTGATTTTGGAAAGTGCCAGAAGAACACCACCTCCCTTTCAGTGATTATAACCTCATTTATTTTGGGCAAGTCCTCATTTTAAAATGCCAGCACACCATGAGTCTTAGTCATTAACGCTAACCTTAGGTCATTATCTGTAAACACTTGGTTTACCCAATAATCCGTGTTAGAGGTTAGTTCACCCATGGGTAAGAAAATGAAAAAGACCCAGACTGGTGTCAAAGGAGGAGAGTCCTAGAGTGCAGGAAAAGACAACTATTGCCAAGGTGAGGAAGGCCCAAAAGGTACATATGACCTGCTTCATAGGTTATCTAGGCTGGCAGTATCACCAGGCCAGGAGGGACCTGCTGGAGAAGCAGGGCATTGGGAATAATGAGCAGAATCCACTCAGAAACAGTTTTAGTGAGAGAGGTACTTCATCATCCTGTATCTGCTTTTTCTTTTGTTTTGTTTTGAGTTATTTGGATAAGTGGGGTCAAAGGTTACAGGCCACACCATCATGAATAGGCAAATGACACAGCAAGGAGGAGGCACAGTGATCAGGCATGTCAGCAGTGCATGGTTAGATCAAGCTCAGGGCTGAAATTACTCAGACCTGGCCAGCAACCCGGTGTTCTATCCTGTGCATGAGGAATGGTGTCACTCCCTAACCCCCCAGATCAGAAAACCATAGTCTCCCAAATAGTCTGAACACTGTCATTGAGATGCTATTGATGGTTTGCTTCTGTTCACATGATCAGATTCTTGGAACAGTAAAAACAAAAGATCTGCATTCCCATCACTTCTGATCATCCGACTAGCAAAGTCACTCAGCAATCACAACTTTCAAGGTGACGCAGTGCGGGGGGTGGCCTGAGGTGCACACAAGGCACAGGAGGCTGAAAATGAAGAGAGATGAGGGAATTCAGGACTCAGATGGGACAGAGGGAAAGAAACAAAGGGTGCACAATCCCTCCCTCTGCATGCAGACCAAGATCCAGGGCTGCCTTGAACTGTGGAGAGGACATGCATTCCAAGGGGGCATGAGTAGGAATTCAACTCCTGTCTCTAAGCCAAGCAACGGTCAACACAGCCCACTAGAATGGGGCCCTACCTTCTAGCTGGTCTGTACAAAGTGGGTGTCTTTTTTTTTTAAATAATTAGCCAACTCAGTAGGTACACCTTTATCTAAGTAGATATAAAAACACCCTAGATGTAAACAGATACCATGTCAAAGCCAGTCCAATTGGGTTGAGCAGGAGCAAATAGAGAGCTGAGAAGTGGAGTTCCCCTACTGTTGCACCCACAAGTCTTGCTTTTTCCCTACAGACCTCACTTACCTTGGAGATTTTGCTCTAGATACACAACAAAGCAGTCTTCATCTCAAAGACCAAAGAGGGTCCTGGAGTTCGAGTGAGCTAAGAGCATGAATGAGGTTATTCAAGTAGCTCTGAAGAGTCTATCTGGTGACAGATGAGAAACACACATGTAGCAGACTCCAGGAGCAAGGGCAGAGGTGCTGTGGACACTCGCAGACACCTGCCAGCTGCAAAGTGGGCTTCAGTGGGATGTGGACTAGAAGAGTTACATGATAGGACCACACTGAGATGTCCACAGTCCTTTGTCACATGTCCTGAATGGCGAGGTCAAATGGCAGTTGGAATACCTGCATGTGGAGCAACAGAAGGTAAGTACTAATTTTTTCCCCCAGTTTTCAGGTTTTCCCGGGCAGCCTACAACCCACCCCCACCCCCACCTACTTGAGATCTCTGGGCTCACATCTGGGTTCTCGGTCTCCTTGATAAGAACCAGAATTTTCTTGCTTGCAGATTCCTCTAGAAGCTCATTCATCCTTTCCTAGACCTGCGGTTACTCTCACATGGTAGAAGGAGGTCCACAGATGGAACCCCTGTGTTTTCTCCTCACCAAGGCAACGCTAAAGCTCCTTATGGTATGAGAGAGATGCAGAGGAGTCGGGCTCTGAATATGCTCCCTCACCTCATTGGGTCCAAGTCTTCCATCCCACGGGAATAAAGGAGTTTTTAGTGTGACACATCTAGAGTTCTGCAAGTAAAGAGCATTTTTTCTCAGCCTCAGGCATCAGCCAGCTTGCCGGTGAATTTTGCATTTTAAGCACCTCAGATCTTGGTTTAATTAAGAGCATCACTACTCCCAGAGCGATCCGGTGACAGAAAAGCGGGCAAGCAGAAGCACAACCCCCTACACACACTCTCAGCTGGGCTCAGCAAGCTGAGTTCTGCTCTTTCCAATGAGTGTTTGAGAAGAAACCTCTCACCCAGCAGGGCAATGCTACCGACGAATGAGATAGGATGAGAGAAGGAGCCAAGTCTGGAAGCCGCAGCCTCATCACAGACCAGACAACGAACCAGCAGCCAAAGGGCAGCTTTATGACAACTTATCACCAAGCATGCAATAGTCAGTTCCTGCACTAGCAAAAAGGGACCTGTGGTAAAGACAATGTGTCCATGCCAGTGGACCCAGCAGGGAGCTGGTCCTAAAGAGAATTGGAGAGTTACTGCGAGGATTAAATGTGACAATATATGCAAAGTGCTGAATACAGACCTGGCACATTCGATAATTAGTAGCTACTGAAGCTATCATCATGTGCCTGTGATGAACTGAACTGTGTCCTCCAAACATTCATACTTTGATGTCTTAACACCCAGCACCTCAGAATGAATTTGAAGACAGAACCCTTGGAAAGGTACTTGAGGTTAAAAGAGTTCATAAGTATGAGCCCTGATCCAACCTCACCACATCCTTATACAAGGAGATTGGGACACAGACACACACAGAGGAAGGACCATGTGAAGACAAAGGGATAAGATGGCCATCTAAAAGCCAAGAAGAGAAACTTCAAAGAAATCAGCCCTGCAAGCACTTTGATATTGGACTTCTACCTCCAGGAGCATGAAAAACATGAATTTCTATTGTTAAACCACTTGTCTGTGTTACTTTGTTGTTGCAGCCCTAGCACCCTCAGGGCCCCTCAGCCTCACCCCACTCAGCTTTGGTCCCTTCTAAGAAGACCCCAGGAAACACCATGCTTGCGCCTAGCAAGAGCTTCACCTTTCCCTGCTCTGGTGGGCCGAGGCAGTGGGAGGATGCATAGCCCATCTCCCTCCAGAAGACCTAAGCCCATCGATGGAGATGGTTAAGCCAAGCCATAGCCACTTTGTCCCTCCTCTCTGACAGCTGACACTTTGGAGCACATAGATATGTTAAGAGCTGGGATGAAAGCTACCTGTTTGGAGACCACACCCCTACTCTCTCCCATCTTCTATCCTGGGCCTGACTATGCACCCAGAAAACACCACTCAGTTAACTAAATGACCCTTAATAAAAACCAAGCCTGGCTCATCTGGAGTTAAAAGATAGAGGGAAAGAGAGAGGAAGAAGGAGAGAAGCTAACACCATTTTTTTTTGAAGGACACCAAGGGAGGTGACAAAGCTGGGCCATGGAGTCTGTCAGCTTGGTTCTGAGCCCCAACTTTGCCATTCTCTAACCCCAGGACTTTGTGCAAAAACAGTTAACCTCATTCATCCAGTGAGAAAAACACACACCTACTAAGAGTTCTTGTGTTAAATGAGCACTAATTTATGTAAAGTATTCCACACAATTTTTCTCTATATTGGTATAACCTCTATAATTGTTAGCTAGCATCATTAATCCATATTAACACTGTGAAGTAGATGCAATGATCATGTTCACTCTACAGAGAAGGAAACTGAGGCACTGATCTACAGAGGGCACAGGAACTGAACCCAGACGCTGTGATAACCACTGGGATATATTATCTTTTAAACACTCCACTTCACAACTGGGGGCCAAAGGGTTCTTACTCATTGTAACATTTAATCAATGATGTTTCTTAAGGAACAGGGACTTTTCATAGTATTTTATATCCTAGTATCAAATTCTATCCATGTAAAACAAGCTTCTTCATCATGAGGCTCATCGTCTTGGCCCCAAGCTCATTACATCTCAAGTGCAAATTTCTAATGTCTTATTCTGAACCTATAAAGTTAAATTTTCTGCAGTGGAACCAAGGAAAATGCATTTTAGGCAAACACCTCACATACACATAATGACCCCCATCTCCCTTCCCCACTACAATTCTCAGGCACCCCCCAAAACTTGAAAGTGTGGAGATTGGTTCTGTCTGTTAAGTTGTAATTTTCTTTGTACCTGTCCTTAATAGGTAGCAATAATATGCCCAATGTCATTACACCAAGTTCAAAACCATTTCCCTGAAAAGAAAAAAAATAGTCATCCTTTATTTTGCCTTTAGCAAATAATGCAGTCTCAAGTAAACACACTGAATCTGTGGAAAGCACAGGCTGAAAGGAAATCCCATCACTACCATTTATCCAGACATTTCCAATAGAAAAGAAAACATTAACTTCATAATTACCCCCACATCTCCTGGTCTGCTGTGGTTCTTCTAATTACTTGATTTGGATGAAATTGTTAACTCTTTCCACTCTCACTAATAGTTTCCCAGTTACAGTGAAGCAAAAAGGGAACTGCCCTTGACCTAACAGGGGCTGTCCTGGGGGTCTACCACCTAGAGGTCAACTGTTCAAAGTAGAACCAACATACTGGCCAGTTACAATTCCTCTTTGCTCTACCTTGGACTTCCACAAGACAGAACTCATCATTCCATACAAAGATGTGCTGTCTAAAAGGAAACAATTAAGAATGTGAAAAGAGAGCCCACAGAATGGGAGACCATCTTTACCACTTGTATATCAGAGAATTAATCTCTAGGGTATACAAAGAACTCAAAAAACTTAACACCAAAAATAAATAAATAAATAACCCAATCAATAAATGGGCAAAGGAACTGAACAGACACTTCAAAGAAGAAGAAATATGATCAGTCAACAAAAATAAGAAAAAGGTTCAACATCTCCAGCATTTAGAGAAATGCAAATTAAAACTACACTGAAATTCCATCTTACTCCAGCCAGAATGGCAATTATCAAGAATACAAGTAACCATAAGTGTTGGTGAGGATGTGGGGGAAAGGTATATTTATAATTGCTCTTGGAACTACAAATTGGTGCAACCACTCTGGAAAGCAATATGGAGATTCCTCAAAAAACTTGGAATTGAACCACCATTTGACCCAGTTATCCCACTTCTTGGCATATACCCAGAGGACTTAAAATCAGCATACTACAGTGATGCAGCCACATCAATGTTTATAGCAGCTCAATTCACAATAGCTAAGTTATGGAACCAACCTAGGTACCCTTCAACAGATAAATGGATAAATAAAATGTGGTACATATACACAATGGGATATTACTCAGCTATAAAGAATGAAATTAAGGCATTTGCTGGTAAAAGGATGGAACTCGAGGCTATCATGCTGAATTAAATAAGCCAATCCCATAAAACCAAATGCGGAATGTTCTCTCTGATATGTGGATACTGATTCACAATAGGTGGGTGGAGGAATGGGGGAGGGGAGGTTTACTGGATTAGACAGGGTGGAGTGGGGGTAAGGAAAAGGGAAACTACAAAACAAGAGAGCCCCAAATGAGATAGTTTTGGAGGGTTTCTTTTTTTGCCTTATTATCTTATTTAATCATCTAGGGAAACTTAATTTGAACCCAGGTAAGGGAGGGGGAATAGGAATGGGAAAGACAGTAGAATGGATTGGACATAATTTTCCTGTGTTTATATATGAATACATGACCAGTGTAACTCCACATCATGTACAACCAAAAAAAGGGGAAGTTATACTCAGTGTATGTGTGATATGTCAAAAAACATTCTACTGTCATGTATAACTATAAAGAACAAATAAAAAAGAAGTAAAAAGATGCAATTGAAACATTTTAAAAAATGTGCTGTCTAAATCACTTGAACAGCATAAATACTAATTGACCCATTAACTCTATTGCCTGACTACCCACAAAAGCTCACAATTTAGTCACACAATTGGACTCTGGAATATTCAGTGACCACATTCAGTGCTGAGGGAACAGTCCTGTTGTAAATAATAACACAGCAAAAAAAAAAAAGTAAGAATAACTAGCATTCATGGAGCACCTAATCATAAGCCCTGTGCTCAGAGCTTTCCATAATTAACTGATACAGTGTAAGGAACCAGCAAAAAATGGGAAGCTGCTTGCCTTTGAAAAATGATAATGAGTTCCTAGCAAATTTGCTCTGTGGAAAAGTCTAGTATGCAATTTACCCCTTTCCCTTGGTGTCCAGTAAGCTATTCCTGGCCCCCAACCATATTGCACGTGACACCCTCCAGCTGCTCTGCCAGATGTTCTTTGCTGGTCAACTGACAGATAGAAGAACAGATAATATCTTCAGTCTGCAGGAAACTCTCTGTGGTATATTCAGAGGAAGTTGGGACATAGAGGGTGGTAGAATTATTTCAGGTTGAAAATGAAGAGATTGCTATATGTGCAGTTGGCCATCCCCACCACCAGTTTGGTTACCAGAGATGTGAGTTTGCAGCTTCCCCCTGAGCTATTAGGATGTTCATTTGTTCAAAGAAAAACAGACAAGCAAGCTGCTAATCAAAACAGGCAATGTGCTTCTCTATCCACCTGACTGCAGAGCTTTTGTGCCTTATTATCTTACTTAATCATCTAAAGAAACTCATTGTTTGGGCTCATTTGTTGAAATTTATAACACTTGGACTCTTCCCTTTGCCTGGTCAGAGTAAGCAGACCATTTTGGCATTGAAGAAAGTGTATTTGAGCTATAAAGTATAGTCTTTTGAATATTCCTTTTGACTGCAGTAGAAAGTTTATTTATTCAGAAGCACATCCATTTATATTAGGATATACTTTGGATGGGGAAAAAATAAGTCCATAAACAGAGGTTATCTCTATATATAGGGAAAGGCAACTTGTTGGATCAAATCTACTTTGCCCCAGAAGTGGATTCTTCATGTCCAAAATTGTCCTGGTAAATAATGAGTAGAAGGGGAGAGGGGAGGAGTAAGGGAAGAAGGAAGAAAGGAAAAAGAGAAGGAGGGGTTTTACAGTCTCTTAGACCTGGGTTCAAATTAAATTCTGCTACTATCAGCTCTGATTTTCATTTTTTTCCATCTGCAAAAGTGTCACAACTTCACAAGATTTTGAAATCTATTAAGTGTGCCAGTGCATATGAAACCTGTGGTCCATGATAGGTCTCTAATGAAAGAAGAACTAGG
This sequence comes from Spermophilus citellus, assembly GCF_964194105.1. Classification (NCBI taxonomy): domain Eukaryota; kingdom Metazoa; phylum Chordata; class Mammalia; order Rodentia; family Sciuridae; genus Spermophilus; species Spermophilus citellus. The sequence goes on along the minus strand of NC_138185.1, from coordinate 157,712,541 downwards.
GTTGCTACATTAAAGACAGAATACTGGCTATGTCAAGTTCCTATTGTGACAGTAGCAAAGCACTAAAAACATAGTGGCCCAAAACAACACAAATTTATTGTCTTAGAGCTCTGGAAGTTAGAAGTCTAAAATGGGAATTTGGGGATTTGGGGAACCTAGGAGAGAATGTTTCCCTGTCTTATATTCTACCTTGTATCCCTAGGCTTGGGACAACTTGCTCTACCTTTAAACCCAGCAGAATAGCATCTTCTCTGCTGAACTCTGCTTCTCTCTTTATATTCTTCCTGTTACAAGGGTGATGATATCAGTCCATCTGGACAATACAAAACAATCTCATTTCAAGATGATTAATCACACCTGCATAGTCCCTGTTTCCATATAAGTCAAAATATTCACACATTCTGAGGACTGAGACATGAACAACTGCAAGGGTCATTATTTAGCTGATTATAGTCTATTCTCTGGCCATCCAAAATTTCCTACTTATTCCACTTGTAAAAATACATTCACTCAGTCCCAACATCTCCCAAAGTTTCAACCCATTATAGCATCAATGCAATTCAAAATTCTCATCTGAATATCATCAAAATTCCTAAGTTTCATTCTATAAATCATATATGGATGATAATCTTGGTATAATCCATCTGGGGCAAAATTCCTCTCCATCTGTGGACCTGTGAAACTACAAAACAAGTGATCCCAAAATACAATGATGGGACAGACGTATGATAACAGATGTAGTCGCTTCTATTCAAAGGTTGGGGGAGGAATACAAAGAAGAAAAGAAACACTGGTCCCAAGCAATACTGAGATCCAACTGGGAAAAATTCCCTCGGTTTCAAGCCCTTGGAATCATCCCTATGTCTTGCAGCTCTGGAGACGACATAGGGGCGATTCCTTCTGGGCCTTCAGCTCCACCTTCTGCAAATGAGACTCTGAGTTCTATGCCAACAGTTCAGTCATCTGATCCAAACTTCCTTCCTCATGAAAGGCAGAACACCTTTATGACTGAGCAATTTATAAGCTTGTTTCCTGCACAGGGAACTTCTGGAGTTTGATAGCCGTCTTTCATTTCTTCCTGTTTCCCTTTTAGTCCAAGCTGACAATGTGTGTGGTTATGTTGTATCCCAAGAATGTTGTGGGACTTTCAATATATGTGTCCAGGATTTGCTCCATTAGACAAGAAACTCCTTTCAAGATTCTTCTAGATAATCTCATCTGCAGGTTTTTTTTTTTTTCCCGAGATGGTTTTGGAGATCCCTGAGACACATGTATTATTTCATCTCTATATGATGGAATATTTCAGCCTTTTGATCTTTACAAATAATTAATGAAAGATTTTCCAGCCATACCCTTACATTCCTCTCCAGAAGACTTAATGTTTCCTGACACTAAATCTCTTACTTGTAGCATCCTTGCAATCTAAATATGCTGAGAAGTTCCCAAATTATTAAGTACTTGCTCCTTTCTGTTTGGAGTACTTCCTTCAATCTGTCTCTTTTCTGTCACATTTTACTATAAGCAAGTAAGAAGAAACCATGCTCTATCTTCAACAATACTTAGAAATCTCCTCCATTAAATATCAATGTTCATTACTTATAAATTCTGCTTTCTACAAAACAAGACACATTCAGCTAAGTTTTCTTCTATGATATAGCAAGCATCTCTTTTACTCCAAATTCTAATAAAAGTAAGTTAGATTTGATCTTCAGATAAACAATGAATATTTGCTATAATTATGTGATGTGCATATACATGTACACACACACAAGCAAAAGAGCCAGCTTCCACTACCTCAGTTAGTGGAGATATTTAGAGAATCCCAAGGCAGATATGAAGGTACTGAGGAGGAAGGTAGAGATCCCTAGAGGAAAGATAGTAGACGAGCTGCAGTGACTTAATCTCCAGGATGCAAAAGGGTGAAGTGTCATGAAGGATAGTCACCACACAGCTACCTCTCATCTCCATGAAACACAGAAAACCTCATATGCATCTACATTCCTGCCAGTAAAACATCAGGCCACTGATAAAGTGTAGGAATGAGCAGCCTTGGGATCTGTCTGTGGAGATCTTCAAGAGGACCTTCACATCTACCTGAAGTAATGTGGGTTTATTCTAGCCTAGAAATGAAGAAAAAAGTGAGCAAGAAGATTTCATAAGATGGCTAGAAAAAAAATCTACATTAGATTGTCAAATAAAGATCTTTAGTAAAAAAGATTTCTTATATCTAGTTTAATTCTCTAGTAAAAATTATAAGATCATTTCTTTTTATTCTGCCTTTAACTGATAGAAACATATTTTTTTAGGTAATCAAGGTAATGATCCTATATCTCTTCTCCAGATTCATTCTAACTGACTGCTTAACAATGATATGATATTTCAAGAATGTGGGTCTTCATATACGTCTCTAGGATTCACTGTTAGACGAGAGGAATGAATGAAATTATATTGAACCTACCAATTTTATTTAACTCTGTTGGTTTTACTTGGTTTTATTCTAGTTCTCTTATTTTTTTATTTTTAAAAAATATTTATTTATTTTTTAGGTGTAGATGGACACAACACATGCCTTTATTTTTATGTGGTGCTGAGGATCGAACCTGGGTCCCGCCTGTGCTAGGCGAGTGCTCTACCACTGAGCCACAATCCCAGCCTCTAGTTCTCTTATTTTTAATTGACATAGAATAGTTATGGATATTTATGGAATACAATGTGATGTTTTGATTTATATACATATTGTTGAAAAATCCAAAGTGATTTATATATCCATCATTTCACCAACTTAGCATCATATTCTTGTGATGAGAACATTAAATATCTTTTCTTAAACAGCACTCTAAAATACACAATACCATATTAACAACTATGGTCACCATGGATTGCAATGCAAAACTAAAATTTATTCTTCTAGTCTGAGATTTTGTATTCTTTGATCAACATCTTCTTTTCCCAGTGTCTTTGTCCCTCTTCACCCCCCTACCCAGGCCTGAGAACCTATTCTCTGTTGCTGTGAGATCCACATTTTTAGATTCCTCAAATTAGATGAGATTGCATGGGGTTTTTCCATGCCTGGCTTTTTTACTTATCATATGCACTTCAGTCCCATTCATTCCATTCATTTTATCATAGATGATAGAATTTCCTTCCTTTTTTTTGATATATAGTATTTCCTTAGGTGTGTATTCCATATTTTATTTATCCACTTATCCTTTGATGGACATTTTGTTTGCTCCTACATTTTGGTTATTGTAAATAATACTGCAATGAAAATGGGAGGTATTTCTTCAATACACCAATTTCAATCTCCTTGAATATATACCCAGAAGTGGGGGTGCTGTTAAGTTTTATTTTGGGTTTTTTGAGGAACATCCCCAAACAGCTGTACTACTTTACATCCTCAACACTGTTCAGGGGTGCCCTTTTTACCACATCCTTGCCAAGTTATTAACATTCATCTTTTTATACAATAGCCATTCTGATAGATACGACATGATCTCCATGTGGCTTTAGTTTGCATTTTCCTGATGATCAGGGATGTTCAGCATTTTTATTTATCAATTGGCCATTCATATTTCTCCTTTTTAGAAATGTTTCTTCAAATCCTTTACCTCCTTTATCATTTGTTTTCCTTTTCCTATTGTTTAATTTCCTTCTTTATTTTAGAAATTATGCTTTGATCAGAGGGTGGCTTGCAGAAATTGTCTGATAATCCAGGGTTATTTCTTCCCTCTATGGTTGCCTTGAGGTGCAGAAGCTTTTTATTTTGATGCAATCCCATTTATCTGTATTTGCTTTGATTTTCTGTGCTTTTGGAGTCTTATCTCAAGAAATTATTGCCAAGGCCAATGTTGTAGGGCTTGCCCCCTATGTCTTCTTCTAGCTGTATAGTTTTAGGTCTTATATTTAAGCCCTCCATCCATTTTGAGATAAGGGTTCAATTACACTCTTCTGCATGTAGATATCCAGTTCTCCCAATACCACATATTAAAGAGATTGCCTTTTTCCCGTATGCCTTCTTTATCTCTTTGTTGAATATCAACCGTCTATAAATACTTAGGTTTACTTCTGTGCTTTCTGTCCTATTCCATTAACCAATGTATCTGTTTTTATCCTAGTACTACACTGTTTTGAATACAATATGCATTTTCTTAGAAAAACACACAGCTTCAATTTAAAGATTTTAAGAAATAAAGAACTCATAAGAAAAATTTAATCCCAATTAAAACATTCTGGCCTAAGAACTTTCAGAATTTTCTCAAAGATTGTGAAACAAGAAAAATTATATGAGTATCTATAGTCTCCCAATGCCTGTTCCCATCCCTGAGGAGATACATTTCACTGTTCACTCCATCTGTGGACATTTGTTATGCAGAATCAAGTAGGAGAGAACATGAGGTAGTAGAAAAAACCGAAACAAGCTTAATTGATTTACACTGAAAACATCAGAAACTATTCTCCAGGAAGATCAGCAGTTAGGGGACAAAGGTAAGGAAGAAAAAAGAAGAAAGACCAAAGCCTGTCCTGTAGAAATGAGGGACACATTTGGGGGAAAAGAAAAAGAGATTACGGGCAGAGTGGAACATTGGGATAACAGGGGAAACAAGAGAAACATTGAGCTGTTTAGATGGGTGTTATGAAAGAAAAAAGTCCCCCTTAATGTTTTCCAAAACATAAAATTTAAGTCGCATTAATTCTTCAAGATTGTTCCCAGTTTTGTTGTTGTTGTTGTTCCTGATTATGAGTTCATGCCAAGATTGACTTCAAAGGAAGAGCAACTGCCCGACCTACAAGGAATGTAGTAATTCTGCCCATTTTCAATAAGAATGCATACATCTTTGTGTAACCTTCTTGATTCTCTTAAAATTTTATCATTATTACTCACTCTGTGATCAGTGCACACATCATTTTCGTTAACATACATGTTCAATACCTGTTGGCATCTTCTAAAATGTTGTTTCTGGTCAAGTCCCAGTGTCTGAACATTCTTTTTCCTAAGCTGTTCAGATTTCTTCTTTCCAACTTGAATAGGGGAATTTATATATGGGGATATTAAATGTTTAACAATTTTCAAACACAGAAGCTATTGTAGGATTATTAGATGTATATATTTTAGGTAATTTAAACTCCACGTGCCCATCATCCCCTTATCCAGGCAGCAGACTCTAAAGGACAACACTCAGCCAGTCCTTCCTCTCTGAGAATCAGAATACTGGCTGCACATGTCCATTGATCCTATATTAAAGTTTATGGAGCCTGGAATGGGTGCCTATCCTCTGGGTTTTTAATTAATGGGGAAATTTACAGCCAAAGACTGCTTTACCTTGTGAAATATACCATACGCATTGTTCTAAACTATGAGTTTATTTATTCGTATGTACGCCTACAGACACACACACAAACACAATATAAAGAGTGGTTGTGAACTTAGCTTGGGCTCCTGCTGGTGAAACCCTTCCAAAGTTATGACTTGGAATTGTCTCAGCCCAGATCCATCTAAATCATTTTTCCTTATCCTGGGTTTATTCATATCTTCAGCATCCCTTTTACTTCTGCCTCCCCTTTCTTATCTGAGTTAGTGAGATCTATGATCCCAGTTTAGAAACTGATTGACTAACTAGTGGCATTGATATTTGGATTAACATATATTTGATAACTAGCATGAAGCTATAATGGAAATATGCTGAACATGTACATATTTTTTTTCCTTTTTTCTTTTTTGGGGTACTGGAGATTGAACTCAGGGCTACTTGGGTAATCCCTAGCCCTATTTTGTATTTTATTTAGAGACAGGGTCTCACTAAGTTGCTTAGGGAGTCATTTTTGCTGAGGTTGGCTTTGAACACACAATCCTTGCCTCAGCCTCCCAAGCTGCTGGGATTACAGGCATGCACCACAGTGCCTGGCCCCATTTACATACTTTTTCAGGCTAAAAATAGTAGTAATCATATTAATGCATATTATGTATTTAATTTCTGTTTTTTCCATAGATTACCTTTACAACCACTACACAGAATAATTGTGATTCATTCATTCGCCTGTTCAAAATATGTCTACTGGGCTTTCGTGTTCCAGACACCTAGCTAAGACCAGAGCTTGGCAGTGACAAAGACCGGGAGGAGGAGAACAAAGTAAACCCTAAGAGCTGTTCATGAACGTGTGACCCAGCCAGAGAAGGGAGGTGATAAGGTATGGAGAGGGTTACTTGCAGAGGCAGCATCTGAGCTGCCAAAGGTAGAGTGACTGGAGCATGGCAGAAGCCCAAGCACAGGTGACTGTGGGGAATGCTGACAACAGCAGCAGGGGCCAGGAGTTCATAGTGGCCAATTAGATTTAAGGAGTAAGAAGGATAGGGAGTCTTGGCCCAAGGGGAGAATGGCAGTGTCCAACCAGAATAGGGCCTATGAGAGAGATTTTGGAGGCAGGAGGTGGGGGATGATCATCTTCCTTTTATATAATAGAAACTGAAACTCGAGATGTCTAAAAACCCAAACCTGAGTCACACTAGTACCCAGTGGCTAAGCTGGAATTCAAAAAGACTTTGGCTTCCTCCAAATTTTTGCTCTTTCATCAATCTAATCAACTTTATTCATCCCTCTTGAGAAAACTCAACAATCAATAGTTGGAATTTTGTTGGAGACACAGTAAGAAATATTTATCAAGTTTCTTTTTTTGTCCCTATGCTTCACTCACCTACCTCACCTCACCCCCCAAAAAGCAACAAATTTGCAATTATTTTTCTCCTCCCACTACTCCTTCAACCCCTTAGTCCACTTTTTCTGTTAGATTTCCTAGAGAACAATACCCCTGAAAAGCAGATTCATTTGAAGGTTCTCACATAGTTCAGGATAATTATCATTATCTATAAAACACACTTTTGTGTGTCTACATTGCTCAATTTTAAAGGCTTGATAAAATTGTGTTTTTATTTTGTTTGCATTCATGGTATCCAAAAACAGAGGAAGGTTGTAATGTCAATGGGGAAGAACACACATTTTGCTGACAGTAAAACTCACTCATAAATCTTACATACTGCATAGAGGACTAAATTTAGGTTTTAAATCAATTGACTTTTCCAGAAGGTTGGAATTATTGACCAAATGAAAGAAGAGGTATCCTTTTTCATTCCATTTTTAATTTTTTTTATTTTTTTTATTGGTTGTTCAAAACATTACAAAGCTCATGACATATCATCTTCCATGCTACAGCCCTTTATGCTTTACTGGAAAATTATAAGCCACAGATTTTGAACTACCCCAAGTTTTTGGTATTGAATTTCAAATACAAGCTGAGAGGATAAGCTGTTCAAAATTATAAAATTTCTCCTATTCAACCAACATCTATTTGGATTGATTACACATTGAACTCCCTGTTAAAATTAGAGAGAAGTTCTTCTTGATATCTAAAAGAGCTATACAGAAATTCAGAGTTTTACTACCTAAAAGATTTAAGAATGTTTTGAAGTCACTATGTCAACCTCCAATCCTCTCTATCAAACAGGAAAATTATCAATATCAGGAATCTCTGGCATTAACATAATATATAAAATAGTATAATTTTAAAGAACTACAAATATTCTACCCATCAACAAGGCAAATGGGAGAACTACAAAATTTGCTGAAAAGTCTAACACTCAATTAAATAGAAATAAATAATTCTGTTTACCCCTAAAATTTTCACAGTTCCTATGTGAACACTGTGCAAAGATTAATAATTTTACTTGCCTAATTGTTAATACTGATTAGTACAAATAGTTTTTTTAAAAATGTACCACAAAGCACAAGCCCTAAGGAGAATGACAAAATATGTCATTTACCAAGAAACTGACTCTTCCCTCCAGAGAGCTCTGAATAATTAACAAAAACAAAACCTTCTAATAACACTCCAAAATGGCAGCATCTCATCCTCTGGTTTATATAGCTATAGAAAATTCAAAAAGCTAATAGTCTGAGGATTGGACATAAATTGAAAGTCCACAAAATATAGCTATCAGACTTCAATGTGGAAATGCGACTAGCACTCTATTTAACTATGCCATCGGAAATTATTTCTGCTTATGGCTTTTCATGGGTTTAACAAATACTTGCTGAACAAATTTACTTTACTAAGCATATCCAGTTCTTCAGTAACTACCCAGAATCGTGATTTCTAAGCTAATTTGGGATATTTTATGTAAACTCTTATCTTCATTACTGATATTCACACGAGACAATAAACATTAAGTATCTGAGCATTAATGCTGCTTGAGCAAGCTGTTTCAGGGACCTGAAAGATGAACCCCCTCTCCAGAGGAGTTTATTATTTACTGGAGGGGAAAAAAAAAACTATAACGGGAATATAGAAGTAGTACTGTGGTTCAGACTCCTAGTTTGTCTATTTTCTTAAGGGAAATGATGTTAACTGGATTTGTGTTAAGCATAAAGCATAATAGAGGGGTAAAACTAGTTCTGGTGGTGGACATTCTCCTTTGTGAGATTTCTACAGAGACATGCACAGAGCATGGGCTTGTTCATAGAAAAACTAAGATGTGAGGGATCTGAACTGACACTGGAGGAAAAACAGGACTTAGACTCTTGAAGCTAGAGAAAGTAGAAACAGATTCATTTGTCAAGAGTGGGACCCAGAATGTGGGAGTTGAGTAAGGGAGAGGTACTAGGGCAAGCCCAAGAGCCCAGATTTGAAACCTCCAAGGATGGGGACCACCAACAGGAATGAAAACCATGAATGGAACATTGTGTTGGGTGCTGCAGAGCCCACTGTCAATCTTGGTTTTGCTCCTGAGTGCACATTCCAATTTTTTTTTTCAGGAAGGGGTTCTAAAACAAATAATGACAGAGTTTTCACAGCAAAACTTTGTCTATCAGGAAGCCTATTGGGGAACTAATCTGGAAAGCCCCAAGAATTAGTGGTTATAAATATGTGATCCCTGGGACTGGGTAACAGAAACTGAAAGCATGTTGGTAGGACAGACTGCTTTGCCATGCATGCATAAATTTATCCCAGCAGAGATCACATTTACTCAAAATCACCCAGGTATCATGGGAGAAATGATACCGGAGAAACATATTATTCCTAGCAGAATATTCTCTGAGAAGGAAAGGGGTTTTAAGAGATGGTGGCTTCTTGTGGTATTTTGATTGGCTGCGGTTTAACATCTAGGCTAACTTCTAGGAAGCCCCAACCTCCAGTGAACCAAATGTTAAATATGGTGCAGAAAGGCTAGTTGTAGGCACAAATTCCTATAATCCCAGCAGTTCGGGAACCTAAGACAGGAGTATTGCAAGTTCAAAGATAGGGCTCCAGAATTTAGTGAGGCGCTAAGCAAATTTTACAAGATCCTGTCTCAAAATAAAGAAAATAAAAAGGGCTGGGAAAGCGGCTCAGTGGTTCAGTGCCCCTGGGTTCAGTCCCTAGTAAGCCCCACCGCCTACAAAAACAAAGAAGTGATGCAGAAGGTGCTGTGGATAAGGTTAGTGATAATCTGTTATAGCCCTGCCTCACTCCTGAAATGCAACTTGGGATAGAAGTATTAACTTCAAAACCTACCACCCAACACCTTTTTTTTATATATATTTGGACAGGAGTATTGACTATCTTAATATTCTGCATTCAAAAGCTGAGGAAGTAAATATTTGAAGAGCCTCACTCAGTATGCAGCCAAACTAAGAGACTCAAGGGAGAAATCTTATGAGCTACTGCTTAGCTCTTTGTGGCAACAAAAAGTGCAAGCTGCGATAATCATGCCTGAATGCAAAACTAGGAGCTGAAATAAGAAGGTGAAATCTGTTGGACATTTTGTTTCTTCCAGTTAAGTACCAAGGAGCCAACTGTTAGAAAGCTGACTTTTACTGGTAGAACTATGGCCTTATAAAAAGAGCACATATAAAAAACAGACCAACATGGGAGGGACAATCCAAGATGTTCCATCCAGCTGTCATATTAACAGAGGAACTAGTAGGAAAACTGCCTGTCCATCCTGAGCCAAGCTGATTGATGTGATCTTGGATTTGAAGATTACGACTCCACACTCCTATACAACATTATCCCAGGATGTCCTTCATGAAAGGATGGTTTTCTAAAAATATTTACAAAAGACAAAAGAGGAAAAGGTGTTTCTTAGAAAATTGTGTAATGAGAGGAACAAATTGTCAGATTATTTAGTGATTGATGTCACAGGGCTTCAGGACCAAGCCATACCGTGTGTTTGGAGACGGGGTATTGCCCATAAAACAGAAAAGGATATTCACCTGGGAAATATCCTAAAGAAGGAAGAAAGGAAAGGAAGGCTGTAAAAGACCTGAGACTGAATCTGAAAAAGGTAGTAACTATAAGGCTTAAGGCTATGATGTCAGGGTGAAAAGCACAGTCCCTGTGAAAGACAGCTATGATCACAGGAACTGCCACCTTAGCAGAACATGTCACAACCCAGTGTGCAGCAGGGCAGCAAAACAGAGGCCAGTGCAGGTAAACCAAAGGAACATTTTTCCATTAGCCCATGTAATTCAACAAATAAGCAAACTCTCAGGAATAACAGAAAGACATGTATATCAATGAAATGGAATCAGATTCCGAAATCAAACCATACATCTATTGTCAATTGACTTTTGATACAGTGCCAAAACCATGCAATGGGGAAAGAATAATCTCTTTAACAAATGCCAAAGGACATCTGTATTGCCACATGCAAAAGAATGAATCTGGGCCTTTATCTCAAACCACATAAAAAATTAACTTAAAATGAATCGAAGAACTAAATGTAAGAGCTAAAGCTTTATAACTCTTAGAAGATAATATAGGTCTAAATCTCTATGACCTTCGATTTAGCAACAGATTCTTATATATGACCACAAAAGCATAAGCAACAAAAGGGAAAACAGATAAACTGAACTTGGTCAAAATTAAAAAACCTTCGTGCTACAAAGAATAGCATCAAGACGGGGAAAAAATTCAGAGTGGAAAAACATTTCAAATATATCTGATAAGGGATGTATGTGTAGACTATATAAAGAAATAACGCAACTAAATAATAAAAAGGCCAACCAATTAAAAATGGGGAAAGGATTTGAATAGACATTTCCTTAAAGAATATATCCAAATGGCCATTAAGCACATGACAAGATGCTGACACTGTTAGTCATTGGCAAAGTGAGAATCAACTGGGATGACTACTAGAAAAATGTCAGATAATAACAAATGTTGATGAAGGTGAGAAGAAATTGAAATTCATATACATCACTGATGGGAATGTAAAATGGTGCAACTGCTTTGGGAGATAGGGTGGCACTTCCCCCAAACTACTAAACATAGAATTATCGTATGATCCAGCAATTCTACTCCTAGGTATATTCCAAAGAGAAATGAGGATATATGTCTACACAAAAACTCCTATGAAAATGCTGAGAGAAGCTCTATTCATAATAGCCAATGGTGGAAACAACCTAAATGTTCACCAATCAATGTATGAGTACACAAAGTATGATCTACCCATCTAGGAAAACATTCTTCAATAGAAAAGGCAAAGTAGTATGGATACATGCAACAACTCAGATGAAATATGAAAATTGTAAGATAAACGAAAGAAGTCAGCCACAAAGGTCTATATAGCATATGAGTCAATCACATGAAAGACCTGAATATGCCAATTCGTAGAGACAGAAAGCAGGTTAGTGTCTTATTAGGGCTGTGGAGAGGCTGGAAGAATAAAGAGATAGCTAAAGAGTACATGATATTGGGGGGTCCCGAAAATATTTTCAAGTTGACTGTGGTGATGGTCACCCACATCTGTGAATGAGCTGAAACCCACCAACTTGTACACTTCAACCTGGTGAATTATATGGTAAGTGGCATGCCTCAAAACACCTGTTTTTTAAAAAGAAAAGTAATAGTGAAGTACTTCAGAGGATGCCCCCTTTTGATGTAGAAACTCACATAAATATTAAAAATATAACAAGTTTTATGAGTTTCTATATTCAGAATATTTTCTTTCTTAGTGTATGTCCATGTGTTCCTCACATTATTTCTATCTTTTTTTTTTTTTTTTGCATGACTGAAGTACAAGTCTGGAATACAAAATGCACAAAGCAACTTCCTGAAGACTCTGAAAAGTGAACAGTAACTGGTAGATTGGAACAGAACATCAGCATTTGAAGTACCAGTGAAAGAGCAGTGAGGTTACCCATTTTCCCCTCAGCATTCCTCACTCTGGACTTACAGTGACCCAAACCCCAGAAACAGACATGAACAGACAGAAACAGCTCTGGAGGAAGCTCTCCAATCTGCCTGGAGGATAGGAAAGGGGTTTCCTAACTCTCAGAGAGTGGGGGAGAGTCTGGTTTTCTCTTCCCCCTTCTCTGACACTCCAGTCCCCAGGCAGTCCTGCAGCAGTGGCCTCAATAACAGCTATGGAAGCTTAGGGGTGTGTGCAGATGCCTACAGCTCTGCAGCAGAGAAACCTTCCAGGCTGATCAGATACACTGTCATCCCAAGAGAGTTGGGTAAAACTCTATTGCCTTTATTGTATCTTTTTTATCTTTGCATTCTCCTAAGAGAAGATGTGGCAGAACAAGTTAAATGAAAGCCTCAGCTTTCTAGACAGAAGACACAAAGGACTGCACCAGATTTTAAAAGCACCAAAGGGATTATGGAAAGGGAGAAGAATTAGAAAGTGACTCCATCAAATTATTGACTCCTGGTCTTACTCCTGAGTGAATGTGGGTGGATCTGATCCCTAAAAACATAAGGAAAACTCTAATAACTGGATAAAGTAACCACCAACTGAGTCCAAGACTAGGCTCTGGGTGGCAAGTACATGGGACATATCAGAATAACATGGCACAGCATTTGAAACTAGAACTGCCACTTAAACCACAAGCCACAGGTTTATCTGAGATCAGCTAGGTCGACTGCATACTAAGTAAAAAATACCAATATTTCCTTGGGACTTACATAAGACCCAAAGTCTCATCACATATATTCAAAAATCTCTTGGATACAATCCAGATTGCCTTGGCACATGAAAAACTAGGAAAATCTCAACTCATGGGAGAAGTTAATCAACAGATGCTATCCCTGAGATTTCAATGGTGTTATAAGTATACAACAAAGACTATATGGCAGCAGTTACAAAAAAATTCCAAATGTAGCAGCAAAAACTCATAAAGTGAATGGAAAGAGAATATCTAATCAATAAAATAAAACATATAAAAATAAAATTTAAAAAAACAACATTAAAGTTTGTTCAATGTCATTGGATGGGTTCACTAGCAGAATGAGAATAACAGAAGATTTAGAAAATATGATCAATAGAAATCAACCAATCAGAACAACAAAAAGGAAAATAATTTAAAATAGTTAACAAAGTTTCAGGGACTTGGTGATACAATATGGAAAGGATTAACATTCAGCAAATCCCCCCAAAAAAGATATACTCAAAGAAATTCCCACCCAAACAACATTATAATAAAACTTCTATCAGGGCACAGTAGCGCATACCTGTAACCCCAGCAACTTGGGAGGCTGAGGCAGGAGGATGAAGAGTTCAAAGTCAGTCAGCAACAGCGGTGTGCTAAGCAACTCAGGGAGACCCTGTCTCTACATAAAATACAAAATAGGGCTGGGGATGTGGCTCAGTGGTTAAGTGCCCCTGAGTTCAATCCCCAGTACAAAAACCAAACTAACTTCTGAAGACAAAAGAAAAAAAACAGCACAACCAAAAAAAATAAAGAAAGAAAGAAAAGTTCTATTACCTATAAGAAACAACAAATTAAACCTAAATAACTATGGATTTCTCACCAGAAAGAACAACATAAAGTTGCTTAAAAAACTGTCAACCCAGGATTATATATCCAGCCAAAATGTCCTTTGGAAATGAAGGTAAAATAAACGGTTTCTCAATTGAAGAAAAATGAAGGAACTCGTTGCCAGCAGACCTGCTCCAAAAGAATTGCTAAAGGAAATCCTTCAGCACAAGTGAGATGACAGATGGAAGGGGGATGTGAGAAATAAAGTGAGAAAAAGAAATGACAAATCACTAGTTAAATGTAAGACTATTCTCAACATTTTTCTTTTTATTAGTTCATTTTCAGTTACACATAATATTAGGGTCCGTTTTGACATAATCATACAAGCCTGGAATATAAACTGCTCTCATTCAGCCCCCAGGGCTTCACTTTTCCTTCCTTCTTCCCCCTGTTCCTTTACCTCTCCTCTACTGATCTTTCTTCTTGAATTTGGTAAAATAGTTGAAAAGGATGATTAAAATACCACTTACTGGGCTGTCATCATTGGTTAAAATGATTCATAAGAAAACTACAACATAAAGTGGGAATGGTCAAGGACCCTATGTCTTGGTAGAGTCTCAACATTTCACTTCAGGTGGTAATATACTGATTCTAAATATATTATGAAAAGTCAAGTCTCTGTTTTAAACTATGGATAAAATACTATATATGTATGTTTTGTCTAAAATGTAATAAATTAAAATCCAGTGCTAAAAAAATAACTCGTATAACACAAAAGAAAGCAGAGAAGTGGAACAAAAAAAAATGGGGGGGGGACAACAATAAAACAGTAGACCAAAATCCAAACATGTCAAGAATTGTATTCAATACAAATTATTCAAACGAACTAGTTGAAAGACAAATTGTCTGAATGAAATTTTTATAAAATGAGCCAAATTATATACTCTTAAAAATACACTTTAAATGTAATGATAAAGGCAAATTACAAGTTAAAGGATGGAAAAATATCTCATGAAAACAATAATGTAAAGAGAATTGGAGTAGTTATTTTAATGTCAAAAAAGGGAAAAAGTATGTTAGATGACAAAGAGTCAATTCCCAAGAAGACAGAGAAATCCTTAATGTGTATACACCCGACAACAAAGCTTCAAAATACATGAAGCAAATACTGACAAAAATTAAGAAACAGATAGACCCAAGTTTTGAGATGGAGACTACAATCTCCTCTCAGACACCACTAGCAGACAGAAAATCACAGGGACACTTAAGAACTAGAAAAGCCATCAACCAGTTAAACCTAATTGGCACTTACAAAACATTTCCCCAACAGAAGAAAGAAGTACATTCTTTTCAAGGGCACTCAGGCAATTTACCAAGGCAGACCACATCACGAGTCATTGAATAAACCTTAATAAACTGGAAAGAATATGAAATATATTATCTGAGGTCCATGGAATCAAACTACAAACAAGAAAAATAACAGGAATACTTCCAAATGAACAGGAATTAAATAACTCATGTCTAAATCAGTGGATTAATGAGAAAGTCTCAAGAGAAATTAGAAAATATTTTGAATTGAACAACACCTGAACTACAATCTATCAAACTTCATGGGAAGCATGCCAATGGTTGAATGGATAAATATGTTGCGTTATACCCATACCCAATGGAATGCTACTCAGCAAGAGAAAGGAATGGATGCTGACATATGACAACATGGATGAATGAATCTTAAAAGTGCTATGCTGAGTGAAAACCAAGCAGCTAAACTGCATATTTTATTACACAATAAACCTACAGATGATCTTACAACATTAAATGTCCATACAAAAAGTATCAGAATAATCCAAAACCCCACTACAAGTAACTGGAAAAACTAATCTAAAGAAAACAGAGAAAAATAATAAAAGTTATAGCAAAATCAATGACAGTTAAAACAGGAAATATAAAAGATGAAACCAATGGCTCTAAAAACTAGTTCTTTGAAAATATTAATACAATTGATGGACCTTTAGGAAGACTGGCCAAAAAAAAGAAAAAGCACAAATGCTAATATCAAGAAGGATAGAAGAGATAATGTCATTACAGAGCCCACAAACATTAAAAGATTAGAGAATATGATATAATTTACAATTCTTCAAGAGCCAGAAATTACCAAAATTATATGATTTAACTATAATCTGAAAAGTTTTAAAACTATTAAAGAAATTGAATCCATAATTTTTAAAAACTTCCACAAAAGTAATTTCAAGCTTTATTATTTTACTGAAGAATTCTAACAAACATTGAAGAAAGAATAAATACAAATTCTGTATGAATTCTTCCAGAAAATATAAAAAGAAGCAATACTTCCCAGCAATATTATGAGCCAGGACACTTCTGCTACCCAAACCAAAGACAGTACAAAAAAGAAAATTATCATTCAATGTCCCTCAAAAACATAATTGTAAAAATCCTCAAAAATTAAAATAAGAAAAAAAATTTGAAAATTGCTCAAAATATAAGTGAAACTTAGTCTAACTATATATAAAGACAATATCATACCATGACCAGGTGAGGTTTGTTCTGGAAATGCAGGCCTGGCCCAGTACAAAAAACTCAAGATCAGGATAACCCATTACATTAAAAGTCTAAAGAAGAATCAAGTAATCCTATTATTTGATACAGAAAACCCATTTGACAAAATTTAGCATTCATTTATGATTTAAAAAACAAAACTCTCAAGCTAAGCTATAAAGACCCAAATCTAACATTATTACCCTTAATGATGAAATACTGAATTCTTTCTCTAAGATCAAGAAAATAATAATGTTCACTCTCACAATGTTTATTCAACATTACATTGAAATGTAATAAGCAAAGAGAGGCTAAAGGGGAGAAAGGAAGAAAATATAAGAGAGATAAAGAGGAAAATAGGGAGGTGTCCTACAAAATAAAAATGAAGAAATAAAATTCTCCCCACTGACAAATGAAGTGATTATCTATGTATAAAATCTC
This sequence comes from Spermophilus citellus, assembly GCF_964194105.1. Lineage (NCBI taxonomy): Eukaryota > Metazoa > Chordata > Mammalia > Rodentia > Sciuridae > Spermophilus > Spermophilus citellus. Next base: position 157,695,808 of record NC_138185.1, on the reverse strand, counting down.
AGATATCTAGCAGGGCAAGGTGGTGTATCTCTGTAATTCCAGTGGCTCAGGAAGCTGAGGCAGGAGGATTGCAAGTCAAAGCCAACTTCAGCAACTTGGAGTAGTCCTAAGGACTTAGTGAAACCCTGTCTCAAATTAAAAAAAAAAAAAAAATGTCTAAAAAGCACTGGGGATGTGGCTCAATGGCTAAGCACCCCTAGGTTCAATCCCTGATACCAAAAGGAGAAGAAAAAAAAAAAAAAAACCTCATGTATCTAAAGGGGAAAAACACAATTAAAAATATATATTTAACAAAATCACAAGATGCAAGTCAATGCAAAGATGCAAGTCAATGCAACACATATCAACTACATGTCTGTGTATTCCCTATGCTGGGTAGACCAACAGCCTCCCAAAGATGTCTACAGCAATGTTGCAAGATGTGGAGTCCGAAAACATGTTACTTTACAGAGTAAAGAGAACTTTCAGAATATGATCAAGGTTACATACATTGAGATAGGAAGAGTATTTTAGATTATCCAAGAAAGCCCAATATAATGACATGATCTCTTAAAATTGGAGGGCATTTTCCAGCTGTCATCAAACTCAGATGGATGGTGAGAAAACTTGACCAACCATGGCTAGTTTTGAAGATAGAATAAAGAGGCCATTAGCTAAGGAATGGGGTTGAACTCTAGAATCTGAAAAAGGCAGGGACTCTCCCCTAGAACAGATAGGGAAAAAGCACAGTCCTGCTGACAGAGTCATTTTGGCCCACTGAGACCTGAGCTGGACTGAAGACCTACAGAATAGAAGATAAAAAAAAAATTGTATTGGGGCTGGGGATGTGGCTCAAGGGTAGCGCGCTCGCCTGGCATGCGTGCGGCCCGGGTTCGATCCTCAGCACCACATACAAACAAAGATGTTGTGTCCGCCGAAAACTAAAAAATAAATATTAAAGTTCTCTCTATATATATTGCTCTATCTCTCGCTCTCTCTTTAAAAAAAAAATTGTATTGTTTGAAGTCCTTCGATGTGCGGTAACTTGTTACAGCAGCAATATAAAGTTAATATAAGTAGCAATGAACAATTGGAAAGAGAAATTTACAATAATCATATTTACAACGGCTCCAAAAATATCTAGTACTTTGGTATAAATCTAACAAAACATGGACAAAAATTATGTGTTAAAAATAATAAAATACATATGAACTAAGTCAAAGAGCTAAGTAAATCGATCAAAATGCCACGTTCATGAATTTGGAGACTCAGCATAGTAAAGATCTCAATTCTTTTTCCCCATAGTGAATGGATAAATTTAGTGCAACTACAATAAAATCCCCAGCAGGATTTATGACATGGAATTAGTCCAGATGATTCTAAAATGGAAAGGTAAGAAAAACACAATTTTGAAAAAGAATAAAATTGGAGGAATCACACTACTCAATTTTAAGATTATACAATAAGACTACAGTAATCACGGCAGCATAATATTGATGAACTGCATGGGTCAACAAAATAGAGTCTAGAAATAAAACTGCAGAGATAAAACCAGTTTATTTTAATAATTGCAAAATAAATTTAATGGAGAAAAGAGTCTTTTCAAAAGCTTGTTACAACATAGTTAGTTGATAATCTATATACAAAAACATAGACTAAACCTTGACCTAAATATCACCCTTTATGAAATATTAAAACAAATGGACCATATATGTAAATCCAAAACATATAATTATAAAATTTTTAGAAGAAAACAGAGAATATTCTAATGATCTTGGTTTAGGAAAAGAGATTTTTAGATGCAATCCCAAAAAAAATGTTATCCTGGAAAAAAAAAAAAAACAATAAATTGAACTCTAGTGAAACAAAACCTTTTCTTCTACAATGACAATCAAGAGACTTAAAAAATAAGATATCACCTGGTTGGGGGAGGGGGAAACTTGCAAATCACATTTAACAAAGGATCTGTATACTAATATACAAAGAAGTCTCAAAGCTTCATGGTAAAAAAACAACCCAAGGTAAAAATAGGTAGCAAGCTTCACCAAAGATCATATACAGAAGGCAAATAAGCCTACAAGGAAAATGTCCAAGATCAGTAGCCATTCTGGGAAACCAAATTAAAATCACGATGAGATGCCACTATTCACTAATTAGAAATGATGAAAATGAAAAATACTGACAATACCCTGTAATATTAAAGATGCAGAGATGTTGTAACTGTCTTGCATTACTTGGGGAAACACAAAATGCTACAGACCTTCTAGAAAAGTTCAATATTTTCATATAAAATTATACATTTATATACAATGTAAACCAGCAGTCTACTCCTAGTATTCATTCTAAAGAAAAATAAACACTTATATGTTCATAATAAAGTGTCCACATAACTGTTCACTAATGCCTGCCAATGGTTGAATGGATAAATATGTTGGGTTATACCTGTACCCAATGGGACGCTACTCAGCAAGAGAAAGGAATGGATGTTGACATATGACAACATGGATGGATGAATGAATCTTAAAGGTGCTAAGCTGAATGAAAGAAGCCAGTTTCAAAAATGTGCATACTGCGTAATTCTGTTTATAGCATTCTAGATAAAGAACAACCGTATAACAGAAAACAGATCAATGGTTGCCAAGGAATAGGAGGGAGGAAGGTTGACTACATTGAAACAGCAGGAGGGGTGGGGGTAGGGATATGGGGGTGATGCAGCTACCCTGCATCACAATCACACACACATCAAAATGTGTATGAATCTATACATTTTAATATTCACGGAACTCTATGCCCTCAAAGGTCCATTTTTATGTCTATTAACATAAAAATATAATTTGAAAAAAGAGAATGATCTTCCATGGGTTGAAAACCAAATGGAATGATATAAACAAACACTGATATAGACAAACACACACACCTGATGGCAGAGACACGACCACCTTAAACCTACAGGCAGAAACACATCTTGCTGAGCTTCATATCATCCCTTTCAGGGACTGAATAGCAGACAAAGGTAGCACGTGGCATCCAGACCCCAGCTCACTGACAAAGAATTCACCACATCTACTCCATGATGCCTTATCAGTCATGGAGGGTGGATGTCTTGTATTGCTTGGGGAAAGTAAGCTCCATACCTCTCTTTGTGCAAAGATTACTGCCAGGGTACAGCACATACCCTGAGGGACGGAGAGGAATGGACTGAGAGATCACCTGTTGTAAATTCTCCAAAACTGTGCACGGGACGAATTCATTGGTGAATACAGGTAGGAACATTTGGATGCTTGGATTTGAAGCCATTCTTGTGGATGCAAAGGACAGGCACCCCCACTAAACTCCAGCCGAGGAAAGTGGTCTGCTGGACTTTGTAGTAGAATCTTACCTCCAGACACAGTTACTTCTTTCAAAAGCAAAAATGGCACTCGCTATCAAAAAGACTTCAGCTGTAATGTTCTCAGTTTAAGGATGCTCCTTTCCTTTCTAATATGTTTCTTTCTAAAGCTGCACAGAATAATTTAAGTCACTGAATTTTAATTTTGTCATAGACACAAGATAATAAGACACAAAGTTTTGAACTGTGGGAAAACAAAACTCTGACTTTTTTTTTTTTTTTCCTGTGCTGGTGAGACCTGAACCATACAGGTTACAACAAAAAATAAATAAATAAATAAGACAAATATCTGCTTTCAAGAGCCTAGAAAAACTCCAAATAAATATGCTAGATGGACTGTAATTAAGTACTTTGAGGAGGACAAATTACTGCTCAGAAGCAGGAGAGGTACATTTGGGGGAGGTGGGGGGGGGGAAAGGTGGGATCAAGGAAAGCTTTATGGAGGATAATCTCTTTTAGTCTTTCTTTTATTCTAACTGCTGCTTGCAGAGTGTTCTCTAATCTTTCACGCACATGGCAGATGAGCACTTTCGATGTCCACTTGAACGGTGTTTTCATCTTTTGGAAGATAAACTGAAGAGTTAATAATTCTGTGTATAGTCTGTTCAAGTGTTTTTTTTTTTTTTTTTTTCCAGAGGTAGCAGGATTTCCTTTGCTTTTTGAACAGGAAGACCTCTTAGAATAAAGATAGACATTTGGGATTAGAGATGGCAATGAAGTCATCTCCACCTGAACACTTAAAATGTGGACCTGAGACACTGTGTGAAATCTGAGCAAAGAAGACTCCCTGCTATCTGAATCATTGCTAGCCCTCTATTTTCTTCTCTTTCACATCAAATTCGATCACATTGTTTCCCTTATATAAATACACACAAAAGCCATTTTTATCACAGCCTAAGGCTAGTCATTCACTCCAACTTTAAGAGTTTTCATTAATGATAGCAACAATTAAAAAGAAAACCATTTTCTGTTTTATAAGCTGCTCCCTCACTCCTGTGAGAAAAACTCTATTATTTCCTCTTAATATCACCTGCTGGCAGAGGAACCCAGAGAATTCCCTGGAGCTCAGTTACTATGAGATCTGATACTTTGTTTATTTTTGTCCAAACATATTTATTTGTTTATTTATTTATTTTTAGTACTGGCGTTGAACCCAGGAGCACTTGACCACCAAACTACATTCCCAGCCCTTCTAATTTTTTAATTTTGATATCGGGTTTCATTAAATTGCCCAAGCTAGTCTCAAACTTGCCAACCTTCTGCCTCAGTCTCCCAAGCATCTGGTATTATAGCTGTACACCCCCATGCCCAGAACATATATTCTTATATATCAACTTGATAACATTTTCTTAATCTTGGCAATTCCCATCACAAAGTTTTTCATTAAAATCACAATGTTAACCACATTGTATCAAGCACTGTGTTGCAACCCCCAGAGAAGCCCTGTGAATTATTATTCCTATTTTTTGAATGAGAAAACAAATCCTTGGAAAGAGGAAATAACTTGCCCAAGCTGGTATGTAGGAGAACTCAGAAACTCCAGTTTATCTGACATCAAACAATATTAAACTAGATACTTGAATGGCACTTGTCTTATGGCCTAAGAATTTTTCTAAAGACCCATCATTAAAAGTAGTAGCAAAAATAGTCTAAAAAGCTGTGAAACACATTTCTGCAGAACTAAAAATTTTGCAGAGACCACCACCTCATCAAGAGTAGCTAAAAGAACTAAAACAAGTATTAGACACCATTGAAAGAGAGGGAGAAAGCTAAATTCTTGAAAAGAATTACTATGCAGGGCAAGGGGCAAGATAGGGCAAGGGACAAGGGACACAAGCAATCTAAACAGAATTTCATGAGGGAACTGTGTTGTGAGAACACTCACACATGCATCTCCAATGAACCAGCATTCAGACACCTGACACAGAGCTTCCTCCAGCCAATATCAGCAAAGAGAGAATCTTCATGTAAAAATCAGATGAGTAAAAATATTTTTCCCATTCATCCAATCTCCTCTCTCCTTATAAGGACTGACATGGTAGCTAGAAAAAAAATAAGAAAATTAAAGATGATATCATGCCTTCTGCCTCTTTAGGGTCCTAGCTGTGAGTAGAGCCCAAGGTGGGAAGTAGTAAAAGCAGCTATAGATTGGACATGAAGCTCAAGTTTTCACCTAGATGTAGAAGAAATTTTAGCACATGAAAGCAGATCTTGGTGGTGAAAACTGTTCTTACAACCCAAAGACCAAAACTATAGATTTTCCCAAGATGTCATCGTAAAGCAGAGGCACAGAGCATGTCAAAAGGTAGTGAGGGGAAGCAGAGTGAAGGGTATCCAATTTGCATCCCCTCAAAAGTACACTTAATATGATGCAATATTTGATAAAATCATACTGGTAGGAGTTAAGTGGAACCACCTAATGTAGTATTACCAAAGTTTTTAAAAAGATGTAAATAGTATAGTTTCTTTTTTTCAGATTCATGAGAAATGAAAGTAGAAGGTATGACAGATGATCAGTAAGGAAAGGGAAGAAAAATTACATTTTATGCCTTCCCACGCTGTTTGAATTTTTACTGTATGCACATATTATAATTATAGCTGAAATATCAATTTAAATTGTTTGAATTTCTTTCTTGATGCAATACAAAGTAACATTTTAGAATCTTTTATTTTAAAAATTTTATTTCAAAGAATAAAATTAATTTTAGCCAAACTTTTAGTTGCTTTTTCTATTCTCCCGTATTGAGTCGGGAAAAATATAACTGATATCATTTCCATAAAATCATTATTTGTTCTTCCTTTTATTATATTGGTAGCTTAAGGATAAGGAAACTATCAAAGCCATTCATGAAAATACCCCTTACCTTGGATTGTGTTGCATATTTGTCTCGTCCATTCAGGCCAGTATAACAAAATATCTAAGTCTGGATAAGTATAAACAACAGAACTTTATTTCTCACAGTTCTGGAGCTAGAAAGCTCAAGATTAAGACCTCGGCTGGTGTCTGTTAAGGGCCTGCTTTCTCATCCATGGCACTCTTTTCTTTTCTTTTTTTTTTTTTTTTTAAAGAGAGAGAGAGAGGGGCGGGGGGGAATTTTAATATTTATTTTTTAGTTCTCGGCGGACACAACATCTTTGTTTGTATGTGGTGCTGAGGATCGAACCCAGGCCACACGCATGCCAGGCGAGTGCGCTACTGCTTGAGCCACATCCCCAGCCCTGACACCCTCTCTTGATGGAGAGGCAAACAAGCTCCCTTAGGTTCTTTGAGAAGGGCACTGCTATTGTTTGGATATGGTTTGGCCCCCAGAAGTTCATGAGTTGAAAGCTCATTTCCAGTGTGACAATGCTGAGGTACCAGGAATTTTAGTGAGCCCAGTGGAAGGTCAGTAGGTCATGAGGGCTACAACCTCATGAAGGGGGAATGAATGCTTCCTCACAGGAGTGAATCAAGTCTCATCTGACTAGTTCTCTCCTCCGAGTGAGGCCACCACATGTGCTTGGCCCCTTCTTTCTTTTTTTAATTTTTTTTTAATATTTATTTCTTAGTTTTCAGCGGACACAACATCTTTATTTGTATGTGGTGCTGAGGATTGAACCCGGGCCGTACGCATGCCAGGCGAGTGCGCTACCGCTTGAGCCACATCCCCAGCCCCAACTTGGCCCCTTCTTCATGTAGCTGGTTCCCTTTCTTCTTCTTTGCCATGTTGTGATGCAGTCAGAACACCCTAGCCAGGATGCCAACACCACACATTTTGAACCCTCCGGTCACCAGAATGGTGAATCAAATAAGCTTCTGTTTTAGTCATTTTTTTTTTAATTGCTGTGGCCAAAAGACCTGACAAGAACAATTAGAGGAGGAAAAGTTTACTTGTGGGCTCATGGTTTCATAGCTCTTAATCCATAGATGGCCTACACCATTCTTTGGGGTCCCAAGGTATGTCAGAACATCATGGTGGAAGAAAGCTGCTCAAGACACAGCACCAGGAAGCAGAGGGGGGGAAAACAGAGTCCTCCACTCTCCAGGGACAAAAATAGACCCCAAAGGAACCCCCCCCCCAATGACCCACCTCCTCCAGCCATACCCTGCCTGCCTTCAGTTACCACCCAGTTATTAATGCACTGATTTGGTCAAAGCTCTCCTAACCCAATCATTTCAACTCTGAACTTTCTTGCATTGTTTCACACATGAGATTTTGGGGGACATCTGATATCTAAACCTTAACAGCTTCCTTACATGTACCAGGAACTTTAGTGAGCCCAGTGGAAGGTCAGTAGGTCCTTAGGTATTTTGTTATAGCAAAAGAAAACAGACTAACACAGGTACTAATCCCACTCACAAAGGCTCCTCCAATATGAACTAATCACCTCCTCCTGATCCCTAGCCCTAAATACTATTGGATTGGAGGTTAGGTTTGGACATACAAATTTGAGGAGTATACATTCAGTTAGACCGTGGAAGTATTTATAACTTTAATGTGGCTGCAATTTAGGCTGAATTCTGAAGCAGCCATACCTGTGAGCTTTCACCTTGTACCACAGCCATGCTGGCCACCAGGGCTGCAGGAAGTAAGCAGTGTGTGTGCACTGAGAGATCTCACTCGCTGGCACAGAAGTTCCAGAGTAATGCCAACCCTGTCACTGAAACTTATCACGCAGATCGGCAAACCCCAACATCACCCATTTTTCTCCTCCTCCTCATCACTGTGTTTGACAGCTATTCAGCGACAATGAAAGAAAAGTCTTCCATCTCCAGGTATTATGTTGGTTGGCCAGATTAACCTCTGGAACGATTTAATTATCTTTAAGAGGGCAGCCCGCCTAATAACATCCCTTTATCTATCTTGTCCAAATTGGTATTTGCTTCGGTGATTCTGATCCAGAGGCTTAGCTTCCCTGTCACTGCACACACTGTGAGTGGGCTTCCTTTAACACCAGAGGCTGAGCCTCTTTCAAGAAACATTAATTCTGCGGCTGCCTACTTCCAGCTGTATCTTGATACAGAGAAATGTGCTTGAGGTTGTCTATCAGGATAAGCATTAAAATTAGGTCACAGAAGAAAAAAAACAGGCTACAAAACAGTCTGCACAGAATAAGCCCTTCAAAGTAAGTATGTAAATACATGGCAAGAAGTCTAGACAAATGCATAAAGATATAATCAGTGATTATTTCTGGGTGGTGGGATTACTGATCATTTTGCTTTTTGCTGATGCGTGTTTTCAAATTTTTCTCTAGTGTATACATATTGCTTCCTTGGTCACAGAAAATAACAAAAGAGTAATTGAAATGTTTAATTGTTAGAGTTGGAAAACTTTTAAAAGACAAATGGAGGAGCCTCTTAATGAGAAATAGCTCTAAATCCACCTTATTTGTAACTGAAAGACATGATGCTTTACCTTTTTCCAATACTGATTCATTTGCTAGAATTTTTATTTGAAATAAGTCTTCTTTCTAGTTTGTATGACTGATTTTCTTTTAACCTGAAATGTATAAGAGGTTGTGTGGCATCAATAATTGAATAGCTTGTTATCTAGGCAGAGTTCAGTATCATTGTGGACAAACTGTGTAGGGCATGTGAGCAACATTCTCTATAAATCCATTGGGCAAGGGTTACAATTGAAGGAAATGAAATGCATAGCAACTCTCAGCTTGAGACAAGAGCAAACCCAAGACAGAAAGAACTGCTTTAAAAAAAATTTTTTTTCAATACCCACCCTGAATTGACTTTTTTTTTAAGACAGAGAGAGAGAGAGAGAGAGAGAGAGAAATTTTTTAATATTTATTTTTTAGTTTTCAGCGGATACAACATCTTTGTATGTGGTGCTGAGGATTGAACCCGGGCCGCACGCATGCCAGGCGAGCGCGCTACCGCTTGAGCCACATCCCCAGCTCCTGAATTGACTTTTGATTACATGTTACAGCATTCTCTGGTAGTTAAAGATTTGGTGAGTCCTGGGCTTTCAAAGCAAGAATCTCTTCTAGCATGTTGGTGACACATACAGTTGCCCAAAGGCAAAGAAATTAGGTTGGGGGAAATAACCACACCTGTCTCTGACTGATTTCTGATGCTGGCTTTTGGAGACCCATTTCTGTAGTTTCTATCATTAGTCAACAAGCAGAGTTTTACTGTCCTTCCATGAGCTAGCTGGTTTATCTCAGGGTTTGTGGGAATCCAATCAATAGTATTCTTCTTCCTTAATTGTGTTCAAAATCTGGAGTGCCCAACAAGTAGAAAAGATGAAAATCAAAATACCAGATTTACTTTTGACAAAGCTATTACAGAACATGGCTTAGGTGTGAACTAAAATTGGGCTCCCTAAAATCAAACCCCCAAATATAACAGCTCTGCACAGCCAGACACAGGGAGCTCTAAAAGAGCAGTTCTGTGCATTGGGGGGTGCCTCAATTACTCTATAGCAGGGAAGTGCGTATCAGATAACCTGCTCTCTGTGGGTGGGCAGTACCCACAGAGAACAAAAGCAAGAAGGGTAGGGACCAGCCTGGACATATGCAACTCCTATTCTCAACTTACCAATCAGATAATAGATGGAGCATGAGAGGAGAGCAGAGGGAGAGACGAGGTGTTATGGTTTGGATCTGAGGTGTTCCCCAAAAGCTCATGTAAGAAGGTTTAGAGAAGAAATGATTGGGTTTTGAAAGCCTTAACCCAATAAGTGAATTAATCCTCTGATTGGATTAACCGAGTGGTAACTGAAGGCAGGTAGGGTGTGGCTGGAGAAGGTGGGTATTGGGGGTGTGGCTTTTAGGTATATATTTGTATTTGGCAAGTGGAAACCTCTCACTATGCTTTTTGATCATCGTGTGAGCTGCCTTCCCCAACCACATTCTTCCATTATGATGTTCTGCCTCACCTCAAGCCTGGGGGAATGAAGCCAGCTGTCTATAGACTGAGACCTCTGAAACTGTGAGTCCCCAAATAAACTTTTCCTCCTCTACAATTATTCTGGTCAGGTCTTTTTAATCACAGCAGCAAGAAAGCCGACTAAAAGACCAGTAGTATATAGAAAATGATCCTTCTTGATAGAAGCCCAAGTACGGGGCTGTTCGCCATAGTGTTTATTCAAATTTCAATTCTATTCCTCTCCCAACCAGCTCTATAAAGTTGGCTAACAGGAGGCCATTTACCTTTCTGTGCCTAAGTTTCCTCATCTTTTTGATGGTGTGTTGATCAAGGTTAGCAATTAGGTACTCAGACTGGCCTTTAGTAATCCTCAGAGGAGGCTGTTGCCAACACACAGGAACTTGGGGACCACTGAACTCAATATCCTCTGGTTTCCATCAACTTCACAACTTTATATTTCAGTGAGGTTTTTTTGTTTGTTTGTTTTTGCTTCTTCTCTGAGATATTACCACCTACTAGGTGCTTTAAACTCCCTTGAAGTTATATCAAAAAATGTGAGCAAGATAAAAACTAGGCTAAAACATTTTAGAGCACTTTACCATCATTACTAACCTAAAGAAGAAAAATCTGAAAACTAACTAAATGCTAAATCATTTGTAAAAGCTGAGTAATTAAACATTCAAATAAGAGCAATGTGATGGCATGATTTATAATTCTCTTTCTCTATGGCTACATAGTGAGCTAGAAGATAGCTTAGCATTTATCCATATCATGCAATTTGCTCATATCCATTACTCTAATGGATTATTCATTTTAAAACTTGAGTCATCTGGGACAAAACATAAATAAACAAGACTTGGAATAGCTGCCAAATTTGGAGCCCAAATCTGGATGTGAGCCAAGCAGAGGTAGTGGTGTAGTGTGGATATTTACCTACAGCAAGGCTGGAATCAGACAGAAGAATGTATTAGCACAACAATGGCATGACTCTCAACACTAGGAGAAATTCACTTCTTAGATGCTTTGCAAAGATTGAAATGGTCACAGAAGGAAACCACAGGTTAATCAGAGGACTACATCACCACGGGGCAAAATAGGCAAAGTTAGGAAAAAGAAAATGGACAGACCCTTCCTTCATTCATTTATTCAATAAGAATTTTTTTGAATTTGTTCTAGGTGCCAGGCTCTGTATTAATAAATAGGGGTTAATGGTACTAAATAAGACTAAGTTTCTATTTTGGATTTTCCCCCAAATATGACATTTTCAAAACAGGCTGAAACAAAGTCAACTATCTTAAGCAAAACCAGGGTAAAAGAAATTATGATGGAGTAGAAAATCTCAAACAGAATAATTTTTCCTACTGTTGATTCATGTTGAAGTTTCCCAGGCTCACAGTGAAGTGAAAAAAATCAGAGGTACATGAATTTTTGTGTGTGGTGTATGGTGTATTGGGTAAGGTTTGAAAGAATGATTAGAAAAACTCATTTTTTAAAATCTTAGTCTATCCAACATTTTTGGTAAAAAAAATAAAATAAAATTTATGAAATGTGCTATTAGTTAGTGGTTGATTTTCCTTTTGACATCCTTACTTGATAGACCAGCCGTGGTCATTTCTTATTTTCTGGCTGTGACACATACTTGACATAAGATAGAGGGAGAAAGAAGCTGGCAAAGTTCTTAATAAGAAATATCTACTAAAGACCTAAAAAGAGCATGCTACAGGGACACTGCTACATCGATGTTCATAGCAGCATAATTCACAATAGCGAGACTGTGGAAGCAACCTAGATGCCCTTCAATAGACGAATGGATAAAAAAAAAATGTGGCATTTATACACAATGGAGTATTACTCTGCATTAAAAAATGACAAAATCATAGAATTTGGAGGGAAATGGATGGCATTAGAGAAGATTATGCTAAGTGAAGCTAGCCAATCCCTAAAAAACAAATGCCAAATGTCTTCTTTGATATAAGGAGAGTAACTAAGAACAGAGTAGGGAAGAAGAGCATGAGAAGAAGACTAACATTAAACAGGGATGAGAGGTGGGAGGGAAAGGGAGAGAGAAGGGAAATTGCATGGAAATGGAAGGAGACCCTCAGGGTTATACAAAATTACATATAAGAGGAAGTGAGGGGAAAGGGAAAAATAATACAAGGGGGAGAAATGAATTACAGTAGAGGGGTAGAGAGAGAAGAGGAGAAGGGAGGGGAGGGGAGGGGGGATAGTAGAGGATAGGAAAGGCAGCAGAATACAACAGACATGAGTATGTCAATATGTAAATCAATGGAAGTGTAACTGATGTGATTCTGCAATCTGTATACGGGGTAAAAATGGGAGTTCATAACCCACTTGAATCAAAGTGTGAAATATGATATATCAAGAACTATGTAATGTTTTGAACAACCAATAAAAAAAGAACAAAAAAGAAATATCTAAACCTTACTCTGAACAAAACAAACCCCCCCTTTTTTTTTGCTCTCTATGCATAAGACAAAATAATTTTTAACAAGACAAATATGGAAATAACAGCAAAAGCTTAGATATCCTGTTTGGAAAGTACCTGTTTTAAACCAGATGTTCACATCCCCCCAGAATTTTATGTTGAAGCCCTAATCTTGATGTGCTGGTATATGGAGCTAGAACTATTGGAAGGTAGAGTAAGATTAGGTCATGAGGTAGAGACCCCATAATGGGATCAATGTCCTTATAAAAAGAGGATGAACATGAGATCACTCTCTGCACAAACTCACCATGGAAATTTCATGTCAGAGTACAATAGGAAAAGGGCCCTATTCAAGCACTCTGATTTTAGACTTTCAGTTTCCAGAACCATGAGAAATAAGTGTTTGCTCTTTAAGCCACCCAGTCTATGGTAATTTGTTATAGCAGCCTGAACTCAGAAAGAATTTAGTACTAAGAAGTCAGGGTGCTGCTGTGACAAATACCTAAAAATGTTGGATTAGTTTTGCAGCTGGGTGAGTAGCAGAGATTGAGTGAATTTTGATGGGTAGGATCAAAACAATCCAAACTGGCATGAAGGAGTTTTTAAAAGGCAATTCTGGTGAGGGTTAAGAAGAGGAGCTAGGGAGAAATCCTCTATCAGGGACTATATTAATAATCATAAAGAGAATGTTGGTAGAAATATAGATGGGAAAGGCCATTCTGATGAGGTTTCTCTCAGAAATGTGAGATTGGAGACTGGGGAAAGGTGATCCGTGTTATAAATAGCAAAGGACTTGGCTGAATTGAGTTCATGCCCTAAGGTTTGGTATAAGGCAAAACTTGTGAACAATAAAACTGGATATTTAGCTAAAGAGGTTTCTAAGCAAAGTGTTAAGAAATACTTGGTTCCTCCTGACAACTTACAGCAAAATGTTAAAAAAAAAAAAAACACCAGAAATGAATTAAAGGTAAAATGCTAAGCAAAAAGGAACTAGAACTTATTTAGAAAATTCTAAACCTCATCATATTTTAAGATGAGAAAGCATGTTCAATGAGTATACTAGGGGTGTCGCTGAATGGCCATTTAATCTGGATATCAGTGTAGGTGTAAATCACAGACAACCAGCCATTCCAGCAAGAATGCTGCCAGTTGAACTGAAGAGGATTAGAGACAGGACAGAATGAAGGAAAAAAAAAATGGTCAGAAGCCATCAAGCCCTTCAGTTACAAATGTGTGCTGTTCTTCAAAGCAAGGAAAAATGATGCTAAAGGCAATTCAGAGAGAATAAGGACTGCCTCCTCTATTTCGAAGGGGCTCCTAGTTTTCAACAGGTCAGACTGCCTCTACCCAAAGCTGTAGGGGCAGAGAAACTAAGAGCTTTGGGAGTATGACCCCCACCCAGTAAAACCCTAGATGCAGAATTTCTAACTGGTATAACCTTAAGGGTGCAACCTCACCCTGGTAGAGCTTCAGGGATAGGACCTGCACCCCAGTGTATTTGGAAGGCAGAAAGTCAGACCTATGGGGGGCAAGAATTCATGGCAATTGTTATAGATAATAGGAAGACTATACTGAAAAGTGAATACTGAAGTGTGGATTTTGGAAGAAGGAAGAGAGATCAGGCTCAATTCCACATACAATGAAAATAAGTAGAGATTTATAGCCAAGAAGAAGGGTAGGTGATCTGCAGATTATTAAGAGGAAACATCAAGGCCTGAGGGATTCTGAGTAAGCCACTGGACAGGATTCTTACTGAAGACAGGGCAGAGTGGCAAGATATACAGCTGGGAAATGTGGTAAATTTGATCAGAAACCCTCAAGTGTGATTAGATACCAAGTGTGAGTGTCTTCAATGAATTGGTTCAGCAGAATTCTTGGTAAAAGTGGACTAAGTGGGCCAAAAACAGAACCCAGTGTTGGAGCCTAGCCAGAAAGAGGAGGAGTCTGACCCAAGTTTAGTCAAGGATTCTGTCAATCTCTCTTCTTTTTCAAATAAAAAAAGAGACATTCTTCTTTCCTTTGAAAAATATAAACCCATTTCTTATTTGGTCACCTATTTTCAATAAGGACTAGCTGGATCATTTGTTGAAATTTAGTAGTAGGGCAGCCAGTCAAGAAAATTTCTAGAAATAAGGCTTGAATTATCTTTATATGGTGGAGTGGGAATTTCAGTAGCGATTTGTTGAGTTTCCAGGTTGGAAGTTTGAATGTCTTTGGTTATAACATAGATATCAGTGTCACAGTCATGCATGGTTATTTTTGTGGCAGAGAATGAAAGCACCCAACTGCAGCCACACAGCTTCTTTAGATAGTTCAAATAAGGACCAAATAAACCAGGTTTTAGTTATCAATGGTACCATGACAGGTGTGTGGAAGAAAAACTGTAATATCAGTTTGGACAGTTGTGGCCAGATGCTAGAAGAATTGATCTAATTCAGCTTATATGTAGAAAATAGTTCATCAAAAGATGAAAGTGAGCTCAAAGATAATGATCACTTATAAGGATGGGTTATAGATTTCCATGTGAAGATAAAATGTCTCTCACTCATCCCATTTTGATAAAAGTTAATAAAAACAAAAATATTTTTTCATAAGTATAGTCTCATTAAACTTGGCTATTTATATAAATACAACAAGAATAGTAATTGACCAGTTAGGCCCTTTTTATGTCTACTTTTCTAGAACTTTTCATAAGGAATCCCAGATTAGACTTGCAAAAGTATCTCAAGGCTGAGAAACCAACCCTTAGACACTAAATGAATAATAAAAGAACATAATGAACAACTTTATGCCCACAAATTCAATAACTGATATGAAACAGATCAATTTTTGAAAGATAATCTGATAAAACTCACAAGGAGAAGAAGTAAACAATCTTAATAGGCTCCTATTTATTAAAGAAAGTAAATCAATAATTAGTGAACTTCCCAAACAGAAAGCATGAGGACAAGATGGATTCATTGGTGAACTAGAACAAATATTTGAGGAAGAAATTAACTAAATTCTCTAAAATCTCTTTGAGAAGCTAGAAGCAAAGAAAATACTTATTAATTCATTCTATCAGGGCAGCAAATGATGCCAAAGCCAGAAAAACACAGTGCAAGAAAGAGCAATTTCTCTCTTGAGCATAGATGCAAAAATCCTCAACAAAATATTATCAAATCGAATTGAACAATGTACAAAAATAACCGTGCACCTATGATAAGTGGAATTTAAAAGATACACAGGCTTAATATTAAAAATAAATTAATGTTATATTAATATACTATAAATGGGCCAGAAAACAAACATCCCATGATCATATTAATTTTTAAAAAGCATTTGACAAAAACTAACATCCACACATGCTAAAAAAAAAACCTCAGTATCAGTAAATTAAGAAGAAAAGTGAATTGTTAACTTGATGAAAAAATATCTAAAGAAAAAAAAACTTATACTAAATGGTGAGAAATTAGAGACTTTCCTATTAAGATCTGAACAAAGAAAGGATGTCTTGTCTCATCACCACTTTTTAACATCACACTGGAAGTCCTAGCTAATGCAGTAAGATAAGAAAAGGAAATAAAAGGTATCCAGATTTGGAAGGAAGTAATAGAGCTATCTTTGTTCAAAGATGACATGGTTCACTATGTAAAATATCCAAAAGGATCAACAACAACTAACAGTCCTATAACAAATAAGCAATTATGGCAAGGTTGAAGATTAAATAGCTAATATAAAAAAATCTTTCTCTTATATAACAATAAACAAATGCAACTTGAAATTAATAGTACAGAACCATTTACATTAGCACCCAATACATGAAGTACTTAATCATAAATCTAACAAGGTCTATATGAGGAAAACCACAAAACTCCAATGAAATAAATCAAGAGAGAAATAATAAAGGGAGATACATTCCATGTTCACAGATAGGAAGATTCACTATTGTCAAGATGTGGATTCTTCTCAACTTCATCTATAGATTAAATGCAATTCCAATCAAAATTCTAGAGAGTCACTTTTTCTGTATTGACAAACTGGAAAGTTTACATGCAGAGTAAAAAACAACAACAACAACAACAACAGAATAGTTAACATGACATTGAAAGAGAGCAACAAAGATTGAATAAAGATACTACCCAACTTCAAGAATTACTGTAAAACTACAGTAATAAAGACAGTGCTGCATTGGTGAAAGAAAAAACAAATAGATTAGTGAAACAGAATAGAGAGCCCAGAAATAGACCCAAATAAATATAGTCAACTAATCTTTGATAAAGGTTCCACAATGGGACAAAGAAATCTTTTAACAAGTGTTTAAAATCTTTTATTAACAAATGACGCTGAAATAACTAGACATCCTATTACCCCCTCCCCCAAAAAACACCCCTGCAGTTTAGGTATACATATTACATTCTTCATAAAAATTAACTGACAATGGATCACAGACCTAAATATAAAGTGCAAAACTATAAAACTCGTAGACATGATAACAAAGAAAATCTATATGATCTTAAGCATGGTGACTTTTGGATATAACATGAAACACATGATTCATGTGAGAAATACTAGAAAAGTTGCATTTCAGCAAAATTAAAAATTTCTGTACCATAAAATACAATGTTAAGAGAATGAGAGGACAAGTCACAGACTGGGAGAAAACATTTACAGAAGACATATCTTATCAAGAATTGTTATCCAAAATACACAAAAGACTTAAAACTCAGTGAGAAAACAGACAAGCCAATTGAAAAAAATGGGCCACAGTTCTTAACAGACATGTCACCAAATAAGATATACAGATGGAAATAGTGTATGAAAATATTCCCCATGTGTGTCATCAGGAAAATGCAAATTACTGAATTAAAAAAAAAAAAAAGTAGCTCATTCCTATAATCCCAGTGGCTTGGGAGGCTGAGGCAGGAGGATCAAGAGTTTAAAGCCAGCCTCGGAATGGTGAGGCACTAAGCAATTCAGTGAGAGTCTGTCTCTAAATAAAATACAAAATAGGGCTGGGGATGTGGCTCAGTGGTTGAGTACCCCTGAGTTCAATCCCTAGTATCAAAAAAAAAAAAAAAAAGTAATGTAAAAAGACTGCTTACTGTGTAATCCCAACTATATGACATTCTGAAAAGGATAAAACAATGGAGACAATAAAAAGATCAGTGGTTGGCAGTGGATGGGTTGGAGATAAAGATGTAGAGACGGAGTATGGAGGATTTTTATCGCAACAAAAATACTCTGCATGATACTACAATGCTGGCTGTTTGTAGTTAGTTTGGGTCAATCCACAAACACACAACATCAAGAGAAGGAACCCTACACTAAGACTGGAGGATCACAAGTTCAAGGTTGGCTTCAGCAACTCTGTCTCAAAATAAAAATAAAAGAAAGGAAAGTGATGTAGCTCAGTGGTAGAGCACCTCTGGGTTCAATTTCCAGTACTGGAAAAAGAAAAGGGGGAATGACCCGAATAGGAACTATGGACACTGAGTGACTATGAGGTGTCAGTGTGGGTTCATCAGTTGTAATAAATGTTCTACTTTGGTAAGGACATGTGGATAATGGGGAAAGCTATGTATACATGTGTGGGAATAAAGGGCGTAAGGGAAATCTCTGTACCCTCTTCTCACTTGGCTGTGAAACTGAAACCTCTTTCAAACGATTCTAATGAGAGTTCATCATAAAAGGGGCACAATTGACAGGGAATGAGGACATTTCTGTGTCACATATTTAAAAATAATAACAAAATATGACTGATGACAGTATTCTAAGACATATCACACACAGACAGCAAGGATATTAACAAATTTCTTGGAATTTCAGTCTCTGAAATATTCGTATTCATAAGGTTTACCCTAAAGAACGTTAAATATATCTTTACGATAATGCCTTTTCATGAAATTCAATGCAACAAATAAACCAAATTATTTTACCCTCTCTCTTTTTACAAGGTGAAAGAACAAATCCTTTGAGATTTTCCAGGGGCCCTCTAGAAGCCCTGGAGGTCAGTGTGAGGATGAGATGATTTCATTTAGGATTTGAAATTTGATTCTGGGAGTACACAATTGCCAAAAGTATTTTAAAAGAAAAGAAAAGAAATCCAACCTCTTATAAAAGTGAAAAGTTTCATTTCTCTTACATAATCAAGGCATGATAAGGGTGAACACAAAGCACAGGAAAATGTTCTGATAAGACATTCTGATAAGACATGGAATCTTTGTTATATATTATATATTATACATTATATATATTACTATTTATATATTTTTTATATATTATATATATCATATATTATAAGGTAAAAAAAAGTCCTTTTTACAATTTCTTAATAAGAGCACATCAACAATCCCAGGAAACTTTGCCATTTTGACAAAAACTGAAATGCTACTTTTGCATCAGTGTACTTTTGTATCAAGGTTCATTTAAAGCAAAAAAAAAAAAACCTTCCAATTTGACCACTCACAAAATTGTTTTTCGACAAACCTACAGGGTTGGTTTTTCTTTTTACTACTTTTTTTTTCTCTTCTTTTTCATTCTGGAACAACCTGTCACTCTACCATAAAATGATTCTTTTTTTTTTCCTTACCAAAAACATATCCTTCACATAGCCTTCATACTGGAAAGTTTTTCTTATCAAAAATATATCCTGCTGTCCTTGTACATTTTGTTCACACATTGTTTCACTTATTATTCTGTTTTATTTCATATATTGATTACTATTTTTAAACATTAGTGAGATTGCTTTTACAGAGAAAACTAGTAGGTAAATTATTATGAACTGAGAAAACTAGGAAGCAAGTGATCAGGGAGTGTCCACGTTGATTAGCTTTCTGTTGTACATCTCAAACTCATAATGATTTCAACCTCACAACTTTTTAAGCATATGCTGTTTATAATATAAATTCCTAGTGTGGCAAAAAATAACATGTCTATTAAAAGACTCAAATATATTTAGACTCACTATATCATATATACACAACCCAAAAGCAAACTTAAACTTAATGGTGTTTACTCAGTAATTTATCATACTAGATATTCATTAAAATGTAGATCATTTCCATTACTTAACTTAGCATAAATCTAAATTTGCAAGTTATCAACAATATTTTGGAAACTTATTTTTAGCCAGGTATAACATTATACAAAGCTAACTATCATCTCAAGTTATTTGCATGTTAACTATTTTTAGCCTTTTTTGATTAATAATTCATTAAAACGTATGCTCATATATATTTAATGCTGATAGCTCAGAATATGCATCCAATTTTATTAAATCAATAATGTTCTTAGTCTTATCAAGACTTATTCAACCCATGTGAATTGGAAAAACATTTGAATTTGGTTTCTATACTTGTAGGAATTTGGCAAGATTTAATTTTACACGATCACATATTTATTTCTGATCCAATTAGGATAAAATTATTTTAAGAGATTTTATAAATGAATTATGTAATATTATATGGAGATAGGGAAATATTATATATCTAATATCCATGCATACACCCACATGCAAACAGGTGAAAATAAAGACCTAAGGTTTTATTTTTTTCTAATTTTAGCTATGATCAGGCATAAAAATAGTAATAGCGTTCACTCTATGAGTTGAGTTACATAAGACTTAGATAAAAGTTGCTTCACATTTTTTGCTCCATTTTATACTTTTGCCCAAATTGTGTTTTCAACAGATGGAAATTTAGGATGCCTGCTCAATATGAGGATAAATACTTTTTACCAATATTTATGCAGGAGATTTTAAAGATTCCTTTTATTAATTAATTAATTAATTAATTTTGCCCTCACATGTAATCTTACAAAGCCTCTGGACTACAGTATAGTAAGAGACTGGGAGAGCACCCAGCACCTGCCTCAGTGTGTCCAAACATCAGGTACATAGAATATCTAGGTTGTTTCTAATTAGTCTTTTTCCTTATCAGCATCATGTGGTTGTTCGAGGGTACTCCAGGGTTCCTTGATAGCACCTAATGGGGCAGGGAGCCTAAAGTTCTAGGAACTACAGGGGGCTGAGGAACTGGAGTAGGAAGGGAAAGGTAGAAGGAGAGGTGGAGGAGGTGGGGCTTGAGGGGGTCATAAAAGGATGCAAAGTTGCTAAAGATCAAAGGTGATAAAAGGGGGAGGTAAGGGACTAGGAATATAGCTCAGTTGGTAGAGTGTTTGCCTCTCATGCACAAGGCCCAAAAGTGGGGGGTGGAGTGGGGAGTTAATTGGAAGGGGGACGTCTGAAAGAAGTCAGCATGAAGAGGTCTTAAGTTTGCTTTAAAAAGTTTTAATTTTAGCAAGCATTTGAGAAGAAGGATATTAAGCAACTGAGAAGTTTCCGGGCGGGGGTGGGGTGAGCAGCGTTAAGCAAAAAGAATGAAAAGATCTCTCATAGATCTAGCAAAACAATTTATGACCCCAAAATTTCAATATTGAATCTCACTCAAAACAAAGAACCAGCAAAGACTTCCAACCCAGGGAGTACCCTTCATTGGAAGAATCAAAATCTGTGCCTACTGTGGACCAGTGGACTGTCTTCCAGAGCACTGGTTTGGAGTTGGACTCACCAATGATCCCTGATAAGTCAGCCAGGAGGGAAAACTAAGGCTTGGAAGCAAACTTGGGGTCCTGAGTGAGAGGTCTAGGCATCCAATGATGAACCAGAGGCTGAGTTGTAGGCACCACAACTATAAAGGAAAAAAGTTGAACAATTGTTAATGTCCTGTTAATGTCCTGATTTAATGGGGACAGCTGCAATGGGGGTTTTCCGGTGGAGGAAGAGCTCATACTTAAATCTAAATACAAGGACAAGTGGAGACTTATATGTAAAGGGTGGGGGCAGGGGGCATGGGGCAGGGAGCAGGGATGAATTCAGTGGATTACTAGGAGATAACATCAAATTTAGGGGAATTCTGGCCAAACTGCTTAACAGGATTCTTACTGCAGGCAGGCCAGGGTGATACAATATAAAAGGTGGGATTCATGAGAAATTTGATCAATTATCATCAAGTATGATCAGCATCCAGTGGTGGGAGATTCACACTGGATTTGATTCAGCAGGATTCTTATTGAAACTGGACTAAATGGGTCAAAGACAGAACCCAGAGGACTCACAGGAACATCACTCAAGTCTAACTTAGCCCCAGTGGGTCCAGAAGGCAAGACTCCCCCTGAGAGGTCCAGAGGGCAGGGAATTGGGCCCACGAAGATTATTTTCAAGTCTTAAGATCTCCTTGAGCTTGGTTTGCCAGGCTTAGGACTAAATTGGGACCTGTCATCCCTTCCTTCTTTCTTCTTTCTCCCTTTTAAAATAGGAATGTTGGTCCTGTCCTTGTATTTTGGAAACACATAACTTGTCAGGTTTCACAACTTCATAGGTGGAAAAGAATTTTGCCTTACAAGAATCATACTTGTAGTCTCACCCATATTTGATTTAATTGATAATTAGATAAGATCTTGAATGTTAGATTTTAGAGTCGATGCTGAAAAGAGTTAAGACTTTTGGGCCACTGGGATTAAATAAATGTATTTCAAAAATGAGAAGGACATGAATTTGGTGGGCCCGGGAATAGACGCAATGAACCAATCTTTGTGTTCTTGTATAGTTCAGATGTTGAAGCCAACGTGATGATATTATGAAGTAAGAATTTGAAAAGTTAATTAGGATTAGTTTAGGTCATGACAATAGGGGGCCCATGATGGGATTATTGCCCCAATTAAAAAGAGAAGGAAATCAGATTGATCCACCATGTGAAGACTCAACAAGAAAGATAGCTAAACAGCTATCCACAAACCAGCATGAGGTCCTTCACCAGGAACCAAATCAATCATGAAGCACCATGATCTTGAACCTGTCAGCCTCCGGGAAGATGAGAAGTAAATTTCTGCTGTTTATGCCACCCAGCCTATGGCATGCTGTTACAGCAATTTAAAAAGACTAAAACAGGATCACAGGAATGAAGGCTCTGGGGGACTCTGGAGAACTCCATAAAATTGCATCCTGAAGAGGCAAGGTCCTCCTGGACTACACAAAGTCCTGACTCTGATCATGTTCTCTGTCAAAGGTTAGAGGAATAAGGGAGGGGACAACCAGCAGTGATTTGGGGGCAACTGAGTAAACAGAAAGTATCAGAGCAGTGGTCCAGTCAAACCAAAGACCTTATGTGCGTAATTCTCCCTCCCCAACCACTTGCTTCATGACCCTGTGTCTCAATTCATAATTAATTCCAGGTCTTCAGATGCAGCACCATCATTTTTTATTTAGCCCCTTTCCTTTCTTTCCCTTTCCCAGGTACATTAGTTGCCATGGGAACCATGATGCTAATTCTAGGGGCGGAGTCCAAAGAGATCCACAAACACAGAGGGTGGAAAAAAAAATCATAAACCTCAGGGTTTGAAATCCAGACCCCAAATTGTAAAATCATACAAATTAAATAAACCACATGTGACTTCCACCTCAGAAATACATCCTGTGTGGGTCGGTTCACCCCTCAGGCCCAGAAGCCAAGTAATAAAATCCTAACAATAAAATCATCCCACAAAGGCAGAGATTTCTGTGCTTTTCTTCACTGGAGCTTTTTACATAAACTAATCCATCAAGGAGAGTGGTTCTCATAAAAGCATATGACTGAAGGATTTATGTTTCCTTATGTTTTAGAGATGAGCCGGAGTAAATCTTTTACACTTGCCTTATTTGCTGTGGGTACCAATGCTATGTATTACCCTCTGCTAAATTGTGTCTCATTAGTACTCTCAAGTGTTCGCGTTTTCTCAATCACCAAGAGGAGGTTTCTACAAAGAACCTCTCAAAAATAGCCAGGTCTAGAGTACTTGAGACTGGCTAGTGTTAAGCCACAGCCATGGCCCCACCCCTAGCCCTTGCCCTTGATCCCTGACCATGAACACTTTAATTTGTTCATGAGCACCACCAGCTGGCAACAGTCCAACCCAAGCATTTTATTTCTGACCCTTTTGTCCAATGGGCATTGGATATTTATATTACACAATGAGCCTAGGTGCAGTGGCACACACCTATAATTCCAGTGACTTAGGAGGCTGAGGCAGGAGGATCTCACGTCAAAGCCTGCCTCAGCAACTTAGCAAGACTCTATCTCAAAATTTAAAAAAAAAAAAAGAAAAGAAATCAGTGTTGAGAAATTTTTTTATAACCCAGAATGTTCTAAGAGTCATGATGAAACTTGTATTTACCCCCAGTGCATTTTGTTTCTTCTTTACCTTTTGAAATTTTACACTGGAGAGAATAGTATTTGGTCATCTAATACATTTGTATATTTTTGGAAGAACAGAAACTGTACTTCAAGATTGTACGCTCAGATTAAAAATGCTCTTCTCTCCAGTTAGTAGGGAAGGGAGGATCAGCCTCCTCAATGTGTCCTAGATAGAAAACTGAGCTCAAACAGTTTGCAATACAAACTGAACAGCTTTCAATACAAAGATGTGGCAAGAGTTAAGGAAACAAGCAACAGAAACAATATGCCTACAACGAGAAACACCAAGAAGTGCTTTGGGTCTAAAGGTGAAAAAAAACAGAGCAACCACAGGAACCCAGCAAGAAGCTGTAGGAGAAGAACATGGGCTGAGTGGCTGTGGCATTCAGCAGCCTAGCAGGAAGGAGGTGGAGAGAGAAATACTGTACCCTGTCTCTTTTCCTGCTTTCCCCCATTGCCTCCCTTTGGCAGAACCAAATCAGAATATAGAAAACAGGAGAGACAGGGAATCCTTAGAGGTCAATCTCCTGGGGTAAAACCCAGGGGGAATAGAGTGGAGGGAAATCTGGAATGCAGAAAGTATTCAGCACAAGACTTTTTGTTTATAGACTTGCAAATGAGCCAGTGCCACCAAGGCATAGGAGCCTAGTCACACATGGTGATACAATTCCTGGGAGTTTGAAGCATCTACCTTACTGTTGAAAGGGGAGGCATACTAACCAACTGGAAAACACTAAGGAGCATGCCACAGAATTGCCCGCAAGACAGGTGACTCCATGTGCATCCTAACTAAATGCCATTCTCCATCTTCAAGTAGTGGCTTCTCCTAAGACTTTGGCTTTGCACGGCTTAGATCTCAGGTTTTTGCAGAAATCATCATAATTGCAGTTGTAACCATTTGTTGCATACATCATATGCCAGACTGTTGAAAACACCATGCCCAAATTAATTCTCACAACCACTCTGTGAGAGCAATAGCATTATTCTTCCTGTTTTCTAGATGAGAAAAGGTGAACGACTGAGAAATGGAGAAGCTGCACACCAAGTCAGTGATACCAGGTTCCAAACCCAGGAATCTTAACTCCAAAGCCTGCACTCTCAAATCACACACCAAAATGTCTTTCTTCCTCATGCTTATTTTTTCAATACAGCTGCACTATTTATTCATTATTTTCATGTTAACAGAATCTAAAAACAAATTTGGACAAGCACAAAAGTAGTCGCCTAGAATTCTAAATTTCACAGCTCAGGTGAACACTACTAACAGGTCTTACTGGTAAGAGAATATGTACAATGCAAATGAACAGATGGATGCACAGTTATTTCACCAGAGATGAGCAGTGTCAGGATTAAAGTTCACTTCCCCACCTCTTTCAACGAACTTCACTGCAGCTTCTCCTGTACGCAAAGAAATAGTATCAGGTATTACAGAGGATCAAGAAAGAAATCAGACAAAAGCTTGCCTCATCAGACTGAATGGATTGATGGAACAACTGCATCACCTCTAGAACCTAAGTGGGCTTTTCCACTCTGTGAGTCTGCAGAAAGTGTCATGGAGTTCAGAAGATCAATTCTTTGTTTTTGGAGGGGCATCTAGTGGAGTCGAATACAAGAGGGCTTTCGGTTTAGAATTTTCAGCCTACACAAGAGGAAAAATTTCTAGTCCATAGGGTTTATCTAAGGTCATGAAGGATTTGTCAAATTAGAAACACAATGGTGCTATCTGGAAACCTGCACAATTTTTTTTTTTTAAAAGAAAGAGTGAGAGAGACGGAGAGAGAGGGAGAGAGAGAGAGAGAGAATTTTTAATATTTATTTTTTAGTTCTCGGCGGACACAACATCTTTGTTTGTATGTGGTGCTGAGGATCGAACCTGGGCCGCACGCATGCCAGGTGAGCACAATACAGCTTGAGCCACACCCCCAGCCCGAAAGCTGCACAATTTTGAAGTTTCTGAATGTGTAGGGTAGAGGATTTCTAGATGCTTAAACACCAAAAATGCCTGGCCTTTCATCCCACTCTCTAAGATTCTGCTCCCAACCACTCACATGGATGCTGACACACAAGAGCACTTTCCTTAAGAATTAAGCAGTAGATAGATCTATAGTTTGGGATGTCAGAAGAGATCAGCACTATTAACAACAGTGACTGCAGAATACTGGTGGGTTACACTGTATGTCACTGGGGTCAGGTGATAGGTTTGGTGCCCAGTGGTATAAGGAAATGTTCCTTGTTCAAAGGAGACATTCAAAGAGGGCAGAATTCTTTACCCCAAAGAATATGCTCCTATACCTGTGATTCACACAGAGCCCTCCAGTGACCTACACAGTTCCTCTCACCTCTTACTCTATGAGGTGGGCAACCCGAGCCGAGCCAAGGCGGTCAAGTCACAAGCATCTGTGCTTTCCCTTCTGTCTCCAAACAAAATAAGCTACTTCCTGTCACCTTCTATCCCCCAGGTTCTCCTCTGAAACTAAAATAAGTCACTTGGAAAGTAATTGAGTCTCCATGGAACCTTCTAAGATTCAGCTTTCACATCTACAAATTCTTGACCACCTCAACCTGAACTCTCCCCAGATCCCTCTTCCCTCCTCATGCCATGGCTCTGGGGGGTGTTTGGGAGGCTCTATCGCCATGGACACTTTTTGATGAGCTCCTGGAGGAAGGTACATGATGTTCTTTTTCAATACTTTCCTCATAGAATGGAGGCTTATTAATTTAATATGGTTAAATTACATGAAGGAGAGAAAAACATAGAGGGCTAATAAAAGAGGCTTCTGTATAACCTGGGTTTTTTTTTTTTCCTTTGAAATTCCTGTTTTACAGCATGGTACTGGTACCAAAACAGGCAGGTGGACCAATGGTACAGAATAGAGGACACAGAGACTAATCCACAAAACTACAACTTTCTTATATTTGATAAAGGGGCTAAAAGCATGCAATGGAGGAAGGATAGCATCTTCAACAAATGGTGCTGGGAAAACTGGAAATCTGTATGCAACAAAATGAAACTGAATCCCCTTCTCTCGCCATGCACAAAAGTTAACTCAAAATGGATCAAGGAGCTTGATATCAAATCAGAGACTCTGCGTCTCATAGAAGAAAAAGTTGGCTCCGATCTCATACTGTGGGGTCGGGCTCCAAATTCCTCAATAGGACACCCATAGCACAAGAGTTAATAACTAGAATCAACAAATGGGACTTACTCAAACTAAAAAGTTTTTTCTCAGCAAGAGAAACAATAAGAGAGGTAAATAGGGAGCCTACATCCTGGGAACAAATCTTTACTCCTCACACTTCAGATAGAGCCCTAATATCCAGAGTATGCAAAGAACTCAAAAAATTAAACAACAAGAAAACAAATAACCCAATCAACAAATGGGCCAAGGACCTGAACAGACACTTCTCAGAGGAGGACATACAATCAATCAACAAGTACATGAAAAAATGCTCACCATCTCTAGCAGTCAGAGAAATGCAAATTAAAACCACCCTAAGATACCATCTCACTCCAGTAAGATTGGCAGCCATGATGAAGTCAAACAACAACAAGTGCTGGCGAGGATGTGGGGAAAGGGGTACTCTTGTACATTGCTGGTGGGACTGAAAATTGGTGTGGCCAATTTGGAAAGCAGTATGGAGATTCCTGGGAAAGCTGGGAATGGAACCACCATTTGACCCAGCTATTGCCCTTCTCAGACTATTCCCTGAAGTCCTTAAAAGAGCGTACTACAGGGATACTGCCACATTGATGTTTATAGCAGCACAATTCACAATAGCTAGACTGTGGAACCAACCCAGATGCCCTTCAATAGATGAATGGATTAAAAAAATGTGGCATTTATACACAATGGAGTATTATGCAGCACTAAAAAATGACAAAATCATAGAATTTGCAGGGAAATGGATGGCATTAGAGCAGATTATGCTAAGTGAAGCTAGCCAATCCCTAAAAAACAAATGCCAAATGTCTTCTTTGATATAATAAGAACAAACAAGAACAGAGCAGGAAGGAAGAGCAAGAGGAAAAGATTAACATTAAACAGAGAAATGAGGTGGGAGGGAAAGGGAGAGAAAAGGGAAATTGCATGGAAATGGAAGGAGACCCTCATTGTTATACAAAATTACATATAAAAGGAAGTGAGGGGGAAAGGGGAAAAAAGGGGGAGAGAATTAAATTACAGCAGATGGGATAGAGAGAGAAGATGGGAGGGGAGGGGAGGAGGGATAGTAGAGGATAGGAAAGGTAGCAGAATACAACAGTTACTAATATGGCATTATGTAAAAATGTGGATGTGTAACCAATGTGATTCTGCAATCTGTATACAGGGTAAAAATGGGAGTTCATAACCCACTTGAATCTAAAGTATGAAATATGAGATGTCAAGAGCTATGTAATGTTCTGAACAACCAATTAAAAAAAAAAAAAGAAATTCCTGTTTTAGTGATACCCACTTTCCTCCAAAGAAAAAAACACTTGGCTACTTCAGAGGCACTGTGTGTTATGTGAACCAGTTGTCCACTCAGGTATAACAAATCTCACTGCTTTTGCACTTTGCCTGATGAGACAGGGCAGAGCCTGTTTTGAACTTCCAGGCTGATGATTCCCAAGGACAGAGGAAGCTATTCCCAAAGCTCACATATTGCCCACTGATCTCACCACATCTGGCCTTCTCACCCTGTGACAACCATCCAGCCAGCTGCCTTGAGTAAGGCGCTTGCTGTGGTGCACACCGACTGACCTGGGCAGGTATCCAACACCAACATCTGCATCAGATCCCGGTCTCCTCAGACACCTTCACCAGTCATGCCTCTATTCATGCTCATGGAACAAAACAATCTGTGAATCAGCATATCAGTGATTCAAGCACAATTTGGGGCATCCTTCTTTAGGGAGAAAATTGTAGTCACACCAACAAAATCTAGCAGTAAGGGTATATCATTACCTGTCAAGATATTATCCCAGGCCTCTCTCAAAAGGGATTTCTATCATTGACACTAGAATTAGGTATTTAGCTATAGAATGAATCCAAGAGCAGACAGTATGTGACCAATAACTGGGAGGAGTCGGGATGGTACCAGATTCAGAGGAGGGAAGTTTTCCTGCAGAGAGGCAGGGCTGGCTTGCAGCTAGCCTTTGGAGAATGGGTGGGATTCTGTGCTAAGGGGAAGAAGCAAGAAGCCAAAGGGAATGAGATGTCCAGGGAAATGGCAAAATGTGGATCAAAATGTAGAATGTGGTTGAGAAGAAGTGAAAGATATGGTTAAAAATGGAGGTTTGAACCAGATTGTAGAGAACATTGAGAAGCAAGCTATATACAGTGTGTGAAATTTGACATGGGACTCTAAAGATCAGCTATCCACAGTGAAATGGACAGCTCCTAATGCTCCTAATAATTCCATTATTAAAGGCATACCCATTAACACCAGCTTTGTCAGGGATGAGCACTTGGAGATTTTTTTTGCTTGTATTGTAGAATGCAGAATTAGATGAACAGAGAGTGATGGAGCAGAGCTTGGGATGTGGAGTCAGACACCTGGATTTGAAATCAGCTCTACTTCTTACTGCCTGTGTTATCTTAGGCTACCCTTTATGAACCTTGCTTTATCATCAGTCCAAGGAGTACAATCATAAATGCTTCAAAGGGTGATTGGACACTCAAAGCATGAATTTATTCTGTAAAAGTTTAATATATTAAATCAATACAGTTGGTATTAATAAATGGCAAACAAACTCTTTTCCAACTTTCATTTCTATTTACATTCTGGAAGTGTTAAAAATCTTAAAGAGTATGTCATGATGGAAATTAAGCTGTAAGAACAGTGGAACATTTATCAGACAAGAGAGACTGAAGTGAAAGTAGAGATAGAGAGAAATTTCCTACTATCTTAGGATGACGTGACGGGGTTGGGTAAGGGAATTCTGAACCAAGATAGGAGCAGTGGGAAAGGAAAGGAGGAGAGAATGATAGCCAGTTCAGGAAGGAAGAATTTTTTTTAAGAAGGACATTCAGAAATTAAAGTTGACTCTGAGATTGCAGACAAAATAACTTGTTTGAAATGATCCCAGTTTCAAATTAAGGAAGACTGCTAGAGTTATATTATGCAATCTGTTAAACATCTGCCACACGTGGCTCAAACCAAGATGTGCTACAAATGCAAACTACACACAAGATTTCAAAGATCTCATATTAAAATACAATGTAAAACAAGACCACCACTTCGACCAGCTGACTACCTCAAGAGTTCAAGCCCCGCGGCCCAGATCCACCCATATGGGCCTATGCGGGGGGCCCAGATTCACAGTAGGCCTGGGTCCACCCCTTCACCAGCAGGCACCCACCAGAGCTCAGCCTTCAGCACAGGACCACCTCTTTCGACCAGCAGACTGCTGCACTATTATCAGGTGGTCCTGCCCAGATCTGTCCACACTGCCTTGCACAGGACCCAGGTCCAGGGTAGGTCCGAGTTCGCCCACCCCCAACCTGGGAGCCTAAAGGTAACCCACTTCCATCTTGGGACACTGCAGTCATCACCATAGCCCTCCCCACGCAGTAGCCCCTAGCTTTTTGACAACAGGGCCTAGAAGCACAAAGGGAGTGTGAGGCCCACACTTTCAGCTCCATCTCTTGCTTCCATCTTGGAGCACCTCAACTATTATCTCAAGTTACCTCGACTACTGCCACATCACCTTTTGATGCAGAAGCATACATTGAGAGACACCAGCAGGGTCTGGAAGCTCAACATCAAGATTAGGTACAGACAATCTCTACAGGTACTACAAGAGTATAGGGAAGAAACTGTAATATCCCAGATCCACACTGCAAGAAAGAAAGACTCATAGGCAACATGAAAAAACAAGAGAGGAAAGTACCCCAAATAAACCAGGATACTATAATAATAGAACCCAAGGACAGCAAAGTTGATGAAATGTCAGAGAAGGGATCAGAAGGTTCATAATTAAAATGATCTGTGAATTAAAGAATGACCTAAACGAGCAAATACAGGCAAAAATTGATCACTCCAACAAAGAGATAAGAGAGCAAATACAGGTAGCAAAATATTACTTCAAGAGAGAGATAAAGACTCTAAAAACAAAGTCAGAAATCCTTGAAATTAAGGATACAATAAATCAAATTTAAAAACTCAATAGAAATCATAACCACAGACTAGATCACTTGGAAGAAAGAATATCAGATAATGAAAACAAAGTATACAATCTGGAAAATAAAGTTGATCACACAGTGAAGATAATAAGAAACCATGAACAGAACATCCAAGAATTATGGGACAGCATCAAAAGACCAAATCTAAGAGTTATTGGGATAGAGGAAGGCACAAAGTTTCAAACCAAAGGAATACAATCTCTTCAATGAGGTAACATCAGAAAAATTTCTAATGCATACAATAGAGTGTAAAGTAGCTTGGTAAGTTTACACTGATTACATGTTAAAGTTTTGGATACATTGATCTAAAAAATATATACTTTTGAAATGAACTTCACATACTTCATTTTACTTTTTTAATGTGGCTACTAGAAAAAATTAAATATAGTTGTGGCTGGCATTCTATTTATTTAAACTGCACCAGTCTAGCATATGGTTCTCAATAAAATCACAATGGAACTTTGTTCTGTCTAGATATCCCAGAGATCTTTCTAAGACTATTTGAATTGGCAAAATCTGTGAGAGACTGTATATTTTTTTGAGAAGCACCCCAATGGTTATGAGGGTATAGAATTTCTGCACTAGAACATTCTAAGTGTGCTTAAGCTTTATTTATGTTTGTTTGTATAAGAATCACCTGGGGAGCTCATTAAGCAGCAGATTCCAACCCCGGAGAATCCAATGAGTTAGACCTACAAAAGGCCCAAAGTGCACTGGGTACTCTAGTCATCAAGCCTCCCACATGACCTGAGGCAGATGACTTAAGACCACGTTGAAGAAACACCACTGTAAGGGTGGGAAATGCTGGATTACCCTACGCAGGTTAAGAATAATTATTAGCAATGGCAAAGGCAGGGGAGGGGGACACTAATTACTTTAAGTTTTTGGCTGTCAATTTAAAAAAAAATTTTAAATATATTTGACACTCAAAAATGATCAAAATAGACTTATAGGAAATCATAACTATATATTTTGCTTAAGTATCTTTTACTTAAATTTTGATTTTGAACTTTTTCCTTTTATTTTTTAATTACATGACAAGTTCGATAATCTTTTCGAAGCTTGGAGCCTCTCAGGATTTCCTTCTGGTCCTATTTAAGAATAAAAATATCTCCCCAGATGTGAAGCTTCCTCCATCACCTTCCATACGTCATTTGGGTCAGATGGATCCATCACACCCCCCAACTTTGGGGCTCATTAATCTCACCTTTTGATCTCAGTTTACTTTTTTTATCATTAAAAGAGGAAAACCATAATCAGAGGAAGATGAATTTTTCAGTAGGAAACAGAATTTCATAGAAGACTGTGAGCTCATTAAATACCCATGTTTAATGAGCTTTAGGTCCATCTTGCAGAACCCTAAAGGTCAACTCCACAGCAAAGAAACAATACCTGGGGCAAACTACTTCCTGTCTACAGAAAGAATCTGTTCAATTATTAGATTCTAGAGCTAGTTAAAGACCATCCACTTTGAACTGCCAGGATCTGAGGCCCTGGTTTACCATCTTTGTGTGCTGGTAACATCCAAAAGCTGAAGCCTTTTTTATTTTTATTTCTTTGCTTAAAAATGAACTTCCTAAATGGTCATCAGTCTTATCTCTGACATATTTTTCTTCTTTCAATCAGTAAGTGCCTCACCATTATTGAGATATTTTAAGCCAAATCAGAATCCTAAGAGTCATTCAAATTCCCGTGTTACTTAGTTTAGCAAATTAGTGTGAAGCAGACAGGGATTGCAGGAGGAGGGAAGAGGTCCCTGGGAGACAGCACTCTTTCACACCTGGACAAGTTGGCCAACCCCAGATGACCCCTTTTTTAATCATTCTAATAGTCATGGTGGTATTGCGGAATACCCCTCATTTGTGGAAGTGTCCTTATATGTGCTCATAGAATACAAATCAGAAGTCAGAAAGATCATCTTAAAACATAAGAAAACTAAATGAGCAACAGAGAAACCAAGCCTGCAATCTCAGCCTCCCAAACCCCAGCTCCAATGGACTCACCCAGCCAGCCAGAGCAACACTGCCCCCAGCAGAGGCTGATCAAAGGAAACCATAGGCTGAGTGCCAAAAGATACAGGGGGAATTGTCAGACCCTACCCTCTTCTCTGCCAGCAAAGGACTGAGTCTAGAGAAGCTAAGGAACTTATAAAACTTGATATAACTACTTAATGTCAGGATCAATGCCCAAGTTCTGATTCCCAGGTCTAGAACTCTGTCTTTAATATTAATTATGGAAATAATTAAGGACTACAATATGTATCCTCAAAATATGAAAATTTTGCAAATAGGTGTAAAGACCCTTTTGATTCACATACACAGAAAAATAATAATAATAATCACATTAGTTTACTTTAGTTTTCCTATAGAATCAGCCATGACAACCACAATTTGGTCAATAGGCACCCCGTATAAAGCACCGGGCTGAGAATGGAGGCATTTTACTAGACCCATTTTAGAAACTAGGACACTAGGAAGCAGAGTTATTTACCCATATTCACACAGTGAATAAGTGGCAGCCTGAATCCAGCTCACTCTTTTCCATCTTCAAAATGGATCCTCTTAACTGCAATGCTCCGCCACCTCTTAGAACATCACCCTTCACACATGACTGGATGTTTCAGGGCCCTGCAGCTAACTCAAGAAAAAAAAAATCCTATCTCCATGACTCTGCACACACTGCTACCCCCCTCCAGTGTCTGTGTTCAATTCACAAGGGGAATATTCTACATGGTCTATTTAATTTGGGTAAAGTCCTTGCCTACAAAGTCACTTGATGGCCTAAATCCCACCCCTTAGAAAACACATTTCTTCAGACTTGAAATGTATCTACCTTGGCTAACTCAGGAAAGGGTAAAGGGGGACTGTGGGGGCATACTGGAGGATTGGGCAAACATACTACCTCATTCACAACTGTGCTACAAAACCATCCCATTTTGTAAGACAAGGGAAGAAAAAAACAGTTTTCCCAAGCCTCAAAGTTCTCCCCTGTTCAGGAATCTGACCTTCCTGCCCAGACCTCTCTTCACTCACCTCTCAAGTCCTAGATACTAGCAATTGCTTCAGAACTCTGGGTTCCTTTCCCCTACTTAGGTGATGCCCTCACTGGAGACAGTAGGACACTATGGCCACATTTACCATCCAACAAGAATACTTTGTGTAAGAGGGCACTATTAATAAGTATGTTGGCAGATCAGACATAAAATAGACTGTTCTGGTCCACCAGAATGTGGACCCTACATTTCCCAGTTGCCTTCTCTGAAGAGCAGTTTTTAATGGGAAGTTGAGGCAAAGAGCACATCTTGAGAAGGAATGCTTTCCCATTGGAGGCTTTGTTCAGATTGTTCCCCAACCCTCTGTACCCACAGCATCTCTAGTGGCCACCATCACTGCAACAATTGGCAAAGCAGATTGGCTCTTTCTACAGAAATCTAATTTCTTCTGGAGGAGGTGCTAGTTGAGATAGATGTTGATCGAGGTGGCTGTCTTAGCAAACTATATCCATAAGGCATCAGATGGAAATGGCAGGACACCTGTGAGCCCCACAATTTGGCTAAGAGAAACGTTCATCCTGGTAGGTTTAGCTCCAGCACGGGAGGAGAAAAAGTGAAATTTTGCTGCCCCCTGCTGGTACTCACTAGTCTTTACTCACAAGAGGACTGCAGCTTGGCTCAACCAAGCTTCAGGTCACCAGGAACCCAGCCTTAACAGTGCCAGACAAAATTACATATAAGAGGTTGTGAGGGGAATGGGAAAATAAACAAGGAGAGAAATGAATTACAGTAGATGGGGTAGAGAGAGAAGATGGGAGGGGAGGGGAGGGGGGATAGTAGGGGATAGGAAAGGTAGCAGAATACAACAATTACTAATAGGGCATTGTGTAAAATTGTGGATGTGTAACTGACGTGATTCTGCAATCTGCATTTGGGGTAAAATTGGGGGTTCATAACCCACTTCAATCTAATGTATGAAATATGATATGTCAAGAGCTTTGTAATGTTGTGAACAACCAATAAAAAAAATAAAAATAAATAAAATGTAATTATGATACGAAAAAAAAAAAAAAAAAAACAGTGCCAGAGTTGGACCACGACCATCATTTCAAGCACGTATTCAACAAGCATTTACTTAGAACCTGCTACACCCTAATCCAGGAAAGAGATAAAAACAGGATTAGGATAAAACTTCTGCCTTATGAATTTAAATCTATTGCACCAGAGGACAAAGGACAGAAAATTGAGGGAGATTGAGGGCAGAGATCTTGTGTCTTCCAGAAAAAAGAGCTTAACCCTTGATATGCTCAAATGGTTAGGCACCTCCCACGGAAGATGCCTATTCCAGCAATTTCTGTCTGCTTTGATTAGAAAACACTGAATGTAGCACACAGGAGCTGATCCTACAGAAATTTATAAAGGAGAGGTTGCCTTTATCCCTATTTCTGCTCTACTTTTTTTTTTTTTTTTATGACTTCTAACCTTTTGCCTCTCTTCCCCAGTGGTCTCAGAATAGCAGGGAGAAAGCAATTTTATAAGAAAGTGGGTTTTTTTTTTTCAAAATTATAACATCAAACACTTTCTAAATATCTTTGTATTAAAGGACTTGGTGGAGGAGAGAGCCAGCAGAAGGAGTGCGAAGAGTTATCATAAAGCATGTGAACTAGTTAAAGTACAAAGTGCCAAGAGGTATCAACTGGAACTTTTACCTCAATTGCTGATGTGGAGAAGGTTGCTGATGCCTCCATAATCCAGTTCCCCAAACTGAATTGAACAGATGATTACAGCAGTCATTAAGGCATTAACATGGCTGCCTGGGATCCAATCCTGGTTTTTTTCATTAGGAATCTTGTAGTCCTCAGCAAATTGCTTAACTTCTCTGTGCCTATTTCCTTTCTTATAAAATAATGGTCATGATACTTAGAGAGGAGGACATTCACTTAGAGGGGAGGACATTCACAAGTGTAAGGAAGCATTATAAAAATATTCCATTATTATTGCAGCAGGAATAAACAATTGGAGGAATTAAGATATGTAAAGTAGAGCAATGTCTGTTATATAGTAAACACTCACTAAATCGTGCGTGTGTGTGCACCTGTGTATTTGTGTGCTCCCATACTGTCTCTTCTGCCAGTTACCTAAAATCAGGGAATAAAATAAAATTTCTAATGAGAATTTGATGATTTCATAAACATATTAACTAATTTCATAAACATATTAATGAATGGCCAAGTGGCTTTTGGGACCTGCTATGGTTGTCCGTGAAGCTCAGTCTGTAGTCTAGAATTGTCTATCTCTTGCCTCTTAGGAGATTTCTTTTGTGAGAGTTTATGAATCACAAGCCTGATGCACAAACTGAATAAACAGAAAAGGCCCAAGCAGTAGCAAATGGGCTGTTTCAACTGTTTATGTCAGTTAGATAAGCTAATAAAGTAAAACAAAAATGAACTACAGCATCAGGTTGTCAGCAGTAGGAGAGATTGTTCTAGATGCACTCTAGTGAAAAGTCATCCTGCACTTCCAGAAATAATGGAGGCTTTATAAAGTCTGTCCATCTCTGCAGCACTTAGATTGAAAGCAATAGCTGGAGTGAGCATTTTATAAAATCAGGCAGTGCTTTGAAACCCCCAACTTTACATCCCACATGGAAAGAGGAATACTGTTGGTAAAAACTGAATTACATTTAAATTTCAAACAATTACAGACAGAATTTCAGAATTTAGAATGCTCTGCCTGCCTAGATCCACTTGAGTTATCTGCTGAAATGTGAGCTATCTCAGACCAGAAGGCAAAACAGGGAAGAATCCAGGCAGAGCAGAATGGCCATGACAAAGGAAAGGGGTGCACAGGAAACCAGGAGTGAGCCAGGCAAGGTGAGCGCACACACACCTGTACTCCAGACTACTCAGGAGGATCCCAAGATCAAGGCCAGCATGGGCAACCTAGCAAGACCCTGTTTGAAAATATAAAATAAAAAGGGCTTGGGATATAACTCAGTGGTAGAACACCCCTAGATTCCTGGGTTCAATTCCCAATACCAAAATAATAAGTCATTTCCTCTAGGGAAGGGATTTATCAATCTAAATGGAAAAAAAATCACCTTGCAATTGTAGTTGCATTGGATGTACAATATGATTTGTGGGTGTATTCAAACCTGCTAAGCCGGTTGAAGAAAATGAACATAAATATTCTAAGGTCTCTTTTCATCTCAATGTATCATTGTTGTGCTCAATATAAAATCCCAAATTTTAAAAGT
Source organism: Spermophilus citellus (assembly GCF_964194105.1). Lineage (NCBI taxonomy): Eukaryota > Metazoa > Chordata > Mammalia > Rodentia > Sciuridae > Spermophilus > Spermophilus citellus. The sequence goes on along the minus strand of NC_138185.1, from coordinate 157,658,509 downwards.
ATTTCCTTTAAACTTAAAAAGTTAACTAAAACAAGTAAATTTCTGTGTTAGTACGTGGTAAGTTATACATGCCTTTCTTTAGTTATTTTTATGCCTCAAATGTGATTTTTAGATGATCAGACTGATAAACAAATATTAATGACTCAGTAAATAATGGATTTCTGATCCAGTGAGCATCATTGAAATTAGTCATCAAAATGACATCAAAAGAAAAAATAAATTAAAAGTAGGACCAAATAATCAACTCCATAGCTTTAGACTTGATATTAATGGCTTAAAAATTTGTTCAGAAACATCTTTTTATATAAAATACAGAAATAAACCCCTGCTTAGCTCATTTGAAGGAGCATGACAAAAAACAAGTTTTTCATTGTCATTTCTGTTGAACTTTCCCATATAATAGTTGTCAGTCACCTACAACTTTATCACATTTGCCCTCAATTTCTGTATCCTGGATTTATTATTATGATAAATTTTAAATTAAAATACACTTTCATGACTGTAGCAATGTTTCTAATGAAGCTGGAAATGGAAGGAAAATGCCAGATTCCAAGTTCTCCTTTCTATCAGAAAGAAGAAATAGTATGGCATTAAGAGGCCAGGTCATCCTACATCATGTTCATTTTAAACAATGTAGGAAAAGAAAAGGCTCAGCGTCAATTTAGACCAGGCAAGAATTTCCAATTTGATAGTGTAAGGTCAAAAGTACCCTCTAATGAATGGCTCAATCAAACTAGGTTGGTGAATATTCTTGACCTGTGACAGCACTGAGGAAATACCAGGCTAGAATTTCCTTCCTGACCTAAATAGAGTCTAGTTAATCTCCTGAATTACTGTCCTACATGTCACAGATGAATCCCCCCAGAAACCACTCTGAAGCACCTAGATATCAGAGCTTGGGTGCCACTGATCATAGTGAGGTGGTTAGAGGTTGAGACCACAGGAAATGAAGAGAGAAGTTCAGATCCAGCATTTTCCCTTTCAGAGGACACAGAGGAAAGATACTGAGGGGAATATATATATTTTCATGGAATAAAAACAGGAACTTTTACTTTTCTCTCCATCTCATTGATTAGCAAATTTTAATGACCTCATTAATTAGCATAGCATAGCCAGGGTATCATTATTTCCTAGTAGGATTCTTAACAGTGACCCCATACTGATTGTGAGAATGCAACCCTCCAAAGTCCCTTAATATATCCTATTCTAGATGACTTCACTTTAAAAAAGTCTATTTATTGTTCTTTGCCATCTCCCAATTTTTGCCTCTTATTTACAGAAAATTTTATATAGCAAGGGTAATCTCCATCAAACTTGGTTGGTGAATATTCCAAATCTGAGATTTTATTTATTTTTTTTATTTTTATTTTTTTTCTATTAGAATCTTTTTATTGAGTAATCAAATCTGAGATTTTAAAAGAGGCCTATACCAATTTTTCCTTTGGGATCCACACACAATTCAAGAACCTATGTGGTCAGTAAAAGAGGCTTCCTTCCCAGGTGGGCATGTGGGTAGAAGGAAAAAGAAACTGAAGATATTTGAAGAGGACAATAGAAAGCAAACAAGGAATTTTCTGCTGCCTTCAGCAGTTGGCAGTAAATGACAAATTCTGCATTGAGGGGGTATTCATAAGCTTGCAGTGACAATAATTCAGTGAGCCAGCTGGGGACGTTATGGATAACAGAGGCAAATCACGTTTGGTCTCTTGAACATGCTACACATGGATGGAATGGGGAGAGAAGTATTTTTATGGCACGTACAGTCTGTGTGCACTGTTAACCGAGCCTTGTGCCCTACATTTTTATCCCGGGATTTGGTTAAATATCCCTTTCCATCCTAGCATTTCTCCAAGCTTCTATCTATTCTTGCATTCACTCATTTAACAATTATGCAATCTGTTGTGCCAAGTGCCGGGAAGTTGAGGATTAAAAGACTCAAATCCACCCCTAAGTAACTCAGCTCTACACACAATTCCATTTTAGAAAGAAAACAATTTCTATGATGGAGATACATACAAGTAAACAAGAACTAAAAATACAGAGGTAATTGCCTCTGTCAGCCTGGAGAAATCAGCTATCACAGAAAGAGGAAGGAGTATTTGAACTGAAAGTTGAAGTGGGAGGAGAGTTTGTCAGGTCTGCAATGCCAGGGGCAAAGTAGACCATGTTAGAGCAGAAGGAAAACCATGATCTAGAGGCGTAGATGGGATAGCAGAGATACGCATGGAACCACAAATTCTGTGACCACCCACAACATTTTTCTACTTGTTATTTGGCTGAATCTTGGAAGACAATAATCAACTTCATATAAATATGCCATGTTTGGATATGAGCTGGCCCCCAGACAATGCAAGAATGTTCCAGGTTAGAATGGCTGGATTATAACAGTTGTAATCTAATCGGTGGATTAGTTCAGTAATATGAATTAACTGAGTGGGAACTGGAGGCAGGTGGTAAGTCTCTGGAAGAGACAATGGGGGCATGCCTTTAAGGTTTTTGTTTTCTCCCTTGTGAGCAGAGAGCAAGCTCACTCGCACACGCGCTCTTCCAGTCTGTCTCTCTTCCTATGCCATGTCCTGAGCTGCTTTAATCTGCAGTGCCCCTCCGCCATGTTGTCCTGCCTCATCTCAAGTCCAGGGCTATGGGCCCTGGAAGATGGTGGCGAAGGGAGTGCATCACCCCAGTGCGCCGCGTCACTGTGCGGGAGAAAGACGAGGTGAAACAGCTGAAGGCTATCTTGTTGGGAATTTCCAGTGAAATTGAGGTGCTCCAGAATCTAGTGGACGGATTTCCATTGCGCGAGGTTCCGCTGCGGGGGCTTGGTCACGGGCGATTTCTCCGCATGGAGGGTTGCATTGCCTGATCGGCGGATTGCCCCGCAGCTGGAGTCTGCGGCGCGTGCTGGGAAGCGGCGAGGTGCCAGAGCGGGAGTGCAGCGATGCGGATTCTGGGGGCTCCTGCCAGTGGTGCAATGGCCGTGCTTAGTGCTGAGTTCCGGCTTTGAGACAGAGGAGAGAAGCGGTCCAGTTCGATTCTCGACACGGGTCGGACCACGGAGGAGGACAGCGGCCGCCATCTTGGAGAGCTGATGAAATCATCCCTGTTTTCTACTGATCTCAGCTCATTCAGCTACGGAACAGGTGATTTCAGGCTGGTATTTGCCTGCGTCTCGCAGACAGATAGCTCAGGCTCGGGGCTAGAGAACCTGTGGAGAATACTCCTTGGGGCTCGCTCCTGGCAAGGCATGCGCTGGGCTCTGAGCGGCCGGGTTCTGGTTCCCGCAGCTGCTTTGGCCCAGGGCTGGGGAACCTGCGGAGACTGCGTGTTGAGGCCAGCTACAAGTGAAGCGTGCGCTGAGCTCGGGGCGGCTGGGCCCTGACTCCTGGAACAGTTTTGGCCTGGGGCTGGGGAACCCGCGGGGGTCGCTCCTTGGAGCCTGCTCCTAGTGGAGCGTGGCTGGGATCAGAGAGGCTGGGGTCTGGCTCCCGAAGCTGCTTTGGCCCAGGGCTGGGGAACCTGCGGTGACTGCTTCTCGGTCTGGGTCCTGCTGGGTGCTGTGGGGGCCAGGGGGGCAGAGTGGAGCTGCCGCCTGCGCCCAGAGCAGGCCAAGTGACCCACCGGCGTGGTATCACGTCACCCCAACTGCAGCTGGGGCCGAAGAGAGTAGCCGCCCACGCCTAGAACAGGACCAGCAACCCGACGGCGCGGTAGCCAAGTCACCCCATTTGGAGTAGGGGCTGTGCACTGCCGCCATCTGAGCTTGCAAGGTAGGCAGACCTGCGACCCACTGGCAGGACAGGACCGGTAGCCTGCCAGCGTGGTGGACAAGTAGCACCTAGGCAGTCACGTCACACTGGTTGGAGTGGGGGTGGAGCAGAGCCGACGCCCGTGTCCGGAAAAGGCCCAGCGACCCGTTGGAGAGGCGGTCAGGTACCCTCACTGGGAGTGGGGGCTGAGCAGAACTGCCGCCCGAGCCCGCAAGGTAGGCAGACCTGTGACCCCCCGGCGGAACAGGCCTAGAGGCCTGCCAGCCTGGTAGACACATCACACCAATTGGAGTAGGGGCCGAGCAGAGCCGCCGCCCACATACAGATCAGGACCAACGACCCGAGGGCGTGGTAGTTACGTCAGAGCAGAGCAGAGCCGCCACCCGCGCGCGCAGGGTGGGCAGACCTGCGACCGACCAGCGTGGTAGACAGATCACCCTAATTAGAGGAGGAGCACAGCCACTACCCACCCTGCAAGGGAGATTTCCCAACTATACAAGAGCAATATAAATAAATAGGGGGAAAATTTCAAAAACACAACAGTTTCACCAAGCAGAAAGAAACGCGAGCAGTATGAAAAGACAAGGAAAGAAAGGACCACAAGCAATGCAGGTCAACTCAACTTTAGAAGAGGTAATAGCTGCAACAGATGGAATGTCAGATAAAGAGTTCAGGATATACATGCTTCAGATGATCTGGAGTCTCAAGGAAGACATGAGACAGCAAAATCAGACAATGAAAGATCACTTTGACAAGGAACTACATAAACAAATCCAGGAAGTAAAAGATCAATTTCACAGGGAGATAGAGGTAATAAAAAACAAACAAATAGAAATCCTAGAAATGCAGGAAGCAATAAACCAACATAAAAACTCAATTGAGAATACTACCAGCAGAGTAGATCACTTAGAAGATAGAACATCAGACAATGAAGACAAAGTATTTAAACTTGAAAAGAACATAGACAGCTCAGCAAGTCTGCTAAGAAACTATGAGCAGAACATCCAAGAAACATGGGATAATATTAAAAGACCAAACTTAAGAGTCACTGGGATACAGGAAGGCACAGAGCTGCAAACCAAAGAAATAAACAATCTATTCAATGAAATAATAAGAGAAAACTTCCCAGACTTGAAGAATGAAACAGAATCCCAAATCCTAGAAGCCTACAGGACGCCGAATGTGCAAAATCATAAGAGATCCACACCTAGACACATTATAATGAAGATGTCCAACATACAGAACAAGGAGAGAATTTTAAAAGCTACAAGAGAAAGGAAGCAGATTACATTTAGGGGTAAACCAACCAGGATAACAGCTGATCTCTCAACACAGACTCTGAAAGCTAGAAGATCCTGGAATAACATATTTCAAACACTGAAAGAAAAATGGGTTCCAACCAAGAATCATGTATCCGGCAAAATTAAGCTTCAGGATGGAAGATGAAATTAAAACCTTCCACGATAAACAAAAGTTAAAAGAATTCGCAGCTAGAAAACCATCTCTTCAAAAAATCCTTGGCAAAACATTACAGGAAGAGGAAATGGAAAATAACATTGAAAACCAACAGTGGGAGGTAGGACAGTAAAGGGGGGAAAGTAATCAAAGAGGAAAACAAATCAGGTTTAGTAACATTAATAAACAAATATGGCTGGAAGAACAAACCATATCTCAATAATAACCCTAAATGTTAATGGCTTAAACTCACCAATTAAGAGACACAGGCTAGTTGAATGGATCACAAAACAAGACCCAACAATATGCTGCCTACAGGAGACGCATTTGATAGGAAAAGATATACATAGACTGAAGGTGAAAGGTTGGGAAAAATCATACCACTCATATGGACTGCGGAAACAAGCAGGAGTGTCCATACTCATATCTAATAAAATAGATTTCAAGCCAAAGTTAATCAAAAGGGATAAAGAGGGACACTACATACTGCTCAAGGGAACCATATACCAACAAAACATAACAATCATAAATATATATGCCCCAAACAATGGTGCAGCTATGTTCATCAAGCAAACTCTTCTCAAGTTCAAGAGTCTAATGGACCACCATACAATAATCATGGGAGACTTCAACACACCTCTCTCACCACTGGACAGATCTTTCAAACAAAAGTTAAATAAGGAAACTATAGAACTCAATAACACAATTAACAACCTAGACTTAATTGACATATATAGAATATACCACCCAACATCAAGTAGTTACACTTTTTTCTCAGCAGTACATGGATCCTTCTGAAAAATAGATCATATATTATGTCACAGGGCAACTCTTAGACAATATAAAGGAGTAGAGATAATACCATGCATCTTATCTGATCATAATGGAATGAAACTGAAAATCAACGATAAAAGAAGGAAGGAAAAATCATGCATCACTTGGAGAATAAACAATAGGTTACTGAATGATCAATGGGTTTTAGAAGACATCAAGGAGGAAATTAAAAACTTCTTAGAGTTAAATGAAAACACAGACACAACATATCGGAATCTATGGGACACATTGAAAGCAGTTCTAAGAGGAAAATTCATTGCTTGGAGTTCATTCCTTAAAAAAAGAAAAAACCAACAAATAAATGATCTCATACTTCATCTCAAAATCCTAGAAAAAGAAGAGCAAAACAATAGCAAAAGAAGTAGAAGGCAAGAAATAATTAAAATCAGAGCTGAAATTAATGAAATCGAAACAAAAGAAACAATTGAAAAAATTGACAAAACTAAAAGTTGGTTCTTTGAAAAAATAAATAAAATTGACAGACCCTTAGCCATGCTAACGAAGAGAAGAAGAGAGAGAACCCAAATTACTAGCATACGGGATGAAAAAGGCAATATCACAACAGACATTTCAGAAATACAGAAGATAATCAGAAATTACTTTGAATCCTTATACTCCAATAAAATAGAAGATAGTGAAGGCATAGATAAATTTCTTAAGTCATATGATCTGCCCAGATTGAGTCAGGAGTATATAGACAACCTAAACAGACCAATAACAATAGAGGAAATAGAAGAAACCATCAAAAGACTACCAACTAAGAAAAGCCCAGGACTGGATGGGTATACAGCAGAGTTTTACAAAACCTTTAAAGAGGAACTAACACCAATACTTTTCAAGCTATTTCAGGAAATAGAAAAAGAGGGAGAACTTCCAAATACATTCTACGAGGCCAACATCACCCTGATTCCTAAACCAGACAAAGACACTTCAAAGAAAGAAAACTACAGACCAATATCTCTAATGAACCTAGATGCAAAAATCCTCAATAAAATTCTGGCGAATCGGATTCAAAAACATATCAAAAAAAATTATACACCATGATCAAGTAGGATTCATCCCTGGGATGCAAGGCTGGTTCAATATATGGAAATCAATAAATGTTATTCACCACATCAATAGACTTAAAAATAAGAACCATATGATCATCTCGATAGATGCAGAAAAAGCATTCGACAAAGTACAGCATCCCTTTATGTTCAAAACTCTAGAAAAATTAGGGATAACAGGATCATACCTCAACATTGTAAAAGCAGTCTATGATAAGCCACAGGCCAGCATCATTCTGAATGGAGAAAAATTGAAGGCATTCCCTCTAAGATCTGGTACAAGACAGGGATGCCCTCTCTCACCACTTCTGTTCAACATAGTTCTCGAAACACTGGCCAGAGCAATTAGACAGATGAAAGAAATTAAAGGCATAAAAATAGGAAAAGAAGAACTTAAATTATCACTATTTGCATATGGCATGATTCTATACCTAGCAGACCCAAAAGGGTCCACAAAGAAACTATTAGAGCTAATAAATGAATTCAGCAAAGTGGCAGGATATAAAATCAACACGCATAAATCAAATGCATTCCTGTATATCAGCGACAAATCCTCTGAAACGGAAATGAGGACAACCACTCCATTCACAATATCCACAAAAAAATAAAATACTTGGGAATCAACCTAACAAAAGAGGTGAAAGACTTATACAATGAAAACTACAGAACCCTAAAGAGAGATATAGAAGAAGACCTCAGAAGATGGAAAAATATACCCTGTTCATGGATAGGCAGAACTAACATCATCAAAATGGCGATATTACCAAAAGTTCTCTATAAGTTCAATGCAATGCCAATTAAAATCCCAACAGCATTTCTTGTAGAAATAGATAAAACAATCATGAAATTCATATGGAAAAATAAAAGACCCAGAATAGCAAAAACAATGCTAAGCAGGAAGTGTGAATCAGGCGGTATAGCAATACCAGACTTCAAACTATACTACAGAGCAATAGTAACAAAAACAGCATGGTACTGGTACCAAAACAGGCAGGTGGACCAATGGTACAGAATAGAGGACACAGTAACCAATCCACAAAACTACAACTATCTTATATTTGATAAAGGGGCTAAAAGCATGCAATGAAGGAAGGATAGCATCTTCAACAAATGGTGCTGGGAAAACTGGAAATCCATTTGCATCAAAATGAAACTGAATCCCTTTCTCTCGCCATGCACAAAAGTTAACTCAAAATGGATCAAGGAGCTTGATATTAAATCAGAGACACGGCATCTGATAGAAGAAAAAGTTGGCTATGATCTACATACTGTGGGGTCGGGCTCCAAATTCCTCAATAGGACACCCATAGCGCAAGAGTTAATAACTAGAATCAACAAATGGGACTTACTCAAACTAAAAAGTTTTTTCTCAGCAAAAGAAACAATAAGAGAGATAAACAGGGAGCCTACATCCTGGGAACAAATCTTTACTCCACACACTTCAGATAGAGCCCTAATATCCAGAGTATACAAAGAACTCAAAAAATTAGACAATAAGATAACAAATAACCCAATCAACAAATGGGCCAAGGACCTGAACAGACACTTCTCAGAGGAGGACATACAATCAATCAATAAGTACATGAAAAAATGCTCACCATCACTAGCAGTCAGAGAAATGCAAATCAAAACCACCCTAAGATACCATCTCACTCCAGTAAGATTGGCAGCCATTATGAAGTCCAACAACAAGTGCTGGAGAGGATGCGGGGAAAAGGGTACACTTGTTCATTGTTGGTGGGACTGCAAATTGGTGCAGCCAATTTGGAAAGCAGTATGGAGATTTCTTGGAAAGCTGGGAATGGAACCACCATTTGACCCAGCTATTCCCTTTCTCGGTCTATTCCCTAAAGACCTAATAAGAGCATGCTACAGGGACACTGCTACATTGATGTTCATAGCAGCACAATTCACGATAGCAAGATTGTGGAACCAACCTAGATGCCCTTCAATAGATGAATGGATAAAAAAAAAATGTGGCATTTATACACAATGGAGTATTACTCTGCATTAAAAAATGACAAAATCATAGAATTTGGAGGGAAATGGATGGCATTAGAGCAGATTATGCTATGTGAAGCTAGCCAATCCTTAAAAAACAAATGCCAAATGACTGCTTTGATATAAGGGGAGTAACCAAGGACAGGGTAGGGACGAAGAGCTTGAGAAGAAGATCAACATTAAACAGGGATGAGAGGTGGGAGGGAAAGGGAGAGAGAAGGGAAATTGCATGGAAATGGAAGGTATTCCTCAGGGTTATACAAAATTACATATAAGAGGAAAGGAGGGGTAAGAGAAGAATAATACAAGTGGAAGAAATGATTTACAGTAGAGGGGGTAGAGAGAGAAAAGGGGAGGGGAGGGGAGGGGAGGGGGGATAGTAGAGAATAGGATAGACAGCAGAATACAACAGACACTAGAATGGCAATATGTAAATCAATGGAAGTGTAACTGATGTGATACAGCAATCTGTATACGGGGTAAAAATGGGAGTTCATAACCCACTTGAATCAAACTGTGAAATATGATATATTAAGAACTATGTAATGTTTTGAACGACCAACAATAATAAAAAAAAAAGTCCAGGGCTATGAAGTTGGCAGACCATGGACTGTACCTCTGAAACTGTGATCCCTAAATAAACTTTTCCTCCCTTAAATTGCTTTTACGTTGGTCTTTTGGTCACCCTGACAGAAGCTGATTGAAATAGAATGGTTCAAATTAATATACCTGGTTTGAGCGAGTAAAGCATTGGACTAGGAAGGCTCTTTCATGACCTAATGCTATCAGTGGTAACCATCAGTGGAGTCGGGGAGCTGATGCAGTGGAAACACTAGTCCTGAGCTGGGGTGTAACTAAGAGGTAGAGTTTTTTGCATGAAACCCTGGGTTCAATCTCCAGCACATAAAAGACAAAAACAAAAACTAGTTCTAATGATAGCTAATGCAATACTGGAAGGGAAGGGAACATGGACACAGGCTGGGAATCAGTGTTTGGGGAATATGACATTACAGACAGAAGGCCTGTGAGCATTATGTAGAACAATTTATTTAGTACTTAATAGCTGATGTTATTATTACTTAAATTATTAAAAGTATTTTCTGGAGGTATAGTCTATAATAATGCTGTGTTATTTATGAATTTTATTATCATTTAACTCTATAAGACAAAGGTGTAAGCAAATAAGATGACTAAGATGAAACTGGCTGTTAATTTTCCAAAAAACTTAAATCTACAGATATATGCAATTTTCATGATTACTTAAACTGCAAATTCCATATTGTTATAATGTGTATTGACATCATGTATATTTCTATCTCCAGCATCTATTCATTGTATAAATGAGAAAATTAGGGGAATAAGTAGGTATGTTTTTTATTAAAGGATATATAATTTGTGAAAGGACTTTTTAAACACTGTTTCCTAAGAAATTTTTGCTTTTTACTACAGTTCCTTATAATTTTAAAAATATCTGATGGTTACTATGTTCTGTGTATTTATCTTCTCATTAATTAACATTAAGTGCAATAATTTGGCTTGTCCAAAATATTTTCTGAAGAGGCCAGATATTTTAAGGCCTCAAAATGTTAGATTTTCTATTGTGGGTCCCTTATCACCTCTGTAAAACAAAACTCAGCCACATGCATACAAATGAAATTTATGTTTCCCTGAAAGCTTTAAGAATCAAAACTGAGAATTAGGATTGAAATTGTAACTAAATCATTTAAGTCTCATAAACCAGGGAGGATCAGATTATTTTCTCACTTTAACACTAGTTGATAAATACTATTTCACTGACATCAGTATCTAGTAGACTGAATTTAATGGCCAGACTAGGGTGGTGCAAACTGCAAACATCCTATTTAGAATAAATATTTGTGACTGAAGGAGTAGGAAGACACACTACATACCATGTCAATCTACAGATCTGAGAGTGACAATCATTTGTTCAACAAATATTTCTGGAGCCCTACTACGTCAGGCACTTGCCAGATGCTAAGAACAGAACACACAAAACAGATAATAAGTGGTGCCCTCGTGTTGCTCATATTCCTGGGACAATTTTTTCTCATCACATCTTAAGCTTGTTCACCAAAGAGTTAGGAATATTTGTATGTGGGGGCTTCTCTACTGGGCTAGACTGCTCCCCCTTCAAGAACGAGGGACTTGCAGGGAACAGTGGTATATGCCTGAAATCCCAGTAGCTCAGGAGGCTGAGGCAGGAAGAACGCACATTCAAAGCCAGCCTCAGAACTTAGCAAGACCCTAAGCAATGTAGTGAGACCCTATCTCAAAATAAAATATTAAAAGGGCTGGGGATGTGGCTCAGTGGTTTAGCACTCCTGAGTTCAATCCCTGGTACCAACCAACAAAACAAACAAACAAAAAAAGAGTAAAGGACTTATTTCCTGGGAGTACAATGGTCAACACTCCTTGGACTGGCTGAAGAAAACTTCATTGCCTTGTCAGACTACCTTCCAGGGCAACCCATACCCAAAGACTGATCAACATGAGGCCGTAAAGGCCCAATACCCTTATTACAACTTACAAGACACCTGTCAGCCTCAGAGCTCTCTGTGGGGTCAGTTGAGGTCATTTGGGGCTCTCTATTTGTTCTTGATTTCCCCTTCTTTTTTGTCCACAAGAATTAATCACAGAAACTTTACCAAAAGCATTCTCTAATAAGCCTCCTATGTGACATTCTCTATCTTACAATCAACTTCCTGGGGAACTCAATCTGGAACAGCTAGTATTGAGAGTAAGAAAACAAATGCCAAGATGAGAATTTCAAACCCGATCACCTTTGCATCTGTTGTCAATGAGTACCCTATCTCCGATGCTGGGGGCATCACACACATTCCTTGGCACAAAGTAACAGGGTAGTTGAAGTTTTTCAGTGAAAATGAATACATTAGCTGGATTTGGGGGAAAGATAGGGGAAATAGTAATCATAAGGACAGCAGAATTGGGTGGCTATTGCCATCTATTGAAGCTGTAGAAAAGAGATCAAAAAAGTGTAGACAAATTGACAAAAGGTAAATTTAACAGGCAGTAAATAAAGAGGTTCTCATCTCCTCCACAGGAAAAAAGGAAAATCTGTGAACCTCACATAGGAACATTGAACCAAGACAAATCAGCTCTACCATAATCAGTTGGAAAAGTATAGGACACATGGGGTAGGGGAATGTTGGTTAATGGACTCAAAAACCTTGGATCGCCAGACTGCTAAAATTCTATACCTGCAGAACTGGCCCAATCCTCCCAGATAAGGATACTTTTTTTTTTAAGCTTAAAGTTTGTGCTAGAGGCTGGGGTTGTGGCTCAGTGGTAGAGTGCTCGCCTAGCACTGGGTTCAAGCCTCAGCACCACTTTAAAAATAAATAAATAAATAAATAAATAAAAGCATTATGTCCATCTACAACTAAAAAAAAAAAAAAAGATTGTTCCAGGACAGGGGGTAAGAGATGCTGAAATGGGATCACCAGAGCCCACTAATAGCAAAGGACATGCTAGATTTCAAAACAGTTAAGGCCATGTGTCAGTTCTTAACCATGAGAAGCCCGGGGTGGAGAAAATATTACAGTGAGTGGCAAAGACAAAATGGCAGCAAGAGGCGGGGCCTGACATGGAGATGGTTCATAGAAAATAAATTCATAAGAAGTGAACTAAATGGGCAGTCAGCCAGAAATCCAAGATGGTGGAGCCAAAGGTTATAGCTCAATAGTAGAGCACTTGCCTGGCACACATTCCCTGCACTGGAAAAGAAAAATCCAAGAGTCTATTTGCAATGACTGATAAAATATAGGGATATAAGATACCTGAACTACAACTCTGGAGAATTCTTAAGGCTCATTCAAGGTCGAGATTGGTTGGTGACTTTTTTGAAACAGAAACAGCATTACAACTATCTCTGCCCAATTTTACTTTCTTCCCTTCCTTTCATGGGTATCAAGTTCAAAATAATAACTTCATATTTAATATCCTGCAAGTTAATCTTTTTGCAGAGTCCATTTTCCACATTAACCAACCTGTAACATTGGGCAAGTCTGGGAAGCTGGCAGAAGTGAGAAGTTCCAGTTACTCTTCCAGGTATCATCTCTGCATTGCCTAAGCCCCTTTGCCCACTGACTTCTCAAGAGAGACCAACAGGAGATTAAAGAGCAGGAGAATAAAGCAATCACAATATTCGGGACCCAGTTCCCTTGCTGTCTGGCTACAGTTTGCAATTCCCTACAGAAGAACGTCTCCAGGGGGTGACCCTCCCCATGTCCAGAGCTGTGGCTCTTTCCAGTTTCCTCTAATTTCCCCCACCTCCCTGCTCCTACCTTGCCCCTTTGGATGTAGGGGTGATACCGTTGGTTATCAATGATGAGTTCTGCTTCTTCACATGTTGAAGTTTGAACGTTAGAGAAGCACGCGAAGGCCAGCATATAAAGCAGGGTTTACTCAAATAGGAGTAAGATAGACTCCTCTGGGAGGGGAGAAGGGGGCCATAGCTGGTATCCTGGTATCCCAAGAAGCCAGGTGTTCTGCCCTTTTTATATCCTAGGCTTCCTTTGTTCTCCTGCCTCCTCCCCCTTATCTTTCTCCTTCCTGCCTAGGAAATGCTCAGTGGGATGGTCAAAAGGTGGGAAACAGGTGGGCTGAAGGGGGAAGGGCAGGATGGAGCTTCCCAGGACACATTAATTAACAACCTTATAGCTTCCTCTAGGGAGAGGCAATTCCTGGGACAGGTTACCTTAGCAACAGGTTGGAGCACCAGGAGGTTCTTGATAAGGGTAGAGGAAGGGCTTTGAAGGAATTAACATTTCAATTCCTCAGGGGACAGTCTCCAACTTGCTGGACTTACTCAAAACTGGCCTCCTTGATCTACCTGACTGGATTTGCCTATCTATACTGACTGCTTGCCTAATTCTGGCTTCTGGATAGAAATGACCATCATCTATTGCTAACTCTGGGCAGCTTTGTTTGCCTTGTTGTCCCTTAACCATGTTCATGCCTGTACAAAGGATCCCTTATTACCCTTTCCTTAATTATGTATGCCATCTGTTTCCTGCTGCGCCTTGATAATAAAGACCAGCAGAGTTTATTTGTATGGAGAAGCAAGCAAACTCCTGAGAAAGAAATCTTCCTAAAGAATACGTGTGGGCTGGGGATATGGCTCAAGCAGTAGCGCAATCGCCTGGCATGCGTGCGGCCCGGGTTCGATCCTCAGCACCACATACAAACAAAGATGTTGTGTCCACGGAAAACTAAAAAATAAATATTAAAAAATTCTCTCTCTCTCTCTCTCTCTTAAAAAAAAAAAAGAATAAGTGTGTGCTCAGGCTTAGTTCAAGGCATATTGTACTGGGGACAATATCACAGACTTAGAAATAAGGCAGATGTGGATTCAAATGACTAGTTGTCAAGTGACTTCACCTCTGTGAATCCTAGTTTCCTCATCTAGGAACTCAAAAGAACAATGATTCCTACCTGTGTCTGGATGCTTTAGCTCTAAGGAACACAGACCTGAACCAAATTGGTCAAAATAACCACCTTTTGTCAAGAGCCCTCCATGGGCTGTATGTGGATTGTTGCTCATAGTAGCCTCCTGAGGGGATAAGTCTGGCAGTGGGAACTTCCCGTGGCACCCTGCCACAGGGATTGACCACCTGATGCAGGTGAACTTCCCCCTCAAGCTCTGTGGAAGATCCCACACAACACCTGAGATGGGTGTGACCTGACAAGATGTCAATCAACCTGGTGATGCAAGACATTTGGAAGCAAGACTCTGCCCTTGAAACCTTATCCCTGCCTTTGATGTACCCCCTTCAATAAATCACCAAAGCCATTTTCCCTTTGTCTGGTTCCAGAACCCATGTGGACTAGATCTATCAGGGGTTTCATATTCTATAAATATATTTCTGAGTATTCCTGCTTTGTGACTTACTAATTATCTGAGATTGTAAGTTTTAGGGTGGCTTGAATTATTATGGGCAGGAAGAAGGACCCCTTAATGAGACCCTGGCTGTCATCTCCCCGGATAACCTTTATTTCCTACAGCAGGAAATTCAGAGGCTGTGAAGACTCTCGGTGAAGGTCCATCAAGGCTCTGGTACCATTTCTCTGCAATTCTCTCTTTGCCCTTTGTGTATAGGTTTCTCCTCAGGCTAGCTGCATTTCACTGTTAAGAGAAGACCACAAAGAACAAAAACAGCAACAAGCTCTTTGGTTCTTGGCTAGTGAATGCTATTCACCCAGCCCGTGTGGAATAAAAGCCTTCTCCTTCATTCTCATTGGTTCACCCCTGTTCTATGAAAATGTCTCTAATTGGCCACAGCCAAGGTGCTGAACCAATCATTGGCAAAGAGAATGCTATTTCTGTGAGTAATTTAAGTTAATTAAGATCTATTTATGGAGCTACACCCCATCCTGAGTTTTACCAGATTCCTGAGGAGGGTGCAGGAATGGGTATCTTTCAGGAGAAGGGCTCAGATGAGCACCAGCCAAGATTCCCAGGCCTGGGTAGATCCTCCAAGTAGAAGTCATCCATCAAATGCACCTGTCTTTATTCACCATCCTGGGGAGAGCAGGCTTCAGCTGGTGCAGCTATATGCAGAAGAGGGTGGTACAATAGGAAAATAATATTCTTCTCTGTTGTTCTACATTTTTTTGAGGTCAAACAATTTTGTTTGGTCACCACCTTGTCTGAATTGAACCATGTAATTTATATATGTATGCTAAAAATATATAAAGTTTTAAAAATCTACCCACTTTATGTTTTAAGATAAACTTATCAAAGAAAGATATGCCTCCTGCATTTCTTCATCTTCCAATTAGCCCACACAAGTCAGGATATCTTGCCTCAATGGGTTCTCATAATTGCTCTAGCCATCGTCACCAAATGTGGAACCAACGGGCTCATTTCAGTCCTCCTTTGATTTGACTTCTGAGTAGCCTTCCACATGACTGATCTCTCTCTCTCATTTGGCTTCTAGGACTTCACCCTTCCCACCATGATCCTCCTAGAATGTGCACCAATGCCCACATTCCTCTGCTTACTCATCCTTCTGTACAAATTTTCAAAATGTTGGAGATACATTTTAGTAGTTCTCAACCTTTGGCGTGACTGAGAATCACCTAGGGAGCTTGTTAAAATAGTGGGCTTCACTCCCAGAGTCTCTGACTCTGTAGGTCTGGATTGAAGCCCAAAATTTTGCATAAGCATCTAAGAGACACTGCTGGTCTTGGGATCATACTCTGTGAACTATTCTCCTATCTGACTCTTTTCTGGAGCCCATATCTAATATGTGACGATACTACTTGGATATTTCCCAGCATTTCAATGCTGTTCGTTCAAAGCTGACCTCATGAACTTGTATTCATATCTGTTTCTCTTCCAGTTAATAAACTCAACAACTCGCTGAAGCCAGATTCTTAGTGCTACTCTGAATTAGTCCCTCTCCTTCACTCACCAGTTAATTAGATACTATCTTCTGCCTCTTCTTTTTCTTTCTTGGCTTCCCAAATCAGATTGTTTTAAATTCTGTAAGAAATTTTAAATCTTGCAAGAACTTAAAACACCTGTATTTTATCCTGCATGATACTTATTAAAACTATTGTTAAAAAGCAGAAAGTATGTCTGTCTTGCTTGTGGTAGATGGTCCAAAGACAGCATTCAATAAATATTTTTGAGAAAAGAAATAGTGATTGTGGTGGGGAGCACAGAGGAAGAAGTTACTTTCTCTGGACCGACAGGGACCAAGAGAAGCTGCACAGAGAATGAGACATTTGAGTTGAACTGAGTCTTGAAAGATTCACAGGAGCTTACAGAAGAATAAGGTCTTAGTAGAACTCTCTTGGGATGATCATCCCAAAACAGTGAAAACATTCTTCCTCATCTCTCTTTGGTCTGTCCTGGAGAGCAGTCATCATCCACCCAGAAGCTTTCGTGTTTAAATCCAGGTCCTGTTCTGTTTATGCAGGAGAGGGACTGGCCACAAAGAGACTGGTGGGTGAGTGGTTTACAGGGCACACAAGCTATCCTGTCCTTGGAGAATGAAGATCCACATGCTCCAGATCCGCAAAGACTCAGAGATTAGAAAACCACTGGAGAGCCTGTTATCCCAGACACTCAGGAGGATGAGGCAGGAGGATCACAATTTCAAAGCTAGCCTCAGCAACTTTAGTGAGACCCTGGATCAAAATAAAAAAGGGATGGGGGTGTGGCTCAGTGGTGAAGTATCCCTGGGTTCAATCCCAGTACCAAAAAGAAAGAAAGAAAATCACTAGAAGCCACTGGAAAGTCATAGCTGGGAATAAGGAAGGAACTTGAGGGTAGTTGCTAAACTGACCCAGGAAATCAAGAGTAAATGTTCTAAGGTAAAGGTTAAGACAAGAATTTAGGGATGGGAACTTGTGTCCATCCTTGTAATATTGACCCCTTTCCTAGGAGGCATGTCACAAAGAACTCACACCCACAGAGAATTTATTGATTCTTCACCTTAAATAAATAATGCTTTGCAGACAAAAGTTGTATGACCACTTCCCTATTGTCTCTCTTCGAAGTTTTAGTAGATCGCATTCCGTTATTAAAAATATCACCTGTTCTGTGTCCTCAGCAGGGCAGGCTTTTAATGTGATAAAACATCGCCATCTAGAGTAGAATGGCTTGTACTGCAGCAACTCACCCGAAAAAGTCTGACAAAGAATCACAGAATCCCAAATTCCAGGACCCCACAGAGGGCAAATCAGCCCTCTGGAGGAGTCTGAAAAGTCTTATCATTTTGGGTCGCCTTTGAACTAGCAGCATGCCTTTACAAAAAAGTATTCAGAGGAATTTCTTCTCAAGTTGGGCCAACAAAGCACTAGAAATCTGTAGAGACACTGTAGGAATATAAATTACAAACCTTATGAAATGATGTCTTCTTCAAAACTAACTAATGGATGTACAAAAAGATTTATACATATCCCATCAGAATGATGTTCATTGCAGCAAAAGAACTGAGAAAATAATAATTACCAACAATAGGGTATTCGTTAAGGAAATTGTGGAGCATTTTACAATCACCAAAAATATTATAGAAGAATATTTAAGGACTTAAAAATACACATTTGTGAAAATATACATTTTCACAATATACATAAGTGTTTACATGTTCAATTATCGTGTGTATGTGTAAAAGCAAGCTTTAAAAAACCAAAACTGTCTATCCAGTATCATCCAATATTGAGGAGGAGGGAGAAAGAGAATAAAATAATATTAAAATTTGGATAGAAATTATCACTGAGTGATGGATTAAAAGTAGTTTTTAACCAGGCATGGTGCCACATGCCTGCGATCCCAGCATCTCAGGAGGCGAGGCAGGAGGATAACAAATTCAAGGCCAGCCTCAGCAACCTAGTGAGGCCCTAGGTAACTAACAAGACCATATCTCAAAATAAAATATAAAAAGGTCTGGGGATGATGCTCTGTGGTTAAGCACACTTGGGTTCAAACCCCAGGACCAAAAATAAAATAAAATAAAAGCAATTTTTATTGTCTTCTTTTTCCTTAGCTTTCTTCACATTTTCTATCCTAAATGCTCTCACTGAGTTGTGTTTTCCTAATGAAAAGAAAAGCAGTAGTAATATAACAGAGTTCACAAGCATAAATGACTTCACAGAAACTGTGAGCTCTCAACTGTACCCAAAATGATGAAATAGGAAGATAATTCAATGTCTGTCACCAGTGAGAACACACACACACACATGCACACACACATGCTTATACATATAGACTCACATATCCACAGGCCTGCACGTATGCACACACACACACACACAATGTGCATGCATACAGACATACACACACATACCCAGGAGTACAAACACACACACACACACACACACACACACAGCCATGCCAAAGCAGTGCCAGAGCCTTAGGTGATGAACATACACAGAGGCTCCTTTGGTTACAGCAGAGATGAGCTGGGTCCCAGCCTGGGTGGTCCCTTCAGATCCACCTGTTTCAATACATGAATATATTTGGTATAGCCAAAGTTCCCTGTGGCTGCGGTCCTGACTCACTCACACTACCCTAAGCAGTATGCCCTGTCTGCTGTTTTCTGGACCGCATGGACCTCCATTTCCATTCCAAATCCAAAGGAAATCCCTCCTCCCCACAGCTCTGGGAAAATATATCCACCATTTTATCCTATTGCATATATAGAAAGGAGACATTCTCACTAACAGTTACTCGCCAGCACACTGTTTCATCAACATACAGGTGAACCTGCAGTGCGTGGCAATCACTGACACACGATCCTGTCAAGAGACACAGGCAACCTTTCTACCTGGAGGGAGCAGGTTTGTGAAAGCAGCCTCTCCAGCCTCACAGCACCACCTCAGTGCTGAGAGGAAACACCAACGAGATGCATAAGATGGTCCAGGGAGCCAAAAGGAATCGGTTGGATTATATCAGGCTTCAAATCCTGAGGGGCAGGGGGTGCCTAAACATTCTCCCCCTTCATTCTTATCAAGGGTGCACTTTGCTCTTTTTGATGGTCATTATAGTGTTTAATATCATATTGAGTGACATTCCAGATTTCCTTCTGTATTAGAAAGGTTGCTAATCTTCTTTGTATTGGCCATGGAATTATTTAACTTCCCATGCCTGAAATTATAAGAAATACATTGGCTTCCACATATTGGCCCTGACAATTGTGGACAGTAGCCTCAGCCCCTGGAATACTGAGACCACTGCCCCGTGCTGATGGATCCTGAGTAAATGTCAGCATTCCTAGAACCCAGGAGAAGATAAGTCACAGAGGATGGGCTTTGGGAGTCCAAGCATTAGAGACAGTAGCTCCACACTGCAACCCAGATCCAGTTTTTAGTCAGATTGCTACATTTTAAGTGGCAGGGATAGGGGAGCTTTTAAAGATTGTTTTGCTTTTCTAGTTGTCAATGGACCTCTATTTTGTTTATTGATATGTGGTGCTGAGGATCAAACCCAGCGCTTCACACAGGCTAGGCAAGCACTCTACCACTGAGCTACAATCCCAGCCAAAGATTGTTTTGATTTAATTTTAATGATTTGTAAAAATAATTTTAGAGTATCATAATATCTACACTGCGACAATTTCATAATTATCAAAAATAACAAAAGGTTACTTGGGAATCATGTTGACCAAATGATATTGTCATATTATGTGCATGTATGAATATGTAACATAAATCCCACTATTGTATATATTATAATGCACCAATAAAAAATAAGAGTTTACTTAAAAAGAGCAGGATATTAAATCAAGATACATTAATCAACTGGCCCTATTCATTCATTCAACAGATATTTGTTGATTGCTTATTATGAGCAAGGCCGGCAGCTTGGCTCTGATGAACAAAGCAGGTGCTGTCCCCTGTGATTGGGTAAAACTGGTCTTTAGAAGGAGAGCTTGAAGGATTACAATATACCTGAATGCCAATCACCCTACTTTGGTAACAGCCCCTGATTTTTGTCTGGGATGTATTCCACTTCTCTTCCGGTCTAATCTCCAGGTAGGACATAAAACTTGAGGCTAAGCCAGTTGGATAATTTGCTCCTCTGTGTTTAGGAATGGGTTCTACACTGGATTCATGATCCAAAGAAGGCAAATCTGAATTCATGAGACACAACTCTCAAACTGGTTTGTGCTCTCAGAGATGTTCCGCTGAACTTAAAATTGGAGGTGGGAACTGTGGCACCTCTTGCCCCACATGGGGACAGATGCTGCAGGAAGGGGTAGCAGGGAGGAGTCCCCATCCATTTCACCTGAAACCAGTTATTATTCTGCAACTTTTGTGTCACATGGACAATGTTTTCCATTTGGGCTTTTGTTTCTGTCCTCAACAACTGAAAATGCCCAAATTGACAGGTGAAGCTCAACACAGCATGAGGGCTTCCTAGTGAACAGAAAAGGGTCCCCTGGACAAATGTTATATAAACTTAGAAGAATGAGTAAAGTCCACCAGGCCACGTGGGGAGGGGAAGAATGATCCCAGAAGAGGGGACAGTGCACACAAAGGCTCACAGGCCCAGGAACAGGGAAACTGGGCTATTCCTTATCACGTGACACACTGCCGGCAACTGTTCCACTCCTTGCCATTAGGAAGGGATCCTTGTGTTCACAACTCCCTGCACAACCCTATCTTTCTTAATGAGAAAGAATGAAAAATCTGTGTTGGAAAGAAGGAGAATGAAAAAGACACACACACACACACACACACACACACACACACACACACCAAAAATTCAAAAGCAAGTCACAGAAAATTGGGGTCTACCAGATTCCCACTGAAGATCTCCTTTCTCAGAGCAAAGAGACAGAAAGACAGATAGACATATTCTTCCACACATATGCATAAGGGTGCCTATCCAATAATGCTCCATAGTTTAACAGTGATAACTTATTATCTTTCATAGGAAGATTAAAAAAACTATTCCTGGGCTATAAGAATATGAATACTTTCAGATGCTAAAATATAAGCATTATGAAAAATAAGTTGAGAACACATGTCAACTTTAGCAAGGCTTATGAATATCACCTAGAAATCTAGCATAAGAAATCTGAAAAGACTTTATGACATTGATAACAGCACTATTTATAATGTCAAAACATTAAAATCATTTCAAAGTCCAACAAAAAAGGTAATGTTTTTACACCTCCAATGGAATAAATATTTTCTACCAAAGGATGTTTCTAGTGATGCAGCCACATCAATTTATAGGAGCTCAACTCACAATAGTTAAACTATGGAAATAAGCTAGGGGCCTTCAACAAATAAATGGATAAGGAAATGTGGCATATATATTGATGGAATACAGCCTTAAAGAAGAATGAAATCATGGCATTTGCCCATAAATGGATGGAGCTGGAGAATATCATGCTAAGCAAAATATGACAATCGCCAAAAAACAAAGGCCCAATGTTTTCTCTGATATTCGGATGCTAATTCACAATAAGGGAGAAGGGGGACTAAGGGAGAATAGAGTTACTTTGGATTAAGTAGAGGGGAGTGAAGGGAGAAGAGGGGTATGGGGTAGGAAGGATACTAGAATGAATCCGACATTATTACCCTATGTACATATATTACTACGTGACTGGTGTGATTCTACATCATGTACAACCAGAAGAATGAAAAGTCATACTCCATTTATGTATGATGTGTCAGAGTGCACTCTGTCATGTATACTAATTAGAACAAATAAAAATAAAAGTCAATAACGAAGGCATATGGTTTTGCTATAATCACAAGCAAAAAGAGCTAGACACACAGTTGCATGTTGGGGAAACAAATCATGTTCATTTCAAGCTTTTTGATAATTCATCTTTTAATGTAGAGGAATAAATGAGAAATTGATTAAATTTCCCAGTGAGATGAGTCTTGGGTTTTCTAGCACAATCAAACTAGTCAGTTACACACACATACACACACACACACACACACACACACACACACACACACATTCTTGCACCGTCACCTGTCCTAAGTGGCCTTGTTCATCTCTGGAGCCCTGACAACCCAAGACTGATCAGCTAAACAGCTAAATAGCTCTGCCAGATCCAGAACTGAGCAGTTGTTGATATTGATGAGATTTCTCTTCACAGTGCAATCACATACACTGCTGTATTTAAAATAGTTTGTTTCATATCCTCATTGTTTTCTTTGATGTATGTTGCCATGAGACTCCATTACTTTTACAAACAAACAGAAGTTACCAAAAAAAAAATACTTTACCTTAAAATACATTTTCTTGCTCCTGGGATGTGAAAAATATATATAATTTAATTGGCAAGTAGCCCATATACCTGATCCATACATTAAAAAAATAACTATGCACTTATTCCAGAATTTAAAACAAAATAAATAAATGGACAAGCAATCCAGTTCCCTGATGTATAAGGAGTCATTAGTGAAAGATTTGCTCCTTTGCATCACCTCAGAGAAGGTTCTATTGTACTCTTGAAAGTTGAAAGGGAATGATGAAGTTGAGGGTACATTTAACAAAGGGAACATTTTCATCTGATGGAGAAAAAATAGCATAGGTTTCTTCTACTAAAAGTTTTCTTTTTTCATTTTTTTAAATTTATCACAGGAAAAATGACTTAAAATCCTACAAATCTCTTACAGCTTCGTGATGAACAAAATGACCAAAAGCCTGACGGTAAAGACCCCTGAGGTCACTAAAGGAATTTCTACAGGCATTCACACTGATATCCAAAGGGACAACCTCTAGTGTACACCTATACCTCATTGGCTGTATTGGTTTCTGTGTTTCTCACACACCAAGCAGAGTTAATATTACTACAAAACCCACAGTGGATAGAGCCCAGTTGTGTTTCGTTGGCCCCAGACAACTTGAAAAGTTGTGTAGCTGCTGGGGTCTCAACGGCAATCAGATTCACAGGTTTCCAGAGCCGGGCTTATTACTCCACATGATACAGGACCTCTGGGGATGTTCAGAACCTTTCCATTTATCTATGAAGTATTTCTAGTTCAGTATCTCTGCTTCCATGTCAAAGTCATCAAATGAAGATGTTCTGAGCTGGAAGAAAGGAAAGGTTTTCCATTCATTCAAGAGACAGAAGACAGAAAAGGTAGCAAGAGCTGTGAGGCTCACAGTTGCAGTGGGGCACAGGCAGGTACATGAGGACACTTGGCAGGAGGGAGGTTTCATCCCAAGTGATGAGCTGAGGCTCACCAAACTGAGGAACTATGTTCCCCAATAGCTGCCTGTCTTTTACTGTTCTGAGTTACTATAACAGAATAACTGGGACCTAATGATTTATAAACAACAAATTTGTTTCTCACGGTTCTGGAGACTGAGAAGTCCAAGATCAAAACTCTGGAAAGTTCAATCTCTAGTTCCAAGATTGACACCTTGTTTCTTTCTCTCCTCTAGAGAGGAGGAGCACTGTGTCCTCACCTGGCAGAAGAGCACAAGGGAAACAACCCCTCCCACAAGCCCTTTGTGTGGCAGCATTAATCCATTCATGAGGGTGGAGCCCCCATGACCTAAACATCTCCCACTGGGAGTGCTGTTGCATTGGGAATCAAGTTTCCAACACAAGTTTTGGAGGGGATACCTTCCCTTCCTCAAAGGTTAGGGACCTCAGGAGTTCATCCATCAAGATGAGCTGCTAAGTAGCACAATTCACAATAGCTAGACTGTGGAACCAACTTAGATGCCCTTCAATAGACAAATGGATTTAAAAAATGTGGCATTTATACACAATGGAATGTTACTCAGCACTAAAAAATAACAAGATCATGGCATTTGCAGGGAAATGGATGACATTAGAGCAGATTATGCTAAGTGAAGTTAGCCAGTCCCTAAAAAACAAATGCCAAATGTCTTCTCTGTCATAAGAGGGGTGTCTCAAAATGGTATAGGGAGGAAGAGCGTGAGAAGAAGATTACCACTAAATAGGGAAGAGAGGTGGGAGGGAAAAGGAGGGAGAAGGGTAGTTGCACAGAAGATGGAAGGAGACCCTCATCGTTATACAGAATACATGTATAATGTTGTGAGGAGAAAAAGAAAAAAAAAGTGTGTCACATTAGATTGGATAGAGAGAAGTGATGGGATGGGAGGGGAGGGGATGGGGGGGATAGAAAGGGCAGCAGAATAGAATAGACATCATGATTGCTGTATGTATACAGGTGACTGTATGACTAATGTGATTCTGCAATCTGTACAATCAGAAAAATGAGAAATTATACCTCAATTGATTCAAATGTATGAATTGTCAAGATCATTGTAATGTCATGTGTAGCTAATTAAAAAATAAAAAGATGAGCTGCTAAGTTATGTTAGCTGTTCATGCAGACCCAGAGAGCCATTAACTGATAAAGGTGATGCACTTTCTTTCTTATTTGTAAGTCATTTTTATGTTTTGAGCAAATCTCTCTATAAATTTCCAATATATGGCCCAACCACACCAGAGACCCTTCTTTAAAACTCAGCCTGGTCTTTTTGCCTTCCAGCATTTCTCCTCTGCATAATGGAAACTTCTTTTAAAAGCCACATCTCCCCCACTTTCAACTGATATGATTTGAAGAATCTTACCCTTTGCTCAACTTACCCCTCCAACTGCTGTAAACACTGACCAAAATCTACCATTCTTCTAGCATTCTACTAGTTTGGGCTGCCATTCTAGCTGAATGAAATAAAATCTCAAGTGTAGTTTTGATTCGCATTTCTGTAACTGCTAGTGATGTTGAACATTTTTTCATGTTTGTATCTGGCCATTTGTATTTTTTCTTTTGAGAGTGTCTGTTTAGTTCATTTACCCATATATTAATTGGATTACTCAAGTTGTTTAAGTGTTTTGAGTTCTTTATATACTCTGGATATTAATCCCTTGTCAGAAGAGTGGCTGGCAGGAATTGCATAGTTTCTGGTCTAATTCTAAGGTCTTTGATCCATTTTGAGTTGATTTTTGTGCAGAATGGGAGATAAAGGCCAGTTTCATTCTTCTACATATGGATAACCAGTTTTACCAGAACCATTAGATTAAAAGACTGTGTTTATTCCAATGCATGTGTTTGGTGCCTAGACAAGGATCAGATGACTATATCTGTGTGGGTTTGTCTCTGTGTCTTCTATTCTCTACCACTGGTCCATGTGTCTGTATTATGCCAGTATCATTCAGTTTTTGTTACCATAGTTCTATAGTATAATTTGAAGTCAGGTGTTGTGATGGCGCTAGCATTGCTTTTTTTTTTTTTTTTTTTGGGGGGGGGGCTTAAAACTGCTTTAGCTATTCTGGGTCTTTTATTTTTTCAAATGAATTTTAGATCTGTTTTTATAAGTTCTGTGAAGAATGGTCATTTGGTATTTTTGTTGGAGATTGCATTGAATCTGTATACTGCTTTTGGTAGCATTTGGGCCATTTTATTAAACAGCCAGACTACCAAAAGCAGTATACAGATTTCTCTCTTATTTATAATTCACTTTATGTTTTGAGCAAAATCTCTCAATATTAATTGCCAAAAGCAATATACAGATTCAATGATGTCAAATGCCTAAATCCTTAATCTACTTTGAGTTGAGTTTTGTGCAAGTGAGAGATAAGGGTTTAATTTCATTTTGCTACATATGGATTTCAACTTTTCCCAGTACCATTTGTTGAAGAGGCTCTCTTCCAATGATGTTCTTCATGGAAATAGAAAAAGCAATCACGAAATTCATTTGGAAAAACAAGAAACCCAAAATAGCCAAAGTAGTCCTTAGCAAGAAAAATGAAGCAGGAGGCATCACAACATGACCTTAAATTATACTACAGAACCATAGTAACAAAAATGGCATGGTATTGGCACCAAAACAGACACACAGACCAATGATACAGAAAACACAGAGACAAACCCACATAAATACAGTTATACTAGACTATTTTTGATCCATTTTTGATGTCTTAAGTTTAATACAGCACTTCTTCAAGTAATATTTTGAATTTATTGCAAAAATGTCCTCAATTTTTACCCTTTCCCTATATTCACGTCTTCTCAGATATGCTTTTGCAGTTCCTCTCATCAAGAGGGAGAGTCTATTTCCCTACTTCTGTAGACTTGTAATTGGCTGACCAAATCGATATGGAGTAAGTGGTGTGTCTAGGCCTCAAAAGGTCCCGTATGCATTTATTCTTGGATTCCTGGAATCACCACTTGCACAAGACTGGGGCAATAACCTGCTGAGTAATAAAATGTATGTAGCTCCCTCAACACAGTTATCTCACCTCACCAATCACCCTACCCTCAACCTACCCATTAGCTGGCTGCAGATAAGTGAGTGAGCCTAATTCTAGCTAAAATCACCTGAGCCAAGCCCCACTCCATAGAACTGCCCAGGTGAGCTATAGAGCTACAAGCAATAATAAATGTTTGAGGCTGACGCCACTGAATGTTAGGATGATTATCATTAACAAAAAGGATAATAAGATGACATTTTCTAACATTTTACATACCTGAAAAAAATGTTCATGCCTCTTTATACCTTGACCATCAACCTAGCTCAGGTTTTTATGTGTGTGTATATATATTATGTAAAATATATATATATATTATTACATATAATATATACACACACATACATTATATACATATACACATGTATGTATGTACACATATGCATACACACATACTTTATATGTATAGATACATGGATAAGTATACACACACACATATATATATTTCTATCTCTTAGCATTAGATTTTGCTGATTTTAGTCCTTTATATGTCTTCATATATTTTATGTCTGAATGCTTAGAATATTTTCATTTATTCTTATATTTGAAATATATTTCCATGATTTACAGTTTTCAACTATTTTTCGGTGTGATTTTTAAATCTGTATGCTACAAAATATTTTCTTCCATGATTTTTTAGTATTGCTTCTGTTCCAACCTTTTAGTCCTCATAAATCTCTTCAATGTAATGCCTTGCCCTCCATTTTATGTCCCCTGTAAACATTCTTTTTGGTACAATATTTAAAACTATTTATTTATTTATTTAGTCCCTACATTATGGGAGAATTCATTAAATTTACTTTCACATTACTACTTTCATTATTGATTTTATCCTACTCTGTTTCTACTCTATAATCCTGCTGTTTCTGATTTTAATTCTGCTTTATATATATATTTTTTACCATTTCAAATTTATTATAAGGACATTAAGTGGACAGCCAGAATAACTATTAGATTGCAATTTCATGTAATTGACCTTCTCAAAGGGTTAGTTGTATTAACCTTTTTTTTATTGTTGGTCGTTCAAAACATTACATAGTTCTTAATATATCATATTTCACAGTTTGATTCAAGTGGGTTATGAACTCCCATTTTTACCCCGTATACAGATTGCTGTATCACATCAGTTACACTTCCACTGATTTACATATTGACATACTAGTGTCTGTTGTATTCTGCTGTCTATCCTATTCTCTGCTATCCCCGCTCCCCTGGGGTAAGAGAAGAATAATACAAGCTTTATATTGTTAATTGTGATGTAATCTTTCCTCATGCTACCCACTACCATCTTCACCTTTATCTATTGACTTTTGAATCACTGATCACTTTTTTTGCAAACTTTTCCCTTAAAGCTTTTTGTTTCTGATTATACATGCCATATCTTTACATGCATTACTGTAGACACTTTTTTCTAAACTGTTTTTTATACTAGAGATTACTCATTTGTAGAGGTTGCTGTCCCTGTGATTTTTAACAATTATGTAACATTTCTTGTATTCAGAAATAGTTTCACATGTTGAGCAACACACCAGCTGTTCTTGTTTTTCAGTTTACTCCTGGTAGAACCAGTAAAGGTCCACATCCAATGTTTACCAACACGGAGAGACTGTGGCCTTAGCTTTGCTACAGCTCCTGGCAATCAAAGGGCATATTGATATATAGGGCATCCAGAATTTAGAGAAAGTTCCATATTATGTCTCCACTGGATTTCAGCAAAAGCATTAATCACGCCCCATTCCTGCCCTATGATCATCTGATAGTGTGAACCATAGAAGTATTAGGACTATTGTTTTTGTCTCCACCACCACAAATTTTATATATTGAGGCTACACCTCCAGCACTATACAGCCAACTTGTTTGCCATCTCCCTACCGAAAGCTAATTTCTCATTCTGTTGTATTCTGGAAGTTCTAGAAACCAGTGCCTATGAAAACAGAGGTACAAATAAGGAAGGCAGGAATAGGAAGGGGGAGAAACAGTAGCCAGGACTACAGGACCCCAAGCCAAAGGCAGGAAGGGAGAGAAATAGATAGAGAACTTCCCTTTCAGTTGGAAAAAAAAAAAAAGATGTCAGCAATTATTTCAGATCACTTTTTCTTAACTAATAACAAACAAACCACAACCTGGCAATAGATAAGCTGCAGTTAAGTTGTAAAGGTATTTTGATTTCCTGGTCTTCGTATGTCAGGAAGCAGTGGATTTTTTGGGTGAGAGGGTGTGAGAGTGTCTTTGACAGTGGAAGAGGAGTTGGGAAGTCAAGGAATTCTTGGCACATACATTTCAACCCAGAAGTTTCTATCCTGCATTGTTTCCATAAATTTATTATTTATCTAGACCCCTACACATCTACTAAGAATTTTTTACAATTACCCCTTATCTAAAAAACTACTGAAGTTGACAATTTGATATGACAAAAGGAAAACTATAAATCTATCCTCAACTGACATCAGGTGGAAGAGGATGAAGAGAGATTTGGTACTTTAAATACACTATTAATTTATGTTGAAGTCATTGAAAGTATTCATATTTTATGAACAATGCTAATCACTGCTAATAGAGCATTCCTGTTCCATATGGGTTTGCAAATGTCAGCAGAAACCTAAATCTGTCACAAATCAGTATAATAAGATAATATTTCCAGAAATACTACCAGATGTATTTTTTACTTTCAGAAATTCTTGTTCCACATTAGAGCTGAGGCATCTGGTGTTTTAGAGGAAGGACAGAAACAGCTAAGGACAACAAAGGAATTGTCCAACGTTGAATTTTAAAGCAAAGTCTTCAAAACAGCCTAAGTAGAAACAACAGTTTTCAGTTACCAGAACCAGGCATTAGAGAGAGAAAGGAGGTCTCTGAATCTCACAGTGCCCCTTTTAGTATCTGGAATTACCCCAGATTGGGGCTTTCTCCCTTTTTCCTAAACCAATTGAGTTCTGTCTCGATTAGCAAAAAAGAATCATTACCAATGAATTGCTTTTTTAAATATGCTGAACTCTTAACCTCAGTAGTTAAAAGTTCAATACCAGAGTCTAACTTTAACTGAGCCCTGCATATGAAATTAACCCCTAGTTATATACTAGACTCTTCCTGACCTTCCATGTAAGGTTGAACGATCCATCACTTTGCTTCTTTCATTTCAATGGCTTTCACCTAAAACCTTACCTGTTCTTAGAAGTCTTCCTGGCTATGAACAAAAGCAGAGTCTCAATCCTCCCATGCATTAATGTGATCTCTTGCAAGGTCCTCAACATTTAGTGTATAATACCCCCATCTCTTTTACTAATTAGATTTTGACTTAGTATTTCTCTTATTCACCTATTTGAAGATTTGCTCTGTTTGAGGCCACTGGGCACCAACCGTTCCCCATGATTATTCCTGGAGAGATTAAGAAATAGATCTGTTGTCCTCATCTTGATCTAGCATTTTGTGTGTGTGTGTGTGTGTGTGTGTGTGTGTGTGTGTGTGTGTGTGTATGTGATGTTGGGGATTGAACCCGGGGCCTTGTGCACATGAGGCAAGCACTCTACCAACTGAGCTATATCTTGAGAGCAACTACGATCAGAGCAGGGAGGAAGAGCAGGAAGAAAAGATTAACATTAAACAGAGTCATGAGATGGGAGGGAAACGGAGAGAAAAGGGAAATTGCATGGAAATGAAGGGAGACACTCATTGCTATACAAAATTACATATAAGAGGTTGTGAGGGGAATGGGAAAATAAACAAGGAGAGAAATGAATTACAGTAGATGGGGTAGAGAGAGAAGATGTGAGGCAAGGGGAGGGGGGATAGTAGGGGATAGGAAAGGTAGCAGAATACAACAGTTACTAATATGGCATTATGTAAAAATGTGGATGTGTAACCGACGTGATTCTGCAATCTGCATTTGGGGTAAAAATTGGGAGTTCATAACCCACTTCAATCTAATGTATGAAATATGATATGTCAAGAGCTTTGTAATGTTGTGAACAACCAATAAAAAAAAAAGAAATAGATCTGTTAATCTTGGCCTGGAGCAGTGCAAGTCCTTATCATCCTGCTCTGTCTGAGCATCAGTTTACTCCAAGGCTCTTTTACTTGGTAGTTTCATTGGTCTGTTTGCCATTCGTTGGCAGTATAAGTTATCTTTGATTATAACATCCAGTGAATAGGAACTGCATACCTTGTTCCAAGGACCTACTTTCACTCTTATCCTAATGGGCCTACCTGAGATTCACCGTGCATGACGTGGTCTGTAAAGGGAATTTCACAAGCAGGCTCATATCTATTTATATTTATTTATTCAAGAAACATTAGTTTGAAGAAAAACAAAAGATAATCTTTCTCGTGGGGACCTCACAGTTGTACAGAAGGAGACACACAAAATCAATGATTACAATAAAGAGTATTAGGGCTATAAAATGTATGTAACATAATATCGAAGCTGAATTATTACATTGCCACACATTTGCTAATGATGATGTTACAAGACTACAGAGACAGAAGAATAATAGATTATTGTTGTTATTTAAAAATACTCAAAACTGGTAAAGAGCTGAAATTTCTAGTTTCTGACCAATTTTTTCAATCCTGAATCATGTAAGGTCTTAGGTTCTTTTCTCTCTATAAAATGAGTTTGCTAAGGAATAGTCTCCAATGTTTGATCTGCTTACCATCTGCTACAAATCCATGTTTCTAAAAACTAGAGAAGGGCCAGGGATATAGCTCAGTGGTAAAGCATGTGTGAGGCCCTGGGTTCAAACCCCAGTACTAACAAAAAATAAAACAAAGGCTATAGAAGAAGCTCTTCTACAAGTAGTCCATACTGCAACCTCTCAAAATGTACTTTTAAACACATAGCTTTGAAGTTCCACCTCACTGCCTTTTTGCCTGGCTGTGTTTTTATCTTCTCAAGGTGGATTATCTCCATGGAAATTAAAACATGGACCCTTCACTGGTAGATGTGGCAAGTCTGTGAAGCATAGCCACCTGGCTCTTGCATATGTTTGAAGACACTGTAAACCCAAGGAAGGGCCTTTATGTAGGCCTCTGGCCACTGGGTTTGAGTCACTTTCTCTCTCTCATTGGAGTTTGTTGTTAGGAAAGGAGTTTGTGCTTGAAAAGGCTGCATTTCTGGCTGTGTAACTGTGTAGGGCATCATGTAGCTACTGGGAATGTGGCCTAGAAAGCATGTATGTAGGAATGTTCTAGCTCTGCTTTACTTTATGCCCCAGCATAAATGCTTTTCATTCATTTGTTGCATGAGTGTGTATGTATGTTAGGTGTCTTCAGCATGTCCTTGGCATAAAAGACCTCTTCTAATCTTGAAGTTCACCACAGCTAATTAAAACACATAGATTAGTTCTAACAAAACATTTTTCATAAAAAAGAAATACTCTTGGGCCGGGATTGTAGCTCAGCAGTAGAGTGCTCCCCTCGAATGGGCAGGACCCAGGTTCGATTCTCAGCACCACATAAAAATAAAGGCATTGTGTTGTGTCCATCTATAATTAAAAAATAAATATTAAAAAAAGAAATACTCTTGAGAAGCATCAGAATTACTCATTAGAAACCATTTTTCTACTGGGCCATTTTGGAAGGAGTGAGGAACCCAGGATTACTGGAGAAACTAAAGATTTCTCATTATTTATACATTAGTAACAGAAATTTACTGAATTGGATTAGTGGATTGGCATTTTTATCTCCCATCGTTATTTATTTTGCAGGGCTAAAATTTTTCAAGTGTGGACTTTTATGATATTAAATGTTGTGCATGCAATAATGTGATTCTTAAAATAACCTTGGAATTGGGTGAGATTGTCTCCCCTATTTTAGACATAAGAAAACCAAAATCTAAATAAGCTTAGAAAAGAACTTCCCCCAAAGTTCAATACCTTTCACATCATGTAAAAGTAAGAGTAGAAATTGGGTTGGCTCTGAAACTCATTCTCCTGAACACTACAGCATACAGTTACATTGAAGGCTCTGGAGTCAGGCCTCAGGAGTTCTAATTTTGCCTTTGCCTCTTACTGGTTGGATAGCAATGGACAAGTTTCTTAAATCCTCTTACCCAAGTTTCCTCATCTATAAATTTGGAAATAATAAAATGTAACTCCCATGGTTGGTAAGAAGCCTTGCAATAGTAAATGTTTAACAAATGGTAGCTACTTTAATTTGAATTCATTAAACATAGCATTTACTAAATGAACTAATTAAGCACTTCAGGGAAGAAAAAAACTGTGACCTCTGACTCCAGAACATACTAGGAAAGAGGAGAGATATGTACCCAATAATTCAATACCAGGCAGACAATGAGATGGATGCACAGTGCTATGGGGTGCATCTAACTGGAGGAATCCAAAATAGTTTCATGGAAGAAATGACACTAGAATTGAACTCAAAATGTCTGGAGCATCTAAATTGCTGGGCATAATTCTAGAAATGGGAATCAAATGAGAAACCTTGTTGTCTAGTGGTGTTTTATGTTTACAAATTAGATTACAAAACCATAGAAAACACAGACAGCTCATTTCCTCTTTTGAATACTTCAAAACAAATATGGTGGTTGTTGAGTGTTCAGAATACCAAACACAATGATCAGTTTCATCATAATTGTGGCAGTATCCTGTACCCAGTACTCTCATCCCCACTCCATCCCAAGTCTCCAGAAACTTGAAAGTCATTTGCATCTGTGGGCAATGGAAAATGGAGACAACTTTGTAAGGAGAAAGGCCCATATGGAAAGTCAGAGAGGTCCACATACACCATAATAAATGTTAAGAGGTGCTTCAGTCAGCTATTTCAGGACTGTGATTAAAAGACCTGCCCAGAACAATTTTAGAGGAGGAAAGTGTTATTTAAGGGCTCACGGTTTCAGAGGTCTTAGTCCATAGAAGGCTGGCTCTATTTCTCCAGGCTCAAGGTGAGGTTGAACTTCATGGGGGAAGAGTGTGGCACAGGGAAGCAGCTCACATCATGATCAGAAAGCAAAGAGAGAGACTCCACTAACAAGATATAAAAATATATCCCCAAAGCCACACCTGAATTCCCACTTCCCTCAGCCATAACCTACCTGCTTCCAATTACCATTCAGTTAACCCAATCAGGGATTGTTTAATTGATTACATTAAGACTATAACCCAATCAACTCTCCTCCAAACCTTTTTGCATTGTTTCACATGTGAGCTTTTGGGAGACAACACATCACATCTAAACCATAATGAGAGGTATATAAAAAGAAATGATTTTCCATAGACTCAAAATCATATAATGATTTTATATATCAGTAGTTCTGGAAGATTGAGCACTTGACTTTCTATCTGTTCCTTCCACTCAAGCCTCTTCTAAGCCAGATGTATATTTCCAATTGCTTAGTGTGACAAGTGAGACTTTCATATCTCACTGTGAACTAAGGTGTTAAACTCTGAGTTAATGAGCTTTCTCCCTTACTCCTTCCTGGTCTTCCTTTTCTAATGCACTATAGTCCTAGGTGCTTAGAATCTGAACACGCATGGTCCAATAGAAATATAACGAACCACATATATATGAATTTTAAATTTTCTAATATGCATATTAAAAATTTTTTAAGAAGCAGATTACATTTTATTTCTCTTTTAACTCAATGTATACTAAATATTAGCATTTTAACATGTGATTAATATAAAAATAATGCAATATTTACATTCTTTACTGTAGCACTCTTAGAGATTCAGAAGTTCATAAATGTACACTTATGTAATATCTCAACTTGGGCCTGCTGAATAGCTATAAGTGTCTACTAGCTACAGTATTGGACAATGTATTGGTGTACACCTCAGAGTTACCTACCTTCACTTTCTCCCTTGCCTGCCAGATCCAAATGATTACTACGTTTCTGCATTATTACTTTTTCAATGCCCTGCTTTACTTTTTTTTTCTACCAAGTACCGTAATCACCTCACAGTTCCCTCATTTGTTTCCTTGATCCAATCCAAATAAACTATTGTGAGACTAAAACTCCCAAAATGCTACTTTAAAAAAACATCAATGGCTCCCAATTCCCTATGAAAGAGCATTCAAATGCCTCACTCTTATATTTGAAGCTTTCCACAAAATCCTTCATTTTTCATTGCTCAACTCCAAACACTGTGTGTTTCAGCTAATCCAAACTGCAGATTGTGCCCCTGTTTTCCCAACTCTGTCCCTTTGGTCACTGACTGTCCACTCTGCCCATTAAAATGTTTTCCTTTTCCTCAAAGAAGTTGTTGAACTCTGCTTTTTTCATTAATACTTGTGTTTCCGCCCCAACTAGATAGTATCTCTTCATTCTTCATATCATCATCCTGTATTTCTTGTGCAATTTGTGCAAACCTATTTTTATTTAGATTCTTGTGTCTATTTTTCTTATTCCTCCATATTTTAGCCAACTGGGGCTAGGGTGGTATCTTCAAAATCTCAGTATCCCAGGCAACAGTCAACTGGTTCCATGGGTCTACAAATAGATACCTTAAAGAAGCCAGTCTCTGAGATTCATTGGCAGTGATAAGGAAAAGCACAGGAAACCAAATTTTTTAAATATCTTTTCATTATTTGGGAAAGAAGAAAAACCCATAAAGCAAGGAGATTTAACGAGATGTTTCTCTTATAAACTTGGTTGGGAAGATAGGGTTAAAAGTCCACAACTAGCTTACAACCTCTTAGGAATGTTTTAAGAGTTGTTTTAGAAAACACTTGATATGAGAGGGCTAGAACCACTTCTAAAGTGTTTTGATATTACAATTTCAGTATAAAATGTGTGCATCCTCATAGTCTTCAGGAGCCTTTTCCCAGTATTGTTGGCTGAGGACATCACCCAAATTCTCCCAGGTGATGTCTAATTAGATATCCAGGACCATCACTGGGCCTTTGTTCTAGGGCAACAAGTTTATAAAGCTACAGACCCATATATAAAAGTTTCTTCAGAAAAAAACAAACCAATGAAAATAAATTACTTGTGCAATATGCAAATGACAGTAGTGATCACTTCAGCCATCTGTCTGTAAGGCAGTCACATCCTTAGAGCAAATTCAAAGGAGGAAAAAACACTAAGTTTTGGACTTTCACCCAAGGTTCTTTTTTTCTAAATATAGAAATTAATATTAAAGTCTCTGGTGCATTTGTAACTACTGTCCAGGTTGCTCCCATGATTCTGCCCCCCCCACCCCCCCCACCCCCCGCCATCTGACTGCTCTTATCCTTAGGAAGAAAGCTCTCTCCATCTCTGCTGACAGCATCAATTCAATGCCATTCGATTATGCAGGGATCCGGGAAAGTGTACATAATTCAAACCAGAGACAGTGAGCTACTTAGTGTTTTAGATTTGTTTTTAAGGTCCTAATGGCCTATCAACTACATCAGAGTGAAGAGTTTTCATAGTCGTCTCATTTTGAAAGCTAAACAGAGACAACAGTTTCTAGTTTATTTATGTTCCTTAATTATTTAACATAAATGGAGAAATTTTCCTTGGGGAGTTTGACATGAAAAGGAGTTTAGTCTACGTGAGTTTTATAAAAATAGAGCAATCGGGATGAGGAGACAGTTTCCCTGATCACAGTAACCACAAGTAGTAAGGACCTTTCCCTGGGCAGCATGGTCTCCACGGTGATGCCTCTTGAGCCACTGCAGACTCTGGTGGCAAGCTGACTATGGCCCTGGAGCACCCTGGAGTAAACTTTCCCAGGAAAAAGATGAGACTTCCTGCCAAGGGGTCAAGTGAGGAAGAAGTAGTTTTAATTTGATAATTAAAGAATTGTGACCCATTGTGTATCACAAACTGATGAAACAGTAAATAGACAACAGACAAAATGTCTATAGTTGGCTTCTTCATAAATTATAGATATAGTATAACAATAATTGTTGTACTGTATAGAAATATTATGACAATAATAATGGTACTGTATTCTGTTTATATGCATAAACTAATAGTTTTATATGCCTCTGTTTATTATGAAGGGAATAATGTTAATTTCATATAACTTGCATCTACACAGTCCTGTTTACAAACATTCCTAATTATAAAATCCATGGTGCAACAGTAAAAAATAACTTCCAGATAAATGACTGTTGGGAGTTGGAAACAATGAAGAATTATAAGAAAACCACCACATTATGAAGTGTTTATTCAACCGAGGCTTTATAGAGCTGTGTGCAATGGAGCTTGCCATGACTATTAATCAATTTCAGTGACAGTAGTCAGGTCTGAAACAGAGGCATGATCCAGGCACCTGTTAGAGTGAGGTGGGAAAGAAGTGTGGGAGAAATAGAACAGCAGAGAGATGAGAAACCCTTTCTTGTGGTGGAGCTCTGTTTGGAGGTTAAAACTTAGTTGTCTTTACTCCCAGTTATAAAGAAGCCATCCACCTGCAACTTTTAGTTTTTATCTGTGTGTGAGTGTGTGTGTGTGTGTGTGTGTGTGTGTGTGTGTCCCAAAAGTCTTCAACACAAATGAAAAAAACTAAGAGTTCTTGGACATTATCACATATTGATACCAAATACACATCAGGTGCTGTTTGAGGGACACACATGCTAGCTAAGGTTTTTCATTTACTTCTGGAATAGATCAATTCACTTTTTATGTTACCATCTTTAAAAGTATTCTTCCATGTGTTTATGTTTCTACTTACATACACATGAAAGTTTCTTCATATGTACGGGTCCGTTGTTCTTGGGTCGCTACAGTAGCCACCCACTTAATCAAGTTATCTGGTTGAAAG
The DNA here is from genome assembly GCF_964194105.1 of Spermophilus citellus. Taxonomy (NCBI): domain Eukaryota; kingdom Metazoa; phylum Chordata; class Mammalia; order Rodentia; family Sciuridae; genus Spermophilus; species Spermophilus citellus. The sequence continues at coordinate 157,620,944 of NC_138185.1, read as the reverse complement.
TATACAGAAAAATGCTGTTTTCTTGGAAACACCTTACACTAGGCATTGGTGTCCCACAGGGTCAGTGGTTTGTAGGCAACTCCACAGTCAGTGGTTTGCAAAGCTGCTAACATCAGCTTCATTAGAGAGAGAGGAAATGTATCTTTCTGGTGCATCTTACCTGCCCACATCACCTGGTGAGTCCCAGGAGAAGCCATGTGCACACCTTCTGGCTTCCACAGGGAGAAGAAGTGTCCTTGAGTCTCAGATTTTATAGTTTATAATGTTTGAATAAGTCCTAAGCAGAGTGAGTCCTGTTGTGCTTTTGGTGACTCATGCTACCTGACAACCATTTCAGGCTCAGCTTCAGTGAAGAAAATGTTCCAAGAAGCCAAGAATGTCTTCCAACCCCCTAACAAACTTTGTATTGAAAACAAAGTGCTAAAAGAAATATAAGCGTATGCCTTTAAAAGGAGACCTGTGGAATGAAGAGACAGAACAGCTGCCAAGTGTTCAGGATCCCACCTCCCCCACTGAACAAAGGCACCTATATTTCACCAGAAATAAAATTTTATTAGTAACATGTCAAATATGTTTTAAAATACAGTTACCTTTCTTCTTCCTCTCAGTTTAAAAAACAATCCAATAAAAATTCTAAATCATGACCCAAATATTTTTAAATGTGAAAAAGACATATTTTAGATTATGTAACAGATACACATTTTCCAAAATAAATGTTGTAGAACACCATCTGCTTCATATTTGAGTGCATTCTCACAGAACTAAATTTCTGCTCCTCTTCTTTCATTAATGGTTTATGACAAATTTATGACACTATATTTCACAATAGCCATACCAAAAATTTACGACCAAAAGAGAGTCAGACAAAAATCACTTGGCATGCTCAGATAGACAATTTATGTGACTCTCTTTTACACTGATCCTCCACCCTTTACCAAGACCCCAATAACCAAGGAGAAACAGGAAGTCCATAGCAAGGGCAGGATCTTGCAGAGCACAAAGCTTGAGAAAGAGTTCAAGACAAGAAGTGAATGAACTGGGCGCCATTTTGTACCTCAGGTTTACAATCTTCAGTCCATGGAGCCACCCAAACTTTTGAATTTCATAATGAATGTTTTTGTAAGATTTTCTTGTATTTGGTCAAGTAAGAGATTGTCATTCTTTGCTTTAATGTTGACAAATGGAGCTCCCTCATCTGAGTAAAATCAAGGGGAAGATCAGGAAGAGAAATTTTACCAAGTGTCATTTCCTGGCTGCATTGAATCCATGTTCTTCTTCAATAAGTATAGATAAAACTCATGCCAGAAATAATTTTCTACATATTTTACAGTGCTGTAATATTTGTGGCAAATTTAGAAAACCAGACTTTTGGCTTTATGTTATTTACTATTTTTGCCTTTTATTTCTTCAAAGAAAAATTTATTATGGAAAATGGACATGAAAGTCTGAGTATATAGGCTTGCATATATATTTACCTCAAATGATCTAGAGATTTGCTACTTACTGTGGGGTCAATAGCAGCATCTGCATCACCCGGAATATGTGCAGAGTAAAGACTCTCAGGCCCTGTTGCAGACCTAGTAAAAGGAATCTGTATTGCAACAAGATCCCTGGTGCTTAGGAGGATTTGAGAAGCACTAATGTAGAGGATGTTTTTAATCCACTGAACTACAGGGGAATTGTTGAGGAAAGACAGAATTGCTTTAATAGGGAAATTTTGTCCCAAATATTTAACCAGGAATGTAATAACTTTTAGACACACTCCCCTTTAAAAGAAACAAAAAATTTGACACTTGTCATGTTGCTATTGTGTCGTGATAAAGTTTGAGAATAAGAACATGTAAATTAAATGACATATATTACATAAATACTCAACTACTTGAATTGATTATATACAATCTTTCATTATTTCCAACATAAGATATTTTCTTTAGTAAAACATACAACAATTACATTGAATTGTAGAATTATGAAGATTGCCTTAGTAGATGATTATTTAAAGTTTACAGTCATTTTTAAAAGAAGTGTCCATCCAATAACAATTATGCTTGTGTAATTAATTCTAGTTTAAACCATTCTGGGAATCCTTTCCCAAAGGATCTAGTCAGGAGCACAAAGTGTTGCTTTTCTACAAGAATCTCTGAGCAAATCAGTATCATCGCTAGAGGGCCAGTAGGGGATGAAGGACAGAACTTTAACCTTCACTAGGAGGGTACTGCAAAGACTGGGGATTAGGCTGTAATTCACAGAGGAAGCTAGAGCGGTACAGAAAGGAGATGGCTCCACTAGCTGGTGTTAAGAAATCCTGAGGTTCACTCAAGCAGTTCACCAGCATGAGGCCCATTAGAGAAGGCTACCCCTCTGACTTTACACACACCATGCACAACTCTCAGGCTATGACTTAATGATTCTGTTTTTCACTTAAGGCTTTCCTTGACATCAACAGCTACCTGATTGGCACTGACCATGACAGCTCAAGAGGTGAAGGGAGATGGAATTGTTCCACGTTTGCATGTGTCTCCCTTCCATCTTCACAGGGATTCCCAGGGATGAGCTACAGCCAGCTATACTCCCCCTATGCAAGAGTGGCTTCCTATTATGCTTCCAAGTATAAAATATACTGCAAAGAAAATCTATATACTCCTTCCACTCCTTAATCTGGATCAGTAGAACTTCCCTTCTTCCTGTGCATCTTTTCATCTGCCAACACCTTGGGAGATACATGTTTGAAAACCATCCCAGATTGGAAAAGAAACCTAGGTGCTGCTCCCAGTAGAAAGTTCTTACCCTATAAGGCAAAAATCAAATCATCTGGATTCTTCCCTCATCGGTGAACTGAGCTAAGAGACTGGATACCACTTACTTCTGGGTCCCCAGCCCTGGCATGGTGCTTGGCTCAGAATAGTTTGCTCAATAAATGGTTGTGAATTGCATTTATTTTCAAGTCTTCTTGCACTGAATTTGTTAAATCTTGGGATGTACATTCAGAACAGGCAGTGCATTTGAGCTTATCCATTTTTACATATGGCTCCCCATTTAGTCTTTCTCCTGAATTAATTATTTCTGCTTTCCTTTGCTTATCCATCCAATGCAATTTCAGGAGCATTTTGCAATAATACTACACTTCATATGTACCTATGCTGAATAGAACCTAGGCTTCTGCATTATTGGTAATTGAAAGAAAGGATCAATGCATTGCAGGTAGCGGGGGTTTGGGGTATACAGTGGACACAGGAAAGAAAAACTGAATATAGCAAGCAAATAACCCCCCTCATAAACACACACACACACACACAAAATAAACCTCCTCTTTCATTTATTAATCTGATCTCTCTCTCTCTCTCTCTCTTTTTCTCTCTCTCTCTCACTCTCTCTCCATTTTTTCTTTTTTCATTTTCTTCTTACTAGGTCTTTGGGGGTACTTGGGCACCCACACTTAGATTCCCCACCTCAGCTTCCTGAGCCTAAGGCTGATTCTTGTTATCAGAGAGAGGATGCCCAGGTTTAAAGCAAAAGTAATGATTTCCTACTTTGTGCATCTCTTGATGGAGCAAACCTATAGAGGGGTCTCCCTACCTATCAGCTGGTCATGGTAAAATGACAGTGATCTATTGGTTAACTCAGACAAGTTTACAGAGTTTAAATATAAATTACTATTTTTAAAATCAAGATAAAATTAGTCAACTCCTTATCTATGAGTTGTTAGAAAAAAAAAATTTAAATGCCCCCAAAAGTATTTTAAAATAAACTGTTTTGAAATCAACACAATTAAAAAAAATCATATTCACAAATACTGCTGGTTTCTAAGACAGTTCCTTTTCTACATAGGAATACAGATTAGAGAGCTCAATTGATGATGTCATCCAATAAAAAGACTTTCACATCTGTTACTGGTTTTTTGCCCAAGAGTTCTTGCTTTGTTTAAGTTTTCTGGCATACAACAAATATTATAATTTCACACTTTCCTGATAATTTTTCTCTCCTCTTCTCTGTTTCTATTCTCAGCTAATTTCAATATGTGGCTTTTGTTTATGCACTACATCTACTAGCATTGGTGTCTTTTTCTTAGAGACACTGTCCTAAACCAAGCCAAGTGTTTAAAGTTTTGAAAGTATTAGAAAGGTGAATCTATTTTAAAAACTATATTATAATATAATTATCAAATTTGGAATCTTGGAATGGCCCCATTTAAAAAATATATATGTTTTTAAAAGAAGTATCTGAGAAATAAGTTCTTTTATAAGCAATAAAATAAAAAATTTAAACTTTGGTGCCAAATTTTGTCCTTAACTTTTAAGTATTTATTTGTGTATTTCAAAGGTATCTCATCATCATACTAAATTGATTTTAAAACTGACCACGATTATAATTTTCTACTTTCTTCTAAAGCATTTTTCCTAATTTGATTGAGCAACTAAATGTAAGGCTGACACTTGTATCAGTGTTATGACTATGTGGTCTTCAACAATGCAGGCTATTTAAGGGCACCCATATTCTATATACCAGAAGCATCCACGTTAATCATCTTGGTGATTCACTAGAGAAACCAAATATTGAATCAAAACTAAAAACAAAATTGTCTTGAATAGAAAAAGCCTGTCTGGGTTACTAGTTGATCTTCAGCTAAGGAAGATTCTATGTTGACAAGACACCATATTTAGATTGCAAAGGCATATGATTACCAAAAGCTTGTAATACCTTCACTTAAAGCAATGTCCTTGATTATCATTATTATGTAAAAGATGCTCTGAGAGCACATTAGTGAGCAAATCATCCTGAAACACTTTCACAGTGTCCCTCTACCTCCTGCACAATCCTTAGATTCTTATCTTGGTTATCATAGTCTTCCTGACACTCATCTTTGAGTCTTTGGTATTTTCTTAAATACACCTTTGGCACCTAGTTTTTCCAATCTGCTTAATCACTTAATGACAATTCTTGAAACAATATGCTCTGTAGGACAAAAACCCCAGACATGGAAATCAGACATCTCACCCAAACCTCACAGAATAGTACGAATCAATTCAAACAATTTCATGACTCTGTCCAACTTGTTAAATAATGATTTTTCAAATTGTAAAATATCTAAACTTCACCACCAAAGGCATTCTGAAACATTTTGTCAAATAGTGAATGATCGACTATTATACAAAAAGCAGTGCAAAATTTGATCCTGGCAGCCTTAAATGCACTCTTAGCTCGATGAAGAAATAACATCATGTAGAATTTCTGTTGTTCTCACCAATTGCTGCAAATATCAACCCATGAAAAAACACATTTTACCTGCCTACCCTTTTCCTGAGCTTCACAGCCTATAAAAAAGAAAATAACATCATGAATAAAAATTTTAACTCTTGAAGGCCCAGCACAAATTTTAACCAACCCCTAAAGATAAGCCCACCTGCAATGCTTTTTTTTATTAAATTTTACTTTTAAAGAAAAAAGTCTATCAAGAAACCAAAAATATATAATAATAATAATAATAATAATAATAATAATCAGTTTGGAGTAATCCAGTTGTTATTTTCAGCAGTTAGGTGGCAGGGAATGCTTGCCCCAACTTGAATTGCCACTGATGGTACAAAGAGAATAACAATAATAATTTGGGACATGCTTGGCAAGCCAAAGCATTTTTGAAAGAACTAGCCCTCTCTTCTCTCATCCTCAAAGACATAACATTATCAATGTAATCTGTTACTTTTTGTTATTTGTTATAAAGAGTGGCAGACTTTAGAACCAGGGGGCTTAAAAGTTTTAATCTATATAACAGGTTGATATAAATCCCTTCCTACACACCATATGTTCAAAAAAAAATCTTTGCTTCTAATGCACTAATTCAATGCTTTATAAGTGGACATATTTTCAATTCAATTTGATGATACTAAGGACTGCTGAGTAATAACCATGGGTCTCTCCAATCAGTTCAGCATGCATTTCATCAAATGCACTGGTAATTAGTGCCTTATATGAACATCTTCACTATAAACAGTTCAGGCATTTAGAAACAAAGTATCAATGAACTTAACAGTTACTTTTAATTCATTTTATAAATAAGCAACTGAGAATTTTGCTCCAAGTGGCTGCTAGTGTATCCCATTCCATAAATGGCATTCTCCGAAGCATAAGGCACAATATGATATGAATGCAGCTCTTCATAATAGAGAGACTGAGAACAGCATTCCTGTACCATAAACTTCAGCCGTTTTCTTGTATCTGAATATGCAGTCTTATAACAGGGAGCTTCTTTAAAGTATTCATAGCTCTCTTTCTCCGTCTCTAGATGTATCTTCCTCAGCAAATTGTTAATTAACACAGACCTTCTTAAGTAGGTTTCTGGGTCTTCTAGAAACCTGAGCTTCTCCAGAGAAAGTTTGAGAATGCAAGTCCTGTCCTCAGGTAATATCAGGTGCTGGAAAACAAAGTCAATCATTTAATCCAGACGTAGAAAAATGACAAGTCAAGCTTTTGGGTATGGACAACATTCAAGACAATGAAAAAAGAAAAAAAGAATAATAAATACTTACTTTTGGAAAATACCCATGGTAATCTTGATGTAAATCTTCTTCTTCTGCATATTTTCTCTTAAAGTAGGCTACTTTCGACGTTGTTAATGAATATGTTAATACTTTTGTTGGATAAGCTAAACAAAATAATTGGAGAAAAGTCAGATGTTACCATGGCAAAGAATATTTCATCATATAAATTATACTTATAAAAAGAAATTGGTGACCCCAGAAATTGTTGTCCTCTCCTCACTAAAATCACATGGACAACCAGTCAGTGGCCACTGCCGTGTGTTTGAAAAGCCTGTAGGGAGGAAAAGGCCACCCTTTAGAACCAAAGAGATGGTCTAGGTTGGAAATCGATGTTTATTTCCTTTTGCAACCTATCAGAAATCAAATACCAATACTTATTTAACCTCATAATTTTGTTTTGTTTTGTTTCGTTTGTTTGTTACCAGGGATTGAACCCAGGGGCACTAAACCACCGAGCCACATCCCCATCCCTTTTTAATATTTTATTAGAGACAGGGTCTCACTGAGTTTCTTAGGGCCTCACTAAATTGGCTGGCTTTGAACTCACAATCCTCCTGCCTCAGTCTCCAGGATTACAGGTGTGCACCACCATGCCTGGCAACCTCATGCTTTTGAACATCAAAGTTGAAACTGATCAACAAAAAACAATGGGAGGAACTAATGTTTTTCAACATTCTTTTAAACTGCCTAAACCACAGAGGGCATTTCATGTTGCTATTTAAACAAATTGGCATAAAATAGTCAGTTACCCTGTTACAGTTTAAAGAAATAACTGTGTTTTGAAAGTTAAAAAAAAGCCCTAGATTATAGTTATGGTATATCATGGTCCTAACATATGGCTTAATGTATGTCAATCCCAAGTAATTGAGAGATTTAAGTAATGCTATGACTAGCAACACTGACCTTGATATGATAGCTAAAGTGAAAAACTTAGTTTTCTCCTTTAATTTACTATTTATAGAGATTGAGGATTCTGCCTTGTTTAAGGAGGTATAGAGTTCCAGAGTTATGAAACAGTTTCAGACATGAAACGGTTTGTTCAAAGAAAGTTCCTATAATGTCCTCTAGGTGGCGCTGATGCCACAGAAAGGAAGCAAGAGAAACCAGAAAAAGACAAGGAGTTTCCTATTCAAAGCAATGAATGAATGCAAACTCAGTCCAGTTCAGTACTCACTCAACCTCAGGGGACCAGACCACACAAAAAAGCTCCTATTTAAAGATAATTTATCTCACTTTTTATCCATACCTCCATGTAGTAGTAATATGTTGATTAAATAAATTTCTGGTAAGACATTTGATATTTTTCCTCTAGATCTTTTAAATTTTTTGAAGCCTAAGTATTAACAATATACTCTTCAATAACATGCTTTTTCTAGTTTTTCCTCCAACTTGGAGGCATCCACATAAAGCTTTCCTGCAACTTCTTGTAACTGGATGGTTTTCCTGAGCCAGTAGGCAAAACTACAAAATCATACCTAAAGCATTCCAAAATTCACTGGCATCACTGTGGATTATAAACCCAAGAGAACCTTAGTTGGTATGTTTTGTTAAGGGAATCCAGAATTTTAAACTACTTCTATATCTGCACTAAAAAGAGATCACTATGTAATGATAATTCACAATTGAAACAATGATAATAGTTGCTATTTTATGTACACAATCCCTGAATTTAACAAGCAAATTTTAGTTTACATAGATTTTTCACTGCTCTCAAAAGTTTAGGGAAAAAAAGAATGAAATTGGACAGAAAAGAAAGAAAACATTCCTGAACAGTTTTCTAAGGAAGTGTTTTTTAGCAAACTACATTTTTAGGCATGTTTTTAAGGGATTTAATCAAATAATTAGGTGGCAATGGTTTGGTTTATCCCTTGTGATAATTATTCATGCTTCTTTTTAAACTGTGTAACTAATAGTGTTCTAACTAAACTGTGTAACTAATAGTGTTCTAACTGTGTAACTAATAGATGTAATAGTGGTTCACAAATATCAGCTAGCATCAGAATCATCTGTAGGGGCTCCTTAAAACAAATTGCTGGGTTTCATCCCCAGAGTTTCAGTCAGTCTGAAGTGGAGAATTTGCATTTCTTACAAATTTTCAGGTGATGCTAGTGGTACTGGTCTGAGACCCACATTTTAAGAGCCTTCATGTTACATCCTTAAGTATGTGTTATAGTAGTGCCACAAAAGGGGCTGGAGATATGGCTCAGTTGGTAGAGTACTTGCCTTGCATACACAAGGTCCTAGGTTCAATCCCCAGCACCACCACCAAAAAAAAAAAAAAAAAAAAAGTACTGCCACCAAAGCAAGTTGAAATCAATCAATCAGTCAACCAATTGACTTAACATCAGAACGGCAAGCATTTGGCTTGATTGATTTTTGTTTTTGCCATCGCTTCCCTACATCATCTTAGATGCTTTAGCATCATAAACAAAGACAGACTGCATCTTAACTAAACAGTGAAGAATGAAGTCACTTTTCAACGGGAATCCCTGGGTTCACATTAAGAAGCATCAATGGCTGTTACTAGCATTATAGCTGGACAAGTCGCCATTTTTTTTTTAAAGCAACGTCCAGTGAATTACTACAGTGAAGGGAAGAGTGAGGAAAGACTTGGAAATGAGAAGAGTAATTTTACCATAAGCAAACATTATTTTCATATATCTTTTTTAAATGTCTGCTTATTTTATCTTCCTGAGTAATGTAATGTCTACGGCCTTTATGACCAATTAAAAAGCTTTTAATGAATGATACAAGGGAGGACAGGTTGTAGTTTCGAGAACCAAATGTCAAATAGACTTATTTTTCTGGCTCCCAAGTGAACCTCCAGGGAAGATATTTTGGTTTAACAGAGCAAGACAAAATAAATAAACAAATTAAAGTATATATTAAATGACTCCAAGGTTTATAAAGATTATTTCTGGCTATATTTAAGCAATAACCTATGATACAGAATACACTTGTCCCTGAAAATACACTGTAAATTCTCAGGAGATCTCCATTTGAGACTTCTCTCTTCTGTGAGCAACACACTTAGCCACTTAGTTTATTGTACTTACTTAAAACAACACCCACATAGGCTGTGGAAATGCTGAATAGCTTTCACAGCTGGTACCAGTTTGGCAATTACCTCTTTGCCAGCTGTTTAGCTATTTGCATCAGATTTTGAAGGATGGTTTTAGACTTGTAGGCTAAAAGATATAACAAACATGAGTTCCTACAGCTGTTCTCCTGCTAGATTAGATCTCAAAAAATTCAGAGCTGGAAATTATTTATTGGTCATCTGATTCAAGGATCCTTGTTGTACAGATGAGGAAACTGTGGTGCCAAGGAGTCCAGTGGTTTATAGTCTGGGTTTTGAAGTAGGTGAAAGCAAGTTTGAATTCCAGCTCTGCCACTTCTTTGTATTGTGACCTTGAACAAATTACATAAACTCTCTGCAAATGGCATTTGTAAAATGGGAATAGAAATACACTGGCTCATAAGATCACAGAAATAATTCATGGAAAGTGACTGGCACTGTGCCTAGCATATAGTAAGCACTCAATCAAATTGCACCTCTTCTTAGTGCCAATAGGCACAGATCTATCATATGGAAGCAATGTCAACCTGGCCTCCTAGCTCTGACCTGAAGATTCTTTTCCACCATCCTGCCTTATGGAGACACTGGATTATCCTTAGACAGTTAAGGGACTGCAAGAAAATATATCAAATGGATAAGCTGAAAAAATATAATAGGTTCTATAAGTGCTCCAAGAAAATGTTTCTGGCTTATTTCCATTAATCATACATTTTAGGTGAAAAAAAATATAAATGGTTTTTGAAGCACCAAGATAATCATCTAAATAATTAATGTTAATATGAATATCCAAAAAAAGTTAGTTTATTATGATCTCTTAAACATGTGTAAATGTTTATCATTCTCCTGCAACTAAAAAACTAAACTCCATCTAGCCAGTTATTTAGATAAAGCTATTGAGATAGATAAAAAGAGTAAAATGATTTTATGTCTTTATGTTCTGTGTTGAGCTCTGAGAATAGCATATAAATTATAAAACTGAATTAGGTTGAGACTAAGTTTATCTCTGAAGGTGAAATAGCTAATGCTGGCTTGAATACTAAAATTGTTTTCAATGCTATGACCTCTGGGCACACAAAACATCTTTGCCAGGCTTGGTATATTTCATAGTGTAAACCTTCAATAAGCAACAAATTAAAAATCACAGATCAGAATGACCACCACCCCCCCTCATCAGAGTTCTGGCCATGCAATGTATACATGCTTCTGTAAATAAATGTTTAAAATTTGATTACAAACAATTGCTCAAAAACTCTTCCTTGTTCTGCTTCTGCCTCCAGACAACTAAAATTCTATTATTGTACAAGTGATTTCATTTGGTACACGGCCCAGGGACAGTACATTAAGAAAACATCATCAGCAAATTAATTTATAAACACTTTGAGAGAACAGACAACAGTAAAAGAAGAAGAGCCCCTGTCAGAGTAATTCATTCTTTGTCCAAAAGTAGAAATTCCAAGAAATGGTGAAGAAGTGATGTGTTACATGTATCTTAATTCTAGGAGGGTTCTCATTTTCTCCCCAACATTTTAATCAACATATTACAAAAAGCAAGAGTTGAAACCATTCTATCTCATCCTCACTGCAGACAGAAGGGCAGGAGACTGATCTATGGGGAGAGACGAGGTGAGTTCCATCTCAGATCAACGAGTGACTTGGGTTGTAGACAAATCATATGCTTCAGTTGCACTCTCTCTTATTGATTTCTCTTTGTCTGGTGTTAGCCTGGTAGAAGCTTTTAAAAGTCTAAGTGCCCCTATATATCTAAATAATGATCTACTAGTGGCAAAACTATCAGACATCCTTCCTGAGGGCCTTGACCACTTTTGTTTGGAAGAGTTCTCCCATCTGTCAGTGTTAGCCACATTCTGCAGTCCTGCTGCATGGTTTAAAACACTTGAGCATAACCTTCTTAGAGCTGTCCCATGGCATTAGTTTAAATACTAGCCTTATAATATATTTGCTTTGTGTCTTTGGGCTGGATATTTGGCCCCAAAGAGCCTGAATTTTCTCATCTCTTAAATGGGGCAACAATATCAAATTCATTGACTTGTATATGAATTGTGAGGTAATGTTAAAAGTACTTAGTGCCTAGCACATATGCTCATATTTTTGCTTAGTAAATGTACATTAATATTTGCAGGGACCTCACATTTGAAATCATAATTACATATCCTGCTCAGTGGCATTATGTTATACATAGGAGATTTGTTCTCTCTTTAGTGTTGAGCAAAGGTTGCATAGAACATTAATAAGTGTATTCACAAAGGTAGAAGGGTACAAAGTTCAAAGCTGCAATGCTGCGTCTTCTATGGACCTTTAGTATTGACAATACTTCATCAGATACCTTTCTTCATAACCTGCCTAGCACCTTTCTGTAGAATATGCTCTATGATAGCAGAACTCAGTGTCAATTTTTAGCTCTGGATCAATGGAGCAATCAGTTTCTTCAGATTTACCCCAAGTAAAATATTGACTTTCCTGGCACTTTAGCATCAGCAACAAGTTGCAGCTCCTGGAAGACTATGTTGGGAACTTCTAGAGATACTGACAGCCACTGAGTTACATGGGTTTCTCAAATACCAGCAGCATTGTCTGGTACAAGATTCCATGTGCCTTGACGTTGCTCCAAATACAGGCATGGAATAGTAAACAGAACAGCAACAGTTCCACGAACCTAGCTTGTTCCTAGGGTAATGCTCCCTGAACCAAAGAGAACACCATTAAATGAGACATGACCAGTCAGGCAATCATGAAATTACCTTAGGCCCTGTACCAAGGCCAAGTTGTCCAATAATCTAGTGCTACTGAGATGGAGATCAAGTGCAGTAAGCTTCTTGAGTGCACTCTCTGACTTACCACCCTCTAGAAGTGCATCTCCTGTTTTGAGGGATCATGCTCCTTTGACTCCAGCCTTTACCTTACAAAGTAGGAGTAAATCAGAGAGAAAACTGGCCATGTAACCACACTTCTGGAAATTGCTTCCAAGAAATATCTTAACCAATAATCTCTTGGAGAAAGGCTAAACTTCCTTAGGAACCCAGCACTGGCACTCAGAAAGGAGAATCTTAATCCCCAGCCTATGGATGGTAGTGGCCTTTTGGAAGGTGTCTGATCTCTATCATCCTGATCATCTTTCATTTTGATATCCCCATCACAACCCCACCCACCCATCCACATTTAGATCCATTAACAAAAACATCTCTCTAGGCCATTGTTGCTTGTGGTATCCCAGAAGGGTTTTAGAACAACATGAGCATTAGCATTACTCATTAAGAACATATTGGAATTCACTCTAGAGTTGGGTGATTCTCTGTCCTCATTCATATGGTACTCCCAGGTAGAGATGGTCTGGACAGAAAGTGGTCTTCATTCACAGGGTGCCTTTCTTCTAAGCACCTGTGCTTTGTTAAATTAATTGCATTGTGTTCAAGCTCAGCAACCACTTAAGTTAATAGATGGTATCCTTCACATTAACTCTGGAGACTGAGACATAAAGTGGCAAACCGAGTAGCACCTGGGGACAGAATCATGCCTCCAGGCTCTTGGGTCTGACTCTCTTTGCAACATCTTTAGCTTTTGTAGATGCCCCTAACCTCTAGTCCCTTTTTATAAGCACTTAAAAACTAACTAACACATCCTCTTAAACACCCCTACAGAATTCCCAGCCACAAACTCATCTCTCCTCTCTAGCTAGGCACCACTGATATTTAGAAGACTCTTGTAGCTCAACAATTAAGATTTATTGCATTTTACTTTTTATAGTTTATAATATAAAAAACAAGTATTTTATTTTCTAAATATGAGGCCATATTAAAATCCTGGACAGAACACTAGTAAACCCATAATGATTTCCATTATCCTCCACCATCCTACTGAGAAACATTTCAATGAACTGGAAGGCTCTGTATTGGCCCATTTGTATAATTTTAATGAGAAAAACATTTAAACTAATTGTGTTAAACTAAAAAGGGAAAGCATTAATGTATCAATGCTATTTAGATGAACTTGTTTTTTTACAAAACAAAGAAACAGGAAAAAAGAATTGTCAAGGATTTGCTCCTCCCAAAATCTGAAGGGATGCTTCTGATGCCTCTTCCTCCCTAGCTTCAGTGCTGAGTGGTTTGGGTCAATTTACTCTTGCCTCTCCTTCTGGGAGAATTATTTCATTTTAGTTTTGTCTGGGTTCCTGAAGCATATTGCTTTGACAAATAGAGCAATCTTAACTGCTTATTCTTTGGCTTTAGAGTATTGTTGGGATGTCAGTGTTTTGACTGTTACAGCCAGCTGGCATGAGTCATCAGTAGACATCCCAGGTGGAGAGACAAGGGCCTCATCCTCTTGGTACACATTTTGAATACTTCAATGTGTTTCATGGCATCTTCTAAATCCTATGAAGGTCTCATGACATAAAATTTAACATGCTCATACCTGCCTAAAAGTTCCCAATACAGCTGACATATGAAAAAAGACTGAAATTAGAACTTGGTTGTAGTATAAACCTGCTCAATCCCAGCTTTATCAAAGTGTTAGACCCCCTAAGTACATGCCCCCATTACAATTTATATTTATACTATGTACAAGCATAGCTAGTATTTGCACTGATGAAGGGGGTAACTACATCCTTAAATACAAATTGGAATTTTTTTTTCACAAAAAGTGTTCATTTTTTTATTCATCAGTGCGCCGCATTCACTCTGTGGAGCCACCAATGTATCTAGGATTAAATGTTTATGTTACAATGCTAACATTTTATTTATTTTTAATTATTTAAAACTAAACACTCTGATAACATTTTTCTGATTAATTACTTTTAGATAGATCTGTTCACCAAAATTTCATAATATGTAGTCTACATATTAAACACTCATAATAGAATCAAAATTAAAATTTAAGAACCTCTTTTATTTGACCTTTGGAATCAGACAGTAGTCTCAATGAAAGGGCAGATTAGGTTACATAAATTAAAGGACACCAAATGATTTTAAACTTCTATGCATATTACATAAGGGATAGGATGTACATAAATTACTAATGCACAGAACTAATGCATATACATGAACCAATAATTGTGGCTACTTTACTCAAACTTTCCTAAGATTAATGGCATGACTAGAACTCTCTACACATCTCATGGCAGATGACAGTAAATCTCATTGGTCTCCTTGAATTTGTCACCATAAAATATAGTAATTATAATGGAAGAAGAGTGGGTGGTGCTAAGATCTAGTGAATCTAATCTATTTTGATGGTTTGAATGGTTATCTTTAGTATTATTATTAATAATATTATTAATATTATTATTAAACTATAGATATTTCAATAACCAACTACAGAGGTCAATAATTTCAGTCTCATGATATTCATAAACCTATACCATGAGACCAGAGTAAATTTTCAAATCAGTTTCTGAGGAAAATTGTTTAATTATTTGTTTTCCTAAAGGGAGGTAAAACATAGGCAGAAATGCAGCATGGTATATTTTTATGAATTTGACAGCAATTTGCTAGGCTGGTTATCTACAGGAACTGCACATGGATAGCTCAGGACATGCGAAAGTTACACAGTGTTACAGAGCTAAACACTCACTTACAGACTGTATTCAGTCTTAAAAATTGAGTTTCAAGTGCTTAGCACTCATAGATTTCTATCATCATGACCTTAATGCAAATTAAATTTAAAACATTACCATAATCTCTTTTTTGCAACTTGGAGAGTTCTCTTCATTTTCTCCAATCAGTCATGCACCAGGGTATTCAGAAGGCTTACACTTGACATGTTCCCGGAGCCAGGCTACCTAATTTGGCCTACCCTATTCACATGGGTCTTAGAGAGGAAAATCTGCCAGCCCACAAATGTCCTTTTTACAGAAAACCTCTATTGACTTCTACCCAGCAACCGTCTATATAAACAACCCCTTCTATTGATCTTGTAAGTTATGGTAATGCTACATTAGCATTTATTTCACTGGATACATATTTAAACAGTAATTTCTTTTAAGCCAGTGATTACCTGGTAATGCTGACTCAATCTGAAAAGTATATTTCTAGGACAGCTTCAGAAAATCTGGTGAGAGTTCCCCTTTGCACAGCAAGCATTTCTCACAGCCTGGGGCTCATGAATGGTTACCTGAGATCTTGAAACAAGGAGATAGACACAAATAACATCGGACAAGTCAGGACTGCATTGATATGAGCTGGTTATCAAGTCAGGATCAAGCAAGTACTGGGAGGACATTATCTAAGATGTTTGAGGTGGGGCTGATCTGGACTAGACAGATTGATAAGGCTTCAAACACACAGTCACTTTAATGTTCTCCAGATTTAGGGTATCCTAAGAAATTTAGAAACAACTGATAATTGATGTCACCAGTTATTTACTTGGGTGACTATTTTGTGGAGATTATCAATAGGGTAATTTAGGAAAATCAGCTTCATTTGTTTTCAAGTGCCAGATTTTGTATGATTTCAGGAAGTATTCCCTCTGAAGTAACAAAGCAGCAGTTAACTCAAAACAGACTGTCTTTCTCTGGAATACATGCTTGTTCTGGGAAGATTTGAAATAGCCAAATGCTTACTTCTTTGAAAACAGTTTTTCTTTAAAGGGCCGTGTTCAACTGCACCTTTTCTACATGGATGTATGCTTACAGATCTCATCATCTTCTATATTTAGAGAGATGAGCTTTCCAAAGGAAGATAGGCAGCCAATAAGGAGGATCCCATCAAAAGAGAGGTGAGTTACTATGGTTACTTTTCAGGAGGTTGAGTAGCACTGAATGCTGCTCCTGGCCAAATGGACCCTTTCCAGAGGAGGATCTAAAAAGAATGTTGCTCTCCAAACGTGTTGATTCAATTAGTCCAGACTACACTGTCATTTGAGCCTAAACCATAGGCTCCCTATGGGCGCTTGCTGCTTCCAGTTCTCCTAACTGCATAACGGCCGAGAAGTCAAAGAAAAACAAGGAGAATCGAAAACTTCTGAACACTACCTTACAGTGATGAGCAGGGTAATCCTCAAGAACCAATCCCAAGATTTAAAAAAAAAAAAAAAAATCAAATCAGGTCATTTGGGACGAGCAGCTGGCCACTTTTCAATGGCGGGAGGGTGGAGTGGGATCCCGTAACATGTCCCTAGTCTCCCCCTCAGTAATGAATCTTCTCTGAAGGGTGCCTGGCTAGAGGAGTCCTGACATACCTTACGAGCTGGGTCCACTTACCAGGAGATCGCGCATGCACCTGTTTCGTAAAGGCGCGGAGTTCGGAGCTCACTGGTGCTTTTGCGGCGCTGGCACGCTTCAGACCGGCACTGACAGCAACAGCGACAGCAGTGGCGGCGGCGCGACAGCGGCAGCAGCGGCAACTGCAGCTCGGCGGGCAACCCTGGCTCCTGCAGGTCGGTCCCTCCAGTCTGTGAAGCGCCTCTCACTCCGGGTTCCGAACGCAAGGCGGGCGCGTAGCGCTTCTCGGCTCGCATTGGACCAGAGGGAGCAGATGTTATCCGGTTGCTAGGAGCGTTGCTAGGAGGCGATGACGCCCCTCCACAGCTCCGGAGCAACTTTCCTGTAGGTCGGGTGCGCTGGCGGGGGCTGCTGGGAGCAAGGTGGAGAGCAGTAACAAGGAGGGACAGCTCTGAACAGAAGGATCCCGGCTGCGCTCGCCTAAATTGGGTCCAGGACAATGGGAAGGGGAGCAGGAGATGGGTGAGAGACAGGAACCTAGGCTGGTGACAAGAGCCTCACGTCCCAGGGAAGGGTCACTCGGCTGTAGGCCCTAGATGAGTATCTTATATGGGGAGGTTGCTTTTGCGGACAGTGGGTACTTTCCGAGGCTGAAGAAGAGGTAGGATTTTGTAGACCTCGATAGGGGAGAGACTGTGTGTGTGTGTGTGTGTGTGTGTGTGTGTGTGTGTGTGTGTGTGTGAAAGAAGGGGGGCGGGAGAAAAGGAGAGAGAGACGAATGAAGCGATGCAGCGGTGCAGGATAAGCAGTAAAGGACTTTTTGCCTCCTGGGACTCTCCTATGCCCCCTCCCCCACACGAGTTCCGATTTGTGTCTCTCCGGATTTGAGCAGTTGGTAGATTTTGAAGAGGGAAATACTAACTAATCCCATGCAAAACAGCGCAAAGTCTAACTCCTTTTGGCTCTTTCTGTGGTTGTGGCATGGTACCAAAGATTTCAGAAGGAAAAAAAAAAGAAGAAATGTTCCTGTGATCGAAAATACTTTCTTCACACAGTTAGAAAGATTTCATTTTGATCCAAGAGCTAAATAAAACCTCCAGCAAATATAAAAACTTCTTTAAAATAAAATGCACAAAACAAAGGTACTTTTCACAAGGAAAATTAAAGTATGCATATCTCAATCATTTACATTTTAATATAAATTTACTCAAAATTTTGTATTCTCTTGGATATCTCACTCAAGCATTGTTTTTCTATTGCTTCTTATTTTGTTGCTAAACAGCATTGGGGAGAGTGATGATTAGAACATAGAAAGTGGGAAAGGATTGAGAAGTTGTTTTCTTTGAAGCCAGGGGTGGTTGCTGTGCAGTGTTATGCTGATTCTTATCGTGCCAGCATTCTGGGGGGCTGAAGAGGATAAGTAAAATGGCCCTCAGCTCTCAGGGGCACCTAGTACCTACTGGATGCCTATGGAAAACCTGGGAGTTGACATTTTGTCAGGCTTAAGGTTTAAAAAGTTGACAACCTAAAACTAAATAATAATCCAAAGTAGGCTTATTAATATCAATTATCAATTCTCAGCTACCAGGTCAGAAAAGAGGCTTTGAGACCCTCACACCTCCAACCCAGGAGACAGTGGCAGGTAGCATTACCCCACTGCAACTTCCTTCTCACTTGCAATAGAGGATGTGAGGAGCTGCTGTCAGTGTTGTCAGCCTTGCCTTCCTGTCCAGTTCATCTGCAGAGATTCCCCCTGGCTCTTCAAGGTCCAGTCATTCCGGATGTTTTTCAGTTTCTTTGAATGGAGAAGGTTCTGGCTTGGCTCAGGTATTTTGTACTTGCTGTGTCTCTTCTTAAATGTGTCTCCTTTCACCTGGCTTCCTCCCACTCAGCCTTCAAGTCGAAGCTTAAATACCACTTCCTCATAGCGGCTTCCCCTGACAGCCTCCCACCCACTACATTAGTCCCCTAATTACATTCCCAAATCACACTACCGATCCCATTTCACAATATTCATCACACCACATTTTAAGCTATTTCTACCTGGTTAACAATGCGTCCCTAGTGTGTAGCACACAGTGTCTGGTACATCAAAGAGAACCAAGAGCACATGGCAATAGATGAATTCATCCTGTCTGGCTTCACATCCCTGTTCTCACCTTAGCTGTGTAGCTGTCATTTAGTGAACTTACACAACCATGAAGGCAGCCACTGGTGACTGTCTTTGTTGTTCAAGTGGAATGGGGGAGGGGGAAAAGACTATTCTACAGAAATGAGTTTTCTGGCCTTCATGAGACATTGTATTTATACAAAAATTTCTTTTCATTCTCAAAGCATCTTATCAAAGTCACTACCTGGGTTTTAATGGCATTGGTGAATACTCAATTCAAAGTCACTTAAATATTTTTCTAATACTCTTTTCTCCACGCCTTCTAAGTATGAGTCCTCTTAGCTAATCTGTTATCTTTCCTTAGAAAGCAGCCTTCATAATCACATGCTGTGTTTCCAAAAAGCAAAAACAAACAAACAAACAAATCCATTCCGCGAGCAGTTAGCAAACTTGACTGACAAGTGCAGGTCTTCTCATATTGTGCTTTATCAGAATAAACCAGAAAACCTTTGCTGTTGTTAATCAAAGTGGCTGAATAATTTCCAAGCCCCCTTTTCTTCTGGGACTACCTCAAAAAATTGAGTAGATGTTGGAAGAAATGAAGGAAAGGTCAAGGTAATCTCAAGTTCATAGAATGGCTTGGTTGCAAAACTGGAAATAGAACAATGTTTATTGAACCATGGATGTCTGGAGATATAATTTTATAAGTTCTTCAATTCTACTAAGTGATTAGAACAAATCTTTAATTAGACAATTTTAGATTTTTAAATCAAAAATTAAAATGCCATACAATTTGCCTTAAAATTTATTCAATTCTAATTTTCTCACCATTGAATCTGTCCTTCCTCAAAATGACCACAAATACTCATCCTGTCTCTTGCTCCTTATCTGTCTACTGAAAAGAATGAAATGTTTTATTATGTTGTAGAATATACATCAAAGTTCATCAGAGCTTTGAAACACCACCCCAGTTTCCTCTTGAGCCATATTTCTGAATCTTTCTGGAAAAATATATAATGTGATTTGACTCATCAATAACATGCTACTCAACATGTTTATAATTTTTTTAGCTCCTATTATATAGGACAAAAAAATCGAAATAATAAAAGAACCATAGTCAGACATGGCTATCTCAATTAAGCATTTAAGCCTGGGTAAGTCTCAAAGCAATATCAGAAGACAGCATTGGGAAATACTCAACCTACAGTCATTTATAATATATGTCAAGTTTTAGGCTTTCCAGATCATGTGCTGTAAGATTAATATACGGAAAAATCTGTTCCCTCTGCATTGTTTTATATGATTTGCTTTGGTGTGTTTGTCACATATGTATGCATCAGTGCTCATACACATGTAGAAAAGTTCTACATGTAGAAATGTTCAACCCTCCTCAGCATACAAAACTCTTTGCCCTGTGGCTTTGGAAATATGAACTCAAATAATCTTATTTGCAAACATGTCCCCTTGGTGTTGAAGTGCTCTAAATCCAACACAACTATGGGTGAACAACTATAACGTTCTAGTACTACAACAGATTAAGAACTTCAGCAACAAATGAGCCGGCCATTAGCAAGCTTTCTGTAAACAATTGTACTACCACAACATTGGAAATAAGAAATTGTTTTTTAAAAAAGAGGAAGATGTAGGTGTACTAGACACCGACTAGAGGATTCTAACCAACACTATTTCATTTTCCTGGGCACAAAAACTACAGTTCCAACCTTCTTAACTATAGGAAGAGCCATGTGACTAAATCCGGCCAATAGTGTTTGGGCAGGAGTGAGGATCCCCATTCTAATTCTGGCCTTGAAAGCAAATTATTTCATTCTCATATTTTTCCTGCCCCCAGTTTGCATGGTGATATATTCCTTCAGAGCCCATAAATATCTGAGATTTCCAAGTCACAAAAGGAGACTCCATCTCCAAGATGTTGCCACAGAGAAAGGTGCATGGGTAAAACCAACCCAGATAATAGAGTAAGAAACCTTTTCATGCTAATACACTGATATTTAGGGTTGTTCATTACAACAGCAGTATTACTTACCTCAACTAGCACAGCATGTAAAAATGGTGATAGATGAAACATCTATAGATGGATTCTTATTTGTTTGGGGGGTGTCAGCCATGCTTTTATTGCTATAGAGGTATGTGATTATAACAGCCTGACTCCCTCCAGTTTGAGCTTGCTGCATATAAGCCTGGTAGACTTATCAGGACTGAATAAACATGGAGATGAAAGAGCTCTAGAGGGGAGCCCCTCTGATGAAAAATTACCTGGGTTTTGTACATTAACACCTACATTTTGCTTCCTCATAATTCTCTTCCAGAACAATTTAGTTACTCAGGTATCTTTCTATTTATATAGCTCTTTACTTACCTGTTATTTTAAATGCAATACTTTAAACAAGTGTTTGAGGCAATATATGTTTTGTATAAAACCAACTGTAAAAGCCTACAGAACCCCGAACCTAAATAAGTTATATGAATCATGAATGCAATGCTTATAGTTCTAATATACATATCTGCAGTTGGTATAGTTTTGAAGCTAATGGTTTTGAATATACTAAAATAAGTAATATCATTCAGACTCATAAAATATGCATGTTGATGCTGCAAAACTATCTTTTTTAACATAAAAATTTCACACATGTACATATAAACCATCTGCTAAAACTTTATTGATAAAACCAGTAGCAGCAGTTTTACAAAATTGGAATGATTTTCAGTTTTGAACTATCATGAATTCAGTTGCAGCAGACATTTTGTACAAACTGGGGCTAATGCTTCTTCTATGTTCTGTTTTAAACAAAAAGCAATTAGAATTTATCCTCATGCATTTAAATATCTAATACAGAAATAGTTTTTAGGCAGCATAAAATATGCTTTTCAACATCACTCTGAGACTGAACATCTGCCTTAAGCATTATTTGTACAAGAAAAACAGTATAATTCTTCTCATCATGAACTTATTCTTTATCACAGGTAAACAATGTTATATTTTCTAACATTTTCAAAGAATGTTTCTAACTTAAGAGTTAAATATTTCGCTGATTTGCCTAGCTGAAACAAGACAGAACAGTGGAACAGTAATACATTACAACCACTGTTATGAAATCCTGAACATTACAAAAGGTAAAAAGGTGTTCTAAAGTTTAACAATTAAAAAAATGTCCCGACCTTTTCCTTTACACTAACTAATCATTGATAGAAGTAAACTTAGAAGTGGAAGGGGTCATTACATTCTATAGCTGCCCCTTCTGGAAACAGCCAGAGATACATTCATGCTTCTTCAATGAGACACACCAAAGTCAATGAAGTCACGCTAGGAGAAACACAAGGACACCTGTGTGGAATGTTCTGAAGAATTTCAGAAGTTTCTAAAATGAAGATCCAACACTTCAGGGGAGTGCCCTCTCTCTTGAACAACTGGATACCTAGGTACTTTCTGCTGGAAAACTTTAGAGAAGGAAATATGATAGTGGCCAGTTCGGAAAATGCCCATGAAACACAGGGAGAGGTTTAGGGTGACCCCTCCACTACAACAGTATATAGCCTTGGACTATCAGTTTGTGGAGGGGTTCTTTTAGTGATCTGGAAATCTAGAGGAAGACCTGATACCACATTAAACCATATTATAGTAAATTCTCCCCAAAAGTGAAACACATAAAACTATTGACCATTATTGACATCCACCAAAAACTCAGGACAGCACAGTACATACAGGGAATGTACTTAAAAATTAAAAAGTAAACATGATATACATGATATACAAAAAGCACAGTTTCACAACCTCAATACATCTGCAACATCCAGCTGTGAGCAGAATAGTAACATAAAGCCCATTCCCTGCTAAGAACACTGTGTTCCACATAAGGGTAAAATCTCCTGAAAATCTCCTAAAATAGTTACATATGTTCAAAATGAATGAATCATTCACATTTAATTTTTTCATGCAAGTTCTTCAAGGACACCCATCAAAAGTTGAGATATAAAGAAAAACCAAAAAATATTTTAAAACAACAGAGCTGCACACAGTATGCATATGGTGAAACATAAATGTGTGAATGTGAACAACTGTTTCCAATGCCATCTGAAGACGAAGAAAAAAAATTGAGAATCAGATTTATCTTGCACTATGAATACAAATAAAATATCGCTATGAAATCTTGGATGTACCTTTAAAATGATGTTTTAAAATTTTACTATTTTTCTGGGAGAAAATAAAAGGATATTTAAGAAGAAAATGATTGTGGGTAAGGAAATTCACTTGGGAAGTAAGAGATAAGCCTGAGTCTTCAAAAGAAAATGATGACAGACATTTAATGACCTTTTTCTTTGTGTGGTGTGTGTGTGTGTGTGTGTGTGTGTGTGTAAGAACCTTTCTGTGTACTGTATTCAAATCCCATGGTGGGGTAGAAAAAAAAAAGTCATTCAATTTTAATACTTTCCCTGTAATTGAAGTTAAATTGTTCTAAAGAAAGATCTGCATTCAATGCAAAGATTGGCAAACCACCTGAAAAGATTTGCAATTTTTTGTGTGGTCAGTTTTGAACAACAAAAATAGAACCTAATACTTTATTTTTATTTTCTCAGAGGCAGAATGACTAAAGATCATTCCAACTGTAACTTGCAGTCAGACAAATTACTGGCAGAGATCTAAAAGTGTCAATTACTTTGATATAGCAACATAAAAAGTGGATCTGACCTTAATATAAAAATAAAATAGCTTGCAGTCTTCAAAAATCTTGTAAGTCTTCAAAAACTCTGCAAATTGTTTTTTCTATCCAGCACCTGGTCATATATATAACCAGGTTTATTTATTTATTAACAAATCCAGGTTCCACAAGTTGCTGCAGCTACAAAGCAAAGGGCAGTTGATGCATAGAGGAAAAAAAATCTCAAAACATTCATCAGATATTGATCACCAATCAGGCCTCCCCATTCACCCAGTGTGATTATCAGAGTTATCATTCCAATACCCAATTACGTGTCCATTCAGCCTCTGCATTACCATGGGTCATCCTTCCGTTAAAAAAATCAGAGCTGCTGTGTGATTTGGATGCTTACAAATAACTCTTGATTTGTGCAATAGACTATGATAGGGCATGATTGCAAAACTTCCTTTCTGTTGGCAGAAGTGATAAAGGTAAAGTCATATAAACTAATAACAGAAGATGGTTTTCTTTCCTTAGTCAGTAATAACAATTAGCATTTTGTCAGCATATGTTTAAATTATTGCTTAACAAAGGAAAACTATAGAGTTGCTAAATTTCTGCATAAACTTCAGAAATTTCTCTGTTTAGATTCCAAAATAGAGAAAAGAAAAATATTGGTTAACATAAATTAGAAAATGTGATATTCTTCATAAACCTTCATTCCAAATGTAAAACAAGCCCCATATTACCTAGGTGAAATTGATTTCAGATTGGGTTGCTACATTTTTATTTGATAGATCATATGAAGAAATCCATTTACTTTCCTAAGAACATTAAAATCTGTCCTACCAATTGGAATTAGAAATAAAAGTAAAAGGTCATAAACTGTGATACATCAAGACAATGGAATATTATTAAGAAATGCACTATGGAGGCATAGAAAAGCATGAAACTTAAATGCGTGTTAGTAAGTTAAAGGAGCCAATCTGAAAATTCTACATGTCATTTGGTTCCAACTATATAACTTTCTGGAGAAGGTAAAACTATGGAGAGAGGAAAAAGATAAATGGTTGCCAGACTTAGTGGGGAGGGAGGAATGAAGCGACAGAGCTTAGAAGATTTTTAGGGCAGTGAAAATATTCTACATGATATACAACAAGAAGTACATATCATTATACATTCTTCAAAACCCATAGAATATGCAATACCCTAATGAACCCTAAGGTAAATTATTCATTTCAAATAATTATGTATCAATATAAGTTCATTCACTATAACAGATGGAACACTGCAGTGGACAGAATAGTTAAAAGTCTGTGTGAGTGGGGATCAGGGTATATGGGAACTCTGTACTTTCTGCTTAATTTTGCTGTGACCCTAAAATTGAACTAAAAAATAAAATGCATTGATGTTTTTCAAAAAATAAAAAAGATCACAAAACCTTCGTGCTTTCATCTAAAAATGCAAGTAAAATCTTATTCCAACAAACATAACAAATTTCTGTCGCAAGAGTATGCAAATACTAACTTCTTATTCACAAATTTAAAATAATAAAAAATCACAATAAAATTAAATTTAAAACTTCTGGGAAAGACTTTGTATTTCATCATACTAAAATCTAATTTGTGGCTGCATTAGTATGGTGACATAATAAAAAGACTGAATTATAATGTGTTACAGTTGTAGATTAATAAGGATTACCATAGTTCACAGGGAAATGTGGCAAAATTAGCAAGATTTGCTCAAGATGCCAGGTACAAGGAACTTGACAGTATTAAGAAAGAAACGTGGCTCTAGAATGTGCATGTGTTATACATAACAACTTACATGGAAATATCTTTCTCTTAGTGCATATGTTCCTTACCTGATCAAAGTTTTCACGTGAAGCTTTCTGATATCTTTTCTCAAACACACAGATCTTGTTGAAGTAAGTGATGTAAACTTTTTATTAGGGTCCATCAACTAGGCCATGCTAAAAAACTGTCTACAAATCAATACGAATTTTTAGACTACCAAAGATTGATTAATTTCTAATCAATCCATTGGGTAGACTATAGTTTCTGCCTTCTGTTGTAAAGTTGAAGGCATCGGGAATCAGATTCAGACTGATATAAAAATTGAGATTAGAAAACAATTACAGGTTCCTCTTCCTGGAAGGGACATTCCCAAAGTTGACTTTTACCCATTTCATATGGATTGCCCCAAATGTGTCCAGGTTTTGTTTTTTTTTTTTTAAATAACTATGACAAGTTTTAATCAAAACCAGAGAGGTACGCAGAAAACAGAGTTGTTTGTTCTCATTATCACCCCCTTTATCTGGCAGCTTTGGCTCATTTAAAAAGTAAAGGGTAGCAGGACTTTTCACTCATAAAACATGACACTTAGAAGAGCTGTCACATTTGCTTGTGCTGGCCTAGCATTCTAGGGTCTCCAAGTGCTTTCCATTCAGTTACAAAAGCCAAAAATACTAACTATGCAACTGCTATTTCATGATGTAATTCATTTCACTGCAAAGTGGAACACCAAGCTCTTCCCATACAAAACATAGCCCTTTATCTTGAAGAGAAGCACATGCTGACAAAAAGAATATCTTTATTTCTTAACCAGAGAGAGCAATAACTTCCACCCTCCCTAAATCCTCTCTCAGGAGGGTAAAGACACCATTACAGAAATGCATTCAGCCAAAAATTAAAGGATAAGGATACTAAAGAGATTTTATGGTTTACCTAGAATCCTTGTCAGAATCTTTTAAGAAAAGAGGAAATATTTAGAAACAAAAATGATCTTTGGATTGAAACTGTTTTACTCATCCCACTATTCTCCAGCCACCACCCCAGAATCTGGAACATATTATATTTAATAAATGTCTTTTGAGTGAATATATTTTGTATAAACCAAAATTATGGAAAATAGCAAGAAATACTTTAAGGGAAAACGAAGTCAGCAAAAATTATGCATAAATATGGTGAGACCATTGGGAAGTCTACCTTTTAGTCATCTGTGAAGTAATTGGGAATATTGCCACTTACGGGCAGGAAGTAGAAACTTCCATTGAGATATCTGGTGGCGGCATAGTGAGCATAGTTAGCAATGCTAGGGATTTCTTCTAAGAATATCCATGGGCCTCCAGGTCTGCCTATGAGTTTGTCCTACAAAGGCTCAAGCTGTTCCATAGGTTTCACAGTGACTATAAATATAAGTGATTATTGTCTGTGTCTAGGATACAGCTTTGTGACCCAAAGGGAACAAAAAACATGAAGGCACCATAGAAGGAAAAACTAACCCAAACCCTGAAGGCATCTCCAAAGTCACTTAAGTCAAAACCTGAACAGGAACTCCCCAGAGAAAAACCTATGAAGCTGAGAAAAAGCAATGTGGCAAAAAACTATCCAAAAGAAACAACCATGAGCTAGGAGTGTTTTTGTTTTTATGGATTATTATTTGTATTCACACAAAATACAAAAAGTTTTGAAGAACTTCATAAAAGCTCTCTTCCTGGGTGACCTCCCATTCTTCTGTAGACATAACCAACACTGCAAGAAGATCTTCATCTTTTAAAAGGCTTCCAAAGTTGATTGTTTCCTGATGCTCTTGGCAATACCCTCTAATGCAACCAAAGCAAGCTGAAGGCATTCTAGCAGCTTTTCCTGATAAGTTCAGCTACTATGTCTCACCTCCTTCTAAAACTCCATAACAAGAAAATCTATTTTTATGGCACATAATTAAACCAATTTAATGATTTTATATTGGCAAGCACGATTGTTTTTATGATAACTAATGGCTTCAAAGTGGAGCCACTGTACTTTGAAAGATTTTAAGTTCTGTGCCATCCCAAACAACACAGTACTAGCCAAAAGGAAATGGAATGGGTACACTTAAATTAATGAGAAACAACCTTCATATAATTCTTCCTATATTTAATAAGTAATCTTCTGACTCCATATAGGAAGATGCTCTGACCCTGTCCACGTGGTCAGGAGAAAATGTGCACTGTGGTCAGGAGAAAACATGCACCTCCTCTTGGAATTGATATTAGAAGTCACTTCACAGCCAATCCCTTTAACTTCCCTACATGTTAAATTATTTCCAATTAAAATCCCTAAGCAAAGTGATTCTTCTCCAACCTCTTCATGTCTCTCCTTAATTAAGAAGACCAGACTCAAGACTGAACTCGGGAAAAGCAGGTTCA
Organism: Spermophilus citellus; assembly: GCF_964194105.1. Lineage (NCBI taxonomy): Eukaryota > Metazoa > Chordata > Mammalia > Rodentia > Sciuridae > Spermophilus > Spermophilus citellus. The sequence goes on along the minus strand of NC_138185.1, from coordinate 157,593,201 downwards.
CAGGTCCTCATCCAGATTCAATTAGCTTAGGAGCACAAGTAGCACAAGGCCAGTTCATGGTACCCAGTGACACTAAGCTTGAGGTAGTTTTTCCCTTACTGCTTCTGCAGATCAAATGCCAACAAAGGTTGTTCTAATTTCCTAGGAAACAAACACTCCTCTTTACTCAAAAGTTTGAATCACTTGAGAACAACTGAGCATACTTTCAACAAGTCACTCTTAAAAGTCTCTTGAAAAAGGAATTATTGTCAGCTGATAGAATTCCTTTTATTGTTAGCTCTTAAGCGGAACAGTAATAACCGGCTCTGAGTAGAACCTCCCAGTATAGCAGTTAGATGAATTTCAATAGCATGTATTATTAGACCATTTAAAATTTTTCGCCTATATGGATATAAGACATAAGATGTCGGTTTAAAAAGGGTCTGTTTTTAAAAGATTGTCTTTTTAGTGCTATACACTTCATTTTACATTTTCAGATCAAATTGAAATAGGTAGCCAAGTTGTCATCTTTACCAGCATTTTGATGAGGTCAACAAGGTGCCCTGTCCATGTATGGACATCAGAGCTGTGGGCAGGGGGAGGCCTTTTGTGTGGTTTATTAAGATGTACACATGAGGTTCTGTACCTTTTCCAAACTAAGGGGATAAAAGACAAAGATTCTATTTTACCTCTGCTGAAGTCTATTTAAGACTCAATTTTTTTTCCATAAACTAGGCTTATCTTCAGATAACATCTACTTTCTTTGCAAATCCAGCCCGGCTTCCTGAGCCCTCTTCAGAGTATCTGAAAATTGTTTTGAGTTTTTCTCTGTTGTTAAAATTACTTCTCTTAGAAAAAGAAATAAATATTAAAAGTTTTTTTTTTTCTACTTCAAGCATGATTCTGAGGAGAAAAAGCTGAATACTAACTATGTGCCAGGCTCTTTGCTAGGCACAACTGTGATTTCATTGATCTCTCTTTTAAAAACCTTATGAGGTAGGTGTTATTTCCATTCTCCAGTTAAAGACACTGGGCCATGGGCAAGTTGATTAATTTTCTTAAGGCCACATAGTTAGCTGAGTTTCATTCCAACCCTGGCTAAGACATACAGTCTATAACTTTACAACATTAGACCAGTTTCATTTCCCCTATCTTTAAGTATTTTACATAATTCCACAAGTTGTAGAAAAATGACTGCTTGTTAATCTTGAGTGTCTTTTGGTTTATTCATTTATTCTTCCTGAATATATGCTGGTAGATGCTAAGTATACTCAGATTATTAATTTCTTCAATTCTCCCTTACCTATGTTGTGTGATCTTTTTGTTGTTTCTGTTCATAGTTTTGCTTAAACAAATGATTCATTTTTCAAATTAAAATGCTCTTTCCATTTCAGGATTATCCAGCATTTGCTTTCTGCTTTTGTCTTGGCTCAAACAGAATGGAATTTTTTTTTTAAACAACAGTTTCATTTAAAGTAAGAAGAGATTATCACATGTGTTTTCTGCTCCTATTTCTTTATTAAAAAAAAAGAATTTGCCTCCATTTGGTTTCATGTCACTTATAAATAATTCTTCTCTACTTATTTTTTGGATCTTGTCATACTGAATCCTCTGTGCTGCAAAAGGATATCTAGGTTTGGGGGGATTCACAGTTTGATGTCCACACTGAACCGTCAATTCTGTCTATTTAGTGGCTAGGAGAGAGATGCACTTTCACTTAACCTGATGGTAGTTTTCTACTTAAATGATGTTTTACTTGGTAGGAAAAGTGTTCTGGTTTTCCAGTGAGATCATATAGTGTAGCCTCAATATAAAGCACAGTGACTGACCAAGAGGTAACAATAATTTGTAAAATATCGTGAGGTCTACACACTGTCAAAAAATATGTTTCAGACTTCCTGTAGCACCTAGCACTATGGAGAAGGTGAACATTTGAGATCAATCACTTAACTGTCAAGGAAGGGAGTTGGAGTTAACAGTGTCTGAAGCAAAGGACAACGCAACACCATCCTCATTTCCCCTTGCAAACACGGTGGGGATTCTTTCTCAGGCCTTGTGCAGGTGGAATGATTAGGATAATACACCCAAAGGCATTACAAATTCTTCTTATTTTAGAGAAGGCAAGACCTCCCTGACAGTTATGCAGCATCAGCGAAAACAGGGTCCAAAACAACTGTGCATCACACAGGGAGCCAGTGAAGGCGAGGGAACTGCGAGCAGGTGTTCGGCTGCCTGGTGAATGGTCTATTTAAAAATTCAACAATAGTCAGAGGGGAGCAGAGAGTACAACAGCCACTACCATGACTGGTGAGACCAACATTTCCCAATTCAGTGTAAACTCTTGCCTTGAAAGAAGGCACGCTACAAAGCAGATTTTTATAAACCCGGTACATCATTTGTTCTCAACAATATTATTCATAAAGTGTGCTCTTCAGGAAAAAAATCTCTGAAAGAACCACTCATGCAACAAAAACCAGGGCTACTTCCATGTCAAATCTCCCCACAAGATATTAATCATTAGCTAGATGAAATAGGCAAAAGCAGCTTTCTCACTGCAGAACCAACTAATTATCTTTCATAACTCTTTTGAAAAGCAAATGTAGATGTAAAAGCTCAAGTGAAAAACATGTTAGATGCATTTGTGTCTAGACTTTGCCAAGAAAATAAGGGAGTTTAAGTGCCCAAAATCAAAAGATCTTACTAAACTAGAATTTCAAATCAAGGTTTAAAAAAAAATCAGCCTCCTATTTTAATGCATCTTGTCTTTAGAATTTTATGTTTATACAATCAGCTAAGGGTGAACGTTGCTGTATTTTCAAGATGTACATGCATCCTATATGGTGAATAGCACCAACATAGAAAAGTTATAAAAATAAAAAATGCTTTTCAGGCATCCTTTCCCTTAAATCGCTGCACATTCCTATAAACTGCATCATATGAACACTATTGGAAAGCAGATCAAGCACACAAGGATATCTTTACTACACCAACCGAAAACCTTTAACACTGGGTGGGTCAAGGGAGCAGAAATTGAAGTCCAGGTGATTATTAGGCACCACAAAGCAGGGGATGCAGGCAACAAGTACAGCAAGAAAATATGAGGGGGACAAACCCAAGGCTGTGTGTACAATATATACAGATTTTTTTCACATGTAAATTTTAAAGTGAATGCTGCTATTATACGACTGCATGAAGGAAAGCATAACAAGGCTGCTCTACTTCCCTTTAAACACAAGGCATAAAGAGAGTAAGGGAAGTGAAAAGCCAATTCTTTGTGCCACGACTTAATCAATCGCACTCAGTTCTACTCAATGACAGAGCCACACTCAGCAGTTAATGGATATAATGCTGGAAAAGCACTTTGAGGTCTTCCAAAGAAAGGTAGGGTAAAAACCCAAAGGAGCATGGTTTCATTACGTAGTCCCATAACGGAGCAGCATATGTATGAAATAAGAGACTTAATCTGCAAATTCTCATTCTTCCATAGGAAACCATTTCTCTCCAACACTGAACTCTGAAATCATAGTAGAGTTCTCCTCTGCCCTAGTCTGGTCTTGTCAGGATAACCATTACACACTGCAAGGAATAAATATGTTCTTCAAGTGTTACAGCCTACACTTACAATCTGTCAAAATGTAGAGCGGAGGAGGAGTTGTGTGTTTTTGACTGTATACATCCATCACTAGCTATCACTGTTCCCACAGACAGGAAAAAGTCAACAATGAAGCATAAAAGCTAAAAATAAGTGACTGAGCAATTGCTCAGAAAAGCTTCACATTGGGCACTGGGTTAAATGTACATTCCTTCTCTTTTTGTATTACTGCCAGTTGAAAGTAATTGAAATTAAGAGCTCAGAGGTAGGGATAAAGAAAATAAACATGCACTGCATAAATATGTAAAAGTTAGAAGAAAAATTTCATGCTCATAACCACACAAAATCAGTGTTCTAAATAACACATGCCCAGAATGCAAGTAATGACTAATATGTGTTGCTGCAAATACCATGAAAAAATGACATTTATAGGCACTTCACATGCTCAAAGAAAAACTTAGTGTCATTCCATCTAAGCTGAAAATATTTCTTCATTCAGGTGTTTACATGTTCATTTCCAAGAGCCAATCAAATCAACATTTACTGAAGACTCACTGTGTACAATTTATCACATTCTAAAGATGGAAAATGAGCATGGTTTACATGCAAGAGTACATTCAAAATGCATGTCTGAGTATATATGATTGACAACAGAAAAATATAATTCAAAAGAACACCAGATTCAGAAAAATTTGTAACACCATGACTTCAATGTTTTTTTTGTCTGTTTGTTTTGTTTTTGCTTTTCTTCTCATTCTTAGGAATTTGTTAGGTGAGAAAGGCAGCATAAAAACCTTGAAAATTACAAGTTTGAAATCTTACACGTTCTAAACTACTCTTACCAACAATAAGTTTTTAAACTCTTTTCTAGTTTCAAAAATGATTCATGTAAATAAAGTCTGATAGAAACCATTATATGTAAGTGAGATGAATGAGGTATTTAATTAATACAAATTTATTTTGTAAGTAGAAGTTTATAATATTTACTTTTAAGGTAAATGGGGTTTTTTGACAAAGGGAAAAACATGAAATAAAGGATTATGAATTACAGTTATATTTTCTTATGAGCCTCAGCATCTGATTCATTTCTGCATTTTGGAATTTTTTGCACTGAGAAAAATCTGTTCATACACCTAAGTTATCGCAAATAGTAACATTTAACAGCTCCTTTGCAATCTCGGGTTACTCTCCAAGTGAACAGAGACAGTAGGGGAAGCTTCATCCCACAGTGTGAACCAAAACTCAATAATGTATTAGCACAAATTAACACATCATCAGTGGTCTCAACTATGGTAACGTTTTCTATGTCGTACACTTGGCTGTGTGTGTGGTTTTCTATTACAATATTTAAATTCAAATAAAACCTTCAAGAAACCCAAAACTCAGAATGTCCTAGGGTTAGTAAATCTCTCTTTGAAAGCTTGAAAAGCTTGCTAGGACACAGGACACACTAGACTTTGTGTCAGTAGCCAGCCACGTAGGTAACCAAAGCAGACATAGCCCACAAATGCCAGCTGGCACACCTAGGATTCCAGCAAAGTGTGCCATCTGCAGATCTGCTGGCCTTTGGTATCCTTCATTTCCTCCCAGTGATCTTGCTCCTCCTCTCCACTGCTGTTCTGGCCCATAGCAATCCAGCCAATCATCTCTTTACGCTTCATAGTACGCCTGTTATAAATGGAAATCATCAATGTGACATCAGAGAGCTGAAAGAGCGCCACCTGGAAAACAAACGTCTCCTTATAAACAGGATTGGGCTGACCACGGCGAATGGATGTCTTGCATCGGGACATCTCTTGGCCCACAGAATTGAGTAGAAAGAGTTTTCCATATGTATCTATGGGAAACAAAACAAAACAAAAGTAGGGTTGGGAGACAAGAGAACACCAGTGTTTTCTGTTTTGCTAGTTTAGTTTAATATTTACATGGCCTGCAAATTTTTCCTTTCAATGTACTGATGCGTACTCTTGGGCCCAGTCCTTGCTTTGGGAGTAACACAGTTCACATAAATTATTAAGGACAGGGATTACTACATTGAATTCCTGAAGTTTCATGCCACTCCCTTCCAGCACATTGTTCATGTTCATTAGAACCTCTACTTGCACAGGGTGTGTACATAGGTGCACCGGTAATGTGTGTGTAATGGTGTTGGTCGACCAGTTCTTCACATATATACATATATTTTTTATCTATGTATTTTTTTCATCATCAAAATACTGCTTTGTGACTGAGTTAAAGAGTCATTTCTCTTCTCATTATCTGTTATCTGCATATCCTTTGGACCGCCTCATTTACTCCAACCCTCCTGCTTTCTTCCTTCCCCTTTCCCTTTGGTGCACACTCTCCACACCCTCATATCCCAACTGATACCCACCTTTCCACAAATGCTATGAATTAAGTTCCATTATATCACTTTATTCCAGAAATCTTTACTGACTTCTTTCTCCCACTAGACCTGGTTCAGATAACCGTTCTGAAGCCTCCACCAAAACCTAGCCTATCGCCTGTATCATCACTGATCACTTATTTGTCTGCAAAGACTGTCAATTACCCAATGGTAGAGAGGAACTGCCTGTTCCCATCATGTCCCTGAAGCCTAGCCCAGTGCTTAACATGTGCTCAACCTTCAACAAATATTTTGTGATGCATGTTCACGACTAGCCAGAAATATCAACTTTCTTTCTTCTTTTAGTCTCAAGTTTTCAAACTTATGAAACAAAGTCAAATCTCTCCTTTTATAACCCCTGCACTGGGATGCTATAAAATAGTGACAAGAATCATATTTTTAGTTGCTTATAGAAAGGAAAGAAAACATCCAAATTTTACCAACATAGTCTACTTTTGCCAAAACTCCTAAATGGAAATCATCTAATTATATTTTATTAAATCACTGAATTTATCATTTTTTTTAAAAAAACTTTTCCCTTAACTACAGTTTTTACTAACTCAGATGTGTATCGCGTACTTTAAATACTTCAAAAGGTTAGGGTGTTTTCCAAATTCCATCATTCTGTACATTCTTTGCATGTAGGCAGCTAGCTGATTAGTGTTTACAGCTCACTTCCCCACCTAACGACCAGTCAAACTTTTTAAAGTGTAAACCCAGATCTCTGTAATTTACTGTTCTCTCCAAGAGCACTATAAAGTAGGAAAGAAATTACAACCTGCAGTTTTCTTTGTATGTTGATCTTTTTCTATTCCGGTTTGATGTGTTATTTTATGCACTTATCTGCTGAGAAACACAAGGTGTGAAATTACACTTCAGGTGTGAAAACACTTCTCTGTCTCAGAAACAGGGCTCTTCACTCTTCAAACTGTTCTACAGAAAGAGCTGTCACAAAACCGACAATGGGGGAGTGAATTAGCATTTCCCTGGCTGTACAGCTACAGGATTCCTAGGAAAAGTCAATCCAGTCACCAACCAACGCTCTGGCAATTCTTCTGCCAGTCACAGCATCAAGAATCGAGTGGATTTTGCAAACAAAGACATGCTCATTTTATAAGGAGCAATTTCGAGCTGTATGCTGTCACAAGAACATTTTCTAATTAAAAGAAAGGCTGCTTACTATTGAACTGCCATTGCTGAAATTGGGTGATACACACATGACAATGAAAGAAAATAATTTTATAATCAATCCAGCCTGAGGATACGTGACCCAAGGATTGTTCTAGTTCAAAAAGGGAAGCTTTCATCAACCTGTGCGGACTTTTTAAGGCCAGAACAGAGGCCAGGGTGAGGAAATGCTTGTGTGGAAAAGTAGGGGGAGCATGATGGGAGTCTCTTGGGGTTCAGTGACTTACTCTGATGAACATCAGTAAGAATGGCTAGAGAAGGAATCCAGTTAAATAAATATCCAGTTTAAATGACCTCTGTTTTAATTCTTTGGAAACTGATAATAGTTGCTACAAAATAACACTGAACAATGTTTTATTTTCTGATGATGATTCAGAAAGCTTTGTAGTATCTTTAGTAACTTCAAGCCATTATCAAAGGCTGAATGGGTCCTAATCCCTTGATAATTCTGACAGCTACTTTATTGGTCAATTGTCTTGAGCTAAAAGAAGATGCCAATGTGCTGAAACCATATATTATCATATAATCTCCAATTTATCGTGACATAAAAGTGATCATTTGGAACTCAAAAGACAGTTGTCCCAAGGGTCAACATGGTATTCAGAGGTGATTAATACAGCCCACACAAAATGTCTGTCCATTCACAGCATAGTATTCTCTAAATTGTACTAGAGACTAAATCGCATGATTCACAGGGATACAGGGCAAGGGAAAGAAATTTTGTCATTTCACTTTCCCTTCTCTTTTAATTTATTAATACTTGTAAAAATTTTTAAGACAGATAATAGAAAACAGCATCCACACATCATCTTGTGATAGCCAGAAATTTTCATATTTGCTATAGATATTTTCTTGTTTTTGTTTGATTTTTAAGAAGTATTACAATTGAAAAGTCCTTGAGTATCCTTCCTTGGTCACGTTCAACTTCTCTTAGATTTAGAGTTCATCATTTCCATGCATGTTTTTAAACCAGTACAAATTTTGCAGATGTAAATAAAAATATCCAAAATATATTTAATAGTGTTTTATACATTAAAAGTATTTAACCATCATAGTGTATATCTTCCTGAAATTTAATTTTTTTGTTTAGGATTAATTTTTATTATCCCAATGTATATATACCTGTGATTCATGTATTTTATCTGCTGTATATGTTGTTCCAATATATTATTAAGACACAGTTTGCTTTCAATTCTCTTAATTAATGGACATTCACTTATAACAACCAAGAATTGAGATTTGGGCATGGTGGAGCCTGCCTGTAATACCAGCAGCTCAGGGAGCTAGTCAGAAGAATTGCAAGTTGAAAGATAGCCTCATCAACTTAGCAAGGTCCTAAGCAACTTAATAAGAGCCTGTCTCAAAATAAAAAAGGCTGGGGATATAGCTCAGTGGCTAAGTGATCTGGGTTCAATTCCAAGTACCAAAAAAAAATTCATTTTTGGAAGATTTCAGTAAACATTTTTCTCTATTTTGTATTGAACCAATATTCACTGATATTCAAGAATTTCTCCAGGGTGTACATGAGAGTGAGTTACTGCATTCTTTACAAATTTTAGATGCAAAATCTATACCAGTATATCCATTACTATTATTTTCTCCCTCTCTGTGGCTTATCTTTTTGCTTAGTTTATGGTTACTTTTGTAGAACAAATGTTTTAGATTTTTATGGAATCAGGTTTATACCTTTTTTTCAGTTGATGTTTTTATTACAGTTTTTTTAAAAAACTATCTGAAATTCAATAGTCTCCCATATTTTCTTCTGAGTTCTAAGAATTTGTTTTTCATTAGAATTGACCTTTGCGTGTGATGTGAGTTAAAGATTTAATTATTTTTTCCATATCGCAAACATTATTGATTAAACAATCCATTATCTCCTGGGTGATCTGTAATTACATATCTGTCAGATATCAAGAATACAGGCTTTAGTGTCTTTCTTAAGCCTGATAATACTCATTATCATCATTTTATACTATGTCTTGATATCTACTATGGATAATAACTTTTACCATATTTTAAAAACTATCTTAGTTATTTTAAACTCTTGCTTGGTTTAATTGGTTCTTGTATATGAATTTTTAAATTATCTTGTCAAGTTCTGTACTAAACAAACAAAAGAAATAAACAAAAAAAATCACTGTTGGAATTTTGATTGGGATTGTACTGGACTGATGGATTAATTTGGAAAAAGCTGTTGTTTTCACAATATAGAAGACTCTCATCAATGAACATGGTATATCTCTCTATTTAGTTTCTTTTGCATTTCCCAAGGGTTTTGTCATTTATTTCCTACAATTGCCTTACTTACTTTTGTTTAATGTTATTTTTGGTATCCTGGAAATTTTGTTGCTTTTGTAATAAAAACTCTACTTTCTAATTGTTGATGTATTGGACCACAAGTGATTTTGTATAAAAGAATTATTTAAATTTGTGGATTCTCCTATGCTTTAAATGTAGACAATCAGATTTTCACCAAATAAAGGAAGTTTTAATTTTATTTGTTCTTATTCTACTGAACTACCTAGAATGTCTACTATCAAATAAGTTTCCTTCTATGCCACATTAGTTGACATTCAATACCACTTTCACCTATCTAAAATCTTTCCTATACTCAAAGGACATAAATCCGTAAAACTACATTCCCCTAAATCTTTTGCCTGTAAGCTTCCAGTTAGATTCCACCAATAAAAGCTACTTGTATGGTACAGGAAGTGGGAAAAAAGGGAAGCCAAAATTCCCTAGAACAAGCTGCATTGTGCATTGGCATTAGTGGATGACAATGGAGGAACTCTGTCCAAGACATTTAGAAATTCTCAGGAGACTTACCTCTTCTGTGTACACACAGCTCAGAGTATAAGGACATCTTTCCCATGATGTCTGCTTTAATTTCCTGAAAATTGTCTTCCACATTTTTATTCTCAGGCTTTCCAATAGTTAAACAACTCCCAGCATAATATACCAAGATTATTTTCTGTTTTACTAACAAAATCTTACTGATGTAATAACTGGTAATCTCAACTGGAATTTGCCATCATAAAATAATAACAACAACAACAATGATAATAAGAAGGAGGAGGAGGAGGAGGAGGAGGAGGAAGAGGAGGAGGAGGAGATTTGGTCAAGAAGTAAGAATGAGAATTGTCTTAGAAGTTATGTTTCAGGTAATCAAGAAACCAGTATTAGGGCTGGGACTGAGACTTAGCAGTAGCGCACTTGCCTGGCATGTGTGAGGCACTGGGTTCGGTTCTCAGCACCATATATAAAAAAATAAAATAAAGGTCTATCCACAACTAAAAAAATATATTTTTAAAAAATCCTTAAAAAATTAAGAAACAAGTATTAGAGAATAGAACAGAAGAAATCTACAATCCATGTTGTGTGAGTAAAACTGCCATTTGCTACAACTCAGAAGGAAGAACATATGCCTAATGAGTTTGTTGCTCTAGGGAAAGAGATTGAAAAATAAACAGAATTTAGAAGCATGTATTCAGTATTATTGGCTTCATTTGGAATGAAGAGGGAAAGGTTACACTTGGGAAAGAACTGACCACTGTGTAAAGGAAAAAAAAAGAGAAAATACAGAAACTCAGAACTTTTTATAGTTTGGCAAGCTGATTGTTTCTAAACCTCCAAACAGTAAGAAACTCAGTCTTTGAACAACAAAGGCCTACTAAACCTCCCCAGGTGAATAATGTGATATTTAATTCACATCAAATATCAAATTATGGGTGTGGCCTTCCCAGCAGATTTGGACTTTCCCAGCAAGAGCTTAAAATAACTAAGTTTTTAAAAGATGGTAAGAGTTATTATCCATACTAGAAACTGAGAAACATTATAAAATGATGATGATGAGTATTATCAGGCTTAAGGAAGACATGCAGGCCTGGACTCTTGATATCTGATATATATGTAATTACAGATCCCCAGAGAGATGATGGATCATTTAATCAATAATGTTTGTCACATGAAAAACATACATTGATTAAATGTCTATGTCGAATTTCCTTCCATTTTAAGGCTGAGTAATATTGCATTTTTTGTATACCTTTTGCTTATTTGACATCACTTTTCAAATTCCATTGTTCAGAACTGGGCTGGGTTTTGAACAATGAAATTTGAGAAATGATATCATCGTCAGTCATAGCTATATTGAACTACATTTCTTGCTCTTCCTCAAGCAAGAAATCTCCCAGGCTGTCTCCTCCCCTTCCAGGGCAATGAGGGAGGTTATGGGTTGAAGATCACATTTTTTTGGCCCATTAATTGGAGAAAGCCTGCATACCTTGGTCAGAGCCAAGAGGAAAGTTACGTGATTCACTTTGGACTGTGATGCAAAAGAACTTTTGCCATGTTAGGCCAATGAGACTGCAGAGTTTATCTGTAGAAATATCACAGGCTAGTCCGCATTAGCATACCTGCTACTACACATCTGCTAAAGTTACTTTTATCATTAATGAATAGTGCATTTTATCAAAAGCTTCTATTTGCATCAATTGAGATGATCATGTTTTCTTATAAATCAGTTAATATGTGAATTAGACTAACAGATTTCCTAATATTGAATCATTCTTATATTCCCAAATTAAGCTCAATTTGTTGGTAATTACTTTCTTTTTTTTTCCCCCATATATACTGTGAAGCTAGATGGGCCCAATATAAACTGCAGTTGTATGTGAGGGATAGTAAGGAAAGGGAATGGGGAAAGAGTAGAAGAAAGAGAGAAATATTAATATTATATCTATCTTTTACATGGCAATTTTTGTTCCCTTTATTATGACTGTTAACAGTTTCATTTATAGTTACTGTTTTGGTTTCTACTGTTTATTTCACATTCGTTATACCATTGAAACATTTTGGCTGTTTTCTATTTGATTTATAGCATTTTCTTTATTCTCACGTCTATTGGTTTGAAAGTTAGATTAAAATTTTTAACATGTACACTTGATTTAATGTCTAAAGTTTATCAATCTCTCTGATTTTCTCTTTTCTAATCTCTTAATTTTTAGAAGAGTATTTTAGAGCTGTATTAAGTTTATAACAAAGTTGAGCAGAAGTGTGAAGATTTTCTATGTACCCCTGCTCCCACATACATACAGCCTCTTAATCTCTCAGTTTTTCCCCTGACACATGGCATCTGAACAACTAGCTCTTACATGAGTTATTCACAACTTTGTTTTACAATAATATCCTCTGATATATCTTCAATGAATTTCTTTCCAGTTTTAAAAAAACATGTTATAATACATGTAACACAAAATTAACATCTTCACCATTTTTAAGTATACACTTCAGGGGTATGAAGTAGATTCCTAATGCTGTGCAACCTACCACTATCTACCTCCAGATCTCTTTTCAGCTTGTGAAAACTGAAACTCTACACAAATTAAACACTAAATCTCCATTTCCCTCTCCCTTCAACCTTTGGCAATCACCGTTGTTCTGTCTATCTCTTATTATTTTTACTATTCTAAACATCCTCATATAAGTAGAATTATGCAGTATCTTTTTATGACTTGCTTATTTCACTTAGCATAATGTCCTCAAGGTTGATACATACAATATATCAGAATTTTCTTCCATTTTAAGGCTGAGTAATATTCCATTATATATATATATATATATATATATATATATATATATATATCTTTTGTTTATCCATTAATCCATCTTTGAACATTGAGGATGCTTCCATGTTTTAAATATTGTGAAAAATGTTACTGTGAATGTGATAATAGAATATCTCCTCAAGATCTTGCTTTCAATTCTTTGGGTTACATAGCCACAAAGTAGAATTGTGCAGTCATATAATAATTTTCTTTTCCTTTCTTTGTTTTGAGAAACTGCCATACTGTTTTGCAGTGCTGCACCATTTTACATTCCTACCTGCAATGCAAAAGGGCTTTAATTTCTCCACATTCCCACTAACCCTTGCTATTTTGTGGGTTTTCTTTTTTAATAGTAGTTACCCTAATGTGTGTGAGGTGATCTCTTATTGGAAGTTCATTGTATTTTCCTGGTAACTAATGATACCGAGTATCTTTGCATATTCCTGATGGCTATTTTTCTATCTACTTTGGAGAAATACATATATTTGAGTACTTTACCCATTTTAAAAACCAGATTGTTTGGTATTTCATTTTTGAGTTTTAGGAGTTCTCTATATATACTGGATATTAATCCCTTTCCAGATATATATATCTTCCATTCTGTGGGTTGCCTAGTTACCCTGTGGTTGTCATTTGATGCAGTTTCCTAACTTTCATATAGTCCAATTTGTCTGTCTGTTTTGTTCTGGTTTTTTGTTTGTTTGTTTGTTTGTTTTTTCTTGTGCCTTTAGTGTCATGACCAAAGAGTCATTGCCAAATCAAATGACAAGAAGATTTTGTTCCACATTTCCTCAAAGAATTTTATATTTTAGGTCTTCCACTAAATCATCAATCTTTTTTAAATTGATTCTTGAATATGTTAGGTACAGGGCCAACTTAATTCTTCTGTATGTTGATATCCAGTGTCCAGTTTTCCCAGTAACTTTTTTTTTAACCATCCTTTCTCATTAAATGGCATTGACATCCTCGTCAAAAATCACTTGACTATATATCATAGTCTCTATACCCCCTTAAGTACCTTAAAATTCTCTGATTTCCATCTCCCTTCTCAACCTTTGTGTTCTGTCTGCTAGAATGTTACTTCCACTTTTTCCTCCTAATACTGGTCATTTTTACTACAGTTCCTTTTTTTTTGTTTAATACAACCCACGTAGGTTTACACTTATTTATATGTTTGACAATTTCTGTGTTCATTATTCCTTCTTACATATTATTACTCCCTTCTAATTTCAATTTCTTTCTGCTGAAATACACTATTTACTAATTTACTAGTTCTTTCAGTGGCAGGTGAAAACTTTGGAGGAAATATCTTTATTTTTCTTTCCTCCAGAGAACAAATTACTGAGTGTTTTTATCTCAAGACTTTGCTATTATTGTCCCACTGTCCTCTGGCTTCTGCCAGTACTGTTAGGAGCCCATTCTCTCAATCTGCTCTCATTCCTCTGTAGGTAACTGTGTTTTCAAAATATCTTTCTTCAGATATAATTCACATACCATGGTAACTGTCTTGTTTTTTTCCTCCTGCTTTTAAATTTTTCTAACTCTACTATCACTATGAGAATTAAATGAGTTAATGTAGAACAAGAAATATCACATAGGCACTCAATGAGCTAGTGCCACATCTAAATCTTCATATGAACCCACCATAATTTTGAGCACATACAGTGGCTACTACTACCCTATATTTTAAAAGGATTTTAAAAGACACTCGTGTGTCCTATATGTGTTCATTTTCATTGAGTCCTTTTTCCCGTTGTACTTCGTTGATAGAATGTGCACTCGGCATCCCACTTTGTTCTTCACACTAAACCAAGGCAGCTTGACTTGCTTTTTTGTTTTTTCTTTCCTCTAGTCTCTGCTATTGTGAGTGCCTAACAAGGTTAATATGCTGCTGCTGCTGCTAAGTATTATCATTTGGGTTGTAATTATCACGTGTGGCTAATCATGCACATGCTGAGAAGCTGAGAAACTTCTTGTTTTGAACTGGAGGGGACATCTTAATGATAGTTTTTGACAAGGATCATTATATGTGTGCATGTACACATATATACACAATACAGTAGCACAATGTAGAGGGAGACAGCACAGATGAAGATGCAGAAAGAGACCCTGCCGACAGAATAGCTAACTTGTTTTTAAACATAGCACGTGGATCCATAACATTCACTTGTTAACCTCATTTCATAGAAGAGGAAATTAAATTCAGAGAGGTTAAATCACATGTAATTGGGTGGTAGGCCTAGGATAACAACAGAATAGAGCTGTTAAGTCGTTACTGAATTGTCTTCCCATGAAGTAAAATTTGAAAGACTACCAAATATTTCTATTTCTTGATAACTTTTACAAAGGTGTTTTGCAAATGCACATCCAGAGTTCAGATTTCTACCATATTTCACACATTGCTTTTCCCCCTGGACCATCAGCCATGCACAGACCTGGAAACTTTGCCATCCAAGCCTATACCATTTTAACTGTAAAAATGATAATATTCTGAACACCGACCACAAGCAGTGAATGGGATATGACCTTGAAAATAACTGGAAACATACCTGAAACACTGCTATATGATTTGGGCTAAGAGTACTTCCTTTTGTCATACCACTTACATATTTTTTATGAATAGGATCCCTGGGCTAGTTTCAATAATTTTCAAGTGGCCTACTTAACTTTCCTAACCCATCTACATGATAAAAAAAAAAAAAAAAACAACCAACACTTCATAACATGGGCATTTTCACCACCAAAAGGTAACAAATGAACACATCTATTTATCTGTACTATATGAGCAGAGAAAAAGGTTGAAGTTGGAAAGAAAAAGATGCTCAGCCTCATGCTTTCTCTGCTTTCTCTGAAGATGATGTGGCTTATGAAGAACACCACAGAGTGTACCCTCGCTTCAGCTGCTTGTTACCCATCTAGCCAATCCAAGGTAAAGCCAAAATAATAGAATTAGATCTTCAAGTGTCATTTAAAAAAATATTTAATTTTTACTTGTAGTTGGACACAATACCTTTATTTATTTACTTTTATGTGGTGCTGAGGATCGAACCCAGGGCCTTGCACATGCTAGGCAAGTGCTCTACCGTTAAGCCACAACCCCAGCCCATGAAGTGTCATCTTAATGTTAAAAGGAAATGTACTGCCAACCACGGACAGTCTCAGCCCCTATCTATAGTTGAGACTCATTTTTTCTTGTTAGTTTTTTAACCCACTTGAATTAACTGACTTATTCTAGAAAAGATTGGCTTGTTTTCCCCAATGTTTTGTAATTAAAAATTTCAAATATATGGAAAATTTGAAATAATTGTAAAGTGGAGATCTATATACACACCACCTGAGTATTCAATTGTTTTCTATTGCTCCATTTGCTTTCTCACACAACTGCATCTCTCCATACAGCAATCCATTTTAGCTGTAGCAAGCTTTACTATCCACCCATAAACATTTCTGAATGCATTTTGTTAAATAGAATTCAATATTTTGTGGCTCTTTTTTTCCCATTTTTTGGTGGGTGCATCGTATTTGTACATAATGATGGGATTTGTTGTTTCATGTTCATACATGCACACAATACAACAATATAATATGACCAATATCATTCCCCAGAACTTTCCCCCTTCCTCCCCTCCTTCCTTTCCTCTACTTATCTCCCTTTGATTTTCATGAAACACTCTCCCACAACTTTCTTTTCCTCTTTCCTCTCTAGTTTCCACATGAGAGAAAACATATGATCCTTGACTTTCTGGGTTTGGTTTATTTTCCTTAACATAATGGTCTTTAGCTTCATCCATTTTCCTGCAAATGACAAAATTTCATTTTTCTTTGTGGCTAAATAAAATTCCATTTTGTGTGTGTGTGTGTGTGTGTGTGTATACACACACACACACCACATTTTCTTTATCCATTCATCAATTGAGGATACCTAGGCAGGTTCCATAGTTTGGCTATTGTGGGGCTATGAATATGTGTATCAATCTATTGCTATAGTTTGATGACTTTCATTCTTTAGGATAAATACTGGGGCATGGTATAACTGGGACATATGGTGTTCCATTCCTAGTCTTTTGAGGATTATCCATACCAATTTCCATTGTGGTTGAACTAACTTATAATACTACCAACAGTATAAAAGTGTTCCTTTTACTCCATATCCTCTCTAGCATTATGGTTTATGTTCTTAAAGACTGACACTTTGACTGGAGTGAGATGAAATCTTGGTGTAGTTCTGATTTGCATTTTCCTAATTGCTAAGGATATTGAACTTTTTTCAGATATTTGTTGGTTATTTATACTTCTTCATTTGAGAAATATCAATTTTATTCATTTGCCCATTTATTAATTGGTTTATTTATTTTTTTCATGTTAAATATTGAGTTTTTTAAAAAATATATATCCTGTATATTCTCTGTTAGAAGAGCAACTAGCAATTTTTTTCTCCCATTCTCTAGATTCTCTCTTTACATTCCTAATCATTTCCTTTGCTGTACAGAAGCTTTTTAAATTGATTTCATTCCATTCATTAACACTTGGCATTATTTCTGAGTTTTAGGGGTCCTATTGAGAAAGTTATTGCCTATGCCTATATGCAGAAGTGTTGACCCTATGTTTTTTTCTAGAAATTCAATAGTTTGGGGTCTAATTTTTAAGTCTGATCCATTTTGAGATGATTTTTGTACAGGGTGAGAAATAAGCATCTAGTTTTATTTAGTCAAGGATCAGATGACTACATGTGTGAGTTTGCCTCTATGTCTTCAATTCTGTAACACTGGTGTATGTGTTTGTTTTTATACCAGTACCATATAGTTTCTGTAGCTCTGTAGTATAATTTTCAAGTCAGGTGTAACAATACCATCAGCATTGCTTTTTTGGCTTTTAATATCTTTGGCTATTCTGGGTCTTTTATTCTTCAAACTGAATTTTAGGACTGTTTTTTCTAGTTCTGAGAAGAATGTCATTAGTATATGGGAATTGCATTGCTTTTGATAGTATGGCCATTCTAATAATATTAATTCTGCCTATTCACAGACAGGTCTTTTCATCTTCTGAGGCCTTCTTCAATTTCCTTCTTCAATGTTCTATAGTTTTCATTGTAGAGGTCTTTCACCTCCTTGATTAGATTTAGTCCTAGGTTTTTTGAATTCAAATAGAATTATTTTTCTGGTTTCTTTCTCAGCAGATTCATTGTTGGAATATAGGAAAGCTATTGTATGTTGATTTTGTAACCTGTTACTTTATTTAATTTGCTTATTAGCTGTAGCAGTCTTTTGGTGGAGTTTTTTTTTATTGATTATTTAAAGCATTACATAGCTCATGATATATCATCTTTCATACATTTGACTCAAATTGTGTTTTGAACTCCCATTTTCACCCCAAATACAGATTGCAGAATCACATCTGTTACATATTCACATTTTTACATAGTGCCATATTAGTGACTGTTGTATTCTGCTACCTTTCCTATCCCCTACTATCCCCCCTCCCCTCCCCTCCCCTCCCATCTTCCCTCTCTACCTCCCCTGCTGTTGTTCAATTCTCTCCCTTTATTTTTTCCCTCCCCCTTGCCCCTCATAACCTCTTATAATTTTATGTATCATTGAAGGTCTCCTACCATTTCCATATGCTTTCCCTTCTCTCTCCGTTTCTCTCCCCCCATTCGTCTTTGTTTACTGTAGTCTTTTCCTCATGCTCTTCCTTCCTGTTCTGTTCTTAGTTGTTCTCTTTATATCAAAGCAGACATTTGGCATTTGTTTTTTAGGGCTTGGCTAGCTTCGCTTAGCATAATCTGCTCTAATGCCATCCATTTCCCTGCAAATTCTATGATTTTGTCATTTCTTAGTGCTGCATAATACTCCATTGTGTATAGATGCCACATTTTTTTTATCCATTCATTTATTGAGGGGCATCTAGATTGGTTCCACAGTCTAGCTATTGTGAATTGTGCCGCTATAATCATTGATGCAGCCGTATCCCTATAGTGCGCTTTTGAATCTTCTAGGTATAGGATCATCTCATCTGCAAACAGTGATAATTTGGCTTTTTCCTTTCCTATGTTTATCACTTTTATTTCCTTCTCTTGCCTAATTGCTCTGGCTAGAATTTTGAGCACTATATTTAATAGGAGTGGTAGGATAGACCATCCTTGTCTTGTTCCATATTTTAAACACTCCATGTTTTAAATGCTTTCACTTTTTAGCCATTTACTGTGAGGTTGACTTTGAGTTTTTCATAGACTTTATGATGTTGAAGTAGGTTGATTTTATTAATAGTTTCTTCAGTGCTTTTATCATAACCACTCATGCTAAATGTTGTCAAAGGCCTTCTCTGTATCTACTGAGATGAATAAGTGATTTTTTTGTTCTTGATTCTATGTATATGATGAATGGCATTTATTTATTTGTTGTATTAAAACTTCTTTGATTCTCTGGAATGAAACCAACTTGGTCATGTTGTAAACTCATCTTAATATTTTGTTAAATGTGATTTACTAATATTTTATTAAGTATTTTTACATCTAAATTTGTCAGGAATATTTGTAATTTTCTTTCCTTGATATGTCCTTTTGGTATGAGTATGACATTACTTCATAGAATTATTTAGACATGTTCCAATCTTTTCTATTTCATGGAATAATTTGAGGAGTACTGATATTAGTTCCCTAAGAGACTTCAGCTGAGAATCCTTCTAATCCTGGGCTTTCCTTTGTTGTATGTGTTTTTATTACTACTTTTATCTCATTGTTAGTTATCATTCTATTTAGATTCTCTATGTCCTCTTGGTTCAGCTTTGGCAGATTGTATCTTCCTGGAAATGTATCTATTTCTTCTAGGTTTTCCAATTTCATGGAATATAAATTTTCAAAATAGCCCCTAGTGACCCACTGGATTTCTGTAACCTGTAGTAGTTTCTCCTTTTTCAGCTCTAATTTTATTAATTTGGGTCTTATTGCTTTTGCTTTTGGTTTGGCTAAAGGTTTATCAGTCTTGTTTAGCTTTTCTAAGAACCAACTCTTTGTTTCATTGATTTTTTATATTTCTTTCTTTTTTTAATTATTCTCAAGTTCATTGATTTCAATTCTGATCTTAATTATTTCCTTTCTTCCGCTAGTTTTGGATTCGGTTTGTGTCTTTTCAAGGGCCATCATTAGATTGTTTACTTGGAATCTTGCTGATTTTCTTATGTAGGCACTTATGCTCTAAACTTTCCTCTATGAAAGCTGTTTCCTTTTATGTCCTTCATAATATAACCTCTTATGTCTCAGAGGTTTTGGTATGCTGTTTCACCATTCTCATTTCAGTCTAAGAATTTTTAAATTTCTCTCTTGATTTCTTCTAACACTCATTCATTATTGAAATGTGCACTGTTCAATTTCCATGTGTTTATATAGTTCTTTAGGGCTTTTTGATGTTAATTTATAATTTCATTCCATTATGAACAGATAAGATGCAACACATTATATCAATTTTTTATATTTGCTAAGAGTTGTTTTGTAGCCTAAAATAGTGAGAAACTGAGAAGAAAGTGTGTTTGTTGTTGGAAGAAATATTCTATAGATGTCTGCTAAGTCAATTTGATTTGTATTTTTTACATCTGAAGACTTTTCTGAATTTGTGTCTGGATGACCTATTTATTGGTGAAAAGGTGTTTTAAAAGCATCCAGTATTATTGTACTGTTGTCTATCTGAGGCTTCAATTTAAGTAGTGTCTCTTATGTAATTAGTTGCATCCACATTTGGGACATAAATATTTATAATTGCTCCATATTCTTGACGGATTGTTGCCTTTACCAGGATGAAGTGACCTTCTTTGTCTCTTCTGTTTAATTTTGGTTTGAAGTCTGCTTTGTCAGATATGAGAGTAGCTACTCCTACTTATATTGGGGCTCCATCTGCATGGTATGTCAACTTCCATCCTTTTACTTTCTGTCTGTGACACCTGTAAGGTGCATCTCTAGCAAACAACATATAGTTGAGTCTTATTTTTTTAATAAATTCTGCTAGCCTATGTCTTTTAATTGGAGAGTTGAGACCATTTGCATCAGTTTTATTACAGAGGTTTATTAATTCTTGTCATTTTGATTTATTTATCATGTTTAATTTGATCCTGTTTCTCATTTGCTTATCTTGTCTTCAAATGATATTTCTTTTGTGAGCTCTGAGGTTTGTTTTTTATTTCTTCTGTATGGAATATTTCTTTAAGTAAATTCTGTAATGCGAGTTTAATAGTAGTAAATTTTTTAGTTTCTGTTGATCTTGGAAGGATTTTATTTCTTATTCAATTTTGAAGGATATAGCTTTACTGGATATAGCAATCTTGATTGATAGTTATTTTCTTTCAGGATTTGGAACATATCATTACAAACCCTCCTGGTTTTAAAGAGTTTGTGCTGAAAAACTGGAAGTGATTCTGACTGGCTTGCCTTGAAATGTGAAATGTGAAATGTTTTTCTCTTAAGGCTTTTAAAATTGTATTTTGTTCTGTATGTTAAGTATTTTAATTATAATGTGTTATGAAAAGATCTCTTTTTGATCTTATCTATTTGAGGTTCTGAATTTTTCTGTGTCTGTAAGTCTATCTCATTCTCAAGATTTGGAAATTTTTCTGTTATTATTTCCCTGAAGAGATTATCCACTCCATTAGCCTGCATCTCATAATCTTTCTAAATTCCAATGTTCCTTAAATTTGGGCTCTTAATGTTGTTTCAGATTTTTTGTTTTCTGATCTTGGTTACTATTTTCTTTCCTTTAATGCTATCTGAATGTGTTAGGCTGGCCACATTATCTTCTGGCTCTGAAATTCTATCTTCAGCATGATCTACTCTATTAGAGAGACTTTCAACTGAATATTTTATTTGATTTATTATGTCTTTTATTTCCAAGATTTCTGTTTGGTTCTTTTTCAATATCTCTATCTCTGTATTGAATTTCTCATTCATATACTGTATTGACTTTCTTAATTCACTCAGTTATTTTTC
The DNA here is from genome assembly GCF_964194105.1 of Spermophilus citellus. NCBI lineage: Eukaryota > Metazoa > Chordata > Mammalia > Rodentia > Sciuridae > Spermophilus > Spermophilus citellus. The sequence goes on along the minus strand of NC_138185.1, from coordinate 157,571,479 downwards.
TGTTTTCTTAGAATTCATTGATCACTTTTATAATGATTCTTTTGAATTCTTTGTCTGATATTTCATTCACTTCAATATATTTGGGATAAGTTGCTGGTGAATTATTAAGTTTAGGAGGTATTGTGCTACCTTGCTTTTTCTTATTTCTTATATTTCTATGTTGGGTTTTATGCATATATTTGGAGTTTTTCTCTTAAGTGTGGGCCTTTTTAGGGCACAGTCTTCACTTATCAGAGTGTCTTAGAGTGATCCAGATTGAGACAACCCTTGTAGGTATGGGATCCACATCCTTTGTGTTCATTATGTTTTTTCTGTGGCAGTGGATATCCAAGAGTGGCATCTGAGGGTCCGCTTCTAGCCATTTCTACTTGAGGTATGGTCATTCATTTGGGTTATTATCTCTTCTGTTCTTTGTATTAAAGTCTATATGAAGATTGAGTGTCATCAGTTTGTGTGTGAGAAAGGTACACACTGTCTTTTTACTGAGTTTAGTTCAGCAACAGAGGCTCTACCCTGTGAACTTCTAGTGTTCATATAGGTTCCCAGCATCTCATAAAATAGGGCAAAACAACTTATGCAGACAATATATAGCATTAAAATAAAAATAACGGTTCCTACTATGCCATCTATAATGTTAATGACCACACACACACACAAAAAAAAAAGTACAGAAAAGGTGGGGTAAGCAATTACCAACACCAAAACCAACAAGTAATCATAAACTATATCTGGCATCAAATCAAGCAGGTGTCAACTATGTCATCCACATAATTGCAATATTACAATTATTAATCCAGTAATAATTGCAACAGCTTTAATTGTGGGGGCAGGAATTATATAATCCTATTATTTCTAAAATATTGTAAAAATACAGTTAAAAGAAAACGTAATAGAAAGGTAGAAAAGAGTTTATAATTTCACAAAAAGTAAACACAAAGAATGCAGAAGAGATGTAGCAATTGATGATTATAAGGGGGGAGGAGAAAAATAGAATAAACAAAGTAAAGGGAGTGAGAAAGAGAGAACAGGAGAATTTGGCTATTAGCCAAAGGAGAAGAAAAGAGAAAGAAACAAGAGAAACAAATAAAGACAAAACAAAACCAAAATATACAAACCAAAACCCCTAACCCTCAAAAGGCAAGGCAAGGAAAAACAACTACATTTAAAAAATGCTAAAATGAGGGGCTGGGTTATGGCTCAGTAGAAGAGTGCTCGCCTAGCACATGTGAGGCATAGGTTTGATTCTCAGCACCAAACATAAAAAAATAAATAAAAATAATAGCAGATGGAGTAAAAAATTAAAAACAAACAAAAAATATATAAGTACATATGTCCATGAACCAAGCACCACAACAAGAACACAGAAATTTAAAACAATGCTTAATGATAAATGAGGGAATCATCTCCACGGAGGTGGTCAAAATAGTTGAAAAGAATGGATGGTCATTCTATGCCCAACTGTTGTTCTTTCCATTTCTTCTGAGAAAGCAAGGGATAGGGATTGTAAACCCTTGCCTCTTTTTTGTGTTGCACACTGAGCTGCCAGTTGGAGTGGCTCAAGACTGAAGCTGGCTGAAAGAGTTCTCAGCTTCCTTCTCACCAGTGTGAGGTATGAAGGAATGGAAAGCATTGTCAATTGAAGTATTGTCTTCACAGACCAGATCAACACAACTCTCAGGTTGGGGCTGCTGCAGAGTTCTATAGGAAGAGTTCTGTTGGCTGGAGCTTTGGTCTAATCAGGCCTCAGAGGCTCTGTTGGGTATTATCTACTCTGGCAAGACTAGATAAACACACCCCTCGGGCCTGGCATTTGCCAATCTATTGGAGGGTGGTTCTAGATATCAGGAGCCTCCTAAGACTTCTACTTATGGGGTAGGGGACTCAATTCTCCACACACTCTGCTGCCCAAAAACACAGCCTTCCCAGACTTTGTCCCTGAGTGTATTCACACCCTCCTATCCAGATTCCTGACCCACTTCAGCTCATCACATGAGTTGCCAGACTCAAAGGAAAAGTAGTTGAGTTCCCCTTCACTTTTCTGACTTGACTCATTCTGGGAACAATTCCTGTGCCTCTTTCACTTTCACTCACGTTCTACTGCCCAAATCCTAGACTGTTCAATAGGTGGCCTGCCTGGAGAGTACAGCAATTGCTATGATCTCCCAGCTCTGCAGCTGCTGCATAGGTGCCTCAAGATAGCTCCCCCTTAAGGTCTCTGCAGCCAGTTGAGAAACAGCACTATTCAAGCACCCACTTTATAGTTCAGGCTCTGGATCAGCCGAGTTTAGATTGTTTTTCTGATTTCAGGTTTTTCCACGTGAAATTCATCCATTGTGTTTCTCTCTCTATTATCCCTCCCTCTCTGAAAAACCAGTATTGCTACCACTTCCACAACTGGCTTGGCTTCCAATATTCTCTTTCTTCTCTGTATACTGTGCCCAAATTTCTGAGTCTCTAAGATATTTTGATTGTCCAATATTGAATTTTAGTCAATCCTTCTTTCTCCCACCTTGCTGAGAAGCAGTACTCCTGTTGCTTGAATCCCAAGCCAGAGAGCAACTATGAATGTACCCTTCCTCTCACTGGCCTTCTAGAATCTCTCTATGGTTCTTTTTGAAGGTAAATTTTAGAAACAGTAAAATTGACAAAGCTAAGTACTATTCAGTGAATAGTGATAGATACACGCCTCTATTCAGACCTTTTGCTAAGCTATGCAGCATTCCTTTCACCCCAGAACATTCCTCTGTTTTTCTTCCTACTATAGGTTAGTTCTGCCTGTTATAGAACTTCATACCAAATGATTCATGCATTGGGTATTCAGTAAGTTTTTGTGATTTTTCCATGTTGCTGTAATTTTCTTTCTTTGTATTGATAATTAGTATTCCATCACACAAATATATCTTAATTTGTTTACTCAGTCAATCTCCTATGGATGGACATGAGGACTCTCTTTCACTTTCGCCATCATGAATAAAGCTGCTATGAACATTCTTGTGTGTTTTTGTTTGTTTGTTTGTTTGTTTTTTGACTTATGGGTTAATGCCTAAGAGTGGAATTTCTGGTATAAGAAATTTTCAGGTCTTTTCCCAGAGTGGTTGTTCTATTTTTCACTTCCACCACCAATGCTTTCTCCACATCCTCATCAGCCTTTTTAGTTTCAGCCATTCATTGAGGGTAGTAGAGGCTCTGATGGGTCTGACTGGTGCTGGTGGGAACTCACATCCCTTTCATTGCTCCCACAATCTCCTACTATCAGTGTGAGACCTCACTGGGTCTCACCTTCCACAAGGTTCTCACCTCAGAAGTTGGCAGAGGATATAGTACTATTTCCACAGCTTATTTGTGCCAAGACCCTAATCCAGCAAAAGAATTTCATCTATTATTTGTCTGACTCCTCTATCTTGCTTAGGAAGAAAAGTCTAAAATATCAAAACAATCATCTGACTGGGTCCAGTTGGCAAGTTCAAAGCTATCTTTTGTTTAATGATATATTCAGAGGCAAAAGATTCTCACTTTTAATTATGAGCCTTTGTCTCTGTTTCCAGCAAGATGTAAAACATGAACAATATTCTAGACTCGAGTGCCACCTGTTTTCCCTCCCATTCGCCCAAGCACCATTCTTTCCATGACCATAATCACTCTGGGAAGTGGGACTGATGTCTTGTTTTATGGGGGAAGTAACACCACCTGAGCTGACAGCCACAAACACAGGATTTGTGCCTCCTGCTCACGTTAGTTTCCTGGGCATGCCTCTGCCCTCACAGGCAGCCCCTGGGGACTCAGGCGGGGCTGCCTGCCCCGCCCCCACAGGGGGACCAGGGCTCTTGGCATGCTTCCTCCCCGAGGCCCCACTCAGTGCCACTCATCTCCTGGCTCTCCTCCCTTTCCTTCTCCCCCTCTTTCTCCCAACTCTGCTCAGTTACCTCATAAAACTCGTGTTCTCTTCCATATGGGAACTAAAAATGTATCCTAAACTTGTCTGATAACTGTCACAGTAGTGCTAGCACCATAATGAAGGAGACATAATGAAGAACCGAAGCTGTCAACATCTAAAGCTCTTGAGAGTACCAAGAGGTCCCTTTCAGAAGCTCCACAAAGGAACTTTCTACTTTCTCATCCCCTCCTAATTAAACTGGCTTTTCCTCAAGTACCAGCATTTTAGACAAACAAAAAACCTTTTGTTTTCACTACTGGGTTTCTGTTTTAATTAATAACCTCACAACAGCATTGTTTTCTAATACTTTTGTTGCAAAGATAGAGTATGTCAATTATATTTTAGGATAAATTGCAACACTATGTCTATGACAAATCGTGTACTAAATGCCACACTGACTTAAACTTCTGTAATTAAACCAATTTCTAAATTACGACTGGTCTTTTTTTTTTTCCTATGTGGTTTTAAATGTTACAAGAATTTCCTCTTTGGCATGTTTCTTTTATATAAAAATTTAGAAGTGCACAATAGTACCACCCTTAATACCACAACTTTATGTGTACTATTCCACTTATAAAGCATACATTATTATGACACCCCCATTCCCCATTTTGAATTTAAGATTCAGAAGAGTTCAGTAAATCACAGCTAGTAAGGAGGAGAGCCTGAATTCACGTCTTGGTTTGGCAGCCTCTGACTGATTTCTTCTCCTCTATATTGGCTACTACCACCAAGCACATAAAACAAAGCTTCCCAGCATGGATCTGAATAGGTCATGTCTGTGTGATCTACATCTCCATCATTCCCTGCATCTCCATCTCATTCCTAAAAAAAAAAAAAAAATTGTTTATACCTTACCAGATCTCAGGAGAACAAGAAAAGAGATTGGCGAAATCTCTGAAGGAGAAGTAGTATATTCAGATCATTTAGTAAATTCAGAGCTGTATTGGAAAACAAAACTGTATCTAGCAGAGACTCTAGCTGTGCAATTAATAATCAGCATCTATTATGCATTCTAAATAGGTCTCACCTGGCTCTGAGCATCAGCACAGAATATGGGTTATGCACCTGGGCTTTTCTGTTACCCAGAGTGCTAGGGCTTTCCTTACTAACTTGCTCCAATGGCTTTAATACAGCTTGTCTAACAAAGATACCCACATACAACAAATGTCTTGGGGTCTGCAACACAGTGAAGGGCAAAAGGAGAAGGAGCCTGGATTCAGTTATAGGAAATGACCCTTTTCTATGCACGCACCTTGCTGCTGCACATGAGGCCAGAGCCTACTGACTCTTTCAGCATACCACATTTCTATTGATCTCATTCTTCTTTCAATAAGACTTTGGCGCCTGGGGTCAGCAGGCCTCCTGCCCTCCACTCTACCCTCTACTAGCTTAACTTCCTATGTGTGAAATGCTAGAATTCAACATTCTCAGACTCTCTTGCAGCTAGCATCCTAGATACAAATTAGGATCCTCTGATGAGATGTTTTTACATGAGGTTTAGAAGGCAAAAGTGAGACAGAAACCAACTGTCTATGCTGTTTTTCTTTTTTCTTTTCTAACAAGCAAGATCATAAAATGGCGAGCTAATTTTTTTTAACAGCCTTATTCCTATGTTCAGTCTACAACTCCCAGGTTGAGAGGCTGTTGAGACAGCAGCAGTAGCTATTTGATGTGGCTTCCTGAACCCTGGACTACAGTCATAGGGTATGTTTTACATCCTTATTCCTAAATGACCTCAGAAATGGTCATTTTCCCTGGTAAATAGTCTTGCATTGCCCCAGATCTGCCTCCTCCACATCTTTTTCCATCATCATCGTAACCATTAACATTCCTTATGTGTTCACTAAGTATTAGGCACTGTGCTAAACCCTAAAATTACAGAAGTTAATTTAAACCCAAAAATAACCCTGTGGGGAAGGGGTTATTAGCCTTTTTTCCCAGATATAATTACTGGGGTTCAGAAAAGAGATAAATCATACAAGATCAGAACAAAGCTAGTGGGTAAGTAGTGGAGCTGGAATTCGATCCCAGATTTGCCTCCCTCCAAAATCAGAGCGCTGCCACTTTAAAGTTGAGGGCCTGTGACATGTGGGCAGATTTGAATTGCTCATACCTATGATGTTGCTGAAAAGACATCATTATCATTCCTTCTCCTTCAACAATATAAACACACAGGCCAGTCTATTTCGTGTCAAGTTGCATCGAGATATGGTAGAAGCCTTCAGTCTAATTAAATAGAAAGCCATTCAGAAATCCAGAGGTATTGCTTTGTGAGGCCATACCAAGATCATTTTTACTGCCAAAATTAAAGAATGGAGATGAAAGCAGATGTAGCCTTCCACTTGCTTCCATGAGGACCAGAACTGGAGGGATCAGACACACGACTTACCAGGTGCTCGGTTAACAGCGAGGTTTCGGAAATGGCTGCCTTTGATCATTTCCACAGATAATCGCCCCGTTGTGGCATTGTAGGACAGCCCCACCAACAGCTCTGGCGCCCCTCCATGAGACAGCGACTGCGTGGATGAAGCACTATCACTGTGAGAAACTGCAGATGGGCTGAGCGGCGACTCTCCACTCTGGAGGGGAAGAACAACAAAGAATCCATTGGCCCACACTGCACTACTCTCTTTTAGAGAAAGCCGATATTATGTTTGGTGAAATTGTGACCCGATCTCAATGACTGCCAAAGATTACTAACGGCGCACTCAGTGTGAATTACAATGTGCCCAGGGAGTGCAGCCACGGATGAGATCCCCTTCATTACTAGCTGACATATTTGTTCCAAGAGCTGTCTCCATTCAATATTTCCTCTCTAAAGACAAAACGGACAAAGATGTTATTACTATTGTAAATCAAACCTTCTAAGATACATGGAGAGCTAATAATACATTTAATATAGACCAAAATTCCCTCCTGTGTAATTTGCGCCTGAATGTTTCCGTGGAACCCATCCACTCCGGGCCTGGGATTTGCTTCTGTTCTCTGCACCCTCTTGATGAATGTAGCAATACAAGAGGCATTTTTGTCTCTCAACTATTCAAGAATTGACCACTGGACATTGACCACGACATAGGATATTTGGCCCCTAGTCCTACTTTCAAGGTTGTGAGGTATATACCAAATGCTCAATTTTACCTTCTAAGGAAATCAATTACATAGAAAATGAGCACTTTCACAACTGTTTGATAAAGAAGCCAACACTTAGACTATGCATCTCAGTGACCTCACAGGCACCAGGTGAGCCCAGAAGAGAGCCCAAGCTTCCCGGCGCATTTATTCACATGCGTGCTTCTTATGATCGCGGATTTATACACCAGGGACATCAGGAGAAAGGCAATAAAGTAGATTAGAATGCTGATTCTCACTGAGGGGCAGGAGTAGGCATCAGCCCAGCTACAGCAGGCCGGCCAGCACCTCTAATACACCTCCTCCCCGGAATTAAGCATGTTGGACTTCACTTAAAACTCTCTTCTGTCTGAAATCATTTCCTAAAACTTCTTATCAAGAACCCAATAAGCAAAACTAACAAAAGGAATAAAATATTCTGCATATCAGCAGGGAAATATCCTTTTTACCCAAAACATGGGCATTTCTAAGAGCCCCAAGCTTTCATGGAATACCATTTATAAATTATAGATAGGGCCAGGTGGTTTTGACAGGTGCCTCACAGGCTCTGCTGTCTAGAAGATAAAAATCCAGCAACAAAATATATGCTTTGTTTGGGGGAGGGCTACCGCCACCCCTGTGCTTCTACAGAAGCTCCTACTGTGGCACCTGTCACTGCACTGCTTGCCTTGCCCATCAAATTCCAAAATCTGTATCCCTTTCTCAGTCCCTAGTGCATAAACCATGGCTTCTAAATCTCTTAGTCCACAATGCATAGCCTAATATATGGCACATAATCATGCCCCATAAATGGCTGAGCAATGAAAGAATTTTCACCTTCAGAGATCTTTCACATTGGCTCCTTTCCCCCATGCAATCTGTGCCTCTAGCACAGAGCCCAGGACCTGGTACAGAGAACCATGGGTGTGAACATACTTATACCTATGTTTTATAGTCCAGAGTCCTTTCTGACCTGAGGATTCTGATTTCCATGGTTTCAGATATATGTTATCAGAGCTCAAACAAAAGAGAGATTTGAGTAGAAGCGACACATGATCTGGGTTTTGTTTTAACAGACTCATTCTGGCCTCCATGACAGGAATAATCTGTAGGGGGCAAAAGCAGTATGAGAAGAGCATCAGCTAGAGGCTATTTCAGTAATCCAGCAGAGGAGCAGGGTCCAACAGAGGAACAGCATCTGGTTGCATTTGAAAATACAGCTCATAGGATTTCCAGTGGAAAAGATTTTAGCCCTAGCAACTGGAAGGATTCTATTGCTTCTAATTGAGACGTGGAAGATGGCAGGTGGAATAGATTTAGGGAGGCAAAAATCAGGATTTCAAGTTTGACCATGTGAAGACACCATGTGAAATTCCAATGGACAGATCTCTTTTCACTGTGGTCAAGGAGCCTTTTTGGTTCCTTTGTTCTTCCTCCAACAAAGCAAGCTTCTCTCCACCTCCCCAAGACTACATGTGCCTGAAATCCTCCACCTCCGCATGCCACCAGTCTTTTTCCCTCAATCACTGGAGCTTTGCTTTATCACCACCTCAAAGAAACCTCCCCTGACCCTTCTAAACAAACAGCAGCCTCTGTCACTCTCTCCTGCCAACCTGGGTCTGCCTGTAAACACTCCCCGCACTGGACCCTGGAGCACTAGCTGCTCAGTTTGTGTGTGCATGTGCCTTGCTTTGTCTCTACAGTACTTGGCAGGAAACATCTTTGAATGAGTGGCTGACTGGCCCAACAGCCCATGGCTACCTGATATTTTTACATGATTTTGTAAAAGGTGATCTTCACACTAGATGACATACAACCCAGGGCAAAAGCGGGCTGCCCATCATGTAGACACACAAGCTACGTTGTCTTCCCTTAAAACCCTGGGGAAGAAAGCAGAATGAGGTATGTGGGAGGAGGCCAGTCTGATAAATGGAAGGTCTAAGAAGTAGCTAGGGTTCAGAGCTGGTATTCTACAATGCTCCCACATCCTTGTTTAGGACCTTGCCTTGAAAGTCCCATCTCTTAGATTCACCATAATACATACTGGGGGCTGGAGGGCTAGGACCACTTATCCACTAACCAGAAAGCCCAGTCACCTCTCCAGGTTTTTCCATGCCCTTTACCACACTGCTACTGTCATTTCCATAAATGAACGGGGAATACATCCATCAGGTTATCAGGAAGACAGGCATGAAAGACCCATAATACCATGAAGTGCAAATCATGGCTTATAAAGATGAAGAGAGCCAAATGGAAAATTAAATTAAGGTCTCTGCATTCAAAGCTGAATGTACTAAATCAAGGGCTGACAATCCCAGGTCTTCGAACACACCGCATCATTAGCAGCACCATTTAACATACTCACGCTTATATTGCTTCTTGGCTCCAGAACCAGAGTCACTTTCATTTCCCCTTCTGGCTGTAGGTGGCTAAGATAGAAGAGCTTCTCCCCCATCATTCTCTCTCGGGTCATCTTACGGGCAGCGTACAGTCGGAAGCGGACAGCACAGGAAGCCACATCTCTGGACTCCAGCTTGGCAAAGGTGACCTTCTCCTTGAAGACAGGGTGGGGCCCCCTCTGTATGCTCGTCCTGCCCCTCTGTTTCTTACTGGGCAGCAGCACTACATGAACTTGCCAGGAGTTGACTCCACTTCTGTCCTTATCTGGGAGGCCCTGTGCTCTCACAATGGTCACTGTGAGCTTCTGGGTCGAAGCTCGATATTCAAAGATGACATCTAGGTCACCACACTTGGAGATGGGATCCAAGACCCCGGATGGCACCTGCAAGCTGGTCCTATCCTGTTCCTGTTGAGGATGGAACAAAAGATTAGGAATGAAAAATGATGATGCCTAATTGCATTTGGACAGGTTCATGCCCTTGGTGCTCCTTCAGAATCCCACGCTTTTTGACTGTCAGTGCATGATCTTCTATGTTAAAAAGGTCTGTTTTCTGATCTCTCTCCCTTAAACTGTGAATTCTTGGAGGGCACACTGCCTGACATATGGTGAGCCTTTATGAATGTTTTTGGAATTAATAAATAAAGCTTTTATTTTTTGCAAAGTGTTTTCTGATATGCTGACTCTCAGAAAGCACAACTGTCCACTATTGTTGAAAATTAAGTCAACCATGCAATTGCTAACAGGCAATTTTTTTCTTGAGTTCTCGGGAGAATTGGTTGAGATTGGGCCTATCCTCTGCAGCCCAGAATCTGCTATAGACGTAAAACCTAATGTGATTCCTGGTAAAGTGATCCTTCAGTATATCTTTAATCTATACAGGAGAAAAGGTTTAGGGCTCAGTTTCTTAGAGTTTAATGTAGACCTGAATAATCCAAGGATTCTGATTTGGTAGGTGTGGAGTGAGGCCTGAGATTCTGCACTTCAAAGACATTCACAAGGCATGCTGGCCTCAGACCACAATTGGAATAGCAAAAGTTAGGGAGGACAGCCCCAGCAGCCACCTAGCAAAAAGCAACACTGGACCTGAAGCCAGATCACTTGAATTGAAAAAATGACTCCATCACTGATGAGCTTTTTTGACCCTGGCCAAATAGCCCAGCTTCTGCATATTGTAACCTAAAACACACATTAATATGCCTACTTGATAGAGCGTGGTTATGAGGTTGTAATACATACAAAAATACCTGTTTCAAACAGATACCATACTATCTATTCCCACCACTGGACTGGTGCTATTTCTAAAAAAGCCCCTCTCTTTATGGAACACACCCTGGGACAGCAATTTTCTGTAGATACTTGGGTTTGATCTCACCTAGGAGAAACTGAGCTGAATGTCATTTACTATAATGAATCACCCCACCAACAAATTATAAGGAATGTCAATAGAATTTTAATTTTTCTTTGAAGGTCTGGGTTTTATCTGGAACTAAACTTTGGACTGATTCGTATTATAAGTTAATTCTTATTTATATTGGACACCAGACTTCACTAATTGAGAGAGCTCTTCATTTCAAACATTATAATAAAACACCTCAAAATGTACATTCAGCAGTGAAACTTGCCCAAGGAGTCCAAGGGAAAGTAAATGGTTCTCTGGCATCTAACATCCCTAGGAATCCCAGTTCTACCACTTACTAGCTCTATGACATTGAGCAAATTATTCAATCCTTTCCACACTGCACTTTCCTCAATAGTAAAATAGGGATAACACCCACTGTATAGGAATGTTGTAAAAAAGAGAGGACTTGACAAATTGTAGACATGTCACAAGTGCCTTTCTCTTTTAAGATTAAAATTAGGCTGCCAAGAAAATTCAGATGTCTTGTAAAATAAGGGAAGCTTCTTATATCTTTTCCTTTGAGCATGCGATCATGTATGAACGTTTCTATTCAGAGGTACTTAGTTTCAAGTGATGAAAATGGTTGCTATAGAGACCTCTGAATACAACTGACTAGTGTATATATAATATTAGAAGTAAGTCTCCAAGGAGTTAGGCCAACTCAAAAATCAAGTTGCTGTCTTTTCTCAAATTCCCTTGTCTCAAAATTCCCACCTATTTTAGCCTACTCTCTCAATCATACCTCTATTGCTTGTATAGACATAAGTAATAATAGCTAATATCTACTAAGCCATTCCTTATGCTGGGTACCATATCCAATCCTTTAGAGACCGTAAAAAGCCAGCACTTAAACCCTTCAAATCTTCTTGGCCTCTCCTCTGATTCCATCTTTCCTGCAGGCACAGTGTCTCTGGACTCTAAGTGGCTTCAGCCTGGCACAACCCCTGAAGTTCTTATCTCCTGCTCATAAAATATAGTTCTCAGATTTCATTATTGGCCTGCTGATTCCAAGGCTTAGAAAGCTGCATAACGCTGCTTCACACCACACATGGAAAGTCCAAAAGTATGCCGGGGTTAATGTCCCATTCAAAGTTTCCCCCTGGGTCAGACATCCTCAGTTCAGCTAATATAGCTTCTGAGAGTGAGGTTCCAACAAGATAAAGCAATTAATTACTGTGAGCAGCAGCTAACTCAGGGGAAGATGTCATACTGAATCTTCCCTGCCTTATCCCCTCATCTTTCAGTCTGGTTCCTTGGGAGTGCAGGCCCTACCAAAGTCTTTGTCTTAAGCTCTGCTTTATTGCGGAACCTAAGAAACTTTATCTTTTTAAACATTCACATCAACTTAATGAAGTAGGTATCTAAATAGCTTCATGTCATGGAGGAATAAATCATAGTTAAGAAAGGTTAAATAACTAACACCTCTCCCCCACCATGCCAAAGTCTAGTGCCCAGCCAGAATCACCCAGGGCTCATCCTCTGCCAGTCTGAGCCTACGGCCTGCCTTAACCAGTATGCAATACTCAAAATCTTAAACTTCTGCTAAACCATGTGGCCTTCCTTTAGCTTCCCAAAACCTTTTTCCATAATTATCTGTATGGTATAGTGGATATGCAAGATGAAGAGGGAAGAAGGTGGGAGCTGGAAAATATTACCGTCAATTTCATACCCTTTAGGCCTGTTCTTAATATTAGTTAATATGTTGTTCCTAGATTTATCATCAACTTGAATGCTAAGGTAAAAAAATTCCAAGTTAATGAAGATCTTTCCATTTCTCTTTCAGGCTATCTCTTCAGGTAAATGCTCACTCCACCTTTATGTTCCACAGGTGTCCTGGGTAAAGCTCTTCCATAACCATCCTAAGAAGTCTGCATGAAGCAAAATGGCCAAATTCTGCATGGGCCTGTTGAGGCTGTGGCCCATGAAAACTGGGCTTCGTGGCCCCTTCCTGGGTTGATGTGAGACGGAGATTTGCAAAGGTTGGTATTTTCAAAGCAATTAATTATTTCAACACACACTGCCTATCACCAGGCAACTGAAGGAGCTCCTCCTGTGGGTACTGTTAATTCCGCTAATCCATTTGACCTTCCTGCAAGGTAAAATCTCTTCATTCTTATCCCCATTTGGCAGATTTTAATTAACTTCTCAAAGCCAACCAATTAATCAGTGGAAAGCAGAGATGAAAAGTGGGACACCTGCCTTCCTGTGTGCTGGAAATCGCCAACCACCTCTCATTGTCTTCCCTGCCAAGTCCTCAGTCTGTAGAAAAAAGTCAATGGCCTTTGCCAACAGAGAAGAGCAGCGCTTGAAAATCCATCAGCCTGGCAGGTATCACACTGCAGGACCGGTTTCCTTCAGAGACAAAATTCATGATTCCTTGAGATCTAATATCCTGGTTTTTTTCTTTAAGATGGGAATACTTGCGTCAACCTGTCAAAATCCAGGTAGGTTTAAAGATTTTCTGTCAAACTGACAAGGCTTTCTGTTTTAGTAAGATAGTGTTGATGTCATCTGTGTGGCCAAAGTAAACAGACCCACAACATGTTCCCGATGCCAGATACATGGGGGAAAGATGGGGTTCTTAACGCAGCTAAGAGGCAAATAAATCGATTCTTAAGAGGCGAGCTAAGCCTGCAGAGCAGGCAGTTACAGGAACTGCCTCTGAGCTGGATTTGAAGTTCTACTGTAGGAGCACCAAATTACAGCTTTTGTCTTGAAATAGATATGAGGTTGAATGGATCACACAGAGATGTCTGGGTATTTGGGGAATCTGAGAACATCCAGTACCCTCAACACATCTTCTCTTTAGGATCCCCGGGGCAGGTCAGCAGGAGGTTCCATGGAGAAGAGATTACCAGCCTGGTAGCACAGTTACCAGGCAGAGTACAAACAGGCAGGTGAAGAGCTCTGTTTTGTTTTTGTGGTGATGGAGCCAAAATGAATATCTTTAAATGTTACTGTGTGGGATTTGATCTGACTCTTTCTTCTTTTTAACAAAGCTGATCAGGTCAGTGGCCTTGGGTACCTCTATAGCAAGGACTGCTTTTAATAAGCTGTACAAACCATACATCTGAGTTACCACTCCTGGTCCTTGGCAGAAACACCAACATAGAGGTACAGAGGCATGTGCACACACACCTCATACACACCTCCTTACATGCTCCCTACACTCCCCAGCATATCTGCAGTACAATTTTGAAACATGATTTTCTTTTGTGTTTCCTTGAGCATTCAGAGTGAGTGTGTGTGTGTGTGTGTGTGTGTGTGTACTAATAAGAGATTCATTCTGTTTATTTTCTCAGACTGAAACTAATAAAATCCATTCACCCTTCTCTTCCTCTATCTTCACAGCTTCATGTTTTATATACTTATATGACCTATTTCATCAAAATCAGTTTTATATTAGGTACTAAAAACTACTATTTAATACCTTCTGGTGTCATGGAATAAGGATTGGAGGGGATCTAGCTAATGAAGAATGACTGGTAATGTATGAAAGATAAAACAATGTTTGTAAAATCCTTCTTACTAGGGTGTAGTAACTGGCATTTCAATGAATGGCAGCTATTCCAATCATCCCCTCTGGTCATATCTCTAGATGGTTAGGCATATTAGGGACCAGATTTAATTGAAAAAGAAATTCAGAAGAAGCATCTTTCATCAGAGATTTATTCAAAGGCTAGAGGGTCATTATAGACGACTGTCATCTCCTAGACCTCCAATTCAATTAAAAGCTAACGAATATACTAACACATGCAGCAAGACCTTCATCGTAATATCGTGCATAATTTTATTTGGAGGCCTACTTCATTTTAGTGAAATTCTCAATTTCCATTTCAAATGATCACAACTAAAGATTTTGGGTATGCAACCAGGAAGGAAATAAACCAACCTCTCCAAAGAACTAAAAGTTTTCTTTGTATAAAAATAAGTCCTGTAAGGGGTCATTTTATCACTATTCTTCTTCCTTTTTTATCTAGCATTCTTTTCTTTGCATTTGAAACAAATTTACTTGTGATTCTTTTATTCATGTGCTCAGGGACTTTGGTTATCTAAAGAAAAATTTATTTTTTAAAAAAGGGTATTTTAGGTCTTTGTTTTTCAAGGCAAAGTTTTCTTTCTGGAAAAAACTTGGTGAAAGGAGGGTAAGGAGAAGAAAATGGAGGAAGAAAGAGATGGGGAGAGGAACCCAAAGAATATACACTGATAAAGCAAAGAATGGAAAACAAGTAACTCACCTCTGGACTCCATACTGAGGAGCTGTCAGTAGCATAGGAATCTTCAAATCCCCGGTTATTAAAATCTGTTTCCATCTCCAAGCTGCCCTCTGTGGACTGACGACTGAGGCTTCGAACCCCACTGGTCTCTTGGTGAGAGGTGCCATGATGTCTGTTGTCTCCTCGCTCACTTGGGGACCGTGAAGTAACAGAGATGGCATGATCTTTGTAAGACAGGATCTCAGAATAACTCAGTTGGCTGGTTCTATCCAAATCTAAATTTACAGAGAGAAAAGTATTTCAAATGCATTGTTTTTCATACCTAGAGAAATTAAGCCATTGCAACCACAATAATCAAGACCACAAAAACAATATGCACACCAGTAACATCTGCAGAAAAAATTCTACCCATGCAGTGGATAAATTTGATCCATATAATAAAAAAGACCATTAGGTCTTTCCATGAGGTTCAAGTAGGTTTGATACTTCCCAATAATATGAGTATCAAGAATGGGTATCTAGCCAGTTGCAGGGGCACCCACCTGCAATCCCAGCCACTACAGGGGCTGAGCAGAAGGATCACATTCAAGGCCAGTCTAGGCAGCTTAATGAAGCCCTGTCTCATAATAAAAATAAAAATGGCTGGGGGTGTAGCTCAGTGGTAAAGTGTCCCTGTGTTCAATCCCTAGTAACACAAACACTCTCTCTCTCTCTCTCTCTCTCTCTCTCTCTCTCTCTCTCTCTCTCTCACACACACACACACACACACACACACACATGCACACACAATGATATTTGTATTAAAAGGATAAATTTAACACAAGCATTTTGTTGGGACTAAAAAACACAAGACTTCAAGAATGGCTCCAGAAAGCAAAAATAGTAATCTAATGTGGAGATCATGTTAGATCATGGGGTCAAGATCATGGAGATCATGACTCTCCCATTGTTCTTTCTCTCTCCCATATTCACTAGAGGTTTCTGTAGTTTTCTCAGGTGAAAGTTCTCTGTATGACCCGTAGAAAGAACACTGGCCTTGGATTCTGACAATCTGGATCTAAGTTCTGTCTCTGCCTTAAGAACTTGAATAACATTCAAACTCTCGGAACCTTTATTTCCTTATGTTAAAAAAGATAAAACCCATCAGAGGGTCACTGTAGACACATGAAACTATCTGTCTGACAGCCAACAGGCCCTTTCTTATCTGACTGTCCCCAGTTGGCTTCGTCTAACTCAGTTTCAACTGGGATCCTCAAACCCTCCTTCCTGTCCTTTCCTGCTTGTCCATCCAAGGCCCCAACCAACTCCTGAACTATCCTGACTGCATCAGACTCAGTGCTTCGTTCTGACCTTAGTGTTTCACTTTCCCTCTCCCCTCTCTCCTTCTCTCCTACACCCTCCCTGCACCTTCTCCAAGCCTTATTCATCCCATTCCTCACCCTCAACATCTAAGATGCCCTCAGATGGTAAAGAAAAACTGACAGTCTGCCTAAGTGACAGATTTTACCCTGGTTTACACACATGTACACACAAGTAGCTAAGATGTCTTATCTCTTTGGTCTCTAGTCCCTTCCAGTAGTCCTGTTCCCAGGATGAGAACATATTAGAGATACAGACAGGACAGTGAGTGGGATGTCAGAGTACACTCAGACTCAAATCTTACACCTACACTGCATAACAGCACTTGTTTCCCGTGTTAGCCTTACAACCTCAGGTGAAATAGAAGCTCCTTAAAGGTACAAAGCCATACACTTTACTGCATGGTTCTTATTAGGTTCTCATTAAGCCTTTGAATAACTCTGAAGTCTAGGCAGGTAACAAATATTTGAAGCAGCCAGATATGTAGCAACATGGAGAGTCAGTGAGAGAAAGGTATATGACTCATATATACTAAGAAACCAAACTTACAGGATACAATGTTGCCCTATGCAGACCACATAAAATTATCCTCAGACAGTGGTGGGCCTGAGGGTATAACCTCAGACTACTGATTTGGGTTTTTGCAAAACCATAGCAGGCCATGGAGAATTTTCCTTATCTGCCTAGTTATTCTTAATTGTTCAGTTCAGGCCCTTGGAAACATTTCCATAGGGCACTGCAAAAATGCTACATTCACACTTTCAGCTATTTGGCAAACACACTTTTAAAAGGTCCCAAATAATGACATAGCAAGGGAAATTCCACATGCAAAAAAAAAAAAAAAAAAAAACCTACAACATAAAGCAGAATTTTCTTCTAAGTCTCTAATTAGCACACCCATTCCTCACATACATGAACAGTAAAATGTCATATTAAACAGTGGGTCATCTATCAATATGTGTAGCGCCCAGCAGGATATCAGCACAAAATCTAACTTTGCCAAGAAATTACTCCCATAAAATTGTCTCATGACTCTAACTCCTATAGTGATAATACCTAGATAGCTAATGAGAGAATTTTCAGCAGCTACATTAAAGCCTTGAAACATTATTCATAATTGAAAAAAACACAGGAGAATTATATTAATGTCACAAACCATTTTCTATGGCAGACAAGCAAGAAATGAATTAGAAAACCAAATCTGGGCTCATGTCAAGTTGCAAGGAGGTGGAAGGGGAAAGGTGATTCATCTTTCCATAAAGCAGACTTCTCTTCCTTGAAATTAAAAAGTAATTACATTGTTGTCAGAGAAATGTATCCTGGTTTCCTAGAAATTATAGGACATAATTATGTCACACCAATTCTATTTGTTTGACCAGAATATTTTTCAACTTGTCTAGTTTATAACCCATTTTGATGGAATAAAACCCTATTTTGCAATTGCTTTCTCTGGTATGCCCATCATCATCCATGTGTGAAGACTCTGCTTACCATCTGTGGTGGTCAGGTCTATGTGCCATCTTAGCAAGGCAATAGGGGCCAATGGTTCAATCAAACACCAGTCCAAGTACTGATGGGAAGGAATTTTGTAGGTGTAATTAAATCAGGAAATCAGTCAGTTGAAAAACAGTAAGATAACTACAACATCATTTATAACTGGTCAGTTGAAAAACAGTAGGATATCTGCAACATCCCTGAAGTACAAATTCTAAGAATTGCAGCTTCAGCTCACCTGAGAGTCTGAGCCTCCCTTCTTGACAGCTTGCCCTTTGCATTTTGGAATTATGTATTTCTGTCACCTAGCTAGCCCCCATAATCACATAAGCCAAGTCTTGGTAATAATTCTCTTGAAGTATACACACCTACCCAGACACACGTGTATGTATATAGGGTGTATGTATTCCCACTGGTTTTATTTCTCTAGTTGGACCGTGATTGATAACATCACCCCAATAAAAAATGAGATTCCAGGAATAAATGCGCTGAGTTTGATGAAACCAGAGAGATATTATCTAGCTTTTATGAAACATTCTCAGAATTAAAAAAAAAAAAAAAACAGTAATTGGACTATTATCCTACAGCCCACCTTTCATGCCTAAAGACCTCACACTCGGCCTCTGACTCAAACCACTTAGACCAAACCCACCTTGGCATAATCAGGAATGTACTGACAAGCCATGTGCAATAACACTGAATCAGATGCAGAGAACAAGAGAGAACTTGCCTGGAGTGTGGTGCTAATAATCTCACTACTGAGTCTAGAATGATCTCACTTAAGATGAAACATGAGACAATCTACCTAGTATATGGCTCACTCATGGTTCAGATTTTACTTGGAACTGAATCTATAATCTCACTGCCCAACACTTTTGAAAGCATTTTTTTTTAGTGTGGAAATGTTTGTGCACAATTAAACTTGATCTTAGAAAACATGTTTATGATAGAATAAAATGGCTAAATATATAGACAGCAAGCAAAGAAAATCCTCTCTGGAACGCATGTTTCATATTTTCATTTCTTATCATTGAAATAAATCCATCTTTATAAAACAAACAAGAAAAAAAAGTCAAGCAATAAAAACTACATTAATGTTTCCATGGCATTTGATGACCTAAACTTTGGTCTGCAGCTATGCCTATGAAAATCCTGCTGATTTTCCTCAAAATTTACAGGTAATTTATTCAGTGTGGTGGAATTTTTCCTTTCTCCGGTAGAGAAAAATTTACTTTTTCTATCACTATCTTCAAAAAAATGTTCACAACTACCAATTGAGACCAGAGACAGGTTTTTGCTAATTCCAGGAAGATAGGGGTTAGGTGGTTGTCACAACTCTCAGAACATTGGCCATTTGTGTAAATCAGAACCCAGACACTTGGGCTTCTGGGAAATGGAGCCATTAGCTTTAGAATTAAACAAGCGACTCCCAGGGAACCAACAGCTATTAACTTTCATTAGCTAACATTTGCCCTCTCCACAGAGAAAAAGGAATGCTCTGATGTAACAGAAGAGAAAGAGAAAAAATAAGGTGGGAGGAGGGGGGGGAGGGACAGTGAGGAAATGACAAGAGGTCAGCAGCCATTCATATTGTGGTTTGGCCATAGCAGGCCTATATTTATTAGCTTACCTTGAACTAAAAACAATAGCGATAAAATGTCAGTCGGTATTTGTCAGTTAAGTGAAACTACATGATAGGCAGCAAGTTTTTCCTGCTGAAAAATAACATGGTTCTATTTGTTAATTCTAGCTTTCCCTCCCCCACCTTGTTTGTTGCCTGTCCTGTCTTCACTGCCAAATCAAAATTTCTTCTCTTTCATCTTCTCTCAGTTTCTGTGATCTCCATTTTCTTTGTCTAGTGCGAAAATGAGGAAGGTGTACTATGACGTGCCCCTTGGTTTCACTGACCACACGCCCAAAAAGAAAGAAAGAAAAGAACTCGAATCACTGAGACCAGACCAAGAAGGTGCATGCTGTGACGGTCTCTCCAGATATTTACTAAATACACTTCCTGTCCCAGTGGGGCTCTGGGCATAAGAATATCGGAAAGATGCCTCACCTTTGCTCAGGGAAGCACTAAGAAATATCACCTTGTTCTTTTGGCTTCCTTTTCATTTTCCTTTCCTCTCGGGATTCTTAGACACAGAATATAATATCTAAAAGACTCAAAAATTTTATCATTGGCCATTGCTGGTCTAAATAAAGGAAAAACAAGATGCAATGGATACCTTTGCAGGCAGACACTCCGGCGCTATCTTCTTCGTGGGTAGGGAGCAAACGGCCACATTTGGGTTTCTGTTCCAGTTCCTTAGGTTTTCCTTTCTCAGAAGCTCTTGAACGGAAACTCTGGGACCGGGACACAGAAATCTCAAATTGTTTGATCACGTCCTCATCACTGTCAGAAGATGTGGATGGCTCTTCATCATCTCCAATACTGTCAACTGGGAGCAAACAAGAGACATGAGTCTGTGTGGCCTCTGTGATCCGACAGAGAAAGAAACAGTCTGGGAACCTGGAGAAGAGTGTAGACAGCTAATCTGGATCAAGCAGATTCAAACTGCATAGGAAGGATCGGAAACACTTCTGAAACAGAAAATTGAATCTGAAGGGATGAAACAGAGATGGCTAGAACCCAGGAGAGTCACTGGGATACCTGTAGGCAACATCACGAGCCATGGGGTTGAGCCGGGCAGCCCTGCTGATTGTTTATGTTGCTTACAGGTATCCACAGCTAGGAAGAGGACCTGTACAAGTGCATCTGCCTGATGTGCAGTGTTGTGGGAAATACATTCTTCATATTATCACATTTATTAAAACACACAGAGCAAAGTTCCACTTCAGAGAAGAGATATTTGCAACTAAAATTTTCCAATAGCTTCTAAGTTTTGAAAAGAGAATCATTGTGTCTATTTTAACTCATTTATACTATCCATGTTCTAAATCTTTCTCAGCATCAACAACCCAACCCAAATACCCTTTCAGATTTTTTTTAAATTTTAATTTGTTATATATGACAGTAGGATACATTACAATTCTTTGAATTTTTGAGAAATAAATTTCAATGGATATATTTGAGATTCACATGATGCAGAATACATACAGAGAGTAAAATGGTGTGATATTGAAGTGAATTAACATATCATCTCACATAGACACTTTTTGTATGTGACAAGAGGAGTTAAAAATCTACTTATTTAACAAAAATCTCTAATACAGCTTTGTTAACTAGAGTATTTGTGGTGTGCATCAGATCTACAGACTGTGTATTTTTACACATCAGCTACTTTGAATCCTTTGATCTACATCTCCCCATCCCTGCCCCACCCTATCCTTGGGAACCATTGTTTAATTCTCAGTTTCTTTGAATTTGACTTTTTTTGGAAAAAAAAAGGTTTCATATATAATAAAAAAGGTTTCATATATACTGAGTCTAGAATGATCTCACTTAAGATGAAACATGAGACAATCTACCTAGTATACGGCTCACTCGTGGTTCAGATTTTACTTGGAATTGGATCTATAATCCCACTGCTCAACACTTTTGAAAGCACTTTTTTAGTGTGGAAATGTTCGTGTACAATTAAACTTGATCTTAGAAAACATGTTTATGGTAGAATAAAATGACTAAATATATAGACAACAAGCAAAGAAAAAAAGCAAATCCTCTCTGGAATACATATTTCATATTTTCATTTCTTATCATTAAAATAAATCTATTCATTTCTTATCATTGAAATAAATCCACTGATGTAAAAACAAAAAAGAAAAAAAAAGTCAAGCAATAAAAACTACATTAATGTTTCCATGGCATTTGATGACCTAAAATTTAGTCTGCAGCTATGCCTATGGAAATCTTGCTGATTTTAAACATTTACAGGTAATTTATTCAGTGTGGTGGAATTTTTCCTTTCTCCAGTAGAGAAAAATTTACCTTTTCTATCACTATCTTCAAAAAAGTTCACAACTACCAATTGTGACCAGAGACAAGTTTTAGCTAATTCCAGGAAGACAGGGGTTAGGTGGTTGTCACAACTCTCAGAAAAGCAGCTATGTTAGCTAATATGTTAGCTAATGAAAAAATGCTTTCAAAATGATTTTACATATATATAAGATTTTTCGATACTTTTCTTTCTGTGCCTGGCTTATTGGCTTAGCATGATGTCTTCTGCATCCATTCATGTTGTAACAAATGGCAGGATCTTGTTTTTAAGGCTGAATAATATTCTGTGTGTGTGTGTGTGTGTGTGTGTGTGTGTGTGTGTGTACAGGTGTATACATGCATATACATACATGCCATATGTATTTGTGTATATATATTTAATTTATTCATTCCACCTACCTATAGACCCAGGCCATTTCCATATCTTGGCTACCATGGATAATGTTCAATAAACATGGCAATGCAGATATCCTTACAAGATGGTAATTTTGTCTCTTCTGGGAAGCTCTCAGAAGAGGGACTGTTAGGTCATATGGTAGTTCTGGTTTTAACTTCTTTAAGAATCTGCCCACTGTTTTCCCCAGTGGCTGCACCAATCTATATCCCCACCAACAGTGTATTCAGATTTCTTTTTCTTGTCATTTTTTCCTTTTGATCCTGGCCATGCTAATGAAATGCCCTTTGAATTATTTGTACACTTCACCCACACTGGCACCCTTGCCTCTTGCAGATGTCCTTTACCTTAACTTTGATGTTCCCTCTGCCTCCCCCAGATGGCTCCTTCACATTCCAGTCTTAGCTTGACTGTCACTCCATCCTAGAGGTTTCCTGGCCATCCTCCCTCAACTAGTTCTCCTCATAACAGTACTTCCTTGAAAATAAAAGCTATTATCTGTTTTGTTAAGTGATGTCTTTCCATTATATAAAACTATACCTGCTGCAGAGTAAGTGCTTAGTAAACACTTGTTAAATAGTAAATAAATGGGTGAGCCGGGTGCTGTGGCACATGTCTTTAATCCCAATGGCAGGGGAGGCTGAGATAGGATGATCATGAGTTAAAGCCAGCCTCAGCAAAAGCGAGGTGCTAAGCAACTCATTGAGACCCTGTCTCTAAATAAAATACAAAATAGGGCTGAGGATGTGGCTCAGTGGGCCGAGTGCCCCTAAGTTCAATACCTAGTAGTAGTAGTAGTAATAGTGAAAACCCAGTTTTGTCCCAAGCCTGAGCACCCACGTAGCAATTAACATGCTGTCCCCTATGCCTGGGATACTTTTCTCTGGGCTTCCATCCAGACTGGTTAAGAATATAACTTGACACATCAGCCTAGATATCAGCCTAGATTGACTTCTTTCCAGAACATCCTTCCTTAATCCCTTAAATCAAGTTCAGGGCTCCTTCCATGTGCTGTAAAATATTTCTCTCTTCTCCCTTGCAAATGATCCCTCCCCACTGTGGGGACATTATCTATCTAACTTCTAATTGCCCCACCATCCTGACTACACCATGAAGATAAGGGGGCACATCAAAGATTCCCCCATGCATGCAGGCCCTATCTCTGTACCAGGCACACAGCAGATTGCTTGTTAAGTATTTGCTGACTGTGAACAGAAAACTATAGATAATGAAGAATAATTTTAACCCCTTCCTTGCATCTAAAAGTCACACAGTGATTCCAGAGAAGACTATGGTTGTTAATTTGCAGATCAGTCATAAGGAACACTTCCAAATCAGAAACTAAGAAGAAATAAAACATCATATTTTTTAGTGAGAAAAACTACTTTTAAACACCAGCCTGGTCAGAATATTTATTTTCTGCCTTGGTTAAGAGTTGAGATTCCTAAAGTTCTTTGGAAGAATAGTAATAATAACAAACATTTACTGAATGATTTTATATGCCCGGGACTAAGTGCCATGTACTTATTTAATCCACACAAAATCTATATTATTATTATTATTTCCATTTTTCAAGTAAGAAAATTTAGGGGGAGAGGAATCCACGAGGAGCTGAAGATCATACTGCCAAAAACTGGTAGAAACAAGAATTGAATCAAAGTAGCCTATCTCCAGAGCTCACTAAGCTGAAAAACCAGAGGTCATCATCAGAACTCTCACACTGCATACTCATTTTAAATAGCTTCTGTGGCTAAGTCTTTTAACCCCTTTGGGCCCACTTCCTTATTTATGGATCACTCCCCAGATCTTTTTAGCACCAAATTCTCTGACTTCAAAGTTTCTGCCTCATAGGATCAATATTCAGAGTTAAGCATCTGGTCTACGATTATGAAAACCTAGCTTTTTCATCTCAGTTTTATTGCCTGTGTCCATCACCATGGTAGGACCTGAAAAACTAAGTGTCAAAAGGAACTATCCAGTCAGAATGGCAATTATCAAGAATACAAGTAACAATATATGTTGGCAAGAATGTAGGGGGAAAAAGGTACACATACATTGCTAGTGGGACTGCAAATTGGTACAACCACTATGGAAAGCAGTATGGATATTCCTCATAAAACTTGGAATGGAACCACCATTTGACCCAGTTATACCACTCCTTGGTTTACATCCAAAGAACTTAAAATCAGCACACTACAGTGATGTAGCCACATCAATGTTTACAACAGCTCAATTCACAATAGCTAAACTATGGAACCAACCTAGGTGCCCTTACATAGATGAATGGATAAAGAAAATGTGATATATATACACAATGGAATATTGCTCAGCCATAAAGAAGAGTGAAATTATAGCATTTACCAGGAGATGGATGAAACTGGAGAATATTGTGCTAAGTGAAATAAGCCAGTCCCCCCAAAACCAAAGGGATCTCAAGTCCCACTAAACAACAGATTAAATAGATCCCTCAAGAAAACAAAGCTGCATCCCAAATCTCTCAGCCCTGCTGTCACCCACACAAAGACATGGGTTTATTCCAGGGGTAGCTAAGCCACTGTCTCCTAGAGCCCCAGCACCTATAGAAGCATCATCATCACAGACACTGGGACAAGCAAGGAAAAAAATCTGTATTACTAACAACAACTTCATTAGTCCAAGAGAAAAAGCTGTAAAAACATGAAAAAGCAAGGGATGTATTTGATTCTCTGTTTTACTCTTTAAGTTTGGGAAGTTTGTTGATATTATTTCATTGAAAAGTTTGGGCATTCCTTTGGTTTCTATCTCTGAGCCTTCATCTATCCAAATGAATCTTAAATTTGGTCTTTTCATGTTATCCCATATTTCTTGGAAGTTCTGTTCATGCTTTCTTAACATATTACTCAATATATATACCAGGTATCTTCTTGGGACTTTGCATATACAATCCCATTTAATCATCATGGCCACCCACAAAGTAAGGATTATTATTATCCCCATTGTATAGAGAGGAAAGAGAGAGAGAGAATGGGTGAGTACTTTCCATAAGGGAAACAAAGTTAGGAAAGTAACAAAGCTTGGACTTGATCATTGAATGTATATCCTTAACCACTGCACCTATCACCAGATCTCATTACACCAGGAAACCGAGCCACCTCTAGCTTAATTTTCCTGATGAGGTGAGAAGGAGCTTTGCCACTTACCCTGAAATCTTCTAGGAGGCTGCTTCCTTTGTAATGGATCAAAGAAGAAAAGAACAGTGGAGAGTAATCAGTGCATGTGGTGTGAATGTATATGGCCAGGCTGCAGGATAACTGGCCTGTTGCTCCTCATGAGATTATATATACAGTGCTATTCTAAGCCTCACTGCCCAAGAACCTCAGAGAATTCTCCAGTCTAAAAAAGGAATCTGTAACCTCTTCCAAATGCCACTGAGCAGCAACAGTAGCAGCATTATAGTTAATAAAAGCAATCTCTTGTATGGCATTTATCATGTGCTAGGAATTGTTGTAGAACTTAATGTATGTTCATTTATTTATTGCACAGAAAAAACCATTGAAATAAGTACTGCTAGTAGACCCATCCTAAGGATGGAAAAACAAAGGCACAGTGAAGTTAATAATTTGCTATAGTCATAATAGTTCATAAGTTGTAGACCAGGATGCAGCCCAAGCCATCTTACTCTAAAATCCTTGCTTCTTCGAGACAAAACTCTTAAACCATAAACAAAACTGATAAAATTGTGTTTTATCACTAAGAAAATAAGTCTCATAGGTTAGGTTGGAAAGAATTTTCATGAGTATCTATTCCTTAATTTTCACAGAGAAGCAAAAGCCTAAAAAGTGTTTTTCCCACAGTCATACCAAGCCAAGACCAATTCCAGAACTCCGGTGTTTCAAGTTGATAGTGTTGCCATATAATTTTCCAGCCTTTCTTCCTAATGGTTTTGAGTCTTTTTTTTTCAAATTCAATATTTGGCTCTTATCTATTTGAATATGTTATAATGCAACTGTGTCAACAACTAAATAGCTGATCTACATTTCATTTGGCTTAAGCTTCAAAAAATTACAAAGTCTCGTTTAAATTGTGGCACTTGTTTCAAGATCAGATAGTATTTTCTGAAGTACCATGTGCACATCAAGTTCAGATTCCTTTCAAGCTAAATACCTGGGAAGTACAGTAGCAGTTTCTATTAAAATCTTCACTCCTCTAGCAATTAGCTTACTAATAGAACAGGAAAAAAACTGCACAATTGTCATGGAAGTGAATATGTTGGGAAGTTGAAACATTCATTTCACTCAATCACAGAATTCAGACAAATCTTAGGAATCATCTAAACATCTACCATTAAATAGAAGTCAGACTTCTGCATTCATTTCAATACATGGCCACCTAGTTTCGTCCCTTTATTCACATGCTATCAAGGTGCTACTGTGAGCTTCTTGCAGGGCAAGCAACTCATGAATTGACAGGCGGAGAGCAATTTGACAATGATCTACCAGTACTAAGTCCTCACTGCAATGGAAAGAGAAGGTCCCTCTCTCTAATTTGCATGAATTATTTTCTAGTTTATGAAGCAGCAGAGGAAATTCTACCTTCATCTTCCATGTGTAAGAGACAAGAAGGAAGGACCTAGTACAACAGCAACTGTATTTTGGATACGGCACCAGTCAAGTCTAGAGTGATTAGAGGGTAGAATGTGGAGTCCAGCTGCTAGAATGTGACCCTGGAATCTTCTCCTTGGTAGTCTGGGACCAAAGCAAGTTCCTTTACTTTATCAATTTCAGCATTCTAATTTCTACATTCCTTACCTCTTAACAGTTTTGAGAGGACTAAGTGAGATAAACTAGGTACAGGCACTTAGCACCTGCTTGACATACAATATTCTCAAAAAAAAAATATTGTTGTTGTGCACTCTGCACGACCAGTTGGATTCCTTCCCCCACTTTTACCTTAAAAGAAGCAATAAAATGAGCAGGTGGGCACTGCCTATTTCCAGACAGTGCTGCTAACTCCTACAGAGCCTTCTACCAGGTTTGGGCACAGGACTGTGAGGTAGGGTGAGAAATACAACCATACTATCCACTTAATCTTCTACTGTCACAGCCCTTGTTTCTTCTGCCATTCTGCTGCTATTTTACAGATGGAGCAAGAATTTATACACAATCACTGCAGCTTCAAGCTTATTAATTCCTTCCCACCCACACAAGCGCAATCAGGTGGAAGCAAGGGTTGCTCAGGTCTTATAGACTGAGAGTGGCGACCAGCAGGGCTGGGCTGTGCTCAGTGATGCAGGACTTGGGTACCACTTCTGACTACAATTGCAGGAAATTCCTCCAATATCAGATTTCTCAAATATCCAGTGGCCAATATCTTCCCACCATGGCTGAATAGGAAAGAAACAAGGACAAGAAGCTGGTTCAAGTGAAAAAGCAAAAGGGAGGTCAGAGGTGAAATTGCCTCTTTGAGATCCCTGAAAAATGGCCACTTTTCTAAAAGTACATTTCAACCATTCTTAGACCAGAGCAGGTTGACAAAGAATTTTTATGAATCATCTAATCTTGATTTGTTTTTCAGACTATGCTCTGTGGAAGCCAAGGGTCCCCAGAATGAACTTCAAGGATGCTCACTACAGAAGTTAGGGATGCAGACTGATGCACCCCGAACAGGTTCAGTTCGGCACCTTTTGCAATCATGGATATTTTGCTTTAATATGGTTTATTTTTTAATTTTGCTGGGGAAAAAGTTGGAGTCTGACATTTTAAAGAAGTTTGAAAAAAAACACTAATATAACTCTACTCTCTCCTGCTACAGACTACATATTAAGACTGAAATTATCTAAGAGATTTTTCCAATAGTCAGTTAGGTCACTAGTGGCAGAG
Source organism: Spermophilus citellus (assembly GCF_964194105.1). NCBI lineage: Eukaryota > Metazoa > Chordata > Mammalia > Rodentia > Sciuridae > Spermophilus > Spermophilus citellus. The sequence continues at coordinate 157,543,372 of NC_138185.1, read as the reverse complement.
GAAGGATCAGCAGCTAGTTCTGTGCACACTGTTTTGTGTCACCCTGAACCTTATGTGAGATGTTTTGATAACTCCATTTCATATATGAACAAAGAAATGGCACCTGTAGTAATTAAATATGAGTGAGTCGTATAGAAACTCTTTCACTAAAATTAGTAACATAGAAAGCACTATACCAAGTAAATTACGGTATTGAGAATTTCTATTCTGACAATGCCGGATTAGTTCAAACTGACCTTCCCACAAATAAAAGTTACAAATTCACAACAAAAACATATTTATGTGAATGGTGTGAAGGCATACAAAGCGAGTAAAAGCACACAAAAACTGGATGGATTTAATTTTTGAGAGAAAGCATATCTACTGGGTAAGCACATGGCCATATGACTTTCCTACTCAAAGTATTCCTATGTCTGGGACACACAGAGAAGAGAGCTCAGAGAGGACTCAGAAGCCTTACTGAGTTGATGTATCAGAGGACAGAGCTCAAGGCAACAGAGCAGATGGAAATTAAGGAGCAAAGCCCAGAAAGAAAGGAGCCAAGGAGAAGGAACACCCAAATCTGCATATGAACTTAGCTTAACCCTGACTGAAACCTGAACTATGAATACAAAGGTGAGACTCCAAGAAACTCAGGAAAAGCAAATCTGAAAGGCTGAAAAAGCTGAGCAGGCATGTCAGCTGCTTGTTGCCTGCCTTAAAGGAGACAAGACTTGGAGTTTGAATACGAACAAATTAAAGGGGCGAGGCTTGGTGAACACCCCAGCCTTTCCATCACAGCTCTAGAGGGTCAATCTTAAAAGTAAAACTAGGAGTAAAAGGGAAACAGATCCATCCTAACCAATAAAATCAATTCTCCAAAAGAGAAAGGATTAAAAATATAAGTTATGCAAACTATAGGCATAAGGAAGTTAGTGACATTATATTAATATTGAACAAAGCAGACTTCAAGATAAGGGGTATTATGAGAATTAAAGAAATATGTTTTACAACAATAAACTGAGAAGGTCATCAAGAAGACACAAAACAGGTACATGCACCTATTAACAGGGCTTCAAAAAAATGAAGAAAAAAGTAATCAAACTGAAAGGAGAAATAAAATTCTAAATAAAAGTTAAGATTTTTAACATGTTCTTCTCCATAGCTTAGCAACTAAAATAATCAATAAATATAGAGATTTGTATTATAAGATATAGTCAATCACATTGATATGCACTTGAAAAGAGGATTCTGCATTTGTTGGATACAGAATTCTATAAATGTCAAACAATACCAATCTGCATACAACTCTTGCAGAAAGTAGAGCAAGACAATGCATTTTATGAAGTCAGCATAATATTAATACAAACAGCTTTTGACAAAGACATTACAAGTGTAGAAAATTATATATCAACATTCCTTATGATCATGCTTACAAAAACTTCTTAGCAAAATATGAAGAAATATAATCCAGTAATGCACTTAGAGAACCATATGCAATGCTGATATGAGGTTTATCCTAGAAATGCATGGTTATTTTAAGATACTAAAATCAATTGATACAATTTGCCAAATTAATACAATTAAAGAGAAAACCAAATAATAATCTCAACACATGTAGAAAACATTGCTCAAAGAATTTGATGCAAATTTATGGTAAAAATAAAACAATAAAAATTAGCATACTAGGTATATTCCTCAATCTGAAATTAAAAAGTGGGATAGAGATCTATGAAAACCTTACAGCTAATATCAAATGTTGGAACTACTTTGTGAACTTAGCAAAATAGTTATATAAAAATCAATTCAATTTATGTATTCTAGTAACATTTTGAAAATGAAAAACTTAAAAACTATGTTTAGAATGGCATCAAAATGCATTCATACTTTGAAATGGATTTAACAAAGAGTATTCAAGATCCTCACATTAAAAGCAATAAAATATTACCAAAAGAAAACAGAAAATTCAATATTGTTAAGATGCTAATTTCCCCAAATTAGTCTATCAATTTAACACAATCCACACTAAAATCCAGACAGCTCTTTTTTGTCATATTTGACAAGTACACTCCAAAATGTATAAGAAAATGTAAAGAAAGTAGAATAGTTACAATCATTTTAAGAACAAAGTACGAAGGATAATCTACCTGATTTTAAGACTGATGACATAGCTACCTTAAATCAAGACCATATTGACAAAAAGATAGACTCATTAATTGATGGAACAGAATAGAGTCCATAAATGGCCCCATATGAGTATGAGCAATGATTTTTACAATGGTGCCAAAGTAATCCAATGAGAAAAATAAAAGTCTTTTCAAACAATGTCTAAGTGTATATATGCCTACAGTGGGGAAAAAGGAGTACCAACTCTTCTATTCTTTTCTCTTCTCTCTCTCTCACATACACACACATACACACATACACACACACACGTACGCATATATAAATTAATCATAAACTTACGTTAAGTCTTTAAACCATAAAACTCCTAGGGAAAAATGCAAAACTAATTTTTGCAACCTCAGGATATATAAAAGTATGAAACACAACAGAAAACAATTTACAAGTTGGAGTTCATCAAAATTAAAAACTTTTGCTCTCTTGAATGACACGAAGAAATGAAAAAGGCAAAGCCTTCCACAAAGGGAAAATACATACACACATATGAAAGACAAGGAAGTAAAGTACCTGGAGCCCATGGGTACTCCTAGTAGGAATATAAAATTGTAAAACTACTTTCAAAAACTATTTGGAAGTTCCTTAGAAATTTAAACATACATTTGACTATAAGACAAAGCCACCCTTCTCCTAGATATTCTCTCCAGGGGGACAAAAACACAAGTCTACACAAATGTTCATAGAAGCGGCAATAAAGTGTGTGCTAGAACAAAAAGCAACACTCTCAAGAGGAAGATGAAAGATTCCAATAACCCTGCATTTCATCCATAATGTCCAGTGTACAGTCAGAAATTTCTAGACACACAAGGAGATGATAAAAATGTACACAAACAGAAAAAAAAATCAATTAATTGAACTATCCTCAGCATGAGTCAGATGTTAAATGCAGAGGACAAAATATTTAAAGCCTCTATTATATGCTCAAAGAATCAAAGGCAAAATTATCAAAATGAATAGACAGAAGGAAAATCTTAGCAAAGAAATGAGACCAAATACTGCAAGACTCCAAATCTGGAAGAAACCCAAAAGGCCAGCAACAGGCAAACATAAAAATAAATCTTAGTATATCAGCACAATGAGTACTACTCAGAATGAAAAAAAATGCACTATTTATAGCTTCAACAATATGGATGAATCTCAAAAGCATTAAGCTGAGTGGTAGAAAAAAAAATCCAAAATCAAGAGTACACATTGTATGACTGTATTTACATGTTATCCTAGAAAATTAAAAATAACACATAGTGACAAAAAAATAAAAAACAAATCAGGAGTTGCCTGGAGTAGGACTAGAGAGAAAGATGGATTACAAAGAGGTATGAGAAAAATTGTTGCAGTGATACAAATGTTTGGTTTCATGATTGTGACAGTTGTTTAAGTATGTCAAAATTCATGAAACTGTACAGGTTAATATATGCTATTCATCACATTTCAAGTGGGCCTTAATAAAAAAATTTTAAAATAGAGTGAAATAAAGTTAGCTTCCAAAGCAGCCCTATCTCTCACCCACTACAAGACACTGAGGACCTCCCCTTACTGTCTCAGATCTTCTCAGCATTGAACCATTTTTGTGGAGCCGAGAAGGCACAAATCCATATGTCAATGAGGTGCAGAACTTATCTTACTGCTCCAAACCTAGAAGTCTGATGGCCTGAAGACCCACCTGATGGAGATACTCCATCAGCATCCTTGGAAAGTTCTTCTGGGTGTGCAAGTTATACTCTGAATTCCTAGATTAGCCCTGAAACCCAGCCCAGTTTGTCTCTCACATGACCCCACTGCATGTCTTCGGTCACTGGACTCTAGTCCCTGAACCAGGCACCAATTCAAGTCAAACCTAACCCTGAATACGGGGTGCTGCCACAAGCTGGGCCCTCCTGATGCCATAGTCAGTCCACCATAAGAAAACATGTTTGCCTATTTATGAGCCCCAAGTTGTCCTTGCAAGAATTTGTGTTGCTGGTTCTTCACCTAAGGGTGGAGAACCCTATATCCAGGGCTCCTCTAGCCTCTTTGAAGGTTATTTCTCTTCCCCACCAGGCCAGACTCATCCAAGATAAGAGAAGAAGCATCAGGAAAGTACTAAAGGGGAGAGTAGTTGGTTCTGACTGTGGGTATCATATAAACCTAAACCACAGATAATGGAACAAATCTGTATCTGCACAGGGACACACTGGGCCCTCGCTTCTCACCACCAGGACTCACCAAGTACTAATGTTTTCTGAACATTTGGCTTTGACAATTATGCGGTTTCATCACTACAACATGTCTCACCTGCAAAAGAGCAAATGATGAACTGTCAACCTCCCTGAACCATGTAAACTTCACTTCCTAATTTGTATACCTCCAACAGGGAAATTTCTTTATAGGACACAAGTGCTGTGTTGTTTTTCTATTATAGTGGCATTTACATAAAAATTAATGACCAAGATTGTAGTTTACTCTGCTGAGAACTGGGGTGACCTGATATTTAAAATCCTGACTATGCAGAGGAAACAAAACCAGAAAGGTTGTTCTTGCCCTTTCTTTCTCTAACATTTCAATGAATCCTTACAAGCAAACATGAGTCGACAGTTTGGGAGAGTTCTGGGGATTGAAACCTGGGGTGCTTTACCACTGACCCATCTCCCCAGTCCTTTTTATTTATTTATTTATTTTTTGTTTTGAAACAGGGTCTCACTAAGTTGCTTAGGGTCTCACTAAATTGCTGAGGCTGGCCTCAAACTTGTGATCCTCCTTGCCTCAGCTTTTCGAGTTGCTGCAATTACAGCTGTATGCCACTGCACCTGGTAGTGAGATGACATTTAAAATAACAAATGCTGTGATGAGGAAGATTTTTGGAAGTCCTCCTGCCATAGATTCTAAAATGAGGAGCTTGGGATGTGTAACCAAGGCTAAGAAAGAATGAACAGCGCCTGTGATTCACAAGTGCTGTGAGCTTCTAACTTTCTAGCTGTTTGGTTCATTCACTCATCCTCCCCTCGAATGCTGCAAATCAAGGAAAATTCCCAAGTTATTATTTTGTCTGGCAATAGAGACAAGTCAAGCTCCAGAGATAACTTCTATAAAGCAGTTGCAAAGTCTCCCCAACACCAACTCTACAGCAAATATATCCAAATATATCACAGAAACTGAAAATATAAACTGAAAATACTCGCTTAGCTAAGTAACAGTTTTTTTTTTTTCCAGAAGAAAATTAAAAGCTATGTTCCCAAACAAGTCATGTAATCCATAGATGAGATATTCAGTGCTGGTGTGCACAAACCAGAATAGCGGCTGCCTCTGATAAAATCTGATAATGAATAACTTTTCTTCATTTGCAGAAAAAAGTAATGGAAAAGGTTTTCTAAATGTTCAGTTTTCCCCATAAATCTTCTATGACTCAGATGTCTACTAGCACACATGTTGATAAGCACAAGTGGGTAATTAAACAAATGAATATTAAGGAAGAAACTTAAGGAAACAGCTAATCATACTTTTATCCTGAGCTTGTTTGTCATGGACATGCATATTCATGGATGTGACTGTTATATAGCTTCTATAATCTAGCTATATTTTCCACTGGTAAAATGGTTCTTGATTCATGATGAGAAGAAAGACATTAAAATTTCTTTGGGTCCCACAAAAAGCACCTTGATTTTCAGGCATTCAATCACCCAAACAAGTCTGGTACCACTGAATTGGAAATTTTCCCTGGGTATAGAAACATTCCTGTCCAACAATGTTTATAACAATTATACAGAATATATCTTCTATTACTTTCCTAGATAAGTCTATGCAGTTGTGAATCCCTAACATCTTCAAGAAATTTATAACTTTAACTCATTCTTCTGGAGTCTGTACCCTTACTGTCTATTATACTATTAGGAATAAAGTAAAGCTTCATTAATTAATGAACAAAAGGAATTTAAAATCAGTACAATACTGTATTAGTCAGGATTCTCAGAGAAACAGAACAAACAGGACATAGTTGTCTCTCAATATCTGCAGGAGATTGATTCCAGGATCCCTTGAATACCAAAATCCACAGATGCTCAAATTCCTTATATAAAGTGGTATAATATTTGCATACAACCTACATAAACCCTCCCACATACTTTAAATTGCCCCTTGATTACTTATAATATCTAATGCAATGCAAATGATAAAAAAAAATATTGTGGTTATACTGCATGGTTTAGGGAACAGTGGCAAGAAAAAAATCCATATATATTCAGACTACACAACTATCAAAGGTCTCACTACACAGTACCAAAATGAAATGCATGGCAAACAGTACACAACAAAGAGCATGGGAGAGAGAATGAGTATCTGTGAAATGACAGGAGGCTCGGCAAGGTGTGCCTACATAGCCCTTCTTTTGTATGGATTCGGCATAGTGCTCAGAAAGTTGAAAATTCAAGTTTTTCATTTTGGAACTTTCTAAAATTTTGTTTGAAGTATTTCCAGTCTGTGTTTGGTTGAGTCCTTAGATAAAGAACCCATGGATAAGTATACAAGGATTTACCATAAAGAACTAGCTTATGCAATTATGAAAGCTGAGAAATCCCAAGATCTTGATAGACCTAGGAGAGCCATTGGCATAGTTTCAGACAAAGTCCAAATACTCCAGAACCAGGAAAGCCACTGATGTTCCAGCTCAAGAAGTCAGACAAGTGAAGTTTCCTCTTACTGGTCTTTGTTTTTTTTTGGTTTTTGTTTGTTGGTTGGTTGGTTGGTTGGTTTTTTTGTTTTTTTTCCTATCCAGACTTCAGTTGATTGGATGAGGTCCCCGGCAAGTCCACAGCCTTGCAAGGGAAATTCCATGAGATCTCAGGACTCAAGAAATAATCTTCTTTGGCTGGCAGTATAGTTCCATTCTGCAAAATCCAAGGAGTCCAACAACCTTTTCATCTCCTTTCCCTTCAGTTCACACTGACTGTTTTCCTGCTTGGGTGACTAAATTCAGAATTCACGACTATAATAATCTCTTTATCAAAGATTCATTTGTTCATATCCTTAGTGTTCTCTTCTGAATATCCTTATCAACTTTTACAATACAGTTAGGCTGAAGTACTTTTGAATCTTGAAGTTCTAGTATCTGTTTGCTTAATAATTACATCGTTGGATCATTACCTCTCATTTTATTATAAGCAGCCAAGAGGAACCAAGCCTTTCCTTCAACACCTTGCTTAGATATCTCCTCAGTGCAATAACCAATCACATTGTTCACAAGTCAACTGTCCACAAAACACAAGCATATGAACACAATGAAGCCAAGTTCCTTGTTATCTTATCATAAGGATCACCTTTTCTCCAGAGTCAAACAATATCTTCTTCATTTTCTTCTAAGACTTCCACATTTCTACAAACATCTATACATGGTTACTTATGTATTCTTTAAAAAGGTAGAAGTCCTATTTTCTTTCTGAGACCTTACCAGAAACACTTATAAAAGTTTCTTTATGATACTCTTGTCTTCTAGTATGCACTTCAAAATTTTCCCATCCTCTACCCATTACCCAGGTCCATATTGTTTTCACATTGTTAGATGTTTTTTATAGCAGCAACACACACACACACACACACATACACACACTTTTCTCTGAATCAGTCTCTGCCTTAGTTCATGCTATTATGTACCAAAGTATCATGACTTATGAGCATCAAAAATTTATTTTTTATAGTTCTGGAGACTGGAATTCTGAGAGTGCCAGAATGGTCAAGTTCTACTGAAGCCCAATATAGACTGTTCATTTTTCATTTCATGCTCACATGGCAGGAAGACAGCTATCTAGCTATCGGGCCTCTTCTTATAAAGATACTAATACCATTCATGAGGACTCCACCTCCATGATTTGATTTGCTCCCAAAGCCCCACTGAAACACTAAGCCATCAGGATTAGGGTGTCAAAATATGAATATTGGAGAGATTTAGCATTCAATACATAACACCCCATAAAAACACAGAAGATAATATGCAATAAGGATCAAAATAGAGTGATAAGGGATGGAAGACAATACAAGAATACCCAGTAATTTCAAGCACATGTAGAAGACTGACAAAAATTAGCCACTTATTAGACCACAGAGGAAGCTTCAAAAATACAGGAAAATCACATTCTAATTTCTATGCTGTTAGAAATAAGACTCTGAAAATTACCAAAATGCTTTTGGAAACCAGAAACCACATTTTTAAATAGATGATGAGTCAAAGAAGGAATCATAATTGGAAAGATAAAATATCTATAACTGAAAAATAATGAATAAATATATCACATATCCTATACTTATGAGATAGAATTAAGAATAGTTAAGGGGAATTCAGGAATGTGACTCAGTGGTAGAGCACTTGCTTAGCATACCTGAGGCCCTGGATCTGATCCCCAGTACCTCAAAGAAATGAAGAAAACAGGGAAATTAATGAATTAATTTAATGCATATATTAGGAAGCAAGATGAAGATGAAGATTGAAAAGCCCTTATGACAAATGGTCTGTTCAAGATGTTATTGGCTAAAGGTTTAAACCAAAGCAAAATATCAAGAAGAAATGTAAAGGATACAAGAAAATGTAAAGGAAACAAGAAAAAATTAAAAATAGAGAAGATTGAGACAACTACAGATGCTGTGATTGAGACAACTACAGATATAGTGGACATTTAAAATCATAAGAGAGGAATGGAACCACCATTTGACCCTGCTATTGCCCTTCTCGGACTATTCCCTGAAGACCTTAAAAGAGCACACTACAGGGATACTGCCACATCGATGTTCATAGCAGCACAATTCACAATAGCTAGACTGTGGAACCAACCCAGATGCCCTTCAATAGATGAATGGATAAAAAAAAAATGTGGCATCTATACACAATGGAGTACTATGCAGCAATAAAAAATGACAAAATCATAGAATTTGCAGGGAAATGGATGGCACTAGAGCAGATTATGCTTAGTGAAGCTAGCCAATCCCTAAAAAACAAATACCAAATGTCTTCTTTGATATAATGAGAGCAACTATGAACAGAGCAGGGAGGAAGAACAGGAAGAAAAGATTAACATTAAACAGAGACATGAGATGGGAGGGAAAGGGAGAGAAAAGGGAAATTGCACGGAAATGAAGGGAGACCCTCATTGCTATACAAAATTACATATAAGAGGTTGTGAGGGGAATGGGAAAATAAACAAGGAGAGAAATGAATTACAGTAGATGGGGTAGAGAGAGAAGATGGGAGGGGAGGGGAGGGGAGATAGTAGGGGATAGGAAAGGTAGCAGAATACAACAGTTACTAATAGGGCATTATGTAAAATTGTGGATGTGCAATCTGCATTTGGGGTAAAATTGGGAGTTCATAACCCACTTCAATCTAATGTATGAAATATGATATGTCAAGAGCTTTGTAATGTTGTGAACAACCAATAAAAAAATAAAAAAATAAAATCATAAGAGAAAATAATCAGCTTAAATAAGTTGAAAAAAATAGAAAACATATATATCAATAACCACTACAAATAAAATTTAGGGGGAAAAATTCCAAAATAGATTCATCACATAAAAATAGTTTTAGCTGATTTTTTCAACCTTCAAAAAATACCTAACTACCTTTTTTCTAGAATACCTAACAGTTTTAAGTGGGTAACTTTTACTATAATTTTACAGACTGGTATAAAATTAAGAAAGGTAGTCTAAACAGCAGATCAATTTTTCTTATGATCCCACATGCAAATATCCTAAACTAAACATCAGCAAACTAAATGTATAATGTATTAAAGTAAAAAAACCAAGACTAAAAGCTTATAGCAGGCCTGCAGATAAGTTTTTGAAAATCAGGAAAGTCCCTTAAATTCAATTAACCTCCTTAATAGATAAAAAGACTAATCATTTCAGTAGATATAGAAAATCCTTTTTAAATAGTTTTAATACTTGTTTCTGATTAAAAAAAAAATTTAACAAACCAGGATTGGAAGGAAACTTTCTCAACCTGAAGAAGACAATCTACTAAGCATCTCACTCAAGCACAGACCTTCAAGAGACAATTCAAGAGAATACTTGCTCTCATCTCCTCCTTTTGATGCTATACTGAAGATTTTTAAAGTGCCATAAGAAAAATAAATGGAGTGCTTGAATTGAGAAGCAGGAAATAAAATTTCAAAAATAGAACTTTCTTTGAAAAAAAAATCCAAAAGAAACCTGTATGTCTTTAAAACTTAGTTCATCAAAGGCACGTAAGCCTTTGATCATGATGTAATAACAAATACCAAACTGACCCTTCTACATGTCACAAGTAAAACCTTGAGCATAAACAATGGCTCTCAAGATACTGAACATTAGTCAACAACAACAACAACAGCAAAAAAAAAAAAAAAAAAAAGGATTCCTGAGACATGAAAAATAAACCCTGTGATTGTACAAGCTGACTACCTGCAGAAAATTTCCAGGTCACAGCTGGAAAAGCGAAGAGGACCCTAGGTAAAATGGGTGGTCTCCCTAATTTGAAATGAGTTTGGGTGTCTAGAAAGATCAAATTGAGAGATGAAAGATTCAAATGAAACATACAGAAATGAAAGCTATACTAGACAGTGCAAAACACAACAGGATTGGTGGCAGATTTGGGTAACACAGGAAGAAAAGATTAGAGGGCCTGAAAACATAGTAAAATAAAAACCATCCAAAACATAAAGAAAAGACACTTAAAAACATGAATAGGGCAGCAGTGAACAGTGGGATAATATCAGGCAACACAACACACATGTGAGGAAACTCTGGAAGAGGCAGGAGCAAGGAAAAAAAATCTTAAGGAACAACCCAAATTTTCTATATTTGATGAAAATTATAAACCCATCTACTTGAGAAGCATAAACCCAAGAAAAAAAATGATCAAAACTAATCCAAACTATATAACAAATTCCTTAAAATCCAGATTATATGAGAAACAAAAATCACAACAAAAAAGAAATAAGTGATCCAATTTAAAAATGGGTAAATGATCTGAATAGATATTTCTCAAAAGAAAGAAAAAAGAAAAAAAACACAAAGAAATACAACTGACAAACAAATATATTTTAAAATGTTAAATATCATTAGTAATCAGGAAAATGTAAATCAAAACTACAATGAGACATCATTAACCTCCTTAACAGATAAATACCCAGTTAGAATGGTTATTATTAAAAAAATTACAAAATTCTGCGGAGCATGTGGAGAAAAAGGAACTCTCATATACTGTTGATGGGAATGTAAATTAGTGCAATTGTTATGGAAAACTGGGTGGAGTTTCTCCAAAGGACTAAAGATAGATCTATCATGAGATCCAGCTGTCCCCCTTCTCAGTATATATCCAAAAGAAAATGAAGTCAGTATACCACAGGGATACCTGCATGCCTGTGTTTTTTGTGGTACTATTCACAAGATGTGGAATCAGCCTAGGTGTTCATCACCAGATGAATAGATTTTTTTAATGTTATATCTCACACATACACACACACACACACACACACACACACAATGGAAAATTATTCTGCCACAAAGAAGAATAAAATCCTGTCATTTGCAGCAAAATGTATAGAACTGAAAAAAAATATGTTAATCCATACCCACAGTTCCCTGTGTGTGTGCAAGTTTAAGTCTATGTTCTCTCTCATGTAAAAGTTTTAAAAAGGAAAAATTGATCTGAATGCAGAATAGCAATTACAAGAAGTTGGGAAGAGAGGGTAAGAAATGGATAAAGGCAGGCTTGATCAGTCCATACTGTATGCATGTACTGAAATATCACAGTGACCCTCACTAATGTGTATAATTAATACATTAATTTTAAAAATTCAACAGTTAAAAATAGCCAGCAACAAACACTACAAAGAATAAACGCAAATGTTAACTATGGACAAGTTCATAATAATGCATCAATACCTGTTCATCAATTGTAATCAATACACTGTAACACCAATCCAAGATGCTCATAATAGGGGAAATGAGGCAGGAGGGCATAGAACACAGAAAATTCTTGTTACTCTATGCATTATTTCTGTAGACCTAACACAGCTCTAAAAAAGTCTGTTTTTTTTCCCCCCCAGTAGCCAGAAGGGAATGCAGAGAGAAACACTGAAAAGCCTGACAGCAAATTTCTCATGGTGAGATCTCACAGAGGAGCAATATTTTTTAAGTGTTGGGGGAAAAAAAAGTTGACAGAATTCTATACCCAGAGAAAATATCTTTCAAAAATGAAGGCAACACAAAGACTTGTCAGAAAGAATTCATCACTGGCAAACCTACAAAACAAGAGATGTAAAATCAAGTCTTGCAAGCAGAAGAAAAACACCAGCTATAAATCTGGATCTACATAAAGCAATGAAGAACTCCTAGTCAAATGGGGGTAGAGAAAGACAGAAAGAAATGCGGAAAGACTCAGGATCTCATGTTTAAATAACGTTTTTTTAAAGTCCCACGATTTATGTGGGTGTTATAGCAGGCATGTTAATTTTGGCTTTGTGGCTTCTTTCTCTCTCTTTTAGGAACAACATTCACGTTTTCTTTCCGGAAAACACTTCTTGCCAAATCTCATTCCAACAGGTTTAGGTGAAACTGATCCCATATCCCTTCATTTTAAGGTGGGCAAATGAGAGCTATCCTCGTGACTTTGCTGGAAATATTGAGAGCTCCCCGACTCCTACAACTAGGTTTGATAAGGCTGCAAAACATAAGCTCATATCTATTATCACCTGGGGAAAGACTGCCTATGAGAGAAGCCACACAGAGAAAGCATCATCAATAACAACGGAATATTACTCAGCCTTAAAGAAGAATGAAATAAATGGATGAAGCTAGAGAATATCATGATAAGGAAAATTAGCCAAACCCCCAAAACCAAAGTCAAATGTTTTCTCTTATAAGTTGATGATAATCCATAGTTGGGCTGTGGCGGGGTGGGGAATGAAGGAACTTTGGATTGTGCAGAGGGGAGTGAGGGGAGGAGGTGTGGGGATGGGAAGGACATGGAATAAGATGGACATTATTACCCTATATACATGTATGATTACTTGGTTACTGGTATGACTCTGCACCCTGTTCAGCCAGAGGAAGTTGTGCTCCACTTGAGACAGTGTGTCAAAATGCCTTCTACTGTCATGTGTAACTAATTAGAACAGATTTTAAAATAAAATTGAACTGGAGCTCATCTTCCTCACCTCCAGCAACCCCAGGATTTCTTATCATGTAAGCCAACAAACTCTAGTGAATGCATGTGTGTGTGTGTGAGCGTATGTAATTGGTTTCTGTTGTTTGCAACCAGATGGATTCCATTATAATAGTATATTAAAGTTCCAAGAGCATTACAGGTTAGAGTTAAGGGATCTTAATTCTAGATTGGTTTATGTCAACACATAATTGTGAAATGCTGGCCAAGGATATTTGTATAACTGTCTGCTCTGAACTCCTATGATAAATGCTGTGCATTTTTTTGCACATTGAAATTCATTTAGTATATAATATGCACGGCTTTGTGGTATGTTCTATGTTGATATTTACTTTAATCTTTATTAACATTTTATTCACTTAATATTTTATTTCCCCAATGAGATGACACATCCTTTTCCCCTACACATAGCCCATGGTGTTCCCTGTAACCTAACACACACACACATAGTATACCTAACATGAGTAAAGCTAATCTTCAGGGACTCTCTCAACTTAGAAAACATTACAATTCTGTAAGAATACATGGCCCTAAATATCCTGACTGTTCCCTGATTCCACAACATTTTGTTCACACTGACCAAGCCTCCCACGCCTCATCCCTGCAGTACCGTGGGTTTCTTGAGGCAGCGTCTGCCTTAGGCCTTTACAACCCCAAGATGGAGCAATGTCAACATGCTGAAAGCATTATCTGACTTAACTGAACCGCCACCAAATTCCTCTTTGCATCCAGAAATTTATTCCTTCACTGAAGAAGAGCAGCAGTGAGGAGCCAAGGATTTAGAATGAAAAGACCTAAGTTATAGTGCTGGTTCTGCCCCTTGGTATCTGTGTGACTAGCCTTTTTTTATGTAACTTCTCTGAGCTTTCGTTTCTTCACATATAAGTGGGAATAATGATCCCTGCCTTGTCTTATAAGGGTATTGTCTGGGACAAAAGAAATAATTTGCTGGAAAATTGGTGTCACACTCTCTCCTGACAAGCCAGAGGTGGTGTCAGAATCTGTAAACTGCACTGCAAACAGCAAAATTCCCTGAGCAGGGACACCTGTAAGATGAAGCTACTGGCCATATAGATGGGCCCCATAAAAACTGTGCCTACACCTAGATTAGACACAGCAGAGTAGAGCTATAACAAAGCCCCGAAGCAACATAGAAAAAGGGGAAAAAATGGAGGAAATCCACTTGCATACAAGTCCATCTGCTTACTACACACCCATGATGTGCTGGGTGCATGCCTGATGTCAGACACACAATGGGGAACAGAATCCTACCCCTTCCCTCATCTGACTACAGATGACCAATAAGCAATACCATTGGTGCTCTATTCTATGGCACAGAAAGGTTCTGGAGGGTCACAAAAAAAAAATCAGCAAAGGCAGGCTCCCTGAAGACATCAGAAGCAGCTCAGATGGGTTAGTTACTCAAATATGCCAAGTCCACTGTTGGACATCTCGGCACGAGATGTCTCGGGGTTCTAATTATACTGGGTTTTTAAAATATGTACACATACCGTATATTATTGAACACTCCAGGGGAGTCTAGAGCAACAACATGTAGTAAAGCACATTAATAATTAGAATGAATATACACACTGAGAGGTAAGTGAAGGCTCATCTCACTTCAAGTCATCCCTGACCTTATGAAAAAATTCCAGTTTTGGTATCTGGTTTCAGGTTATGGAACTGAAAATAAGAGTCTGTACACTTGTATTAAAAATAATGTTGAGGCTGGGTGCAGTGGCACACACCCGTAACCCCAGTGGCTCAGGAGGCTGAAGCAGAAGAATCCCAAATTCAAAGCCATGCTCAGCAACTTATCGAGGCCTTACGTAACTTAACAAGACCCTGTCTCAAAAACTAAAATTCAAAAATAAAAGTATACCTGGGTTCAATCCCCAGTAGTAGTAGTAGTCGTCGTCGTAGTAGTAGTCAATTTAAGATAAAAGCTAATTACATGTAATTTATTTTTAGAAGAAACATCTGAAACCACATGTTGGTATTTAGTAAAGCCATGCAACCTTTTTCCCTAAAAGATTTATTGATATGTAATACAATTTAAGCTACAGGAATCTTGGGGCTAGAGATAACACAGAGGGCAAGAAAATAAATACAAGGAAAACACTTGAAAACCAAAAAGACTTTGTGAACAAGACTCCTACCATAACTAAGCTGAAGGGACAAAAGGTTCACGCTCCTGAAATTCACTTCATGTGGGACTAGTATTCTCAGAGGATCTGAGACCTGTCACTGAGAGGCAAAGTTGACTAAAAAATGCAATGGAATCTCCACACTGCTTTCCATAGTAGTTGTGAAGTTTGAACTCCCAACAATGTACATTTTCTCCACATTTTCACCATATAATGATGTATACATTATATATGTAATTCCAGCACTCATTATTATTTGTATTGTTGATGATTGCCATCCTAATTGGAGTGAGATGAAATCTCAGTGCACTTTTGATTTGCATTTCCCTGATGGCTAGAAATGTTGAACATCTTTTCATATATTTGTGGGCCATTTGTATTTGTTATTTTGAGATGTGCATGTTTAGTTGTTTTGCCCATTTATTGATTGGATAATTAGGGGTTTTGTGTTAAGCTTTTTGTTCTTTATATATTCTGGATATTAATCCCCTATCAGAGGAGTAACTGGCAAAGGTCTTCTCCCATTCTGTAGGCTCTCTCTTCACACTCTTGTTTCCTTTTCTGTGAAGAAGCTTTTTAATTTGATGCTGTCCCACTTATTGATTCGTGGTTTTATTTTTTGAGCTTAAGGGTGTTTTTAAGGAAGTCAGTGCCTGCACCAATATGTTCAAGTGTTGACCCTGTTTCCTTTTAATAGTTGTAAAATTTCTGGGTCCTTGATCTTCAATTCACTTTCACTTTTGTGCAGGGTGAAAGATAGGGTTCTAGTTTCATTGTGCTACTTATAGATATCCAATTTTCTTAGCATCATTTGTTAAAAAGGACATCTTTTCTCCAACATGTTTTTGGCACATTTGTTGATTATCGAATGAGGGTTATCTATGTGAGTTTGTCTCTGCATCCTCTGTTCTGTTCTATTGGTCTTCAGGTCTGTTTTGATGACAATATCATGCTATTTTTGTTACTACAGCTCTGTAGTATAAATTGAAATCAGATCTTGTGATGTTTCCAACATTTTCCTTCTTTCTCAGTATTGCTAGAAAGGAAACGTCCATATGACCCAACTACTCCACTCCTGGGTATTTATTAAAAAGAACTGATATCAGCATACTACAGTGATACAGGCTCATCAATGTACAGAGTAGTGAAATTTACAATAGTCGAGTTACTAAATCTACCCAAGTGCCAGTCAACAGATGAATGGATAGAGAAAATATGGTATATACACACAAATGAGTTTTACTCAGCTATAAAAAAGAAAGAAATTATAATATTTGCAGATGAAAATGGATGGAACTGAAGAACATCACGCTGAATGAAATAAGCCAGATTCAAAAACTCAAGGGTCAAATGTTTTCTGTCATATGCAAAAGCGAGAACACAATAAGAAAACAGGGGACATCACATGGAAACAGAACAGATATCAGTGGAGTAGAGGAAGGGAATAGATTTGGAGGAAGGAGAGACAGAAAGGGAAGAAATTGCAGAAAGAAATTTACCAAATAATGCTATGTACAGTGGCTATTCTCTCTCTCTCTCTCTCTCTCTCTCTCTCTCTCTCTCTCTCTCTCTGTGTATTGTGTGTGTGTGTATGTGTGTGTGTGTATGTGTGTGTGTGTATATGTATCACCAATTAAGTGGAATGTGGTGTAGTGTATGCCTGTAATTCCAGTAACTTGAGAGCCTGAGGCAGGAAGATTACAAGTTCAAGACCATCCTGGGCAACATAGCAAGATTCTGTCCCAAAAAAATAAAAAAGGGCTGGGGATGTAGTTCGGTGGTAGAGTGCTCCTGGGTAAAATCTCCGGTAACACACATACACACACACACACACACACACACACACACACAATTAAAACCAATGAATAAATAGAAGGAAGACCAGTAGAGTAGAGAAAGGGGAAAAACGGAAGGTAGGAGGGGAGGGAAAGAGGAAGAACTGGGGACCAAAATGAAAGAAATTATATTCCGTGCATGTGTGATCATGTCAAAATGAACACTACTATTATAAATAACTATAAAGCACTAATAAAAACATTAAAAATAAAAAAATTTAAAAGCAAAGGTGTGTGTCTTGTGGCTACATGCAATGGATGCTTTTCCAGTCCCGTCTTACTGTCATCTCAGTGGCATCTGATACCACTGATTAGTCCTCTCCGGCCTTCCGTGGCAATACAGCCTCCTGTCTTCCCTGCCTTCTCCCTGCTTATGTCCTCAGCCTCTGCAGCCAACTCATTTCTTCTGTCATCTCTTGGCACTGATGCTCCCCAGAGAAGGGCTGGGAGCACTCTGTCAGTCCACATGTTCTCTACAAACCTCAGCCAGTGCTTCACTGCCACCCTGACAATGATGCCCAGCAGAGCAGCCCCTCCACCCCCGTCTCCTTGCCAACCTGCACAATGATCTCTGCTCCCACACCCCCACCTTGACCCTCATTCTTCCAGATGCTTCCCTCTTTGCCTTCTTCAGAATCTATTCCTCATTCCACATTATAAAACAAACCTGAGCTTGGGTTCTGTTCCTTATTCTTCCTCCACCTCCACTCTACTCCCTACAGCAGCACTTACCAAAGTAATTGAAAACTCTGCTCACTGTGCCTGCCCCACCCCCAGACTGACAGCTCCTTAAAGGTGGGAACAGGGTGCCTTTCTTGCATCTTCAGGTCCAGCTAGCATAGTGAAGGGCAACTCAACAAATACTGAGTGACGGCAGTCATTAATTGGCCCCGTCTTAGTATGGAAATCTGGGAACCCTAAAATCATCTTACATGGAAAAAGCACCTGTCGCCATAACTAGTACAGTTTGGATACTTAACATGGACCTGTTGAATGACCAAGTATATACTCCATTAACCTTAATAGGACTCAGCACCTTGTTCCTCATATACACATGAATTAAATGGGCTTTTGAGCTCTGAATTTAGCCCTAACTTCTATAGGAAATTGCCTATCATTTTCTAAATAGCTTTCAAAGCAACACTTTGAACACAACCCTACTGGTAAGCAGGGGCTGTGTGTTCAACAGAAAAACACTGTTCATCAAATTTAGCTCTTTTAATCTATTTTCATTCTTTTCCCTAAACCTGCAAATTAATACCTACTTGACTCTTCAATGAAATTGCATATACATCTTCCACTGTATTTTATCCTTCCTTCATCTTCATGTTTTCTCTAAATTAAATGGATTCAACATTGCCAAAAGCTATATGATAATGAGATGAGCAGAATAGTCTGACAAAATAATTAGGACAAGGTATATAAACATGCAAAGACAAATCAAAGTAGTATAAAGTGCAAACAGAAACAATTCATGCTTTCAAAACTAAGATACTAAAGAATTGGGTAGCCTGGCCTGGGACCTACCTCCTACTGAATTCTTGGACATGTACTCAAACCAATCGTGATGCAAAATGCATTGGGTGTGGGGCTACGGTGTAAATAATATGTCAAAAAACCTTCACATTGGAACCTGACTCATGTTGGAACATACACTTCAGAAACAAATGTGTACCTTGATTTGACCCTTCAAACTCAAAACTCACCCTCTCAGTGCACCAGGAAAAGTGCACAGACCCCACACATGTGAATACTCTAGGCCACTTTGGAAGACAGCTACATGTGTCATACCCATCAAAATCGCAAGGTAAACTAAGAAAATTTTGGTGTGTGGGTATGATGGCCAGTCAAGACTAACCTCAGAAGAGTAAAGCTTCTGCCACTCTCTAGAAAATGACTGTGTAAGATAGTTTTTATTTTGTACAGAAAGTTTGTAAATGGCTTTATTGAGATATAATCACAAAATATACAATTCATCAATTTAAGTGTACAATGCTATACAGAGCTATGCAACCAAATTTTAGAGTACTTTATCACCTCAAAAGAAACTCTCTTTCCCATTCCCTCATTCTCCCCAGCAGTAAGTAGCTAGCCAGCCATTTAATTTCTGTCTATAAGGAATAGCACATTGTGAATATGTTTATATAAAACAAAATCTGTGGTATTTTGTTCTCAAGTCTCATCTGTGTATTAGTAGTAGTACATATACCCATACTACAAAAGAGAAAAATAATGAAGTTTAAGCCGGGTGCAGTGGCACATGCCTATAATTCCAGCAGCTCAGGAGGCTGAGGCAGGAGGATCTTGAGTTCATAAACTAGCCTCAGAAACTTAGTGAAGGCCTAAGCAATTCAGCAAGACCCTGTCTCTAAATAAAATATTAAAAAAAGGGCTGGGGATGTGTCTCAGTGGTTAAGCACTCCTGGGTTCAATCCCCAGTACCAAAATAAATTAAAAAATAAAAAGAATGAAGTTCATTCTTTCTATAGTCAAATAGCACTCCATTGTATATCTATACAGACATATCCCTTTTTACTTATTCATCAGTTGATGGACATTTGGGTTGTTTTCACTTTTTAGCTATTTTGAAGAATGCTTCTATGAACGTTTATGTACCAGATTTTGTGTAGACATCTGTTTTCATTTCTCCTGGATAAATGCCTAGGAATGGAAATGCTAGACTATTTGCCAAAGAGGCTGCAACATTTTACATTTCCATTAGCAGTCTCTGAAGTTTCTGATTCTCCACACCCTCACCAATACTTGTTATTATCTAACCTTTTTTTATAGCTATACTAGTAGATTTGAGGTAGCAGTGCACTGTGATTTTAATTTGCTTTTCCCTGGTGGCTAATGATGAACATCTTTTCATGTGCTTATTGATCATTTATATATCTTCTTTAGAAAACTGTCTATTCAAGTCCTCTCTCCATTTTTAATTAGGTTATTATCTTTTTTATTGTCTAATTGTAACTCAACAATAAAATGTGTATGTATATTCTGCATATACATCCCTTACTAGATATAAAATTTGCAAATTCTTTCTCCTATTCTTTAGGTTGTCTTTTCACTTGACTTGATGTCATAAGTTGTAACACAGAAAATTTGAATGCTAAAATTCAATACACCTATTTTTTTTGTCATTTGTGTTTTTAGTGTTGTTTTTCTCTAAACCAAGGTCATGAAGATTTATTCCCAGGTATCTTCCAAAATTTTCACAGTTTTAGCTTTTCCATGTATGTCTACAACCCACCTTGAGTTTATTTTTGTATGTGCTGTGTATAGGCTTTGTTTTTTACTTGGGTATTAGTTACATATTCATGAATTATAGAACATCTCTCACATCTTTCAGTTCTCTTCATGGTACTAACCCAAACCCTCTCTTCCCCACCTTAACTTATTCTTGTGAATATTCACAAGATTCACAGGAACTTATTCTTGTGAAACCATTCAGTCGATACATGATTGTTAAATTTCTTTCAGAATATGTGTCCTTGCTTTGCAAATAAAAAATGTACTGAGGCTAGGGATGTGGCTCAGTGGTACAGTGTTTTTCTAGCATGCATGAGGCCCTGGGTTCAATCCCCAGTACTACCAAAAAAAAAAAAAAAAAGTGCACTAGGGCAGGGGAGAAAAGATATCCCTAGTGTCATATCCAAGATTAATACTTAGCATATTTATTTGTCATACAATATATCTCCACTTCAACCTTCAATGGGAAAAAATCAGTTTATTTCATTCATACCACAATCCAAATGAACATTTTATCTTTGCTTTTTAAAACATTTATAGCACATAAGTTTCAACTCACCTATGTTCTTGAGAGATGCTTTTGGCTTAATATTTTTAAATCAAATTAAATATTTAGCCTTCAATATATTTTCCTGAAATAGAATTTCAGAAATATATTTCTCCTTAATTTCAAGATATCTTTAACTGTATGAAACATCTTCTAAATGCTGCTGATTCTGTGATTTATGATATTATATTTCATTGTATTTAAGTTGATATATTTCTAAAACTACAGAATTAAACATAAACTAATTCAGATGGGTGGATATCCAAAATAATTAAAGATGAAAATTTCTTTTTAACTATTACAATGACACTTTCATTAGGAAAATGTGTTTAAAACAAAGCAGTTGTTCACCAAAATCTTTTATTACTTAAACAACCATCAACCACCCCAACCTCCACCTTCAATCAAATTAGTTTTTAAAAATTCATTAAAATTTACCTAAATGAGCTTTTTAAACTAAATTTGGAAGCTTCTGGATAAGTTTTGCTTGCAAAACTAAGCATTTAGAGCTAAATCACAATTATAATTATTCAGTATCATTAACTTACACAGATTCATTCTTATAAATGCAAATAAATAATATATTTGTTAACTCAAATGATTATTTTTTTTTTACATACTGGGTAAAGAGAATTATTCCAAGCCAATGACTATTAGAAAACAATAGATTTGAACTGTCACAATTTGCAAGAATATTGAATTACATGATTCTTTTTTAATATTTATTTTTTAGTTTTCGGTGGACACAACATCTTTATTTTACTTTTTTTGTGGTGCTGAGGATCAAACCCAGTGCCCTGTCCGTGCCAGGTGAGCGCGTCACCGCTTAAGCCACATCCTCAGCCCCGAATTACATGATTCTTGATTCTCTTAGATGTCATAAACTAACAGACCTCTAGGATGTATGCTATTTTAATTATCTTTACAGAGAAATGGATTTAAGTCAAGAAAGACTAAATAATTTTTCCATCATGAAGAAAATAAGTTATCTAGCCTACATTACTGCGGAATATTAAATTTTATTAAAGATGTTCAGTTGCTAGTAATAAGGACAACATTCACCCTTTCTTTTGGGTTTCCACCATTCTTCGTTTGTATATTTACTTTCCTTCCACTTCTGTGCTTCCCTTTCTTCCCACTTGCTGGGCCAACTATTTCATCATTCCTGCTTTGCTCACTCAAGCCACCAACCTCCCTCCTTGTCATTGTCAAGGCAATTCACTCACCATTCTGCATTCCATTGTACTCTCTTCTAGTTCTATAGTTTGAAAATTGTGCTGCTGCTTTTTAGATTGTAATGTCTACAACCTCTTGCTTTAAGGTTCAGATTAAGTCCATCCTTCCTGTATAGACCCTTCCTCATGTTCCAACAATCTTTCAGAAAACAAATAAATAAAGATAATCTACAGTATTCCTCTTTGGGCTAAACTCTGACACACTTGGACTCCACTTGGGTCTGTCCCCCTGGTGATCAATCCACTGGAAGTCACCACTTTATTGAGACTTTCTAATTTACCCAGGGAGGTGAATTTCTACTGAGTCATTGCATGAGTCATCATATATGTCCCTGTCACCCCATTTATGTGACTTAGAGCAAGCAAAACTATATTCTCCAGGATTCTGTTTCCTCAACGGTAACATGAAGGGAATTCTTGTTTCTAAATGACTTTGAATCCTAAAACAATATCAAGTTTCTTATTTCCAGGCTTATATTTGTTTGCCTTTCTTGCTTTCATGATTTGCAGAAGTAAAAAAAGGCCTAAAGTTCAACTACCTGTCCATGTGGATTGTTAACTATTTGCCTTTCAAATGAGGGTGAACTATTTTTTCCCACCTTTAAAATATACTGTGAACATCATCTCCATTTCTGAACAGCTCCACAGTGTTTTTCTAACTATAGTGTTTGTACTAAATGTGAATAGACCTGCAAATTAATGCAGTTTAGCTCACTCGAAATCCAGATCGGCAAGTTTCTTTCTCTGAACCCAACCAAACAGGAGTCAATTTAGAAGGCATAGCTGTGTTGAATGAGGGGAGGAGGACTGTGTTCCTTTGTGTATTGCAACCTTTTTACCTTTTAATAGAATACACACACACACATATGCATAATATATATTATAATGCTATAATATATATAATATGCATAATATATATTATAATGCTATAGTAACTAAGCAGGCACTATTATTTCCCTCACTTAATAGATAAGAAAATTGAGGCACAGATAAGTTGTCATGCCTAAAGCCACCTAGGCTTCAATCCTACCATCTGGCTCCACAGCATGTGTTATTCAACTTAAAATCAAGTGAAATAGTATTTCTGATGCTTCCTAATAACTAAATGCAGCAGATAAATCATGGCCTTGATTTTGTTTCTTTGTAGCTCCTTATTTTTTAAGTACACAAAAAAATCACTGTCTGAAAAATCCATTTTGTTTTATCAGTGTGCAACTCCAATCAGTGATAATACAGTCTTTACTAACAGAGAGAGGAGAGCCACCTTTGAATGTGATAAACAAATAACCAAAAGAGAACTTCCATACTGTGTTACCAACTGATCAAAGCTGCACTCTGCTCCGGGCAAAAAGTGAAATTGGTAATTCAACTCTAATTGTGTGAAAGAGAAAGGGAGAGTAATCAACACTATTTAGAGAGCAGGACTAGACAGGACTTGGAATGGTATGGAGATCACCTTGATGCATCTTCTACTTTCCAACAAATTAAGGTAAATCAAGAACATTTGAAGACATTTCAAAAGGACTTCCATATAGAGGATTCATCACTTTTTTTACAGTGGTTAAATTTTCAATATTTAATAAGCGAGTTCTTTATAACAGTTTTAAAACTGACTCCCCCCTGTGTAGCACTATATAAAGGAAAACTACTGTTCTATTAAAAATGGAACTGATATTTTTTAAAAAGGAGTCAGATTGGCAAAAATGGCCCTAATCTGAGTAGAAATATCTATTTCAATTTGGCTTTATGTCGAATCTTTCCAATAATAATTAAACTTTGCTACTGTCCTAACCTCCTCAAGAAACCTAAACAACCCGTTGCTTTTCTGCAGTATCCGATGATGGCTCGCCATGGAAGACAGTGGGAGGAATGGATGGTGGTGGTGGTCACCTACCAGCTGCTGTTAAAATCTGTCAACTGGCAAGTAAAGTCTCCTGATTTGGGAGCAATTTCCAAAGTAAAAAAAAAAAATCAAAAGTACCATCTGGGAAGTGGGAAGAAGATACCACTTGGCAAAAATGTTTCAGAAAACACAGGCAAACACGGAAGCACACACAAACACAACGATGTGTGTACACACACACACACACACACACACACACACACACACACCACACACAAATGCAATGGTCTCAAGATAAAGTTATCAAGCCCCTCCTACTACTAAGTTTTTTTTTTCCAACTAGACTAACATGAAAAGTGAGGTCAGAGAGTTAGTGGGTGATAGAACAGCTGGATTCTATTGATAGCCCGGCTGCTGACTCACTACCCAATTTCAAGCAAACCACCTGTTACGAATTTAGGGCACAGTTTATCAATTTGCAAAGCAGGTGTGAGTATTCTCACCTTCCACAAATCATGAAGCTCATTTAAATGAGGATTTCAAAGAACTGTGCTATTCTGGGAATAGAATTCCAGAAAGGAAGTGTAATAGATCATTTTTAGAGTTCCACGTGCTCTCCATATACTCGTCAAGAATCTTCACAATCAAGAGGAAACCACCGGTGGGCATGGCTGTTTGTTCACACAGGTGCAGAGGAAAAGCTCAGCGACTGTTCCCATCGTGCAGTATGGCTGCCCGAGTACCAGAAGAATGTGAGGCTCCTTATGTCTCCTTTCTCTGCCCACTGGCCTGAGACTTTGCTCCAAAAGGACCACTTCATTCCTAATTGTGATGCTCAAGCTGGTCCTTTGTGGGCACCACTTGGATAAAAGGTAACTGTGCAAAGCACCACACCCTGCTTGAAACTGGCTTCAGACTGAATTTTGCAGAGGAATAGAGACAGCTACTCGTACCTTTCCTCCTTTATTATTTTCTTCTTCCTGGTGCTTGGGATCAAACCCAGGGCTTGTGTACATTGGTCAAGTGCTCTATTACCAAGATACAGCCCGGTCCTACTTCCACTTTGAAAAAATAGTTCAAAAAATTTGATATTGAAGTATTGTATTTTTGTGTTTGATTATATCTGGTAAATTCCATTGTTTCTCCTGCTTCTTTTTATTTATTACTTTTACTTTGATATAAAGTTTATATACTTAGTACTTTCAAGTTCACATTTGTATATTAAGATTAAAGTTCCCTCTTAAAATGGTCTTTAACCTCAATCCAAAATAATAGTATCGTTTTCAAAGAAAAATGAAAAGAATATTTCAACACCAGTCATACTGCAGAATAACAAAACTTCTGTTTTTCAGAATGTTAACGTTTTGAAGACTTTCCCCATTAAGTCATAAAACCTTTTCTCTTTGACCAGTCCTTTGAAGTAACTCTTAATCCTCCTTTGGCAACTACAATTAACATGGAAATCCATTTTAAAAATTCTCTAACTTGCATAAAAGTTTTGACAAACAGAGAATTTGTGGTTAATTATTTATACAGGGAGCATAATATTGTGATTAAGAGCCAGGCTGTCAGAGAATCCTGCTCTGCCAAATATGAGCTGTCTGACCCTGGGTATAAGTGCTCTGTGCCTCAGTTTCCTCTCTTGTAAAATGGAGTTAATACTTCTAGAATTACTGGGAGAATTAAGTGATTTGATGCACATAAAACACTTAGAACTGCTTGATACACAGTGAGCAAGCTTTTAGGAAATGGTCATGATCCTAATCATCATCATCATTACCATCCCCACCACACCATTCACTATAGCGCAGAAAGTGCAGAACCCCTGTGACTGAGGCTCTGACTCAACGGCTGTAAGACAGCCAATTTAAGTCAGAGGCCAGACAAAAATGACTACCCAGCTTACTGCACGCACAACACAACTAAGCATAAATTCTGCCTCCCAAAGCCCAGCCACACCAGGATGGCCACAGTGATGACCCCGAAATGAAGAGAAGCTCAGATGGCACATCCAGCTTTCAGTGACAGGAAGGATGCAGGCAGCAATTCCTTTTGATGTATAAAACTCAGAAGTTTCTTCTTCCTAAGGAATCAAATCCCACATTGGGCACAACCCTCAGCAGTGAGGGAGTGTGTGATAAAAATGGGCCACTTTTCAGACATGACTATACAAAGCTCAAAAATCTTTCTGGAATAAAAAGGCTCTTTTCAAGCAGTTTGGGGAAAGGGAAAGGGAAAACATAAGAACCCGAATTAAGTAAGGCTGACAGGAGACTTCTGAAGTATGTTTCTGACAGGTACCCACATCTGATCCAATGGGAAGATCAAGGAGCATGAACTCCCAACATAACATAAAACAAGCAAGGTTGTGTCACCACAGGCACCAAAGGATACTGATTAGTGATGTGGCACCTCCGAGGGTATTACTGCAGTGCATGTAAGGCTAGATTGACATACAGTGAATGGCCACCTCGAGCTTCAGTCTCAAAAACAGGATAGAATAATATAGTGAGAGAAGGATGACATTAAACATTTTTATCAGCTAATGAGACACTGGCACCAACCAATCTGTTAGAGTCCTTATTTAAAAAAAAAAAAAAGTTTTGTGCAAAAACCCTGTGAGTTTGCTCTCCTCTCCTACCCTTCTATTTCCTGCCAAATGAAGGTGCAGATTTAGAGCCACCAACCAGAGAATGAGGGATCTCTCTCCAGTCCAGATCATAGACCTCCTTCTTGAGCTCAAATTTTGAGATGGTCAGAGTCATTTCTGTTTCCTGGTACCACACGGATACTACTAGGTCTGCATTCATTTTGGAAAGCACAGCCACTAGAGGCGTAGCACGGTGAGGGCTGAATTGGGATGTGAAGCCATCTAACATATCTTATGGATAGAGCCACAGAAGCCAGAGGATGACCAAGAAAAGAAGCTCAATGTGTTCTCTGAGAACTTTTCCCCACCTTTCCTATTTTTTCCTGTTTTATCAGTGCATTACAATTAAACAGAACAGTGAGATCTGTTATTACATATTCATATATGCACACGATATAACAGTAAAATTTAATCAATTTCATTCCCCAGTACTTCCCCTTTCCCTTCTCTCTCCTCCACCTGGTCTCCTTCCTCTACTTGTCTTTTAATTTCACGAGATGAGAGAGAGAGAGAGAGAGAAAGACCCTTACACCCCCCTCCCACTTTAGCTTCTACATATAAGAAAAAACATATGGTCCTTGAATCTGAGTTTGACTCATTTTGCCTAAAATGAGTTTTTAAGTTCCATCCATTTACCAGCAAAAAAAAATATATAATTTCATTCTTCCTTATGACTAAAGAAAACTCCATGGTGTGTGTGTGCGCAAGTACCACAGTTTCTTTATCTAATCATTGACAGACACCTAGGCTGGTTCCATAGAGTTTGGCTATTGCAGATTGTGGTGCTATCAGCATAGGTGTGCATGTGTCATTATATTATGGTTTAATTCTTTAGAATAAATACTGAGAAGTGGTATACCTGGGTCATATGATGGTTTCCTTCTTAGTCTTGTGAGAAATCTCCATGCTAATTTCCATAATGGTTGTATTAACGTACAATCCCAACAACAGTGTAAAGTGTTCCTCTTTCTCTATATCCTCTCCAGCATTAATTATTCTTTGTATTCTTGATGGCTGCCATTCTTACTAGAATGAGATGAAATCTCAGTGTGGTTTTGATTTGCTTCCATTTTTCTAGTTAAATAAATTATAGCCTGTGATGTCCCCCAAAAGCTCATGTGTGAGATAATGCAAGAAGGTTTGGAGGAGAAATGACTGGGTATAGACTTAACCTAATCAGTAAATTAATCCTGACAGGAATTAACTGAATGTTAACTAAAGTGGTGTAGGGTACGATGGAGGTGGTGGTAACTGGGGCGTGGCTTTGGGGGTATATATTTATATCTGGCAAGTGGAGACCTCTCTCTGCCTGCTTGTCATGTAAGCTGTTTCTCTTTGCCACACTCTTCCACCAAGATGTTTTCCTCACCCGAGCCCTGAGAAATGGAGATGCATCGACTAAGACCTCTGAAATTGTGAGCCCTCAAATAAACTTTTCCTCCTCTACAGTTGTTATGATTGGGTCCTTTTAGTCACAGCAGTGAAAAAAAAGCTGACTAAAACAAGCCTGATTTCTGAAAAGAAAAGAAAAAAAATGTTAAATTTAAGGCAAAGAGCATTAACAGACAGAGAATTTAGTTTTACAAATGACAAAAAAGACATTACCATGGTGAACGATTTTGGGGAGTCACACAATATTTAAGTGTCTAAAAAATGCATGAAGAAATACTTCCGAGTCTGACAGTTCAAGTAGACAAAAAAGCAGCTGAAAATATGAATATAATTAAGAGCTAGAATATAATTAAGTGCATCAAACTTCATCCTTTAAAAGCAAAGAAGAGAGCTCAGTTTCAAGTGTCACAGTATTTATGATATATTTGGTCGTCAAGGAAAACCCAGTACATTACTAGAAGGAAAAACTGTTATCCATCTCTTCCCAAGCACTACCTGAGCTCCTAAGACATGCCAAGATGGGCACTGGCTCTGGTGTTACAGTAGTAATCCAGACAGATACGATACTGCTTCCACAGAGCTTAGAAACTAATACAAGAAAGAGAAATGAAAATGGATACTATGGTTTGGATGTGCCCTCTTCAAAATGCAATGCCAGTATGATAGTAAAGAGGTGGGGTCTTGAAAAAGGTGATTAGGCCATGAGAGTTACTCTCTCATGAAGGCAATTAGGATTTGCAAAAGGCTTCAGGCAGAGATCAGTGAGCTTCTTCTCCTGCTCTTTCACTTTCTGCCAGTAAGAAGGTCCTCATCAGACACGAGATGTGGCACCTTGATGATGGACTTTCCAGACTCCAGAAATGTGAAAATTAACTTCTGCTCTTCATTAATCACCTGATCGCAGGTGCTTTGTTATAGGAGCACAAACAAACTAAGACAATGGGTCATACAGTACAAACAACAGTTTTAAATACACTTGGACAAGGAAAATACATGGGTCAGGCAGACTCCTCCCACCCACATAATCCCTGTGACACTTAAGGAACAGTGTGCTAATCAAACAAAAGAATAGCAAGAAAGAACTCCTAGAAACTTGGAGGGTTTAGATACTACATAACATATGATAATTTATTCTAAGGCATATAAAAGAGAAAAAGCTACCCAATTTGTTTTATGAAGACAGCAAAGTGTAGCAAATATGGAAAGTCATCACAGATAATCAAATAAAGTTTATCTCAAAAATTCAAGGATAAGCCAGGTACAGGGGCACACCTATAATCCTTACTACTCAGGAGACTACAGCAGGAGGATAATAAGTTTGAGGTCAGTCTGGACAACTCAGCATAAAGATCCTGCCTCAAAAATAAAATAAAAAATGGCAATGGGTGTAGCTCAGTGTTAGAGTACTTATTCTAGATATGCACAAAGCCCTGGGTTCAATCTCCAATACAGGAACAAAAAATTCAAGGATAGTTTGATATAAATAATTAATATAATACATCACATATGATTTGATCCAATGGAAACATATAGGGAAAATTTATTGTTATCTCTTAAAAGGTGATCTGTGACTACAGCAAGATTATCAATACAAGGTTAATATTCAAAAGTCAATTTCTTTCCTATGTACCAGCAATAAAATTAGAATATACTAACAATTAATTTAATTTAAAAATATGGCATCATTTTCATAAGCACCCTAACAAATGAAATAAGTATTCTGCCAATGGCACAGTCCATAAAAGGAATAATTGTTAAGCTGTATTTCATTAAATCAAAAGCTTCTGCTCTTCAAAAGACTTGTCAAGCCACAGACTAGAAGGAAATATCTTCAAAATACAAAGCTGATAAAGGACTGTTTTCTAAAGTATACAAAGAACTCTTGAAATTCAACAATAAGCAAGCAACCATTAAAAGTGGGCAAAATACAAGACAGACAACACACACTGGCATACAGATGGCAAATTAAGCAAATGAAACTATGTTCAACATCATGTCATTAAAATTGTAAATTAAAGCAATGAGATGCCACTACATACCTATTAGAGTGGTGAATACTGGCAAGAATGTGGAACAACAAGAATTTTCATTCACTGTTGGCAGAAAAGCAGAATGGTGTGGCCACTTTGGAAGATAGTTTGGCAATTTCTTACAAAACTAAGATTCTGCTATGATTCAGCATTCATGCTCCTTGATATTCACCCCAAAGGAGCTGAACACTTATGTGCACACAAAGACCTGTATGTGGAGATTTATAAGCAGCTTTATTCACAATTACCAAAATTTAGAAGCAACTAACACCCATCAGTTGGTTAATGAATAAATAACCTGGTAGGTCCAGACAATGTAATAGCTTACAACACCAAAAGAAATCACTTATCAAGCCATTATCAAGACATGAAGAGACCTTAAAATATATCACTAAGTGAAAGAACAATCTGAAAAGGCTACATGCTATATGATTCTAATTATGTGATATTTTGGAAAAGAGAAAACTATGGATACAGTAAAAAGATCAGTGGTTGCTAAGGACTGGAGAAGAAAGAAGGGATGAATAGTCACAGCACTAAGGAATTTTTTAGGCCAATGAAAATAGTATTATGTATGTTATTCTAATGATGGATAGATGTCATTATTTACTTGTCAAACCCCACCAGAGCGAGCGCTAATGTAAACTGTGCACTTAGGGCAATAATAACATGGGACAGGGCAGGCTCACTGATGGTGACAAACATACCACCAATGGACGATGCTGATAGTGGAGGAAGGTGGAGTGGGCAGGGCGAGAACAGAAGGTATATAGGAACTCTGTATTTTCTAATCAATTTTACAATAAATAGGCCTAAGACTGCTCTAAAAAAAATAGTAGCTTAAATTTTTAAAAACCCTCATTTTCCATAACTTTTATTTTAAGGATAATACATATACCTCGATTTTCTTATATGAAAGAATAGTAATGAGGAATAAGAAAATATTAGTCCCTTGCCCCACCTCTCAACTCTGCTCCTCAGAGGCAAACACTTTAAATTCATTGAACTGATTCTTTCTCATATTTACCCCCATTTTTCTAAGAATATTTACACTGCTATTTTTTACTTATCAAGATCTATTTTACACTACTCCCACTGCCTTCCTCCTTCATCCCCAAAGAGGACATAAAATTTTTAGTTAAATCAAAAGTTGATGTTTGCATTATTATTATGGCCATAAAAGTATTGTTCACACTTCAAACTACTTTACTGAGACTTAGGAAAGGGCTACAGAAAAAAAATAGAAAAATATTCCAGATTCTTAAATAGATATATTTTAAAGACATTATTGCTGTCCCTAATTTCTATGTAGAATTAATAAAACAATTTTATTAGAATTGGATAAAATAGTCTCCCGTATAAACTTTAGAATCCAACAGGCAAGATAATACATGGTTAAAAATGAATACTTATGTTTGAAAAGTGGGTAATTAGGACAAGCTTTACAAGGAATCAAGACAATGCAATTTTTAAGAAAAAGGATGAAGTAGCTTTTATTAGAATACCCATCCTACAAAAATCTGAGTAAAACTTTTCTTTATGTTGTCGGCCGGTTCCTAAACAGTATGTATGGTTAAGTATACAAACAGCAATGAGGTTGAAAAGCTAAGCAAAGATTTTTATCATGTTTAGGGGGAGACATAAGTCAGAGGTCAAATTCTCCTAAGGTAAACTTGATTTACCAAATCAAATCAAAGAAACAATTGGTTGGGCTGGGGATGTGGCTCAAGCGGTAGCGCATGTGTGTGGCCCGGGTTCGATCCTCAGCACCACATACCAACAAAGATGTTGTGTCCACCGAGAACTAAAAAATAAATATTAAAAATTCTCTCTCTCTCTCTCTCTCTCTCTCTCTCTCTTTAAAAAAAAAAAAAAGAAATTGTGCGACCCCGGAGATCCGGGCTGAATGATCCCCGCGGCATGCCCCGCGGCTACAGAAGGCGGGACACCGCAGAGAAGCGATTAATTAGCAAGCAGGGAGGAAAGTGGCTGCCATTCGGTGGAACCCCGCTGGCCAAGCCCGCACTAACCCCCGGGCTGAGTACAGGATTTCAGACGGGGAAGGAAGCGATATAGTCCCGTTCCCCACAACGGAAACTCCACCAAGGCAATCAGCGGCCACCATCTTGGAGAGCTGAAGTATCCACCGCCACTCTCCGACAGACTGTAACAATAAAACAGGTCTGTGTCACTCAGCCCATCCCCCATACATCGGGGAATTCACATAAAACCTCTCCTAGGCTTTCCGGGGGGAGGGAATATAAGAGTGAGCCCACATAAAGACTAGGGGAAAACTAGAGACACCTGACCTTCAACTCCCCCTCCCATCAGCAGCCAAAACGAAACCTGTCTAGCCAGCGCTGGGGGAGGGGCAAGCAGAAAAAATCAAAACGATAGAGTGCCAGGGATCCCAATAGCCAATTGTGCGACCTCGGGGATCCGGGCTGACTGATTCGCCCGGCCTTCCCCGCGGCTACAGAAGGCGGGGCGCCGCAGAGAAGTGATTAATTAGCAATCAGGGAGAAAAGTGGCTGCAATTCTGTGGAATCCTGCCGGATGAGCCCGCACTGACCCCCGGGGCTGAGTGCGGGATTTCAGAGGGGGAAGGAAGCGGTACAGTTCTATCCCCCACAATGGAAACAAAACAATAGAGTGCCGGGGTCCCCAATAGACACCCTCCACACCCAACAAACGGCAGGTCCAGAGTACAGTTTGAACTGCCAAGAGCCATCACTCAGGGGAAATCTGGTCTAGCAGGAGAAACCAAGACTAGCAGGAGAAACTAGGGGACTAGAGGCCAGGCCCTCGCGACTGGGCGGCTGGAAACCGCAGGCCCGCCAGTGACAGTTCGCCCACTGCCCGTGTAACTGGGCGGTAGGAGAACGCCCGCCCGCCGACTACCGACCGCTGGACTGGGTGCCTAGAGATCGCCCGCCCACCGGCGACAGCCGGCCCGCTGCCCGCGCAACTGGGCAGCCGGAGTCCACTCCCCCGCCGCGACCGATCACCCGCCCGCTTCCTGAGATACTGGGCGGCTGGAGACTGCCTGCCTGCCTCAACGGGGAGCTGAAACCAAACAGAGACAGTCCAGTCACACAGCCCCATTAGGACACCCCAGCAAGGAGCCTGGGGCCCGTCATAGCAGAGTAGTGACGTCACTGGAGCTCGGCCATCGGAATTCCTTCCCAGCAGAATTCACGTTAGCAGGCACAGTTTAACAACACAAAGAAGAAACAACAGAGTAATACAGAACCAAAACAAATCTATAGAAGAGAGCAGAAACACGGCAATAAAATAGAGCTAGAAAGTAACGTGGACAACATGAGAAAACAAGGGAAAAAAGGAGTACAAACAATGCAGGACAACTTAATTCTGCAGGAGGACATAGAAACATCAGAAGCAGGGATAGGGAAAGAACTCAAAGCATACCTAACTCGAATGGAAAGGAATATTAGGGAAGACATGAGACAGCAAGTCCAAGCAATAAAAGTATATTTTGAAAATGAATTAAACAAACAAATTCAAATGGCAAAGAACGAGCTCTACCAGGAGATAGAGATCTTAAAAAAAAAATCAAACAATAATCCTAGAATTGCAGGAAAATATAAACCAAATTAAAAACTCAAACGAGAATATTACAAACAGACTTGATCAAGTAGAAGTCAGAACATCAGATAATGAAGACAAGGTTTATCAACTTGAAAAGAATATAGTCAACACAGAAAAGATGCTTAAATCCCACGAGCAATCTATTCAAGAGATATGGGATGTCATAAAAAAACCAAATTTGAGGGTCATCAGGATAGAAGAAGGCACAGAGACTCAAACCATAGGAATGGACAGCATATTAAATGAAATGATTCTAGAAAACTTCCCAGAGATGAAAGATGAAATGGATTGCCAAATCCTGGAAGCCTACAGGACCCCAAACATTCAAAACCATAATAGACCAACTCCAAGACATATAATTATGAAGATAGCCAACGTACAGAACAAGGAGAGATTATTAAAAGCTACGAGAGAAAGGAGGCAGATTACATTCAGGGGTAAACCAATTAGGTTAACGACTGATTTCTCATCACAGACTTTGAAAGCGAGAAGATCCTGGAACAATGTATTTCAAACGCTGAAAAATAATGGATTCCAACCAAGAATACTGTATCCAGCAAAATTAAGCTTCAGATTTGACAATGAAATTAAAATCGTTCATGATAAACAAAAGCTAAAAGAATTCGCAGCAAGAAAACAAGCACTGCAAAGCATTTTGAGCAAAATACTACAAGAAGAGGAATTGAAAAATAGTGCCCAAAACTAACAGCAGGAGATATCTCAGTAAAGGGGGAGGAAAATAACCAAAAAGTAAAACCAGCCAAACTAAAATAAATAAATAAAGAAGCATGACTGGAAGTACAAATCATATCTCAATTGTAACCTTAAATGTTAATGGCCTAAACTCACCAATCAAGAGACATAGGCTAGTAACCTGTATCAAAAAAATAAATCCAACAATATGCTGCCTTCAAGAGACTCATATGACAGGAAAAGACATACACAGGCTGAATGTAAAAGGTTGGGAAAAATCATACCACTCACATGGCCCTCGGAAGCAAGCAGGAGTGGCCATACTCATATCGAATAAAATCAACTTTAAACCTAAGTTAATCAAGAAGGATAAAGAAGGACACTATATACTGTTAAAAGGAACCATCCACCAACAAGACATAACAATTATCAATTTGTATGCACCAAACAATGGAGCTGCAACATTCATAAAACAAACTCTCCTCAAGTTGAAAGTCAAATAGACCACAACACAATAATTATGGGTGACTTCAACACACTGCTCTCACCATTAGACAGATCCTCTAGACAAAAACTGAATAAAGAAACTATAGAACTCAACAGCACAATCAATAACCTAGACTTAACCGACATATATAGATTATATCAACCATCATCAAGTGGATACACGTTCTTCTCAGCAGCACATGGATCCTACTCAAAGATAGACCATATATTATGCCACAAGGCAACTCTTAGTAAGTATAAAGGCATGGAGATAATACCATGCACCATATCTGATAATAATGGAATGAAATTGGAAATCAATGATAAAAGAAGGAAGGAAAAATCCTACATCACATGGAAAATGAACAATATGTTACTGAATGATCAATGGGTTATAGAAGACATAAAGGAGGAAATGAAAAAATTCTGAGTCAAATTATAATACAGACACAACATACCGGAATCTATGGGACACAATGAAAGCAGTTTTAAGAGGGAAATTCATTTCTTGGAGTACTTACCTCAAAAAAAGAAAAAACCAACAAATAAATGAACTCACACAACACCTCAAAAACCTAGAAAAGGGAGAGCAAAACAACAGCACATGTAGTAGAAGACAAGAAATGATTAAAATTAGAGCAGAAATCAACGAAATTGAAACAAAAGAAACCATTGAAAAAATTGATAAAACTAAAAGTTGGTTCTTTGAAAAAATAAATAAGATAGACAAGCCATTAGCCATGCTAACGAAAAGAAGAAGAGAGAGAACTCAAATTACCAACATATGGGATGAAAAAGGCAATATCACAACAGATACTACAGAAATACACAAGATAATTAGAAAGTATTTTGAAACCCTATATTCCAATAAAATAGAAGATAATGAAGATATCGATAAATTTCTTAAGGCATATGATTTGCCCAGATTGAGACAGGAAGACACACACAATTTAAATAGACCAATAACAAAGGAAGAAATAGAAGAAGCCATCAAAAGACTACCAACGAAGAAAAGCCCTGGACTGGATGGGTATACAGCGGAGTTCTACAAAACCTTCAAAGAAGAATTAATACTAATACTTTTCAAGCTATTTCAAGAAATAGAAAAAGAAGGAGCTCTTCCAAATTCATTCTATGAGGCCAACATCACTTTGATCCCAAAACCAGACAAAGATACTTCAAAGAAAGAAAACTACAGACCAATATCTCTAATGAACTTGGATGCAAAAATTCTCAATAAAATTCTGGCAAATCGAATACAAAAACATATCAAAAAACTTGTGCACCATGATCAAGTAGGATTCATCCCTGGGATGCAAGGCTGGTTCAATATACGGAAATCAATAAATGCTATTCACCACATCAATAGACTTAAAGACAAGAACCATATGATCATCTCGATAGATGCAGAGAAAGCATTCGACAAAGTACAGCATCCCTTTATGTTCAAAACACTAGAAAAACTAGGGATAACAGGAACTTACCTCAACATTGTAAAAGCTATATATGCTAAACCTCAGGCTAGCATCATCCTAAACGGAGAAAAACTGAAGGCATTCCCTTTAAAATCTGGAACAAGACAGGGATGCCCTCTATCACCACTTCTATTCAATTTAGTTCTCAAAGTACTAGCCAGAGCAATTAGATAGACAAAAGAAATTAAAGGCATAAAAATAGGAAAAGAAGAAATTAAATTATCGCTATTTGCGGATGACATGATAATATACTTAACAGACCCAAAAGGGTCTACAAAGAAGCTACTAGAGTTAATAAATGAATTCAGCAAAGTGGCAGGTTATAAAATCAACACGCATAAATCAAAGGCATTCCTGTATATCAGCAACAAAACCTCTGAAATGGAAATAAGGAAAACCACTCCATTCACAATATCCTCAAAGAAAATAAGATACTTGGGAATCAACCTAACAAAAGAGGTGAAAGATTTATACAATGAAAACTACAGAACCCTAAAGAGAGATAGAAGAAGATCTCAGAAGATGGAAAAATGTACCCTGTTCATGGATAGGCAGAACTAACATCATCAAAATGGCGATAAAGTTCTCTACAGGTTTAATGCGATGCCAATCAAAATCCCAATGGCATTTCTTGTAGAAATAGATAATGCAATCATGAAATTTATATGTAAAAACAAAAGACCCAGAATAGCAAAAGCAATTCTAAGAAGGAAATGTGAATCTAGAGGTATAGCGATACCAGAGTTCAAACTGTACTACAAAGCAATAGTAACAAAAACAGCATGGTACTGGTACCAAAACAGGCAGGTGGACCAATGGTACAGAATAGAAGACACAGAGACTAATCCACAAAACTACAACTTTCTTATATTTGATAAAGGGGCTAAAAACATGCAATGGAGGAAGGATAGCATCTTCAACAAATGGCACTGGAAAAATTGGAAATCCATATGCAACAAAATGAAATTGAATCCCTTTCTCTCGCCATCCACAAAAGTTAACTGAAAATGGATCAAGGAGCTAGATATCAAATCAGAGACGCTGCGTCTGATAGAAGAAAAAGTTGGCTACGAACTACATATAGTGAGGTTGGGCTCCAAATTCCTTAATAGGACGCCCATAGCCCAAGAGTTAATAACAAGAATAAACAAATGGGACTTACTTAAACTAAAAAGTTTTTTCTCAGCAAGGGAAACAATAAAAGAGGTAAATAGAGAGCCTACATCCTGGGAACAAATTTTTACCCCTCACACCTCAGATAGAGCCCTAATATCCAGAATGTACAAAGAACTCAAAAAATTAAACAATAAGATAACAAACAACCCAATCAACAAATGGGCCAAGGACCTGAACAGACACTTCTCAGAGGAGGACATACAATCAATCAACAAGTACATGAAAAAATGCTCACCATCTCTAGTAATCAGAGAAATGCAAATCAAAACCACCCTAAGATACCATCTCACTCCAGTAAGATTGGCAGCCATTATGAAGTCAAACAACAATAAGTGTTGGCGGGGATGTGGGGAAAAGGGTACACTTGTACACTGCTGGTGGGACTGCAAAATGGTGAGGCCAATTTGGAAAGCAGTATGGAGATTCCTGGGAAAGCTGGGAATGGATCCACCATTTGACCCAGCTATCGCCCTTCTCGGACTATTCCCTTAGGACCTTAAAAGAGCGCACTATAGGGATCTGGCCACATCAATGATTATAGCGACACAATTCACAATAGCTAGACTGTGGAACCAACCTAGATGCCCTTCAATAGATGAATGGATAAAAAAAATGTGGCATCTATACACAATGGAGTATTATGCAGCACTAAGAAATGACAAAATCATAGAATTTGCAGGGAAATGGATGGCATTAGAGCAGATTATGCTTAGTGAGGCTAGCCAAGCCCTAAAAAACAAATGCCAAATGTCTTCTTTGATATAAAGAGAGCAACTAAGAACAGAACAGGAAGGAAGAGCATGAGGAAAAGACTAACAGTAAATAAAGACGAATCGGGGGAGAGAAAGGGAGAGAGAAGGGAAAGCATATGGAAATGGTAGGAGACCTTCAATGATATACAAAATTATAAGAGGTTATGAGGGGCAAGGGGGAGGGGGGAAAAAAGGGGAGAGAATTGAACAACAGCAGAGGAGGTAGAGAGGGAAGATGGGAGGGGAGGGGAGGGGAGGGGGGATAGTAGGGGATAGGAAAGGTAGCAGAATACAACAGTCACTAATATGCCATTATGTAATAATGTGAGTATGTAACAGTTGTGATTCTGCAATCTGTATTTGGGGTAAAAATGGGAGTTCAAAACCCAATTGAGTCTAATGTATGAAAGATGATATATCATGAGCTCTGTAATGTTTTGAACAATCAATCAATCAATCAATCAATCAATAAAGAAACAATTGGTCAATAGGAATAGAAGCACAAGTGATTCTAATAATGCAATTATCACAAGGACTTTAAATTATTAAGATTAATGTATTTAATAACATAAAAGAAAGACCAGATATTTAAATAGAGCTCTAGAATCTATTTTTAAAGAATTAAAAATTCAATTGATGTGCTCAATAGTACATCAGGCAATGGGGAGAAGAAGTTGCCAACATTGAATCACATTTTAAAAAAAACATTGTAAAAAAAAAGAGTACAGATAGCTTAGAAATGTATCCGTGTACAACAGAAATCCTAGGAGAAAAGAGAATGTGAAGGAATAGTGGCCAAAAAAATCTCCAAAATGGATGAATGCATCAAACATATATGCAAGATAAATAAGAAGCAAACCACACATAAACATATCATGGTAAAACACACACATTAAAAAAACAAAGTAAAGATAACATAAAATCAGCAGAGCAAAACAACATACTAAATTCAAAAGAGCAACAATAAGACTGGAGTCTAAACATTCAACACCAAATATGAAAGTTGGAAGACAATGGAATGATACATTTAAAGTGTGAAATTAAAAACAAACTAGAATTTTATATCTAGTGAAAATAAAGTTTAAAAATAAAAACATTTCAAAAACAAAAATGCTGAAACATTCACAACCAACAGAATGTCGCTGCAAGAAGTATTAAATAGAATCTTAGAGCTAAAGGAAAGTGATCCCATAAGGAATTATAAAAATGTAGAAGGAATGAAGAACATTGGCTAAATATACAAAAATATTGGTTTGTGTTTTTTGTTTTGTTTTTGTTTTTGTTTTGTTTTGGTCTCGGGCTCCTGGGCTCAAGTGATCTTCTAGGCACATACCATAATGTCTGACAAGAATATTGACTCTTTAAAGTAATCATAACGTTCTTACAATTAGAAGAAATTCCTATCTACTCTGCAAGGAAGAGAGTTGGGCAGGAAAGAGATTTGAAAACTTACTTTTCTTGAATATATTAGAAATGAGTGTATCTTCTAGGGTACCAATTAACCCAAAATCTAAGAAAAGACATGAATCTTCTTCACTAGAACTTGCTTACCTGAAAGAGACACTGGACCCCTGACAAACCAAAAACTAGGCTAAAATTAGTGCCAGGCTGCTAAAAACCAAGTAGCATAAGAGTATAACACTTAAGAGCTACCTGCCCAGTAGAAATCCACACTTATGGACTCTTCTCAACCATCCTCACTGGATGCTAGTTAGAAAGACTGGAGGTGGAGAGAAAGAATACAGAAAGTCTCCCTTTCAAGCCCGTACTTAGGAAATAACAGCCATGGTGGAAAAGGCAGTAAGTCTGCACAGATCCTTCTCTACCTTCCATAGGAAACAAGACACATAAGTGTGTGTATATGTGTGTGTGTGTGTGTGTATATATATATGTGTGTGTGTGTGTGTATATATTCATGTATGTATCTCTCCATATATAATACAAACACACATATATACCTACTTCATATACACTATTTTTTTAATTTTTTTAATTTTCAATGAACCTTTATTTGTTTATATGTGGTGCTGAGAATCAAATCCGGTGCCTCACACATGCTAGGCAAGCACTCTACCACTGAGCCACAACCCCAACCCCAATATGCATTATTTTTAAGTTAATATGGAATGTTTACTAAAA
The DNA here is from genome assembly GCF_964194105.1 of Spermophilus citellus. Taxonomy (NCBI): domain Eukaryota; kingdom Metazoa; phylum Chordata; class Mammalia; order Rodentia; family Sciuridae; genus Spermophilus; species Spermophilus citellus. The sequence continues at coordinate 157,502,790 of NC_138185.1, read as the reverse complement.
TAGATGCCATAAAAATCATGATTATCAATATCAAATTCCAAAGATTAAATCGCCAAAGTATATTTTCCAGCCACAGTGTAGTTAAACTAGAAATCAATAAAATAATCAAAAAACACTTGGATCAAATGTTAAACTATATTGAACTTAATTATAAGGAAAACACAACATATTAACATTGCAGGGTCAGCTCTGGCAGTGTTTTAAAGGACATTTATCGTTTTAAATGTATTTTTAATGTATTTCATACATTAGAAAAGATGGGAAGGTAGAAGAAAGTTGAAAGTAATTCTTTCTTGCTTGTTAGCTCTGAAAGAAATTTAATCATTATTTCATTTCTTTTCACAAAGAAAACTCCAGTTCCAGATGGCTTCATTGATGAAATCTTCCCAATTTAAGAAGAAACAATACTCACTTTGCATAATAAGAAAACAGAAAAAGAAGTAAACACTGCCCAAATTACATAACAAAGCCAAGTATAACCTTGATACTAAAATCTGAAAAGGCCATTCAAACAAAAGAAAATAACAGGCCAATATCTTTCATGCACAAAGATGCAGAAATCATAACAAAGATATTTGAACCTCAAACCCTTTGATAAATAAGAATAACACATCAGAACCAAGTGGGATTTATTCCAAGAATGCAAAGTTAGTTTAAACCTTTGAAAAATCAACAATAAATAATCTACCCAGGAAGACAAAAAGAAGGAAAATATCATATAGTTATTTCAATAACTGCAGAAAAAGTAAATAATAAATTTTCCCTGGGTTCATTCCCCAGCACCCCCACACACAAAAAATAAATTTAAAAAAATGGGAAAGGATTTGAATAGACAGTTTCCCGAGGAAGATATACAAATGACCAAGAGCAAATAAAAAATGCTGAACATATTTCAACACAAAGAATTTATATATGTCTGAAATGATAGCTATGCCAGTTACCCTGACCTAATCATAATGTATTAAATGCTTTTACTGAAATGTCAAATTGTATCCCATAAATATGCACAATTGCTATGTGTCAGTTAAAAATAAAAAAGATTTTTAAGAAAAGAAATAAAGAAAACAATTTGGCAGTTCCTGAAAATGTTAAACAGGATTATTGCATGACTCAGCAATTTCATGCCTAGATATATGCCCAAGAGGAATAAAAATATACCTCCACTCAAAAAAATCTGTATACTTGTAATATTTGTAATAGCCCCAAAGTGGAAACAACCCAAATATCCATAAAAAAATAAATAAATTTTATTCCTCATTCATAACAAAGGCTAGGGACAGAAAGAAATTTCCTTAATCTATGATGACAGAAGTTAAAACACTGCTTAGGGAGCAGGTACAGGGACCCATTCAGGGTCTCTAACTTGATGTGCTAGTGACCTCAAGAAGGAAACACATAAACATTCTCCAAGCAACCTATTAAAGATGTTTGTACTCACTTGTTGGCTGTAAGTTACATTTCAAAGAGGAGGGGGAAAGGGGGGGAGGGGGGAAGAAGAAAGAAAAGCAGGCAGATCACACACCAGAACTGACTGACAACTAGTGGACTGGATATGGCATTTATGAAACAGATTGACAAACATAATTTGTTCAAGGAAAAAGGAAGTTCCATAGCTTTACAAAAACCAAAGCAGAAGAAAGAAATTGCTCAAGAAATAGCATTTTGAATTGTAATGTCATGTGTAGCAAATAAAAAAATTAAATAAATAAAATTTTTAAAAAAATAGCATTTTGAAAAATATAGCCAACTGGAAAAAAATAAGTTAGAACTTCACTTCATACCATATAACAAAATGAACTCCTAAGGGATTAAAAAAATAAATGAAAAAACAAAAACAAAAAACCACCAGCGGGCATGGTGGTGCATGCCTGCAGTCCCAGCAGCTTGGGAGGCTGAGGCAGGAGGACTGCAAGTTTGAGACCAGTCTAAGCAACTTAGCCATGCCCTAAGCAACTTAGTAAGACCGCATCTTGAAATAAAAAATTAAAAGAGCTGGGGATATAGCTCAGTGGTAAAGTGCCTCTGGGTTCAATTCTCCTTTCAAAACAAACAAATAAGCACATAAAAACACTCCCCAATCCTCTCCACACAATAGCAAAAAGCTAGAAGAAAATGTAGCTGAAGTATTCAACTGACCAAACTTGGTATGGTTAATGCTCTTTTAGAAATTTGCCATAGCACAGGCTCAATACAAGAACGAGGTGAGTAGATGGGAAAACTGGTGTTCCAGGTGCAAGTAACTCATCTGTGGTCACACAGGAAATAAATTATTGGACCAGAACTCAAATCTAAATTTCTTCGGCTTATTTTCACCATGGAATCTTACTGCTTCAGAGTGATGCCTTAGGAAATGAGACTTTGTATAAAGTTAATCTGGGATTTTACTCTACCTTCCGTAGTGATTCTGTAGGTAAAAACAGTGAACAATCACCTCCCGGTCCCATGATCTGCTGACTCTAAATGAAAGCATATTTGGAAAAAAGATTTACAGAACATGACAATAGCTTAGTATTGAGTTAAGATGAGTTCTTTTGAGGGGGATTAAGACAAAGCCCCCAATAATGGACATAACCATGAGAAGGGAATGGCATAGATGCTAACCATCACTAGATACTTGTTCCTGAAAACAGTTGCATTCTGAGACTTTTGGCCACACGGATGCAGTTCCCATTGAAGCCAGATTTAAAGTTAGGTAGTCAGTGTAGTTAGGTAAATCGGGTCTAATACCGAGTGAAATCTAAAATGGAGGCCATGCTGGGAATGACTCAGGAAAAACACAGGACAATGGAATGTTAATGGAGCCCAGGAAACAGCCCCCAACAGATTTGAAGATAGCCCATCACAAAGAAGTGTTAATAAACAGCCCCCAGCAAACTTAAAGATACCCCATCTCAAAGAAGTGATAATGAAGTCCTTCCTGCCCAGATGACTTCTTTGGCCCACCTGTGTCCCAACCCCTCCCACCTACATTCCATCACCAAAACTATAAAAAAGGGAACACATTTGCCCGCCAACTGGATTCCACCTATTGGGTCCCCTTCTTCCTCCGGGAGAAGTCTTTTCCTCTGTCCTCTAATAAACTTCTACTTTCTACTCTGACCTTGCCTCGTCGTGCTTCTTTGGTGTTATTCTTCAACATCGGGGAAGCAAGGACTCGTCACCGGTCAACAGCGGTAACACCATGCCCACGGTCACCGCCAAGCGGTCCAAGAGACCCTCAACAATGCTGGCAACATGGGGTTTCTTAACCAGCACAATGCTGGTACTGAAGCCAACCGATCCAAACTCCTTTAGGAATTTAAAACTCAGAAATGCCCAGCTTGATCCTGGGAGCCCCACCACCAACACCCGGTGGTGGGAATTTTAGCTAAGCTTTGCGGAGAGTCCCTGCATTTAAGAGAAATGGCCTCCCAGTGGACTGAGCCTGTAGCCAGTGAGACCCTGGTCGGCGGTTCCCACAGAGAGCCAGGGATGTGAAATCAAATGTGGAGGGGGACGGTGGAAACACAGGTGCTCTTCTGGGAGTTGAAATGGAATCTCTATTATTTCCTCCCCTCTTCCTTCTTTGAAAAACATAGAAAACTTTTACACTAAACCTGCCAATTTCAACATTTCCTGAGCAAATTTATGGATAACTTTAGATGAATAAAGGATGAAGTTCAGAATAGGGGAGATGGAAGGACTGTAGCTTCTCTCTTAAGAAATAAGGGTACAGGGAAAGAAGGAAGGGAGGGAGGGAGGGAGAGAAGCGGGGAGGGAGGGAGGAAGGAAGGAAGGAAATCTATGTGCAGAAGGGAGTGAGGGGAGGGGTGGGGCTGTGGGGATGGAAAGGACAGTAGAATGAGACCTTATTACCCTATATATAAAGTGTGATTATACAACCCGTGTGACTCTGGCCATGTACAGACAAAGGAAGGAGAAGTTGTGCTCCATTTGTATACAGTGTGTCAAAATGCATTCTACTGTCATGCAACACTAATTAGAACAACAACAACAAAAAAAATTGAAGGGAGACCAGTGGGAAAAAGAAATCTTTAGAAAATTTAAGTGAAGTGGCATGTTCATTTATTTTTACCTATTAGGGAAGTTTAAAAAATCACTTTAAGAACATGAAATCATTGAGTTTTTTTAAAGGTCTTAGACTCTCTGAAGCTCTTTTCAACTCACTAAAATAAGGAACCACAAAATAAAGGTTCAGAATTCAATATGAGCTCTCTATATAGAATCAGGGAATTTTCTTAGGAACCATTAAATGTATTATACAAATTGACCCAGGAAAAAAAACAAATCCCTTTGCTAATCCAAGTTATCTCTTATAAATTAGGGGGTAAAGTGAAAGTCTTTCTTTAATTGAAATAGAAAGAATCCCTTTGACTTCTTCCCACTGCTGCAAGTCTCCAAGGCTTCAGGCAGCAATAACAGCCTTTGACCGGATAATGGTCAGGCCACCACCTAGAACTGGGTGTCCTCTCATCACTTTTAAATCAAAGGTAGGGATCTCTTATTCATAGGCACCCCTGAAAAACAGGTCAGTGCCCACTCCACCCACACACACACTGGGACCCTTTGTCACAAAGTGGCAGAGTTTTCCTATGAATTAGATCCCATTCCAGCTACTGCCTGATTACATAGCTACTTAGCAGAAGACTTGGGGTATTTGCAAATGTATCCCATGAAGAAAGAACACCTAGAAGCATCTTCACTGAATCTAGACCAATTTTAATTTGGCAAAAGATCATAAAAACAATACAAAACAAAAAAGAGTAGCAATACGTGAAAAAAGAAAATGTATTCATTGCATGCCAATTCTGTGCCTAGTTTTGCAGAGATTCTCACATTTAACTAGGTATTATTATCCCCATGAGAAAAAAGAGGCCTCTAAGGTGCTCAGAAAGAAGTAGCACTGGTGACTTTTGAATTCAGATGGCTCCAGAGATTAGGGTCTTCACGCATATGAATAACTGGGATAATTCAGAATGTGGATCATTCATTCCTTGAAGAAAAGGATAAAAATTTTCTCCATTTGTGTGTTTTCTTCTATGTTCCCAGATTCTTTTTAAAAATAGGTACATTCTAATTCTGCTTGGTTGTCTGTTAAAATCTAAGCCTCAAAATTAAATCTTTTGTATTGCTACAATGTTATTCCTTCTGTTCAAGTGTTAGCCTACTTCTTTCTAGTACATTATAAAGCCACACTCCTTACATTTCAATAACTTCTAGTTCTACTTATTGCAAATCTAAAAGCATCTCATGGCAAACTTAGCCACTTCATTTGTGAATGCTGCCAGACTGAACCATTCGAAAGCAGGTACACCAAAAATGTTATAAGCTATTCATTCATTTATTCAACAACTATTTATTGCCATGAAGCAGGTACTTGTAGATGCCAGGGATACACCAGGAAAAGAAATAGATGGAAATTCCTGCCTTCCTGGAGGCAGATAGACAAGCAGGCCTATAAGAATGAAAAATTTTTAAAAAAATAAGGCACAGAGATGGGATGTGGGTGCCTGGAGGAGAGAGGCAAATTCAGTTTAAATTCACATGATCAGGGAATTCAAGAAAAGCACATGTGAGGAAAGACCTGACAAGTGTGAGGAAGACTGGAGACTTCTAGAGGTCAAACATTCCAGGCAGAGTAAACAGCTAGTGTTAAAGCCCAGTAAAAGAGCAGAGGGGGGCCAGAGGTGCTGAAGCAAAGCTAACAAGCAGAGGTCAGAGAGACAAGAAAGCTCCATTACTGAGGACCTTAGAGTTACTGCAAGGGCTCTGGCTTTTATTCTAAATGAGATGGAAATTCATGATGGCAGAGGAATGACATGCTGGAACATAAGTTTTTAAAGGCATATTCTGAGTGCTATGTTGAAAACAGACCACATGAGAGGAATGATGGGTACAGAGAAATCATTCAGGAGGTTAGTACATAATATCAGTGATGGTGGGATTTGGTGGACACTGGGAAAAGAGACCCATCCTAAGGATGATGGCCACATGATAACATTTAGAGGTCAGGGAGATGTCTAAGGTCAGGCAAAGGAGACCAAGTGAAAACGGCCAATTAAGCAGGAGAAAGTATTGATTTAATACACCTGCAATGGAACTGTGGATCACTAAAGCATTATTAATAATTATTGTTTTTATTCATTTATTCATTTTAGTTTTAGATGGACACAATATCTTTATTTTATTTTTATGTAGTGCTGAGGATAGAACCCAGTGCTTCATGCATGCTAGGCAAGCACTCTACCCCTGAGCCACAACCCCAGCCCATAATAATAATTATTATTTGATGAAAAACACTTCCCATAATTTCTTAAATCCTCACAATTTAAAATTCCTTAATACAGAGCTGGCCAAAAGAGCACACCACCAAGAATTCTTTTGACACATCCTCATAAGTCATCTATGTTGCCTAACATGCCAGAAACTCAGCAAAGTTTAACCTTCCCACTAACTTAATTTGCAAAACAGTTATTATGAATCTAGCATATGAAAGTCACAGTGCTAAATACAGTGGTGATGGAATATGTGGATGGTTAATAAATGATCCCTGTTCTAAAGAGTTTACAATCTAAAGAACACAGCAACCACCACTCTTTAGTCTGAACCTAGAATCCAGGCTCAGAGGATCCTCCTTCCTCTGTTACTGAAGGGTCCATTTTCTCCCCTCTGCAGAGAATTGAAAAACAGGACACAAATAATTAAACAAACAAATAAACAAAAATCCAGCATGTTTATTGCAAGAGCAAAAGGTAACAAAGTAATAAACTTCTCCCAAGAGAAGGGGAGTCAACAGGAAAAAAAAAAAAGAGTTTACAATCTACAGGGAAGCTCGCAGAGGCACATTAGGAATCATGACAAAGTTAATGTGGCTAAAATTAAAGTGGTGTTTGAAACATATTTATGAACCAATTACTTATAGTTTGACAGGAATTCCATTGTCTTCCACAACATAACTTTAAAATAACAATAAATTGAATATTTCAAAGACTCAGTTGATGATGAACAAAGTTCTTCTACACTGAAAATGAATAGCCTTCTCTCTGCTGCATATAACATCTCTCCCATCTTAGCTAAAAGCCTCTTAACAAGGGGACATCACTTGTAAAAGTGACTTGGGGCTGTGCCCACCATCAAAACTGAAGTATCCTCACTTCATTTCCATAGATTCAGTGCCAAAGAGGAGTCATTGCTCCCTTGATCTTTTGTCCCAGGAGAATGCTCAAGAGATGTCACCAGAGCATATCAAATGGCTCCACTGGAGACATCCTAATGGTTATACTGCAGCTAAGTTGCCTGAAATGGGCCCATTCACAGCTGCTCTGTGTGGTGATGCTTCAGTGGCCTCACCTGTACAACCAGGGCTTAATCTTAGTGGCAGGACTCATATGTCTTGCCTTACATCTCTGAGAACCAACAACGAAGAGGGAAGGCCATGATTACATTCACAATTCATTTTATCTTGTAATTTAATCCATTCAGGCTGCTATAACGGAATACCATAGACTGGCTGGCTTATCAACAACAGAAATTTATTTCTCACAGTTCTGGAGCCTGGGAAGTCCAAGGTAAAGGCATCAGCAGATTACCAAATCTCACCAGATCTCATCTGGTGAGGGCCAACTTGCCCTGAGGACAAGGCAAGGCAGTTCTCTGGGTCCTCTTTTACAAAGGCACTAATACCATTCATTTGGGCAAAGCCTCAGATCTAATCTAGTCCCCAAAGGCTAACTCTTAATACCATCACACTGGTAGTTAGATTTCAGCCTGAATTGGGGGAGGTGGGTGTACAAAACATTCAGATCATAGCACTTGTCTTTTAAGTGCTCATAAATGCTGGATAGAGAAAGTCAAGGCAAATCTTAAGAAACTGTATTTTTGCCTTATGTCTTCCTAAGGCAAACACAAAGTGTCAAAAATGTTAAGAACCTTGGAGAGTGTCATTGCCAACACTCTTCCAATTTCCACATTCTATAATTACTTGTAGGATATTTACAGGCTGAAGATGATGAGATCCAGAAGTGACAGCTAAGATAGGTTTACATTTGTTCATTAAGTCATTCAATTTTTGTTTTCATTCATGAAAACTCATGCAGCACTCAATGCGGGGAATGGAAAGATTTGTGTTTTAAAGCACAAGCCCATGCCATTCAACTTGGCATGGGCACACTTACTTTAAAAAAAAAAAGTTAAGTGCAATATAAAATCTTTATTATTGAGAATTCAGTATGGTATCATAACACTGAAGAAGTTAACTGCCAGTTAACTGCCAGAAAAAGGCAAAGATGAAGAATGTGTGGAATGTGACAGAGGCTAGAAAAGAGATAGGGAAGCTTCCTAGAGAAGATACTGCTTGAGATGACTCTTGCAAGATGAGGAAAGTCTGCCTTCCCTTAACACTCTCTACAATTTAACTCGGTAGCCACAAGGACTGGGAGAGGGAACTGGAGGTTTCAGGATACTGGAAGAGAGTGGGTCCAAATCATAAGAAGCTAAGTATCTTTCAAAGAAAATCATGCTGAAAGCTTTTTGTATGGAAAGATATGAAATATAATACAGAGTTTAAAATAAACATTCTGAGGGGAACCTGGCTGGAAGAGAGATAGGAGACGGAACTAATATAAAAATAGAGAGACCAGTTAGGACATTATTGCAACAAGCAGAGCAGAACAAGATGCATATCTGGATGAAGGTAGTGGAGGAACTAGAGAGAAATTGCTTATTACAAGATAAGACAGAATCAATAGGATTTGGTTTATATTTACCAAACTCAAGTTAGGATGGGGGAGCAGTAAGGGACAAGGAGTGAAGATGGCCTTCCATCTGACTTTGATGCCTGGGTTTTCATAAATGAGATATAAAAAGGAAGAAGATTAGTGAGACTTTAAGCGTGTTGAATTATAACTGTATAATATCATCCCATGAAGGAAGTTGGATACCTGAGCCCAGAGCTCAAGACAGAGGACCAGATGAGTGGCGGAAATTTGCAGTAGAAGCCATGGAAAAGTATATAAGAGGGAAGAAAAAAAATATTTACGAAACTGGCAGAAGGTGAATGAAAAGAAATAACTAGATGTGACAAAGGGAACATGAGGACAAGAGGAGTCAGAACCCAGGTGAGGAATGAGTTTCAGGAGAGGAACACTTGACTGTTTTTACTGCCAAAATAAGTCAATTAAAATGGGAGTGGGGAGTCTGATTTTATGATGAAGCAATTCAGGACCACTGTCAACCTGAAAAGAGGCTGTTCATTGGAATAGAAGAGTTGAAGACAAATTTCAATGAGTGAATAAGTAAGCAGGAGGTAGGAAAACGGAAATAACAAACACAGTTATTTTCCCATGAATTCCTTAAACTCAATTTAAGAACACTTAAGTTCAAGGACAGAAATATGACCCCAAGAAATTTCTTTGTTGCCAGTTACTACTCTGGGGCTAGACTTCTTGTAACAAAAGCATGGTGGGAAGGAGGGCTTCAACCCCTCAGAAGACTTCAACCCATTGGAGGACAGCAACTGCCATAAGGAAAATGCCTTGGGACTTTGAGTCAGGCACCTGTGATTTGGGATCCCCCTTTTTCCCCCCGTATCAGTTAGGGACAATGAACGAGTTATTTACCTTCCTTAAAACTACTGGCCTTTCCTTTAAAAGTAGAAGTTATAATTTATCACCACCCTGGACATACTTCAAAAAATTATGATCTAAGAACACAACGTACATAAAATATCTAGCACATATTTAAGGTTATAATTTATTGAATACCTATCACAGTCGCCTTTATTATTACTGATATTAGCAATTGAGAAGTCCCTTATCTAGAGTGATCTACTAAATCAATAAGAACTCTTGGCAAGGTCTCTCATCTTGGAGACTTTCCAAGAGAAAGCACAGGCCAGTGGTGAATTTTCCTGCAAAGCCTGCCTTCCCTTTACACTTTTTACAATTTCAAAATCAATTTGGGGCCATGGATTTAGCTTCTAACCAAAGTCTTCTTCAGAATCATTCCTGGATATAATCCTAGTGGGATGTCCAAAATAAAGTAGCAGTTGCCTATTAAGATAAAAATACCATGTTCTCCATTTTAAAAAGAAATACATAAGAGCAAATAACTAATACAAAGGCATTTAAGTCACTTCCACCTTTAATGCCATTTCACTATTTAAATGGCCAATCTAGAACATGTGCAGACCACCCCTCCCCTTTGATGGGATTTGTGATTGGCTTCTAATCAGTAGAGCATCGCACAACTATACTACATAATATGAGATTCCTTTTGCTATCAGACTTTAGCTTAATGAAGTAAGTGACCATCTTGCAGAAGGAAGTATCAGTGGCCTCTAGGTACTGCAAGCAGCCTCCAGGAGTTGAAGGTGGCCTCCAACCAAAAGTCAGCAAGCAACTAGAGCCCTCAGTCTATATCTGCAAGAAAATCAATTCTTCTGATAACCTGAGAGATCTTGGAAGTGGATTTTTTCCCCCAGTCAAACCTCCAGATAAGAATGCCGCCCAGCTGTACCTTGACTATAGCCTCATGAAACCTGAACAAAAGTTTCAGTTAACATATGCCTGGACTCCTAATACCCAAAAACTGCAAAACAAATGTGCATTTTTTTAAGGCATTACATTTGTGGTAACGTGTTATGCAGCCATAGATACAGTTACCCCAGTCAAAAAATATTAGCTAGGGAGATATTCTAACATTCAGGGAGAGAAGCTATGATCTAAATCAGCAGTGACAGCAGATGCATGGCATCAAATGAAATATGCTTTACCAGATTATTGGCAGACACACATCCATAAGCATACAGAAGCAGGTGTTTCAGGCACCTATGGTGACATGGCATATGTGATAACACAAGAAATCCAGGCTTGTCCTTGAAACAGGATTGTAATCAACATTCAGTGCAAAAGCAGTTGAGATATCCAAGAAAGGCTGCTCCTCTAACACAGCTGTTGTTTTCTGCCATCAACATCTATTCTTCCAACTTCTGAAATCCTGATTTTCTTCTAGTAAACTACCTTTCCTCTACTCTCAACCCAAGTTAAGAAATGTAATATAACTTGGATCTGGCCAATCAGTTCATTCTATTTCCCTGACTTCAGTGATTGCTAATGTTTGTCACATAATTCAAAGTCAAACCAAGTAAATTAACACAAAATCCATGATTTGTGATTTATTTTTAATAGACACAAAGTACATATATTTTTCTCCAATGTAGTTTAACCTTAAGAGGATATAAACCTGGAGCATCCAACAGCCTTCTCACTATGCGTGGAGCTTGAGAATGGAGCCAACTCAAATGGAAGGAGGGGGTATGAGACTGGGGATAAATGGAAAGAAACCAGGTCCCAAAGATACCATATGAACTTCTAGGTAAAATTTCCATGAGACCACATTTGCTCCTAGATTTATCAATGACTTAAAAGGTCACCCCCTTCTTCGTCTTTGCTTATAAGAAACTGAGAAATTTCAATAAAATTTGAGTTCAGTTCAGTTGTGCAAATAGTATAGTTCTGGGGACAGAAGCAATAGTGCCCCGGTGCCATTTTATGGCTAAGTATCGAGGATAAGAAACAGTGGCTCAGGCAAAAACTGGTCTAGCAGAGACTGTTGTGGTTTAGATCTTGATTGTCTCCCAAAGGCTCAAGAGTTAAAGGTGTGGATCTCAGTTCAGCAATGTTCAGAGGTAGGCTTTTGAGAAGTGAATGGATCAGGAGGGCTCTGATCTTATCAGTGGATGAATCTATCAATAGTGTGATAACTTGATAGCATTACTGAAAAAGAATGGAACTGAAGGAGGTGAGGCCCAGTCAAAGGAAATGGGTCACTGGGGGTGTGCCTTGGAAGGGGATATCTTGTTCCCAGCTCCTTATCTGCTCTCTATTTCTGTTTCCTGGCTGTCATGAAGTTGGCACTTTCCTCTATCCCAGTTTTTCCATAACGTCCTGCCTCATCTCAGGTCCAAAGCAATGGACAGAAACTGTAGGCCTTTAAGTTGTTTTTTCCTCAGGTATTTTGTCTCATGACTAAAATCTGATTAATGAAGACTCCAACAAGAATAACTGCTTATTGTGATAGATCTAAAAACTGGAGAACAATTTATCAACTTATAGTAGCTAGGCTTAGTAGTGGCTGCTTTTTGCAGGATCAAAAACAATAAAACTAGGTAGTCCTAGAAAAACTTGAAATATTGGAAAAAAAATTGAGTTTTGAAATAGGCTCTGATGTTACAGATTGAGAAGATAATGCTTACAGTTTCAGCTTCATAATTGTTCTCTTCCCCCCACCCCAGAAACTTCCTCTGGAACTCGGAAGAAGAGCTTCACAGAGATAAGGCCTCAGACATCTAAGAAGGGGACACTGGCTGTCTTGCCCTCTTATCTGTGCTGGGCTTTCAACGAGGTTGGTTCTTGAATGCTGAAAGAAGTTGAAGACTAGCTCCTGATCTATCAGCAGCAGCCAGGTGATGCCCCTCCTCAGATGTCTGTGCTTTACATCTGTAGGGATTCACCTCACCTCTTAGTTCTAAGAGCTCATGATAACCCCGACTGCTTTCTCAGCCCTGAAATGCTGAAAGAAGCTGGAGACCAGCACCCAAACTTCTGATAGCAGCATGAAGGGCTATGCTGGGGTGCCAAGAATAGGGGCAATGAGTAAAACAGGATGTCACTCTTCTCTCCTTTGTCTTTCAACATCCCTTTACTGTTCTGTTTTTTTTTTTTTTTTTTTTTTTTGGCACAACAAAGGAGAATGCCCTTTCACAAAGGAAAACTCTCATTGGCAGAATTCTATTTCCAAAATCCACATCAGGACATAGAAGAATGAATGTGGGCTGAGAGGTTACCATCACTGATCCTAATGCATTTCTCCCATTTGATTTTCTCAGGAGAAAAGTCAAATTGGCAAATAAAATGGTAGAGTGGTTGACTCCTATGTTTGTTAGGTTTCTGTTACTGGAACGAATACATGAAATAATCAACTTATAAAGAGAAAGTTTATTTTGAATCACAGTTTTAGAGGTTTCAGTTCATGGTTGTCTGGCCCCAGTGGTTTGGAGCCTGTGGTGAGGAGTGATATAACGGTGAGGAACCTATGGCAGGCAGAGCAAACTTGCTTATCTCATGGAGGATCAGAAAAAGAGGAAGAAGAAAAGGGCTTGATCTGACTATCCCCTTCAATGACCTAAGACCTCCCACTAGATCCCACCTCTACTACCTCCCAAGAGTGCCAAGCAAGGGAACACGCTTTTAACACACAGGTACCTTTGAGGAACATTCCAGATCCAAACTACAGCAACTCCTGAATATATTGTTGCTAGTTTCCCCATATAAACTAAGATTTTATAAGTTTAATCTTATAAACTTAGATGAAATTTCTTTATAATATTTTTAATATATCCTGTATGTATCTTTCTGGGTAAGTGGGTTTATAACTTTCATTAAAGTTTAAAAGGGACCTCTAACCCCCTAATAGTTGGTGTCACTGTCTCATGTTCTCAGTAATGTATTAATCATTTAAATTTGCTATGGAAAACATAGACAAGTTCTAGTAGTTAAATTCTTTTAAATGCTTTAAATATACTATTGATTGTTAGTCTCTTGGCTACAAAGGAAAAGAATCAATTTGAACTATCTCAAGAAAAAGCAGAGGAAGGAAAGGAAATTTATAAAAAGAACTTCAACCAGGGATGACAATGACCTAGTTTAAGAAAGAGACTTGAAATAGGACTTTCTTCATATACTCCATGTAAACAAACTCTATTATATATGTTCAAAGGGATAGATATGTTACACAATTATGTGTAATAGTGAAAATTTAGAGATAAATATTTATCAAAATAAGAGTGGATAAATGGGATGTTTATTAATACAGTCCAGTACTAAGTAGTTAACATCAACCAAATCTGCATAACATTGTATAACATTAAGTGGTTAAAAAAAAACAAACAAGTTGCAGAATACAATGTCCCATCTTATATCATTAATATAAAGTTTTAAAACATGCAAAATTGTGTTCAGTGTAGTTTATATATACATATGTTACAAGCAAAAGAACGAAAACATAATGAGAATCATAACCCCCAAATAGATTTTATTTACCCCTAGTGAGTAATGAAGAGAAAGACCCAGGGGACCTCAATTCTGTCTGTCCTCAATGGCTTCTTTAAAATAAATCTGAATTTAAAATGTTAAGATTTAGCAAAGTTGAAGAGCAGGTTTTGGACTACATATGTGAATTACTCTATTTTTTTTTCTAGGTTTTTGAAATATTTCATGAACTTAAAAGCTAAGAAATATAAATGGTACTCAAAACTCCATTAGCAATGACCTAGACCTCCCCCTGGCATGATTAACAGGAGGGCAAAGAAAAGAAAAACTTAAATCACATTTCAGAAACTCTTCCCATTATAAGACTCCTTTTCAGAAACAAGACTCTCCCTCCTCAGGAGTGGATTTAAAGGGGTGCCAGGCAAACAAAAAGGGGATTTACAAAGGACAACGGAAGAGGAGAGGATAATATCTCCATGGTATTTAAAAATAAATAAATAACACACAAACACACAGGTAAAAACTGTCCTTAGCAAGAAGAAACAAGATAAATAAGAAAGGTCTGATTAAGTTTGTGGCTCCTACCTAGCTCATTCCCTCCCCTCTTTTAGGCTGGATAATTGAAATGCTTTCCCTGGCTATATTACTTTCTCAAGGGCAAGGAAAACTTCTGAGCTTTTCTTTTCTTTCTTTTTTTAAATATCAAGTGATTCCATTATTAAAGACTAATTTCCAATCTCTTGGGAATTGTTAAAATGGGATTTAAGCTTATTTAGAGTATAACTGCCTAATTCTTCTAATCCATTCCTAATGATGGCAAGAATGGAAAATATAAAAAGGACTTTATTTTCTCATTTTAAAGTTGTCCTTTAAAATGTCCCAGTATTCTATCATAATAACACAAAGGAGTTAAGGTAAACATTGAATCCAGACTGATCATTTTCATAATGCATCTTTTCATTTCTGTCCATATAAAATTTTGCTACATCCCTAAAATTTTCTCTAAAAAAAGCACCCAAAATTGAAAAGTCAGTAACAATGGCAATAATAATATCCTTGCCTTAAATGTCAAGGATCTGAAAAGTATATGTCAACTTCTTACATATTCCTTAATTCCTTTTCTTTTCCAAAGCATGTAATCAAAATATCAAGGAAATTAAGTTTATGAGGCTTTTAGAAAACAGATTCTGAAACTGTATCAGAATATTAAAGCGTTTTCCCTAAACAATTCTGAATAACCAAGGGAAATGATTGCAAATGCAATCAAATCAAAACTAATAAATGAAAATAAATTTAACTAGGGATAGGCTCACTCTTAGAGCACTCATGCAATGAGAAAGCAAAGATCTAGGTTTGCAAAGGAATGAAAGTCAGGAAGCAGCATTTCCCACACTGTAACATGCCCTATAGAATTTTTTAAAAGCCTGCATGATTTATGGATCAACTGCATTATATTGTCTGATACCATGTAGTCTCAACTACCACCAGCGATCCCAAGAATATCGACAAAACAATATACCTGAAATCTATAAAGCAACTAAGAGCACCGTAGGGTTTTCCTTTCCATGTGACATTAGCCTCACAGAGTAACCTGGTTGAAAAGCCAAATTGCATCACCCCAATTTCAAAACCTGCTGTTCTACTTCTTAAATACATTCCATCTAGCCAAAGATTGTTTCTCAAGTTCTATATGCCAATGTACTTGAAACACATTAATTCCATTAGCAGGCTATTTCAGGAAATAGTGAGCATATTTCTTGGAAACAAATATATGTGGTTAAAAAACAGCCTCAAAAAAAGAAATAAAGAAAGAAAAAGAAAAAGTCTGAGGTGAAAATCTGCAAACAAAGATTATTTTAAAAAGCAATTAGAATTCCTTCCCATACCATATCAAAGGTGTCATAGCTACTTATCTACTGAGAAGTCAGTGTTTCGGATTCGGGTCTTTAAACCAAAAAGCCTATCTTGGGATGGCACTATAAGTAGTCTCTGCCTCTTAATCATCGGCAACTGCTAAATGAAGTGTATCTATTTTCTCTGTTACATTACTATTGGCAACCAGGTCCTCAGTAAGTGCCCAGAAATGTTTCCATGGTTACAAAAAGCATTCAGCATCCCTCTTGTTTTGGGCCAATTTAGCTTAAAATCTATTGTGGAGAAAAATATGGCACATTAAGGAACATAAAATCAAGATACAAACGTTATGAAAAGAATTCAAGATTAAATGGGAAAAGCAGGCTTGACAAGGCTTTTTAAAAAGTGCACATAAATCACTGATTAAAATGCTGCCTCTCCCTCATGTATCTCCAAATTCTTCTCTTTAATAGACTGCAAAGCAATCCACATAGAAGGCCTGTATTACCCATTGGTATAAAGGAGGGAAATGAGTGCATGAGGATTCTCTAAGACTGTTAACTTGCAGTTGAAATAATTTTTTAAAAAATTTAAGAACCCCACCGGTGTTTTAACATCCATACAGCTGAGAGTCCAGTCACATATCCTAGTCTCGAAAGGGCCCCCAGGGAGTTCAGATATTTTGACGAAAGAGAGGAACAAGAGCTTTTGTTCAATGGCTATAAGGCATTTGGAGTGAATTAGTGGGCTATTTCACATCAGGGAGAGAGAGAGAAATGGAAGCTCCCTAGAGGCAACTTAGTAAAGCTCCTCGATCCATAAAGCTGTGAGCGGACTGGGCCAATGAGACGGTCTCATTCTAACCTTTGATGCAATCCCAATTCCCACTGCCACCAAAGAGCCAGGGCATTAAAAACATTGTTGCTTCCTCTGGAACAGATTAAACAAATGATATAAGTTTTTGAATAGTCAGAGGGAGAGGCCTATGGCTTTTCTCATGTATACTTGTCAGTTCCCACGGTGTTCTGTGTGCGGCAGGTGGCCAGTGCATATTTGATAAAGGAAGGCTATAACACAATGCCTCAAAAAAATGTCCCTCCCCACATCTCCCTCACATGCATGCTACCTTCACCGTTTTCTATTGCATTTATTGTCTCTGTGAAATTGAAAGAGATGGGTGGGATTTAGAGTCATGATATTGTTAAGAACTAATGTGAAGACTCTCATTTCTAGGAAGATAAAGTAAATATAACATTTCCTTATTCCACTCCATAAGCACCAAAAACTCTAACATCATACATAAAATGAAGGAAAGAAGATAGAAAGGTGCAGAGAGAAAGGTAGACCAGCTAGCACCTTGATGCTTGAAGAACAAGATGGTGGTGAGTTCCCTGGATTCTTTACCTCATGTAGCCCAGACTTGCAGCTGGCAGTGCCCAAATTCCTGTGGATACAAACAAAAGAAGCCTCAAGAAAAGCTTATTCTTCTCCCCCAAAGAACTGGTAAAGGTGCAGTCTAGCAAGGCAGAACATTTTTATACAGCAACTGCTCTAGTCTAGCCAAAGACCACAGAAAACTATGGCCCCTCACCCACAACCACAGAAATCACAAAGGGGGCCTAAGCATCCACCCTTGCACATTTGTAATGAGGTTCCCAGGACCTTCCCTGGGGATGCAGAAGAAGGCCAAGTAGGAACCAGAATTTCTATCCTCATGGCCAATAATAAGCATCCTCCCTCCCAGGAGTGTCAGCAGAGACCAAGTTGGGAGCTGAGTCTTCCAACCCCACCTGGAAGTAATGAGTCACCCCTCCATCCCAACCTAGGTGGTGTCTGGGGAGGTCTAGTGGAGACCTGAGACTTTTATTAGGTTGCACCCACCTCAGAGTCAGTGGAAACCACATGAGGGTATAAAACTAACCCTCTTTTAATAAGAAACACACCCTTCAAGAGTCAAGCCAGCTAAGAGGGAACCTGGACCTACCCCCCACCTAGCAGTAACAAGGTGATACTCTATCGCATGCTAGAGCCATGTCAAAATATTTTTTCTGAGATGCTGTTTTGGTGGAGCAATGACAAAATAATGACATCTATTGTTCTTCATTAGGTTCATATTGTTCTAAACCGGTTTCTTCTTACAAGCTATGATATTAACTCCTAATCCTATATTCTTCCCTTAAATTTAGTCTCCAACTGATGCTAGAGTTATTCTTCTAAAACACAGCCTTTTGGTATCACTGTTCATTAAAAGACTTTTTTGAGATTATCAGCTGCTTATAGGATAAAGGGTAAACTCTATCACAGAAAACAAATACCTTTTCAACTGCAGCCTGAGCTCCAGCTTCATGGCACGTCCCTAGTCCACATGTCAGCATTCATGCCATTTCCTCCCACTGGAATGTCTTTCTCCCTCTATTCATGTATTACATTCTGACTCATCCTCACAGTGTGCATTCCCATGGAATCTGCTCTGTGGAACTTTACCTGGCACCTCAGGGTAAAATTATCTCAAAAGTTGCCATATACCAATTGCAACTTTCCACAAACCCTTTAATAGAACTAGCTACTTGTATCTCTTATACATTACAGAGCTCGTTAATGGAATGTCAATATCTTATTTATTCCTTTATCCCTCAGTCCTAATTTACATTCTACCTAATTTAATAAGAATGTTCCATTCAATTCAATTCAGTTTAAGAGTGTAAAAGTACATAAGTTCTAAATTCCAGCTTCCACTTGAGATATAGAAAATTGGAAATAATGTACCCCCTCTTTAAACAACAGCAAAATCTAGATCATTTGTAAAATGACAAACCTGTTGGAAATGCAAGGCCATAAAGCAACCAAATAATCCCCAAATTAAAAAGAGACAACTATTTTCAGAAGGATACAAATACTTGCTTGCTCAGACAGATGCTGGTATCATACAGGCTCATCAGAAAATTTAAGCTCATATTTTCAGGTAATCTCTAATGGTCAAATAACCCATGGGAATAACAAACTCACTCAAGGGAAGTTCAAAGCTACTTGGACTCTCTTCTTCACAGAACTCACGAGGGTTTCACAAGAAGATTGGGGGCAGGACCAGAGTAGAGGAAGCTATTCTCATGGTTTAGTCATGAGGAGGGGGAAAAATATATATACTGTAAGAAAAAGAAAAGTGCCACTAAGATTCTTCTCTCCTATTTCCACTATGGAACAAAAGCTGTTGAGAGCCACAGTCAAAGGGGCCCCAGCAAACTTCCAGCTGCCGGCTGATGATTGGCTTACAACGGCCCCAGCAACATCTAGCTGATTGGCTCCTCTGTGGTGATGCTCATTGGAGTTGCTCATTGAGCTGTTTCCCCGCCCTTTCAGACTGCCAGCTGATGATTGGCTCACAGTGGCCCCAGCAACATCTAGCTGATTGGTTCCTCTGCAGTGATGCTCATTGGGCTGTTTCCCTGCCCTTTCAGACCACGGAGCTGCTCATTGGGGGACTTCTTTGGCTCTGCCCATGTGACCCAGCCAATCGGCCTCAAGAGCAGGATTGTGGGAGGTAGAGAGGCTGGTGGTTTGGGGGAGAGGCTGGTGGGAAGCCAGTGGTGGCAGTTGGGGTCTGAGGGTTTTTCCTAAGGAGCTGTTTTGTTTGGTGTGTGTGGTTCTAAAAATAAAGTTCGTTTCTTTTGACAAGTGGCTCCTGAATTGTGCCCAGCCAGACTGCGGCAAAAGCTTTAAGCCACTTTGGAAAGGACAACAAATCCTTTTGTCCTCAGATCACAGGCAAAGGCACATTAAGGTGGATAAGGAGAACACAATGAAAACTTCTGCGGATGAAGGGGCAGGAAGAAGTCCTGAGGATCAATCCCTTAGACATCCTCTACCTATGGGAGAGGGAAGAATTACTGAGAAGGCCCTAATCCAAAAACACAAGAACATAGCCCCTGCCTAAGGCTGAGGCTGCCCCAGAACAGCAGAAAATGCATCCCTAGCCCAACCACATCACACTACCAAACAGTAAGTAACAAGTAACAGTAGGCTCCTCCTGGGAAAAAGTGAAAGCCTAAAAATAGAAAGCCCCTCTGAGACACAGGCAAGGACAAAGCTGAAGGTGGAGCCACCTTTGAGGAAACTCTACAGCAAACAGGCCTCCACTCTAAAGGCAGTGTCATAATAGAAGAATTTAAAACCTGTACTGCACTCAGGATAACAATAACAACAAAACCAAACACAACTCACATTCGGACTACATTAAGTCAACCCACTCACACTAAATGCCCAGTGTTAGGAAATGCTGGCCTGTATCCAGGCTGAGATACTACATACCTTCCCTACACATGAATTGGAATACCAGAAGGAAGAGCAAGACAGAATGGGATAAAGAGATATTTAAAAAGATTATAACCAAAAATTGTCAAAAGGGCTTTTTCACTAAATTGATATACCCAACAGAATTAGAAAACAAAAACAAATACTAGAACATATGCATATACTCATATGCAAGCTTGTGCACACACACGTATGTATACCCCATAAATAAGCTGCTAAAAATCAAAAATGAAAACAAAACTCTGCAGTGAACAAAGATATATTATAGGCAAAGAAATAAAGATAAGAATTATAGCAGACATGAAAATTATGCAAGCCACAAAACAGTATAATAGCCATCTTTTCTTGGGGGGTGGGGGGCAGTACTAGGGATTGATCTCAGGGACACTTAGCCACTGAGCCACATCCCCAGCCCTATTTTGTATTTTATTTAGAGACGGAGTCTCAGTGAGTTGCTTAGTGCCTCGCTTTTGCTGAGGCTGGCTTTGAATTCTCATGATCCTCTGATCTTCTCACCTCAGCCTCTAAAGCCTCTGGGATTAGAGGTGTGCGCCACCACACCCAGCTATAATAGCAATCTTAAAGTCCTGGAAGAAAATAACTATAAACCAGAAATCTATGCTGAGCTAAATGGTTTTTAAATAAATAAGAAATATTTTCAAACAAAATCTGAGATAATTCAATACAAGCATATATATAAGAAATGTTAAAATGAAGACATCTTCAAGTTGAATAAATGAAGATAAATAAATAAAAAACTGTCAAAGCTTGTTTAAAAGTAAATGACAAATATATTTTTTAAAAAATCAAGATAATTTAGTAGAGGCATATAAATGTGCTACAAAAGTCAAATAAAAATGCTTCAATTATATAAATAAATATAAAGATGTTTTCTTACTTTCATCATTCTAAGATATAAAAAAAATATCCCAAAGCAAAACAGCATCAATGTATTGTATGTTTGCTGAATGTGTACAGGAAAAACATCTGGCATAATTGCAACAAATTACAACAGGAAGAATCTAGAGCACACTCTTGAAGCATCTTCATACTAGTTTGAAATAGCGCATTATTTCAGGATAGATTTTGCTTCAACCAGAGATATGAAAAATTGTGTTCAATATGTGTAATAAGAATTGTAATGTACTCCACTGTCATATATAAATAAAAAATAAGTAAAATTTAAAAATAAAAAAAGAAATCCTATGATGATCATTACACAGACTTAAATGAGCCTGAGTAGACATGAAATTGAATTATAAAAACCCCAAATCCAAAAGAAAGCAGAAAAAATTCAGATGAAAGATACAAAGAAGAGATGGAATAAAAGGAAAATAATCTAGCAAGATGGCAGATTTTAATTTAATAATATCAATACATACAGTTAAAACACATCAATTAAAAATGAAAGATTGTCATCTTGAATTAAAAAGTGAGACTTAATTCTATGCTATACACATAGTATCCACCATAAATGTAAAATAGGTATAAGTCAAATAGTGGAAAAGAACACACTATAAACACACTGATCAAAGCAAAGTAGGGCAGCCTCACTGACATAAAAGTACTTTAGGACAAGAAATATTAAAAGATAAAATGGTACATCTCAAAGTAACAAAGATATCAATTCACCAAGAAGATATATTTTTCTAAAATGTGTATATTTAACAAGAAAGATTCAAACTACAAGAAGCAAAAACTAACAGAAATGAAAAATGGAAATAGCCAAATCCACTTGTAGAGTTCAAGACTTGCATACTACTCTCAGTAACCAATTGAATGAAATCAAAAGGCAAAAAAGAAAAATTTATGAAAACAAAAACCAATTCCTTAGAAAATAGTTAGACCATCTCTACTAGACAGATCCCCAAACAAAAATCCAGTATCAAGAAAAAAAGAGAGAACCACACTATAAATACCATAAACATTAAGAGAGTAGTAAGAAATTTTGCAGAGGATAATGAGAGTTTAGGTGAGACTGTATGGGGATGCTCTGACAGGGTAGAGTGTAAACGTGATGGTGCTGGGAAAGATAAGTAGGTAAGTCCATGAAGCCATGGTGCAGAGGTTTTAGAGAGAGATAAAAAGAGAATTGGCATAGAGAGCAAATAGATTTATAAGAAACTATGGAATTTAGGTTCAAGTCATATAATATGCTAAATGATAAATAGTGACTTTGATGGTGACTGTTGTGAACAGCCAGAAGCAATGGATTCACTTAAGTATCTTTAGAAAAATAGGGCCATAAAACTATGATCTGGAATGTTTTATTGATAGTGTTTGCTTTGGGGTCTCTGCACTTTGTACTGCATAAAGTAATTTTTCAGTAATACTGTTTCCTCTGATTTCTTGAGACAGCATTACCAAGAGGAGAGGGGCTGTGCCCTGAGGTGGGGCAAGGAGACTGATGCCTCGGTTTCGCTACAGAAATCCTCACTTGCACTGTTTTATGTCTAATAGATAGGCTAAAATTCATCTATTGAGGATGCAGCATGCTTACCTGGAATTCAACATCATGCCAATAGTAGATTCCCAGTGCTATAACCTATTCACTCCTTTTATTAGATCTACAGTGTCTAATATTGCTATGCACAAGTAATTTTCTCTCTCTCTCTCTCTCTCTCTCTCTCTCTCTCTCTCTCTGTCTCTGTCTCTCTTGTGTATCCAGCTGATGTTGGAAACTAAAACAACAGTCTGTATTACAATATGCTTCTTTTTTAATTTATTTTTTATTTTTTATTCTAATTTGTTATATATGACAGCAGAATTCATTACAATTCATATTACACATATAAAGCACATTTTTCATATCTCTGGTTTTATACAAAGTATATTCACACCATTCATGTCTTCATACATGTAGTTAGGATAATGATACCATCACATTCCACCATCTTTTGTACCCCCATGCCCCCTCCCTTCCCCTTCCTCCCCTTTGCCCTATCTAGAGTTCGTCTAATCCTCCCATGCTCCCCCTCCCAACCCCCACTATGAATCAGCCACATTATATCAGAGAAGATATTCGACATTTGGTTTTTTGGAATTGGCTAACTTCACTTAGCATTATATTCTCCAACTCCATCCATTTACCTGCAAATGCCATGCAACCAATACCTAAACAGAACATGGTTATGAGGATGAAGGATGGCACACTTATGAAGTCATAGTGTGCCAAACATTATGGCAAAGACAAAGAATAGAGGGAAAACAGAGTATATCCTTAACAGGTTTATGATAAAAGTTTGGCTCTATCTAATCAGATTTGAAGGGAACTAACAACTAACTTAAGAAAAACACAAAAAAATTTATTCAACTTAATTTATAGACTAGAATACAACATGTATACAAATATATATATCTCCAGATTCTGTAAGAATGCCATGTATCTTTAATTATTCAGTAATTATGTTTAAAACTTAAAATAAAACAAACCCCATTAAACTAAAAAAAAAAAAAAAAAAGAAAGAGGGTAGTAAGGAAGTAGTATGCTCATAGAGGAAACAAACAAAACTCTTGAAAAGCACTTAGAAAAAAGCCAAATAACTCAGATAATCTTATATTTATTAAAGAAATTGAATTTGCATTTCAAAACTTTCCCATGAAGAAAATTTGAAGCTCAAAGGTCTTTACTGAAAAATTCTAGGAGTGGACAAAAGACACCATTTCATAACTTGTATAATTTTCATGTGAGAAGTCTACTGTAATTCTTCTTTTTTTTGCAAGCCTTAAAAAGTAATAATTCTCAGGCTGGAGCTGTAGCTCAATGGTAGAGCGCTTGCCTCGCATGTGTGAAGCACTGGGTTCGATTCTCAGCACCACATAAAAATAAATAAATAAAATAAAGATATTGTGTCCATCTATAACTAAAAAAAATTTAAATAATAACTTTCAACAATTTTATCTGAATTATAGGAAAGGTAAATACTTCACAACCCATTTTATATAGTCAGCATTATACAGATACCAAATCAGACAAAGAAATAGGAAGAAGACTACAAATCAATATCCCTAATGAAAATAGATGAAAAAGTTCTCAACAAAACACTAGCAAAACAATTTCAGAAATAAATGAGAATAATAATATACCAAGACCAAGTGGATTTTATCCAAGCTGTACTAGGCTGGTTCAACATTCAAAAATTAATCAATGTAATTCATCTCAACATATTAAATAAGAAAAATCATGTGATCATCCCCAAAGATGAAAAACAACATTTAACAGAATTCAACATTCTTTTTTGATTAAAAGCTCTCAGCAAGCTAGATCAGAATGGAACTTCAACATACAACAAACAGCTACAGAAACATAACCACTAAGTTATAAAAGACTGAGAGCTTTTACACCCAGTTTAATATCAAAGCAGGAATATAAATCTTACCACATCTTACCACTCTTTTTTTATTTGTTCTTTTTAAATATACATGACAGTAGTTATCATTCTTTTTTACATGATAACAGAGGCCCTATTAAAAGTAATTGTGCAAGAAAAAGAAATAATAGATAATAATTTTGGAAAAGAAATAAAACTGGAGATTCCCAAATATCCCTCAACTGATGCAACAAAATTTATCTAAAGAAATACTACACAGCAATTAAAAGGGCAAACTATTAAAATACACAATAACATGGATGAATCTCATCTGTATTATAATAAGTGAAAGAAGCCAGATTTTCAAGGCTGTAGACAGTATAATTCCATTATATGATGCTCTGGAAAATATAAAAAAGATGGAGATAAAAATGTCCCCAGCATTTGTCAGGGGCTGGAGGTAGGGGAAAAGATTGACAACAAAAAGATGTGGGTAAAGAATTTGAGCTAATAAAACTGTTTTATACCTTCAATGTGGTAATGGTTACAAGACTATTTTTCAAAAATCACAGAACCGTACAATAAAGATGAATTTATAATGTGTAAATTATTATCCTTTTAAAAGAAAAAGTGTGTTTATATGTAAATTCTAAAATCAGACTGCCTAAACTCTGCAGCTTCCTAAGTGTGAATCTTGTTTCAAATTCTCTAACTGTCCCTTTTCTCAACTATAAAGTGAGAAAAACAGCAGTATGTTCCTTTTAGCATTGTTAGCTTTCCATGTCATTATTCCATCATTAGTCTTTAGCTGATGTCCTACTACATACCTAACACTATGCTCACAGCTAAGAATACAGAGACAAATTAGGGCAAGGTTCTTGCCTTTAGGATTACAATTTAGTGAATAAATAACTCCTAAATGGATAAATAAACAAGTTAATTTCCTGCTATTAGATTACATTTAAAAATTTACAAAACCAGTGTTAAGTATTTTTGAGTCACATTAATTTCAAATACTTTCAACTTGGGCAAGAATTTTTGAAAATATGAACAGAAATTCAACTCAACTCTAAGAAATTCTACTGCTTGTCCAAATACTTCTAGATGAATCGCTACAGATAATTTAAAAAGACTCAAAATTGCAAGACTTTAGATTATTAGATTCAGAAAGAATATCAGACTACCTCATTTTTACCAGTTCATTCTAGGATTTCATTCTTTAATCTGAGTGAGGGTATCAAAAAAGCATTATAATAGGAATATGAAATTATGCTTCCTTCTATAACACTTCCTGTATTTGGACAAGATACTTTTCTATAAAGATAAAGCTAAGAGGAACACTGAAAAAGGATGAAAAGACTAGTAGATATCCTTGAAAAATATGCTCCCTCCAATAAGAAAGGAATAATGGATTTTATATATGCTATTAATTACTTACTAATCTGTGTGAGCTACACATTATAAACACATCCCAACCCCCTTCTATGCATATCATTGCATCTGTCCTTAACCCAGTAGAATGTCCTTACTTCAGGTTAGAGTATTAGAAGCATAAGAAATTCCTGCTGGAACTGAGGACAGCTACTTTCACAGAGTTAATTAGATTGTTATCATATTCATTATGCATTTATTGAAGGCCCAATAGGCGCTCAGCTCTGACAGCATGAAGCTTCATAGGCAGCATTTATTAAATGTGCCCTTATAGCGCAAGGCTAAAAGAAAAGGAAGCTATTCCTATTTCAAAGATTTCCTATCTACTGTCATCTCACATCACATCTCAATGAAACACTGTGAGAAGTGTTCTTGGAGTGTTATCAACTAAAAATTCTGCAACAAGTATGGCTTTTTGCACAGGATTTCACACTGAATAATATAGTAACATCTAGAAATTCCTAACCCAGAGGGGAAAAAAAGAACATTTTTAAAGATATTTTTAAAAGCATGACATGTGCACAAGGGGCTTCTCAAATGGAATCCATGGATTCATTTTAAGCATTTCAATTGCTCAGAACTATTGTTTTGCAATATGGAGCTCACAAAATGGATCTTCCAAAGTTTTATGTACTGAAAGGGTTCTTACAGATTTTATCTCTCAGTCAGAAGCCAGAATGAAGTAAGATATAAGAGAGAGAGAAAAATAAAATCAATATAACTGAAAACCAGCCAAAATAAAACAAATAGAAAAGTCCTTTGGAAGAATTTAAAGAAAATGATACTGGCTAGCTTACCTTGCTTTTTTCCATTAACTTTTTCTAAAGTGCCAGGAAGCTGGCTGTCAAAGCTGTGTTGAAGGCCACATCTTTGCTTTTCAAGGTGATGCTCTTCCTCAGCAATAGAAGAAAGCACATGTGAGGCCTTGGGGTCATTCAGGGTCTGATTGGGCCACTGAGATATTATGGAACATGAGTCCTTTGCATGTTGGCTAAGTCCGGGGCTTGAAATTTGGACAGAGTCCTGCAAATCAGTATTACAACATGATAAATGATCCTCTTCATTAAACAAGCCATTCGCATCTTCTTGGCTCCAATCATTGTCTTCTTCTTCATCTTCAAAGAATGTCTCCTGAATCTTAATATCATCTAAGTCCTGGTCTAATGTGTCACTCAATTTAGAGTCTTGTTTGCTTAAATGCACCAGAGGAGCTGATAACGTTTCCCCTGCTTGCTGAAGAGCTTCATAAACTCGGGATATCCAGGAAGAAAAAGACTGGAAGAAGTTCTGGGAATCCTCAGATGCCATGGTCAATACCATGGCCAACTATCTGATGTCTAGAGAGTCCACACGTTCTGTCCTCAGTACTCTGGACTTAATGTGAACTACAGAATAAGCATGATGAAAAATTAAACTGGAGGTCTCTTAATGGTTGTGAATAGTTCACTCTCAAAACTTCTCAGCTGAAACAGAGGAAAGAAATACTTACACCTGTTAAAGTTACAACCTCAGACCCATCACCAAATACCTACAATCAATGTCAAACAGCATTTGGGGATAAAGAAACATCATCCTTGAAATCTCAAGATAGCCAAAAAAAAAAACTGTGAAAGTCTAAACATGGATTGTATCTATGCCTATTCACCTTCACAGAAATGTACAAAGCTTCCATTAGCAGTACTGGGTTCTATTCATGGGAGCTGAGAAAAGTTTATCCCATATAGACCATGCTTATCAGTGTGAAAAGGATAAATGAATCTTTATTAAGAGCCAACTGGGCATGGCATTGCAAAATACAAGAAAAGTTTCATCTACAAACTTGCAGAACCCAGAAAGCTGACTAACAGGCATCTCTGCTTTGTGACACAAAGGTTTATCTTTCAAAAGAAATGTGGTTTTTTTTCTGGAATTAAAAAACTTTAAGCAAATCTTAAAATAAGACTTTACATTTTTATGCAATCTCTAGAAATTACATCTATTCTTGGATGCAATCACTGCAAAACTGAGGGTGGCAAATGGATCACCCAGCTTACTGAAGACATGTCCCGGGCATCTTGTTGCCTTTTGTCTATGTTCCAACCTCCCAAAGGTAGCCCTCTACAACTTGTAAGACTTCAGAAATACACTTCATCCCACAAGACTCATAGTCTGAAGGAAGCAGCAACAGGATATCAACAGAACAACAACACATTATAATGAGCATACAGCAAATACCCATACTTTTGCATGCATACAGACATATATATACATATACATAAGTGCATGCATTATATGTGTATGTATACCTTATTGCTATTAGAGATCAAGATGAAAATCATTAATGACTACAGAGCCTAAATTCAGTACTTGAAATTAGTTACCTCATTTCTTTTATAGCAAGAACTTTTTTTTTTTTTTTTTTTTTTTTTTTTTTTTTATTGGTTGTTCAAAACATTACACAGCTCTTGACATAGCATATTTCTTACATAAGCTTTGAGTGAGTTATGAACTCCCATATTTACCCCCAACGCAGATTTCAAAATCATATCATTTAAATATCCCCATTTTTACAAAATGCCATATTAGTAACTGTTGTATTCTGCTACCTTTCCTGTCCTATACTATCCCCCCTCCCCTCCCCTCCCCTCCCATCCTCTCTATCTACCCCATCCACTGTAGTTTATTTCTCTCCTTATTAATTTTCCCATTCCCCTCACAGCCTCTTATATGTATTTTTGTATAACAATGCGGCTCTCCCTCCATTTCCATGTAATTCCCATTTTCTTTCCCTTTCCCTCCCCCTTCATGTCTCTGTTTATTGCTAGTCTTTTCTTCCTGCTCTTCCTCCCTTCTCTAATCTTAATTGCTCTCATTATATCAAGGAAGTCATTTTGTATTTGTTTTTTAAGGATTGGCTAGCTTCACTAAGCATAATCTGCTCTAGTGCCATCCATTTCCCTGAAAATTCTATGATTTTGTCATTTTTTATTGCTGCATAGTACTCCATTGTGTATAGATGCCACATTTTTTTAATCCATTCATCTATTGAAGGGCATCTGGGTTGGTTCCACAGTCTAGCTATTGTGAATTGTGCTGCTATGAACATCGATGTGGCAGTGTCCCTGTAGCATGCTCTTTTAAGGTCTTCAGGGAATAGTCCGAGAAGGGCAATAGCAGGGTCAAATGGTGGTTCCATTCCCAGCTTTCCCAGGAATCTCCATACTGCTTTCCAAAGTGGCCTAACCAATTTGCAGTCCCACCAGCAATGTACAAGAGTACCCTTTTCCCCACATCCTCTCCAGCATTTGTTGTTGTTTGACTTCATAATGGCTGCCAATCTTGCTGGAGTGAGATGGTATCTTAGTGTGGTTTTGATTTGCATTTCTCTGACTGCTAGAGATGGTGAGCATTTTTTCATGTACTTGTTGATTGATTGTATGTCCTCCTCTGAGAAGTGTCTGTTTAGGTCCTTGGCCCATTTGTTGATTGGGTGATTTGTTATCTTGCTGTCTAATTTTTTGAGTTCTTTATATACTCTGGATATTAGGGCTCTATCTGAAGTGTGAGGAGTAAAAATTTGTTCCCAGGATGTAGGCTCCCTATTTACCTCTCTTATTGTTTCTCTTGCTGAGAAAAAACTTTTTAGTTTCAGTAAGTCCCAATTGTTGATTCTTGTTATTAACTCTTGTGCTATGGGTGTCCTATTAAGGAATTTGGGGCCTGACCCTACAATATGTAGATCGGAGCCAACTTTTTCTTCTATCAGACGCAGAGTCTCTGTTTTGATATCAAGGTCTTTGATCCATTTTGAGTTAATTTTTGTACATGGTGAGAGGAGAGGGTTTAGTTTCATTTTGTTGCATATGGATTTCCAGTTTTCCCAACACCATTTGTTGAAGATGCTATCCTTCCTCCATTGCTTGCTTTTAGCCCCTTTATCAAATATTAGGTAGTTGTAACTTTGTGGGTTAGTCTCTGTGTCCTCTATTCTGTACCATTGGTCCACCCGCCGGTTTTGGTACCAGTACCATGCTGTTTTTGTTACTATTGCTCTGTAATATAATTTGAAGTCTGGTATTGCAATACCGCCTGATTCACTCTTCCTGCTTAGTATTGCTTTTGCTATTCTGGGTCTTTTATTTTTCCATATGAATTTCATGATTGCTTTATCTATTTCTACAAGAAGTGCCATTGGGATTTTGATTGGCATTGCATTAAACCTATAGAGAACTTTTGGTAATATTGCCATTTTGATGATGTTAGTTCTGCCTATCCATGAACAGGGTATATTTTTCCATCTTCTAAGATCCTCTTCTATTTCTTTCTTTAGGGTTCTGTAGTTTTCATTGTATAGGTCTTTCACCTCTCTTGTTAGGTTGATTCCCAAGTATTTTATTGTTTTTGAGGATATTGTGAATGGGGTGTTTTTCCTCATTTCCGTTTCAGAAGTTTTGTCGCTGATATACAGAAATGCCTTTGATTTATGTGTGTTGATTTTATATCCTGCCACTTTGCTGAATTCATTTATTAGTTCTAGTAGTTTTTTTGTAGACCCTTTTGGGTCTTCTAGGTATAGAATCATGTCATCTGCAAATAGTGATAATTTAAGTTCTTCTTTTCCAATTTTTATGCCTTTAATTTCTTTCGTCTGTCTAATTGCTCTGGCCAGTGTTTCTAGAACTATGTTGAACAGAAGTGGTGAGAGCGGGCATCCTTGTCTTGTTCCAGATTTTAGAGGGAATGCCTTCAATTTTTCTCCATTCAGAATGATGCTAGCCTGAGGCTTAGCATAAATAGCTTTTACAATGTTGAGGTAAGTTCCCGTTATCCCTATTTTTTCTAATGTTTTGAACATAAAGGGATGCTGTACTTTGTCAAATGCCTTTTCTGCATCTATTGAGATGATCATATGGTTCTTATCTTTAAGTCTATTTATATGGTGGATAACATTTATTGATTTCCGTATATTGAACCATCCTTGCATCCCAGGGATGAATCCTACTTGATCATGGTGCACTATTTTTTTAATGTGTCTTTGTATCCGATTTGCCATTATTTTATTGAGGATTTTTGCATCTAGGTTCATCAGAGATATTGGTCTGTAGTTTTCTTTCTTTGAGGTGTCTTTGTCTGGTTTCGGAATCAGGGTGATGTTTGCCTCATAGAATGAGTTTGGAAGAGCTCCCTCTTTTTCTATTTCCTGGAATAACTTGAAAAGTATTGGTATTAATTCTTCTTTAAAGGTTTTGTAAAACTCCGCTGTATACCCATCCGGTCCTGGGCTTTTCTTGGTTGGTAGTCTTTTGATGGCTTCTTCAATTTCATCCATTGATATTGGTCTGTTCAAATTGTGTGTATCTTCCTGACTCAGTTTGGGCAAATCATATGTCTTAAGAAATTTATCGATGTCCTCACTATCCTCACTTTTATAGGAATATAGGTTTTCAAAATAATTTCTAATTATCTTCTGTATTTCTGTAGCATCTGTTGTGATATTGCCTTTTTCATCCCGTATGTTAGTGATTTGAGTTCTCTCTCTTCTTCTCTTCGTTAGCATGGCTAAGGGTCTGTCAATCTTATTTATTTTTTCGAAGAACCAACTTTTAGTTTTGTTAATTTTTTCAATAGTTTCTTTTGTTTCAATTTCATTGATTTCTGCTCTGATTTTAATTATTTCTTGCCTTTTGCTGCATTTGTTGTTGTTTTGTTCTTCCTTTTCTAGGGCTTTGAGATGAAGTGTGAGTTCATTTATTTGTTGGTTTTTTTTTTTTCTGAGGAATGACCTCCAGGAGATGAATTTCCCTCTTAAAACTGCTTTCATTGTGTCCCATAGATTTCGATAAGTTGTATCTGTGTTTTCATTTATCTCTAGGAATTTCTTGATTTCCTCCTTTATGTCTTCTGTAACCCATTGATCATTAAGTAACATATTGTTCATTTTCCATGTGATATAGGATTTTCCCTTCCTTCTTTTATCATTAATTACCAGTTTCATTCCACTATGGTCAGATAAAGTGCATGGTATTATCTCCACACCTTTATATTTACTAAGGGTTGCCCTATGGCATAATATATGGTCTATTTTTGAGAAGGATCCATGTGCTGCTGAGAAAAACGTATATACACTAGAAGATGGTTGATATATTCTATATATGTCAGTTAAGTCTAGGTTATTAATTGTGATATTGAGTTCTATAGTTTCTTTATTCAACTTTTGTTTGGAGGATCTGTCCAATGGTGAGAGAGGTGTGTTGAAGTCACCCATAATTATTGTGTTGTGGTCTATTTGATTCTTGAACTTGAGGAGAATTTGTTTTATGAACGTCGCAGCACCATTATTTGGTGCATAAATATTGATAATTGTTATATCTTGTTGGTGAATGGTTCCTTTTAACAGTATATAATGTCCTTCCTTATCCCTTTGGATTGATTTAGTCTTGAAGTCGATTTTATTCGATATGAGGATGGCCACGCCTGCTTGCTTGCGAGGACTGTGTGCATGATATATTTTTTCCCAACCTTTCACCTTCAGCCTGTGTACGTCTTTTCCAGTCAGATGTGTCTCCTGGAGGCAGCATATTGTTGGATTTGTTTTTTTAATCCATGTTACCAGCCTATGTCGCTTTATTGGAGAGTTTAAACCATTAACATTTAGAGTTACTATTGATGTATATTTTGTACTTCCAGCCATGTTTGATTGTTTATCTCTTTTTTTTTTTTTTTTTATAGTTTAGTTTGTTTCTCCATGGTTAGCTTTCCCCCCACCATCTGTCCTTATTGAGGTACTTCCCATTGTTGGCTTTGGTTATTGTTATTCACTTCTTCCTCGTGTAGTGTTTTGTTCAAGATGCTTTGCAATGCTGGTTTTCTGGCTACAAATTCTTTTAGCTTTTGTTTATCATGAAAGATTTTTATTTCGTTGTCGTACCTGAAGCTTAATTTTGCTGGATACAGAATTCTTGGTTGGCATCCATTGTCTTTCAGTGTTTGAAATATGTTGTTCCAGGATCTTCTCGCTTTCAGCGACTGTGATGAAAAATCCGTTGTTAATCTTATTTGTTTACCCCTGAATGTAATCTGTCTCTTTTCTCTTGCAGCTTTTAATATTTTCTCTTTGTTCTGTATATTTGATATCTTCATAACAATGTGTCTTGGCGTTGGTCTACTGTGATTTTGTGTGCTCGGTGTCCTGTATGCATCTTCAATTTGTATATCTGTTTCCTTTTTTATTTCTGGAAAGTTTTCTGTAATTATTTCTTTTAGCAGGTTACTCATTCCCTTGGTTTGACTCTCTATCCCTTCCTCTATCCCAATCACTCTTAAATTTGGTTTTTTTATGTTGTCCCATACCTCTTGGATGTTTCTCTCGTGGTTTTTAACCGTCCTATCAATGTTGGCTAGACTCTTTTCAAGATGATATATTTTGTCTTCATTATCTGAAGTTCTGGCTTCTACTTGCTCCATTCTATTAGTGATACTCTCATTTGAGTTTTTAATTTGGTTTATAGTTTCCTTCACTTCTAAGATTATCGTTTGATTCTTTTTTATAATCTCTATCTCCTGATACAGATGCTTAACTTCTTCTTTTATCTGTTTATGTAATACATTCTCAATGTGTTCTTTCGCTGCTTGAATTTGCTGTCTCATATCCTCTTTAAGGTTCCATTCCATCTGTCTAAGGTGTTCCTTGAGCTCTTTGTATGACCATTTTTCTGATGACTCTAGGTCCTCCTGAATATTTAGGCTATCCTGCATTGTTTGTACTCCTTTTCTTCCTTGCCTTTTGAAGCTGCTCATATTGCTTCTTGTTCTGTTTGACTGTTGAGCTAGTGTTTACTCCTATAAATTTATTTGATGCTTGGGATGAAAGGTATTAGAAGGGAAGAGAGGAGGTCACTAA
This sequence comes from Spermophilus citellus, assembly GCF_964194105.1. Lineage (NCBI taxonomy): Eukaryota > Metazoa > Chordata > Mammalia > Rodentia > Sciuridae > Spermophilus > Spermophilus citellus. Next base: position 157,468,960 of record NC_138185.1, on the reverse strand, counting down.
AGAGAATGAGAGTAAGCAGGTAGAATTCAAGGAAGGGGGAATAAGAAAATTGAAAAGAAATGTAAAGACAGAGGAAAAGAAGGAAAGAGAGAAAAGGATAGAGAATTAAAGAGAATTTAAGGACAAATAATAGTAATAGAAATGAGAGATGAAGTTTAAAAATGGAATAAAATAAGATAAGATAAAATGGATTAAAAATATCATTTAAAAAAGACAGTAACAATAAAAAAAATAATACTAATAATAAAAAAAATTAATAAAAAAAATAAAAAAAAATAAAATAAAATAAAATAAGATAAAATAAAATTAAATTAAAAAAAATTAACAAGAAAAAAAAAAAAAAAAAAAAAAAAAAAAAAAAAAAAGAAGAAAAAAAAAAAAAAAAATTTATAAATGCAGCCCTAGAGTGCGATTAACTGTTCTTCCAGTAGATGGCGCTGTGGCCACCGGGCCAAGATCCTCCTCTCAGTGGTCGGGATTCAATCTCTGTGCAGCAGATCTTCCACCCGGACTGGGCGGGTCTCCACTCCTGCTGTTCGCCCTGTGGGCGGGGCCTGTTGCCTAGCCCGGCGGGGGTCGTTTGTGGCTCTGGGCTGGCAGTTTGGATGTGGTCGTCTGGAGCCCTGTACCGCCAGAGGGGGTTCAGAGATCTGGGCCTGCTGGAGCCGGATAGGCAGTGCCCTCTCCCCCACTCACTGCAGCATGTGGGCAGCGGCCGCCTGTCTGCGGCTGGTGTCAATTTACAGAGCTGGACGGGCTCGGGCTCAGGCAGGCAGCTCCCGTCCCCACTGTCGCTGCAACGTGTGGGCAGTGGGCGTTTGGCGGCAGCTGACGACCACTCACAGAGCCCTATGGGCGGGGGCCCAGGCAGGCAGTGCCCGCTCTTAAACTGGCTGCAACGTGTGAGCAGCTGTTGGCGGAGGTTCACAGAGCCGCCAGCGCGGGTCCAGTCAGGCCGCGCCCGCTCCCACAATCACTGCAACGTATGGGCAGCGGCAGGGGCCGGTTCACCGAGCCGCCGGCGTGTGTCCGGGCGGGTAGCGCTCGCTCCCAAGGTCGCTGCAACCAGCGGCTGGGGCCGGTTCAACGAGCCGCAGCGTGGGACCAGGCAGGTAGCGCCAGCCCCCTAGGTCGCTGCAACCAGCAGCCGTGCCGTTTCCCAGAGCCACCGGCTTGGTTCCAGGCAGGGAGCTCCCGCTCCCAAGGTCGCTGCAACCAGCGGCCAAGGCCAGTTCACCGAGCCACCGGGATGCGTCCAGGCAGGTAGCGCCCGCCCCCAAGGTCGCTGCAGCCAGCGGCTGGGGCCGGTTCCCAGAACCGCCGGCGTGGGACTAGGCAGACAGCGCCCGCTTCTCTGTTTACCGCAACGTGTGGACTGCCGCCATTTGGCGGCAGCCGGCGGGACTGTGTCCCAGCTCTGCGTTGCCGAGGTTCAGGCGTCTGGGACCCGCTGCCACCTCCAATTAAACTTACTAGTTCCAGGCAGGTCTCCTTTCAGCTGAATTTTGCTAGAGGTTTCTCAGTAGGACGCCTGTGGGTGTATTCTTTCTGATCCTGTTACAGCAGAGGTACTGACAGTGCTGTTTCCTCGCTGGCCGCCATGTTGTCTCTCCTATAGCAAGAACTTTTTTCAGACTGATTATATCTGCTAGAAGCCCTTAAGTTTCAGTCCTCTTGATCTTGGGCAACTGCATTTGATAATGACTCCTTATATTCTCCAAAAAAATGTCTTGTTAGCTATTCATGTATGATTGAGTCATTCAATAGGCAAATATTGATTAAATGCCTATGAATTTCTGGGTACAATGTCAGGTATAAGGTAACCCTGAGGCCTCTATCTTACTAGAACCCATGTTTCAGTAAAAGGAAAACTGAACTCTGTATCCCCCTAAATTGCTGAATTATTGAATAAATCCTACTCAAAACTGTTGACATATAAATATTCTGCTTAGTAACACTAAAGAATCTTAAAGAACATTTGTTCTATCCCATTTCACAGCCCACAGTTTGGAAGTTTGTTTTCCCCACAAACATGTTGTATAAATTACTGTGCTTTGGGGCAACCCAGATTTAGAAGGTTCTCTCTGAGAAACCCACAGAGCTTGATACCTTTTCTCCCAACTGAATGTCCAGCTGTGCATGGGCTGACCCCAATGACACTGCCACCCAGCACTCCACCATTCCTTATTCTCCTTGCTATCAAGTCTCCTGCGCCAGTCACACTAACACACAGTGTCTTCCAAAGTGGCTGTGCTCTTTCCTGATTTCTGTTTGTTAGGCCTCTCTCCTAACTCACGTGGTAAATATTTACCCATTTCTTAAAATGCAACTACTATTTCCTCTGTCAATAATTCATCTACAACTGCTTTGAATGCACCTTTACGATCTAAAGTTTCACTTGATGTACTTATTTGTCAAGCTTACTCTTTAATAGACTGGGAGTGCATATGTGTTAAGACTATTCTTACACTTTACAGCTCCAGAATCCATATCAGGGACTCTGAACATGTTGGATGGATGGACGAAGTTACTAATGAAAATACTAACAGCTAAATAACCCTGATTTCCTCATTGATATTCATCTGTAAATTAGAGTTCCCTCACTAGATGACCTCCACCTGTTGCTTTCTGTTCCAAAACTATAAACTCTCTATAAATTTCTCTGCCCTAGAATTTACCAAGTGGGCCAAACAGCACTGTAATAGTGAGGCGGTAGATATTCCAAAGAAGGTTGCCTTTTCAGGGACTGGTTCTATACTTTTTTAATAACAAATATCAAATAGTCCCAGAATGATTTCAAGGCCAAATCTCAATCCACATATGAAAAAGTGTCCAGTTGTTATATTGTAAAATGCTCAAAAAGGAAAAGCACCTAGAGCTAGATCCTGAAAAACTATTTTATTCAGAGAGGGAACCATTTGTATTATTCTAAATCAGCCTAAAGCCAAAGGGGCTCCGTGCTAACAGAGTAGCCATGGAGATACCTTTATGCATAGGTAAACTTCAACTTGATGCGGAGAGCACACCAATGCAACACAGATAGATATCTAGTATCCTAGTTCTTTGGGAACTTTCTTACAAAGTGACTTTCTAAAACAAAGTGGCTTCTGAAGTGTGTTGATATTTAGCATTTGATGTTATCAAAATACATACTTTATATATAATGTTTCATATGTCTATATATATATATATATATATATATATAAGAAAAAAAATTAAACTTCTGAATTAGAAAAATATATTGACAGACTTACAACTGAAAGAATTCACTATTAGAATTAAAATAGTCCATTATTCTTTACTATTGTGAGATGTATAAAACAAAGTTGTGTGTGTATGTTTGTGTGTCTAAGACACAAGCTCCTATCACAAATGACCTGAGAAGGTTTATGACCTCTCAAAGTACTCAGGATAAACTAGCAATCCAAGAAAGAACAGTAAGTGATCAAGATGAAAGGAAATTCATCAGTATATTCCTAGAGCCACATTTTTTAAAATCTTGTTGTCATTAGAATCTATTTTAATTCATACAGTGTTTAATTGAATTAAGAACATTTTAAACATAGGAAATGATTAAGCAGAAAGCATTAAAGAGCTATGTTTCTATAGGGGACAAACTATCAAATTCCTAAGCCATATTCTCATCATCCTCACTGAAGTGAAGCATGTCCAGAATAATAATGCTCACAGTCTTAAAAAGGCTGTGAGTTAAATCTTTCTGGCCCTATTTTCTACCTGATGACAGCTGCTTGCAGAGAGAGAGAGAGTGTGTGTAATGACCTAGAAGAAATACCAGCTTCTAGAAGGTATGCCTTAAAAATCTATGTTGTCTTGGTGGGAGCTAAAGTGGATGCCTATACAACTGTGTGATCTCTAAAGGATATTAAGCTCCTAAGAGAGACATATTCTGAGGAGAAGAAAATTTTTCCAATAATGTAGTTCACAGGTAACCAAATTCCAAGTCAAAATTATATACAAGTTCATCTGCAGTGTGTTGATGTTTAGCATTTTCTGAAGAAGAAAATCACCTTGGATAATCTTTTCTCACTGTTTTTCTCAGTGCATAGGACAGTCATAAGTAAAAGTCAAGAACACCGGGTTGATTTCAAATGTCTTCTCACAGCTGTCAGTTAACTTCCCTTTGTCATCTATGAAGTGTTGGTATTTATTATTGACTTATTAGAGTGGTCATGAAGCTAATTAAGTCTGTCATTATCTTGCCTTTTGAAGAAAGTCATTTTGCATTACCTAGTATGAATAATAAAGTTTAGGAAGATTAATAATTCATGGAATCAAAATAAGAACTACAAAATGGGCTGCAATCCATCTTTAACACGATTCAAAAGAGTCTCAGGTGTTTTCTGCTAAGAGCAAATTTGTTATGTGGGTAGGACAGGAAAATGTGCCATCAAGATGACATATCTTCTGTAGCATTTGTCCAAAATGTGTTCTAAATGTTGACATCTTAACAAATTAAAAAATGGACCACGGAGGACTCTATTCCAACAATATGGATACACTATAGCCCCAGCGTCATGGCTGGGCCTTGGGCAAACCTGCAGACCTTTTACCATTGGACTTTAGGGGTTGATGAACACAAAGCAAAATGAGAAACTATCATACAATGGAAATATATGTCCATCGGTAGACAAGGAGGAAAATGAGAGTGTGAAGGAAAGAAAGAGCACTGGCCTTGGAATCACACAAAACAAGGCTGTCTTCAATCTGTCCCCCAGTCACGTGTCACAGCTAGGCAAATCACATTGCCTGGGTGCACCCAAACACTCTCATCCACGATGTGGGATCACTACTCCCCATCTCCAGTTCAAAATGGACATTAAATCATGTACAGTGTTTTTTTGTTTTTGTTTTGGTACCAGGGACGGAACCCACGGATGTTTAACCACTAACCCATATCCCTAGTCCTTTTCATTTTGAGATAAGGTCTTGCTAAATTGTTGAGGCTGGATTTGAATTTGCAATCCTCTTGCCTCAGCCTCCCAAGTCACTGGGATTATAGGCATGTGCCACCACTCCAGGATAATGCAATGTTTTTAAAGCCCCTAGAAGAGACTCCAGTGTATAAATCAACTCAACATAAGTCACTCATTATTAAGCCAAATTTTGTAACATTTTTAAAGGGCAAAAATATGTCAAACTCTTGTAATCTTTTCTGATGTTCTAATATCTCATAAAAAAATGACATTATAAATGCATCTAACATTTTCCAGACACTTTACAGTATACAATACTTCCTGACAATATTTATAAATAAACACTCTTTATGAAACATAACAGCTTTTCCACATTACAGATGAAAAATTGAGGCCTGGGAAGGGTAAGAGATTTGCCCCAAGGTTTTAACTACAATAAAGTTTGGAACTGGTATTCCAATTCTACTTTGTTGAATTTCAGATAGTTGCTTTATCCTCACCTCAGATCTTCACAAAATGCTAATGAGACAGTGAAGACACTAGAAATTAAAAAGGTAGAGCAATTTTCCTAATAAGTAGAGAGTGTTGAGTTCAGATCAAGGTCTGTCTGACTTGGGAGTTTTTTCTCATTCTGTTTCTGCTACACCATAACAGCCCACTTCACTGAACAAAAATCTTTTAAAACACATGGTTACAATTACTTTTCAAAAACAAGTTTAATAAAGTAAAAATATTCTAAAACCCTGCTTAAGCCAAATAACATATTAATATACATTATATACTTACATATATTGTAAATCCGTATATTTGTTTATTTTAAACTTAACAGCTTTGTGTTTCAGCATAACAATCTCAGACAGTCGAGGACTGGCCTAACAAAAGTTTTAAATTGTTTAGGGTTTATGTGATTATAGCAATAAGACCTTTTAAATATTCTTTAGGTTTCATAAGCCTACTTAGTATTTTTGAGTATCTATTACATTCAAGGCAGAGATTTAAACATGCTCTGCAAAAATCCAGTAGTTATAATATAAACACATAAGGTCCTCACCATTTCCAGAGAGACTATTTGACACAACTTTAATAACCCAATTTTCTCAAGAGACTATCTCTGCTCTTGAACAGGAAACCCATTTTTGAACTCGCATAATAAAATGCTTCAAGAGAGCTAAAGATTTAATTCTATTTAATTAACATTTACCTCTTAAGGTAAATCCTAGTTAAAGTGCTCACCATGGACTCCCTACAAGAAGGCACCTATATCCCAAGGCCACTGGCACATATCAACTTTCTTCCAATAAAGGAGATTCTAAAAGCTCAAAAAACATCCACAGTACAAAGCAACATAATTAGGAGGTAATGCAATGAAATCGGGGAAAGTAAAACACAGGCACAATTAACAGGAATTACTCCCAGATGAGAAAATATGCCAGACTGCTGATTTTTGTCTCAAGAGAAGAGAGAGAAACATTTGTATCACTAGAAAATACAGTAGGCTCAAAAATAAGGGAGAAATTATGGTACCAAGGTAATTGCAGCTCTCTTGAGATAGGTTAAGCCATACTCTAAATGTCAGCAATCATTCAGTGTTTGTTAAAGTTTTTGTTAATTATAAAAGTAATACCAGCCTTATAAAAATTTGTTTAAAAAATGAAAAAAGAAACCAAAAAAAAAAAATCACTCACAATCCTTGTGCCTTAATTCAACTCTAATTATTTGTGCACATTCCTTCTATTATCCATCCTTGTATTTGCAGAGTTGTAATCATAATATATATGAATCTAATAATTATCTTTGACAACAACTCCTTTATCTAGAATTTATCACCAAGGCCTACCCATCTTCCATCTAAGTAATTCTTGAATCTATTAAAGCCTTTTGCCCCCTATATAGGTAACACTTGAGTTTAAGACACCATTATTCCCTCTCACACATCCACAACCTCTTCAGTGTCCCTTTCCTTTAACCTGATTTTCCCAGAATGACCTCATTGGTCTTTCTAAGATGTATGTTCATATAGTTTTAAAATGATTTCCCAGTGTTCTTTGTATTTTGCCCATCATCAATACACACTATATATCTGTAATGGAAATATCACAATGAAGCCCACCAAGGTGTACATTTAATATATATTAACGAATGTAATTTTAAAATACACCTAATGATTAAAATCCTCCCCCCCAAAAAAAATCCTCAACAGGACTTCTAAAGTCATGTGTGGGTCAGCCTTTTCTTATTTCCATTTGTTCTCTCTGCTTTAGAATCTTACCTCTTCCTTTCATCTCCTTACCTCATCAGGCTCTTCTCATGGACTGAAAAAGCTCTCTTGCCTCCATGATTCCCCTCCTACATCCCAACATCACCCATTCAAGTCTCAATTTACAATTCACTTCTCAAAATGTCTGACAGTCCACCCCCTTAAACCAGGCTAAATAAACTATGTCACTCTGAAATATTCTCTCGTAACACCTTTTACTCATTCTTATTGTCACATATTGTAATTGTAGTTTATTGATGACTCATACAATTATTTATTTTAACAGCAGTCTTCTGCACTAAACTAGAAGTTTCAAGAGATAAGTTGTTTAATTTCTGTCTTTGCTGTGTATCAGCATCTATCAGAGTGACTAACACTGAATAGGTAATAGATACTTTTGAATACATACATATATATACACACATACATATTTTACCATACTACTCCTTTCATGTAACATTTCTGATACATTTTGCATGTTTCTATGCCTTTTTATGTATACTACTTGTAATAATATTTTAAAACTACATTTTCGGAGAGGAAAGATGGCGGCCGGCGAGGAAACAGCACGTTCAGTATCTCTACAGTAACGGGATCAAAAAGATCCATTAATACACTCAGATTCTACCTACTGATGAACTTCGAGCAAAACTCCGCTGAAAAGAGACCTGCCGGAAATTAGTAAGTTGATTAGAGGTGACAGTTTGTCCCAGAAGAGTGAATCTTGGCCACGCGGTGCAGAGGACTAGTCCCACTGCCAGCCGCCGCCAAACGGCAGCCGGCGCTGCCCGCCCAGGTTCTGCAAACGGCCCCCGGAGCCGGGACCTGGCACGGCGGGAAGGGTCCCCGCTGCCTGCCCGTTCTGCAAACGGCCCCTGGCTGCAGGACCTGGCGTGGCAAGAAGGGTCTCCGCCCGCTCATCAAACAGCCCCCAGCCCGCCCAGCCCAGGAGGCGACGTGAAGGGAATCTAACCAAGCCTCTATGAAATAGTGAACTGGGCTGCGTACGGGGGTGGCTGAAGTGCTGAGCCTGGAGCTCAGAGCAGAGGCTTTAATCGAGACTTTGCGCAGCTTGTTAGAGCTCCTTTCACCATTAATCTGTAGTGGACCACCAGGCCAAGCAGCAAAAAAAAACAAAAAGATTGAAAAAGAGACGCTTGGCTCCCTGACGCTTTTCTCCTCAGAGCCACGGGCGCTCTGCGCCCATCTGCTTCCTCTTCCACTTCGCTCCCCGCAGAGAAGCCGAATGGGTAATCAGCAGTGGATCCTAAGTACCTGAGGCTAAGAAAGCTCAGTACACCCCGCCCTTTTTTTTTTTTTTTTTTTAATATTGTCTATACAGGGAGAATTAGTGGACTGAAATTGTTGGCTGGGCTGGGGTTTCGGGACCGAAAATCCACTCCGCGGGAGCCGCCATTTGCTTCCGGCATGCTGCCTTGAGGGCCCTGTCTACTCGGTCTAGCTGCAGCAGCTAGAGACTAAAACGGGGCGGCGTGCCGAGCCCTGTCCTCCGAAGGCTGGGTCATTCGGCATCCCCCTGCGAGAGGACCCGTGCTCCGGAGGAGGCGGTTGGAGAGCCGCGGCGGCAGCCGCTTGGGCCCCGGGAGCTAGGCACCGGGCCGAGGAACAGCGGAGGCTGCGGCGGCGGCGCTGCTATCTAAAGCCTATTTGCTCAGGATCACTAGGCAATGCTGAGCTGACGTGGAGCTAGGGCGTACACTTTGGGCCCCTCAGAAAACGCACACTGAGCACGTATCTGCGGCGTTTAAGCCCCGGATCGCCTGCTTCTAGTGACTCAGCACTAACGACCCAGCTGAAATAACTAGTCGGCCCACATGATCTCACAGAGGTAAAAAAAAAAAAAAAAAAAAAAAAAAACAGAGCACCATAGCCAGACCCAGGGAATCGGGAGTGATGTGGGTCTAGCGGCACAGAATTCCCGGCTATCGCCCCCACCAGGGCCGACAACAGAGGTCCCTTGCACCACATACCAGGGGAGTTGCTACCTGAGGGCAAAAAAATCCGCTGGGGGTCCTCAGCCCCAAACCCTACAAACTTAGGGCCTGAGGGAGGCAAACAGAAAGGGTGTGCCCAGACATCCATGAAAACAGGGCTCCCAGGAGCAGCAGACCCGACGTGTAGACAGTAATGCGATAAGCACCACAGGCGAGTGGGGCCCGGATTGAGGAACCACAAGAAAAGGACCCAGGCATTCAGGACTGGAGACCCGCACAGTCTGGGAAGAAGAGCTGAGGCACAGTGATTGGCTCCCACCTATCAAGAGGAGAAGCCTGGCCCAGTGGGCATAGCTCCACCCACTGGAAGAGAACTCAATTGAGCTTTATGACTGCATTTATTATTAGTAATTTTTTTTTTATTTTTTTAAAGATTATTATTAGTATTTTTTTTTTTATTCTCACTTTTTGTAGTTGACGTTGTTGTGTTCTTTAACTTTCTTACTAATGGTTTCAATTTTTTTTTTGTTAATTTTTCTTATTCTATTATTATTACTATTATTTTTTAAACTTCAAGTTCCATTTTTTATTACCATTATAATTTTTTTTTTCGTTTGTTTTAAATTTCTATTTTTTCATTTTTTCTCTCTTTCTTCTCACTTTTTTTTCTTTTGTCTTTTCATTTCTTTTCAACTTTCTTATTCCCCCTCTCTTGAACTCCACCTGCCTACACTTGCTCTCTTTAGTGACTTCTTCCCTTCCCTTCTAATACCTCTCCTCCCAAGCATCAAATAAACTTATAAGAGTAAACAGTAACTCAACAGTCAAACAGAACAAGAAGTATCATGAGCATAAAAAAGCAAGGAAGAAAAGGAATACAAACAATGAAAGACAGCCTAAATATTCAGGAGGACCTGGAGCCATCAGAAAAATGGCCATATAAAGAACTCAAGGAACACCTTAGACAGATGGAAAGGAACCTTAAAGATCACATTGAAAATGAATTACAAAAACAGATAAAAGAGGAAGTTAAGCATCTTTATCAGGAGATAGAAATTATAAAAAAAAATCAAACAATAATTCTAGAAATGAAGGAAACGATAAACCAAATTAAAAACTCAATCGAGAGTATCACTAACAGAGTGGAGCAAGTAGAAGCCAGAACGTCAGATAATGAAGACAAAATATATCACCTTGAAAAGAGTCTAGCCAACTCAGATAGGCTGGTAAAAAACCACGAGAAAAACATCCAAGAGGTTTGGGATAACATAAAAAAACCAAACTTACGAGTCATCGGGATAGAGGAGGGCACAGAGATTCATGCCAAGGGAATGGGTAACTTACTGAAGGAAATAATTACAGAAAACTTTCCAGAAATAAAAAAGGATACAGATATACAAATTGTAGATGCATACAGGACACCGAGCACACAAAATCACAATAGACCAACGCCGAGACACATTGTTATGAAGCTATCCAATATACAGAACAAAGAGAAAATATTAAAAGCTACAAGAGAAAAGAGGCAGATTACATTTAGGGGTAAACCAATAAGGTTGACAACGGATTTTTCATCACAGACGCTGAAAGCGAGAAGGTCCTGGAACAATGTATTTCAAACACTGAAAGACAATGGATGCCAACCAAGAATTCTGTATCCAGCAAAATTAAGCTTCAGATACGACAATGAAATAAAAATCTTTCATGACAAACAAAAGCTAAAAGAATTTGTAGCCAGAAAACCAGCATTGCAAAGCGTCTTGAGCAAAACTCTACACGAGGAAGAAATGGAAAACGATAACCAAAACCATCAGCGGGAAGTGCCTCGGTAAAGACAGAGGACAGGGGGAAAGCTAATCTTGGAGAAACAATCTAAATTAGGGGAAAAAAAGAGATAAATAATCAAACATGGCAGGAAGTACAAACCATATATCAATAGTAACTCTAAACGTTAATGGCTTAAACTCTCCAATAAAGCGACATAGGCTGGTAACATGGATTAAAAAAACAAATTCAACGATATGCTGCCTCCAGGAGACACATCTGACTGGAAAAGACATACACAGGCTCAAGGTAAAAGGTTGGGAAAAAATATACCAAGCACACGGTCCTCGTAAGCAAGCAGGCGTGGCCATTCTCATATCTAATAAAATCGACTTCAAGACTAAGTTAATCAAAAGGGATAAGGAAGGACATTATATACTGTTAAAAGGAACCATTCACCAACAAGACATAACAATTATCAATATTTATGCACCAAATAATGGTGCTGCGACGTTCATAAAACAAACTCTCCTCAAGTTTAAGAATCAAATAGACCACAACACAATAATCACGGGTGACTTCAACACACCTCTCTCACCATTGGACAGATCCTCCAAACAAAAGTTGAATAAAGAAACTATTGACCTCAATATCACAATCAATAACTTAGACTTAACTGACATATATAGAATATATCAACCATCATCAAGTGGATATACTTTTTTCTCAGCAGCACATGGAACCTTCTCAAAAATAGATCATATATTATGCCATAGGGCAACCCTCAGTAAATATAAAGGGGTTGAGATAATACCATGCACTTTATCAGATCATAATGGAATGAAACTGGAAATCAATGATAAGAGAAGGAAGGAAAAATCCTACATCACATGGACAATGAACAATACGTTACTAAATGATCAATGGGTTATAGAAGACATAAAGGAGGAAATCAAAAAATTCTTAGAGATAAATGAAAATACAGACACAACATATCGGAATCTATGGGACACAATGAAAGCAGTTTTAAGAGGGAAATTCATCGCCTGGAGGTCATTCCTCAAAAAAAGGAAAAACCAACAAATAAATGAGCTCACACTTCATCTCAAAGCCCTAGAAAAGGAAGAGCAAAACAATAGCAAATGTAGCAGAAGGCAAGAACTAATTAAAATCAGAGCAGAAATCAATGAAATTGAAACAAAAGAAACTATTGAAAAAATTAACAAAACAAAAAGTTGGTTCTTTGAAAAAATAAATAAGATCGACAGACCCCTAGCCATACTAACGAAGAGAAGAAGAGAGAGAACTCAAATCACTAACATACGGGATGAAAAAGGCAATGTTACAACAGACGCTTCAGAAATACAGAAAACAATTAGAAATTATTTTGAAAACCTATATTCCAATAAAATAGAAGAAAATGAAGACATCGATAAATTCCTTAAGTCATATGATTTGCCCAGACTGAGTCAGGAGGAAACTCACAACCTAAACAGACCAATATCAATAGATGAAATAGAAGAAGCAATTAAAAAACTTCCAACCAAGAAAAGCCCAGGACCGGATGGGTATACAGCGGAGTTCTACAAAACCTTTAAAGAAGAATTAATACCAGTACTTTTCAAGTTATTTCAGGAAATAGAAAAGGAGGGAGCTCTTCCAAATTCATTCTATGAGGCCAACATCACCCTGATTCCGAAACCAGACAAAGATGCCTCAAAGAAAGAAAACTACAGACCAATATCTCTAATGAACCTAGATGCAAAAATCCTCAATAAAATTCTGGCGAATCGGATACAAAGGCATATCAAAAAAATTGTGCACCATGATCAAGTAGGATTCATCCCTGGGATGCAAGGATGGTTCAATATACGGAAATCAATAAATGTTATTCACCACATCAATAGGCTTAAAGAGAAGAACCATATGATCATCTCAATAGACGCAGAAAAAGCATTTGACAAAGTACAGCATCCCTTTATGTTCAAAACGTTAGAAAAAATAGGGATAACAGGAACTTACCTCGACATTGTAAAAGCTATCTATGCCAAGCCTCAGGCTAGCATCATTCTGAATGGAGAAAAATTGAAGGCATTCCCTCTAAAATCTGGAACACGACAGGGATGCCCCCTATCACCACTTCTATTCAATATAGTTCTGGAAACACTGGCCAGAGCAATTAGACAAACGAAAGAAATTAAAGGCATAAAAATAGGAAAAGAAGAACTTAAATTATCACTATTTGCGGATGACATGATTCTATACCTAGAAGACCCAAAAGGGTCTACAAGAAAACTACTAGAACTAATAAATGAATTCAGTAATGTGGCAGGATATAAAATCAACACACATAAATCAAAGGCATTTCTGTATATCAGCGACAAAACTTCTGAAATGGAAATGAGGAAAAACACTCCATTCACAATATCCTCAAAAAAAATAAAGTACTTGGGAATCAACCTAACAAAAGAGGTGAAGGATCTATACAATGAAAACTACAGAACCCTAAAGAAAGAAATAGAAGAGGATCTTAGAAGATGGAAAAATATACCCTGTTCATGGTTAGGCAGAATTAACATCATCAAAATGGCGATATTACCAAAAGTTCTCTATAGGTTCAATGCAATGCCAATCAAAATCCCAATGGCATTTCTTGTAGAAATAGATAAAGCAATAATGAAATTCATATGGAAAAACAAAAGACCCAGAATAGCAAAAACAATTCTAAGCAGGAAGTGTGAATCAGGTGGTATAGCGATACCAGACTTCAAACTATACTACAGAGCAATAGTAATAAAAACAGCATGGTACTGGTACCAGAACAGGCGGGTGGACCAATGGTACAGGATAGAGGACACAGAGACTAATCCACAAAGCTACAACTATCTTATATTTGATAAAGGAGCTAAAAACATGCAATGGAGAAAGGATAGTATCTTCAACAAATGGTGTTGGGAAAATTGGAAATCCATATGCAACAAAATGAAACTAAATCCCCTCCTCTCGCCACGCACAAAAGTCAACTCAAAGTGGATAAAGGAGCTAGATATCAAACCAGAGACTCTACGTCTGATAGAAGAAAAAGTTGGTTCCGATCTACAGATTGTGGGGACAGGCTCCAAATTCCTTAATAGGACACCCATAGCACAAGAGTTAATAACAAGAATCAACAAATGGGACTTTCTTAAACTGAAAAGTTTTTTCTCAGCAAGAGAAACAATAAGAGAGGTA